>NW_026126459.1:15772500-17022500 GCF_943737965.1 Phodopus roborovskii | reverse complement strand
TTTTCTCTGTGGCAGAGTGGAAATTTGGTGATAATGTCTTAATTTTTGGAATATGTTTAGTGAAGGGCCAGGAGCACATAGTAGACACTCTGATAGCTAATGTTAGATTGAGCTGAGTTTTTTCTGTGGTTGCAGTTACCTGTATCATGCTGCTGATCCCTTAAATGTTAACTCTTTGCTGTTGATTATTATGCTGCTGTGTGACCTAGGCTACACAGAATTCCTGCTTCAGCCTCCTAAATGCTGGGATTACAGCAATGGGCAACATCTTTTTAGATACTTAAAACTTTACTGCATGCTTTCTGAGATCAAGGATAACATTTTACCATTATCTCATGTGATTCCTACAATCTGCAACTAATACAAAAAATACCCACATAAATGTATTAATATATTTACCAGTTTGTGTGTGTGTGTGTGTGTGTTTGTGTGTGTGTGTGTGTGTGTGTGTGTGTGTGTAATACTCATTTATTGGCTGTTTAAGTCCTGTGTGAATTATATTTTCTCTGGAAAATATTTTTCTTTAAAAACTGGTACATTGAAAACCTAGTCAGTATAATATTAACTTCTGTGGCATGTTAAGAAAAGAGAATTTAAAAACGACAAAAAGAGAGAACTTGGCTGAACAGTGGTGGCACACTCCTTTAATCCTAGTGTTTGGGAGGCAGAGGCAGGTGAATCTCTGAGTTCAAGTCCAGCCTGGTCTACAGAGCGAGTGCCAAGATAGCCAGGGCTACACAGAGAAACCCTATCTTGAAAAACAAAAACCAAAACATGAGGGGGAGAAGGGAGTGAGGGAAACAGGGGGGGGGGGGAAGAGAGAGAATGGGCCATGGCCATGGTTTTGCACTACTTCGTGACCTGGTCTTAATGTAAGTTGAGACCCAGATGTCATGGTGGACACCTCATCAAACAGATTAAATTCCTGTGGGACATGATTCTGGAGTATACGAAGTCCTTTATGAGGTGTGCACCAAGGAACTACTAAAAGTGTCCAAGGATAAGTGAGCACACAAGTCAGATGGGCATGTGCACTGGTGCCAGGAGGAAACATGAGGGGCTGAAGAACTACTGGCAGCAAAGAAGAAAGCTGTTGCTAAGAAGGACCTGTCATACTTTGTCTCCTTCCTCAAAACAGTTATGCTGCAAAAGAGAGAGGGAGAGGGGGGGCAGGCATGCTGGCACACCTTTAACCCCAGCACTGTGGAGGAAGAGGCAGGTGGATCTCTGAGTTTAAGCCAGCCTGGTCTATATGGTAATATCCAGGCTAGCTAGGGCTACACGGTGAGGTCCTGTCTCAAAATTTGAAAAACAGGATGTTAATTTTGAGAATATAATACTTACATGACTGTTGTGTAGTCTTTATGAACTAAGTTACAGAAGCAGCATACTTCATTTCTGAGGTTTACATGTCTTAGAGGAGTATTGCTTGATTTGATGAAATGCTTACTTTTAAGAATACCAGTTCAACGAAATTTAGTTTTAAGGACATTTAAGCATGTTCTTTGACAGATTTGAGTGTCTCCTTTAAATGGTCACAAGAGAACAAGTTCAGATCCAATCATTAGATGAGACGAGATGAACAGCGAGATGAACAGCTTGTCAGATGACCTGATTATGATTTTGAATTTGCTGCAACACATCTGTGTAAAATCCTGTTGAGTCTCAGCGTGATATAACAGTGGTTATATCAACAGTGCCTTTATTCTTGGAAGACATGTCACAATACTTGAATGTGAGGTATCTGGAGTTCAGAATAGTTTCAGAAAAAAGCAGATATTTGGGTAGGCTTTATGGGAGGACCAAAGGGGCAGGAAGAGCAGAGAGAGAGAGAAGAGGTGTTAAATCAATTCCCGATTTAAACAGCATACTGGTGTTCACTTTTAACATGTGTTTGGCTTTGAAATTAAAAAGACACTTGAGAAGAAAACAAGAACCTTGCTATGTTTAACTTCTCTAATCTTAAAATGGGAATAATAGAACCTGTTCTCTGCGTGCCTTGATGCAAGTACACACAGTGGGGCAACATCTGACAGAAGAATCAGGGAGCTGCTTAACGAGCACACTTCCCTTGCTGTTAAAGAAGAGTGCTATAATGGAGGGAACCCTTGTCCAAGAACGCGTTTACATAAAGCTTATTAAAACACATCAGCTCACTTTAACATTGCAGCATATGTTATGTAAGAAGCAATCATACAGGTTAACGTGTAAAGAATTGGAATCTTGAGAATGATGGCAAGAGTATAAAATACCTACATAAATAAGTTAGACACAAGTGAGAGAAGTTACATTTTAACTCTCCAGAACCGCAAGGGAGGTAGACGCAGACACACGGGAGGTAGAAGTCAAATATGCCCAGGGAAGAGACACTCCAGCCTTTACCTCAGTGGAAAGGCAATATCGAAAAAAATTACTGAGAATTTCAAGAATTAAAAATAATAGTGTGGGAAACTTAGTCAGGGTGATAGCATCAATCTCAAGATTTTCAGACTAGCCAGCCTCCGCCGCAACTTGTAGTGACTTTGTCTCCGTTAAAAAAAAAAAAAAAAAAAAAAAACTTGTGAAATGATATGCCAGATCCATATAAAAACTTGAAGATTGCAAGGAAAATAGTATTTGTGGGTAAGTTTATACCTGTAAATACATGAATTAAATTGAAAATAAATGAGATAGGTACTCAACTTAAAAAAAATACAATAAAAAGAAAGGGGAGGTAGTAATAGGAAAGTAGTTTGATAAAGTAGATTATCAGCAAGAATAAAAATAGCATCATGACCCGTCACATTCTGGAAATAGTCAAGAAACAGATAAGACATTAGTAGTAAAGTTTAAAAATAATATCACTACATGTGTGATGGGCTGTATGTGTAAGAAATTGCTACTAAACTACATGTGTGTACATTTTATTTAATGTTCTCTATTTATTTATTCATTTATTTATTTTGTTTTTCACCATGTGGACCAGGCTGGTTTCAGACTCATAGACTCTGCCTGCTGCACATCTGGCTTTTTAATTAATTAATTTATTTTTTAAATTTTATATGTATGCTGTTTTGCCTGCTTGCATGTTGTGCAGCATGTGAAGGTGGTGCCTTTGTAGGCCAAAGAGGGCATAGGGTCCCACAGAACTGGTTACACATGTTGTAGTTGTGTGTGCTGGACTCATCTTCTCCAGCTCTTAATATTTTTATGATTATGTTTTGAAGATCAGCATTCAAAGCAGTGAGTTTTATTTTTGTATTTTCATACCTGTATATCATTATTTATTTGATTTTTAGAGACTGGGTCTGGAACTTGTTGCATATGCAAGGCTGCCCTTTCAAATTTGCAGCAGCTAGGCAGGAATGTAGGCAGGGCTACAAGATCAGAAGACTGGGGAGAGAAGGCAGAGAGAGGCCAGGAAGAGATGATGCCATTTTGCCCAAGGAGTAGCATGCTGGATTACGGGTGAGCCACAGCCTGGTGGCAATACATAGATAGTAGAAATGGGTTAATAATTAAGACAGAGCTAGCCAATAAGAAGTCTGAGCCATCAGCCAAACAGTTTATATTTAATGTAAGTCTTTGTCTGTTTATTTGGGGCAAAGTGGCTGTAGGACCAGGTGGGACCATCTTCACCTGGCCATTTCATTACATTTTCCCCCACCAAATAATACTGTCAGTTATATGTAGATAGTACCATATGTTGTTTATTCATCACTTGGCAGACTTAGGATTTGTTTTCCCTTTGTGTCTATTGCAAATAGCCTGCTAGGAACATCGTATGCAGTTTTGTTTGAGGGGTTATATATTTTACATCTGTGTGTGTGTTTGTGTGTGAGAGAGAGATAGAGTCAAGAGTCAGAGTTTCATGTTACCCTCCTGATCCACCTCCTTAGTGCTGAAATTCCAAACATATGCTACCACACCTGGCTTTTGGTTTTTATTGTTTGTGTTACTGGGGCTCAAACCTAGTGTTTGCTAAGTAAGCACTCTATCAGGGACTGACATCTCAGACTTTTTTTTTTTTTGTTAGTCTTTGAATGTTTACCTGGAACAGAATTGCTGGCCAGTATTAAGAGCTACAGCTTTAACCATTATCAGAACTGCTAGGCTGTTTTTCCAAAATTCCAATTTGCTTCCTACCAATAATGTGTGAGAGCTAGTTTGTGTGAGATAGTACTGAAAGAATGGGGTTGTTGTTTAACAAAGCAGTGTTGGGGTTTATTTTATATTTTAAACATACATTTTATAAACACGTTAGTAGAAAGGGGCACCAGAGAAGAAAGATGACTCAGTGACAGTGAGGACAGGGCCTCCTGTGGAGGAGTTGGCCTTGTCTTTACAGTGATCACATGTTACTTTGGAGCACTTTGAAGCTCTTACCTTCAAAGGAAACTAAAATGAGGAGCACCTAATAGGATTTGTACTGATAGGGTTAAACAGTAGATGACAGGACACTGTACTTACATCATTTTCCCCTTCCTCTCCTCCTGTATCCTCTCAGCTGCCCTCAAAATCATGGTCTCCTAGTCTCTAGTTACTGCTCATGCACATGTACACAGATTTATGAACAACCTGCTGAGTCTATTGTAGAGATGTGGGTGCAGCTTCCATGTCAGAAAAGATGCTATTTTCAGCAGACGTTCTGATTTGGGACATTTAGGACCTCTTTGCCCCACTTTCCACTGTGTTCCATGAGCCTCAGCTATAGGGGTTATGATGGAGACTTAGCATTGGGGCTGAGTGCTCCACTCCAGTTGCTCTCTGTGTTTTGATGAGCTGTGGCTTTCTGTGGTGGTCTTCATCTTGTGCACAGAGAAGCTGCTTTGATGAGTGTGGTTATGTATTGTTTATGATTTATTAAAGCTTGCCTGAGGATACAGAAAGCAAAGTCAACCACAAGCCATATAAGTCAGGCACACACCTTTAATCCCAGCAGTCAAAAGCTAGGAGGTGGTGGTACACACCTTTAATGCTAGGACTCAGGATTAAGAGATAGACGGATCTCTGTGAGTCCAAGGCTACCCAAGTCTACCCAAAAGTGAATCAGTCTAAAAGAGAATTATAGCTAACACCATTAATTCCAACATTAGATCAGTATATAAGACAGAAGCAAGGTCTCAGAGGCGTTCATTCTCCAGCCACACTGATGAGAGGCAGCAGTTTGAGACTTGGTGAAGAGCTTGTTTGTGGATCAGTCCTTTCAGCCTGAGCTAGAGGTTGAGAGCTAGTGGCCGGCTACTTTGCTTACCTGATCTTCAGGTTGAACTCCAGTATCAGTCTCTGGGTCATTTATTAATTTGTGTTACAGATGAGGGTGAGGTGAGGGCTGCAGATTTGCAGGGAGAGGACTAGTGTTTAGAATGCAGTTAGGAATTACATTGGTTTAGGAAAGTAGTACCTCATAGGGAGTGGGCTAGGTTTACAGTCCCAGACATTAATAGGTTTTTGTTTGTTTTGATTGTTGTTTGTTTTAAACAAAATCTCACTATATATCCCTGGCTGGCCTGGAGCTTGCTATGTAGACCAGACTGGTGTCAAACTCACAGAGACCTGTCTGCCCCCTCAATGCTGAGATTAAAGGCATCTGCCACCATGCCTGGCCCAGAAAGAATAGTTTTGATGCTGGTGTCTGTACTATGTCCTGGAGTTCATCTAGGTAATTCTCATTGGCAACTGTTTCTATAGGACTGGAGAGAAGATCCTGGCTTGATCTTTTATATTGTTGGTGTTTTTGAGGTTAGATTTGGGCATGTGGACTTAGCTGAGTCTGATGTGGACAGAGCAGGTTGGGGCAGAAAGAGGGTGTGCAGACAGTCTGCATCTGGAGGCTGGAGATGGCTTGGGTGGAATGAAGTCAGGTAGACAGAGGGAACTGAGCTGGGATGCAGGATATGATACAGGATGTGCTTCTTGGTTCATACCTTGGGGATGGGGTAGATCTGCCTGGGTGGAAAGGTTGCATGTGATGTGGGAGAGGCCTGTGATTTGGGGGATAGTTAGGGAAGATCTTGCCCAAAGCCAAGAACTCCTTTTTGTTGTGGGCAGAGAAGGCCAGCCTAGACTGCTGCACTGGTTGTGGGACCCAGGCTAGATCTGGTGGATTGCTTAAAAGTAGTGGGTGGGGAGGTCAGGAGAACCATGGAGGAGGTTGTGGGAAGTCTGGCTTCCAAGTCTGGTGGCTGGAAGTTGATCAGAGGGGACCTGTAGATTGGCTTGGCTGTGGTGTAGGTAGGGCTAAGCAGCAGATATGGGATCCACATTAGACCCTGGAGGAGAGCATGGGAAGTCTGGGTACCAACTTCAGATCCCTCTAAAGAACAAATTCCAGTTTTGTACAGATTGATTCAGAGAACAGTTTAAACAGTGGGACACAGCCTTTGCTTAATAAGACAAATGTTACCCTGAAACCTAAGCTAAAAAGAATACACAAAGGGAAATATATTATTCCAGACTCATGAAAAATTTAAATGTAGTAAGAATATAAAGATTATTTAACATTCAAAAATTACTTATGTAATTTTTAAGAAAACAAAAATTCTAAGTTTAGTAAAAGCATATTATAAAAATTCAATACTCTTTTACTAGATACTAATACATGCAAGTTACTTCAGAGAACTGGTTGGGTGGTGTGATCATAGCTATTAATACTAGACTGAAGTTCACTTCATAATACATTTTCCTGAGGAGACATAAAATTGGTGCTATAGGAAAGTAAATATATTTCAAAATTTTGAAAAAAGATAACCTTTACAAACTAAAGAAATGAAACTTTTTTGTTCAGTAAAGAGTGTTTTTCAAAGTCAAAGAACCTTAAACTCATTCCTCTAAAATGGAAAGTATAACAGAAATGCTGTGTGGGATATGAAGATCAGAGGAAGTACCTCTCTTACTTTGACACGGGTTGCCAGGCCTAAGTACCATAGCCTCTGAGCAATTTTTCTGGCTCTTGAGAGCAACGGTCTTCAACCTATGGCTCTCAACCCTTTTGGGGGTTGCATGACCCTTTCATAGGGGTCACCTAAGACCAATGGAGAACATAGATTCATTTACATTATGATTCATGACAATAGCAAAATTAAATTATGAAGTAGCAACAACATAATTTTCCGATTTTGGGTCACCACAATATGAGGAACTTAAAGGGTCACATCATTAGGAGGGTTGAGAACCACTGCTCTTGAAGTTTTAAAAGAAATGAACATGTTTTTATATCAATGAGAGAATTCAGTGCTCCTAGATAGAAGGCCCTCATGTAAAATAGCAACATCTATTTAGAAAATAGAAATGCCTTCATTATAGAAAATTTTTTATCAAGTGCCTCATATTTTGTTGAAGAATATAAAATTAGGCAGGAATAAAAGAACATACCAAGGTTTATATGAAGACAGACTTTACTGATACTACTTCTGAATTAGTATTTGTAGCTTTAGATAGTAATCCCATGGGATTTTTTTCCTCCTGGAGATGTGTATAAAATGACCTTTATGTGAAAAATGTATGGCACAGAAATGATCATGACAATTGTGGAGATGAGGTGGGACTCACTGTGTCAGTTTAAGGCACAACTGGTGGTGCACTATAGTCCCAGTGCCTAAATGGAAAAGGAGTTTGAGAATATTTTCAGGACTTTTAAGCTGACCTGCCACAGACAATAAAAATAGTTGATGCAACATGCGCTGAATATTTTAGACAGTGTTGATTAAAAGAAGTGAGTAACAAAAGCATAAATTACCTAATTTCATTATAGGAAGTTCATGGATGATAAGATTTTCTAACAATTCTTATCTTGAAAACATGGTACTGAGGAGGAAAGATATCCAGGGAACCTGATGGTGTGTGAGAAATCTCAGTATCCCAGTCTGAAGTAAGTCATATACAGTGTACATGTTTAAAAATCAAGCTGTATGGTTTGTATACTTTATGTAAGCTATGCCCCAATTAAAAGAAGTACAACGTTTGAAGTAGTCTATATTAATAAAAGAAAAGTCAATAGAGGTCAGAAATGGTTCCATTAATATTAAAAAGCTGACAAATGGCAGAAATGGTATTTCCTGCTAATGAAAAAAAGGGGGAAAATAGATTATTAAGTTATTTTTACATATGGAGGGAACCCAGGTCTGAACTTCAGACTACATAAAAATAGATTCCAGTTGAGTTCAGTAACAATCACCAAAAACTACTTTTTTCTGTGTTGCCCTGGCTGTCGTGGAGTCACTTTGTAGAGCAGGCTGGCCTCTGCTTCTGCCTCTGCCTCTGCCTCTGCTTCTGCTGGGATTAAAAGCATGCTCCTCCACTGCCTGGCTTTCTTTTTTTACTTTGAAACAGTATCTTGTATCTTACTAGATACTGCTATGGACTTACTGTAGCCCTGGCTGACCCTCATTCTCCTGGTTTAGCTTCCTGAATACTGAATTTACAAGTATATGCTACCACTCCTAGATGAAACACTGTTGTGTGTATGTGCATGTGTGTGTGTGCTTGAGTGCCAGGGGTTCACACAGGGCAGCTTCTTTGATCACTCTTCACCTCAGCTTTTGAGAATTTCCTACCGAACTGGAAGCTCACTGGATTCTGTGAGGATGGGTGGCTGAAAGCTCCCTGTTTCCCTTGACTCTAACTCTGGGGTTACAGCTGCTCTTGGCTATGCCAAGCCTTTAAAATCCAGACTCAGGTCCTCATGGCTAGCACTAGCGAGGCAAATAGAATATGTTATTTTAAGATATGGAAGGTTTTCTTTAGCAAGTCAAAAGAAGAATGAGCCATCCGGGATAAGTGATTTTGTTCCCTCAGAAGAGAAAATAAAAGACACCATAAAGCAAAATAAAAACCTCTGGCCTATCTTTGAGCAGACCTGAATATTGTCCTTAGCATTTGGTGGATTTGTGCTGACTGTGCAGATTGAGAGGCCTGTTTGCTAGTTACTTTCCTGCCTTTTTTTTTTTTTTTTTTTTAAACATTGCTGAGGGAACAAGTTAAGGCTTCATTTTGATTCATAATTTCAGAGTGTTGGTTTGAGGGTGGTTAGCCCATGGCTGCTACTACCATGTACAGAGCATTATGGGAGTTCAGGCTGGTGTAGATACATGTGTGTTGCAGGTACTTTTGAGAGTTTGGAGGTCTGACACCAACCTCTGATGGATGTCTTTCCACAGGAGATGTTGTCTTCATCTCTAATTAGGACATAGGGCTTTGCTGATTAGGCTAGGCTAACTGGCCAGTGAGCCTCAGGATCTGCCTGTCTTCTCAGAGCTGGGATTGCAAGTGTGAACCACCATGCCAGGCCTTTTTTGTGAGTGTCACGGTTTGAACTCGGGTCCTCATGCTTGTGTAGCAAATAATTTACTGAGTTATTTTTCCACTTACTAACAACTCGTTCATATGAGAACCAAGTTACCCTGAGAGACAAACGGTTAATCGATGTGGAGGGTGGTGGCCCAGATGACCTCATTTCCTTCCACTCTACCCCACTTAAAGCTTTTAACCCCTTCTAAGGTGGCCACATTGTAGGCTAAGTTTCTGTCACATGAACCTTGGGATACACTTACACTGTATTTTGTTTGAGATGGTCTCTTGTATCCATACTTACCTTAAACTTTTTTTTCTTTTTAATTAAAAAATATTTTTTTTTTTTTGAGACAGTCTTATGTGTAGCCCTGGCTGAGTTCTAATGTTGGCCAAGCTCAACTTCATCTGCCTACATCTCCTTTCTGAGTTAAATTGTGTCCCATCATGCCTAGTTTGGACTCATTCTATATAGTTGAAGATGCTCTGCAATTTTCATCCTCTAGCCTTGATTTCTCAAGGCCGTCAGCTTCTGCTGGCATTCTTAAGCCATATCCAGACTACAGCATTAGCACACATGGGGTATTTTTACAGCAAGCAGACAGCAGAGATGAGATTCAGAACTGAGACTTGAATCTCAGTTGTCCAACTCCAGGGTTCACTCTGCCCCATTGCCTCTCAGAGCTCAGCATATGGCGAGGACTATGAATGCAAAGAAAAGGGAGTTGCAGAATGAAGAGTACACTGGTGTAATTCACCACAGCAGACTTGTGGTGATGATCACCTTTGGGTGGATTTGAGAAGTGAGGGAGATCTAGCAATAGGGAAGAAAGGGAAACTAGCTTTGTAGACCACATGTTTCCCAAAATTTATAATTTATTTTTGAAAAAGAAACACCACAAGGATTGCACTTTATAGTTCTAATTTTATCCTTGATATTGGCCTATGGTAGAAAAATAAAGCAACACCCTGGCATATTGTTGTCCATTAACCTAGTTGTGAGACAACAGCCGGCAGGCACTCAACGAATCTCCAGAAAAGAACTGAGTAGGTTCAGCCTCTCTTTAAATGCTTCTGAGTTTTACAGAGAGGACGATGAGGCAAGGGATTCACTTTCTTTGCCAGATGGAGATCTACGTTTCTCCCTCCTGTTTCTCTGTCACTGCCTCTTCTTCTGAATACCAACTGTGGCAGTAACTCACTCATTCTTCTGTAGAGTAATAGTGATGTCCTGATTTAAGGTTTGGGAAACAGGCGATAGCACATCAATGGTGATTTCACTTCCTAGTCTTTTTCAAAACACCAAAGATTAAATTCTGTAGTGACCACAGAGATTGTACTTATTTTTTTAAACCACTGTATCTCCAACATTTAGAATATATTTTTAATTTGTAAGTTACAGTTATGCATTAAACTCTGGGTGAAGTCTAGACTAACCTCAAATATGGGATCCTCTTGTCTCATCATCTTGAATGCATTGATTGCAAATGTGTATCACCACAATTGGCTGCAGCATGGTGTCTCATACTTACTGGAGTCTTAGATGTTTAAATGAATACCGATGCAGTTTCATACTTCAGTCTGAAATTAACTAGCACCTCTGGCCAAAGTTCTCCTTAAGCTCTTTGGGACATTTTCTGTTGGTTCCCTCTCTTTTTTTTGGTGGCTGAGAAAAAGGTAGTTTTACTGAGTTTTATATAAATCCCTGACTTGTTTCGTGCAAAACATTGACAATGATTATTTTAGTCTGTAAGAATTTCTAGTTCTCAAAAATTCATATCATTTTCACGTTCTGACTTTGATATATTTACTTATTTATCTATTTTTTTAACTTTATTTTTGAGACAAGGTCTCCCTACATAGCTCTGACTGTCTTGGAACTCATTATGTAGATCAGGCTGGCCTCAAACTTAGCAGAAATACACCTGCATCTTCCAAGTGATGATAGTAAAAACATTTACCACCACAATCAGCTGGATTGACTTTGAAAAATTAGTCGACTAATTTTGGGACAGTGGAATTGTTTCATTGTTATGCGTCCATTGCCTTTGAATCAGTGTTATCTTATAAAACTGCCTATGTCCTGTATTTTGTTAGTGAAATTGATTTCTGCATGCCACATTCTTTTCAAGTTGTCAAGGGACCATGAACTACTTCCAGATGATAGTAAGGTTTATAATATGAGAAGTAAACACCTTTCAAATCTGTCATTGTGTCTTATAAAAATGATGCTATTATTTCCTGTCTTCATAGGTGGAAGAGTGTATTTTTATGCATGTTAAATGAGCTAAAAGATGTAAAATCCTCAAAAGAACAAAATTTATCTAAAAGTTAAAAGCTAAGGAGGGGTAAATTGAATAAGTCCTAGTGAACAGTGTTGAGATCTCATTTTGTGAAGATTAACCCAAATAAATAAGATCCCAAATAAATCATAGTGTGATGCTAGGTAGAGTTAGGTAGATGTAGTTAAACTTGGCAAACCTGTTCCATGTGTACATAGTGCTTCTTTATTCCTGTTGTTACTGTTACTTGAGTGTGTGCAGGAAGCCAGCAGTTCACTTTGAGTGCCTTCCTCAATCACTCTCCACCTTGGCTTTTCAAGGATCTCACTGAACTGGCTGATTTGGCTACCTGACCAGCAAGACCCAGGGCTCCTCCTGTCGCCTTCCAGGTGCTGGGTTACTGGCATGCACTTGTACTCCAGGCATTTGACAGTTGGTTCTAGGGACCAAATTCAGGTCCTCTTGCTTACACGGGAGACACTTCACTGACTGCACCATCTCCCCAGTTCTGTATTGTTATTACTATTAGTAGTCTTTTTTTTAATTGTAAATTTTAATTAAAAAGTTATCTTCATGACAAACTAAAAATCTGTAGAATCCCTTGATCTCACCCAAAGCATTAATAAATTTGAATATGTCCTAATTTTTTCACTTTAAAAGATACTACAAGCCTGACTCTTGCTCCTGAGAGGCAGTGAAATGCTCACACCACCACAGCATCAGGTTGTCAGGTTCCTACACTATCCCGAGTCCACAGCTGAATTCCCCCACTGAACAGGTTGGAAGAATATGACATGAATGGGCCAGCATGGTAAACTGTCCATTGATGACTCTAAGTGGTTTCCACATACTCAAGTTCAGTTGGCCTTCTGGATTCATAGCTATTTTCCTCTGTCCTTTTCATCACAAAGTTAATCAGAAAGTTCTTTGAATGTAACACAGTAACAATATTGGAGTGTGTCCAGTGCATTTTGCAAAGTTTATTCTTTGAGAATTCCATATATGTGTACATGTATTATGATCATTGTCAGCCCTCTTCGCCAACCCCTTCTTCACATCCTCTCTGACTGTCTGACTGATAGATAACCAATATGGGACCATCTTTTGGAGTATGGGCACCCTGACAGGAACCCGAATCCTTCCCCTAGCAGCTAGCAGCTAGCAGCTGTCAAGGGCTCCTTAGTTACAGGGGGCTCTTGGGCCCCTCCCCATCTGCTTGGGGACTAACCTCCCCCACATACACACACACTCCGGTGTCCTCCTGTTTCAGTGCACATTCACTTTTCACTCTAGACTTCTCACTTTAGTATCTGGCATTGTTTTGTGTATCTTTCTTTAAATTAAACCTACATTCATTGTGACATTTTCATTCACAAGACATTTAAGATTGTCAGTAACCTACACTTTGTTTAATTGTATGTTACTAGCTAAGATAATTTCTCCAGAGTGTATGTATTCATGGACCAGACCTCTACTTACTTGCTTGGTTATTCTCCCTCCCTCATTCACTTAGAACTCTGTATGTAGCTGCATATTGTTATTCTGTGCCTAAGTTTCTCCTTTCACTTTTGATTTCACTTATAGTAGGACTTAAGAGCCTGTATTTTACTTTTTTTTAAATTTTTTTACATTTTATTGTGTTATCCTTGTTCATTTTCTTTTTATTTAATTTTATATAACAAAGTCCAATTAAATGAAAACAAACCTTTATACACAATATTTGGGAATTTGGGCGTCATTCTTTCCAAACTACTTCCTGCTGGTAAGGGGCGCTGTCTTGGGGGATTCGAAGAAGATTCAGATATCCTAGCTGTAGTCTGTAGGGCTGTTTTGTCCAGCTGTTTTGAATGTAGGATCAGTTTGTACTCTGTTTCAGACGGTCTGGCGTGATCAAACCACATTAGTCTGGAAGGAATCCACATCTTTTCATTTTCTGTGGAAACAAAAATAGAAATCCTTTTCCCCAGTAACTTGTTCTTCAAGTTAAATTTTGGAGTCAAAGCATTTTTTTAAAATTTATTATTTTATATTTTACTTTTTAAAGATTTATTTTCATTATTATTATTATTATTATTATTACTACTAGTTTTTTGTTTTTTTTTTTTTTTTTTTTTTTTTTTTTTTTTTGTTGAGACAGTTTCTCTGTGGTTTTGGAGGCTGTACTGGAACTAGCTCTTGTAGACCAGGCTGGTCTCCAACTCACAGAGATCTTACCTGCCTCTGCCTCCCGAGTGCTGGGATTAAAGGCGTGCACCACCACTGCCCAGGTTATTTTTATTATTTTAACTATGTGTATATATATGTGTGTGTGGGGGGGTGCATAGGCACATGAATGCAGGTGCCCACAGAGGTCAGAGGCATCTAATTCCCCTGGAGCTGGGGTAACAGGCAGTTGAAAGCTGCCTCCTAATGTGGATGCTGGAAATCAAACTCAGGTCCTTAGGAAGAAGAGTATGTGCTCTTAACCCTCCAGCCCTAAGAGCCTGTATTTAATTGCTTGTGTATTTGTTTCTTCTTTTCACAGTAAACTGTAAAGACCCAAACCTTGTCTGTCTCATTAGCAGTGTCATTGTTATAAGGTCTTTCTCGTCAGTACACACATTTAAAGTATGACTGTAAGTTGGTGTTTTTGACCAGCAAGGCATGAACAATCCTTCGCCTGTGAGCTGCTGGGCATTTATTTAGGATTCTACCGTAGCCATCTTACACTTTGCATGTTCACAGTTCCACACAGATTGCCATCCCCACGTCCTCCTCCTCTGTAGAGTGTCTTTCTTGTCTGTTCATCTGAGAGTTCTGTGTGACACACCTCTAAAGTGTCTGAGACTCCATCTGCTGTTACCACTACAGGGTAAGTAGTGATTATTTCTTCTTGCTCAGTGCTACTGATTTATCAGATCTTATTCTGCCCTTGTCCCACTGGTCTCTAGTTTGGAGCCAGGTAATTATTATTTTAATACTATCATATCATGTTATTTTCTTAATTAGAGCCTCTTAATTTCTCATTCAAATTTGAATAGAATTGTAAGTTCTTTCTGTGTCTGGTGGAAAGACAGTATGTAATCTGGCTCCTTACTGTCTCCTCAGATGTTTACTGTTTTCTTTCCCACATAGCCTGCTTCTCAAGTTCAGTTCTCCTTCACACTGTACTCACTTGCTGCTATCCCTCCATCTCTAATACATGCCTGCCTCTGCCTCCTAAGTGCTGGGATTAAAGGACTTGCACCACCACTGCCCAGCGATGCCCTAAGTATCTTACAGTGTTGAGGTGAGGCGGGGAAATGAGCAGCACCATTATGTGCATGTTGCTAATGCTTTGTTTACCATTATATTCCTCTAAGCATGTTTCTCAAGCAGTTGGGTACTCCATAAATATTTACATAATCTATGAATTAATTGTATCACAGAAGTAAAAAAGGGAGAAAGTGTGAAAGGAAAAAACAAATTAAAGAAAACATAAAAAACAGACTGAACATGCTTGTTAAAACTATCAATGTCCACCGTACAAGCTTAGCTATTAGCCAAGGTTCAATATTAAATTAAACACTAAATGCAGCTATGCACTTGATGCTTATAATAGTAAAACTCTAGAGCAAAATTGCCAAGGTATTTGAAAGTTTTGGGCCACCAACCAGCTCCCAAATCATTACATGGAGACTTAACTTGTTTTGAATGCCCATCCCAGCTTAGGCTTGTTTCTGGCTCGCTCTTTTAACTTAAATTAACCGGTTTCTCTTATCTACCTTTTGTCTCAGGGCTTTTTTTTTTTTTTTTTTTTTTTTTTTTTTTTCTGTATTTGTTACTTTCCTGCTGTCTCTGTGTTTGACTAGCTGGCAGCTGCCTCTCCTGTCTTCTTTTTTTCTCTTGTTCTTTCTTCTACGTGAGCCTATATTTCTCCTTCCGTTTATGCTCTCTTTGTGCTAGTTCCAGCCTATCCCTCTCCTGCCTGGCTCTTGGCTGTCCAGCTTTTTATTGGAGCAGTCAGGTGCCTTAGGGAGTCACAGCTAGTCACAAAGGAAGCAAGATGAGAATACCTTACTGAGAAAAGGTGCCAAGCTACATGGCTAAACATAGATAAGAATTATGAGCTAATTTAAGTTATAAGAGTTTGTTAGTAATAAGCCTGAGCAGTAGGCCAAACAGTTTGTAATTAATATAAGTCTCTGTGTTTTTATTTGGGACTGACCAGCTTGCAGGATAGAGTGGAACAGAAATTTCCGTCTACACCGTAAATGAGATTTTAAGTTAATAAATGCAAGAGCTAGAAAGCAAACCAAAACACATTTCTAAACCTTAAAACCAAAATCTCAATTGCTGGGATTAAGAAATGTGGGTCCATAAGATGATTCAGCAGGTGAGGGTGCTTGCTGCACAGGCCTGACCACCTGAGTTTGATCCCTGGATGATCCCACTGTGTATGCCATGGGGTGGCAAGGGTAAGGGAAATAAGACCCCTCCACAACAGACAGGACAGCAGGCCTCGGGGCATGAGAATGGAAGAGCTGGTCATGCCCTTCACCAAGTGCAGCAATCCAAGAATGGGCCCTGTAACACCATGGGAAAAACAGTAGACCTGGCCCTGGTGGTGTGGTGAGTGATCCAGAGGGTGTGAGAGCAGGAGAACTGGCCCAGCTCCTTGATGTCTGCTACATTGGGTGAGCTAGCTGGAGTAGTACTGGAAAGCTTGCCCAGCTGGTGACAATAAGGGAAAGCTGGTAGGCTGACCAATCCAGTTACCACCCAGGCCCAGAACCAGGGCTACAATGTAGCCCACCCTAACTCCCACCTCATCTATGAACAGTTGAGGCATGTGAAGGGGCTGAACCTGCAGATCCAAAGCCACAGAATCTCCATGACATAAGGCAACGGTAGGATATTCAAGAGGAGTTCTCTTGAGGGCCCAGTATCATAGTGTAGCAAAAGCCAGAGACCTAGAACCAGACCAGTGACTCATTGCAATGAACACTTACAAGTAAAGATGTATGTACTAAAAGGGTATACTGTGTGATTCACTGGGCACACTACAGCTTTCATGCAAAGATTTCTGTTTTTGCTTTAATTTTTTTTGGGGGGGAGTGCTTAGGTTGCAAGGACAGGGCAGAATCGAGGTGATGGGGAAATTAAATTGGAGAGATCAGGATGCATCATGTGAAATCCATAAGGAATCAATAAAAAGTTAATTTTCCCCTCACAGAACTATCTGGTAAATAAGCTGACTGAGAAGAAAGTCAAAGTTGAAATTTCCTATTGTTTTTCTAAAACTTTAATATCCCGGGTTGCCATGGAAACTAAACAAATTAGTATGAATATACTACTTAGACTATGCCTAACATACTGAAAGAACACAATAAATATTAGTGCCACAGAAATAACAGCAGTAGACACAATGCACATAGAACATTTAAGCTGTGCTGTGTCTAAGTAGAATATTCTAGAGTTGCCAACATATAGGACAATTTGTATATTAGTAAGGGAAAATTATAGGCTTTAAAATGATTTAGTTGAGTTGGACATTCATTTTGGGGGAAGGAAAACCAACTTAGTATGTTAGCAAAATTAAAACCACAGTCAAGAATGTGCTCATGAGGCTATAGTAGAGATTAAATGAAGGAAATGCTCTTATCCTATTATAATTATGATGAATGTGCTGAATCTTGGAGAAACCAAAGAAATGTGATACAGAAGAAAGCCTGACACTTTGATATAATGTCCAGGGCTGTGGTGGGAGATCAGTAACTCATGCTTAAGAATGACTTGCCTTGCTGAAGTTGTACTCCCATTTGGTGGTGTCATATAGCCTCTTCAGTTGGTCTAATAGTGAAGCCAAGACAGAGCTGTTGTGGCTGTAAAGGGCTTAGACATTGCACCTTCCTTTCCACTACTCAGAATGCTCCAGGCAGCTTTAAAAGCCACTGTCCTTTGCTGTCCAGTTTTCCCTGTCCCAGTTTGTAGCTCTAGCATACAAGACTTGCTTCATAAGATAACAGGCACTGCTGAATGATGTTGGTGCATGCCTTTAATGCCAGCATTTAAGAGGCAGAAACAGATTGAGGCCAACTTAATAATGTATTAACAAAACTGTTGTATAGAGCGAGTTCCAGGACAGCCAGGACCCTGTCTTTTTATTTTTGGTAGCCTTTTCTTTTTTGCATGTATACATGGTATACTTGTATATGTGTATATGTATTTGTATGTGAATACATATGTGGTTGTATATGGAAATGTGTACACATGTATATGGAGGCCTGAAGTTGATATTGTTTTCCTCAATTGCTGTCTAATTTATTTTGTGGGGAGGGGTCAGGATCCCTGAACCTGGAGCTCTCTGACTTTGGCTCATCTAGCCAGCCAGCTTGTCCCAAGCTGGGCATCCCCATTTTCTGCCTCCCCAGTGCTTCGATTATAGGCACGTGCCACACCTGCCTTCCTTTTGTCTGGGTTCTGGGGATCCACATTTTGGTCGTTGTGTTTTCACAGCAAGCACTTTAGCCAATGAGCTTGTATCCCTGCCCGTTAGTTCTTTATATGTAGCTTGAAGGGCTCAAGTTGTTAATGGGTGACTGAAGTTGCCAGAAGCAGCTATACTGAGAAGATAGGAGACAGGAGAATCAGTAGTTAGAATGACACAGCCTTCTTGAAGTGCTATTTCAAGTCTGTGCAGATGGCCCAGAAAAATCTTAATGAGTCCAGAGAGACTTGTATTAGGTTCCAAATGGTGGTTGTGAGTCATCTTGGATACACACATCCTTATGTATGTGGAAGGGTGCACTTTAGAATTTGGCAGACCTGGAGTTGTTTGAGACTTGGAAAGGCATCATGACAGGTTTCTCCACACAAAGCAGAATTTAAAATTCAGTGGATAAATAAATAAAGGTAGAAAGTTTTGTATAATCTGTTGTATATGTCACGTAAGGCAATGACTCTCAACTTGTGGGTCACCACCCCTTTGGGTTCACATATCAGATTTTTTTTTAACATTACAATTCATAACAGTAGCAGAATTATAGTTATGAAGTAGTAGCAAAATTATTTTATGGTTGGCATCACTACAACATGAGGAACTTTAGTAAAAGATTCTTACCATTAGGAGGGCTGAGAACCACTGCCTTAAGGGATCCTTAAAGTTAATAGCTTTTATGTAATTAAGGTAGTGAAGCTATAAGATATTTAGTCAACTAGAGAATCAATTTTATCTAAGTACTTCATTTATCTGTAACTGAATTTTTACTATAGTAATTGAAAATTAATATATAAGGTTAAATCAGGTCATTTCCTTGCAGATACAGAATGGACTTGGTGTATATTCCCCTTCCAATTCTGACCTATTTTCTTTTCCTTCCCCTTCTCACTTTCATTCCTCCCACATTGGGTGCCACAAGAAGATGGAGTTTCTGTCCTGCCCCGTCCTGCAGCTGTTCAGTCCCAAATACATACATACATACACACACACACACACACACACACACACACACACACACACAGAGAGAGAGAGAGAGAGAGAGAGAGAAGAGAGAGAGAGGTGTATATTAATTATAAACTGTTTGGCCAATGGCTCAGGCTTCTTATTGGCTAGCTTTCTATTAATTGTTAACCCATTTCTGTTAATCTAAGTATCTCCATGTAGTCTTGGCTTACCAGAGAATGCCCAGCTGTCCATCTTCTCAGTAGCTACCTAGTATCTCTCTGGTGGCTCCTCTCTGTGTTCCTCTTCCCAGCATTCCTAGTCTTGTAGCCCCGCCTATACTTCCTGCCTGGCTACTGGCCAATCAGCATTTATTCATCAACCAATAAGAGAAACATAGATTCACAGCATACAGAAGGACCTCCTCCATCACACTAGTCTCCTTTGTTTCTCCTGACAGTTTGCTGCTGCTCTTTTCATTATCTGTTCATTTATGATTTCAGTTACATTTAACTTCTAATTGGTAGTAAAAGTACATTGTATGTAATTAGATAATGTACTACCAAGAGTATAGTTATTACATGCAGAAATGCCCTCATGTGGTCCCCCTGCATCTGTACGTAGTACAAGATAGTGAAGTTTATCTCAAGTTTCCTATGTATTCTGGGTAGTTTAATTTACTTCTAATCTTCTTAAAGGTCTCAAGTTACTTATGCCTGCTGGCTGGTTGACTCATTGCTATTTCATATTTATGCATTTGTTAGTTTAAAGCAGGAATTATATTTTAGTGCTTTCTCTGTGTTAAAATAAGATTTGTTTAGTAGAATATAGGTAGGAAGCAAGAAATTCACTTAGAACTACAACTTTCTTTTCATCTTCTGATCTGGAAGTAGCTTAATTTGACAAAATCCCTGGTGGTTCTTCACTGGCTTTGGAACGAGAAGCCAAAGCTTGTGTGAACTGGGCATACACAGACATACCTCCACACACGTGTAAATAAAAATAAATATTTAACAAAAAGAATCCAAAGCTTTGCGGCTCAGATAAGCTTCTGGCCCAAAGGTCACGGACAAGATGGTTCCCCCTGTTCAGGTCTCTCCGCTCATCAAGCTCATCAAGCTCGGCCGGTACTCAGCCCTGGTCCTCGGCATGGCCTACGGCACCAAACGCTATAGTTACCTAAAACCCGGGGCAGAGGAGGAGAGGAGGGTGGCAGTGGAGGAAAAGAAGAGACTAGATGAGCTGAAACGGATTGAGAGAGAACTGGCAGAAAGTGACACCATACTCAAGTGAAGCACCCGTGAGCTAGCCCTTCTTTAGCCGCTGAGGATGAGTAAAGCTTTGTTGTGTAATTGGGGGGGGGGGGGGAATAAGAATCCAAAGCTTTTGCATCTGATGTAAAAATGTTATATATAAATATAATTGTTTATGAAAGTATTTATATGACATGTTTAAGTTATATGTAGATGAAGATTAACAGATAGACCTCACCTTATGATGGCTTGATTTGACGGTGTATTGACAGGCACCTAGTGCTCTTGTTTTCAACCTGTCCCCAGTCCCCTTGAGGTGACAGGAGTGAGGAGTTGAAGTGGACTATCTTCAAATTATTCTTTAGAAAACATTTTAAATTGTAAAAATAGAATAATTAAACATCTTAACATGGATTAAATTAGTGAAAATTAACACCCTATCCTCAGAATCTGATTCAGGCTACAGACCCACTCTGTCAGGTATAGCCTCCCACAGCCTGATCCCCATTTTTCCTGCAGCCCTCTTGAAACTCTACCTCCTATTTCTCAGCTAGCTCTTGACAGATTTTCCTGAAAGTGCTTTAGACGTTCCATGTATATTTTTTCCCATGGTGGCTTCCTCTCCTTTAACTGCCCTGCTTTTCAGCTTAGTCTGTTGAAACCCTGCCCAGGGCCTAATTTGGAAATCCCCTTTTCAGAAACAAGTCTTTGGACATCCCTTCACTTTCAGGTGTTGAGGTGTTATTTATGTTTCTTGTCTCATATTTATTCCAAGTACTTGGGAATATGCTATGTTAGAAATCATTACTGGATTCTTTCTGTTGCTACCTTTAAATCACCTCTCATTAATGCTAGAAACCACACCATCTTCAGGAGGCCCTCTTCAGTTTAGCATATTATTTTGCATGTAGAAGCCTTAAGTTGAATTGTGATTTCAACAGTTGAACTTCATTGTCTTTAAACAAACTATTATAAAATCATACATGTGCTATTCTTTTAATTTCTAAAAGTAAAATATGAAAAAATATTTATAAAGTAGGGCCAGTGAGATGGTTAGCAGGTAAAGGTGCTTGCTTCCAAGCCCTGACAATCCTAAGTTGGTCCCTAGGATACACATGATAAAAGAAGAAGACTTTCTCCCAACGGTTGTCCTCTGACCTTCACAGTCACTGTGGCTTGTCACATACACACATGAATGCAGATAAATACAATAAAGATTTATAAAACAGTAAAGACAAACTTGAAAATTGAATGGTCTTAGAAACATAGAAACAGTTGTAGCCTAATATGTTTTTGAGTGCCGTTGGTTTCTTCTGCCAACTTTCACATAGCAGTTGGTTCCCCAGAGTGAATGACCCAAGAGAGTTGACGAGCTGTGTGCTGTGTCTTGTTGCTCTGCTGTTTTCTTTCTTTTTAAAAATGTTTTTACTTTTATTTTATGTGCATTGGTATTTTGACTGCAGGTAACTCTGTGTGAGAGCATCAGATCTTGGAGTTAAAGTTATGAGCTGCCATGTGGGAGCTGGGATTTGAACCTGGGTCCTTTGGGAGAGTAGTCAGTGCCCTTAACCTAGGAGCCATGTTTCCAGCCCCCTGTTGTTTTTTCTGTTGTGTTCCCTCTCCTATAATAGGAACTACTGCTTTTTTCATTGATTTTTCTTGTTCTTGTTTTGATTATGTTTTGTTTTCGAGACGGGGTTTCTTTGCGTAACAGCCTTGGCTATCCCTGAACTCTCTTTGTAGACCATGCTGTCCTTGAACTCACAGAGCCACAGTCTTTCCCTTCTGAGTGCTGGGATTAAAAGCATGTGCCACCACCACCTGGCTTATTTAGATCTTTTAGTAAACAGTTACGATTATTTGCCACAAATTGTTTTAAAATTTATTTTCTCAATTTCAATAAATCATAAGTTTGCCTCAATTTTTAGCAGATATTTCAGGCTCCAGATGATTTTGAGGTTATAGTTAATGTTCACTGAGACCAGTCCTGGTGGTCCATGCCTATAACCCAGTCTCTTAAAAAGACTGGGACAGGACCATGACTAGTTCCAGATTAACCAGTTTAGTCAGACCCTGAGGAGGAAGGATGGGGTGGGGAAGAAATCAGGAAAGAAGATGCTGAGTCTGCACATATCTGATGGCTTGACCTCTGGGATACCTACTTCCAAGGTGGCTCACACACACTGGCTGTTGTTGACAGGACTGCCTAATTTCTTGCCATGTGCACATCTCCATAAGGCTGCTAAGCAAGTCCTTTAGTCATAGTAGTTGGCTCCCCAGAGCAAGTAATCCAGATGAATAAGGCAGAAGTGACTCAGACTTACAGGTCCCACTTGGTCATTTCTTTAGTAATTTGATAGTTTGAGCTGTTTTAGGGTTGGGGTAGTGTGCAATGTGTGTGTGTGGGGGTGTGTGGCATCAGGTGTGAGGCTCACTGGGTGCTGTTTAGAGAGTCTAGTCACCAGGAGAATGAAGGGAAAAAACAAAAGCAGCAGTTGCCTGACTCCTCCTGTGGAGCTGGGAAAACCAGGATAAAGGAAGTCAGAGAAGACAAACAGCTTTTGAGTTTTCTCAAATAGGACTATGTTCAGTTTCTTACTTATATATTTTTAGAAACTAATCCTCTCTCAAAAGTATAATGATGCTTTCCTGTTTTATAGGGTGCTGTTTTATATGAATGATGGTGTCCTTTGCCATATAGAAGATTTTCAGTTTCATGAGGTTCCATTTATTAGTTGTTGGTCTTAATGGCTGTGTTATCAGCATCCTATTCAGAAAGTCATTTCCTTGCCAGTGAGTTAAGGCCCACTCTCCACTTTCTTTTCTATCAGCTTAGGGTTTCTGGTCTTCCATTTAGTGCTATATAAAATTTTGCTACTCTTAGTTACCATTTTTAAAAGAAAAATTAGCTCTTTACCCCAGTGTTGGAGATCAAACCAAGGTTCTTCAACTTGCTAGGTCAGTTCTTAACACTGGCTACATTCCAACACCATGAAAGGAGGTGAGGGTGTTGCACAGTGCTAGAGTGCTTGTCCAAGTATGTGAAGGCTTGGCTTTGATTCCCAACACATTATGCATGCACACATACACACTAATTAATAATAGTCTAATAAATAAAGTTCTAGGCAGTCTTACTTCATATCAAACTGTTGAATATCATACTATTGTATCCCAGGTATCTCTGTCTTCTAGTATCCTTGGAACATACTGGATATGGAAGTGTATGTCATATTCTCGTAAATTAAAAAAAAAAAATCACATTTAAGCCAAATAGTAGTAGTATAGGAAGCCAGGTCTAGGGAAGGTATGCTTTTCATTCAGTTCTTTGTAGAGCTCATGAGTTTGAACTCTAGATCACATCCTTAGTCTATTTCTTTTCCTAATTTTTGCACCACATTTTCTGAGTTGTCTAATTAAACTGTAGACTTCTGAATTGAAAACAGGCACTGACTGTTCAGATAATTGTAGCTATTTAGGTTGAAATTCATCTAGAAATGAAGGGTAATGTCTCACTGAGGGGTGTTTTTAGTCATAATTTCATAATTATGTGTATGCATGTTTTTTTGTACCATCTGCATGCCTGTTGTCTGTGGCAGCCTGAAGAGGGCATTGGATCCCCTGGAACTGGAGATTATAGATTCCCCCCATTACTGAATTGTTAATTAGGTTTCTAGTACTAGGCTTGGTATTCCTATTGTTGAGTGGGTTGCAAGTCTAAGTAGAGAGCTGTTGTTACTGCCAATGCATGCATGTCACTATTGCACCCTGTTACTTAGGGTTATCATGCCATGCTAGTATGTGGTTCATGGGTGTTGTAACTGGGTAGAACTTTTGGTTTCTTCTCTCCTTTGGAAGCGTGCATGGTGCCTTCAGGAAGGAGGCGTTCAGGTTGGTTCCAGCAGAGACTTTTGTGGCAGAGAAAGAGCACATTTCAAAAGTCATGAGTTGAGTCCTTTGAAACCTTAAAGCTCCCTTACCATTTACCAGTAACATCTTAGCAAAGAAACAGATCCCAAGTTTATGTTAGAGATGAAGATTCCTTCTGAGTAGGATGGTGCCTGGGAGCAACCTAATGAATTTTCCCTGACTACTGTTGGGGGGGGGGTCTTTCTTTTCTTTTCTTTTTTTTCTTTTTAATAAAAAACAGTCTTGTTAAAGACAGGTTGCCATTGAATTCTAGATCCTCTTGCCTCTGCCTCCCACATACTGGAGTTCAGCCAGAATAGTTTGCTGTTTCATTTTCCTATGGATAATTTCATCTTTGCTTATCAATTTTTCCAACTATATTCTTTTTGTTCATTTGGTTTTGGTTTTTTGAGACAGGCTTTCTTTGGATAGCCATGACCGTCCTGGAACTCACTCTGTAGACCAGGCTGTCCTGGAACTCAAAAAGATCTGCCTGGCCTCTGCCTCCTGAGTGCTGGCATTAAACGTGTGTGCCACCACTATCTGGCCTGAACTATATTCTTCAAAGTGGTTAAAAAAAAAAGTACAAAAACAGTAAGCAATGCAATGAATCAAGCAGGATGATGCAGCTCTAAGATAACTCAGGGCTATCATGTCAATCTCAAGGGAATATAAAAGAAGACTAAAGAGACAAGGACTTTTTAGTTTGGCTGTGTTTGAACTGTGTAGACCAAACTGACCTTGAACTCAGAGATCTATCTGCCTCTGGGAGTAGAGATGTCTGCTACCATGACTGGCTAGGGTCATCATTTTTTGTAGTCTTTGTTCTCTCGAGTCTTTATAGTTTCTTGAATATGATGAAAGTCGGAGTATTATTTTTCCATAGAGGTAAAGAGAAGAAGATGGACAGATGAAGGCATTTTACAGTTACTAGATGAGTCAAAGGTTGATGCAGAGATAAGACCTAGACCTGTAATGATAATGCTGAAATAGACCACAGCAGGGAACTGTTAGAATGCAAATCTCCAAATGATAGTATCCTACACTGTCTTTTTTCAAACTCATGAATTCTTAAGTGAACAATGGGTTTCTTTTAAAATTTTTATTAAAGCTTTATTGTAAAGAACTTGCCAAAAAAAAAAAAAAAAATCCAACATCAGACCTGAAGTGTGTGCATCTTAAACATCTGTACAGTTAGAGTAGCCATTATGAGGTTTTGGGACTTCACAGTGGCTTTTACACTTTCACTATCAAATGTATTTTTATGTCTTACTCACTACAAAAACATGAATTAAAACTAGAAAGTCAGTTGTGTATCCTCTTTCCTGACTCAAGTGTCCATTACTTGTGGGTCTTGTTCTCACATTCATGTGCATATGGGCAGAACCAGTTGCACCCAGTTGGGGGAGGGGAAGTCTGAAGTAGGAAGGAAGATCTTGGTGGGGGGGGATAAGAGTTGGAGAGATATGGTAGGGAGTGGATATTATCAAAATATGTATGAAACTAATTAAAATCATATTCTGGCACTGCTAAACTTATAGTAATAATGAACAGCAAAAAAGAAAACATGTTATTTTCAAACAAAGAAAATGGCTGTCTGATTTTTAAAATTTAAAAAGAGTTTTGAAAGTAACATATTTGATAACATAAGTACAAGAGGGTATGTATATATTATATGTGGATGTTATACTATTTTATATAAGGGACTTTCTGTGTCTATGGATTTTAATAGCCTTGAAGTATATACAATGTCTCTTAGAAACAGTGCTCTGTAAATACTAAAGGACAGTGGTGTATCTTCAAAACCAAATTATTATGGGATTAAATAGGCTTATACATTTTATATTATTCAAAAAAGCCTTAATAAAGTTTCATTTTTCTTCTTTCTTGGCACAATAATGACTAAGGAATGATATTTTATCTCTGTTTATAACATATTTCTCTAAGCAAAGCACCATTTTTAAGTGTTTATCATAAAAAACCTTTTCTACCTTTTTTTTTTTTTTTTTATGGGAGAGGGTGTGGGCCAGTATGTGTGTATATTTGGAATCCTGAGGAAGATATTGGGTGCTATGCTCTATAATTTTCCACCATATTCCCTTAATACAGCATATCCCTCCCTCAATCCCTCCCTCCTTCTCTTCTTCCCTCCCTTCTTCCCCCCTCTCTCCCTTCCTCCCCCCTCCCCCTCCCTCCTTCCCTCTCCCCCCCCTCTCTCTCAGAGTCATCCTGGCTGGCCAGCAGGTCCCAGTGACCCTCTTGTATCTGGCCACACAGTACTATCCTTATAGCCTCACTAGAGGCCACACTAGGCTGTTAGTTTTTAATGTGGGCTGGAGACTTGAATTCCAATCCACACTCTGGTGCAGCAAATGCTCTTAATCTTGTAAGGCCATGTCCCCAGCCAGCCCTAAATTAATATTTAACACTATCAGTGATGGGTTACCTTTTCTTACATTTGTATCACCCTTTGTTCTTCCTGACCTCCTCCTCTGCTGTTTCCTTTTTCTTTGGTCCCTTCCATCCTGCTGATAATCTTTTTGTTTTCTCGAATGTATCACATATAAAATTTAAATACCAATGAACTGTTTTCTGAAATTTATTTTTCCTTAAAAAATACTTTTATTTCTTTGTTTGGAGACAAGTTCTTACTCTGTAACCCTAGCTGTCTTGGAACTCAGAATCCTCCTGTGACATCCTCCCACATGTTGTTCCTAGTGCTGGTTATAGATGCTTACCGCTTACCCCACCTGGTTTCCTGGGAGTCCCCATCCTACCCACTTTTGTGAGTTCCTCTTATAGTTCACTTTCTATTTCTGTGCTGAAAACCATGACCAAAAAGCAACGTAGGAAGGAGTTTATCTAACAAGCTGTAGTCCATCGTCAAGAGAAGCCAGGACAGAAGCTTGAAGCAGAAGCTGCAGAGGAATGCTGCTTATTGTTTGTTTCCCTAGTTTGCTCAGCTAGTTTTCTTATACAGCCCAGGCCCATCCTCCCAGGGACGACCCTGTCCACAATGGGCTGGCCCCTCCTACATCATTTATCAATCAAGAAAATGCCTCCTAGACAGGCCACAGTCAGTCTGATGGAAGAAGCTTCCCAGTTGAGGTTCCCTCCTCTTAGATGACTCTAATTTGTCTCAAATTGACAAAAACTAACCATTGCAACTCCCTTTTAAAAAATTATGGTAAATGAACAAACCTGCTCTATATTATACAGATGCCTGTGTTCATACACATGAACATACAGATTTTTAAAATGCATTTTAAGGCTAGGGATGTAGCTAAATGGTAAAGTGTGTAGTATGCACAAAGCCATGGTTTGGTCTCCTGTAATACAGAAACTTGACATAGTGGTACGTGCCTATAATCCCAGCACTCCGGGAGATGAGGTGTTCCAGGCCATCTCATCAGGTAGAGGAGAGCTCATACTTTGTTATGATCATGGGGATATCCTAAAGTTATATCAGGAAGTATCACCACTGCTGTCAGTGAACAGCAGGAGAAACTTTCAGTTGATGAATCTCTTCCCTCACGTTCTCCTTTTCATTTCAAAGTTGAATCAGATGAAATAATCTAGAATATTGGGGTAAAGTTAAAGTGTTCAAATGAAACGAATCCTTATCATTAGAACAGGAATAAAACAATGGCGTATTATATAATATACATCTAGAAAAGCCCATGATAAGAGATAAAATTACTCAAACTTCAAAAAAGTTACATGACAGTTTTGTGCATATTAATGCATTCTGGTGACTCACCCTGTGTCTTCTCTTACATTCTTCTTATCCCCTTTAGTACCCTCCTTCTCCCTGCAAACCCCTTTGCCAAATTCATAATTTTTTCTTTTGTTTTGTGACACAGTAGTTTAACCAGGGCCTTCTGGGTCTGGAACTCTCTATTGGAGTCTAGTCAGCTCTCTAATGGGTAAACAACGGAAGGCAAATGACTCTATCTATCCCACAGGAGCCATTGGTAACCAGTAGTTCAGCAATAATGGGTAAGGCCCTATGTGTGGTGATATCTTGTTTATGATCTAACAAATAAAACTTGCCTGAAGATCAGAGTGCAGAGTTAGCCACACTAGCCATCCCGGTAATGGTAGCACACACCTTTAATCCCAGCAGCCACACTTGTTAGCCATAGAAGCTGGACAGTGGTGGTGCATGCCTTTAATTCCAGCACTGGAGAGGACTATAAGGCAGGTGGAGGCAGGAGTGCAGTGTATTCAGTTTTTGGTCACATTGAGGACAGGATTGTCCTTTTGATCTGATCCTTGGTAGAGGTAAGAACTCCCTGGTAGCTTGGCCTCTTTGCTTCTTTGATCTTCAGGTTGAACCCCAATATCTGTCTCTGGGCTTTTATTATTTGTGCTACACCCGTGACCCCTTTCCCCATCCATGATTGACTGTTAAGAGGCCCATTCTTGTATAGGTCTAGCTTAGGTACCCACAGCTGCTATGGGATCACAATTGTGATGGCCGTATCATGCCTAGAAAATATATCTCAGCCCTTCTCCTTGTCTTCTGGCTCTTGGCTCTTACATTCTTTTTACTCCCTCTTCTGTAGTGTTACCTGAGCCTTTTGTGTGATGATACCAAGCAGTCAGCTCCTTATCCCTGTATATCCAGGTATATATTAGAGTGTGTGGTTTCACTTCCAGCTTGCTGAACCATAGTAGAGATCTAATAATATTTATACCCTGATACATTGTATTTCTTCCCTGACAAATTCAACTAGTTCTCCATTGGTTTTGCCTCCTGGACTGTCGTATTCTCAAGTATTATATTCTTACTGTACTTGAGAGTACAGTACTTTAGAAATGCTCTAGATTGATAGTTCATTTAAAATAAAGGTTCTAATTTAACTTTATGGATATATGATGTAAATTATACCTTTCTAATAGATACTGTCTTTTACAGTGGTTAACCTGCATGTAATCTCCTGCCCCCACAAGGGATAATTATTCTAGTGAGAGAATATCAGTTAAGAAAGAATAAATAAGACTTAAAAGAATAAAGAAGACAGAGTAGCAACTATCTTGTAAGATTTGTGAGTTGCACAGTTAATGTTGTTTTCTTCATGCATGAACATGGGAGTATGACATTGTAAAACTACTGTGTGTGTGGGGAGGAGCATGTCACAAAGTTACTCAGCACAACAGTACAGCATAATGGTTGAATTAAGAATGTTCATGGTGTACTCTGTGATTGCTGATGTACCTAGTGAAAGAAAAGATATCAGCTTAGGACCCAAGACCAGAGGGACAGAGGGCAGGGGTAAGAGACAAAGACAGGAGATTGAGGATAAGAAACCAGGGAAAAGGAAAAAGGGAGAGAGGGCAGACATGACACACAGGAAAATGACAGTTTATAAAGGTACAAGGGGAAACCCTGTTAGGATGAGGTGTTTTAATTTTAATTGGTGAACCAAAGGGGTCTTTTGATTGCTCCTCAGGAGGAGGAAATGGCAAAATAAGGGAATAGATCTTAGTGACTAGCTTTAGGAATGAAATTCAATTTTTGTTTGTTTGTTTGTTGTTGCTTTTATTTCCCCCATTTTGGTTTTTTTCAGAGTTTCTCTTTGTATATTTGGAGCCTGTTCTGCAACTCACTCTGTAGACTAGGCTGGCCTTGAACTCATACAGATCCACCTACTTCTGCCTCCCAAGTGCTGGGAATAAAGGTGTGCACCACTACTGACTAACAAAATCTAACGGTTTTTTAGCAAGACAGAAGGAATGGGAGAGAGGGCAAGGCCTGCCAGAGCTATGCTTGCAGTACTCACGCTGGTCAGAGTCCCTTCATCTAGGAAAACTATGTAACTTCATTTTTCTCTAAAGGTAACAGTAAATACAGTTGGCATTGATGAGATACATTATAGTGACAATAAGGCAGTTCAATTTGCTAATGGCTGGAAACTTTAGGACTTCCACTTTTTAAAGATTTATTTTTATTTTATGTGTATGTGTTTTTCCTATGCGTGTATATGCACACCCTGGCTGTGTGCACCTGTGTACACAGAATATGAGAAGGCCAGAAGAGGACGCAAGGACCTGGGGTTTCATGAGGCTTTGCGCTGTTGTGTATGTGCTGGGAACTGAGCCTGGGTCCTCTGCAAGAGCTAAACTATCTCCCCAGCCCCAGGATTTCCATTTTAAATTTATTTCAGTAATACTTTTATATACCATTTGTATTGAATTTTGAGGTAATAGTAATGACAATACAAGACATAGTATATGACTGTGACAGACCTGTAATTTAATGGACAGACCCAGAGATTTATAATGCCATGACAATTTCTTAGCTACATTTTCTATTTTAAGGATCTTACTTTTAAATGACTATTTATTAGACATTAGCCTGATGAAACATATTCCAACCATGCCATACCTTCCAGCTTTCTTTTCCATATTTAGGTATAACTGAAAAAAAAAAACTATTACCCTCACATTGTGTTTTACCACTATGTAACAAGTAGTTGATCTTGGCCAGTAAGCCTAGGGGCAGTACCCTATATCTTAAGGATGTACATCAGAAGGTGATATGCAGGGTACACAGATCTGATAATGTGCATTATATCTAGCTATTTAGATGTCACACTGTACCACATGTACATTATTATGTGTCGGTAAGAACATCCTTCAGCATTCATTCTTGGTGTCCAGTAGTAACGCAGTAGCTACATGGTGGTGGCTCACACCCATGCTTCCCTTTATTGGTGGTGGTTCTAGCTTAGGTCGGGAAACCTAAAATTAACATTATATCTTATTTCCTAACATTCATTGTGTTTCTTAAACTTTGTACATAGCATTTAATCAGATTTAAGAGTCTGTCTTTATTTTTGTTTTTTGTCTTTGATTCCCTCTTTTAATCTATTTTTGTTTCTGTAACAAAATACTGTAGAAACACCTTAATGTAGGCACTTTATGAATAATAAATTTGTTTCTCCCACCTTTGATATTTGGGAATTACAAGTCAAGGTGAGGGGTGTCTGATGCCGGCTTCCTTTTTGTGTGTGTGTGTGTGTGCTGTGACTCTTGTGTGGCTGTGAAAGGGCCACAATGGCTACCTGAAGCCTTTGTCAGGACTCTGTCCTCAGGACTTAACCTCACATTCTGTTTTTAGTCATATTGGGATTATGTCCCACTATAAAAATCTAAGGGAACATTAACATTCAGACCATAGTACTCACCCACGGAATATTGGTTACATGCAGTCAAGAATTTTTATTTCTTGTTTATGGGGTGTCTTGGTTAGAAGTGATGAGGGCACAGCTAGTAAGTTACTACACATCCTTGATTTTACTCTTCAGACAATCTGAAGTCCATTACTGCTTCTTTATTTTAGACATTTTTTATTTGTTTATTTTCTCTTTTTCAGTTTACTTTCCTTTGGCATTTTAAAAAAGAACACCTTTCTTCCTGGTCTATTAAAGGAGCTAACAAACAACTTTCTTGTTTTGTACAACCTTTTTTACTTTAGACTGATGTCTATACATACTCTTCATATACATACTCTTCATTAAGTTTCTCCAGTGACTCTCTGTTTCTCACAGCTAATACTCCTTAACTTCCTTCCAGTTGCTATGTGTTGCATGCTTCATTCCTCTGTTGCTCTCAGCAGTCTGGAACTTTCTGCTGCAGCAGTACCAGAACTCGCTATATGTCTTACATTTCTTGAAACTTCTTTCCAGAAAGATCTCTTGTCTGGCAGTTTCCTCTGATTGAAACACTCCATCCTGCAGGGAGGCTCCTTAAACAGGAAGGTAAACAACTCAGAAGAACTTCAGGAAGTTCCTGAAACAGACTAGATTCAAGAGGCCCCTCCCTGCCACAGTAAGCAATGAAAGTTGAGTCTAATCTAGAGACTAGTAGAACAGAGCTGCAAAGAAGACTCTCATTAGACAAGCCCAGCTGGGAAGATGGCTCCAAGAGGAGAGAAGCTGCAAAAAAGACTCAGAGGCCAGACCAGCTGCCTGGAAGAAGGAGAAATCAGCTGAGCCGTCTGGTCCAGTTTTAGAGCAGCTGAGGCACCCTGGAAGGACACCCTCTGTCCTGTTGAGTTTCCTGCAGGCTGTGTGCAGTGTGTTCCAGGTTCCTAGCTGTGTGAACTGTTAGCATGCTGGTGTGGGCCTTGGTGATGCAGCTGTCTGTGAATCATTTCTGCTCCTGTAAACAACCTAATAAAACTCATTGGTTCACTAAATTGGACTTTGGTAGTGTCTGTATTTTTGTCTGTCATGGGTTCCAACCTCTCTGGGTGTTGTATCTCCCCAGAAAGAGTTTTTGCATATGACATCCCTGTGTCAATCAGGTTAGTGTTACTTGAAAACTAGCCAGAAATACAAAGTCTTGGTCTTCACCGTGAAATTACTGATCCAAAAATTGTGGATATAGGAATTGGCAAGACAAAAGCCTTCCAGGAGATTCTGACATTGCTTTAATGTGTGAACCACTGCCTTAACCCTTGCTGTGTTCATTTCCTTAACAGAGCTAACCATTAAAACAATGACTTCAAATCACTTTCATATGTGTAACTTTCTTGCATGTGTACATGTGTGAAGGTGCACACAAGCCTGTCTGTGGAGGCCACAGGAGGATGTCTAGTGTTCTCCTCTAGTGTTCCTGTCTCCCACCCCTGCCTTATTCCCTTGAATTAGGATCTCTCACTGAATCTAGAACTTGCTAGGCTGATGCCAACAAGCCCCAGCTGTCATGCACATCTGTCCTCATCACCAGCACTGGAGTCTAAAGGTGTGTCAGGGGACATGTCCACCTTTTTACCTGAGTGCTGGTGATCCCACTCAGCTGCACAGCAGGCACTTGATTCATGGAGCCATCTCTTCAAACACTGTTAATGGAGACTCTTAGTCTAAACTCTAATCCTGTTTTCTGTTAAATCTGTTATCCAGTATTTCACACTAAGTAGGCTATAAATGTTCACAGCCTATTTCCTGAAATCTGTTTTACATGCTGCTTCTTTATACCCTGCTAGCCTTCAAACTTAAAATGTTTGATTATGCAGTATTTTCTCATTTCTTAGTTCTTGTCCTGCTATAATTAAAGAAGACATCAAAGATTTTTTTAAAATGCTCTATAGGGCAAGATTTTTTAAAATAAAAATTTAATTGAAATTTTACTGTAAAAAAAATTGCACATTAATCCCAGCACTTTGGAGGCAGAGGCAGTCAGAACTCTGAGTTTAAAGCTAGCCTGGTCAAAATAGTGAGTTTCACAATAGACCAAGCTACATAGTGAAAATCCTAGCTCAAAGCAAAACAAACAACAAACAAAAACAAAAAACAAAAAAACAGAAGAAGACGATGACAACGATGAAGAAGAAGAGGAGGAAAGAACAAACCTGCAAATAAAAAGAAAAAATTCACACCCATATTAGCCAGGTCAAATGTCTAAACCTCAAAAAATAAAAAAAAAGAAAAAAGAAAAAGTCTGAACATCTAAATGAGTTTCTATACAATTAGAATAGCCATTCTGAAGCTATGAAGCGTCACATCAGATTTTACACTGTATTATCACTTTTATTTTTATGTATTTATCCTCCATGGGAAAAAAAAAAAAGAAAAAAAAATCCATGAGGAGTTTAAACAAGAGTAACAATTAGCTTCATATCCTTTTCATGACTCAATTCTTGTTCTCTTTTCTACATGTTATACTGTGCCCACCCACTGGACTAGGATCTATAGATGAAGGAAAACTTTCCTTCCTTCCTTCCTTCCTTCCTTCCTTCCTTCCTTCCTTCCTCCCTCCCTCCCTCCCTCCCTCCCTCCTTTCCTTCCTTTCTTCCTTCCACCACAGGAGGATGTCTAATGTTCTCTAGTGTTACTTTTCCCCACCCCCCCCACACAATTGTGTAATCTCCATTAATACTATACATTCTAAGTTTTTTCTTTTTTTAGTAGGATTTTCTCAGCAATAAAATTATCATTTATAAAATATATTTTTGTTTTACCCCTATTTCTCTACTTGTCTTCCTCTTTTTCTTTTCTTTTTTAAGAACTTAGAGGTTGTTTTCTCTGGCTCTTGACTCAATTGGTCAAGGAGGGGTCCTTGATCTGGGGTGATACATGCTTGTTCATTCTAGCATCCAAAGGAGAAGCCAGGCAGGTACCCTGAAATAAGTCTTGCAGAAGGTTTTTAATAAGTACTTTTAAAATATGGACGTTGGAAATTCTCAGCATCAGAAATGTATAGGGAGATTGTACCAGAGACCGAGGAGTCTCAGTGATTTCAGTAATGAGTTGGACAATAAACACATAATCAGTGAATGAACGAAAGATTCTAGAGAGGGGACAAATAGATGTTACCATAGAGACTCAGCTCTGGCTCAGGAGGAAGGATGGCCTAAAGCACCTTGGGGCCCGGGGTGCGCCTTAGCTCATACTTTGCACGGGTGAGGTCCTGTACTTCCCCCTCCGCACTGATGGCAACAGAAACTAAAGTATAAACTTTTGTGTTAAATGTCTACAATTCATGTTTATTATCATGTGTACCTTCTTTTCATGGATATGCATTTTTAGTAATGTCACATGTTCCTTTATGTACAGTTACAGTCTAATGGCTTGACCATATATCTGGAACTTAAAATTTTAATTGTTATGATAGTTTGTTTTATTTTGTTGAGCAGGAATGAAAATCTACATTTTACAGATGAGGAATTTTACACTTGAAATCTTCATAAAATATATCCTCATAACAAGTACTAGTCTTTTCTAAAAATGTGTATCCTTAAGTTATAATAAAAGCCTTTTTCTTTACTGTGCATACAGGAAACCTCGACCTGTCTCCCAGCTGGTCGCACAGCAGGTTACTCAACAGTTTGTGCCCCCTACTCAGTCAAAGAAAGAGAAGAAAGATAAAGTAGAAAAAGAAAAAAGTGAAAAGGAAGCTACTAGCAAAAAGAACTGTCATAAAAAAACCAGGTGAGAAAGTGTCTTATGGTATTTCTGAAAGAATAACAATAATTAAATTATCATAGTTTTTTTACATTGATTATATTCCTATACACAAAGTGAAAGTTAACTATTTTATTTCAATATAAAAATCACAGAATTTTTCTGTGTTGTGTTGGAGATAAGAAAAGGCCAAATATAAACTTAAATGTGAAGTAAGATTTTCTTTTTTAGTAATTAGAATACATTTATGTCCCTTTTCCTTCATTAAAAAAAAATAAGGGGTACTTGAAATTCATGAATGGATATTTGTGTGACCATTGACCAGTGGTCATGGTTATGAATCTTGTCATAATACTCAGTGTACAGCAATGGAGTGAGAGGTTAGCTTAGCCTTAACTTTATTTTATTAATTTAAAGATTTATTTATTTTATTGGCTTATGTGTATGAGTGCTATGCCTGCATGTATGTATGTGCATTTTGTGCATACCTGGTACCTTTAAAAGCAGATGAATATGTTACATCCCCTGGGACTGAAATTGGGGACATTTGAACTGCCATGTGGCAGCTCAAATCAGGGTCCTCTTGAAGAATAACCTCTTAACCACCAAACTATCTCTCCAGTCCCCTGCCTTAGCTTTTATTAACTGTTTTTGTGGTGCAGTTGTGTTTTTGTTGCCCTAAAACATCCATTGGAATAAAACTATCAAGCTACCTGAAAAGTTCAGTATGATTTTAAAGCATTATATCCAGGCCAAAATTCATGAATGATTTTGTTTGGTTAATGCTAATAAGGTGAAATATTTTGTGATACTTTTGTGGTTTATTACATATGAATTGGCTTTACACAGAAATACTCATTTTGTGACTTTACCTTGGTTATTTAGTGTGTTCTCAGAAATTTGACACTAAGAAGAGCTTGCTTAAAAACTCCTCATTTTCTTATGTTTAGACCAAGATTAAAAAATGTGGATCGGAGTAGTGCTCAGCATTTGGAAGTCACTGTTGGAGATCTAACAGTCATTATTACAGACTTTAAGGAGAAAGCAAAGTCAGCGCCAGCCTCCAGTGCTGCTGCTGGGGATCAGCACAGCCAGAGCAGCTGCAGCTCAGACAACACGGAGCGGGGCCTGTCCAGATCCTCCTCACCTCGAGGAGAAGCCTCCTCCCTGAACGGAGAGTCTCACTAAACGTTGCTCTACTTAGTCACAACTGTCCTCCATGGAAATACAGATTATGCCAAGAACTACCACATTTTCATGACAGACACATTCATGCATAACCTATAGTTTGAGTTTTACATGAACTATGAATTTGCCAGGGTTTATTAGATCTTATCGCAGTTTAAGTTACCAAAAATTTCCAGAGGTAACATTTTGGTCTCTGCTGTTAAATGCCATGAAAATGTGGTTGACTTATTCATTATGCAGTGTTATTGGTAAGTCTATTTTCACTTATAGTTTAGTGAATTCTAACACATAATTATTGAATTCTCTACTATTGGCATGTAATGAGTTTAAATTTTTTATTACATAGTGCAAGCTTCCTAAATATGTATTATTTGAGAATTGTGAAACAAATAGTTATATGTATGCAAGTCAGAGATCAACTTAATCAACTATTGCTGCAATGGGATTTTCTTAATGGTTATCCTCTTAATGCACCTGCTGGTACTTGGTGTGGTTAAATAGGAAAGTTGTTATTAAATAAAGAATTTGTATGAACCTTTGCCAATGTTTTTGACATGTTTTTACTAAATTATTCTGAGTTATGTTTTATCCATTTCACAGTTTATTTTTGTTAGTGTGCTTATTTTTCAAAGCATCAATTTATTGTAATGTTTACTAGCAGATTTATAAACAATAAAACATGGATTGTGTAGCTTTCTAATTCAGGTTTAGTGCTATTGTCATTGAACACTGGTTTTTCCTGTATTCTCTAAGACATTAACGTTAAAGAAGGATAAGCACCAGGCAGAAACATAAAAGAATTTGCCATCCTTGGCAAAGTTGTAACTTAATGATAGTGTATCACTGTTTTCTTGTTCCAAACCTATCCACGGTCATATATGGTCATATACGTGTGAACATGGTGACTATTGCACAGAGTTGGGAGGTTAATCTTAAATCCGTTTCATTGGCCTTTTACTAAATATAACAATTTGAATGAAAACCATAGTACCCTATTTCCAGATACAGCTTTCAATTTATGCATTATCAATATCATGAAATAAAAAAATTCACAGCCCCACTCACTTATGTACAATTACCAATAAAATATTTTTATGACTTCAGATTTTGCATTTTGTTTACAAGTAAATAAAGTGTGTTATGTTGTATTTGAAAATCTATCTTAGAAACCACATACTAAATTCTTAAATTCTATTAAATTCTCCTGTTTTCTCCAGCCATTTGCTTAATATAAATCTACCTATAAAGGACTTCTGAAATGTAAATCAACCTAAAGACAAGTCCTAAGTTGAATATATATAACCTATCACATAAAAGACACCATGATAACATTTGAAGGAAAGATAATAAAACTGTGGAGCCTGAAAGTTGTGAAATTTGGTTTCTCATGGTAATGTAACTGTTCAATTGCAGTACTTTTTATTGGCACAGTGGTACTCTTGTAACTTGCTAGTTGTGAATACAATTTATTGCATACAGTAAACGTCTGTGATGAAAACATTCAGATACCTCATTCTTTAGTGTTGTTAAATGAAGATATAAAACTTGTTTTATTCTAAGATCCTTCCAGTGGAATACCAGCTATCTGGCTATGTTCTTTTCAACAAGTTACTTTGGCTTTGTTTTTCATGGATAAATGTCCAGTGCATTCAAGTTTAAATACTTGTAATGGGGAAGTACTCTAGTTCCTAAGACAAAATAAGTAAAGGCAATAATATATCTTATAGAGATCATATATTTTCATAATATATTTTCAGTTTCTCTGCAAGAAAGAACAGCATGAGAGAAGGGGAGTTTTACCTCAGTAGGTTACACTAATCTGTGTGTTGGTTGAAGGCACAGTGATGCAGAGAGTCAGAGTGCTGTTGTGTGCTGCTTGAGGCTCCTCTAGAGCAAACTTGAGAACATTCTCAAGCTTACTTAGTAGAGCTGGGAACAATGGCCATATCTGATGCATGTGGTTCTAGGAGGATTAAATGTTGACCCATGTAAGATCCTTAACATTTCTCTAGCACACTCTGGTAAATGTGAGCCTTTACTATCATAGGGAAAATGCCATTAAAATACATTTTTATAACCAAAGTATCTTAATTCTTCATAGGTAATCTTAAGAGAACAGTGTTCTCATTGTTTGCTCTCGTCCCAGAAAGACCATCTCTCTATGGAGAACTTAACACTACACTATGAGACTGGAGAATTGAACTATGCTATCTAGTGTGGGATTTTATTTTCCTTTCGTCTTCCTTTATTTCACTCTACCTCAAATATACCTTCATATCAGGAAGGCATCAAATTCCATTAATTTAACATGGAATGTTAAAATATGCAAAAGACTACTGAGAGCCAGGGCTTAGGGTATATTTGTAGCTGTTTTGTACATTTGTAATACAGTTTCATTGGTGGATTCTTCTCTATTTTTTGGTTATTTTATGTGTATAAATGTTTGCTTGAATGCATGTGTGTGCACCATGTGCATGTCTGGTGCCTGCAGAGGTTGGAAGAGGGTATTGGATTCCCTGGAATTGGAATTAGAGACAATTGAGTGCTACTGTATGGGTGCTGGGAATCAAACTCTGGGTCCTCTGCAAGAGCAGTAGCTGCTCCTAACCACTGAACCATCTCTCTAGCCCCATCATCAGTGGGTTCTTTTAACCAGATTCCACACTGAAAGAATTTAGATATTTTTCAGAGTTTATTACCTTAGAGATAAGCAAAAATGGAGGTGTACTTTAAAGCACACAAGAATATATGCTCTTAAAACCTTTTGTGGGGATGGATGACTTCAATGGCTTCAAGGTTTTAATTTGGGTTTAATTAAAGGTTTTGTTAGGTGCTTTCCTAAGATTATAGTGGTAATAGACCAGATGAAGTATAGTGATAGAAGGAATAAAATCAACTAAGTTGATAGCATATGTCAACTTTTCTTTTAGGTATAAATCCTCAGTGCCTAAAAGATTGTACTTTTGTCGTATTGTATATGTAAGTGGTAAATGGCTTGAGTTTCTTATTGTATTTTTTTTTTTTTTTGCAGCTTATCTCTTTTTTTTTGGGATTTTTGTAATGGTCTGATGTAGGAACTAGTTATAGAAAGGAATCTTTGCTGTGTGATTTTACAATTAAGTGAAAACGAGAATGTTTGTGTGAGGTGAGGATAGCAGTAAAATAATGCCTTGACTTCATGCTGTTTACCCTCTCAAATACCACCAACTTGTGCAGAAGCCTGGAACAAAGAGTGTAGGAAAGTTAAGTACAGAAAAATCAGTGACAAAAAAATAGCCAAAGGTAAGCAGTGAGAGGTGTAGAAAACAAGGAAGTTACAGTTTTCAAAAGCAGAAAGCAAGGAAGGCTTTTGCTCGACATTAAGAGTGGAAATACAAGCTCCACTACACTAATAGCATAGGTAAGGAAGAGTTGGCTTTGAAGAAAGGAAAAAGTGAAGGAAAGAGGCAGTAGAAAAAGTCAAGAGTCGCTAGGCTTCTGGACTATAATTTACAGTATACTAGTCTCTGGGAACATGTTAATGACATACAGTGATAAGTCATCATAATTAGTCAAAAGCAGTTTCCTCAGCACACAGTGCTAAGTAGGGCAACAATGTGTTTGAAATTGAGTGTTTTTTAATCAAGCCAGTTCACTGTAAGCTACTGCAGACACGTTTTCTTTATATAAATCATTTTCTGACTACATACCTACTAGCCTAGATCACTTAACTGTTAGGATTTCAATGTACTGATTAGACTTAGTCAGTGTAGATCATCCTGTCTTTATGGGATAGGCCAATTCTTGACCATTTGAAATACTATGAAAAGACCAGATACTGTTCTATGGAAAATCAACTAAGAGTTCAGGAAGGTGTCAGTATTTTGGGACATGTTTTCTACGTTATGTATGTATAAAGTATGTTTGTGTAGGTGCTGCCAGTGTCATTCCTCAGATGCTACCTGCCATGTTTTGTTTTTCATTTTAAAATTTAAAACCAAATTTTTTTTTTTTTTTTTTTTTTTGATACAGGGTCTCTCAATGTCTCCCTGGCTGCCCAGGAACTCAGTGTGTATACCAGGCTGGCCTTGAGCTTATGAAGATCTGCCCGCCTCATGGCTTCTAAGTGCTGAGATTATAGGTGTGTGCCCATGATTGATTTTATTTTATATGTATGTGTTTGCCTGCATGTATGCTTGTGTACCGTGTGGTCGATCCTCTGGGACTGGAGTTAGACAGTTGTAAAACACCATTTAGGTTGCTGAGACTCAAACCCTATTCCTGAAGTAGCATTGAGATCAGCACTTAACTACTGACCTAACTTTCTCGCCTCCACTTTGTTCTTTGAGGCAAGGTTTCTCACGAGTCTAGCTCATCAAATAGAATAGGCTGACTGACTAGAGAGCCCATGGGACTGCTTGTCTCCACTGTTTCAGTCCTGGGTTACAAGTGTGGATCACTGAATTTTTTTTTTTAAAGCTGTAGGTTCTGGAGATTCAAATGAATCCCCATCCATTCTTTCAGCCCTATATTCTGCATCTTTCCATAGATCATAGCTTACTGTTCAGTACTTTACAGAATTTAACTGATCTAGTTTTTTGTCACATCAGTATTATTTAGTTGAGGATACTTATTAAATATATTTTGGCTTTTACTGTTTCAAGATTGCAAAGAGGGCACAGATGTGGAATCTACACTTTAGAGATCTATAAATGCAGTGATATCCCTGTAACAATAAAAATAAGTACAAGACACAGAAATAGTGGAGGGAGGAGATGAAATATTTTCTTCTAATTAGTGTTTTGCATGCATGTTGGATTCATGTGGGTACCAGAAACCAAACCCAGGTCCTCTGCAAGAGATGAGTTCTCTTATCCCTGGAGCCATTCTATCCCCCCCCCCCCGATTTTTAAAAGTAAGTCTCTTTCTTTTTGTGAAGGTATTGAAGGATGATAATTGCATTACTGTCCAAACTAGAAATCTTACTCAGATTGATTTCAGCAAATTTACTTCATCTGAGAAATAATTTGCCATTTTCAATTCAGATTATTATTTTCAATTTTTGATGTAGTTGGAAGAAATCTCAGCTAAAATTGGGTGTTTTTAATATATGTAGGACTCAGTGATTTTGTCTATATTCTAACTTAATATATATATGTATTTTGCCAATTCTGACTTTGTTTTTCTTTTGTTCTTATATACTGCTTCAACACTCTTAAATAGGACTAAAATTAATAATTAAAATATTTTTATTTTATGTGTTTTGCTTGTGTGTGAATTTGGGAACTGTGTGGGTGCCTGTGGGGGTCAGATGAGTGCTGGATCCCTTGGACTGGAGCTGTAGACGCTCGTGATTCAGCACATGGATGCTGGGAACTGAACCTAGCCAGGTCTTCTGCAAGGGCAAGAAGTTTTCTTGTCACCAAGCCATCTTTCCAGCTCCTTTATACTAATAATTACAAATTGTTCTTGAGCTGGAAGGTGGTGGCACATACCTTTAATCTCAGCACTCAGGAGGCAGAGGCAGGTAGACTCTGTACGTTCAAGACCAGCTTGGTCTACAGGGTTAGTTCCAGGACAGCTAGGGCTGTTACACAGAGAAACCCTGTCTTCAAACAAACAAACAAATTGTTTTCTTTCTAAGTGTGAGGATAAAGCAAAAGTCAATTTGGGGCAAAAACTAGTGCCTCTGTTGCCTTCCCCTGCAGTTTCTGAGGAGTGGCTCCTAGAGCCTAAGGTTGAATCATGATTTTCAACTGATGACTCATAGAAGAAAACTACCTTGCAGTCATCACTTTTCTGTAAACGTTAATAGGGAAACCCAGAAGCTATTGATCACCAAGATTTAATAGTTTAGGCTTCCCCATGTGTGTTGTTTTCATTATTCTCTTTATTTCATAATTAGAACAACGATGAGGTGGCCCTTTGCCTACTTGAGGGAAAACTGGCTTGGGAGGAGAGAATCCTAGGAAGACTAAAACAGTAAACACATCATCACATGGAGCAGGTAGAGTTTTCACAAAAAGCTCAGTGATTGTGTCAGGCCTAGGAGGGGCTGGAGTACAGAATAAAGAGGGCTATATGATTAGCATGGAACGAGATTGTCTGAAGGACACTAGACTTTTTCTTGTTTTTGAGGCAGGGTCTTTTTATGTAGCTGTTCTTGAGCTTACTATTCTTGAATTTACAGAGATCATCTGCCTCAGCCTTCTAAGGATTAGCACTAAAGCCATGCTCCACCACATCCAACCAAATTTTCATTTTTAATTGTGTATTTTGTTTGGAGACAGCGTCTTGTTTTATTGCCTTGGCTGGCCCAGACCTTGTAAACCTCTCATTTCAGCCTATCCAGTGCTAATATGCAAGGTGTGCACTACCACAGATAGCTGTAAGAATTGCTTTCTCTATTAAAATCCTGAGATATCTATATAGAAAGGAATATGGGAGAGAGAAGCAATGATGCACACCTGTAATCCCCGCATCTGGGAGGCCTAGGTAAGAGGATTTCTCCCAAAGGATTACTATTTTTTTTAAATCAAAAAACTCAAAAGGTATTAATGGGAAGAAAATAATCGGCAGGACTCCATACATATTTGAGTGGCCTAAGAGGGATGGACAAAAAGAACCATTGGAGAGAGCACCAATTTTTAAAATTGTTAAGTGTGTGTGTGTGTGTGTGTGTGTCTATGCATGTGAAGTCCAGAAGAGGGCATGAGATCCCCTGGAACTGAAGTTAGGGGTGGTTGGGAGCTGCCTAACATGGATGCTGGGAACAGAACTCTGGTCCTCCCCAAGAGTAGTACGCTCAACCTCCAAGTAATCTTTCTAGGCCCATACGTTCTAAAATAGAAGATTCTTATGATTTGGTTTGAGTCCAGAGGGTTTTTTGTTTGTTTTTATCTTGTAGAGATCATTTGTGTAATTTTAGAAAACTAAAACTTCACAAATTATCACTTTTCAAGTTTCATTTCCTGCCCTCACTTATACAGTATTAAAATCTTGAGTATGCCTGATTTTAAGTCCTTCGCTTCATTCACATTTGTTCTTTTTGAGTTGAGAATTTGGATTTCCCCAGACTGTCACTGGAAAATTAGAGTTGTTCTAGAGATAGATTTGGAATACATAGTGCAATAAGTGAAAGAAATACCCACTCAATGTTGAAATAAGTAAAGTTTTTGTAACAAAAGTCAATTTTGGAATATAAAAATGCAGTGTGCAAATCCTGGCCAGAGAGTAACAGGGTGTGATTCCCTTCACTTTACTAGTTCATTGGGACTTCATGTGTAGGTCATATCAATGTTTTTATTTTTAGAAGGAACTTAAAAGATGACATGACATGGTCTTGAACCCCAATGTCAAGAACATGATTATTCTGTATGCTATAGATTGTTGGCTGGCTTCCTTCATACTATTTTATGGCTTTAACACTCTCTGAGTCAGATCACTCTTCATTTTTCCTACATGTAGTTTTCTCCTTGGAAAAAAAGCTGTAATATATTAGCAACTTAGTTTCTCTTTTCTTCCTCTCCTTTTTTTCTTCCTTCCTTCCTTCCTTCCTTCCTTCCTTCCTTCCTTCCTCACTCTCTTCTTTCTCTTTCCTTTGTCTCTCTCCCCCTCCCCTCCTGCCTCTCCCTCTCTCCCTATCTCTCTCTTCTCTCCACTCTGTAGCCCACTTTGATCTATGTTGACTAGGCTGGCCTTGAACTTGTGGTGGTACCCCTGCCTCTGCTTCCAGAGTGCAGGAATTACATATGTAAGTTATCAAGCCAACTTTAGTCAGCATCTTTTAAATGAACCATTTTTTGCTGGGGTATTCACTGTTACTCTGCCTAGCATCCCAACCTCCCATTTTCCATTCTTGGTTAGTGCTCTTGCAATTTTCTGTCCAGTTTAATCCTTATTTCTCTAAGAATTGTAAGGTGTATTAGAAAGATATAGTATTTTCTTTGATTTTACTGGCCTGACTCCCTTTTGAGGGCAGGACACTCCTTTTATCCCCAAATACTGTGCATCCAAGCCTTTTGTCTGGTATGTAGAAAATATGCAATAAATACGTATTCAATGAACAAATGTATGCTTGCTTTCTCTTCATACATCTTTTTTATTTTTTTAGGTAAGGCAAGAAGTTTAATACTTAAGGTGAGAAAACAGTCCACGATTCATCTAGTGACTTCTCATGGTTGCAGAGCCAGCTCTTGGTGTGGGAATTGAAAGCTGCTGTGCCCACACTTTCCCTCACATTGTCCTTTGTGAACAAACTTCTCAGTGACCCAGATGCAACTTGAACAATTCAATAGCATGGTTTTTCTCATGAAGTGTGTGTGTGTGTGTGCATTTTAAAGTCTGTTTTTTAGTATGCATGCATTTTTAAGTGTATGCTTTTAAGTATGTGTGTTTGCTTTTATATTTTAAATGTGTACATTTTACCTGTATTTTTAAATGTTTGTGTTTTATGTGTGTGCATTTTTAAGTATTTAAGTGTTTAAATGAATCGTTTAAGTATATGTGCATTTTAAGTGTTTGTTTAAATGTATTTTTGTGTGCACTTTAAAATGTATGTTTAAGCCTCAGTTTTGGCTCTGGACCCAGTTTCTCCAATCTCTGTTCCAACCTCTACTGCAGCCAGAATTGCTTCTCTAAAATGCAAATGTGATCATGTTACTTCCTTCCTTAAAAACCCTTCAAGCAGATCAAACTCCCAAGAGTTTGCTGAGAGAAGGCACTGTAATTGCTACCCATTTCAGTAGTCTTATCACTCCTTGTATCCACTCTTGCATTCACTCACCCTGGCATCACACTTTTCAGTCTCCTGAATACAAGAGCTGGCTTCACTGCTCTATTCAGTCCAGAATTCCTTCCCTAGGCCACCCTGAGAAGAAACCTCAACTACACTGCGGGTGTGTCCACACCCCTACAGATGACTATCCTGTCTGTGTAAAACAGCCACTTTCGAAAGGGAATAAGAAAATTTATCCTGAGCCAATTATGACTTGTGCATGGCTGGGAAACATGGATTTGGTTTGCCTGGAATAACGTTTTGCCATGAAGGCGCTTATAGTCACAGAATAAAAGAAAGAAGTTAAGGCGTTTTCCAGATACTGGTTGGACCATCAGGCTGATTATAGTAAACTGAGGAAAGACTGAGAGGTTTCAGAGCTTTAACTGATGATATCCTTAGTTTTCAAACTGGTGGAAACAAGGGGTCCGCTGAGATTATTTTAAAGGTTTTGAGTCATAAGGTCAGACACGGTTGGTCAATGAATGCCTTATTCAGGGACTGAAGGTCTAAGGATAATCGTCAAGTTTAAGTTGTCATTCGGCCTTGTACAATCGTCACCGCAGATCTCCCATACCAGCCGGTGTACTCAAGCTGCAGTTAGTTACCATATCTACCCCAGTACCAATGTCCCCACTAGGCTTCAGTGTGAGTTGAGCTCACCGTGCAGGAAGTGGCAGGTGAATGCGCGGTGGAAGCAACTGAAGAAGTCGGAGGAGGTGGAGCAAGGGAGGCTCGATAGGGAGACGACCAGTTTAGCTTTGGAGGCAAATGATTGTAAGATAATAAAAGCGTAAAGGATAGGTTCTGCCTCCCCATCTGATGTGCGACGGGGCAGGAGAGCAGCCCGGAACTACGGCCACTTTAAGAGGACGCACGAAGCAAAACGGTCTCGACCCGAGGCGGAAGTCCCTGGGGAGCAGGATGGGGTGAGAAAGAGATAGCGAGTGCGGGAAACCACAATGTCTTTTTTGACACGCTGCGATAACTTAGAATTAAAGCTGCTCAGCGTCACAAATGACGCAGTGGAAAAATAGAACATTGAAGTCAAGGGCCTAGGGCCCCGCTCCTTGGCTACATAATTCCACAACTCAGAGCCGGGCGAGCTCTAAAGGGGCGCCAGCGTCCTCCTAGCGACTCTGCGCCGTGCACGGGACAGCTCCCCTGCGCAGCTCCCGCTTTCGGAAGAGCTGCAGAGACTGGGCGAGCGTTGGGGCGTGGTGCGGAGGTGGGACGCAGCGAAACAGAGGCGGGGCTACAGAGTGGGCGGTACGGAGGCGGGGTTAGAGCCGGTGTGTGGGTGGGGGGCAGGGGCGTGGCATGACAGGGTAAGGGGCGTGGTGGCGGGGCGGGACGGGGCGGAGTGGGACCTGGCTCAGATTCAGGGGGAGGAGCGGCGTGGGGCGGGAACTGGGCGGGTCACGCTGCGGCTGCGCGTTGCTGCTCCTCGCAGTTCGCCCCGGCGGGCGCGGCAGAGGCGGCGGGGGCGGCTACGGAGACCGCGGTGGCGGAGGCGGTAACGCGGTACGGGATGCGGCGCTACCTGCGGGTCGTAGGGCTGTGCCTGGCCTGCGGCTTCTGCTCGCTGCTGTACGCCTTCAGCCAGCTTGCAGTGTCCTTGGAGGAAGGAGCGGCCGGAGGTCGCAGGCCGCAAGCCGCGGCGATGGGTTCCTGGCTGGCAGACGTCGGACGCGGCCCCGGGAGAGGCGCGGGCAGCGCGGGCCCCGGCCGGCCGGGCAGGTACGGGCCGCAGTGCCGGGTGCAGGGGCCTGGGAGTCCACGCTGCTTCCACCACCGAGTACTTTGTGTTTGGCTTCAGATTCAAGTGTGTAGATCAGCTAGAAATTGAATTAATTTGCAACTTTCTCAAAGGTTCGTTGGAAGTCAATGGTGGCCCACAAAAATCCCGATTACAGTTGGCTAGTGGGAATTCCCTCCTGTTTCCATGGAGCTGAAGCTGAGCTATTTAAGAATCAGCCTGGTGCCCTCATTGAGTTCGCACCTCCTAGGTTTCCAAATTTCCACCGTAAATCTTAGCATATTCATTAGCTGTCATAGATCAATCTGGCCGTGGCATAAACGAGCTATGAATTTTTGTTTTGGAAATACTCGGTTTACCCGGAAGCCTAAAGAAAAATTAGAAACATGAGCAGTACTTATAATGTTTATATTTTATAGGAGTAGTGGAATGAAGATACCATTTTTTTATTGGATATTTATGACAGCATAATGAAGATTTGGTGGATTTGCATAAATCGCTGCCAGGGTTAGAATTATGAAGTTTAAATGGAAAACTGTTTTGGCAGTGCACTTAACAATCTGAGCGTTTCACAGTGCCTTGAGGGATACCTGTATTTTTGGACAATTCTGACACCAACATATTGGAGAGTAGAAGATGGGAATTATAAAAGTACCATCCTCTGTGAGCTATTGTGTAGCACCTGAGAGTTGATGGTCACTTCCAGAGGGAAGGGGGTACAAAATAAAAGCGGCATGGTGATTGTGAGTTACAGTTTGTTTTGATTTTAGTCAGAGAAATGTGGGATTTAGGTATATTCTCAGGCCCCATTGCCCACATCTTAAAGTATTAATTGCCCAGAATTACATAACAAGAAGTTCTTGGGGGGGGGGGTTGGAATCTTTCCAACTCTATAAAGTAAAATATTTAAAATGGTAAGAATAGTATTTCAGAGAAATCTTTTTTCAGTGTATACTGTTTGAACCGATTATTTCAAGCCAGTCCTGGTGGCCTACACCTGTATTCTCAGCATTCAGGCGGTAAGGCAGGAGAATGGGAAATTTGAGTGCCTGTCTGGTTTTCATGAGTTCCAGGCCAGCCTGGGCTACACAGTGAGACCCAGGTTCAACAGACCAAGAGCTGGCTGTGTACCCCAGGGGTGAAGGACTTGCCTCCATGGGTGCTGAGTTCCTTCTCTCCTTGGTTTTAGTAGACAGTAGTAGACAATGTATACATTTTAGTCAGACAAACTTGTACTCTCCTTCTCCCACTGGTGCAGGATCCCTTGATCACATTGTTACTTTGTTATGTATTAATTTCTTTACTATAAAATGTAGATAATAAATTTTCAGCTACATTGGGATAAAAGTTGTGTATATTTAATACTAGCTTCTTGATATTTTTTGTATATTCAGAAATGATTGTCACTTCCCTCCCTCTTTTTCAGATTGGCTAGACATGAAGTTCATTTTTTGCTGGGTACTGTAAACACTGGTAGGATACACTGAGAATTTAAACATGGAAAAATGAGGGCTTTTGAGTTGTGAACTTTACCTTTGACACATACTGGCTGTGCTGACTTCCTCATTAGATATGGACCATTTGTGAGAACGGAATGAACAGTTGCCTAGATTACTTAGTATGGTACCTGGTATAATAAAAGGGTGACTTTTAATTTTACAGTGTAACAGTGTAACCCCCCACCCCCACTTTTTCCCTCATCTTCCCCCCCCCCTTTCTTTTTTTCTTACTTAGGGAAATAATTTTGTTACCAGCAAGAAACCTGCTAAACTAGAAGGCCTGAGAATGAAGTCCAGGAAGCTGTGTTTTAACCATGGGCTGTTATTAAGATGCAAAAAAACCACTGAAAGCCACTGATAAAGCTCAGAGATAGATTTGACCATTATTTTTGCAGTACTGTTTCCCCCTTCTTCCCTGAGTCTGATTTTGAAGGAGAGTAATTGGGTCACTGAACACTGGAGAAAGTTGAAATACTTAGGTAAGGCCCCTTTACTTTGCCTCATTAATGAGGAAGTAACACCAGTGCCACCCTGTATTTTAGTTTATTGAACAACATAGTGGTATCTGCTTCACATCTTTGCTGAGTGTTACCTGGGCTGCTATAGCAAAACTCTTCTGACTGGGTCTATTGGAAACAACAGAAGAAAATTATTTCTTACATCTGTCTTCTTGCTGGGTTGTCACATAGCCAGGTAGGTCCAGAGCTGCTTCTACATGGACAGTAATCTCATTCTTGGGGGACTGCCCTTCATGTTCTAATCACTTACCAAAGGCCTAGACACCTCTGACATCAATTGTCACTCAAAGATAAGAATATTTTGGTGGGGGGATTACTTACTGTAATCCTGATCCATAATATTTAATAAAAGCTAGTAATATGTGCTTTTGGAGATACTCATTTGACTAAGAAGTGTACTTTTGACTTAGAGTTTTTGTTTTGTATTTTGTTGTTTTTAGTTTTTTGAGATAGGGGTTTCTTTGTAGACTTGGATATCCCAGAACTTGCTATCCAAATGCTGGGATTAAAGGCATGGGCCACCACTGTGTGCTGGTTTAGAGATTTTATTTTAAATATTAAATGCTGTTACCCATGTCATGTCTTTTGGAATTCTCCCTGAGTAACAACTTAAGTTTGGTTGGGAAGTGTATGTTGCATGAATTTAAATTTTTTTGTTTTCAGGTTGGCTATGTTTTTTTTTTTTTTCATTTTTAATCTTTATTATGCACAGAATAACTTCCTTCCAGTGCTGCTCCTCTTGCACATTCTTTAAAAAGACATTTAAATCTGTAATCTAGATTTATTTTTTGTTGAGGGAAGAGTGTGTGCTCTGTGATCACTTTTTGAGATGGTTATTAGACAGTTGTTTCAGCTTCAACTGCCTGTGTACCTGCCTTTTCCTCCCTTTGTGAGTGTTCATGAAATTAGAGGCATAAGACAGAGGTGGAGGTATGGTGGAAAGTTAGAAGTGTCTTGACCCAAAGCAGTTGCAAGTGAGTTGCCCAGGCAGATCATAAGCACCCCCAAAGTTGCCCATATTCTGAGAATAATCTCCTCTAACATGCTCCAGTTGTGGTCTCTTGCATGTCATGGGTGCCCATGGCTTAAGATTGTATTGTTGCCTTGTAGCCCTGCACTCACCCTCCACATTCATACATTTTCCTGAAAATTTCTTTGACTCTTTGTAGAGTAAGGAAAACTTAGTTGTGTATAGATTTTACAGCAATCTTGTGATTATTATGGATATTTTGAAATGAAAAGAAAACCAACCTTCTTTTAGTTTAATTAAATACAGAGGACTGTTTTATCTTTCATGGCTTGGTCCTGGAAACCTGACTGGAGCAGTAAGAGAGTGAAGAAAGGTCAGGTATAGAGACTCATGTACAAAAAAGCTGGGTGAGGGCCATGTGTACTCTGATAGAGAGTTACCACAGCACAGGACGAGAGTTGTCCATAAGTGGTGGACATAAGTGGTCCATAAGAAGGAGGAAGCTGTAGTTGACACAGTGGTCAGTCTGTCTACACTGTTAGCAATAACACTGGGCCAGAGGACGGCTTTGTTGTCCCTCTAAGCCTCATGGGGTGGGGGTGAGGGTTGAGGGGGAGAGGCTTTGCAGTTCCCATGGGTCTGAGGCATGAGGTCCTTGACATGTCAATGATTCATTCACATTTCACTCCAGACTTTGCATACTCACCAAGGGCCTCCTCAGTTCCACACAGCAGACATCTTGGACTTAAGTCTGCTTCATGTTTGAGAAGTGTTACTGTGGAGAGCATTCTTGTTAAGTGCTTTTGTTGTTGTTTTTATCTTTGCCAGGGTCTCAGTATAACCCACACCAGCTTTCAACTCATAGACTCAAAACCTGTGGTTTCATCTTCCCTAGCAGCTAGCTAGTACCACACGTTTTTGTTTTGTTTTGAACCCTGGCTGTCGTGGAACTCACAGATCACCTACCTCTGCCATTCCATACCAGGATTAAAGCAGTGCACCACCATCCAGCCAGCCTGGCTTTATGATCTTTTAAATGCAAAAAAATAAAACATCTTCATAAAAGACATATTTATCATTATTTTATGTGTATGAGTGGTTTGCCTGAATGTGTATTTGTGTACCACATGCATGCTTGGTACTCTTAGGAAAGGGTTTAGATCGCCCCAAACTTGAGCTACAGATAAACCCAGGTCCTCTGGAAGAGTTGCCAGTACTTTTAACCATTGAACCATCTCTCCAGCCCCTTGTATTTATTTATTTATTTTTGAGACAGGGTTTCAGTGTAGCTTAAACTTAGTCTTTCCATCTCAGCCTTCCAAGTGCTAGGATCATAGGTGTGTGCCCGTATTTCCAAAGTGTAATTTTTGAAAAATTTGTAATTACTGACAAATTTGAAAATGGTCTTTTTTTTTTCCATTTGTTTTTTTGAAATAGGGTTTCTCTATGTAGCCTTGGCTGTCCCGGAACTCACCCTGTAGGCCAGACTGGCCTGGAACTCACAGAGATTGGCCTGCCTCTGTCTCCCAAGTGTTGGGATTAAAGGCATGCAATACCATCGCCTGGTGAAAAAAAAAATATGTCTTTTAAAAAAAATTACTATACTTTGTATATATGAATGGTCAATCTGCATGTATGCCTTAAACCAGAAGAGAGCATCATTCCCACTATAGATGGTTGTGAGCCACCATGTGGGTTGCTGAGAATGAACTCAGGACCTCTGAAAGAGCAGCCAGTGCTTTTAACTGCTGAGCCATTTTTCCAGCCCTCAAAATGTGTCCTTTTTAAAAAGTTTTCTTTAAAAAAATTTTTTGTTCTGAAATAAATACTCATTTTTGGCAAATTTCACAGTTTTCCTAATAGTAACATTTTACATTAGAGTGGATTTCTTTATATCTAGAAAAATAGATCAATATAGGATAATATTAATACCTTAAAGTTGGCCTTGTAGTTTCCAGAACTCATTCAGTCACCATGTTTTGTGCATCTGTCTGTATATGTGTGTCTCTCTCTATGTCTGTGTGTAGTTTTAAGCATCTTAATCACATTTACAAATTCCTGTGACTTGTGCTACCCCTTGATAAGTTTGCTTATATTCAGCCACAAACGAACACTTAGGGACTTTCCTGTATTTACTGATAGCAGAGCCACTTCCCTCCGAGTTTCACCATATGCTGATTATTTAGAGTTACTGCTGTGAGTGTTGAACATCTAGTAGACCTTTCTGAGCAGTTATAAACTGGGTAACTGCCTTTATTTCCCAGGATTTTTGAATCTCAGTTTGAGTATGGTCAAGTCACTGAAAGTAGAGCTGCTGTTTGTCTTTAGGTTGATCACCTCCCTTTATGCATTTAATAATACTATAGTCTTCAGAAACATACATGTATTTCTTTCCTTCCCTCCCACAGGGTCTTGCCATGTAGCTCATTGCATGCCTCAGACTTAGAATCTTCAGGCCTCAGCCTCTTAATGTTGGCATTACAGGTGTTTGCTACTAACCCTGACTTGAAAGCAGTATTTCACAAGTCGGTGAGTGGCTATTTGAAGGGAAGACACTAAAATAATTCTACTTCTTGCCAGCATATCTCTAGTGTTTTCTTTTTTTGTGGATTTATCTTTATGTGTATATATGTGTTTTTGTGAGTGTTCGCATGTGTGTGCAGGCAGAGGATGTTAGATCATCTGGAGCTGGAGCTATAAGGGTGTGTGTATGTATGTATGTGCATGTGTGTATACGTGTGTACGTACCACAGGTTAACTTCTCTGACATTTGGTGTCTTCTCTTAATCACTGTAGAGATAGGTCTCTCACTGATCCTAGAGCTAGGCCAGCTGGATAATAAGCCCCAGGGATCGTCCTGTCTCTTCCTGTAGCACTGGGGTCACAGGTGTGCTGCCACACTTGGTTTTTCATGTGGGTGGGTGCTGGGGGTCTCAACCCAGTCCTCATGCTTGTTTCTCAAACACTTTACTGGATGAACTTTCTCTTTAGCCCCCTAGTAATGAATTTTAAGTCTTGTCTGTATACATGTTTTCTAACATGGTGTTACAACCAAGAAACAGCCTAAAACTTGATTCTTCCCATCCAGATATGTATATATCAGCTTTTAGTAGAGTTTAATGACTACCCCACCAAAAAAAAAAAAAAAAAAAAAAAACAAAAACCTCAAAAACAAACAAACAAAAAAACCACAGTATTCATAAGTAGCAACGCCCCTCTCCTTTTCTTAGTCCTGCAACTCTTGACTCCCACAAATCTTACAAATCTGTTGTGGGACATGCTTATCTTGAACATTTCCCATGAATGACTCATACCAAGTATGGACTTTTGAGCTTGCTCTCTTTCATTTAGATTATATTTTTAGGGTTCATAGATCTAACACATTTTGTACATTAGCTGATATTCATTTGAGTGGGTTTCTACTATTTGACTGTTAATGAATAATGGTGTTATGAACATCCACATATATATGTGTGTGTGTATGCATATATGTATATAATGTCTATATTATGTATATATTATATATTATATATAAAAATCTTCCTTGTGAACATAGGTGTTTTTAGTGCTGTTGAGTATTTAGGAGTTTTAGGAGTGGAAGTTGTGGGCTGTGGTTGCTCAAGCCATTAGTGTTTTGTTTTTTTTAAACTTTTTTCCTGTGCATGTGTGCTCTGTAGTGATTGTGTAGAGGTCACAGGTCAGCCTGCAGCAGTTGGTTCTTTTGTCCCACCATGTGGGTTCCAGAGATTGAACTCAGGTCCATCAATAGCAGCAACTTGTGGAGCCACCTTGTTCAGATTTCTACTTTAAAGGGAATTGTGGCTTATATTACTCTTCCTTGCCTTTGTAGCAACTCCAAGCTTTTCTGCAGTTTATAAACTAACAATAAACATAATAGCTTCTTAAACATTACAAGCCTGCCTTTGACTCTGCATTGGACATCTCATCTTAAAGCCAAGGCTGCAGAAGCTCTCTTTATACTGAATATGTTGAGTCTCATGCAGAAGTTGAATGAGAGGGCTGGGGATATAAGTCAGGGGTAGAGCACTTGCCTATCATGCTCAAGGCCCTAGGTTTAGTCTCTAGTACCATGTTATTTTGGCCAAAGCAAGTAACTTAAGAACAAAAACAGTGAACAGTGCAATACAGGTTCCCTTTAGAGATAGGAAAAGCAATGGAGATGAATAGGATTCATTTACATGTCTTTCAGGGTGTGGGATGAATAATTATAGCAGTATGATAGTCTACCAGATGCTTCTGATTAAGGAGAAAGAAGGGCTGGTTGATAAAAGGTGGTCTTTTTTTATTTTTTTCTTTTGAAACAGGGTTTCTCTGTGTAGCTTTGGAGCCTGTTGTGGAAATCACTCTGTAGACCAGGCTGGCCTCCCAACTCACAGAGATCCACCTGCCTGTCCCCTGAGTGCTGGGATTAAAGGCATGTGCCACCACTGCCCAGCTGAAAGGTGGTCTTTTAAGGGCCCCTGAGGGAAGTATAACAATATATAGTGCAGGTGAAGTGTTTGTGGTGTTGGAATCCGACAGAGGCCCATCGGAGGACAAGTCTAAATTAGTTTAGCGAGTCAGGATACTTACGTCATTGTTTTGTAGTCATCTGCACATGGGCACAAATGGTCTGGCTTTAACTTGATATTTTAATACAAAGGTATTGCCAAAGGACAGAGTAAGAGTTGAGAACGTAGGAAAGAATGGTTTAGCCTCCTGCTCTAGAGTAATAGGGAGGGGAAATGAATACAGGTGGGAGCCTGCATATACCTAGAGGTTACCTGACAGGAGGAGGAGGGATTGGAGTTCAGGTTGTCACTTTCATGTGATAACCAGGCCCAGCAAGGATTTCCTGTTTTACCTAAGAGGAGTGTGAATATAAGTTAGTGGTATTGGAGAATTGCAGAACTGACTGTTGGGTAGTATCCCACATTGCAATAGCCACTATGATATTTTCTCATTCCCCACTAGACAAGTGTGATCTGTGCTTGTTTTACTCACTGTAGTTTTGCCAGTGTTTTGCCAGTGTGTTTGGTCATGTAATTTATTGAATAAACAGGGAGAGAAAGAACTTGGATTTTGACAGGAGGAAGGTGGTCAAGAGGATGACGGTGCCTGGAAGATGCCCCAGTAGGTTGGTGGGTGCAAATGCTGCAGCAGGTTGGCTTTGCACAGAGCTGGCATTTAGTGCTGGCTTCTCACTGGACCCCGGCTTGGATTGCTGCCTTGCACCCGCTTATGTGATTTCTCCAAACACCTTGGGTATCTTACAGCGTGTATCCTTGGGTTCAAAGATCTAAGAAACATGACATAGAGGTTGTCTTTAAAGGTAAGGGCAGTATTTTGATTAAGACAGTGAGAATGTACCTAGATGTGGGGTGGGTAAAATAAAAGCTACTTACCTCTTGCTAGGAGTGCCCTAGAGTTTATATTACCTTACTCTACTGATCCCAGAGTTCAACACCAGCAAAGTTCAGAGACCTTTGTGTATCTCAAAGATTTAGAAGATTTAAGCCTTTAGACTGCTAATTGCCTAGGACAGTCTTGAATTTGACTCTCAAGTGTGTGACCCTGCCTTGTGTCATCTTTATTAAGTCGTTGACTTGGGATGTAGCATAGCTGTGATACTGAGGAGCAGCCCCTGGGCTTAGGAACTCTTGTGGACACTGTGTGGAGAGTTGGAGGAGGCCTCTTCTGCTTACATGGCTGTTTACTTGTAGGTAATCAGGCTTGAGCAGTGTCAGCAACTTCTCTAGGTTTGGCAATATGTATATGAGCTTTTCCTACTGAGATATTTGTGGGTAATTTTTTGTTGGGTCTCAACTACATTTTCCTGGCTGCCCTTGAACTCAGATTGCCTGCCTCTGCCTCCCAAGTACTGAGATAAAAGGTGTGTACTACCATGCCTGGCAGGCAGGTAGCTTAAAAGTATAGGTAGTAAGGATATACAAGTATTAGCAGTAATGATTGATTTGTTAGACTTTGAAAAATTTTAAATTGCACTTGGGGAGCATGGGGCCCATTGAAACATCCAAACTTGAGTCTACATTGTGCTGGGCATGAGCACACATCTTTAATTTCAGCACAATGGAGGCAGAGGCAGGTGCCTTTCTGTCTGTGAGATAACAAGTTCTAGGCCAGCCAGGGCTGCATAGTGAGATGCTGTTGGGGGTGGGGGGATGGGGTCTGGAGGAAGCCGGGGAGGAGAGAGAGGAAAGTCTTGTTACTGTAAATAAACAGTATGTACTATATAATCAGTTTTTTTTTTGTTTTTTTTTTTTTTTTGGTAACTTTTGGGGATGAATGGGTGCAAGGAGCAATCCATATACCATATGCATATATGGCGAGCCAATGTAGTACTTCTGATGAAAAATTCTTTTGTGGAGCCTAGAACTGAAGAGTTCCTGCTTCAGCCTCTAGAGTGCTAAGGATTCCTTCTAGGCTTGTCTCCAGACAGGAGTCCCATGTTGCCTCTTGTTTGACACACTGTTTTCATTCACTTTTGGCCTTGAGGCTTGGTTACATTTTCAGCCACTGTGGCCTCTGCTGATGCTTGATTACCTGGCAGAGGATAGGATCCTGTATCTTCATTTCTAATAAGGGACCTTAGGGCCAGGGAGATTTAGGAAATATTGCATAATAGTGCAAAATAGAGTAAAAGCTGCAGCAGAAAATGGTATTGTTATACACAGTTTTACAAGTAATTTTTTATTGAAAACTTGAGATTTCAGTTTTCATTTCCCTTTTACCCTATTGTGTGGTTTGACAGGAGAAATGGAATAATCAGGTTAGTTCACATTTTTTTTTCCAACAAGAACAAAGGTACATGCTAGATGTTGATTGTAAATTGTGTTAAAATAACACTGAAAATGTCTTTATCTGAAGAATTTGTTCCAAGGCTCAAATGGATGTGCAAGCACTTGGATTTGAAAGAAGTATATATATGTTATCTTTTAGGGTACCACTGAGTTTGGCTGCCTATAGGAAGTGTTATACTTTAAACACAATCAATCATCCCTGGTAGGGCACAAATGAAGTTTCTAATCAAGACACCAACATTACTGTTGGGTACATATTTATTTTCCTGACTAATCTTTTTAAAAATTGAAGAACACAACTTTGTAGGCTTTGATGTATCTCTCAAAGGAAAACCAAGTAACAGTATAACTTTTCCTAGTGATTTTAAAATTCCAGTGCTGTAGTTTGTGCAATAGCATATAGAATTTCATAGGCAGTATTTAAAAACTCACCAGTTAGACGCTGGTCCCAGAATCTTATTTCATCATTAGTCTAGTGTGCATCTCTTTAAGAGATGGCATGATGCCTTCAGACTGAAGACTCCTGCCTCATATCATAGATCATAGAAGTTTGTGGGAAGTCAGAAATTTCCTAGACCTTTTGATAATTAGAATAGCAACTTTGAATTGACTCCATGGAGAACAAAGTTCCAAAGTGCTTAGAGGTGGAGTGTCCTAGGTTAGTGATTTGGTATATAAGTCCCTTCAGTCCTTCAGGGTAGTGAGTGAGTGTCAGACGGTTGCTTTGGAAGGAAATAACAATGAACAACATTTTGCAACATGAGACACTTTTTCATTTTTTTAACTCCAGCCTTAAGAAAGCCCACTGGTGTTACCTTCACAAAAACAGAATGTAGGGATGAAGCAGCCGTGACTGTCAGCACAATACAATGTCTTGTTTTTCCGTTTGAGTTGTTTGAGTTGATGAATGTATTTAATGATCTTCTCCTCACATTACACTTAAATTTTTGACATTTTACTTTTGTGGTAAACAGAACACATGGGTGGAATGAACTTTCTAGGATAGTATACATAGTCCTTGAATAAGAAGAGATGTATTAATGTATTAATGTCTTGTATATGTCATCAGGGCAGAGGAGATTTTAATGTATCCAGAGAGTTCCTGACCAGAAAAATTTCCAGTTGTAGAACATTCTCACCTAATTTATGGTCTTAAGGTTTTATTTAAAACACTGTACCCTGAGTAAAGAAGAAATCAGTTTTTAAAAAATGCTTCAATTTTTCCTTAGCAGTTGCATTTGCAGTTTTGTTGCTGTAAACTTGAACATAAAGTTATTGTGTTGTTCAGTAAATTCCTTGGTAGTACCCAGTCTAAATACTCATACAGGACTGTTATTTCTTCTCACCGTCAGGTGTAAAGATTTCTCTCTCTGTTACTGGAATCCCTATTGGATGCTGCCCTCTGATGTTTGTGGAATAAACTGCTTTTGGGAAGCGGCTCTTAGGTAGGCCCTTAATATTTAATTGGTAGATCAGAGTAGGTAAGATTAGATAGTAGATGATCAAGCCTTTCACTGTAATGAAACATATCGGTGTTTCTTTTCCTGCAATTCAATGTCATATAACTCAATAATTGATATTCTGGTTGGGTTTTCTGTTCCTTTATCTCATCTTTTAGTTATTGTTAATTTTAATTCATATTACATGTAAATGCTCTAAAATTTTCTAGACTATAAATTTTAGGGGAATTTATGATTGAACTTTGCTGATAAATTAATAAGTAGGTATGGTCTAGTTTGCTTTCTGTTGCTCTGATAAAATATTCTGACTAAACGCAGCTTGAGAGGAAAGGGTTTGCTTAGTTCACACTTCCAGGCCACAGTTCATTCCTGAGGGAAGTCAGGGGAGGAACTCAAGAAAGGAACCATGGAGGAATGCTGTTTGCTGGTTTGCTTATTGGCTTGCTCAGCTCCTTTCTTAGAGATCCCAAGTCCACCTATCTCAGGATGCTACTGCCCACAGTGGGCTGGAATCTACCACATCAATCATTAAGATAGGCTGTCACAAACATGCCCGTGTTCCATTCTGACCTAGGTAGCTCTTCTCTCAGGTAACTCTTAAGCAGTGTCAAGTTGACAATCAGATTTATGTAAGACAAGATGATGAAAGGTTATCTGTAAACTAGACATTTACAGATAACATGCAAATTCTGTATATATGTGTGTGCGTGCGTTCGTGTGTGTGTGTGTACACACACATACATTTGTCACTTTCCTAGTTTAACGATAGGGGCTTTGATACTAGGTATTAAGTGCCCAGTATTTTTAAATACAGTACTAATGAGATGGTTCATCTGGTAAAGACACTTGCTGCCAAGTCTGCCACCAAGTGCAGGAAGATAAGTAAGTCCTGAAGATGATCCTTAGGCCTCCATGTGTATACTGTGTGCACACCCGCCCCAAACAAATAAGATGTAATAAAACCAAAAGGCTAGTGTACTTAAACATAGGGCATGTGGCAGCTAAGGAAAGATTATGTTAGCTGTAGCTGTGAGGTCTGTGAGGACGAGGAGGGTAAGAACAGCCTTCGTGAAAGGGTAAAAGAAAAGACATCATTTACTGACCTTTTAAGTCACTGTGTGAGGAAGAAGGTGTTGGACTGGGGCCTGTGCTGTTCTTGCCTTCAGGGACGGAATCTTATTGGTAGGAATGGGGTAAGGCAGTTGCTCTCCTGAGACAGTAGTGGTGGAGAATGTGGGAATAACCTGACCTGCTCTTTTCAAGTGCCAAAACATTTAAGGCTCATCTATTTTTATGATATGTTTATGGTTAATTTAAATTCTCACTGTTTGCCAGTGACTATGCTGGTTACCAAAAAAATTAAAATATACTTGCCTCATTTCCACCCTCTGTACCACTGCTCCTGTCTGCTCCCTGCTCCAGTCCAAATGTATGGCGCCCCCCTCTCTCTCTCTCTCTCTCTCTCTCTCTCTCTCTCTCTCTCTCTCTCTCTCTCTCTCTCATGTGTGTATGTTTCTGTCATGGATTTTCATGTGTCAGTCCCAGGCTGATATTTGGCTCATAGACTCACATAATTGTCATGTTTCAACCTTTCAAGTAGCTTAAGTCTATTTGTAATACTGTATCTGTTTATACCATGTGAATACAAAAATAGAAACCATTTTGCAGTATGTATCATATCATTCTCTAAAATATCTTAAACTCAGTCCCCCTCCCTTCCTCCCTCTCTCCCTTCCTCCCTCTCTCTCTTTCTTAATGTATACAACTGTGCCTAGTGCCCACAAAGGCCCTTAAGAGGTGCTTGTGCACTGAATTTGGGAAGGACTCTACAATGATGACAATTGCCTAAAGTGAGGTCATTGCTCACACAGTTTAGAGGTTCCCCTTCTGTCTTACTTTCACTTCCTGTTGCTATGATAAAATACCCCACATAAACAATTTAAAGGAGAATGGGCTTACTTGGCTTCCAAATTTCAGGATACAGTCTATTGTTGTGGGAGGTCAGGATGGCAGAGACCTGTCCCACACCCAGTCAAGGACAGATAGCAGTGAACTAATTTGTTCATACTAGTGCTTGGCTTGTTCTTGCCTTCTTGCTGAGCCTGGTGCCCACCCAGTTTATGAATTAGTGCTGCCCATATTAGGGTGGGTCTTCCCAGGTCAGTAAACACAGTTAAGAAACTCATAGGGCATGCTCACGGGCCACCCTACCCTAGACAGTTTCCTTCCCTTTTCATTGTACATCAAGTCAAGTTGATAGTCAGAATCAATCATTACAATTCAGACAGCCTTCTAGTCAGTAGTTTATGACACAGTAATTTTAGCTGTCCCAGAATTACTTGAGGGATGCTTGGAAGAGTCTTTGATAAAATTTAAGCTGGGTAGGAAGCCTGTCAGAGGGAGCCCACAGCACAGTTAACATCTTTGTAGTCCATGGCTGCTCTGTGGAGGACTAGACTGCTCTGAGGAACCCTGCTGGGCCTAGCTCCTACTTGAGGCCATTCCGCGAGCTGTCCCTTTCCTCACGATAGCCAGTGCTATGCTTCCCACTTAAGTTATGCTTTACTGAATTATAAGAGCCTGCCGGTGTGCTTTGACTTACCTAAAGATTTCTTCTTGTCTTGTGGGAAAGTAGATCTGATTTCAGAACTCTCTTTGGGTAAAATTTCCTATCTCTGCAGGGACTTTAGTTAAGGTAAAGCACGTTTTAACAGACCATAATGAAGAAGAGCCTGACATTCATTTGGGTCAGAATTACTGGAGTGGCTGTTTCCCCATGAATGCTTAGGAGACTTCAGTCACCAATTTCTGCCGTCTAGAAGCTTGCTTTAGATCTCTTGTAACTCTCTGCAGTTGTTCTTTCTGTCCTTGGTGTTGAGGGATCAGGTAGTGGGTAGAGACGTCTTCAGTGCATATGTTTCATCTTGTCATCTTGGGTATTGGAATCTGCAGTATATGCTGTGAGAGGGAGAGCGTGTCATAGTAGAACCAGCAGATGCACAGCTAGGCTGTCCTTACTAACATGCTTGGGGGATTGAGTTGACTGTTTTTATTTTTGTTTTGTTGTTGTTTTTCAGTCAGGATCTCACAGAGCCTAGGCTGACCTCAAACTTTCTATATAGCTAAGAGTGACCCTGGACTCCTGATCCATCTGCTTCCATTCCCAAGTCCTGGTATTACAGTCATGACTGGCATTTGAGGGTTTCAGGCAGATTTCCCCCCCCCCCCCCCATTTCTTGAGGAATACTTTTCTCTTAAGGTATAGAGTGTTTCTTAACATTGTCTACAGAGAGTTTTGTGTAGAACAACATGTGACTGTTACAGATTAGTGAATAGCTGTCCTTGACTTCAGACTTTGGGGTGTACTCTACTTGTTGACCAATTAAGCAACCTGAACCTACTGGAGATTCTCAAAATTGTGCTTTTGTTTTTCCAAGACAATCTTGTTACGGAGCCAGGATGGATCCTCTTGCCTCTGCTTTCTTCAGGCTGAAATTATAGGCTTATACCACCTTGCCTGGTTGTGATGTTTTCATTTTCTTAGACTATTTTATGTGTATGAATCTTTTGCCTGTATATATGTCTGGTGCCTGCCGAAGTCAGAAAAGGGTATTAGGTCCTTTGGCACTGGAGTTACAGGTAGTTGTGAGCCACCTTGTGGACAGTGGCAGTGGAGACCATGTAGGAAACCAGACATCCTGGTGGCCTATTAAAAAAACTAAAATAAAGATAAAATCTTTCCTTGGTTGGTGACACAGGCCTCTGCCTCTAAGTGTTTGAGGTGGTAAGGAAGAGAGATTGCCAGCTCCAGTCTGCTTGGTTCTCTGCAAGAGCAACAGATACTCTTAACCATGGAACCATCTCCCCAGCTCTGGTTGATGTTCTAATGAACTTTTTTTTCCTTTTTTTTTTTTTTTTTTTAAACCACTGTGAGAAATAGGATCTGAATACAGTTAACAGGAAGGTGAGATAGAATTCTCTAGAGTTGTGTGCCTCAGTTGCCTTTGCTGTGTTTTGTGGCTTCTGCTATTTTGAGATGAACCATGCTTCCTTGTCATAGCCTAAGTGGTATCAGCACAGTTCCCATGTTAGGAAATGAAGGGCTTAACAGATAGGAGGCAAGGATTAAGGGAACAGATGGAGAGAAGGGACCAGGTTTGTTCAGTGTGTCAGGCGGAGCTTTGGGAAGATATGTCCACCCCAGAGGGAGGAAAAAGCTTGCCAGCCAGATCACTACTGCTCTATTAGGAGTGAGTTCCTGCCTAGACAGGAAAGGGAACTGAGGAGCTTTCTTTCCAAAAAGACAACAGTATGTGTGAGGTCCTTTCAGAAACTGAACATACCTTGGTGAGTACTTGGTAAGTGGAATGTGTGCCAGGGAAAAATGGTACATGAACCAATTTCTTGTGATAAGCCTGGTTTAAGACAACATGTAATACTGAAATATTTATGGATGAAATTGTGGCTGACTTGCTTCATAATGATCTAATTGTGGGTTGGAGGAGATATGTGAAGGGGTTTTAAATGGAAATGAAAAAACTTTCAGTTAAAAACTATAGTTTTAAAATATTTGAGTAGAAGGCCTTCGGATTACTTGGGCTTCCTTTCTTGACACCCTGTGTGAGTGATGAGTGAAGTTAGTTATGTGTGTTGCTGTGGAAAACTGGTTGAGATGACAGGTGTACATAATTGAATCAGCATTGCAATATTTTGTGTGGTTTGATACTTCTTTTGCATTTTCAAAAGAAGTTACAAATTTCTGTTTTTAAACATGGCAGAAATACTGTTTAGTAGTAAACACATGCTTAACTGTTGGAAATGTGCTTCTTTGCTATTAGATATAGTCTGAAAACACAGCCCACTGAGAAGATGCACCTTGCTGTTGTTGCCTGTGGTGAGCGACTGGAAGAAACTGTGACCATGCTGAAATCAGCTCTCATTTTCAGCATCAAGCCCCTGCAGGTCCATATCTTTGCTGAAGACCAACTGCACGATAGCTTTAAAGACAGAGTAAGTACTTGACACAGAGTGAGGACTGCAGAGCCGACTATCCACTGCTGTATTAGAACTGTCTGTTTGGCAGTCTTCCCTCCTAGGGAGAGTGTTTCTGAGGAGTCCAGATACATGGTAAAGGAAGATTGGATTTTGAACAATAGGCAACCTTAAGTCCTCTACCAAGTATGAAGATTTTATTTACTTTGTTACATTATCATTTTTCATCTCTAAGGAGGGGCTCTTATTTTTTTCTGGCTATGGTCAGGCCATTTTCAATATAAGACTGCCACATGGTTTAAAATGGCCATCACAACCATATTGTATCCAATATGAAGAGAAAAGTGAGGAAGGAAAAATGCTTTTTTTTTTCCTTCAAGGGCACTTTGCATTAATAGTTGTGGCATTTCCTCTAATTTTGGTATGAGTTAGTTATTTGATCATAGCTAGTTGTTATATTTGAAAGTAGACTATCCACTCAGGGCAGCCTTGTAACCTGCTTAACAACAAATGTCCATGAGGAACATTTCAAAGAGAAGACAAATCTTATATGCAAAGGAAGATGACCTGCATCTCCCAGCCATGTTCTTGGGGAGGGGAGGGGAGATGACACTTGTGCCATGTCCCCATCCCATCTCACCCCACTCACCTCTCTGCTAAGTCTAGCTTTCAAGCTGCTATGTGGGGGTCAGTTCCTCCTGGTGCCACAGCCATTTAGCCCCAAATAAATACAGAGGAATATTATAAATTGTTTGGCCGATGGCTCGGGCTTCTTATTGGCTGGCTAGCTCTCTCTTAATTATTAACCTATTTTTATTAATCTAAGTATTTCCATGTGGTTTTCTCTTACGGGAGGATGTCTGGACCTGTCACTTCTTCAGTAGCAATACGGCAGCTCCCTGGTGGGTCCGCTCTGTGTCCTCTCCCCAGAGTTCTCCTCATCTTGTACCCTCACCTATACTTTCAGTCTGGCCAATTGGTGTTTTATTTATCAACCAATAAGAGAAACATATAATATAGAAGGGCATCCCCCATTATCTCCTCTTTTCTGTCTAAATAAAAAGAAAGGTTTTAACTTTAACATAGTAAAATTATAAATAGCAAAACAGTTATCAAACTGGATTTAACACTATTTAGTTCACTAACATTTGGCAAAATTTAAAGAAAATGTTTTATCATCTATCCTGTCTTTGTGAGTCTAAAGTTTTATGTATAACTAACCTTTTATCATAATTAAGGAAAACCATAATCATAACTATCTGTCTTCAACTTCTTCATCAAAGACCTCAGAAGGATAATGTATAAACTCTAGAATTGACAGAAATATCTCACTGCCTAGACAGTCACCCAAAGTTTTTTGTAAAGTTGGGGTATCCATCTTTCCCCGTCTGCCCATTGGCTACCAGTTCTAGAGGGGAAAGAGGCAGATGGGGCAGCAGAAAGCTTTGGCAGCCCATGAGCAGCCAAAGATAGCCCTCCAGGAAGCAGATTTTGTTGAATCAGCTCAACTTTATTTCAGAGTATAAGGAATATAGAGGACTGGGGAGCCTGGGGACAAACCCTAATTTGCATTAAGTGGTATGTTCCTATCACAAGGCCAAGAATCAAAAATTGAGAGGTAAAAAAGGTTTACTAACAGTTTAAAATATTTTGTCATTTTTGGGTTTTCTTTTTTTATATTTTATCATATTCTCTTTATCTAGATTGTTTCTTAAAGTCTAATTTGTTCATGTTTTATTGTTTTGAGGTAGGGTCTCAACTGTGTAATTCAAGCTGTCCTTTAACTCCTGTTGATCCCCCGTATCCCCAGTTCCAGTTTCTTGAGTGCAGGGATTACATACGCCCGAGTACTGCACCCAGCTCTATACTATCTTTTCAAGTTAAACATTTGGTTATGATTTTGATGAAAGAATAATGGGTACATGATGGCCCAAATTTCAAAAATTCCAATATTGAATGAAAAATGTCAAAGGCTTCATTTTGAAGTTAGTATTGAAAAGATCCTTAAGTGATCTGTAAGTTGAAAAGGAAAATGAAATTGCTGTTCTTTTAAAATAATTAACATGACACCAAAGCAGGGTGTTGCAGCAAAAGCATTCTTAAACTATGTTGGAAGATGCTTATGCTTTCATAAGTACTTGAATACAGTTGTAATTCAAAGGGAGATTTTCAGACTGGTGTAAACTATACCCCATCCCCCCTGGTCATTTCTGTTGGTGTAAACTATACTCCCCACCCCCATCATTTGTATTTGTTCTTTGGGTAATTTGAACCAATAGTTCTACAGATGGGCCTGTTGGCAGTTAATCAGGAGGCTGAGGCAGGGACCTGGGATTGCCTCTGGAGAGTGCCTGCTCCTTGTTTTACAGTTCAGTAGCCTAAAGCCTGTTGGGAGGCTACCGTGTTGAAGCAGCAGTGGTATATTTAACTGAGTCTGGACCAAGTCAGTGTTTTGAAGTGAGTTCAGGACATTAAAGAGGAGTACTCATTGTAGATTTTTTTAAAAATGTGTTTTGGGTCTCTAATGGTTTTTTAAAATTGACCCTGGGTATTTATTAGGATAGTTTATTGGAATACCAGGACACACTTAACTTTACATAAGTGAACCAAAGTGGTGTTGTATTAATCTGATACTTAATATAAACATTTTAAAATCATATGTACAATGATAATAAATGAAGTATAATTTTTCTGACTTTAATTTGTTTAGGATTGAGAAAATTCACATTGGTAAAATGAAAGGCAATCATATCTGTACATTCTCAGTCACTTTTTGAGGTAGGATTTTCTGGTTGGCCTGGAATTCACCTTTTTTAGACAGTCTGGTGTGGCACTGGCTAGGGGTCTGTGATGGAAGATGTCATTCTGTAAATATGTTTCTCATACTGGTTAATGAATAAAGCACTGTTGGTCAATAGGAAAGCAAGATAGGTGGGACTAGGAGACAAGGAGGATTCTAGGAAGTAGTAGGGAGGAGTCAGCATATAGAGACTGGAGAGAGCAGAACACTGGCCCCTCTCTCTGTTAAGATGAGACCACGTGAAAGTACTTAGATTAATAGAAATGGGATAATAATTAAGGCAGAGCTAGCTGATAAGAAACTAGTAACAGGCCAACAGCATTTATATAAAATACAGAGTCTCTGTGTGTTATTTGGGGCTGGCACGGCTCTGGGCCCAGGTCGGCAGGAAAAAACTACTTATAACAGGTCTGAACTCAAGATTTTCACTTTGCTTTATGGACTGATCTATGGTAGTAACCCTGAACACTGACGTAAAAAAAAAAAAAAAAAAAAAAAAAAAATCACCGTGCCTTAGATCTTGATGGTAGATTTTTAGGTTTGAAATAGAAACAAAGAGAGTAATGGAAAAGAATCTGTTAACTGTGTAATATAAAATATGGTTTTAAGTTTTAGCATTTTTGTTTGTAGCTCTTGGTTTACGATGTTACAGAGAAGGTTGAAAGTAAGACTAATCTACCTTGGTTTGTTTTTTTTTTTTAACTTTTTTCCTTTTTATATTCTTAGCTTGACAGCTGGTCATTTCTACAAAGATTTAACTATACTTTGTACCCCATCACCTTCCCGAGTGACAGCGCTGTGGAGTGGAAGAAACTCTTTAAGCCATGTGCTTCCCAGAGGCTGTTTTTGCCGGTGAGCTGCTTTCCTTTTTCTCTCTTAAATTTGAAACTTAACTTCCACAGATGATGCCATAGTGAGGGTTTCTATTGCTGTGAGGAGACACCATGACCACGCAACTCTTACAAAAGAAAGCATTTAATTGGTCTGGCTTACAGTTCAGAGGCCTAGTCCATTGTCATCATGGTGGAGGCATGGCAGCACACAGGCAGACCTGGTGCTGGACAGGAAGCTCAGAGTTCTACTCTGGGTTGAAGGCAACAGGAAGAGAGGCACAAGTCCTGGCTTGAGCATCTAAATCTGTCAAGTCATTTTGAGTAGGAACTAGGCCCTCCCTCCGGTCTCTAGGTTAAGGGAGTATCCCTCCATGCGGAATGTGCCCCCAAAGTCCTTTTGTGCACCAGGAATACATCCTGGTTCCCTTAGACTGCTCAGGCTTTCTAGCTGAGACCCATGTTCAGGGGGTTTGAGTCAGTCCCATGCTGGATTCCCAGCTATCAGTCTGGGGGCCTGTTAGCTCTTCCTCGTTCAGGTAAACTGTCTCTATGTGTTTCTGCAGCCTGGTCTTGTCCTCCATCTCTGCCCCTGGATTCCAGTTAGGCTTAGTGTTTAGTTGTGGGTGTTTGCTTCTGTTTCCATCAGCTACTAGATGAGGGCTCCATGATAGTGGATAAGTTAGTCATCGATCTCATTATCAGGGAAGGGCATTTATGGTAGCCTTTCCACTGTTGCTCAGATTGTCAGTTGGGATCAGTCTTGCAGGTCTCTGGACATTTCTCTAGGTTCAGTTTTCTCTTCAAACCTATAATGGCTCCCTCTTTTATTCTCTCTCTCTCTCTCCTCATCTATTCCTCCCCTGACTGAATCTTCCTAGTCTCACATGCTTTCCTCTCCTCCCCTTCTCTTTCTCCTAGTTCCCTCTCTACTCACTGCCCCCCCCCCCAATATGCTCTGGAGATCTTGTCCCTTTCCCCTTCTTTGAGGGATCTTATATGAATCTCTTAGAATCTTCCTTGTATCCTAGTTTCTCTGGCGGTGTGAATTATGGGCTGGTGATCCATAAAATCCATATATGGGCGAGTACATACCATGTTCCTCTTTTTGTGACTGGGTTACCTCATTCAGGATGGTTTCTTCAAGTTCCATCCAACTTGCCTGCAAATTTCAAGATTCCATTTTTTTTTTCCCCGCAGAGTAGTATTCCATTGTGTAGATGTGCCACATCTTCTTTATTCATTCTTCAGTTGAGGGGCATCTAGGTTGCTTCCAGGTTCTTGCTATTACAAATAGTGCTGCTGTGAACATAGTTGAGCACATGTCTTGTTGCATGGATGTGTGGATTATTTGGGTATATACCTAACAGGGGGGAATTCCCATTTTCCTGAGGAACTGCCATACTGATCTCCAAAAATGGCTTACACTTAGTTGCTGTGAACTGTTTTAACCATGGAATGGAATGCTGGACAGGTCTCAGTAGGGAGTGTGACCTGGAGGCCTCTGTTGCATGCACAGCTTGGGAAGTCACCGATGACATTTCTGTCTTAGGCCTAGTTAGTTCCTTTTCCTAAGTGGTCCTTGGATTAGTTCTATAGCTGTAAGGCAGGAGACCTCAGAGTTGTGGGAGGCATTTTCTTACTAGAGCTCTTCTTTGATGACCTTGGGTGATAAACTACTATGTAGTAGCTGGGCAGCAATGGTGCACACTTTTAATCCCAGCACTTGGGAGGCAGAGGCTGTGCATCTTTTGAGTTCAGGGCCAGCCTGGTCTATCAAATGAGGTCCAGGACAGCCAGGGCTACAGAAAAACCCTGTCTCAAAAACCAGTAAACAAACAAAATATTTGCTTCATTTAAAATAAATAATAAGATGCTTATGGTAGTGCAAATGCTGAAGTTAAAAGTGTTAAATTCTGCCAGGAGGAGTCATGCACACCTTTGATTCCAGCATTTGAGGTGGGGCAGGAGGAATCTTTGGGGTTTCAAGGCCAGCTTGGTCTACCTAGAGAGATTAGGACAGAGCTACAAAATAGACCTTGTTTAAATAAATAAAAAAAAAAAATAAAATAAATAAAAATAAAAAAGGAAAGAAGGAAGAAAGGGCATAAGTTCCTGGAAAATATATGAATTATAGGGTAGAATCTTCAGTTGCTGCTGCTGTTTGGTCAAAACATGCCCAAGTATATCAATTATAAATTTTAGTTGTGATTATTTTTATTTTAGTATTTCCTTAATGTTTATTGTTTTTTATTTATGTATGCACATGCATATGTGTGTATGTGTACATGTGGGTCCCTTTAGAGGTCAGAAGAGGACATTGGATCCCCTGGAGCTAGAGTTACAGGTGGTTGTGACTTGCTAGATGTGGATGCTGGGAACTGAACTCAGACCCTCTGGAAGAGCAGGAAGCAGTCTTGACCAATGAGTCATCTTTCCAGCCCAGTTGTTTGAGTTTTTTGTTTGTTTTGAGATGGTCTCCTGCAACTTAGACTGGTCTCAAACTGGAGGTAATCCTCCTGCCTCAGCCTTCTGTGTTTGCTGGGTCACAAGGCCAGCTTTCACATTAGGGTTCTGATCGATTGACTTCACCAGAGATCTCTGAGGCTATGCTTCAACAATTTGGGTCTTTGAATCTTTCTCAATTTTCCCTTCTGCTGTTAAAACACAGAAATGAGGAAAAACCTAAGATGTTTAGACTTAAGCTTTTAATATGAACGTAACTATTGTTGTTATTAATATTATTATTATTGTTGTTTTTAGACAGGGTCTCAATATTAGTCCTGGTTGTTCTGGAACTCAGTATGTAGACCTGGCTAGTCTTGAACTCAGGGATCTACCTGCCCCAGCCTCCTGAGTGCTGGGATTGAAGGTGTGCATCACCAGATCTGGCTTAGTATGAATTGAGTTATTGCAGTGTTACAGCTGTTTAACATGTGAGTATGGTTAGTTTCTCAGCGGGTCTTCAGCCTGCATTAGAATCCCAAGGAAGTAGGCTCTAATACCAGTAAAGAAATGCCTCCACAGCAGAATAGATGAGTTTGCCAAAAAGAGAGAGTGCAAGCAGTCAAAAAACAAAAACTTCCTTATGTGTCCTTTTATGTAGATTGCCATCAGAAGGTGTGGCTCAGATTTACAGTGAGCCTTCCAACCTCAGATGCTCCAGTCAAGAAAACTCCCTCACAAGTGTGCCTAGCTTGGGTTTTAGTTGATTCCAGATGCAGTCAAGTGGACAACTGAGATTAGCAATCACACAGAGCCAGCTAGGATTCTATAACAAGATTCAAAAGCAAAACAAAACGCAGTAACACTCCTAAAAGCAATTCCCATCCTGTTTCTGATGGTGCAGAGATACCACCTTGCTTACCTCCTTTACCTGGAGGGGGAAGGGGACCTTTCCCATTCAGGCTCAGCCATCAGTATCAGTTATTTTCCCTATCTGCTACTAAATTAGACTACAGCAAAGTGAGAGGAATGGGAATTTCAGCCTACCTGCCCAGTGAGGCAATGTCTCAACTCTGTTGCAGGAAAGGTAACAAATTTACAGAGTAGCAGAATGAGGATCAAGTCTAGTTCACATTGTGCCTTAACTAAAATGTTTCAGGAACATCCTATATTAGTAAGGCTTAGCTATGAATACAGCCATTTTAAAAGTTGTAAACTTACTTATTCCAGCCCTACCACCCACAGGGGATAGCTGTGAATGCAGCCATTGCAAAGTTGTAAACTTGCATAGAACAGTATGAGACTATTTATTTTTGTATAAAGTGTGTGAACTTTGTGGTTGATATTATGTTGCAAATACCAAAAGGTTGGATACTTCTGCTAGGTTAACCTAATCATTGGGTTTTATAGATATACCAGGATAGGCAGCAAATTTAAATTTGCAACAGTCATATTTTAAAAGTTTGTAAGGAAAAATGAAAACTTTGAAAATCTCTGTGGAAGGAACTCGAGATTTACAACTTTAAAAAGTACAAGAGCCAGTCTGTTTTAACATGAAAGTCTGCTTCCTATCTTTGTTCTTTCTAAGTGTGTGGTTTTGATATGTTGATGGAGTGTATAGAAATGAGCATAGACTGCAACAGATAGTTTGGGCTCAGTTTGCACTTAAGAGTGGGTGCTGAAGTGATGATGCAGTGGGTGCTGAAGTGATGATGCAGTGGGTGCTGACGTGATTCAGTGGATGCTGACGTGATTCAGTGGGTGCTGAAGTGATGACGCAGTGGGCGCTGGAGTGATGACGCAGTGGGCGCTGGAGTGATGACGCAGTAGGCGCTGGAGTGATGACGCAGTGGGCGCTGGAGTGATGACGCAGTGGGCGCTGGAGTGATGACGCAGTGGGCGCTGGAGTGATGCAGTCCAGTGTTCAGGCAGAGGGCGTGGGTCTGGGAGACCTTCTTTTATGTCACTTTGTATCTGTATTACCTGGTGTTAAGGCTCAGTGTGTCAATCCACTTTGAGTTAGTGCGGTTTGTATCTTGAAAATCAGTTTTCTCCTGACCTTTCTCTCATATATATATATAATTTTTTTAAACTGTTAAGTGTTGAGGTTTTTAACTAGGGTTTGTTTTTCTAGCTTTTCTAGAAGTTTGTGTAAACATTTATAAAGTATACTTATATTTGTCAAAAATGTCAAATTTCAGAAAATTTCCTTAAAAATCTTGTAAATTGGCTTATTAGGTGTAATTTCTGTTTCTGTGCTATTATTGAGTAGGTGCATTTATAACTAATTATTTAAATATCTCTTCTTATAGTTAATCCTGAAAGAAGTTGATTCACTGCTGTATGTTGACACTGATATCCTTTTCTTACGACCTGTCGATGATATTTGGTCATTACTAAAGAAATTTAATTCAACACAAATTGCTGCGATGGCACCAGAACATGAGGAGCCTCGAATAGGATGGTATAATCGTTTTGCTCGGCATCCTTACTATGGGAAGACTGGGGTAAACTCTGGAGTGATGCTCATGAACATGACACGGATGAGAAGGAAGTATTTTAAGGTAACTTGATGATGTAGGCAGTTGATTGCAGTTTCCCCTTTTCCTGAAATCATTTGTTTTTGTTAAGACCTAGACTAAGGGCTGGAGGGATGCTGTGACTAAGAACTCTTACACTAGACAGTGATGAGTTTTTATCATCCACATTAGGCAGCTCACTACTGCCTGTAACTCCAGCTCCAGGGGATCCGAGGCCCTCTTCTGGCTTTTGCGCGCGCGCACGCACGCACGCACACATGCGCACACACGCACACATGCGCGCGCACACACACGCGCGCGCGCGCGCGCGCACACACACACACACACACACCCAGATCTTTAAAAACAGCCATACGTAGATTTGGGGCTGGAGAGATGGCTCAGTTGCTAAGTGTACCTACTACTCTCATGGAGAACCCAAATTCTGTCTCCAACATCTGTGGCAAGCAGCTCACAATTGTTAATTCCAATTCAGGGGTCTGATGCCTTTTCTGGTTTCCAAGGGCACTGGACACACACAGACACACACATACACTCTATAGTGTGCATTACACTTTATATTCTATTCATCAGGTAAACTTTCCTGAGTCTTTACAAAGACCTGAGCTGTCAATTCAATTTGTCTCCTAGAACTAAATAAATGCAATCAGTCTTCTCTAGAGGAACGGAACTGATAGAATGGAAAAAACCCTGTATTTTCATTTAATGTATAATGCACACACACACATGCGTGTGCGCATGCACGCGTCACACATACATACATGGTATTTATTGGAATAGTTTATAGGATGTGGCCCTGCTAGTCTAACAGTGGCTGGCTACCAACAGAAGGCTACATGTGTCAGCTGGTCTTCATTGTGTGTTAGGATCCTGAAGAAGTAGGCTCTAATGCCAGTGAAGGAATGGACTTGCCATCAAGAATCAGGGAAGCAGGCAAAAGGCAAAGAGCTTCCTTCCTCCATGTCCTTTATATAGGCTGCCATCAGAGGCTGTGTCCCAGATAAAAGGTGGATCTTCCCACCTCTAAAATGGAACATGAAAAATAAATGACCCATATATTGGGGTTCAAGCTTTAAAACGGAATATCAGAAAAGCAAAGCAGCCTGCCACTAGCTCTCACCTTTAGCTCAGGCTGAAAGGGCTGATCACGAACAAGCTCTTCACCAAGTCTCAAACTGCTGCCTCTCCTCAGTGAGGCTGGAGAAAGAATGCCTCTGAGACCTTGCTTCTGTCTTATATACTGACCTAATGTTGAGATTAAAGGTGTGAGCTGGAATTCACTTTTAGACTGATTTACTTTTGGGTAGATCTGTGTGGCCTTGAACTCACAGAGATCCATCTATCTCTTAATCATGAGTCTTAGGATTAAAGGTTTGTACCACCACCTCCTAGCTTCTGAATGCTGGATTAAAGTTTTGTGCCTGGCTTCTAAGGATTATGGTTGGCTTTGCTTTCTGATTCCTTAGGCAAGTTTTAATAAATCATAAATAATATGTCACTACACAAAAGATACCATTAAAGGACAGGTCTTCCCACTTTAAATGATTTAATTAGGAAAAAATCCCTCACAGGGGTGCCTAACTGCTTGGGTTTTAGTTAATTCCCGATGTAGTTAATGTGACACTGAGATGGGCCATCACAGCTGGCATCTGCTCTTGCTCAACAGTGAACATTGCATTTAGTTTGCGCTTATGATTTGAATGCTTCCTTTTCATGGACCATAAAGGTGTCCTATGTGGGGCCAGAATAACATCATGATCACTGTTCTGAGTGTTAGCCTGTGCTTGGTAATGTCATGCCAGAAGATGGTGCTATAAGATTATCTGCTAAGAATTATGGGACTTCTCATGGCTGTATTTGATCCTTGTAGAGTTATGAATTTAGTATTGCAAAAAAAAAATAATGGAAATAATTTAACACTTTGATTTTTAAAATGGGGCTATATAGTTCAGGTTCATTACTGCTCTTAATTTATCTTTTATTTACTTAAAGTTAACTCTCAACCACTTGAGTAGATGCTGTCTCTTTCCCTTTTTCTTTCTGGTATGTCTTAGTTAGATAGAGTTGTGGATATGGGGGATTAAATAATTCCTAAACTTTCATTTTTTCCCCTTTTTTTAAAAAAGAGGTCTATTTATATTTTTATTTATGTTTGTTCCTGACTATGAGTACACCATGTTTGTATAGGCCAGAAGGCTCTCAGATCCCTGTGGGCTATAGTTGTAAGATGCTGGCAATTGAACTCCAGTCCTCTGCATGACAGCAAATGCTCTTATTTGCTGAGCCATTCCTCTAGCCTGGTGAAATGTTTTTGTTTTGTGCACTATTGGCTTTACAAAGGAGGAGTGGATTGACCATGTGTAACTGAGTGAGTACAATTGACTGCATCCACTGTGACTGTTCATACAGCTCTGTTCTGCTGATGAACAAGCCTATCATTCCTCAGTATTATACTTGAGCTTGCTCAGGTGGTCCTATAGAATTTAGTGATTTTTAAAATATATTTTCACAAGTATATTTTCTACATAATTTTTTTGTTTTGCTTGGTAACCTCCCCCTCCCAGGTAATCTCCCCCCAATCAGTAACTTTGGGCATATATCATAAAGTTTAGATCTTTACCACTTGACTTACAGTCACTTCCAGATTGTCCCATACAAATCCATGAATGCTGTATCATGCTGTAATAAAGGTCATATTTAAATTGTATGGCTGACACCCTGTTCTTGCCATTATGATTGAACAGTTCCAATCTGCCACATTATAGTAACATTTAAAAAATTAAAACAGTGAAAAGGCTTTTTTTGTTCTTTGTATCTCTCCCTGCTTGGTAAGCAGTGATACTATGTTGGTTAAGCTGTTAATATATTCATGGGTTTTGTGTCCTGATAGTTGCAATGTTGAATCTTTGTTTTTCTTACATGTGTATGCATGTGTGATATATGTACATGACCTGTGTTTGCATGTATGCGTGCACATTTGTGCAAAGACATAAAGTTGATGTTTATTGTCTTTCTGGGAGCTCACTAGAAGTCTATGGCCAGACTTCCTTGTCCCATTGGTGGTCCTCTGTGCTCCCAAATGCTGAGATTATAGTATTTTTGTCTGCCTCCTGGGGATGTAAAATCTGGTCTATACACTTGTGTGACTATCAAATGTTACCCACTAAGCCATCTATCCAGTACTTTCTCTTTTTGGTTGTGTTAATGACCAAACCATCTCTCCAGCATTTTTCTTTTTTGAGACAGGGTCTCTGTGGCTTAGGGGTGGCTTCAGATTTCCAATAATCCTCCTGCCTCAGTTTCCCAAGTACTGGGATTATAGGTATGCACAATCACACTCACATCTTTCCCTTTTTAGAAAATGATGAGCTCAAGATCTGAGTTCTTTTCTGGTATGTACTCTATACTGTACTTACTATACTATGTGTTATATTGTGGAAGGTGTTTTGATCTGTTTGGTTTTTTTTCCCTACCTAATGAGTACAAGGTTTATTTTTTGTTTTTATCAGGAACTTTTTTTTCTGGGGAGATAAATGTCCACCTCTTTCTTAAAATGACTCTGATGACAAACCACAGCACAATGATGTCACCAAAATGAAACTTGGGGAACCAGAATTTATTTTGCTTTCTTATTGAGCGTAGTTGTAGAGCTTGTTTGTTTTTAGCAGAAAGTGGATGACTCCTACCAGAAAGTCTCACCCAGCATAGATGACAACTTTGTCATAGTTACACATATGGGAGTCCCCCTTTAATTAACCTTCCACTTCCTGTATACGTTAAGACCTTCCAAGACCACAAGTTTGGGTGCAGTTAAGACAGTTACATATAAATGGCTCAGAAGTGAGGGAGTGAGCAGAGGAAATTTCAGAAGTTCCTGTCTTCTGTTCTATGATGGACATGGACAGTGATGAGGATGACAGTGACAGTCTATTGCAAATGATCACAGCTACTCTGAAGATGAAGGCTCTTATGCTTAGCGGACAGCCATAAGATAGCAGGCATTCTGCTCTGTCACTCTCCACCTATCTTTTGAGTCAGGATCTCACTGGTCCTTGGCTAGGATGGTGGCTGGCAAACCTAAGTGATCTTCCTGTTTCCTGCCCCTGCCCAGCACTGTGGGTGTTGCCTTTTTACATTGATACTGAGGATCTGAACTAAAGTTCCCATCCTTGAGCAGCAAGCGCTCTTACATGCTGAGCCATTTCCCCAGCTTCTTGAAAATATTTTTAATATAATTTGTATATATATTTTTATATAGTATATATGTATACACATTTGTATATTATGTGCACACATATGTGTATTCATGTACATGTGTATTTTATGATGAAGAATGTGTCCTTAAAATGGTCTCGGGTTTAGTATCTATGTGTCTGTTTTAGAGTTGAACTTGAACCTGATGGAGTGTGGTAAGAAGTACTCAGTACAGTGTCTGGCATCTGTATGTTTTTTTTTTTTTTTTTAATCAGGACCATGTTTTCTTTTATAATTAGAATTTATTGGAAATGAATAAATAAAATACAAGTAAAGTTTTAACACTAAAAAACTGTGTTTCCCCAGCATTTGGGAGACAAAGAGAAGGAAGAGGTTTAGGCCACAAGTTTGAGGCCAGCCTGTATTACATAAGAATGTGTGTTCAAGAAAGAAAAAAGCAACAAGCTTAACAAAAATAGATTGGCGTGGGTAAGAAATAAAGAGCAAATAAATTAAATGTAATGAATTTTGTGTACTTTTGGTAGTATCCCTCGCTGTCTGAGGGGGATACATTATAAGACCCTCAGTGAACACCTCAGTTTGGGTTGCTATGTAATTTTTTTCCTGGTGAGGTATGAACAGATTTACCAGTGATGTCCTCAGCAACCTTGCCTTGCCAAGCTATGAACTTTCAAAGTGGGTGTGATGGTGCAGTTTGTAATCTTAGCATTTTAGAGGCGGAGGTGGGAAGATCATGAATGAGTTTGAGGATAGTCTGGGACTACAGAGCAAAACCTCGCCCCCCCCCCCAAAAAAAAACTAAAACAAAACCCACTTTTCATAGTCCTTACTTTACAGTGAAGATGAGGTTGAACTGTCTACCTCCTTGCCTTTCCTTGTCTTTTGCTTGTCTCAGTTTTATCAGTGCTGTTTTTACCTTCTGTGCTGCCTTCCCTTTTCATGCTGGCGGCCCTCCTCACAGGGTAATAAATGACACATGGTTTTATAGCAAAGGGGTTTTCTTTCTCTTTGTGACTTTGAATGGTTTCAAATGGAAGAATGGGAGCTGTCATGCTGATACTTAACCCTGAATGCTAAAACTCCAATGTTTTATCCATAGAATGATATGACAACTGCACGGCTGCAATGGGGTGACATACTTATGCCACTGCTTAAAAAATACAAACTGAACATCACATGGGGTGATCAAGATCTGTTAAATATCATGTTTTTTCATAATCCAGGTAATCATCTAAATTCCTTTAATTCTTTGCATTTCTAAGACAATTGGATTAAAAATCAGAAAGCAAGAAATAGTGTCTCACTCACTGGGGGAGTGCTTGATAAGTACCTACAGTGCCCTCAGTTCAGTCTTTGGGACCACAGCAAACAATTATATTGCTTATATTAATGGTTATCAGTATTTTCTTTTGAGGCAGAATAAGACTTGAATATTAATTTTATTGGGAGAAATCTAAATAATCAAGTATAATTTTTTTTAAAGCTAAACTGTTTGCAAGTGTTCTGTTATTTTGTGCTTCATATCTTTCCTGTTATTGGGCTTTTCTTCATTGTAGAAAGCCTTTATGTTTTTCCATGTCAATGGAATTATCGACCAGATCATTGTATCTATGGAAGCAACTGCCGAGAAGCAGAAGAGGAAGGAGTCTTCATTCTTCATGGAAACAGAGGTGTTTACCATGATGACAAGCAGCCGGCATTCAGAGCTATGTATGAAGCACTAAGAAATGTAAGGTTTGCTCCCCTGAAGTTGTCACTTAAAATTTATAATATTATGAAGATTGCAAATAGAGTCTGAAGAATTTTTTTATCTTTTAGTATAAAGTCATCAACTCCCAAAATTTGACTTTGGTTTAGCTTGGGTTCTCCCTATATACATTTCTGAATGTGAATTGTATATAATTCTTCTTGACCCCTTAAACCTGCAATTGTTTTTTAGTAAGATTAAGGATGTTTCTTTATTAACCATTGTATAGATAATACTCAGGTCTATTTTTCATGTGTTCTTAATCTTAAAGCTTTCCACTAGCGTAGCCTCCTCTCATAGTTGTGATGCTGTGTCCGCAGTTCACACTGGGATCCAGCATTGTGTAATCACTATGAACATCTGGGGGTTCTTATCCCTCCTGTGATTTACATTTCTTCCCAGTGTGTTGATGCTGAAGGTGTTTCTGATTTGGCCATCGGGGGCTTCTCTTTGGCTACTTCTTGTACACTTTGACATGTTCTGATCATTTTTTAGACCAACTTTTTACTTCTGCTTCAACAAAATAGTCCAGGTTTATTTAATCCTTTGCTTGGGTAGCCCTGTAGGTAGCCATCTGTCAGAGGTACTTTGTTTTCTTTAATGGACCCTAGATGTTAGGTATATTTATGCTTCTGTATTAGGTTCTCCAGAAGAATAGAACGGGTGGGAGAGAAGTATGGGGTAAAATGAAGTTCTATCTTGGCTGTCCTTGGAAGGTGCCCCCACTTGCTGCCTGTTTGCTAGGTTCTCATTATTTACTAGTGACTTGAGTTTGGGTTGTGTATAAATCTTCATTGATAGCAGCAGAATCATTAACACTGAACTATAATTACATGTGCACTTGGACTAAGAATGGCTAGCAGTCCTGCCTAGAAAGGTTATTTGAAGTGGGCCCTGAAAAATTAGGGGGAGTTTTTAGGCAGGTTTGGAGAGGCTAGGCACTGACTGAGTTATATAATAGGCAGTAGTGCGGCAAGGGTGGATATGTGCTTGGTTAATGTGAGTTGAAACATGTTCAGCACGCCAGTATTCCTCAAATGCAGTTGTAGACAAGGTCTCCTGGCATTGTAGGCTGGCCTTTCCATGTGTTTGTGAATTTTTTCAGGTTTGTTCATGAAAATTTGATTGTATGCATAGTGTTTTCACTTTCATATAGAAGGTCTTATGTGCTTTCAGAAATCATTATCATTTTAATAATGCCTTACTATGGATTATAAGAAACTGATAAAAATGAAGAAAGATACTTTTAGGGTTCTGGGACTTTGAGTACTCATAAAAAGGAAATTTGTTTCCTTTGAACATTTAAAAAAAAAGTCTGTTATTAGAGAATTAAATTTCCTAGCTTTATTTGATTTTTTTTCTCTTGACTTATATATAGTAATAGTTTAAAGTTGATAATTACATGTAATTTTAGAAATATGTTCTATATTTCAAATTTAATAGTTTTAGTAGTTTTTCAACTACTAAATGAATGTTGTGTTTGTGTCAGATCTTTATTAACTATAGCCTATATTTGTCCTTTTTTGGTTTAATGAAGTTAATTGGCCTTTTCTGGTGCTCTCTGTGTTTTATCTTTTCTTATCTATAATTCATCAGGGTGTAACTTTATAAAATCATAAGGGTGTTTACATGACTTTCAGAGAAGTCTAATCAGGGTCTGCAGCAAACAACATGACTAAGGATATGAGCCATTTCAGAACTGTGGATACAGGCTGTGCCTGCTGCAGGCAGCCCTTACAGTTATGCCTACCTGTTAAATGGTGGCTACCCAACAAGATAAATAGTGTTTAAAATTAAAAGCTAAATCACATCAGGATGCTCTGTAAGATGTTCTCTGAGTCATCCTTTGCTTGGCTTCCGTGCTCCCTGTGCTTAACCTTTTCTCACTTACCTCACACTAGACCAACTTTTCAGAGAAGTCTTGGGCCTTCCACATACCTTGTGTGCAGCAGGATTTGCTGTGTTTTAGTAGTTTTCCATACTTTTAAGATATACTGCATTCTTTCAAAATGCCTCAAATGCCTAATTGTGATTGTCATAGGCTTACAATTTATTTACCTCTTCATAGCAGACAGTCTAACATACAGCAAGACTTTTTGTGTGCTGGGTACTGTATGGAAAGGGCTTCTCAGAGATGACACTTGACAGAGACCTAGGAAAGGTAAGGACCAGTCAGGCACAGCAGTGTAAGAACAAGGTGTACAGTCAGATGAGGACATAAGAGGCCTCCAAGAAAGAGATGCCAGCATGCATGCTGTGGGACACAGCTGTGCATGCTATAGAGCATGTCACACAGTGTGGTGACATCGTTGTCTTTGTTGTTGTTTTGTTTTTTTGAGATAAGGTTTCTCTGTGTAGTCTTGGACGTCCAGGAACTCACACTACATGCAGACCAAGCTGGCCTCAAACTCCCAGAGATCCATCTGCCTCTGCCTCTTGAGTGCTGGGATCAAAGGTGTGCGCCACCACACCCAGGAAGGCAGTTTGAGAGGTGCATCAACTCAGTAGAATAGCAATAGTTAGTTTTCCTTGTACAGCCTGTGACTTCTCCTACTGTAGCTGCTGAGAGGTTTTATTTTCCAGTATTAGATGTTGATCCTTTCCTATGGCATGAATCTTAGACCCTCTCAGAAAGCAGTTGGTTAGTTACCCCATAATAGTCATGCCACCATTGCTCTAGTGGGCATATCTTGCCTAGCAGGTCAGTAGTTGTAACATTTACCTGCATTGGTCTGCATTGCACGATCCAGTATGGCTGAAGGTAAGCCAGCAGGGAGGTAGCTTCTAGGTCAGTCCCAGCTTGATTTGGGGCTTTGGCTTCTTTCCCTTGGTGAAATCACCCCTCAGGATGGTCTTGGTTCTTTTTTTTCCCTCAGATTTCAAGTTCAGTTTCTTTATGATTTCGGTTTTCATTAACTTCAGGTTTTGATGTAAAATACTCTTATTTTCAAGACCCATCCATCTTTTAAATAGAAAATAGTTGAAGACACTGAGTCAAAGATATTAAGTTATTTCTACTTCTACAGTGTATTGAAGTGTATCACTTGGAGGTTTATAAGTTGTACATTTTAGATGGAAGCTGCTCAGAAATACACCATGAGATTATTAGGACCGTCAGTATTTAACTGGTGTGTTTCCTTATTTACTTAGTAAACACTCATGTGCAATAAGAGCACCAGTGAAAAGTAAGTGGTATTTAGCAATTCTCATGTGTGCTTATCCTTGGGTCTGTGCAGTGTGTTAACAAACTTTCCATTATAGTAAGAAATGCCTGAGATTTGTCAGTGGATGTATGGGGAAATTTGTGTTTTTGCTTACAGTTTCAGGCATTTCAGTTCATAGTCACCCTGTCCCGTTACCTGTGGTAAAACATTACAGCGTGGTGGGAACAGAGCAGAGCAAGGGAAGAAAAGGGACTGGAGTGGTTACAGCCCTGTGTGCCCTTTAAGGAAGGTCCCCAGTGATTTAACTTCTTCCATTAGACCCCACCTCTTAAATCTACCACCACCACCCAGTATCACCATGATCTAGGGTCCAGTGTGCCATGTGGATCTTCTGGAGAACCATAGCCACACTATAATAAGTGCTGAGTTTCTTTGGGAAGTGAAACATTTCCCTCTTCCTGCTCCGTGGCTATTGTGTTCATGTCTAGGCCAGCATCAGCATTGTCACTGAGAGCCTTTCAAGAATGGGGATGGAGTGTATGGAAAGGCTGGCCCCTTTGCTTTAAATGAGTCTAGCTTTTATTAATTTCTCCTGGATGCCTTTAACAAGGGCTAGCCATTTTATCCCTGTTTGTCTGCATCTCTTCTGCCCTTGAATGCATTCTTGGGCTGCCCTTCCATTGCCTCTTTCTGAAGTTTTCCCTGTCTTCAGAGGTTTGCTGTCACTCACTCATATATCTCTCTCTAATAGTTATGTTTATTCTTTGAAAATATTTGAGTGTGTACTTCATGTGAAAAGGTAAATGGAAGTTGTTGCTATTTAACCTATTGCAGACGTTTCTTTGAAAATATTAAACTTTTGTATGTATTGTTGCCCACTTATTTCTTTTCTAGTGTTCTTTTGAAGATGATGCTGTCCGTTCCTTATTAAAACCTTTAGAACTGGAATTACAGAAGACAGTTCACACATACTGTGGGAAAACATACAAAGTATTTATCAAGCAGTTGATGAAAAGCATAAGAAACCGTTATGACACGCCACCAAAGGAGAGGTGACTCTTTGTGCCTGCTGAGTTAAATGATGGAGTGTAGCACATCAGAGATGAGAAGGAATCGTAGTGGGGATGGATTTAGGGAGGTCTTTCTGTCTTCAGAGTAATCGTGTCCTGAAGTTAAAAGAGCAGTATATTCGCGCCGTGAAGAATAAGTTAAACCCTTGGGCTCCTGCAAGAAGACAATGTTGATCTCTGATTTTTTGTGACATTACTTGGTGTCATTCCAGTGTTAATGAAAACATTGAACAGTGTGGCGGGAGCTATGTTGGCTCTTGAATCAAGTAAGTAAGAACAGTGGGGGGATGGATGGAGAAAATGTACCTCGCACACAGTGGAGACATTCAAGCTGTGAGTATAGCAATAATTTTATGTCAGCACTAACCTCACTTTAAAGTGTGAGAAAAAAGTTTACAGGAGCAGAACAGTTCTGTTTCTTAAGAAATGTGATATAACCAATGTAACCATTGACAATCTATGTACCCGCATACATTTCATCTCCTACAATATCTTGTGACAATCATGTTTAAAATTATTTGTAGACTTTTAAGAAAGCTGCACATTTAAAAATTAGCTGTATGAGAAAGAGGGGAAATAATAAAAACTCCGGGGGGTGGGTATTTGTGTGTGATGTGTGTGTGTGTGTGTTGAGAAAAAAGTTAAGTGTTTTTATTTTGTATATTTTAAACTGTCTTGCCAAACCTAAGTTCTAAGATATTTGGGGACATTTCACCTTAAGTGAAAAATTTCAGCTTTACTGGGTATTCTGGAAGCAAAATAGACCATGCTGATAATGAAGTGTGAGAACCTTAATCGCAACACTAGCAGGACAGTGGAAAATGCAGTGGACCAAATGTATAAGCCTGTGAGATTAAAAAGTGACCCATGTACACTTCCTTCTACCTCAAAGTGCATTCCAGGATCCTTTTGAAGAGGCAAATGCAGAGCCTTATTTAGATTAGACAAGTGTAATGGGCAGTTCTGAGGAACAGGATTTTTATATCTAGCTATAGAAAAATCATTTTGATTTGAGTAATGTGCATATTTCCTGTTCTGAACATCATTGAAGACAGCTGCCTTTTTAAAATCTGGAGGATGAGAAACATTAATCCTTGTGCTATTGGTCATGACACTTAATGTAACTGAGTGGGCGGCATGTGCCATGCTGGGCACAGGCCTCATCCTACCTACTGCTATTGGGTATCGTCTTTTTCTCTTGGGAAATTATGAAGGAACCATTTCATTTATGAAGATCATGTATCCTCTGCAGGGGAATGTTCAAAAGAAGTGTTCGTTGCAGTTGTTTCAACTTCTGAAGTTCAGCCAGGGACATTCTGAGAGAAGATTTAAAATACAATTAAAAAGTATTTGTCCCTTTGTGCCCAGAACAGGGATTGCTAGCCAACTCAGTACTCTAGAACAGATAGACTGAGAGGAGCAGTCACAGTTCCTTGGCAGAATGCCATAATGAAGTAAGAACCTGTGAACTGTGTTAAAGTTTAGCTTGTTAGATAGAAAAATGAGAAACTTTCCTTTGAAGTTTGGCTGATAATCTGAGTGAGCTTGCTAAAAGCAAATAGCCTATGTATACTGTAACTAGGGCTCTTTAAGAATTTTTTAATTTGAAGAGGTTAATTTTTAAATGAAGATAAAGAAGTAATTTTTTTAAATGAAGAGATTAAAATTATATGAAAGCAATAGTAAGAGTGTTTACTTAGCATACTCAAGACCCAGCACTACAAAAATAATAATAATAATAATAATAAATGGGAAGGAATTGAGAGCTTCAGACAGTAGTACTCCATTACCTATTACCTATCAGCATCTTGTCACATTTACATCCTTTATTTTTCTTATATTAAAGTCTCAGGCATCATTTTATGTCCTTGCAGTGAATGTCTCAATGATTATAAGTAATTCCAGTAACCACATCATACCTAGTAAAAGGAGCAGCTGGCCTTTGGTTTCATCTCATAGCCAACCCTTAAACAGACTTCCTTGCAAATGTGCTTTTGACAAGCTGATTCTGTTTTTAACGAGTTCCTCAGAAGGTTCTGTTATCACATAGTTTGAGAACTACTGGAAACTACTTGCCATCTTAAGGTTGAAGTTAGAGTCACAACTATTGGTATAATTGGTAAATTATAAGTACCATTTTTGGATAGAGGAGGCAGTTGCAGTTGATAGAGGAATTTATATGAGTAAGTTCCCTAAGATTTTATTTTTTTCAGTAGCTGGAGACTCCATAGGCTTCAGCATGATTGGTTGAGGTGGTATAGAAGGACCTTAAAATGCATTCATACTTCTTTTGTATGAAAAGAATTTGGAAATCCTCTAGAAAATATATTTTAAGAAATGCAGTTTTCCCTTACGAAGAAGAGCTCGCGAGCAATGCTGTTGCTTGTCTTGGACACAACTTTCTCCTGGCTCTTAGCTGCCTCCTGTCAAATATCAGTGTAATGATAAGTACAGGTTGGGGTCCTGGATTCCCTCCTTCTTAGGCTTGAGGGGGCACACTGATTGTACATAGTGCCTAAGAAGGGAAGCTTGGCAGGGGTGACTGCAGGAACTTCTGTAGCCCTGTAGCCATACCAGTCTTGATGGGGGCTGGTTTACGGAGGGCCAGCTGCTGAGGTTGAGTAACTTGTCCTCCAGTGTAGATTTGCTGATGGTATGCGGAAGGATCATACTTTAAGGAAGAGAAAGTAGAGAAGAGAAGGATGATGGAAATGAATGGTGAAGGAAAAGGGAAGGAAAGAAGAACGAGGGGTAAAAGAATCAGGAAAGGCTGAGTAAGAGGAAAGATGGAATGACAGTGGGGATGTAGAAATGGAGGTAATGGTGTGGAAACATGGGGTCTCCCTGCCTAGGTCAATGCTTGCCTTATACCAACACAGCCAGGACTCGTGCCTTATGGGTGGAGACAGCAGAGCCAACCTTGTTTATTGGTATCAGACATGTTTCTTGGTGACGTTATTCACTGGTATTTTAGTAGTAGTTGTCCAACATTCTTTGTTCTCTCCCTGGGTCCCAGTTTCTGTTTCAGTGTCCCTCAGCATCTCCAAGGAAAGTCTGTGTGAAGGGAACTGCTTCATTGTGTCTAACTTTTCTGTATCACTTTCACTAGCACTGGTAATGGGAGGCCAGTAGGGGAGTCACTACCCTGCCTCATTGGGGATACTTCCGGTTGAACTTTTTTGAGTGGATTCAGGAGAACAGAAGATGGTAGAAACAAGAGCAAAACCTTAAAGAATATTCATTGTCAGGACAGAGAGTGGGCTCAGTGGTTACGAGCACTTGTTCCCAGCACTCATGTGGTGGCCCACAGTTATCTGTAACTCCAATTCCAAGGCATCCAGCACCCTCTTCTGACCTCTGTGGACACCATATACATACATACACACAGGCAAAACACATACAATAATCTAAAAAACCTAAGAGTACTCATTCTCCTTTTTAGTTGCTTACATAGTAACACATAGTGCAGGCACAGTCAAGCCTCTGAGATCTTTCTAGAAAGACAGTTGATATGCCTTTTCAAGCAATGTTTTTGGTTTCTTGGAATAAATAGAGAAGAAAAATAAAGTGTGCAATATGTCAGGTATGGGGCCAGTTATCCATTTATTAGGTGTAATTTCAAGCGTCTTAAGTAATAATTGCCTTACTACATTTTAATATTTAATGGAGGCAGACTAAGATGACTAGTATCACAGTAGTCATCTTTTTCTATATTGCCAAAGCAGCCCTCTTTGTTTCCTAAAGCCTGGCTAACTTGTTCTGATGTTTGTTGTTTTTAAATTCATTGAAGATAAAACTAGATTTAAAAAACTAAGTTATATAGATTAAGACAGTAAGACAGTGTCTGGGCATGCTAGCACATGACCTGTTACCCAACACTTGGGAAACTAAGGTACATTCAAGGCCATTATGGCATTTATTGAAATCTTATCGAAAAAAGCCAAAAAAAAAAAAAAAAAAAAAAAAAAAGCTAAAAGTATATGTTACTCAAATATATAGTAATTAGAAAATTATGAGAAAACATATTATAGTATATTGACCTGGGCAATCTACAGTTGATTACATATCAGTGACAGTTTACTTTTAAAAACTTGTCACCTCATCCCAAAGTAATTGCGAGTTATCTACTGGGATTTCCTTTAGACTTTTCTATAAATTGACATTTCAAACAATTGGGGAGCTTTGTAGGGAATTTCTTTCAATAATACTGTGAATGCCAGATATTTACTTCCAAACTTGAGAGCTGATTGGAGCCTTTGACCTGTGTAGATTATGTATGCAGTTGAGCTGTGAGAGCATATTCACACATAGAGCACACCATGACAGCTCCTAAAAGTTCATTTCAGAGAATGTGATAACTACATGCCATTTAAAAACTCAGTTGTTTCACTGTGATAGTTCAGTAGAAATACTTCCATTTGAAATGTAACAAGTGGATTTTTTTTAATATAATAGTTTTCAACTTTTGTATAAAACCTTTTCAGGGAATATTGAAATGTTTTAAAAATAATCCATAGCTTGTAGCATTGCTGTAGACTGTTGTCCATTTGGAATTGAGCAGAACATGCCTTTTTATCTCATGAATTACCATTGACATCTGAGATCTGCATAAGAGGTGTCAGTGAGCACTGGATCAGGTCTGTGTGCTGGAATTCAGAATCTGGAATCACTTGCAGGTGTTTATTCTGCCAGGCGTTTTGCATGAGTCTATTAGTGTGCTGAGTAGAGTTGTTCGAAACTACAGGAAGGTATCGTGATGAACCATGCTGTGTAGACATCACTGCCTTTAAACTGCTTTTATAATAATGTGAATATCTTTCAGTTGCTTTTGTATCTTGAAAATTCTTTTAAAGGGGAGTATAAAATTATAGATGTGTGGGGTCTAGCTTGCCAGTATTGGAAGATGCCTTATTCTGTTTTGGAGGGGTTCAGCTCAGGTTTTTCTTGAGAAACTGTATTGCTGTTACTAAAGATGTACTCAATAAAAATTGGATTTTCTTATGTGTCATAATTATTTTACTACACAAAATCATTGTACAGGCTGAGCAGATGCCTCAGCAGTTAAGAGCACTTGGTACTCTTGCAGAAGACCCAAGATCCATTCCTGAATTAGGATCCTCAGCACCTAAGAGCCAGGCATGCTCTTAACCTATAATCCTAGTATGTTGGGAAATTTAAGTACTTGTCCCTTACATCTCTCTTCCTCCCCACCAGCTGTAGAACTCCCATGCTCTCAAGGTTGATCAAACAAGGTTGTTCTCGTGTACAGTGCCTGTGCCTTGATCCCAGGTGTGGGTGGTGCATGATTTCCTCATATGGTTAGCCCATCCCCTGGCTTGGGTATATAAGCCCATTACTCCCTGTAGTAAAAGGCAGCAGCTTCCTCTTCACTTCTTGTGGTGGTCTGTTAAGTGCTTCAATCCCGGCACTCTCCGCTAGCTCGGATTTAGTTTAGGAAACACTAATTTGTGAGTAGAGCTGTAGTGTGCTTCAGGTGCATGAGTAACTGTTAGTGTTCTAAATTGAAAGGGAAATTTACTTGGTAAATATTAATAAGTTGCTGTAACCATATTTTGTAAAGATGGCCTGTCACTTTCAACATTCTTTTACCCTTTTTTTTACACTTACACACACACACACACACACACACACACACACACACACACACACACCATCATGTTTGCAAGTTAGAGGACAGCTTGCTGTAGTCTGCTGTCCACTGTGTGGGTTCCAGGGTTCAAACTCAAGTGCCTTACCTACTTAGCCTTCTTGCTGCCTCCTATTTATCTGCCCAGGTATTAAGGCCAATGATTTAGAGCTAAGACCTCATAAAACTAAAAAAGCTTCTGTACAGCTAAGGAAACAAGTGAAGAAGCAGCCCACAGAATGGAGGGAATCTTTCATTTACATACTTGACAGAGTAGTAAGATCCAGAATATACAAATAAAGAACAGAGTCAAGAAAACACATTACCCAATTAAAAAAATGGGCTGGGGATCTAAATAGTTCTCAACTGAAGAGATAAAAATAGCCTAAAAAACACCTCAAAATGTGTTCATTAGCAGTTAGGGAAATGCAAGTTAGAACTACTCAGAGTTCATCTCACCCCAGTCAGAATGGCTAAGATCAAACAGCTGACAACAAATGTTGGTGAGTTCTGTTCAGAGTGCATATTTGTGTATGGACAATCCTCAAACTTAAGAATAAATCTACCTTGTGACCCAGCTATACCACTCCTAAACATGTGCTCCAGGGAGTTCACATGTTCTGTAGATACGTGCTCAGCCATGTTCATTGCCACCCTATTCATAATAGCAAGGAAGTGGAAACATGTAAATACTGAAACTAGGAAAGATCACATTGAATGAGATAAAGAGGTACATCAAGCGTTCTCTCTCATCTGAGGTTTCTAGCTTCCTAGCTGCATAACTGCAGAAACCAGAAAAATATAAAGGGACCATAGTGGGTTTGTTTTGTTCTTACTTTTTTGTTGTTGTTTTGTTTTTCCAGACAGGTTTTCTCTGTGGCTTTGGAGGCTGTCCTGGTTTTGCTTTTTAGTCTTTGTTCTTCAGGGGTCCCACCACCAAGCTCCCAAATAAATCACATATAGAGGCTTATTAGCTTGGCTTATTTCTAGTCATCTTTTCCTTAGTATCCCTCTTAGAATCTATTTGCCTCTGGGCTTTTTCCTTTTCTTCTGCGTATCTTAATTTCACTCTTACTACATGGCTGGCTGGCTGGCCACACCATCCTCTTCTCCTTGTTCTCTTCTTGCTTCTCCTTTTTCTTGCTCCTTGATTCTTCCTCCCAGATTTCTGCTTCTATATATACTTCTGCCTGTCCGCCTATCATTTCTCCTGCCCTTCTATTGGCCATTCATCTCTTTATTAGACCAATCAGATGTTTAGACAGGCAAAGTAACACAGCTTCACAGTTAAAGTAAGGCAGCACATTTGCATCATTAAACAAATGTTCCACAGCATAAATGTAACACATCTTAATATTCTACAACACCATAGAATAGGAAAAGGGGGTCGAATGGTGCAGTTGGGAGGGGAATAGCAGAACGTAAGTGATATGAAGTGAGAAACAATGGGGAAGAGATGGAGGGTTGTCAGTACAGAAGGAAATAGTGACTTAAAGGTGGTGTTGAGAAAGCCTCAAAGGCTCACATCTACTTAAAATTATACACAGTGCACACATTTGTATCAGTTGCCCAATGGAGGTGCTGGGATCTGGACTTTACAATAGAGCAGTAAGCACTCTCTTTTGTTTGAATTCAAGACGGGTTTCTCTGTGTATCCCTCTATAGTCAAGGCTATAGACAAGGCTGACCTCAAACTCACAGAGATCTACCTGCCTCTGCTTCCCAAGTGCTGGGATTAAAGGCATAAGTAAGTGACCCCCCCCTCTCTTAACCACTAAAGTTAACTCTTAAACTTCTCTATTAAGGATATTTGAAAGAAGATCGCCAATATGAGAAATTGGAATATATATCTGATTTGGTAGAAGTTTTATACCAACAAATTTTTAGGTCAAATGCTCACTGGTCTATTGGATGCTGTTAAGCCATTGAGTTTGCATTTTCTCCATCTTTCTTTCTTGTTAATATAATGCCTGTTTGTTACCCTTAAAGATAATTTGGGATTAGAATAAGAGACAGATTCCCCTAGAGACACTGGGAATGGCAGGGGTTTTGAAACGCTGTTCACGGTGGCACATCTGCAATCAGGCCAGAACTCTGAATCCTTCCCAAACAATTCCAATAATTGGGAAACCAAATATTCACAAATATGAGTCTATGGGAGCCATTCTCATTTAGACCACCACAGTGGCCATTTAGAAATGAATAGGAAGTTACACCTAGATACCTTGGCTTTCCTAGTAATGGGCATACCTAAAATCCAATCAAGAGAATGACTGTTTACCCCACCCCTACCCCCAACCCCAAGCAATCTTGCCACTATTGTACCAGTGGTACATACTGCCTGATGAGTCAGTATTGTAGCATGCAAGGTTTGGTCCTGGACAAACCCATTAATGTGCCCTCCCCCATAGACTCATGCATAGCACCTTTCAGCATTCCTAGTCAGTTCAGGATTGACTTTTCTGTGCCCTGCAACTATGTGATGTCTTCAGAAGCAGGGTCTTACTATGTACTTAAAATGGGCCTCCAAGATCAGTGGGCATAACCAGTATTGGGTTGGGTGCTTCTGGGATTTTTCTGACCAGTAACTAGAGTAACCTATGCCTGGCAGTGTGATTTTATTTTTGATTTAATGACCTACATCTTTTGGGAGTAGCATGGCTCACTAATATAGGTTGGTCATCTTTGTTAAAACTCCTTTTAAAAATATACATGCTGGGAAGTGGTGGAGAACACCTTTAATCCCAGCACTGGGGAGGCAGAGGCAGGTGAATCTCTGTAAGTTCAAGACCAGCCTGGTCTACAAGAGTTATTTCCAGGACAGCCTCTAAAGTCACAGAGAAACCCTGTCATGAAAAACCAAAAGAATAAAAGATACATACACACACAAAATTAGGTTATAAACTAATGAGGTTCATGAGCTTCTTCATACATTCTTAGGTTTGGTTAATCCAAATCCTATCCTCATTTCCCTTATCCCACTGTCCCCTCCATATATATAAATCTTTGATCCCTGTATACTTCACACTCTTTTTATATTACATGTGTTCTACTATTCCTTCACCATATGTGTGTATGTGTATGTGTGTATATATATATATATGTGTGTGTGTGTGTGTGTGTGTGTGTGTGTGTGTATATATATATATATATATATATATATATATATATATATATATTTGGATTGCAAGATCATAAATAACAAAGTATCTTCTTTCATGCATACTTCATGATAAAGCCTTCCTTTGGACCATATCTTTCCCATTACTGTCACTCTAGCCTCTTTGAGCCCCTCTTCCAGCATTCCCCCTTTCTACTTCGACTTTGCATCTCCCCAACAACACCAATGGTCTATTTCTAGTTTCTGTTTTCTACACCTACTTTAAGTTAAACACATGAAACTAAAAGCTTGAATCTGGGATCCACATATTCTGGAGGACATGTAACATCTGACTTTGAGGCATAACTACTCTATTCACATCAGCTAGGTAATGGAACTAACCTAGATGTCTATCAACTGATGAGTTGATAAGGAAATGCAATATGTGCACACAATGGAATAATACTCAACTATAAAGAATTAAGTTTGCAGGTAAATTGTGGGACTGGGAAAAACTATACTGGTTGAATTAATTATCTGAGAGGACTCATGACCTAGAGATGACCAAGAAGAATTGACATGGTGAATCCAACTATTCTCATTGCTTTCCTTATATTTACCTTCCCTCTTGATTCATCATTCTTGAAATACCATAAAACTCTTGTCTTTCTGCTTATTCCTGTCTATACTCTTACCCGAAGACCTCCAAATACACAGGAGGTAAGAATTCGCTACAAAATTTGCCTTTCCCCTCTGACTTTTCTTTTGTTGGTTGGCAGGACCAAGGAGGGTAGAGCAAAAGTGTTCCTCTACAACCTATCCATTAGAGTTCAGTCCTGGAAGTAGTCACCAGGAAGGTAACGAGAGGGACTGATTATAAGAAGGTGGATGTACTAATTAAAAGGGGAGCTTCTGGAAGCAGTAAGTTGGAGCATCAAGACAGCTGCTAGCTGTCCTGAAGAGCTGGTTTGGGTGGACAGTTGGAACTTACTGGGAAATGTGAGAAGCTCCATCACACCTTACCAGAAACGAGGAGCTTGAGGCCAGGTCTCAGGACACTACTGTCTCTGTGTTGCCACCACCTCTGGAATTGAGGCATGCAGACGACACTGAAGCAGAAGAGTTGGGTGTGGAATGGAAAATTAGGATAGGATGGAACCTGCAGGTGATTCTGTCTGAAAATTCCTTCCCAGAGTATGGGTAGAAACTGTTTTGCATGTTAGCAAAGTTGGAGAAAGAACATGAGTGAAGGAAGGGAGGAGGAGAGGAGTGGACAGAGAGGGAGAGAGAAGTGGAGAGAGGTTTGTAGACTTTAAAATGCTGGATATTATTTATTTATTTATTTATTTATTTATTTATTTATTTATTTGTATAACAAATGGCTTCTCCCATTTAGAAGCCATGTTTGATGAATCTATCATATTTCTTGATCATTTAGCATCCACACTGGGGACTCTATTCAGTGCTTGTGATGAATTGAGGTAGCAAGTTAGTCATGTGATAGACATGAAGACAGCAATAGAAGTTAATAGAAGTTACTGAGTTGTAACTTACCACAATTCCAAGATGTTTTAGTAAACTCTTATTTAAATGTATTATATTTTGGACTAAGGAGATGGCTCAGTGGATAAAAGAGTTTGCTACACAATCTGGATGATTTGTGTTCAGATCTTCAGTACCCACCAAAGCCATCCTGTAAGAGTGTAATTCAAGCTCACCCCAATGGAGAAAAGGCAAGTGGGGACAGAAGAACCTTTAGAGCAGAGTTTCTCAACCTGTGGGTCACAAACTCCTTTGGGGGTCATATGACCTTTTATAGGGGTTGCCTAAGACCATTGGAATACACAGATATATATATTATGATTTGTTCATAACTAGCAAAATTACAGTCATGAAATACCAACAAGAATAATTTAATGGTTGGGGTCACCACAGCATGAGAAACTGTATTAAAGGGTCACAGCATTAGGGAGGTTGAGGACCACTGATCTAGAGGCTTGTGATCCAGGTGGCCCAGTTTACTCAGTGAAGAAGAGAGTGGCAGCAGAAGGTTGTCCTCTGACCTCTACACAAACCACTCATGCACATGGCTGCACCCACATATGTGTACAAATACACATTAACTTACACTCATCTGTAATATTTTTTCTGAGGCACTCTGCAAAGTTATGGGGGAAGGAGTGACAATACAGTGGTAATCTTACAAGCATCATTGTCATCAATGACCACAGCACAAGAACACCAGGAGACCAAAGCAGAAGAGCAAAGACCTTGTTCTTAGACACCTGTGAAGTGGCCCACTGAGGACCTCAAATATACTTGGAGGACAAAGTAAAGGAGATTAATGTTCGAACAGGAAGACCAGAAGATGGAGGCTTAATTCAGATTGTGACTGAACGTATCACATTGTGTCTTACTTAACTGTACTGATTTGTATTTTGTCTAGTGTTATGATCGTTTAGAAAGCACAGACTATACTTCAGCCATATAAACAGCGTCTGGAGCATTGAGCTTCATTGTGACAGCGCTGGCTTTACAACACCACAGCCTATCCAGTAAGACTGGGAGGGCAGGACAAACTGAGGACCAAGGCCGACTCAACAACAGTGTTAGCCTCTTCCTGAGAGCAATGGAATTAGGCACTTGGAAACCGTGCAGAGATTAACTGGCAATAGTGACACCCAATGAACACAAATACCCCTCACTGCCAAAAAGAAAGGATGTAGAACATGAAATCAGAAAAATTGGGAGTGTCATATGTACTGTGCAGAATTACCTAGAAATTATAGATCAATTTGGCTTTGTGCTGGTCATTTGACAAGAACCTTTGAAAGTAGAAAAGCGTCAGGGTGATGGGGGCAGGTACTGGAATGGGGTACTTAATGAAGCAAGTATTTGCAAATAGGGTTAAGGAAATAGCACAGGATCTCACAGCAGTGGGCAGCCATTACCCGTCCTAACCTACTCAGAGATAGAGGGTTCCAGAACTTAGCATCATCCAACAGCAAAGAGAAGCCTGGCAGGGAGCCCACGACAGAGTCCTTGCTGTCTGATCCCAGACCTCACACTTGGGGAAGAGTTTGATGGAGGGTGCAGCTGGGTAGAGGGCACACAGGAGCTGCCTAGCACAAGTGCCATTAAACAGAGATCGATAGTGTGTGCTTGGTACTCCTGTGGATATGTAAAAAATGAGTGACAGGTACTGGGAACTGACCCCAGGTCTTCTGTAAGAACAGCATGTGCATAACCACTGAGCCGTCTCTTCATCCCTAAGTTGCAGTTTGAATATGTTAATTTCGCCTAGGTCTAACAAGTGTCTCCTCAGTTGTTTCTGCTGCATCTGCTCATAGCACTGCTGCATTACAGTAGTTTACGCAGCCTCTAGGAAGCACCACAGATCTTTGTTGGAAATCTGGACTGAACAAGGACGTGGCACATACCTATATCTCAGCAAAGCAATCAAGGAAGAGAAAAGAACAGTGGCCCTGGCCAACTTAGGTGCTGAAGAGATATCAGGGCACACAAGGAAGTACAGAGGGAGATGGCGATGGTAAGAAACATCAGGATGCTCAGAGAGGAAACACAGGGCAAAAGGTGCAGTGTTGGCAGTGACATGTCCACAGTGAAGGAGCTTATGGACTAAGTAGAGCGGAGCCAGTGATGGTGCCCAGTGGGTGTGAACCTTCAGTTCTGCCAACAGACAAGAGCACTGGAGATTGTCAGCAAGATGGTGGGGCTGTTTAACATAACTACACTCAGAAATGGTTAAGCTAGAGCCAGCTGGCCCAGCACACTGGCATGCACCTGTCTTCCCAGCACTCAGAAGGCAGAAGCAGTGGCATCTCAGAGCTCATGTGGGCTATGTGGTAAGACCCTGCCTCTAGGATGCCAAAGGTAACCAGCAAAAAAGGATGCAATGTTAAAGTTTACATTGCATGCACTTGACTTTTAGCTCTCCAGAATCCAGTTGAAGGAGGGATTTCCTTCTGCCATGGTGTCACCATACAATACTTTAAAAACTATCACCCAATTATCTTAGGTGTAAATCACAGGTGCTGTGGAAAATGGGTACAGACCAAAACACTGCCATGGTTCTGGAAGTGTCTCTTCCCATCAGTGTGGAACAGGTGCAGCCAGGTAGTAGAAATAACAGGAAGTCTTGAATGGCTGAAGCACTGTGGCACCCACTCATACTTCTATCTTCACTTTTTCTGTGTCCAGGTAAAGGACATAATGATGGGGTACCAATTGCGCATCCTAAGTTCACAATGGAACCCCACATGTAGTAAATGAAGAGTAAACCATGTTTGGGGATTTGTGACAAAAGAAGCCAGATGCACTGACAATGACACTGAGACACCAGCACGTGGTGTGTGTGTGTGTGTGTGTGTGTGTGTGTGTGTGTGTGTGTGTGTGTGTGGTGAGGGGCAAGGATGGATCTTAGAGAACTCTTCCCTAGATAAGCCTGCCTAATTAAGAAAAATTGAATTGTAGCCCCTACCCATGAGACTGATATCATTTGTCTTGTTGATAGTAACTCCAGAACACACCCCCAGTTGGATTAATCAACTGGCAGTTATCAGAAGAGGAGTAGCACCTTGAGAAGGGCTGGCAGGGCTGATATCATCTCTGTGTGATAGCCTTGCTGCTGTGCGACAGGCCTTAGATCAGCTGACTGGCCTACACTGACCTCCCCCCCCCCCCATGTCTGGTGTGTTGGCCTCAATCCTGCTTTGATCATGTTGAAGCAAAAGTGACACCTTTCCCTCCTCTCCCCCATGTGACCTGGCACATCACATATGGCAAGAGGAAAACAAATGCAGCAAGGTCACTTAGACTGGGGTGGTCCTTCTAGCAAACGCAAATTGTTTTCTGTGAACCATTTCCCACCTTCTAGCTGCCATGCTGTGAAGGTATGCCTCAACCCTTGAATATCTTAACCGTGTAAGGAAGCAGACAGGTGGACAGCAGCTTGGTAATGTGTAGCTTTTTTCTTTAAGCCCTTTTATATGTTTGGTTAGCCACTTCTTCTGAAGTATGATACTCTTACCCTCTTGGAAAAGAATTACTTTTCTTTTCTAAATGCTTCTCTTTTGTAAGCCTTCCTTTGCCAATCATCTCAGAAGCAACTGAGGTAAAGCCCTCATGTTTCCTTACTGCCTTTGTAATGTAGTCCATGTTCCTTTGGCTGATAGGTGACAGCCTCTGAACCCTGACCTTTGACTCTTCCAGCCAGGTGACTTTTGCTCTTTTATGTGAATACCTTGATGCTAGAGTTGCCACGTCTATACCCTCCTTGTACGATCGCTTCCATCCTTGAAGTCCACTCTGAGACTGTCTATCAGTGCACCTGTGTTTATCTGTCCAGCACAGCGACTACAAGTCTTGTGTTGTCTGGGAAGCAGCCTTCAGCAGTACCATTCTCCCAGCTCATGTCACAGTCTGTGCCGTGCACACTGTACTCCCTCTTTAGCTACATGGTCATTGTCAGCTGGAATTCCTCATTCCCGAATTAGATGGTACACTTCTGTCTGTAAATAGAGTTTCCATTCCCAGACTAATAACCGCCTGGTAGTTGGAGCTGGAGAATGCTTTTATTCTGGTTCAGACAGCATGTAATGGCATAATAGAGATGCAGAATAAGTTCAAGGCATAAGTTGGTTTTTAATAATTCTATTTTAAATTCCATTTTCTACCCCCCCAAACAATACTTTGGGAAGCTCTCATCAGTTTTCTATTATTATTATTATTTTAATTTCTCACTCTGGAACAGTTAAAGACTTCCTTTTCACAGCTGATGAAAATTCTTCTAAGTGCTGGGAGGGCTGGCTTCTCTTCAGTATTCTTCCTCAAGCACAGGGAAGGGATGAGGAAAAAGACAAGTCAGGCTGAGTTTCCTTTGGCTTTCCTCGGTGCAGCTGATGAAGACCTCCACCAGAGGGCGCATGCTGCCTGGCTCTGCAATCTCAGCCTAGAAGTCCCTGCCTGGGATTGTCTGGGTTACTCTCCTCATTCTCTTCCTGCCAGACTGTTCTCCTTCCTGGCCCAGAGCTCAAGAAGCAAGCCAGGCACTTTCTGTGTCTCCGCTGAACGTAAGCGAGTCACGCTACACAGACCCTAATGTGGTGCCGGCAGAGATGCCCTCAGGGTTGCCCTTCTCTGTGTTTGCCCTATCTGAAACTCAAGTTACAACCCCACCACATAGTGACAGGTCCTAGCTGTTGAACCAAGCTACCCACTTAACTCGGGGGCCTACCTGTCTTGGTCTAATTAGCATGGATGTTACAGTGCTGGGAATTGAGCTCAGTGATTTGCTTATGAGCTTTGTTCTCAAAAGATAACCTTGATAGTTACGAATAGCTGAACCAGGGGGGGCAATATTTGATTTTTTTGGTTCCCTAGTTCTTGACCTTCTGCTTGAATCTTTGCTGTGTGGTACCTAAAGAGCAGAATGTTAGCCCAGTTATCCAATGATGATGCTTAGAGGGAATTTGGGGGAAGTGACTGGGGTCAGATGACATTGTCCTGTGGTTGAATCCTAGGAGGACTGTAGCAGGAAAGAGGCCAGGCAGCTGTGCATATTCCTACACTTTGTGCCACTGCCTGGGACTCTGCCAGTAAGATACCCATTACCAGATGGGGCTCCCCGAGGCGGAATCAACTGTGAGCCGAATTAGTCTCTTTTCTTGACAGTTTACCTCATCTGTGATATTGTGTCATTCACAGCAGAAATTAGACTACCACTCTAATTTTCTGGTAACAGAAGCTCTTTCCAGAATGTGTGAGGTCCATGCTCCAGTGCCGGGTTGGAGGAGGGAGGGTCACAGGAGGCTGGGAGGAGCCATGGGTAAATAAGACATGCTTTATTAATTCCAGGCAAAAGCAGCTAAGACAAGCACACACAGGCAGGCACTCAGACACACAGGGCCACAGTCCCAAACACAGGTAAAACTGACACACTGACCATATGGAGGAAGACACACTGGCCTAAAGATAGACACACCAGCAGGCTGCTGATGGCAAAGGCTCAGGTCTTCGGCCTCAAGGCCATATTTATAGAGAACCCACATGAAAGTGACATTCTGCCAGGAATAGTTATATATAATACTTACATCACTGTTTACCTTGAGAGACCCCTGGATGTCTAGTGTCAGCCATTGCATACTGATTCATAGTCCTCTGATACCAGGTGTCAGTCACGTGTTAGCTGACTCCTACAGGGTAGCCAAGCTGGTGCCATGTTGTCTAAACATATATAGCTCTTAGGGACTTGTGTCTACCTCGGTGATCTTAGTGACAGCTGTAAAGTGACAGTGGTTTCATTGCTAATAAAGTAATTTTGAAAAAGGCCCAAGCTCTTGGGCACCTTATCCTGTTGTATTAAAAGGCAAAGATTCTTTAGTTCATCACAGAAGGACTATTCTGACAGTTTACTTTTCAGTCCTTAATTTTCCTAAAATTGTAGTATCCAAATTTCATTTCGTAAGATCCAGTTTGGAAATGACTACTTTCAGAAGTCCATTGTCTTTGCATGTGACTTCAGTTTCAATTTTATTTTTAGTAGCATGTGTGTGCGTGTGTGTGTGTATACATGCATGTGTGTATATGTTTTACTCCTTTGCCAGATTTTTCACTTTGGTGTCACTGTATATTTCCTTTTTAAAAACACTTTTCTTTTACTTTTGAGATTATAGTACACATACATCATTTCCCCCTTCCCTTTCCTCTCTCCAAACCTTCCTATGTAACACTCTGTGTCCTCTCTCTAACTCGTGGCATATGTTTCTTTTATGCATTCTTTTGTTGGGGGGGGTTCAAACTGACATTTCCAGTCATTGGAGTCCTTGAGGGCCTGTTTTTATTTCTGCTGACTTTTGCTCCTGGCCATTGTGTTTTACAGTTTGGGATTATGTGATCTTGTTTGTCTGATGTTTATCTCTTAACAGTTTGTTTTAGCACGTTGGAGACTAAGTGTTAATCATAATGACGTGTAGCGGTTTGATGAGGGTGGCCCCCAGAGCCTCGCGGGCTGAAATGTGTGCTCACCAGGGAGTGGTACTTTTTGAAAAGATTAGGAGATTTGTCCTTGGTGGAGGAAGGTGTCAGTGGAGGTGGGCTTTAAGGTTTTCAAAACCCCAGGCCAGGCCCAGTGTCTCTCTCTTCCCACTGTCTGTATATCCAGAGGAGACACTTTTATATTTTAAGGCACCAACAAATGTGGGACAGGACAGGCATATATGTCCTTGCTCTCTGTTGGATGCTGGACAGACAGCCCCTGTCCAGCCTTCTGTTGGACTGAATGTGAGAACTTGTGAGATTCAGAATCCCTTATGCAAAGTCACAGACTCTTTATTATTCCCAAGTAGCCATCAACTCCCAAGACCTTAGATAATGGAATCAGAGATCTGAGGCCAACTGAGTTTTCAGTGCTTATGGTAGTTTGAATGTAATCAGCCCTCTAAACTCATAGGGAGCATTACTGTTAGGAGGTGTGGCTTTGCTGGAATAGCTACGGCCTTGTTGGAGGAAGTGTGTCACTGTGGGGGCAGGCTTTGTGGTTTCCTATGCTCAAGATACTGTCCAGTGACTGAGTCTATTTCTTGTTGCCTTCTGATCAAGATGTAGCTAGCACCACACCTGCCTGCACACTGCCATGCTCCCCACCATGATGACAGTGGACTGAACCTCTGAACTGTAAGTACCACTTCAAGTAAACATTATCTTTTATAAAGTTCCTGTGGTCACTGTGTCTCTTCCCAGCAATAAACCCAAACCATGTCAGTGTTTAAAACTGAGGCCACAATGAGGGTTTTAGCCATGGTTTTGGGAAAACCCTTTTGTGGTTTTCTTTTCCTTCTTTTTGTCTTTCTTTTCCTTCTCTCCTTCCTTCCTTCCTCCCTTCCTTCCTCTTCTCCATTTCCTTTTTCCTCCTCTCCCTCCTTTTACCACGCATTAAGAAGGATTGATTCTTTTCTCACTTTATCAATATATCTGAAAGATAATTTGGAGAACATAGGGTTTTCTTTTCTTACCTAGTTTTCCCATGCAGTTTTCTATTTTATTTAGAAGCAGTGAAATAATAAACTGGGTTGTCTCAGTCCCATTGACTTGTCCTTAGGTTCCTGAGAAGGGGAGTGTGGACTGAGGAAAGAAATAGATGAGAGACTGAAAATAGAGTTGGGAGGGCATCCCAGTGAATGCTGAATCCACCCTGTTTATTTTCATAGCCCTTTTATTCCCCAAGCCAGAAGGGAGGGCAAAAGGATTTTTTGTTTTTGTTTTTGTTTTTTTTTTAATCATGATACCAAGAACAAACGATTGATTGCTTCCTTAATATTCAAAACATATAATTGCTCTACCCTAAGCCAAACATCCTGTTACTAGGTTTTGAGGAGCAAAACATCCAGTAGCTACACCATAGGCCAAACATCCTGTTATCTAGGCAAGACATACAGCAATCACCTTAAGCTGACACTCCTGTTGTTTGACCTTGAAGGAGCAGTAATAAGCTCAAACTCTCTGACCGTAAGTCAAGACAGAGCAGAACTACTTCCATGGGCCTCCACACTGGGTGCTTTGTTGACTGTCTAGTGCTTTCCATCTGTGGTCCCATTGTGCTGTCCTCACTCCTACAGGGCTGATCTCTCTGTGAACAAGCCTGTGCACATCTTTCCCCTTGTCTTCTGTGACATAGACAACATAATGTGCAAACATTCATTTTCTGCTTTATTTTCCTGTTCTATTATGATACAGGTGTCATGAACAGGGATTGTGACTAACTTGTTCTTAATTGAAAATGTAATTTGTCCTTTTATAATTGCACACATGTATGTAGTTTATTTTGATCACCACCAACCTGTTACCTTATCTTATTTCTTTTTCACTATCATTGGCCCCCTTCACCCAAACTAGTTCTCTCCTGTATATGTATGTGTCTGAGAGAGAGAGAGAGAGAGAGAGAGAGAGAGAGAGAGAGAGAGAGAGAGAGAGAGAGAGATTGATCTTAATTAGGACTGCTTGCACTTCTAGCAAGTTCTCCATAATTGTGCCCCTCTTCATCTGAAATTCCAGGAACAGGGAAGTGAAATGACATGTCCAGTGAGGTATGATAAAGGACCAGGTCGGCAACCGAGGTCCATCCCTTATTATTGGGACACTGTTTCTTTCATTAGTTTCTGAGAAGCCAAGGTGAATAGTTGAACTGTAAAAGTGGTTTGATTAAATGATGATAATGTTCACATCATTAACTTCAAATTGCACTTACTTTTAATACTATTAGATGACTATATAGAATAATGAATTTTATAGAGTCAGTATGGTAATATGTCCAAGCTTTATAGGTTATACTTTGTGCCAAGTTTGGTCATATTCCTGAAAAGTAGAAAATTCATTTATTTTTGGAAGTGTATTGTGAGTTCTCATTGTAGTTGCCAAGACTGCTAAAAGTTGTTCCCTTCTCAGGCTGACAAGATGACTCAGTGGGCAAAGACACTTGATGCCAACTCTCACAACCCGAGTTTGATCCCTGGGACCTACATAGTGGATGAAGAGAACTGCTTTTCTTTAAGTTGTCTTCAGATGTCCATATATACACAGGCACACACACACACACACACACACACACACACACACACACAAACATGCACACACTCACAGAGATACACAAATATATACACAGAGACACACCAAACGTACACAAAGGCACATACACACTTACAGACACACACACACATACACACACACACATTCACAGAGACACACAAATATACACACATACACAGAGACAAACATTCACACAGAACATACACACATACACACACACAGAGACATAGACATGCCCACATTCACAGAGACACAGACACACAGACACACTCAGACACACACACACACACACACTCATAGAGACACAGACACTTCCTCCTTGTGCTGGGTCTGTTCTCTGAAGCCTTCCAGTCATAATCCTTTATGCCTGTAAGACATCTGAAAGCAAATATAGTAGCACAAAATATTTGCTGTGGTGTGGCAGGTGCCATGCCCAAAGTTGAACTATAATGTAGTGCTGAGTACAGCGAGGTGTCCCGTGTCTGGATCAGTGAAAGGTCCAGTTGTTAATGGAGGAAACCTGTAACATAGAGAATGGGGGGGGGGGCGGGGTTCATCACCATGGGGACAGAAGGCATGTTTTGTTAAATCAGTCCTAGGCACCTGGGTATGTGGGTTTTATAAAACACAAGGACGGATCATCATGCTTTAGACTTTGTTATCTGGTCATTGGAAAGGTAGACCAAGCAGAGGAGGAACTCTATTGTGAATACGAAAAAGATGTATCTGTTCATGGAAATGCACTGCCAGCTTTCTTAGGAATTGAACTCTAATCCTGTCACTTACAAATGCAATCTGTAACTAAAATTCAAAAATAGCCATTGTCATGTCTAAAGACATTAAAATGATGACATCTACATTTATGCATAAGCTAAAAAAAAAAAAAAAAAGAAGAAGCCCACCTGTCACAATCTGACAGGTCTAATCAGTTCCCCTGTAATGCAAACAGTAACCTAATAGCAAGATGGTAATCGTTCCTTGATGCAGGTGTTGCTAATTAACCGTTGGCTCAGGCTGCGGTGGGGCTTTGCTCTCTCTCACCTATGCATAATGTTTGTGCAGAACACAAATGTGGAATTAAGCTGGGAGTTTCAGGGCCATCCACGGCACGGCACGCAGACTGACCTTGAAGCTAAGAAGCTGGGACCGTGATCTAGGGGCTGTTCAAGACTCAGTCTGACCCTGGCTTGCCTTTCTATGGTTAGGTTTCTCTGGAACCAGAAGCTCAGCTTGCTCACACTCTGGCCAAGTGACTGGGTGAGAAGATGGAAGGCATTTCTTATTTGCTAGTAATTGTATTGCCCTGGGAAGGACAGCAGTAATTATTAGGAATTAGGAACCATTTGTTTCTCATTCAGCCAACTTGTGGTTTTTTTACTTTTAATTCTTTGAGAAGCTCATACATAAATATGGTGGAATTTTGATCATATTCACTCCCACTCCTCTCAGTAAGTCCTCTTAGATGACCCTCAGCCACCTTCAAGCTTTTATTGAATGTCTACTCTGTGTAGTGGAAATGAGGCAAATGGTTGCTGAATGCAAAGTAATCATTAGAGTTATGGAAGTTCTTTCAAATACTTGGTAGACTTTTGGATTTCCCTATAGTGAGGAAATAATTCCTGTTTGTGGGTTAGTGTGTAGAGGAGGGTCCTAACACTCTAGCACTTTCTCTATACTCTCAACCTCTTCTATTGGGTTGGGACAAAATGCTAGTTCTACTAGAGTCTCATCGGAGCTGAGAAAGTAGAAAACATAGTGATGAGGAAGCTGTCTCTCTAGAGGATGGATGAGGAGATCAGCTGTCAGTGTTGTGTGTGGCAGAAGCAGGAGGCACAACTCCTGGGTCACTAACAGTCACCGGAGATATTCCCCTAGAGTTTAGGGACTTCAACTAAAGCCCGGCTAGGGCTCCTTGCTTCAGGGAAGAAAAGAATTCCAGGAGTAATCATTCCGAAGTAGAGTTAAGGTTTAATAAAGATAATTTTACTATAGATTTAAATATGAAAGTTAAGAGGAGGAGAGGTGTTATAGAGACAGACACAGAGCATAGGGTGGGCTTCTCAAGGCAGAATTGAAGTTCCTTCATGTTTACAAATACCATATATAGGATTTTGGTAGCATTTGAATTTACTATCACTAATTGATTGCTGAGAAACCTAAATAAGATCACAGGGAGGTTCTAGAGGGACACAGGGCAGCACTCTCAGGCATGCAGGAAGGCAGGATATCTTTATTGTATGTGGATTTAAAAGATGTTCGAGTCAGGGAAGGAATGAGGGCCACCCAAGGTCATTCATATTTACACATACATGTATACTTGCCCAGATACATGTATTTATATATACATCTGTATATATATATATATATACACACACACACACACACACACACACACACACACACACACACACGCCTCTTGCCAGGACATAACAAACACTAGGTGTATCATTAAATCACAAGTTGTTTGATATATCATATGTTTATATATTTTTGAAAAGTGGGATGACTGTGTTTCTTTGGTTTGGGGCCGAGGATATATGTAGCTCACTTCCTGAGTGCCTTCAAGGCTGTGGGTTGGGGCCCTTCTATCACACACACTCCAGTACTTTTCATTTTTAAGCCTAGTGCTGTGTTCCTCCCAGGCAAGGGAAGAGATGGGTGTTTACTGTGGTTTCTGAAGAGGGCATGGCTTTGAACAGAAAGGTTTATCTGGTCTGTATTAGTCAATAAAAAGTAGTTGAAAGTCACCTTCAGTACTTCTCTTAAAAGTAACTAATCTTTTCACACCGTGGGGCCTTGAATCAATGGTTGCAGATCGATATTTTCTATATTTGGTTATTGTTTCCTTCACCTTATACACTCTGGGCTGAAAAATCAACACACTGTAGACTGAGACAATCAATGGGGAGCATTTAGAGAACACTGGATAGGACACATGTCCTTTTGGAAATCACACACAAAGGAAATTATGTCGACACTTTCTCAGAGGAATCCTAGGGTAATTACGACATGGATCTGTGATCCAGGAGACTTCTCCTCAATTACAGGAGGGCTGTCGATGTGTTTACTTGGCAGTAAGCAGGCTCTCTCCCAGACCCAAGGTAGTGTCTGTTAGAATGATTGGCTCCAGTGAGTCCACACTCAGAATGTACAAACTGCTTCTCATCTCTGGCCCATTTGGCTTCCATTGTTAGCAATAGTTACAGTTACAGCTTTGGGAAAACCTTATCTTCATCAGTCTCCTGGAATGGGCTTGAGCTCTCTCAGCAGAGCTGTCTGAAATACTACCCAAAGCCTGCATGCTCCCCTCCTGGGAACTGAGGTGCTCTGCACAAGGGAAAACTGAGGTGCTCTGCACAAGGAGACCTAGGAGTCTGTCAGGAAGGAGTGTAGCTTCCTCAGTCCCTGTTGGTGTGTTGGTCAGCAGACGAAGGCTGTGGAAGGGCAGGTGTGCCAGGTGTTGAGGGTGGCATCAGCCCATGTGGGTAGACAGCTGGATGGGGTTTATATGTTTTGCAACTGTTACAGATGATTATTGAAGATGTAGCTCTTACATTGCCATTTGCAGATTGGATTCATGCAGATATTCAGTCTTTTTGTGATGGCCCTAAATGGTTCATTGGGCATGAGTTTTACAAACATTACATGTATTAGCGGTAATGGTGGAGCTGCAGAGTATTGTGCCTTCTCCAGGTTGCATGGTGAGAGCGGCCAGTAGTGTGATGGGCCCTTTCCAAGGCCATGGCTCTTGTGGCCAGCAGATGTCAGCCCACTCATCTTTGTGCTTGTGGACTGGTTTGGTAATGCATTGGGTGTCAGGGTTCCTTCTGATAGCTTTATGAAATAGATCAATGAGGATAACCTCAAAAAAACTTCACCAACCCAATTAAGAATTCAGGACTCTCAAAGCCCCACAATCACGTCCAACGCTGTCCTAGAAAATAGGCTTCTGACAAACTTAAGCTCGTTAACTCCTTGATGGACAAGTTTTCCATAAGTTGCATCCTTAGGAACTGGGCATTTGTGGCCACCAAGGCGAACTTGAATCCTGTGCATGACATAACCTTGTAACCCAGCTTTTGCACTTTATCAGGCCGAGTGGGGCAGGGAGCCCTGTGCAGCGCAGAGAGCTGGCAGTATTGCCAGCAATGGACCCTCAGAAGAAAGCACATATGCTTCTTCCTCCATAATTCCTGGATGTATTTGTATACACCCTTCTTGGCTCACCTGATGGTTGCCTCTAGAGGAAAGGAACCAGTGATTTAAACTTAAAAATGAGTATAAAGTTAAATGTATTCCTTTGTTCATCACTGCTCCCTCTCTGCAACTGGACTCCAGGAGTTCAGCTCAGTGTTCAGCTGTGGGTGTCTGCTTCTGCTTCCATCAGCTACTGGATAAAAGCTCTAGGATGTCATTTAAGGTAGCCATCAATCTCATTGTACGGGAAGAGCATTTAAGGTAGCCTCTCCACTATTGCTTAGATTCTTAGTTGGGGTCATCCTTCTAGATCTGTGGACATTTCCCTAGTGCCAGATTTCTCTTTAAACCTATAATGGCTCCCTCTACTATGGTATTTCTTTTCTTGCTCTCCTCTATTCTTTCCCTGACTCATTTTTTCCTGCTCCCTCACGCCCTCCTCTCCCCTCCACTTCTCCTCTTCTCTTTCTCCTAACTCCCTCTCCCCTCCCCCTATGCTCCCAATTTGCTCAGGAGATCTTGTCCCTTTCTCCTCCAGGGGACCATGTATGTCTCTCTTAGGGTCCTCCTTGTTTCCTTGATTTTCTGGTGGTGTGGATTGTAGGCTAGTAACCCTTTGTTCTTTGTCTAAAGAAACCCACAGAAACAGCTGACCTGAACAAGGGGGAGTTCATGGACCCCAGTCTGATAGTTGGGAAACCAGCATAGGACTGACAGACCCCCTGAACATGGGTGTTAGTTAGGAGGACTGGGCAGTCTATGGGGCCTCTGATAATGGATTAATATTTATCCCTAGTATACAAATGGATGGGAGCCCATTCCACATGGAGCAATACTCTCTTGGCTTAGACACATGGGGGAGGGCCTAGGTCCTGCTCCAAATGATATGACAGACTTTGAAGATCCCCCATGGAAGGCCTCACCCTCTCTGGGGAGCAGAAAGGGGATGGAATGGAGGTTGGGAGGGGGACAGGGGAAGAGATGAGGGTGAGGGAACTGGGATTGACATGTAAAACAAGCTTGTTTCAAATTTAAATAAAAAATATTATCATTAAAAAAGTTAAATGTATCCCTATTTTTCTGTGTACTTTACAGCTAACATCAGAGCTAGTTCATACTGTGCCGCACTCTAGGCAAGGACTGGGGAAATCATCCATCCATCCATCCATCCATCCATCCATCCATCCATCCATATGATGTGTTTGTCCAATGGCATCTAAAGGCTGAGAATATAGTGACAAAAATGTGGTCCCTTGAAGATTTTATAATGCATTTAGGGGATAGGATTTTCTTAGTTCTGTCCAGGACAGTTTGGGGGGCTATAATAAAATGCCACCTAGGTGACTCACAAAAAGAAATGATCAGGCATGCATTCTAGGGAGTCCTGGATCATGGTGTAGGCCAGTGCTTTCCTGGTGGAACACCTCCCTGGCTTCCTGCTGTGCATGTCTGGAAACCTGGCACCACCTTGGGAGACTGCACTCATGGCTTCATCCAAGCTAATCATTTCCCATACATGGTGGAGCACTAAAACAAGCCCAGGGAGCAGTGTTGTTGGATTGATGTCTTGTATCGGAATTTTCTGATAATCTCATCCTTTAGCCACTTCGATCTCTCTCCTTTTCTCTCTGTCTCTCTCTCTGTGTGTAAAGCTTTTGTTGTTGCTTTTATATATGTGTGTGTTTTAGGGTGCTAAGTGCATATGGGTGAGTGTACCCTAGGAGGCTGGAGAAATGTACTATTTATTTCCTGAAACTGGAGGTCTAGGCAGTTGTGAACTGCCCCAAGTGGTCCTTGAGAAGAGCAGCTCGAACTCTTAACCTCAGAGCCATCTCTCCAGTCTCTTGTTGACAGGGTTAGGGCAAACAGGCAAAAAGCAAAACCTTCCTTCTTCGGTGTCCTTAGGCTCCCAGCAGAAGGTGTAGCCCACATTAAGAGTATGTCTTCCTGCCTCAAAGGTTTAGACTAGAAGTGGATTCACCCACTTCAAGCATAAAATCTCACATGGGCATGCCTTCCATTTCTGGATTGTAGTTTATTCCAGAATAGTCAAGAATAGCCACCACAGGATCCCCCACTTTCTTCTAGCCTCTTTGGGTGCATGTGATGCACAGACATACATACAGGTAAAACACTGGATGAAGAAGAGGAGGAGGAGGATAAGGAAGAAGGAGGAGGAAGAAAAGAAGAAGGAAGAAAGGAAGGAAGGAAGAAAGGAAGGAAGCACCTTTAGTAGCCAAGGTATGGAATCAGCCTACCTGATCATTGGCAGGTGAATAAAGAAAATTCTTTATTCTGTCTGTCTGTCTACCATGTGAATATTTTGCCACAAAAGAATAATTTATTGTCACCATGCAGTATAGGTGGAACTGGAGTGTTAAGTGAAACTAAGTACTTACAGAGACTTAATATGTTATTTTTGTATACATAAAGAGTAAAATAGTGGACATTAATGGTTAGAAATGGTCAGGTAGTGGTGGTAGCAGAGGGCTGGCGAACAGGTGTTACTGTAGAGTTAGAGGAAGGACTGCATGTGATTTGTCTTATGACAGTGGAATGCTGTAGCTCATAACTGCCATTTTTACAAAGAACCAGAACAGAAAAGCTCTCTGTTTTCTAACACATAGAAACAACGTGCTTCAGGAGAAAATACATTAAGGATCTTGATTTTATCACTGTACATCCAGTATCACATTGTATCCCTTGAATATGTACAAATAAAAAATTTAAAAAGGTATCAACTTCAGCAACAGGACCAATGGGCTCCTTAGCAATGATACACATTTTCTTTTAAAAGATGTTTATTTTATTACTTTATATGCTTTGCCTGCATGTGTGTAGGTGCCCCCAGAACATTTCTGGTGCTTGCAGAGGTCAAAAGAGGTCATTAGATTCCCCGGAACTGGAGTCGTGGGTGGTTGTGAGCCATCATGGGAGTGCTGGGAGTTGAATGTAGGTCCTCAGCAAGAACAAGTTGTCTTAACCACTGAAACATCTCTTCAGCTCAACACATATTTTCATGCCCCCCCCCACAGGAAGCTGGCATTGTGTTATCTAACTCTGGCCAGGAGATGATGAGGTGTACTGCAAGCTCTAGACATTTTGTTTTGCTCCCTCCATTCTCAAATAATGCCATCACTATGGAGCTAGTCTGCAAGCGTCCATGATCTCATTCACAAAGTTGATCTTTTTATTATGGTAAGCTGTACTACTGTTTTGAAGAAAGTATGTCTGACTTGTTTTTATCCTTCTTCACTTACAATGAATATACTGAAGCTTAGCTTTCAGTCTTTGTTGCTGTATGTGTGGCTGCTTATAGATGTGGTCCAATGTCCATGAAAAGCAAATCAAGTCAGTACTAAACCTGTTGGCTCTCGTAGTACTATAAAATAGTATGCAGACTGCTGGGGCAAACAGAAAATCATAGGTAGTCCTACACAATTATGAACCCCGGGAGCTATAATAATGACAAGGTATTTATTACCCATAGGTGCAATAGTAGCATTAATGTTATCTAGACAGCCAACTGGTTTCTGATTGGATTTAAGTTACTACACAGAAGGAAACACAGGCCTGGTGCTGTATATCTGGCTAAGAACCCATGGCTGGGAGCTTATAGGCCTTGGGTAAACCTATACCATCACCAAGAAATGAACAATATTCCTCCTCATAATTTCTCTGTTTATTAAGAGTCCTTGGCACTGTTATGGGCTGCACTGAATGAAGAGTTGTGCTTTGTAATTCAAAGTCCCCATCTGTAATTGAGGAGTTATGGACAGTTGATGGCTTCTGGGAGACTAAGAGTTAAGGTAGAAGGAAGATAGGTTGTTTGGGGGTGTGTATTTGAAGGCTATCTTCCTGATTCCATCCCTACCTTCTCTGCTTCTGGGTCACCACAAAGTGACAGGCATCCTATACCTGCCCCGCCGTGATGATCTGCCTCATAGGAGTTGGACCTATGACTTTATACAGAAACCTCTGAAACCATAGGCCATATTAACCTCACCTCCTTTTAAGTTGGCCTCCTTGGGTATTTGTTACAGAGATGGGAGCTGAGTGGCAAGATAACTGAACTGTCAGCCCCTATTGGAAGCTCATTCTGGCCAGTGCATTCTGTTGCATGCTGCTAAGACACTGGTCTGAAATAACTTCTCATAAATGTAGCTTGTGTGAAAGGTGAACCAAGCTTCCTCATTATTGTAGAGTATTATTTTAAGGTTTTACTTTTGTTTATGCTGTGGAACATTTGTTTAAAGATATAAAGATGTGTTGCTTTTTTATGGTGCATGTGTTTAACTCGATGAAGCTGTGGTTCTTTGCCTGTCTAAAACACCTGATGGTCTAGTAAAGAGCTGAATGACCAATAGTGAGGCAGGAGCAAGGGTTGGCACGATAGTGACCCAGAATCTGAGTGTTGATGTCACCTAGACATTCCGAGACATGCTAGGGCAGACCTTGACAAATGGGCTGAGCTTTGTTCCCTGGTCGTTAACTTACAAGGTCTGCACCAGCCAGTTTAGAATGCCAATGTATAGACCTAATGAGCACTTCTCATTCATAGTTGACAGAATACTTGTGTCTCACTGTTTGCTGTGCAAACAGTTTGTATTAAAATAGAGTTATACACGGAGTTTAGTTAAGAAGGAAAAATCAGCAAATAGTGCATATTGTTTTAGGAAAGCAAAGCTACACCTGCACCACTTGCCTTTAGTTTCCACAGCTGGGCAATGTCCAGAGAATGAAAGTGAGAAGCTTAAATGGGATATCTCCAAATCTCTCCCCTCAGGTCACAGGGAACCCTGTAGAAGAGGAGGTGGGAAGTCTTTAAGAGCAAGGGAAATGGAGCACACAAGGAAACAAGGCCTTCTAAACACAGCAGGACTAACACACATTTGAACTCACAGAGACTGGAGCAGCATGCACAGGGCCTGCACAGCTCTGGGCCAGATGGGGTCCTAGCATTGAGAGGGGAAGTGACGGACACCCTAACCTAGAGACTACCTCCAATTGATAACTGCTCACAAATGAGAAATCAGTTTTCTCCAAGAGAGTCTCATTGGATATGCAAAACACTCCATGGGCAGGCTTCATGCCCAGCGGTAGAAGACCAACACAAAATGAACTCAGTGGCATTTTGGGAGGTTCTTTGTTTCATAATGTTTCGCCTTTTTTTTTTTTTAACCTTATAGGTTCTTTGCTTATATATTATGGTTTTGTTTTTGTTTTTGTTTTTGTGGGATTTCTGTGTGTGCAAATTGTGTCTCTGTGTCTGTATGCATTTCTTTTGGTTTTCCTTTGGCCTTTTTCTAATTTTCATTTTGTTTTAGTTTATATTATTATTATTGATGCCTACTTATGATCTAAGGAAAGAGAATCGTTATGGATTTGAGTATGTAGGGAAGTGTGGGAAGGGATTAGGAGGAGTAGTGGAAATCATAATCAGCAAGTGCAATATGAAAAAAAATCTATTTTGAATATATATATATAAAACTAGAGTAGGTTAAAGGTGCTGTTTCTTCTGGAACATTCTTTGATCCTATTTTCCCTGTTCTGTAGGTTCCGTTATAATTTTAACTATTTCAGAATCTGCAATGGTGTTAATTTCATGGAACTTAAATTCAGTACAGAGGAGCGAATTCTAATTAGGGTGAGAGACTTTATTACAAAATGTGTGCTAAGGCTTTATGAAATGAATAAATTAAAACATTATAAATTGTTACTTATATTTCAAATTTTCTTTTGACTGAAATTAGAGGACGTTTGTGTAAACAATCAGGAAATAAAAAAAAAGTACTAAAATTCATACGGTGACAGGTCAATTCTTGCACATTTCTTTCTACAGTAGGAACTTGCTTTGGAAAATGTAGTTATTCCCTAGAAACCTCGCGGTGCTCTGCCAAGGGACCGAGTCTCCCACGTGTGGACAGCAGGTGGCACTGCGTCCCCCCTTTTGCTGGCCGTGGTGAAGGGGCTGGGGCATGGAACTTCAGCAGTGAGGAGCTCAAGAGAGGAAAGCTAATGTAGAACTTTGTGAGCAACTGAAGTAAGAAGGTTCTGCATATTTAGAATTTTTATCTCACACCACACATGAGCTTTGTGTGGGTTAAGGCGCTCATCTCTCTGCAAAGGCATTGGCGGCCTCTCAGGAGAATGAGCCCACAGAAGGGCAAAAACATGGAGAAATGAAAACCCCTCTCCTCCTCAGAGGTCTGTTTTTATTAAGATTTCTTGGCGCTCTGTCATGGTATGTGCTGGCTGAGGTATTGTGCTTTGTACAAAATCGAAATCTGGGGTCAAAGGTAATTGGTTATATTCAGTCAAAACGACGTTCTACACACTGGCTATAAGCAACCAAATCTTTTATATTGCCTTGTGAAGATTGTGTTGACTGTGTCCATGTCCTAAGAAATCTCTCTGCTTGAGTCTTTCAGTCAGAGTCTGCCCTTGTAACTAAATGTGCACGCACTGGCTTTGGCAAGCAGATATAGGTAGCCTTTTAAAGAGATCTACTAGACATGCTTTTGTAGCAGGGGCAAGAATGTTAAGTACAGTGGTTATGTTTTTAGCTAGATGGACTCATACATGGGCAGAGGAGGGTCTGCCTCCCCCCCCCCCGTGTCTAGGTGAATATAAGAATACACTTGGAGGTGTGCTAAACCTCCATTTTAAAACAGGTCCCGTTCATAAATGATGAGACTGGTTTGCTCCGCTGGTATGCTTATCATGGATTCTGGTTGCTGGCTGCCATTGTATGGCCATACAAGCAGCTCTGTCTTTTCTGGCTAGTGGTGCCATTCTGTTTGTCCCTGATTCCTTTTGTTCATTCTGCTTTGACAGTGGTCCCATTGTCCCCAGTTTGTCTCTTCCTCTCTAGTCTGTGAGGTCACTGGGAAGAAGCACTTGGCTTCACTCTTGGCTGTGTTCGCTGTGTCTTCATAGTGACCTGACATCTCATGAGCATATGAACATGTTGGCTGACTGAGTGAGTTGTTGATGGAGACAGCCCTGAACCTAGCAAGTCTATGTGTCATAGAAATCTGTCCTTGGGCTCTGAACACACACATGTGCTGGATCGAAGGTAATCAAAGGAGGGGCTGTGTCAGCAGAAAGGAAAACCCTTCAAGCTGTGAGGACAAGTCCAAGGCAGTGTCTCTGAGGCAAGTAGACCTGTGACATAGGGGTCCAGGTTCAGGCATTGCCCATCCCTGCAAGTTCAGCACTCAGGGACCTGGTAGGAAGGAGGCTCAACTGCTTTGCTTCTCACCTTTCCTGTAGTATAAGTGGAACACAAGAGAGTGAGAGCGAGAGAGAGGGGAGATAGATAGATAGATAGATAGATAGATAGATACATAGATAGATAGATAGATAGATACATAGATAGATAGATAGATAGATAGATAGATAGATAGATAGATAGATACATAGATAGATAGATAGAGTATGAGCAAGAGAGATAGACAGCCTGTTCCACATGTATGGTGGGGACAGTTGGCTGTCTTCTCTCTCTCCCAGGTAGATGTGCTCAGGATCAGGTGAACCAGGTGTGTGGAAGCATTTCACCACACGATGTGCTGCATGGCGGGAGGTCCACAGCTGTGTGCCCACTACACTCTGTGCAAAGTGCCCAGTGGGGATTGCATATTGATGCTCACTAAAATGTCTTCCTCCTACATTGTACACTCATGTCCTTGCTTTCAGAATTAAATGAACTAGTTGTTCTCATCTGTATGTAGTGGGTGTGTTGCCCTGAAATGCATCCCTTTAGGTCTTAGACACACATTTGGAGGAGTGAGATGCTGCCATTCTGAGAACAAACTCCAGATGAACGAATGTGTCCACCTACCCCAAACGCTTGATAGTTCTGGGGCATGTGTGCACTAAAGTGTGCCTGTGAGGTGCTACCTGTACTATTTAGTGGGCCCCTTACCCTTGTTTCTTCCCCTTTGATTTTTCCCTCTTTCTCCTAACTGGTGCTTAAAATTCACTTGACTATAATAGGACTCTTTGTGGTAGAGAGAATCACAGATTTAAAATTCACGATGGACTCAGGATCCATGGCAGCTACTTATATGCTATGTGACTTTGATATAACACTTTCTGTATGGACTCTGAGTTTGTAGTTCCCATGTCACAGTCATCATATATATGGAAATGTCCAATGCCAGTTGATTGAGAGGAGCTACCTGCTTCATTCCATTATGCTTGTTAGTCTTCTGGTCTTTATCCAAGAATTTTGTGACCATGAGAACCAAGTTAGCATTTAAATCCATGGAAAGACTTACTCTAAAGGAAACGTTATTTTGAGTCCCTTGTTCTGGCTGGGTTCCCAATGAGGAGCTGTGCTGAGACCCTTCATTAGAGTATTGTGTGAGCACCATCTTCCCTGGACAAGAGGGTTGGGCAGGGTCCAGGGTCAAAGGAGTCCCAAGGAACAGCTGGGCTCTAAGGCAGAGCTTTTAGACGATGGGGCAGCTGCTCATATCTGGGATCCCACTCCCCTCCCTGGTGGCTTTCCTTCCCTGTTATTTATTGAGGTTTGGGTCATTCAATAGGTGTGACTGCAGCCATATGGTTCAACTGGAAGAATTCATGCCTTTCAGTGCCTCAGAACTTATCCTTTGAACTGAGACATGAGTGAGCAAGATCTGATAATAAAATTGTGACAGCAGTGCCTTAGGTAGACCAGGCTGGGGCCATGCTGCCCATGAGTATGGCTTAGTGAAGGTTTTGCTCTTGGTAGCTTCACAAACACCCCCCGACGGGGTTTCTGTGTATCCCTGGCTATCCTGGAATTCTGTAGACCAGGCTGGCCTCAAAACTGAATGCTGGAGTTAAAGATGTATATCACCACTGCCTGACAGTTTTGTCTTTACATAGTCCTTTCCAGAGTTTGGTGAAATCATGAGAGCTAAGAAGACAAGAGGGCAGACTCACAGGAAGGGCCACCAGCTCCAGGTTTAGGTCCTGGTGCACAGCTTAGCAGAGCTGGTGGCAGGCACTTAGAATACTCAGCAGGAAACTGACTGTCCCTATCATCTCTCTTCCTCTGGGGGCTGGTTGGCTGGAGCAAGAGGCTGGCTGTGGCAAGATGGCTATCTCGAGATCTCTATTTCCACTTCATTCATCACAAGCTGAAGTAGGCACCCAGCCTGAATAGTAATGTGCAAGAAGCAAAAAGAATCAAACACAGACAGTGCAAGTTGGCTCAGCAGTTTCCAAGGACCATGTCACTTAATCCCTACAGCCATCCCTCAGGAGAAGTGATTATTTCATTTTGTAGATGAGAAAGCCAGGGTGTAGGAGTTTACCCTGCCTACACAGCCAGTATGTGGCAGATCCACACTGTCAGTCATAGGCTCCATCCTAAGAGAGCTTGCTGCCCAATAGAGATTGCAGAGCACACCCTGCTGCACAAACTCCGGTAATGCAGACACACACTGAGCCAGGAGCAAGAAAAAAAAAAAAAAAGACAAAATTCTTAGAATCAACAAAAGTAAAAGAAATGAACAACAACAACAAAACTGAAAAACATTTTCAGACAAATACACGATAACCCAAAATGATTTATCCTATTCTTTGTGGTACTGGGAACTGAAAATATGACAACACGCATACTAGTTGTCTACCACTGATCCATATCTCTGCGGCACAAGGCTGAGTGAACAGTAATTGGAGGATACCTTCAACCTCCTCACTGTCTGCACTGCTGTCCACCAGCTTGCAGGAAGCCTACTCACTCACAATCTCCTTTGTTACGAGTAAGGTTTTCCCTGCCAGCCTGGACTCACTATGGCGCCAGCCCCAATTAACACACCGAGACTCTGTATTTGATATAATGCTGTTGGCCAGTTACTAGTTTCTTATCAGCTAGCTCTGTCTTAATTATTAACCCATTTCTATTAATCTAAGTATTTCCACGTGGTCTCAACTTACTGGAGAGTAGGGCTGGCATCTGCTCTCTCCTGTCTCTCCATGTTGACTCCTTACTACTTCCTCTCTCCTTCTTGTCTCCTAGTCCCGCCTATCTTGCTTTCCTATTGGCCAACAGTGCTTTATTCAATAACCAGTATGAGAAACATATTTACAGAATGACATCTCCCATCACTCCTTCGACTGTGTCCAGCCTGTCAGTGTCAAGGTTCTCTATGGCCCTTCTCCCTCTAATGTTGGGAACTGAAGGGAACTGGACCAGTTGTCTAGCAGGAAAAATGCGGAAGCTGGGGAAACTTCTGGAAGTCAAGTGTAGGGAGACAGACAGCAAGGCTTTCAGGTATCCTATGTGTAAATGTTTTCATGGATTTCTCTAGGACTTCCTTCTGACTTGTCTCCATTGAAACTTATTCTGGCAGCTTTACAGACTACAGCCAGGATTTCTGAATCTTCTTCAAATCTCCCATGACAGCGCCCCTTACCAGCAGGACATGGTTTGGAAAGAACGACGCCCAAATTCCCAAATATTGGCTATAAATGTTTGTTTTCAGTTAAATGGACTTGGTTATATTAAAAAAAAAGATGTATCAAAAGAAAGAAAGAAAGAAACAAAGAAACAAAGAAAGAAAAGAAACTCATTCTGGAAATGGGTTTGAAATGCTTGGCCACGTTCCTAGGTAGGCTTACACAAACAATGCATCAAAATAGTATAAAGACGGATATTTATTGCAGAATTGTGTCAACTAACAAGATTTTGTTTGCATCAAACATTTACATACTTGCTTCCCCCCCTGAATAAGAGATGAATCAGATTGGTTGAAGACAACTGCTGTTTAAATGAAAGCCTGTCAGCCAGCTGGACTATTGGAAGGATTTACCTGTCCTCAATGTAGGACTGACTTCAATAAGAAAATTAGGACACTGAGTCCAAGATTTCATTCTTTGAAAGTACCTCAGGTGTTTTTTTAAAAATGTGAACTGAAATTTTAGTTTCACTGCTATAGTAGTAAGTAAAACCTAGAGGGATTAATAAGCCCGTGGCCTGCCAATGTCACATATATAAAGACATGATCCCTCCATTTCATGGACATGCATTTATGCTGTGATATGTAGGGAAGGTCAGAGAGGTCCATCTGCGTTGTGTAAACATTCCAGGAATTCTGAAGTCTTCTGGTTGACTCTCATGGTCTGAGGTTCTACAGTGAGTCCATACAATAAACTTCCAGAGAGAAATCTTGGAGAGGAATTCTGTGTGTTTTGAGGTGGTAAGAATGTGTTTCTATAACAGACCCTAAATTCAAGAGTGATAGATCAGGATATGTGGAGAGCTGCAGGGATGTGCTCCCAGGTCCAGGGCTGAGGTGGTGGTGCATCCTTGTTGAGTGTCAGACACCAAGGGGAACTCAAAAGCCCAAGAAAGGGCCAGGCTGCCCTTTGGTGCTCACAGTGAAGAACACAGGGACACCCTGCTGTGATGGGAAACCGCAGAGAGTTGTGATTTGCATGTGTCCACAGGCGTCCGTTCAGCTCATTGAGCTGATAAAATGGATTTTCTCACTGCATTGACTGCTTGTCACACAAAATTGCAGAGCTGATAGGCTGGCTCAGCGTCTTGCAGATACGGCCACAAACTCCAATAACTCAATCACATCCTAAAAAATAAATAAATAAATTTTAGAAACTAAGTTTGTATGACCCTGCAGGCTGCCAGTCATGAGCAGAATATTGGCGAATGCTAAGAACAAAAGTTCTTACCAATGGCATTGACAAACATGTACTATACAACAGTTTTAGGTAACAGACAACTTGATTGAACTTAGCTTGTTTTGACTCTGAGGATTACAGCAAAGATAACTAAAGGCATTGCAAATGTATTCCCTGCTTTGCATTCAGTAGGCCAGCAGTTTGTTTTTTCCTCTCTGCTTTAACTGTCTTCAAGTTTTGTAGTTCCTGTAAAATTAACTGAAGGTTGGGACCAAATTTAAGGGTGCCGGTGGCACTCATCAAGCAAATGCTGTTTCCTTAAAACAGTGTTCTTGCTTGAACTGCTAGAAAATATTTGCAGTTTTCAAAGTCTATCTAGAAAATAAATACACTATGCTTTCAAATAGGATATGCATGATGAGAACTACAAATGATGCTAGCGCCACTCATATAGCATTAGAGAAATCCCTGCCATTAGGAACTGTTATCTTATGTAAAAAGTTGATAATAGGATACAAAGATGCTAATATGGGTAGGTGATGAGCTGATAATGGGAAGTTTTCTCATATCAGTGATTTTCATTTGTCACCAGCAAAGCTGCTCTCCCTAATATGATATTATAATAAAATCCAGGCAGACAGCGGTGAAATTTATGATGCAAAAGAAAAGTCAATAGCATTATAAATCTTATAATGATTATATTTCAGCTGTCAATGTTCTTGGCTGGGAAATCTCCTTCAGTTCCCCTATCTTAGTCATATTTACTTTAGTGATACTGAGCAAAGAGATGAGAAAGATTTAAATTTTTATCTTAAGATAACTTTAATGAGTGGCAGTTGATTCCATATGGCCCAATAGCTACAGGTTTACCACTATTGCCTAGCAGAACTCTATTCAATTAAGTGCATATTTGAACATAGTAGTTGGTAGGGTAGAACCAGCAGAAGATAGTTTGGAGGGATGTAACCCATGTTTCCAGTGATATGATGCTTTTAAGCAATAAATGGCTCCCTAGGCATTTTATTAGAGTACTGTCATAGGCCTGTAGCACAGAGGTCCTTCTTTGCAATGAAAATGGTGTCTAGTCAATGAGGACTTTTGAAAAATCATCTCTCTGGAGGGAAGAGGGGTAGCAAAGCAATGCAATTTAGCAGAGCCACAGTCATCAGCTACAATCTCTTGGGTTTTATCAAAACCACATACACTGTATTAATTAGAATCTGTCTAGAGAGTTTCTCATGATGTCAGCACCCTGAAGAAATCCCACAGGGACCTGGCAGTTCTTGCAATCTGTTTGTCTCCAGGAATGTGAAGGGAAATGGGTTTCCCTTCTTTTAAGTCAGGGAAAACTTAGACTCTTCATGTTGGTCTCAAAAGCATAAGATGGCAGCCTTAGAGGGAGTCCAGTTTCAGTGTCTAACGTAGTGTGTACATGTTCATTGTTCAGTATTAACACATAGCTCAAGTATAAGAGAGTGGAGTGCAGGCAGCTCAGCAAATCTCCAAATTTAAACCAAGAATGGAAAGAAATGCTATCATGGACCAGGTCTACATTCTGGGCCTGATGTGTAGCAAGGCCTTCCACAGTTATGCAGAGACAGGCAGATACTCTCAGCTGCATTTTAAGGAAGCTATACTTTGGGGACAACAGTTAGGATTTATTTCACTCATGACACATGCTCACACACACCCATGTCTCTAGCTAGGAGAGCTCCAGTGTTTCTTGAGGTGGAAGGCATCTCTCTTGTTGGATTTGGAGTATGGAGGAGAAACCTCATACATTTTGTACAATGGGCTAGTTCACCCTACAAGACAGCCACTTGCAGTGGACCCTCCAGGATAGCCACTTTCGTAGTTCATGCTACATGCAAGTCACTTGCAGTTCACCTTACATGATAGCCACTTGCATGATCCAGGGTTAGAGAATGCCTTCATTTCTTTCTCTCTCATAAAATAAATATTTGAATTTGTTGAAATGTCCATGTAAAATTTTCTTTGGGCTCCTAGTTTATCCTAATATTCTCTATGTTAAACTTGACTAAGTTCAAGCCAGAGGCCACACAGCACTGTTTTTCTCTCTAGGTGGGAAAAGGTGGTTAGGAACAGTGGAAGGGCCAGTTGTGTTCTTTCTGTGAACTTCCATTACTCCTGAGACTTAACCTTATATCCCCCTTTGATTTCCTGTCTCCCCTCATTCCACCTGTCCTGGTTGCCCTGGCCACACAGGCTATGTTCTTTTGGTTCTTTGCATTGTGCTGCAGCCCCTTGTATCTACCCATTGTGCGTGGGGACACAACTTTTTTTTTTTTTTTTTTTGTTTATTGAGACAGGGTATCTCTGGAGCCTGTCCTGGAACTAGCTCTGTAGACCAGGCTGGACTGAAAGAAATCCACCTGCCTCTGCCTCCTGAGTGCTGGGACTAAAGGCATGCACCATCAACGCCTGGCCTGGGATGCTACCTAACCCCAGTCCTCTAGGGGTCTTGGGTTCTGTTTCTGGGCCAGTTTTGTCCAAAGGAATATGACAGGTAGGCCAGAGGAACATCATCATGTGTGACCAGTATGTTGAGGCCAGGATGAATGCCAGCAGGATGAATGAAGAGGTCTTGGAGAGGCAGGAAAAATAGAGAGAAGAGGTATTTTTTGTTTTGTTTTAATTTTTCCTTTTGCTATTTTTTGTGTGCTTATTTTGTTGTTTGAAAATTTTCTTTTGGGGGGGGTGCTGCAGGGATGAGGGAACAATATGGAGAGACTGGGAGGTGAGTGGAATTAGGGTTATGATGTGAAATTCCCAAAGATTCAATAAAGAAATAAATTAAAAAAGGGTCACAGCATTAGGTGCTGTTGAAGAACCCTTTCTACACTATGAAAATGTGTATCATCATTGGTTAATAAAAAGCTGGCAGGCTTGTAGCTGGGCAGGAAGCAAGGTGGGAAAGCCAGACTGAGTATGATGGGAAGAAGTAGGGTGGAGTCAGAGGAGACAACAGCCAACCAGTCCTCCGGCAAGCAGGACGTGTAAAAAAAGAAATAACAAGCCATGAGCCACGTGGCAAAGCATAAATAGAAATATGGGTTAATTTAGTAACAATCCTGAGCTATCAGCCAAGCATTCATATTCAGCCTCTGCGTTGGTTATTTGGGACAGGGCATGGACAGGAAATGTCCATTTACAATTAGGAAGGTTGAGAACCACTGGTTTGGGGGTGGGAAAGGGATGTTTGGGGAGAGCTACTTCCAGACACCACAGCAATTACAAGATGAGATTCTCTCTGAGAGCTGAGTGTCAGCACACAGCTTTTGTTGTCCTTGAACCTAGTCTAGACAGGCGCTCTCCCAGTGAGCTGGGAGCTCAGCCTCTTTGGAACAGAAGATAGTCTAGTCTGCTACTGGTTGGTTTTGAGGTGGAGCACTGTGTTAGTGACTTTCCTCTTTGTTATACAGCCAGTGCAGGGATTCTCATAAGGCTTGTCTGGCAGCATAACTTGCACTCTTAATCATTTTGTGAGCTGGTTTATACGTTTTTCATAACATGCTTGGAAAGTTAGTGAATAAAATGTGCTGAAAGTTCATCTGGCCTTTCAATATGTTTGTCTTTTATCCACCACACAGGGGAACACAGTTAATAATAGCAACACACCCATGGTGCAGTCACAGAGTCTACATCCTTCTTGAGGCACAGGTTGACCCCTGCATGGATGCAAAATACACCTTGCTCATATAATCCTCCCTCCTAAAAGTCAACAGCAGGCAGCCATGTGAAAGCAGTATCCTGTGTATGATAGCTCGAGCAAACCTGGGTAACTCCAGTAGTTTTCAGCTGGTGCTATATGACCTGTGTGAATTAGGAGAGAGTTAATTTGCTTTATGTCTCTAAATCTTGACATGTCTTGTCACATAGTAATAGATACCCAAACACACGTCTATGTGATAGTATACTTTTGGCAACCAGCATTTATTTCAGGCTCCAGGCTATAAACTTGTATCCCTGTGACAAGCTGTTTGAGATGTGAGACCTTCATGGAATGCTTTCTAGAACAATTCAGCCCAGTCCTGCTGATGACTTGCTTTCCAGCCTTGTGCCAGGCAATATTCTTAACTCCCGGCTGGAATGAAAACACTTGTGAGGTACTATGGGAAGGTGAGGTAAAATGCAAGTGCATACATACACAAACACAGACAAATAAAAGCACAGTACATATGTGAGTGGCGTTTGAAAGTAGTAAGCCATTGAATTTCTTCTTCCAGAGACCTCAGATCACATGATGTTTCAGCATGTGCCTTCCGGGTTACCTCAGTTTATGCCTGTAATATGAGATTTCAGAAATGCAATAAATAAAAACCAAGGTGTAGCCATCTATGATACTATTAAAAGAGTGCATATAGTCATTATCTAGCAATCAGAATATCTAACAAGATACTTGATTATAATTGGTGCTATGCTTTAAATATTTCTCTCCTTGCCATAGTGACTTACTTATATAAAATGTTTTAAGACTTAAAAAAAAAATGACCCACAGTTTTGTTTTGGTTAAATCTTTGGGTTTTAATGATAGCACGTATTTATCGAACACATGTGTGCCCTTCACTGTGGCATATCTTTATGCAACCCCTCAGGGTAGTTATCACTTTGCCCTTAATGATAGAGAGACCACAGCCTAGGGGTTTAAATCATTTGCTCAAGGTTACTCAGTAAATGCAGAGCCGAGGCTGGTTCCACGGTCCAAACGTGATTCCCAGCAGTATTCTTTCTCTCTTCCTGTAGCTGTACCCACTGTTGCCCTTCTAAAAGCTTCTGATTCAAAAGGCAATTTGTAATGAAGAGCCAGAGTGGAACTGGGGTTTTAAAGGCACTGCCTGCCCTTTCAGGTATAAAACATTTTGTTAGAAGCAATAACAGCATAATTAAAGCAAATGTCTCTACCTCCTCTGTCACCACTGCACACGGTCTAGGTTATGGGTTCGAAATTTCACTGATTATTGGTGCATAATTGGCTTCCTGTAGATGATAAATGTGTTCCTGATTGATTATCATGACTCGGTCATATCTGAAATGTCAAAGTAGAAAATTGAATTGTCTTATTATCGCATGTTCTCATTCAAGCACCAGATAAATATTACAAATGATGATTTTTTACCAAGTACCATATAAAGAATTTATGGAATATTAATAATGCTGTTATCCACAACCTTCATGCTTGGTGAATGACCCCAAACTGAAATCATGTTTGACTTTTGAGAAATAAACCTTACAAATGATCTGCTTTGACCTACTCCTTTGCTGCCTAGAGTTTTACAGGATAAATATTCCTAGGGACAATCCTTGCCTCCATTAGCAAGAATTGGACATTTATGACTGTTTGATATTGCTTTTTCTTTGTCTCGTCCTCTTGCTGCCTGTAGTTTTCTGCCTGGCAAGGTAGCCTCTGTGGTAAAAGTCCCATCTTCACAGATAATCAAAGAGTTGTGAGAAACTCCGGCCCAACCCCAGCTGATGTCTCATGCCCCAAACCATAGTTGAAAACCGGTCTTTCCTCCCTTAGTTCGTTTCTATTGGGTACTGTGGTCACTGTGTCTCCAGATAACTTCAGAGCACTCCCCATGTGGTCTCAGGACTCAGTTTAATCGTTCTTTCCAAACTTCTCTGTTTCATTATAGGCTCTGTCAACAACAGGCACTCAATAAATGTTCATTAACGAAGGGACTGCTGTACTGTAGGCACCCTGTCATTGGGCTATCACAGGCAAACAAGCTCATATGCAGGGTGATAGACTGAAGAAAACAGAGTCTCTCTGGGTTACAAAGAAAAGTAAATGAGTGCTTTCACAAGTATCAGTGAGAAGGTAACTTTTCTGCTCCTCTTGGTTAGTGAAAAATCAAAATACATTCTAATTTGAATTTTCCACCAGACTCTTAGAAGTAGTTTTGCCCAGAGCTTGACACATAGTGCTGCCATTTTTCCTTCCCTGTACACCAGTGTTTGAAGAGGAAATGCCAGAGAGAGTGGCTTATATTTGACTCACAAATATGCAGTAGACTTGAACTTGAAACAAGTGGGCTCTTTGTGAGCTGACGTGTTCTTGTTCTCTGTGCTTTGTATATAAGGTTTCTCCAGTTATTTTGGTTAAAAACATTAAGCACCAAGATGCTTCCACAGATAAGCCATACTGTGGAAAACCAGCTTTGGTGGACTAACCTACAAGAGAATAGACAATTTTTTTTAAAGTTCTCTCTCTCTCTCTCTCTCTCTCTCTCTCTCTGTGTGTGTGTGTGTGTGTGTGTGAGAGAGAGAGAGAGAGAGAGAGAGAGAGAGAGAGAGAGAACATGGGTGCAGCTGTCCTCCAAGGCCAGAAGGCAGCCCTAGACCTCCTAAAGTTGGAGTTATAGGCAGTTGAGTGCCAGATGTGGATGCTGGGAACAGAAGTCTGGCCTTCTGCAAGAAGAGCAAGTGCTCTTAACTGCTGAGCCATTTCTCCAGCCCCTAGAATTGATATTTTAATCCTGCTCTTTGTCCTCTTGCTCTGATAGTTGCCAAGTCAGACAGAGAAGTAGGGAGTCCCCAGAGTCTGGTGGGGTGGGGCTCACCAGAGTCCTTGGGAAGGTCATACCACCCTCAAAATAAATCGAAGTATTCATGGAACCTATGCTTCCTATGGGGTTCCAGGGTAGGGTTACTGTGTTTCTACCTATTTCTGTCAACTGACTGCAGCTATGGGCAAGTTACTTCACATTATTTCCCATTTCTGAAACACAGGGAAGAGCCAGAGTGTGGGCTCACAGGCAGGGTTTGGAGGCCCAGCTCAGCTCTTGCCTATTGCTCAGGTTTGAATAACTTAGCCTTGACCCATGTTTGTACTCCAGCTCCCCCACTAATGAACCAAAAGGTCCTGGCAATTGGTCTGCACAGATCACTCACTGTATGTGCCCTTGAGAAGAATGTGGGTGTGTAATGTACAGGATGAGGGGTTCTGGGATAGGGTTGCCATACATGGATCTCTTTTTGTTAGTAAATGCATGATTCTGGCCTAATCACGTCATCCTTTGTTTTCTACCTCAGTTTTTTCATCTGTAAAGTGGCACGATTGTTATTATAAGCCCCCATGTCAGTGGTCTTTTTGAGTATATGAGAAATGAATATACATGAAGTATTCAAAATAATACATTATGGTATTGCCAATTCAGAAACAGCATTATTCCAGAGGAGAAATCTTTCTTACTGGGGAAACTGGTTAGTTTCAAGCCCTTGACTGAGGGCTCTCTGTTTCTCATTATTGTCCCTCAGCCTGAATGTTTCACATCTGGGGGAAGCTTCTGTGTAGTTTCTCCCACATCTATGACAGTCATTGAGAGCCGAGTGCTAGCAATTCACCTCTGCAGCTGTGGTCAGTCTGCCCAGATGTGTGATCCTTTCCAGGTGAGGATAACTGAGAAGGCCACATACCAAGTAAGAGGTAGTGACTTCCCAATCTTGTACATTTTGAGTATTGACCACCTAGACAGTCCTTTTCTTTAAAACTCCATTTCTTTTTGTGCAGTGTTCTGGTCCATGTTGGCTTTGTCCCCTTTGAGTAATACTTCCTTTGTGGTTGCTTGTGGCCTGGTACTTCCTTTTGTTCTCTAATTATCTCATTCATTTGTCTAGATTCTTGGAGCTGGCTCTATGATGTCCCCCAACAGCACAGTTATACATTAGACATAAAGCAATATATATATATATATATATATATATATATATATACACATATGTACGAATTAATTAATTCTATGGCTGTCATAACAAAACAACATACATTTATTTTTCATTACTCTGGAAGCTCCAAGTCCACGATCAAGGTTCTAGCCAGTCTGCTTCCCTTCCTCCATTCTCTTTTTTAATTTATACTTCTCTCATATGAAACATCCCCAACTCAGCCTCCTCTCCTTGTACACCCCCTCCTATCCTCTTCTATTTCCCTCCAGAAAAGGACCAGGCTTCTCAGGGATATCAACCAAACACAGCATAACAAGATTCAGTAGGACTAGCCAAAACCCTCATATCAAGACTGGATAAGGCAACACAGTAGGAGGATAAGGCTCCCAAGAACAGGCAAAAGAGTCAGAGACACCCCACACCCACTTGTAGGAATCACACACACACACACACACACACACACACACCCATGCTAACTATTATAGCACATATGCAGAGGGCCTAGAACATTCAACAGACCCATACAGGCTCTGTGATAACTGCCTGTCTCTGTGAGCCTCTGTGAGTCCCTGTGAGCCCCTTGTGAGCCCTACTTAGTTGATGTCTGGGGTGGCATTCTCCTGGTGTCCTTGACTCTTCTGGCTCCTACAATCCTCCTTCCTCCTCTTCCGCGGGGTTCCCTGAGCTCTGCCTAATTGTGCATGACTGTAGCTGCTCCCAGTCTGCTTTCCCTTGACCTCTCCTTGGTGTGTGGATGGCTGCATGATGGTTGTGTTCTCACATGATCTTTCCACTGTGTGTGTTCATGTCTGGTGTTGATGTGTCTGAGTTTTCTCTTCTTGTAAGGGTTTCCATCAGACAGGATAAGAGCCTAGCCTAACAGTATCATTTTGTCTTAATTACCTCTTTAAAGACACAGCCACATTCGTTGGTATTGGGGATGAGGGCTTTGATATATACGGTTTTTGACATAATTCAGCCTGTAACAGTGTGTGCTTAAAATAACTGTTATGCTGAATGTGAAATGCTGATCAAAACATTAGGAATGTTCTATAAATATGTGTCTCATATTAGGGAGATTTAATGGAAATTAATTTCAGGATTTATGGGGTTTGACTGCTGTAATTTCCAGGTGTCCCACATGTAAATCGATGATAGCTATGTTGCCTCCCTAATCACAGGTCATGACCCATCTGATATTTTAAAATAACATTTATTTCACGCAGTTAAGTCTCACAAGTGTGGGAGACCTGTAAGGCCTAGCCACCCACCCACCTCGCCTCCCTCCCTCCAGGTGGCACCTCAGCAGGTGTGAATCAAATTAGCAATTTGTGATGGAGCTGAATGTAATCAATTACACAATTTGGAGCCATTCAAATATAATTCATTAAATTATATCGTGAAGCATTGAAGAAACAAAGCAGGAACAAAAGCTTTCCCTGGGAAATGCTATAGTGAGTGAAGTCTTAAGAGTCCTCCAGAGCGCATGTGACATCCAAGGGTCTTTTAACTAGGGCTCAGCATCCTCACTGGAAAGGTGTGACAATTGTGACAACTCAAATGAGAAGAGAAAAGGAGATGATCCTCTGCATGGAACAGCAAGGGACCCAAAGACTGTGCCTCTTTTCTCTCTCTCTCTCTCTCTCTCTCTCTCTCTCTCTCTCTCTTTCTTTCTGTCTTTTATGGCAGAAGCCCGAGAATTTAGAGCTATATTAGAAAATATAGGGACGTCTTATATACTAAACAGTGAGAAAACGAGGCAAGAACCCCACTGAGTTGGAAATGGTGGTTCCCATGGGCAAGGGCTGTGGTCTATCTGTACAGGAAAATCGTTTGGGAGACTTAAAAGCACCAGTGGTAGGCTTCCACACTTGTAGAGTCTGGTCTCTTGGTTTACATTTGATTCCTAACACTGACATTTCTTTTTCTGTGACATGTACAGTCTTCTAACACAGGCTTAATTGGTATACATACAATCTTAGGTTATGTATGTTCAGTGACTAATATAAGTATCATAGTTTTGTTTGTAATCTGTTCGTTCCTCCAGTATGCAGTTTTCAGAGTAGAGACTTTTGGGTTTCGTTCCTTGTTGCATCTTAATGCTTAGAACATAGCTTCATAATAGATTCTTCTTTTTAGGATAATAGGGGACACTTTACTATCTTTTAAAACTTTGGCATGCATTGTTTACAGATAATGACAGGCTCATCATGGCATGCTCATTCACATGTACAGTGTTTTCAATCATATTCCCATCTCCTCACCCTCACTTGTTTCCCCCTCCTGTTTAACCTCCTCCTGTTCTGACCAGTCCTCTTCTGCTTTCGTATCTTTCCATCAAGTTACTTCTTCAGCATTTTTTACAGGCATGTTTGTGGGAGTGTGTTTACACAGGCATAAATAGGTTCTTTTAAAGAATTTCTTTGGTTCGCTTTTTACTTTTTCCAAGATTATTCTTCACCCAAATTAGTTTGGTTTTGAAAATAGCACTCTCAAGTTCCCATTTACTGAGCAGCCAAGTGCTTGAACTCTTCTCTCTTTCCTAATTTCCTTATTCACATTTTCTTTCTTTCTTTTTTTTTTACTTTTAAAGTCTTTTATACATTTTATTTAAATTAGAAACAATTTTATTTTACATATCAATCCCAGTTCCCTCTCCCTTCCATCCTCCCATCTTCCCCACTGACCCTGCCTCTCCACTGCCCAAGGAGGGTGAGGCCTTCTGTGGGGGATCATCAAAGTCTGTCACATCATTTGGGGCATGGCCTAGGCCCTCCCATGTATCTAAGCTGAGAGAGTATTCCTCCACGGGGGAACGAGCTTCCAAAGTCCATTTGTGCACTAGGGATAAATACTGTTTCCACTGCCAGAGGCCCCATAGATTGTCCAGGCCTCCTAACTGACACCACATTCAGGGGGCCTGGTTCATTCTTATGCTGGTTCCTCAGCTGTCAGTCTGGGGTCCATGAGTTCCCACTTGCTCAGGTCAGCTGTTTATGTGGGTTTCCCCAGCATGGTCCTGACCCCTTTGTTCATCACTCTTCCCTCTCTGCAACCGGATTCCATGAGTTTGGCTCTGTGTTTAGCTGTGAATCTCTGCTTCTGCTTCCATCAGCTACTGGATGAAGGCTCTAGGGTAGCATTTAAGGTAGCCATCAATCTCATTATGGGGGAAGGACATTTTAGGTAGCCTCTCCACTATTGCTTAGATTCTTGGTTGGGGTCATCCTTGTGGCTCTCTGGACATTTCCCTAGTACCACATTTCTCTTTAAACCTATAATGGCTCCCTTTATTAAGTTATCTTTTTCTATTCTCCCCCCAACTCAATCTTCCTGCTCCCTGATGATCTTTCTCCTCTTCTCCCCTACTTTTTCTCCTAACTCCCTTTCCCCTACCCCACCCCTAGCTCCCAATTTGTTCAGAAGCTCTTGTTCCTTTCCCCTTTTCAAGGAGACCATGTATATATCTCTCTTAGAGTCCTCTTTATTTCCTAGTTTCTCTGGAGGTATGGATTGCAGGCTGATAATCCTTTGCTCTATGTCTAATATCTATATATGAGTGAGTACATATCATGTTTGTCTTTCTGTGACTGGGTTCCTTCACTAAGGATGGTTTCTTCTAGTTCCATCCATTTGAAATTTTAGATGTAATTTTTTTCCCACTGAGTAGTACTCCATTGTGTAAATATACCACATTTTCTTTATTAATTCTTCAGTTGAGGGGCATCTAGATTGTTTCCAGGTTCTGGCTATTACAAATAATGCTGCTATAAACATAGCTGAACAGATGTCTTTGTGGTATGAATATGCATCCTTTGGGTATATGCCTAAGAGTGGAATTATGGGGTCTTGAGGTAGACTGATTCTCATTTTCCTGAGGAATTGCCATAATGATTTCCAAAGTTGCTGTGCAAGTTTGCACTCCCACCAGCAATGGAGGAGTGTTTCCCTTTCTCTACATCCTCTCCAGCATAAACTGTCATTGGTGTTTTTGATTTTAGCCATTCTTACAGGAGTAAGATGGTATCTCAGAGTTGTTTTGATTTGCATTTCCCTGATGGCTAAGGATGTTGAGCACTTTCTTAAGTGTCTTTCAGCCATTTTAGATTCCTCCATTGAGAATTCTCCTTTTAATTCTGTACCTCACTTTTTAATTGGATTATTTAGTGTTTTGGTGACTAGTTTCTTGAGTTCTTTGTATATTTTGGAAATCAGCCCTTTGTCAGATGTGAAGTTGGTGAAGATGTTTTCCCATTCTATGGGCTGCTGTTTTGTCTTGTTGGCTGTGTCCTTTGCCTTACAGAAGCCTCTCAGCTTCAGGAGGTCCCATTTATTAATTGTTGATCTCAGTGTCTGTGCTACTGGTATTATGTTTAGGAAGTGGTCTCCTGTACCAATTTGTTCAATTTTCTCTTCTTTTTTTTTTAATTTTTATTTTACATATTGATCCCAGTTCCCTCTCCCTTCCTTCCTCCCTCCCTCTTTTCCTCTCTCCCACCCTCCCATGCCCCCCACCACCACCATTCTCCCCTCCATTACCCTCCCATTCCACATGTAGGGTGATGTCTTCCAGGAGGGGTCATCTAAATCTGTCAAGTCATTTGGAATAGGGACTAGGCCTTTTCTCCTGCCTCTAGGTTAAGGGAGTATCCCTCCATGGGGAATGTGCTCCCAAAGTCCTTTTGTACACCAGGGATACATTCTGTTTCCACTGTCAGAGGTCCCTTAGACTGCCCGGGCCTTCTAACTGAGATCCATGTTCAGGGAGTCTGAGTCAGTCCCATGCTGGATTCCCAGCTATCAGTCTAGGGGGCCCATTAGCTCCTCCTTGTTCAGGTCAGCTGTCTGTGGGTTTCTGTAACCTGGTCTTTTCCTTCCTCTCTGCATCTGGATTCCAGTTTGGTTCAGTGTTTAGTTGTGGGTGTTTGCTTCTGTTTCCATCAGCTACTAGATTGAGGACTCTATAATGGTGGGTAAGTTAGTCATCAATTTCATTATCAGGGCATTTATGGTAGCCTTTCCATTGTTGCTCAAATTGTTAGTTGGGGTCAGCCTTATAGGTTTCTGGACATTACTCTAGAGTCAGTTTTCTCTTCAAACCTATAATGGCTCCCTCTTTTATGCTCTCTCTGTCTCTCTCTCTCTCTCTCTCCTAGTCAAATCCTCCCTTGATGCAATCTTCCTAGTCCCACATGCTTTCCTCTCCTCCCCTTCTCTTTCTTCTAGCTCCCTTTCCATTCACCATCCCACCCCCACTCCCAGTATGCTCAGGAGATCTTGTTCCTTCCCTCTTCTGTGAGGGACTTGTCTGGCTGTGTGAATTATAGGCTGGTGATCCTTTGCTCTATGTCTAATATCCATATACGAGTGAGTACATACCATGTTTGTGTTTTGTGACTGGGTTACCTCATTCCAGATGGTTTCTTCAAGTTCCATCCATTTGCCTGCCAATTTCAAGATTCCATTGTTTATTTCCCCAAGTAGTATTCCATTGTGTAAATGTGCCACATCTACTTTATCCATTCTTCAATTGAGGGGCATCTAGATTGCTTCCAGGTTCTTGCTATTACAAATAATGCTGCTATGAACATAGTTGAACAAATGTCTTTGTTGCATGGATGTGGATCTTTTGGGTATATGCCTAAGAGTAGAATTGCTGTGTCCTGTGGTAGACTGATTCCCATTTTCCTGAGGAACCGCCATACTGATCTCCAAAATGGCTGTACAAGTTTGCATTCCACCAGCAGTGGAGGAGTGTTCCCCTTTCTCCACATCCTCTCCAGCAAAAGTTGTCATTGGTGTTTCTAGTTTTAGCCATTCTGGCAGGAGTAAGATGGTATCTCAGAGTTGTTTTGATTTGCATTTCCCTGGTAGCTAAGAATGTTGAGCACTTTCTTAAGTGTCTTTCAGCCTTTTTGATTTCCTCTATTGAGAATTTTCTCTTCAGTTCTGTACCCCATTTTTTAATAGGGTTATTTGTTGTTTTGTTGACTAGTTTCTTGAGTTCTTTGGAGATCAGCCCTTCGTGAGATGCAGGATTGATGAAGATCTTTTCCCAGTCTGTGGGCTGCCATTTGGTTTGTCAACTGTATCCTCTGCCTCACAGACGCTTCTCAGTTGGGGAGATCCCATTTATTAATTGTTGATCTCAGTGTCTGTGGGAGTTATGTTCAGGAAGTGGTCTCATGTACCAATTTTTTCAAGGGTAATTCCCACTTTCTCTTCTAAGAGGTTCAGTGTGGCTGGATTGATGTTGAGGTCTTTGATCCATTTGGACTTGAGTTTTGTGCGTGGTGATAGACATGGGTCTATCTATAGTCTTTTAGCTGTTTTGTCAAAAGTCAGGTGTTTGTAGGTGTGTGGGTTAATGTCAGGATTTTCAATTAGATTCCATTGGTCTACCTGTCTATTTTTGTGCCAATACCAGGCTGCTTTCAGGACTATAGTTCTGTATTAGAGCTTAAAGTCGGGGATGGTGGTGCCTCCTGAAGTTCCTTTATTGTACAGGATTGTTTTGACTATCCTGGATCTTTTGTTTTTCCATATAAAGTTGATTATTATCATTTCAAGGTCAGTGAAGAATTGTGCTGGGATTTTGATGGGGATTGCATTGAATCTGTAGATTGCTTTTGGCAAGATTGCCATTTTTATTATGTTTATCCTACCTATCCAAGAGCATAGAAGATCTTTCCATTTTCTGGTATTTTCTTTAATTTCTTTCTTTAAAGACACAAATTTATTGCTATATAGGTCTTTGGCCTGTTTTGTAAGCATTACCCCAAGATACTTTATGCTGTTTGTGGCTATTGTAAAGGGTGATGTTTCTCTGATTTCTTTCTCAGCCCCTTTGTCATCTGTATATAGTAGGGCTACTGATTTTTTTAGTTTATCTTGTATGCTGCTAATTTGCTGAAAGTGTTTATCAGCTGTAGGAGTTCCCTGGTAGAATTTTTAGGGTCGCTTATGTAAACTATCATATCATCTGCAAAAGTGAAAGTTTGACTCCTTCCTTTCTAATTTGTATTCCCTTGATCTCCTTTTGTTTTCTTATTGCTTTAGCTAGAACTTCAAGTACAATATTGAAGAAATATGGAGTGAGAGGGCAGCCTTAAGCGTCTCTCAATTCAGTTTGATGTTGGCTGTTGGCTGTTGGCTGTTGGCTTACTGTATATTGCTTTTGTTATGTTTAGGTATGTTCCTGTTATCCCTGATCTCTCCAAGACTTTTATCATGAAGGGGTGTTTAATTTTGTCAAAGGCTTTTTCAGAATCTAGTAAGATGATCATGTGGTTTTTCTTTTTCAGTTTGTTTATATGGTAGATCACATTGGTAGATTTTCATATGTTGAACCATCTCTGCAACCCAGGGATGAAGCCTACTTGGTCATGATGGATGATTTCTCTGATGTGTTCTTGGATTCGGTTTGCCAGTATTTTACTGAGTATTTTTTCATCAAAGTTCATGAGGGATATTGGTCTGTAGTTTCCTTTCTTAGTTGTGTCTTTGTGTGGCTTGGGTACCAAGGTTATTGTGACCTCATAAAAAGAGTTTGGTAATGGACCTTCTGTTTCTATTGTGTGGAACAATTTGAGGAGTATTGGTATTAGCTCTTCCTTGAATTTCTGGTAGAATTCTTCACTGAAGCCATCTGGTCCTGTGCTTTTCTTGGTTGGGAAGCTTTTGATGACTGCTTCTATTTCATTAGGGGTTGTAGCTCTATTTAAGTTGTTTATCTGTTCTTGATTTAATTTTGGTAAGTGATGTTATCCAGAAATTTTCCATTTCCTTTGAATTTTCAAATTTTGTGGAGTACAGGTTTTCAAAATATGACCTGAAAATTGTCTGGATTTCCTCTGTGTCCATTGTTATGTCCCACTTTTTGTTTCTGATTTTGTTAATTTTCATGTTCTCTCTCTGCTTTTTCGTTAGTTTGGATGAAGGTTTATCTATCTTCTTAATTTTCTCAAAAAACCAACTCTTTGTTGCATTGATTTTTTGTATTGTTTTCCTTGTTTCTACTTTATTGATTTCAGCCCTCAAATTGATTATTTCTTGGCATCTACTCCTCCGGGGTGAGTTTGCTTCTTTTTGTTCTAAGGCTTTCAGTTGTGCTGTTAATTCTCTAATGTGACTAGTCTCCGTTTTCTTCATATGGGCAGTTAGTGCAATGAACTTCCCTGGTAACACTGCTTTCAAGATGCCCCATAAGTTCGGGTATGTTGTGTCCTCATTCTTGTTGAATTTTAGGAAGTCCTTAATTTCTTTATTTCTTCTTTGACCTAGGTATGGTGCAATTGCGCATTGTTCGGTTTCCATGAGTTTGTAGGGTTTCTGTGATTTGTGTTGTTGAATTCCAACTTTAAAGCATGGTGGTCTGATAAGATACAGGGGACTATTCCATTTTTTTTTGTATCTTTTGAAATTTGTTATGTCGCCTAGTATGTGGTCAATTTTAGAGAAGGCTCCATGTAGAGCAGAGAAGAAGGTATATTCTTTTGTGTTTGGCTGGAATGTTCTATAGATGTCTGGTAAACCCAATTGAGACATAACTTCTGTCAGTTCTTTTGTTTCTTTGTTGAGTTTCTGATTGGTGCTCCTGTCTAGTGGTGAGAATGGGGTGTTGAAGTCTCCCACTATGAGTGTGTGAGGTTTTATGTGAGCTTTAAGTTTTAGTAGCATTTCTTTTATGAATATAGGTGCCTTTGTATTTGGGGCACAGATGTTCAGAATTTAGACTTTGTGCTGATAGATTTCTCCTGTGATGAATGTGAAATGACCATTTTCATCTCTTTTGATTGATTTTGGTTGGAAGTCTAATTGATAGATATTAGGATAGCCATACCTGCTTGCTTCTTGGGTTCATTTGATTGGAAGATCTTTTCCCAACCCTTTACCCTGAGGTAATATCTGTCTTTGAAGCTTAGAGGTGTTCTGTGTATGCAGCAGAAGGATGAATTCTGTCTTCATATCCATTCTGTTAGCCTGTGTCTTTTTTATAGGTGAGTTAAGACCATTAATGTTGAGGGAAAGTAAGGATCATTGATTGTTAATGCTTGTTTGTTTTAGATTTGTTGTTGGCAGTTGTATTGTGAATATATTTGCCCTGCTTTACCTTTGGGTTCTGGTGAAGTGGGATTATCTATTGCCTATGTCTTTGTGAGCCTAGTTAACTTCTTTGGGTTGGAGTTTTCCTTCCAGAACTTTCTGTAGGGCTGGATTTGTAGATACGTATTATGAAAATCTGGCTTTGTCATTAAATATCTTCTTTTCTCCATCTATAGTAATTGAGAGTTTTGCTGGGTATAGTAGCCTGGGCTGGCATCCGTGAACTCTTAGTACTTGTAGAACATCTATCTAAGGCCTTCTGGCCTTGAGAGTTTCCATGGAGAAGTCAGGTATAATTTTGATAGGTCTGCCTTTATATGTTACCTGGACTTTTTCCTTCGCTGCTCTTAATATTCTTTCTTTATTCTGTATGTTAGGTGTTTTGATTATTATGTGTCAAGGGGTCTTTTTTTCAGTGGTCCAGTCTATTCAGTGTTCAGTATGATTCTTGTACTCTCATAGGCATGTCTTTCTTCAGATTAGGAAAGTTTTCTTCAATGATTTTGTTGAATATGTTTTCGGCACCTTTGAGCTGGGCTTCTTCACTTTCTTCTATGCCTATTATTCTTAGGTTTGGCCTTTTCACAGTGTCCGACACTTCCTGGATGATTGGTGTTAAGGATTTGTTGCATCTAAGATTTTCTTTGGTCAATGAATCTATTTCCTCTAGTTTATCTTCAGTGCCTGAGATTCTCTCTTACATCGCTTGTATTCTGTTGATTATGCTTGCGTGTGTAGTTCCCTATTGTTTGCCCAGTTTTTCTATTTCCAGCATTCCCTCAGTTTGTATTTTCTTTATTGTCTCTATTTCAGTTTTCATGTCTTTAATTGTTTGATTTGTTTCCTTCAACTGTTTGATTGTATTTTTTTGGCTTTCCTTACTTTCTTTAAGAGATTTGTTAATTTCTCCAATTTTTTGTTTGGTTTTTCTTCTGTTTCTTTAAGGGATTTTCTCACATGTCTTTGAAGGTCTCTATCATTTTTTATGAAGATATTTGGGCACAGGGTGGAAGGGCCTCCACTTTTTCTCTAAGAGATTCAGTGTGGTTGGGTTTATGTTGAGGAGGAGTTTGATCCATTAGGACTTAAGCAAGGAGGATATGTGGGAAGGATTAGAGGGAGTAAAAGGAAGATAGAAATACAATAATTTATATTATAGTTTCAAATAGAAACCCTCTTGTTAACAAGGTTATAAGTCCAAGTGGGGGAGATGATCATTTTGCAATGTATTCATGCTATGCTGGTCATTTTTGTGTTATCATACCATGCTGGCCATTGTTCTGGTTCATAGTTGTTGTAGCTGGGTATGACCTAGGTTGCATTTCTTCTTTAGAAGCTTGTATGGCACCTTCTGACAACATGAAAGCTCATCCTCAAGGATGGGGACATTCAGGTCAGTTCTAGCTCAGGGGTCTCTGGGACATGTCTCTTAAGTGAATGGTGTCTTTAGCAACAGGAACAGGAACTTAACCTTTGACCTCTGGAGGGTAACCAAGGGCAACAGTAATAGGCTGTATGTTTTGGGAGTCTCTTGGATAGCTCTGGCCAACAAATCAAAAGGAGGCTTCTCATAACTGATATTGGGGTTTTTGTTAGGTGCTCTTTGGCTCTTGGAGAGAGTGTTGTCAGTTCAGGTGATAAAATGTTATTTAATCTACATATGGATATTTATACACAGAATTATGTACATTATGGGATTTTTTTAGATTAAAAATAGTATGCTTCCTTCTGACTTTTTCAGACATCTTTGTTTTACCCCCCTTCATCCTTATTCTGTATTTATTCCCCCCACCTCTAAAGAGCCCCCTTTTTATTTCTTCTTCTAAATCACTTGTACCCAGCATTTACATTCTGTCTCTCACAAATGCTCCTGCCTCATCAATGGTTCCGTTTTACTTTCCTGGGCTTTTTTTTTTTTTTTTTTTTTTAGTTAACTACATATTATGTACTCATATTTGAAGATTAATGCTAGGAGCCTCCAATAAGAGAGAACATGAAATGTTTGTGTTTCTAGACCTGGATTATCTCAGCCAGTGTGGTCATTTCTAGTTCCACCCATTAAAATTTTCAGGATTTAAGTTTTTTGTAGAGCTGAGGAATATTCCATAGTGTATATGTACCACATTTTCATTCCTTACTCATTGGTTGAAGAACATTTAGGTTGTGTTACGTGATGTTTTCTCACAGCCTGGTCCCACAGCCTTGTCAGCCCCAAATAACACACAGAGACACTGTATTAGATATGAAGCTGTTGGCCTGTTACTAGCATTTCTTATTGGCTAACTCTGTCTTAATTATTAACCCATTTCTATTAATCTAAGTGTTTCCACATGGTCTTATCTTACCAGAGAGAGGGTCCCTACATCTTGCCTCTCCTTACTACCACATCTCCCAGAATCCTCCTTGTCTCCTAGCCCCTCCTATCTTGCCTTCCCTATTTGCCAACAGTGCTTTATTCATTAACCAGTAAGAGAAACATATTTACAGAATGACATCTCCCATCAAGGTTACTTCTAATTCCTAACTTTGATGACTAAAGCAGTAATCAAGATGGCCAAGAAAGTCTGTGGAGTAGGATGTTGTGTCCTGTGGGTATATGTCAAGGATCATATGGTGGATTTTGCTGACAGAAGTTTCTGTCCAGCCAAGTCCTGAAACTTCTGTCTACGGGATTCATTTTTATCTTTTTCAGAATTCTCCACACTGATTTCCAGAGTGGCTGCACCAGTTTGCAACTGTACCAGCATTCACCAAGGGTTCTCTTTTTCCAACTTGGTTGTTCTGCCAATCTTTGCCTTTCTAACTGCAGAAAGATGAAATTTCAAAGTTGTTTTGATTTGTATTTCCTTAATTGCTGGGGTCAAAGAACATTGTTTTGAGCTATTTCTTAGCCATTTCCCCTCTAACTTTAGATCCTACATCCATTTGTTGAATGGGTCAATTATTTATTTATTTATTTTTATTTTTTTGTCTTTGAGTTCTTTGTATATTCTGGATATAAATCTGTCAGATGTAAACCTGGCCCAGATTCTCTCTGTTCCATGGGCTTCCTCTTGACTTGATTGTTTCTTTAGCTGTGTAGAAGCTTTATAGATTTATGAACCCCATTTGTCAGTTGTTCGGCTTAATTCTCTGGGAAATTGATAGGAGAAATTTCCCTACACCTGAGACATATAGGATACTGCCTGGTATTCCTTCTGGAAGTTTCAATGTTCAGGTTTAGGTCTTTGATCCCTTTGGGTTTAGTTTTTATGCAAGGCGATAGACACTCGTCTAATTTCATCATTCTGTATATGGCTGCCTAGTTTTCCAAGTACCATTTGTGGAAGATGTGTTCATTTATCCAGTGTATGCTTTAGCATCATTGTCAAATAATCAGTGGTTGGTTAAATGTGCTCATTTTTAGGTCTTTGATTTTGTTCCATTGGTCAACACATCTATTTTTGTGCCAATTCCATATTGTCTTTTTTACTGTGGGTCTGTAATATATCTTGGGACCTGGAATGGCAATGTCCCCAGCATTGTACAGGGTTGGTTTGGCTATTTGGGATCTTTTGTGGTTCCATATGAATTTCAGGATAGATTTGTTTGTTTGTTTTTGTTTTGTTTTCTAGTTCTGCAAAGAATGAAATGGGGATTTCGATTGGGATTACATTACAAATAGCTTTTGGTTAACTGGTCTTTTCACAGTCTACCAATCCATCGCCTTTGGTTATCTTTCCATTTTGTAGTGTCTTTCTTAGTTTCTTTCTTCAGATGTTTACATTTTTCTTTGTAGAGGTCATTTTTCCTTGCTATACTGGCTGGTTTTATGTGACAACTTGACACATGCTAGAGTTATCGGAGGAAGAAGCCTCAGTTGATGATGATATCCAGCTGTAAGGCATTTTCTCAATTAGTAATTACTGCGAGAGGGCCCAGCCCATTGTGGGTGGTGCCATTCCTTGGTTGCTGGTCCTGGGTTCTATAAGAAGGTGGGTTGAACAAGCCATAAGAAGCAAGCCAGTAAGCAGCCCTCTCCATGGCCTCTGCACAGCTCCTGCCTCTGATATCCCACCCTGTTTGAGTTGCTATCCTGCCTTCCTTCAGTGATGAACAGCAATATGTAAGTGTAAGCCAAATAAACCCTTTCCTCTCCAACTTGTTTTTTGGTCATGGTGTTTCTCTATAGCAATAGAAACCCTAACTAAGACACTTGCTTAGTTTTATTCCTAGATATTCTATTTTCTTTGAGGCTATTGTGAATGGGAATGTGTCCATTATTTCCTTCTCTATATGTTTGTTGGTATATAGGAAAGTTATTAGTTTGTGCGTGTTGAGTATGTATTCTGCCAAGTGCTGAATTTGTTTATCATTTCTAGAAGTTTTCTGGTAGACTTTTTGGGATCTCTAATATATCATATGCAAATAGAAATAATTCATCTTTTTTCCTACTTGTATATTATCAATTTTCTTTCTTGCCTTATTGCTCCAGCTAGTACTTCAAGTACAACATTGAAAAGGAGTGGGGATAGTGGGCACCCGTCTCATTCCTATCTTAAGTGGGGTTGCCCCAAGGTTTTCTCCATTTAGCATGATGTTGGCTGGAGGTATATTATACAATGCTTTTATTCTTATGTTGAGGTATATTCTCCTAGTCTTACACTCTCTAAAATTTTTATTATGAAGTCATGTTGGAGTTTGCAAAGGCTTTTTCTGCATCTATTGAGAAGATAGTGTGATTTTTGTCTTTAAGTCCATTTTTGTGGTTTGTTGCCTTTATTGACCTGCATGTGCTGAAACATTCCTCCATTCTGGGTCATGATGTGTAATCTTTTTTATGTGTTTCTGTATTCTGTTTTCAAGCATTTTATTGAGCATTTTTGAGTGTTCATTGGGGCTATTGTCCTGTACTCGTCTTTCTTGTGTCCGTGTGTGCGTGCATGCATGTGTGTGTCTTCACTTGGTTTGGGAATTAGAGTGATACCAGCTTTAATTTATAAGGAATTTGGGAGTTCTCCTGTTTCAATTTTTGTGAATTCATCTAGCCCTGGACATTTTTTTTAAGCTGGAAGGCTTTTTATTACTATTTCAGTCTCTCCATTTGTTATACATCCCTGTAGGTTGTTGACTTCTTGGTTTGATTTTAGAGGTTTGACTGAATCTAGAAATTCAATTTCTTTTAGGTTTTCCAGATTAATAGAGGACAGGTTTTTAAAAAATTCCCTTAAAATATTCTGAATTTCTTTGGTGTTTGTTGTAATGTTTCCTTGTTCATTTCTGACTCTGTTGAGTGAGTGCTCTTTTCTTTTCTTTTGTTTAATTGTGCCAACCTTGTTTAGGTTTGTCATTCTTGTTCATCTTCTTAGAGAACCAACTCTTAGATTTGTTGGTTCTTTGTATTGTTTTTTTTAATTTATTTTTGCTGATTTCTGATATGATTTTTTTTGTTTTGTTTTCTGCCATCCACTATGTTTGGATTTGTTTTCCAAAATTTTTGAGTTGCATCATTAACCATTTATTTGTACTCTTTCTGATTTTTAAATGTCTTTGTAGGAATGCTTTCAATGTGTCCCAGAGGTTTTTGTTGTATTATGTCTTGTCTTCATTTTCATTTAGTTTGAGTAGATTGTTTCTTTCTTTCTTTATTTCTTCTTTGATCCATTCATCATTCAATAATGAGTGATTTACTCTCAATGAGTTTGAGTGCTCACTAGAGATGTGTTTGATTTCAATTTTAAGATTTATTGCATTGTATTCGGATAGGCTACAGTGAGAGGTTTTAATACATTTAAATTTTCAAAGATTTGTTTTTTGTTTCAGGTAGTGGTCTGTTTTAGAAAATCATCCTTGTAATGATGAATAGAATGTATATTCTTTGCTATTTGGTTGTAATATCTTGTAGATGCTTGCTAATTCTATTTAATGGGTTTAATTCTGATGTTTTTTGTTCACATGACCTTTCTGCTAGAGAAATTTATAATTGAAATAACCTACTATTAGTATGTAGATGTTCTTCCATATCTTTGAATACCACAGTACTTTTAAAAATGAAATTGGGTGTCCCTTAATTTGGTGCATATATATTTAGTATAGCAATGCCTTCTTGTTTAACTGTTTCCTTGATTAGAATGAAGTATCCCTCTGTTTATTCTGATTAGTTTTAGTTTGAAGTGTATTTTGTCAGATACTAGAGCAGTGACTCCTGATTCCTCTTGATCACATTTGATTTGAATACTTTTGTTTATTCTTTTACTCTAAGGCAGTGCCTATCTTTAAGGCTAAGTTAAGTTTATTGTAGATAATGGACAGATGGATTTTGTTTCTTGATCCATTCAGTTAGCTTGGGTCTTTTGAATGGGGTCATTTTGGTGTTGGTTTTTTGATGTTGTTTTTTGTGTTCTCAGTGGTATTCTCTCTCTCTCTCTCTCCTTCCCTCCCTCCTTCCCTCTTTCTTTGCTGGTGGTGGCTAGTTCCAAGGCTTAATACATATACACATAAGACAATTTTCCTATTACTCACCCACATTCCTGGTCCTGACTCTATTTTAAAAATTCAATTTGATTTTTTTAATTGTGTGTCTGTGTGAGGGTATGTGCAGGGTGTGAAGGTACCCTAGGAGGGCATGGGATCCTCTGGAGCTGGAGTGACAGGCAGTTATGAACCACCTGACATGGATGCTGGGAACTGAATTTGTCCTTGGGAAGCACAGCAAGCATTCTTACTTAGTGAGCTATCTCTCTAGTCACTATGTGTTTTGAAATCTTTCTTAGTCTCCTGGGCTTTAGTCTGTTGGCTCCCACAGCTTTTGAATGTTGTTGTCCCCATAGTCCTTGCCCTTTGTCATCCTCCTCTTCCTTGTCATCCTCTTCCTCTTCTTTCTTCTTCTTGGGGCAGGATTTCATGTAGAATAGGCTGGCCTGGAACTTGCTTTCTTTTCCCGAGTGCTGGGTTTTATGTGTGTGGCACCATGTTCAACATTCATCATTTCCTAACTTATGTTTCATGTGCTCTTTAACTATTCATTCCTGTGCTCATTCCTCTATTAGTCTCTGAGATATTCAAGGGCAAGGTCAAATTTATTCTGAATTATTTCCAGTGAGCATTGCAACTTTCTTCTCTCTCTCTCTCTCTCTCTCTCTCTCTCTCTCTCTCTCTCTCTCTCTCTGTGTGTGTGTGTGTGTGTGTATGTGTGTGTGTGTATGAGACAGAGATAGATAGATAGAGATATCATTTGGGAATTATGCTGTGGTGATTTGAATGAGAATGGCTCCATAGGCTCAAATATTTGAACACTTAGTCTCCAGTTGGTGGAACTATTTGGGGAAGATTAGGAAGTATGGCTGTGTTGGAGGAGGGGTGTTACTGGGGGTGGGATTTCAAAAGCCCATACCATTCCCAGTTTGCTCTTTTTCTGCTTCATGGTTGTGGATCAAGATGCTAGTGCCAGGTTGTTCCTGCTACTTCATAGACTGTAGCCCTCTGAAACTGTAAGCCCAGTTATTAAGTACCATTTTATTTTATAAGTTGACTTGGCCATGGTGTCTTATCACAGAAATAGAAAAATATCTAAGACACACATGATTTTGGAGACTTTCTTTGGAATGGTATGTGCTTGGATCTGGCATATTTTCAAATGTCCTTGAACGTAACCACATTTTTTCCTAAATCCTGCTGAGAACCTCAGAGTTCTCAGAGGACTCATTAGAAATGCAGATTCACAGACTATCCTACACCCCACAGATCAGGAACCTTGCAGTGGTATTAATGACCCCTGTTTTACACACCCTTCTAGAGGCTGTGAGCCTGGCAGCCTTACCTTGGACTCACTGTAGGAATCTCCACGGGGAACCAAGGCAGGGAACTAGAATTAGCAGAGGAATGATAACCACTGAGGGGAGCAGAGGAGGGAACACATTCTGCAGTGCCTTGTTCTGAGATTGGGGCTCCACTAAAACCTCCCTGGAATAACGTGTGCTATGCCCTTTTCCCTACTTACTGCTGTCCCAGCAGACCTTTACATCTTGGCATTTTCTTAAAGGGAGCATCCTCTGAGGGGAAAATATAAAGCTGTACCATTTCCAGATGGATGCAATTCACAGACAAGTGAGACAGTATCTGATCATTGGCAGGGCTTTTCGTGTTCCCTGTTGTCAAGGCAGTGCAGGCTCCGGTTGTGGAAAGACTGGAGAGGGAATTGGAGCAATGCTGAGCCCCAAGGAGATACGGTGTTGAACCTCTGACAGGCGCAAAGACAGAGAAGTGAATGCTTTAGTATCTTATAAATCATTTGGAGGAAATTATGTTTTATTTATGTTCATTTTTGAATGTATTTGAATTTTTATTGCAGATATTTTTCAAAGATGTAGGCAATGAGGTTATCCTGGGGGAGCACGAACCTCAAAAGAACGTGGCAGTAGCCAGCAGGATTGGCTGAGGAGGTGAAAATTATTCATTTTAAAGAGCAGTCTGAAGTGGCTTTCAAGGGGACCAAATCGGAATGGAACTCAAAAGTTTTAAATAGTGACAATGAAACACACCTGGTTCAAAAGCTTTGCCTGAGTTGGTAACTGCACAGATGAGGTGGAGGGGCTCGAGGGGAACCTCCACAAAATGGGTTGGTTAATTATGAGGGTCAAGTTGCTGGCTAAGTTTTCAGAGTTCCCCGTTTCCACTTTTACTGAGCCTGCATTTAGGGGCACTCATTTCGTCATGCTGCAGGCATCCAAGGGTCCAGCTCTTTCAGATGGACTCAGTCCCAGCATAGATCACCAAGGCTGTGCCACCATTGGCTCTCATGGAGAAGATCAAAGTAACTGCTTTGTGTGTGAGAATGAATCCGTTTCATGGGCCGATGAGATGGCTGTCCATGACTGTTGGGTAGCAAAGGAATTTGATACTGCTGGGACTAAAACAAAAGGAGGAAGGGGCTGGAAAGATGGCTCAGAGGTTAAGAGCATTGGCTGCTCTTCCAGAGTTCCTGAGTTCAGTTCCCAGCAACCATATCACAGCTACCATCCATAATGAGATCTGGTCCGCTCTTCTGGTGTGTCAGCATACATGCTGCCAGAATACTGTTTACATAATAAATGAATAAGAAATAAAATAAAAGGAGGGTAGGTTTCTATGACTGGGATGTAGTTATTCCTTTTTGAAAGAATGTACATGTAACTGTAAGAAGTTGGCCATGAGGAAAATATGGGCTCAATAATCAAGAGTTGTAAGTAGAGGCACAGAATCTTTTTTCTCCTTTGTGCCACAGACACTGGGTACAGAAGCTATCTAGGAGTAAAAGGGACAGGTTAGTGCAGGGTGCTGGCACTTTCCATACTACTACTACTTCTTTTGTTTTCTTCGAGACGGGGTTTCTCTGTGTAGCCCTGGCTACCCTGTCCTGGTACTCATGCTATAGGCCAGACTGGCCTTGAACTTACAGAGATCCGACTGCATCTGCCTCCCGAGTTCTGGGATTACAGATGTGGTACCACTATTGCCTGGCTTCCCTACTTCTGACTTGACTGACTTCATAGTATTGTCTGTTTTGGGACGTGATTAAAAAAAAAAAAGTCAGCTCAGGAAAGAAAATAACTCCTTTGGGATGAAAGAACAAGGGTCAAATGACCCTTTTATTGTCTAGAACTGTTTCCAGTTTTAGAAGGCATGCTTTTTTTTGGTGTTTATGATACAGAGCTAAGGCCAGAGCATGGTGATTCCACTAGGTGCTAGCAGACCATTATAATCAACAAGCCTGACCTTGCACAACTTGCACAACTGTCCAAGGGAGTGCATGTAAAATACAGCTCATAGAAAAGGAAGTTCAAGCCTAGGTGTGAAGTTAGAAGTTCTTGTCTTTACTGATTCAAATCATCTGGCCATGTGTGCTGGGGGAGGGGTCCATGTTTAGTTTAAATAAACATTGATATCCAGGCCCCATTTAAAACCAATGAAATCAGAGTTGCTGAGCATGGGGATAAGCAGGGATTGATATTTTCTTTGCAAATCCTCTTGGGGGCTCTCATGAGCTGCTGGGGCTTGAGAACACTACTGCAAGGTCATGTTCATCTTTTAGGGACAGGTTCTGAGCCATCAAGTCAGATGAGTATAGCGTATGCAGAATGACTAAACTCAACCACTGAGCCAAGTGTCACCTTTTCAAAGGCCGGTTGTTATCAGCAGGAATGTGCTCTGAGGGGCTCATCATTTCCCAGCACAGTCTGTGCTTTAGGCTTCTCCATTTTCTGAAAAGTCTTGTCACTGGTCCCACTTTGAAGACAAATATGCAATTCTCAGACGGCTTCTCACTTAATAGACCACTACACTCGTGTCGTTGTGTGGGCTTTGTGATTTCACTTAAGATGTTTGTTATATATATTATAGCAATAGGAGTGGCAGAGATAGTGTGGAGATGGATAGAAACCTCCACTGATGGCTCTTGGGTCCCCTCAGAGGACAGCAAGTCATCACTTTGTTTTCAAATAATGCAGTTGGTAATAAGTTTTTGGATGTATGTGAGCTGTAAATCGTTCTGAAAATTGAACTGAAGATACAATATCGTAAATCTCTTCAGTGGTGGGAGAATATTTATGGGGCCAGCAATATAATCAGTCTTGTGGCTATGCTGTGGCTGACGTCTGACTGAATAGGACCTGGTACAGAGGATCTATGGCCACTTAGGAAATTCCTCCAGGTTGATGCCTGTGTCAGTGGGAAGACTGTTTTAATGGGAATAATGAGATGACTCACCCCTGATTGGATGTTTGGGGCATCGTGGTGGGAAGGATGAGGCTAAGCAGATTCACCTTTCTTCCTGGAGAACCTCCACTCTTGGATTCTGGCTGCTGTGTCCTTTGGTGCTGAGTCGATGCTTGTTTATCCCGGGTGCTCACAATCCTAAGAAAATGCACATTTCATTACAATTGTTTAGAAACTCATTATCCTCACCATAAATACTTCTGTGTGGGAAGTAATGGGATAGATACAAGCTAGGCAGCAAAGTCACCGCCAGTTTTGAGAACTGAATGGTGAAGGCAATGGTATGTGACACTCCTAACATTTTTCTTCTGGGTGATGACAGTTATTTAAAAAAAATCTGTAATCACTCTTTAATAGTTTTTAGGCTTTTATTCTTTGGTTTGTAGGAAAATACTTTTTTCAAATATAAGCTAATTTGCAGTCTCGTCATGTAAACAGATCTTGGATTGAACATGGGGTAGTGTTTCTTTTTTGCCTAATAAGCCTCTGAAATCTTCTCTCCCTCTCCCCCCTCAGTTCCCTGACTTTAGCTGCCCTCTCCAAACCCTCACTTTCACACATACTGAAAGCAAGTGTGGGTGGGTGATAACGGGGAGTGGCTCTGTTCTGTGCTGCTCCCATCATACTATGCTTCCCCCACTGACACAAAGGAACAGGTCATTATTTCTCACTCATTCAGGTCCTTTCTTCACTTTCCCAATTCTGAATTAACCTTTAAAAATGACAACATTTCCTATGGTTCTCTACATGTCTTTGAAAGATCTTATATGGTTTTTAATATCACTTATTACCTCCCATTCTATAATATTTCTTTTGTGGTGCTGAGTATCAAAACCCAGGGCCTTGTCCTTGCCAGGTGACCACTCTACCAGTGACATAGATCCTTGACCCTTGCTTTGGTTTCTGATGTGAGGTTGTAATATGTTGCTCAAGATGGCCTTGAGCTTGTGAGGCCACCACCACTATTATAGACATGCTTCAGCATGCTTGGCTATCATTTAATTAATTGGCTTTTTTAACCTGACCTCTCCTGCAACACCTTAGCTTCATGGGGGCAAGGCTTTTAAAAAGCTGTTCAACTGATGTATTCCCAACATGGAGGACAGTGTCTTTCTCAATGCATGTTTATGGGTGAATATATATTATACAGGCTGATGACAGATTAATGAGTGGGCCCCCAGGACCTCTTATTCAACCTATGTTTACCTAGGTGTTCAGAAACCCCTGTTGTTGGGGAGATTAAAACACCCTTACTAGGAATAGGCATGTGGACTCTATGGATTTGAATGGAAAAGGCCTCATACTTATCTTCACCAAGTCATAGTGTAAGCAAAATGCCTCCATAAATGGAGTCAGCAATAGGAATCACAGATTTTAATGCTGTATTTTATATAACATTTTCTTCTTATTGCTACCTGAAAATGATGGTTATTATGTCTATCAAGATTTTATTATTTACTGCAGTAATAACATTAGTTGCTCCCTGTTGGATTAGCTATCAGAACAAGGGAAGGAGAGTGGAAGAGAGGAAGAGAGAAGAGGGGGAGAAAGAGAGGTGCTGGAGAGAAAAGGAGGGGAGGGAGAAGAGGGAAGAAGTGATAGAGCAGGGGGGATTCCCTTCTGTGTAAGAGCTGCTACCCTCCCATCCTCCCTTAGGGTGCAGGGCGGGAGCTCTTCTGTCTCTCTTGGGCCTTTGAGCCTCATTAGGTCACAGCTGGGAACAGCTCTCTACTATTGCTGGTCTTCTGAGGTTGTTTGTCCGGATCTGGTTTATGCCTTTGTAATAACTCACAAAATGCCCCTGCAATAGCCCCTTTGACTATGCCACACATTTCCTAGCAGGGTACTGCCAGATAGGCTCCTCTCCAGCTCAAACCCTGTCCTGTGCACTTCCTATAGTTCAGACTTCTTCCATGAGACAAAAAATGTGCTTCCATCGCTCCATGGCTCTTCTGCACTCGGGTATATATACAGAGACAAGCAACACCCTTTGGATCTAAGTAGCAAAAATGGCGTTTAGCAAGTGCTCGTCAGGTGCTGGGGGTTCTGTGTCATTTTGAAACTGATCCATTCTTAACAATGGAATTTATTTTCAAGGTTTCAGGTGCTTGCCATTAATTAGGCCTGAAAATATTACATGAAAAATTCCAGAAATTATTTGTGTTAAGTAATTTTTATCACAGCATATTATTATAGTTATTGTATTTTATTAGTAGTTAAGCTCCCACTGTGTCTAATTTATAAATTTGACATTACACACACACACACACACACACACACACACACACACACACACAGAGGAAATAAAAATACAGATGTTGGATGTCAGCCACTATATGTAACTTGACTTGGAGTACATGGCCTATGAATAATGGGTATCTTTAATTCATTTATCCCAAACCATATGTTTTTTTCCGGGGCGGGGGTTGCTTTTGTGTAAGCAGACATTTCTCCCCTACCTGCCTGTTCCCAAATACCCAGCAGCCACTTCCCAAACTACAACACAAAGGCTTATGTAATTATATGGTATAGCTCAGACTTGTTACTAGCTAACTCTTACACTTTAAATTAACCCATATTCCTTATTTATGTTCTGCCATGTGGTGGTACCTTTAGTAGCATGGCACATCCATCTCATGCTCCCTCTGCATCTGGCTGTTGCCTCCTGACTCTGCCCTTCTCTGTCTCATCATCCTTAGTTTGCCAGCCCCACCTATACTTCCTGCCTGGCTACTGGCCAATCAGCATTTTATTAAGCCAATTAGAGTGACAGATCTTTACAGTGTACAAGAAGATTAGTCCACAGCACTTTGAGACAGGGTTTCTCTGTGTAACAGCTCTGGCTATCTCGGAACTCACTCTGTAGACCAGGTTGACCTCTACTTCACAGAGATCCTCTTGCCTCTGCCTCCTGATTGCTGGGATTAAAGGCATGTGACACTGTGGTACACCTATAGGTAGGGAAATGGCATCATGGAGAGAGTGAGTAGCTCACCTGACACCACAGGTAGGGATCGTTAGAACTGGGACTCCATGCTATTTACCAGTGTCACCACATTACCTCTTATTAGCCTAGTTAGCAGTGACTGTCACTATTTGGTACTAGGAAGGGACTTATTGGCATGACTTGAGTGACAATCCCTTTTTTGGAGGGTGGCTGTGATGCCGTGTTTCCTATAAGTTTATCAAGATGCTGCCTTCAGCCCCTTTTAAGAATACATTGGTGGTACAGTGTTTTGTGTTATGTGAAGTGCTCATCCATGGGAGCAGTGGGTAAGAAACAGGCTTTCTTCTCTACTCAGCTAAGCTAAATATGTGGTCACATGCCTGTTTCTTTATCTCAAACCAAACAGGGACAGCCACCCCTGTGACACAGCTTTGTTCAATGGACAGAGTTTTCAGCAATGTTTTGGTTACAACAAAATAACCCCTAACTACTAATCATTAGTGGGATCTGGGGTAAAGGTTCAACACAGCTGTGACTCCTATTGGCCAATCATCCTGTTTGAAATATAATGTACTCAAAAAGCAAAAACTGTAGTTAGAAATCACTGTAATGGCTTTCTTGAAAGCTATTGCTAATTTAGGGCCCAATTAAAACCAGAAATCCAATTATTGCTGAATAACATAATTGCAAGAAAGTAACTTGAATTTCATGTATGCCATTAATTAAGGGGGAAGCTTCAAAAACAGAATCCATCAGAACCACTACAAGGACAGGTCAGCACCCTAACAAGGGCTCCAGGGTGGGTCAGAGCCGGTGATGCCCCCAAAATTGGTGCTTGCAGGGGGCTAGAAGAGTAGACTAGAGAATCATGCCTGAGTCCCTATCATGGGAAGCCTCGAGTACATTGAAAATGAGCTCTGAAAAAGCAAACCCAGGGACATAGCTTATTACATTCTCAAGATGTTAGAGCAAACAGCTAGCATCATAAATGTACCTTTTGTGTTTTTACATTTCAATCTCTGATTGGAGCACCGGGTGTGGGGCAACACTGGCTGGGTATGTCCAGTATGTCAGTTATAAGAGAGCTCCCTTGGCTAATGCAAACTCTGGCTGCTAGGCAGTCTGATACGTCTCTTTTTCTGTCCACATTCAGCAGAGGATGCTAGCAGTGTCTATGGTAGAAGCCCAGGCAGTTGATTCATTTTACTTGTAGAGGCTATTTGGTACATGAACTCTTTCAAAACTTTTATTTATTTTATTTGTATTTGTATAAATACATTTTTAAGTTCTAAAATATGGGGTTTGCTGCAACATTTTTGTCATTTGCTTTTTAGGGTTTGGGGTCTTGTCTTCTTCCTCTGCCTGGTGCCATGAACTCTTGCATTCAAGAGATCCTCCTGCTTCAGTGTTCTGAGTAGTTGGGACTACTGGTGCAGGCACCTGGTTGTCTGCTGTCCTCAAATAGCATTTTCCTGGCCACAGTAATCTGACTTTCTAATTGGTTCCAAGGTGACTGCCTTCGGTTGGTTTTGGGTCTGTAGGGAGCAGAGGACACCCTGAGTAAGTGAATGTGGTAATATATTATTTATGATTTATTAAAGCTTACCTGAGTATTCAGAAAGCAAAGTCAGCCACAAGCCATAGAAGCCAGACACACACCTTTAATCCCAGGACTCAGGATTAGGAGGTAGATGGATCTCTGTTAGTTCAAGGCCATACTAACTACATGAAACTGATCCAGTGCTAAGAGAAACCGCTCACACAAATATGATCTCAACACTTGGTATCACATGCCTTTAATCCCAGCACTAGAGAGGTATAAAAGACAGAAGTAGGGTCTTCAGAAGATTCAGTCTCAGGATTCTCCAGAAGCCTGGGATTACAGTCTGAGGTTTGGTGGGGCCAGGATTGCTATTCAGTCTAAGGTAGAGATAAGAGCTTGTGGCCAACTGCTTTGTGAAACCTCAGGCAAGTTTTAATAAATCATAAATAATATATCACCACAAATGAAGTCCAGAGTGAATGTGTATTGTTGACATGAGCATGGCCATGTTGAGGACGCCAAGACTCATGGAAAATTGGCAGGTTCTAGAGGGATGGCATTGTGAGGGCTAGCCAGTAGGGAGGAAGCTTCTAGTCCAATTCAAATTTGATTTCTTTATCTTACAACTGAAGAATGGTGTTTCTAGAAACAGAGTCTAATCTTCTAGTTCTCATAGGGAAACAACAACAATGGCATGGGGCTTCAAGGGCCTCCCTGACCAATAACTCGGTGAGCTAACTTCTCTCCTCACCGAGAACAGCTTTGTCCGTCCCTGTCTGATGAATCCATTCAAACTTTTTAAAGTTTTTATCTTCTACTGGCTTATCAGGCATCAAATTTTTTCTTTTTAGATTTATTTATTTTATATAGATGAATGCTTTATCTACATATATCCCCTGCAGGCCAGAAGAGGGCATCAGATCTCACTATAGATGGTTGTGAACCACCATGTGGATGCTGGGACTTGAACTCAGGACCTCTGGAAGAGCAGCCAGTGCTCTTAACTATTGAGCCATGTCTATAGGCTGCAACAAATTTTCTTCTGACTTTTTTCCTTTAACTTTGATAGACACATTCAAGGTTGATTTTTCAATAAGGCTAGGTTTAAGCCAAACCACTTGAACCAAGTCACTTGGCAAAACCCTAATTAACAAAGGTTCACTAATCTGGTTTTTCTTCTAGCTAATGTAGGGTGTTTCCATGCTAGGGGTAAGAGAGAAAAATACTAGCTATTAATAGCCATTTATTGACCCTAAGTTATGGTTGCTAACAAAACATATGAAGATACAAGTCACTTGGCTTGTTTAGACTGCCAGCGAGACCTGTCTTGGGAAGTTTCCTCTCAAGTGTGGTTCATTTTAGGTCACAGGTGGGGGCAAGAGGGAATGAGATGAACAACCAAGAACAGGACCGGACAAGCAGGACACATATCCTGGAATAGCTTTGCCCTCAAAAGCAGGAGGTGCTAAATGGACAGAGTTTTGTATATGAAATCTTAGTACTTTTTGTTTAATTTTCCTGTAAACTTAATTTTAAAAAATTTATTAAGAAAACTCCAGAGGAATCAATATTTCTGGTGCTTTTAAAAAAGAGTATATTTCAGGTTTCCAGAGACTCCCTAGTCCCAAGAACCTGCTTAGTATTGTAGCTAACACTTTTCTCATGGCCCCCAATGTTAAAATATTCTGCCTACAAAATGACTTTATCAAGAACTAACTTTTTATTCATCCTTATCAGCAATGACTCTCAGTCAGAATGTCTGGTGACAGTCTGGATGATACAGCCATAAGGGAACACACATCCTTTGTTGTTGGCTTGTGTAGATGTACTGTTGGATTTTCACTAGGCAGCCATAAATATAAATAAACTGAAAGACCTCCATTTCCCCATTTTCTAGGCTCCATGAATCCCCACAATGTACTTTAGGTTCTTTTATGATGCTTCTGTATTGTGAATACCTCAGAAACATTAAAAGAATGAAATGTTAAATTTGGGGTGTTCAGAGTTATATGATGGACTTTGGCTGACAGACTGCTGGTCAGACAACCCAAAGACAACTGAATTATGAACACTTAAAACCAATCTGTGCTAAACCTGTCAGGGGGGGATTTATGATTTCATTTCTAGAAATAGGATAAAGAAATGAAATAATGTCTAATTCCAGTGTGTAAATTAGGGAAATCAAACCCCTCCCGGTTGGTCCTGGATGAACTGCTTTTTATTTGATGTGCTCAGGAGCGTGGTCTTCCCTCTCATACATATTTTGAAGTAATTGCCCTGGTGGAAATCAGATGCAGGCAATGTAATATATTAGTTTTACTCAATGATTCTTGAGAGGTGATACCTCAATTAACAAATCCTCCGGGAAAGATGCAGTGTTGCAAGAAAACATGCTTCAATCTCTTTCATAAATCAAGCCAGGCAGAAACTGCCTCTAGCCATTGGCAAGACAAATCAACTCAATCCCCCCTACCTCTGCCACCAAAACAAAACAAAACAGCAACAAAACAAAATATTCTAAGCAGAGTGACTCCCAGCCCTACTCACATGGAGGCTCCAGAGTCACTGTGGGCAAATATATAAACCCGTTGAAAGTTCTGTTTCTCCACATTCATCTTCCATTTCCCTAGAGACGACTGCCCTAACCCCTGCCTGAAGGACTTTTGAGCTTGCTCTTCATATTTTCCTCCTGGAGAAACTGGTTGCACACCTATATTTATTGGTTACTCCATAGACTGTTAATTTAGGGCCAATGGATTTTAACTGAATGGTAGATTCAAGGCTTTTTATAAACTTTCCAGAACCTAGGAATTTAGCTTAGGGTTTATTTGAGATTGTGGTTTGAGAAGGTTAGGCTCCACAATGTCAGAGACAGCCTGGTAGCAGGTAGTGGACATGGTAGGTATAGCTGGAAGCTGAATCTGTTATGTCACGAAAATGTTTTCTCCTTCAACTGTAGCAGATAGTTTTGCTAGCTACATTAGTCTAGGTTGGCCTTTCTGGTTCTGTAGGAAATTCATTGTTTCAGTTTCTCCTGGCTCCCCAAGTTTCCACTAAGAAATCCGATGTTATCCAATGAGTTTTCTTTTATATGTGACTTGTATTTTTTTTCTTGCAGTTTTCAATACTTTTTCTTTGTTCTATATATGTAGGGTTTTAACTATAATACACCATGGAGATTTTCTTTTCTGGTCTTATCTATTTGGTGTTCTGCTCCTTCCTTGTATTCTGTATTTGGTGTTCTGCTCCTTCCTTGTATTCTGTATAGGTGTGTCTTTCCTGAGCTTAGGGGACATTTTCTTCTATGATCTTACCATTGACCTAGGATTCTTCTCTGTTATCTATTACTATAGTTTGAAAATTTGTTTTTTTAATGGTGTCCCACATGTTTTATGATGAGGACACTGGGACAATGAAGCAAGCATGGGTTTCTCCTGAGCTGTGGAACCTGTGTACAGGCATAGTCCTACCTTCCTTCTTCAAATCTCTTGCATTCTTTGCCTCTTCCTTTCTTGCCTATCTTGCATTCTTTTTTTTTTTCTCCCACATTCTATGATCCAGTGAATCAGAGTGACCCACTGTCCCAGTTTGCCATCCGTTGGGGAGAGTTCCTGGGAGATGGGTTTTCTGTGTAGAAAGTGAATCACCTTACCTATTAGGATGTAATATTTCTCGTAACTGGAACTCCGAGATACTTCTCTGGGCCTCTTATTTCTACCAGTGACACTGGCCTTGGGCATGTCATATTGCCCTTGCATCCCATGATTGATGAGCTCCAGCCATCCCAGGCCTAGATCAGAATTGCTCTGGGAACAGGATCTCCTAGAATTCAGGGCACTTTCAAACTCTGTTGTCCGGATATAGAAGAAGGATGTTGGTGTAGCAGGCAGGACGCTGTGGCTGAGTTGACTTAGATGGATGACTTACATTTCCTAGGCTTCAGTGTTTCACCAGTGAAACACAGAAATTGGATTCTTACAGTGAGTAATTAATTGGAGGACACAGAGATACTTGTTAACTGTGTTTCAGTTTAAACAATCCACATCTACCAGGCAACCAAATCAGACACTCTACTTTTATTGTTTTCTAGTTTGGTTACTTTATTAGCTGGCTTCCAGTTTCCCCAAAAGTGGATATTTTGGAGCAAAAGTGCCTGATGTAGGGAAGACTGTGGTTGGTATCATATTTTTGTTGCTGGAATGTAAGTCCTTAGGGAACTTCCTCATAGGTTTATCTGAATACTGTTTTATCTGGCACTAAAGAGCAAGGAGAATCAATATTGGGAGGTAGAAGGTACTGAATACCACATTTCATAATTTAGTGTATTTAGATTTATTTCTTAAAATCCAGTCTAGATCTACTTTGTACACAGAGATCTTTTTTTTGAGCCTCAGGGCAGAGCCATCAATTACAAAGAAAAATACCAGCAGGGACATCTGCAAACAAGATACATCAATGTGGTTACCATGGTTAAACAAACCCAACTTTGGTTGCTGAGGAAAAACAATGCCAGTCTCTCTAAGACTAGTTTTCTCTTTAGGCTGGAATCTTGGCTATCAACAGAGTGACAGTTCTGAGTCTCCAAGATCTTTGTTGGATATTTTTTTGTTGTTCTTTGGTCCCAGCGTTCCATCAGATTTACATGTTGGAGATATAATTAGCCATAGACTGATTGCAAAGAATCAGCCATAATTTAAAAATACGAATTAACATAAAATGGCAAGCATTAAAAGTTAATGTTAACTTGATGCTCATTTATTTTTGCATCCAAATGAGCCTTATTAAGTTACTTAGTCCATCGAAACATCGGGTATTTTTTCCTCTCATGCTAAGCTCTGATAACAATTTCTTGCATGTTAAACTGTGATAATGGAGTCCAATCTGGTGCTGTTGCTAATCACATGTCAGTTTCCTCTATGACCTGGTTTAAGCTGGCACAACTGTAGTAGAGCAGATTAGAACCCAGAATCCTTCAGAGTGCCTTCTCATGGAAATTCTGTTTCCAGTGCCAAGACTCTGTGTTTTTCTTTTGCTGCCAGCACACAGCCAGTAACTTTGGGGCAGGTCAATAGAGTGTGTGTAAGGCATGGGATGTACGGAAATGCTGTGGCCATGTGAGAAGTGAGCTTCAATAGTTAAATCAAGCCAATTGGTTTAGAAATATGATGGTTGGATTTCTAATGCATATTCAAGGAGGGCTGAAAAAAATGTATGAAATTTAATTGTGCCATAAAGCTATCACCAGAAAATATATACTGAATATCAAGTAGGGCAACACTTCTGCTGGAGAGTTAATCTGTGAAAGTTGAGGAAATTTGAAGAGTGTTATAGTTGAATAAATAATAGGAAGAAATAGTAGAGTCAGGGGGCGAGGCAAGCATCACATAAACTTGGATTTAATGGGTGAAAGACATTTGATATCTTTCTGGAATCAGCTATTTCTCTATTGAATGTATATATATATATGAAACCCGAGACAAAGTTTCAAAGTGAGACTCATATCAATATCCATGCCAGGGGCTTAGGGATATGTCAATGAGGGGCTGGAGAGATGGCTCAGAGGTTAAGAGCTTTGAGCAATCTTCAAGAGGTCCTGAGTTCAATTCCCAGCAACCACCTGGTGGCTCACAGCCATCCATAATGCCATTTGATACCCTCTTCTGACATCCATGTAAACATGGAGACAGAACACTATGGAAGTTGTTTCTCTAACTTTAATGTGCCCATCAATCACTAGAGAAGTTTCCTAAAAATGAAGGTTTTTTTTTTTTTTTTTTTTGTGACACTTTTTACTGAGGTAAAGTCCAACATGAAATTAATCATGAATCATTTTCAGCATCTTTTAGCATCTTTACAGTGTGATGTAACTGTCACCTTATCACTTAGGATACCTGATGCCCACCAAGCAGTCATTCCCCAATCTCCACTCTCCAACCAGCCTTGTCAGCCACTCATATACTTTCTGTTTCTGTGGGTTTACCCTTTCTCTATATTTCCTGTAAACAGATCCACATGGTCCATAACTTTTCCAACTGGAGAAGAATCAATGATAGTGATTCAGAAATGGAAGGGACAGAGTCAGAGATCCTGCCTTTTGAATGTCCCCACATGCTGCTGCTGCTGCTAGTGGTGGTGGTTTGAAATGTAATTGTACCATACAAGCTGTCTTTTGAATAGGCTTGGTGCTCCTGGGTGTGAATGCAAGACAGAACTGACCGAAATCCCATGACCAGCCTTCTGAATCACCTGTGGGATCTAATGGTTCATTTGCAACAATAAAAACACTCAAAATCCAGGATCCCCAGCAGATCTCTTCTTCAGTGTGGCAAACATCACAACATTTGCACTTGATTTTGATAAGCTAGTGTCTCCATTTCTCTTGGGGTGTATTAGTTACTTTTGTTGTTGTTGCTGTGACAAAACATGTGACCAAAGCAGCTTAAGGACAGGTTTATTTTTGCTTCACCTTGATGGGGAATGTTCTTCTGTGTATATGTTTGTCTGATTGGTTGGTGTATAAAACACAAATTGGCCTGACAAGAAGTGACATAGCATGGCAGATACTGCCACTAGCTAACCATAGAGGTCTGGAGGTCTGTACAGACAGGCAGGAGTGACATAGCTGGGCAGAATCAGAATATAAGCAGGGCCAAACAGGAAATTGCTCTCTTCTCTGCAGAGATGTAGCAGGCAAAGGAGATGCAGGTCCAGCATTCCCAGTAAGCAAAGGCCACGTGGAAACACTTAGGTTGATAGAAAGGGGTTAAGACAGAGCTAGCCAATAAGAAATGCTACTAACTGGCCAACAGTTTCATAATTAATACAGAGTGTGTTATTTGGAGTTGACACGGCTCTGGGACCAGGCTGATGGGAGATGTTTGACTGTTTGACTTTGTGCTATATAAACTAGACATACAGGGCCCACAAAAAAGTGACTACTGATTCAAGATGGACATTGCTATAGAAATCTACTTCATGGAAGAGTCTGCCAGACAGTCTGCAGGACACAGAGAAAAGTGACTGACAAACTGCCAATACAAAAGGACAGTTTAAAGTTTCCTGCTTTACTGGAGAGTCTGTCAGACACACTATGGCCTATGGGCTAAAGATGGAAAATTACAGAAAAACTTCAGGTGACTGACAAGACAAGATGTCTCTGTCATTTCTAGAGTTTATATACTATCCTTCTGTGGTCTTTAAAGGAGTTAAAGACAGATAGTTATGGTTATAGTTTTCCTTAGTTAGGATTCAATGATAAGGTACATATAGGACTTTATACTCACAAGATAAAATAGATGATAAAATATTTTCTTAAATCTTACTAAATGTTAATGGACTAAATATTGTTAACTGTGATTCTTATTTGTGTGATATATTTTGCTATGTTAAGGTTAAACACTTCTTTTTATTTAGACAGAAAAGAGGAGATGATGGGAGATGCCATTATGTATGTATGTTTCTCATACTGGTTAATAATAAAGCACTGTTGGCCAATAGGAAAGGAAGATAGGAGGGACTAGGAGACAAGGAGGAAATAGGAAGTAGGAAGGAGGAGTCAAGATGGAGAGTCTGGAGAAAGCAGTATGCCGCCGGCTCCCCGGTAAGAGAAATACATAGATCAGCAGAAATGGGTTAATAAGGCAGAGCTAGCCGATAAGAAACAAGTAACTGGGCCAACAGCATTGTATCAAATACAGAGTCTCTGTGTATTATTTGGGGCTGGCGCGGCGGCGGGACAAGAGTGGTGGCGGGTGGAAAAACCGAACTCCTTACACCAGGCTGGCAGGAAACAGCTTGTAACACTACCTCTTAGTGAGGAAGGCACTGGACAGGGGCATGAGACAGTGGCATGAGACAGTTGTCACACTGTCCTCGGTAAGGAAGTAAGGATGGGATGCTGGTCCTCAATCCCCCTCCTACTTTGTCTAATTTGGGTTTCTTTCTGTAACAAATGTGACCAAAACAGCTTGGAGAGGAAAAGGCTTATTCTGGCTTACATCTCTCTGGTCTCAGTCCATCACTGAGGGAAGTCTGGGCAGGAACTCAAGGCAGGGACTTGGAAGCAGGTACTGAAGTAGAGACCTTGGAGTAACACTGTTTGCAGGCTTGCTCACTATCACTTGTTTGACCTGCTTTCTTATACACCCTAGGACCACCTGACCAGGAGTGATACTATCCACAGTGATCTGGGTCCTCCCACATCAATCATCAGTTAAGAAAACACACTGCAGGCTTGTCCACAGGCCAATCTGATGAAGGGATTTTCTCAATAGAAGTTCCTTCTTCCTACTGACTCTTGCTGTTTTAAAGCAAGTTGACATAAATCTAGCCACACACCTTCTTTTCAATCTGGGACCATAACCCACGAATGGTGCTGCTTGCATTCACTGTAGGTTTTCTCTTTACCTCCGTGGAAACACTCATTAGATATGCCTAGAGGAGTGTCTTCTAGGTGATTCTAAGTCCAGTCAAATTGCCAGTGAAGATTAACTATCACACAGGAGTTGGCAAAATGTGACCCAGAGCCAAATCTATCCTGCTGCCTACCTAGTAAGAATGGACTCCCACTGTTTTCAAGGATGAAGAATACTCAAAAGATGGATAATATGATAATGAGTAGTCATAAGAAATTAAAATTTCAGTGCCCACAAATGATTGTCTTAATAAACACATCAAGCTCATTTGTTTATGTATCACCTGGCTACTTTCAGGCTATGACAACCCTCAACACAGACCTTATGGTCCACAAATTTCCTGTGTGGTTTGCTCCAGTCATGTTTGTCAATCCCCAGGCCCATACAATGACTTCACTGTGGAAGTATGGAGCAGAGACAGTGGGGTGACCTATGAAAGCCCTGTGGAGAGAGAGGCAGACTGACCCATGGTGTCCTAATGAGGAGTAAGGCAGGAAATGTTAGACATATAAACTAGCAGATAGGCATCATCACAAAACAAAACAACAACAACAAAAAAAACCCTTAGTTCGCAGAGATGAGCTTTACAAAGCTGAGCTAATAAAGAAGTTCTTATTTTCTACTCAGCCAAAAATTAGACTGCCGCCTTCTGATCAAATATTAGAGCTCTTTTCTTTCTTTTTTAAGCTTCTCTTGGTCTCTCTCGTGAGTATCCTCACATTTCCACGGCTGTAAAGCTGGATGTGAAAATGTCAAGTGCTTTTCAAGAATGGATTTTACACTTGCCATTTTCAAGTGCAGTGGATTTACACTTCAAAAAGTCAGGCACGACTTCATAATTGAATTGCACCTGATCTTTTCAAGTGCCAGGCACTGGAGCTGGGGTCAAGGACAAACCCAGAACTCGACTGAGTTTTTAGAGGTTAAAGCTGTGATGCTTGTAAACCCTCAAAGTAAGAGGTGACTCATGGAGGAGAACTGCAGACAAGGCAGAGTTATGGTTGCTTTCTAGACTTAGTTGCTGTTGGAGGACCAGGCTGTTAATTGGTCTAAATTCTTTTTTCCAATTAAGTAAATAGTCTGGAAAACCTAGGACTGATGACTATCAGAGCTACGAGGGCAATCTCAGGAGGTGATGGAGTAAGCTTTAAATATTGCATCAAGTTTTATACCTTAAATATAGACCAGATATTGCTGCTGTGAAAAGCCCAGAGTTACTCCTAAGAGGTTAAGCTATGGTTGACCACTCTGTGTCTGTAAACACTAAGCTTCCAGGATGAACAAAGAAAGACAGGATGTATTTAACCCAGGTATGTTCAACCCCTGATCAACATGGAGCTAAATGCAGAATTGTAAACCTCCTTAAAATGTTAGGAAGTTGTTTTTTTTTTTTTTTTTTTAAACTCTTGTATGTGCAGTCATGTTGCACAGTCCAGTCATTCTATGAAACAGGTTTGCTGCTGCTGCTGTTGCTTCTAGAGACTGCATGTGGGATCTTATACATACAGAAATAAATTTTTTAAAAAGGACTAAATCAGAAAGTACATTTGAAATGTGTTTTTCATTTACTTAGAAGCTGTTAGTCAAATGTTTTGGCAAAATTTGTTCTTGGCAGTAAGAAAGTACAGTGACTGTGTGTGTGTGTGTGTGTGTGTGTGTGTGTGTGTGTGTGTGTGTGTGTATGTGTGTAGGTATAGAAGGTAGGAATTTGGTTGTCATTATCTATTCCTTTCCACTTTGTTTCATGGAGAGAGTATCTCTCCCTGCACATGAAGCTAGGCTAGTGGACAGCAAGCCCTAGCAATCTCCCTGCCTCTGCCCCACACAGTACTGGTGTCACAGGTGTTCCCTCAGCCTTGCCATCCCTGTGGGTGTTGTGGATTCAAATGAAGGCCCTTGCTTGCTCAGCAAATCCTCCTAAGTATCAAGCAGACTCTTATTTGCTTTGTATATTTTAGGTGAGAAAAAGACATTTATTTTTCATAAGGCACAGATAAAATAGGAAAGTGTTTGCTGTGGCTTCTCTAGGTGAGTGGGCATATTTGTCAGATAGGAATGTATGGGCCCTTATTCCATCTCTTAGACCTGATGAATGATGTTTGCACTCAGAGGAAGCAACAGGAGAAAGGCCCAGAGGGTTACTGCAGATTTGAGAGATGGTCTCAGTGGGCCACTGCCTTTTCCTCCTTTGACTCCTAACGCTCTCTTCATGTACTGGGACGTATTACAAGGTCTGAGGACGTGTATCAGGTACCCAGAGATGTCCTTTGCTAAAAAGTGCTGACCCTGTCTCTTGCACCTGTAGATGCCCAATGGGTAACTAAAAGGAGGGTAAACCTAGAACATTTGTCTTCATTTTGTATCTGTCCACATTGTCTAATGTGGGGTTAGATTGCTGTTCATCTCTGCATGAGAATTTGTTAATCATTTAAGGGAGTGTCTGTCTAAAAGTAGGCAGTAACAGTTGTCTAGCTGTAGATTTACTAAACTACCTCACCTTTTTCAAGGCTAAAGGCATGAGGGTTTCAAGGGTATCTGTGGGCTTTCACAGACTTGGGCTGGGTCTCATGGAGTAGAGAAATCTTCAGTGTCTTTCCCAAGCCAGGTGTCACCTTGGATTCCAGGAATAGCGAAATCTCACAGACAGATCATCCAATGACAACACTTCCTCCTGGGATCAGTCAGACTGTGAGGGAAGTCGAGGTTGCTCCCAGCCCTCTCCTGAAAACAGGATTCTCAAGCAATATGAACTTCCCCAGCCACACCTTGCAGAATTATGACTAAGATGCTACGCTTAGTCTTAGCTACGACTTAGCTACACTTATTTCATCTCCCTATCTTAATTCTTCCTCTATTGAACCTAACGTTCATGCATGTACCTTGGGAAACAGGTTTTTGTCATCTCTCTCTCTCTTTTTTTTTTGGAGCAAGTAGACACACCTGAACAGCTAAGCTCAGGCAGTGAAGGAAATCATCAAAAACAGAAAAGCTTGTAAAGATGTAATTGAACGAGGTAGCCATGTTCCAGGCCTAGTAAATAGCAGATATTGGCAACTTCAGCCCTGGGGTTCTGGCTTCAAGGACAGAAGAAAGGTGTTATGGAACCTTCCTCTGAAACTAAAGAGCTGTTGAGGCCAGGCATATGTTAGGGGTGTCACTGAATGGAAGCCTACAGAGGCCACTGTGCGAAGCTGTGAAGTTGAAGCCTGGATTGCCTGGGGGGGGGGACCTCAAGATGTTGGAGATGCCAGAGCTGTGGATGCCTGCCAGGAAAGCTGCTAACAGGGAATGAAACCAGCTAAAGAGAAAGAAGCATGTTTAGTCAACAAAGCTGATGGGTGTTGGAGATCTGAAGAGTGTTTTGACATCAGACTTGGAGATGCAGAGTTTAGAGTTTGTCCAGATTGTTTTTGGTCTTGCTTTGGTCCACTATTTCCTCACACTTGGGAATGGTATCCCATGACATTATATGCTGGAAGTATGCTATCTGCTTTTTGATTTTGATTTTATATGGGATTGCACGTTAGGATATCAAATGAATCTCAGAAGAGATTTTGAACTTTAGACTTTTAAATGTTTGAGACTATGATAGATTACAAGGACTTTTGAAGATGGGTTGAATACATTTTTGCATTATGATATGGCTACAAGCTTTAGGGAATGAGGGAGTGGAATGTGGTAGTTTGAAAGAAAATGGCCCCCAAAGAGAGAGGCACTATTAGTAGGTGTGGCCTTGTTGGAGTAAGTGTGGTCTTATCGGAGGAACTGTGTCACTGTGGAGGTGGGCTCTGAGGTCTCATATATGCTCAAGCTACACCCAGTGAGGCAGTCCACTTCTTTTAGCTTTCAGAATCAAGATGTAGCAGCTCCTTCTCCAGTAACAAGTCTGCCTCCATGCTGCCAGGATGATAATGAACTAAACTTCTGAACTTTAAGCTGCCACCTCAATGAAATGTTTTCCTTTATAAGAGTTACTATAGTCATGGTGTCTTTTCACACCAATAGGAACCCTAACAATGGAGTTCCCTCAAATATCATCTGGTTCCACAATTCATTAAAAGAGTCACAAAACTCATTGAAATCAACAGGACTCAATGCTATGTCATCTCATAGGGAAAGGTCATGGATCAAAAGCAGTCATCAAAAGTCAGAATTTGGATTAGGTTTAAACATTTTTTAAAATTTACTAATTTTTAAATTGTATGTGTTTTGCCTGTCTGCACATATGTATGTGCACCACATGCATGCCTGTTGCCTGAGGAGTTCAGAAGAGGGCATTGAATCCCCTGAACTGGAGTTCCAGATGGTTTTAAGCCAACATGTGGGTGCTGGAAACTGAACTGGGTCCTCTCCCAGAGCAGTAAGTGCTCTTAAACCACTGAGGCTTCTTTCCAGTCCTATGATACACAGTTTTTTAGTGTGCCCTTGATACTTGTACTTGATTGATGGCCCATGTGGTTGGAGTCAGTTATGAGATCAACTGGTATCAAAAGTTCCCACCTAGATCATGGTCAGCCCCCAACCAAAGATTGTCTAGAGTGGCCCTTACAACAGAAAAGACTTCCCAAAATGGCTGGCTCTTGCTTTGCTTTGGGAAATATGTTTTTTTTTTTTTTTTTTTTTTTGTGTGTGTGTGTGTGTGTGTGTGTGTGCAATTTTCCTTCAAAATGAAAAGAAAAATAATTTTTAAAGAAGCATTGTTATTAAAAGGTTGACAGTCTGGATTATTGCTCTTATATATCTCCATAAGCTCTTGGTTTTACACTTGAAATTGAGGAGTGAATGGAGAATTAGGGTTCTTTGGTCTCTCACTATGTTTCTTATCCACACTCCGAAGACAAAGACTTTTGTTTGTGTATTTCTTTAGGGAATAGTAAGACTATTCTAGACAGACATTTTCAAAACAACTGATCCCTCCTGTAAAGCGGTGGAGCAGGTGCAGTTCTAAATCTACGAGGATTATGTATTCAGAAGAAAATACAAATCAACTTTATCCTTTTTCATTAGTTACAACTTTTTAAGACTAGTTTTATTGTTTTTGAAACAATAATACATACTCATTACAAAGCCTTCAAATGGCAGGGGAAAAGGAAAACTCATTAGGCATTTCACCACACAGGTACAAACATGATTATTATCCCTGTTCCTTGTTAGCAGTTTTAACATGTTGTAGGTATTACTTTTATTTGCTTTCTCATCTATCATCTTCACAAGACCGTGCACTAAGACCAGGTGATACATCTCTTATGTTTACATCCTAGGGTCTGACTCAGTCCCCAGTGATTTACTTATGAGCAATTGGTGAACATCTACCCTAGGAGCAATTTGTTGCTCATATATGCAAATAAACAGCTGTATAACATATAATCCATGATGCTAGAACCAGTCACCTAGAGTAGAGTTTGGCCAGTTACCAGCAGCATCTGAGTTCATCCAGCACTCTCCCCCCCCTTTTTATTTATTTATTTATTTATTTATTTATTTATTTTTTCAGGAACAATAACTTTATTTTCTAACAAGTCATTTTCCTACTGCTTCAGCATTTTCCTCTAGGAAGACACAAGTTTTAGAACTGGATCACTTGGCCCTTTCTCTTCTTGTCTCCTCCCAGTTCAAAATGCTTGCACCTCTTAATGGCCAGCATCCTCTTCGACCTGCAGTTGGGCTCCACACACTGAAGCCTCAGCACAATCTTCTTTGTGGTTTTGGCCTTCTTTCGGAAAATTGGCTTTGTCTGCCCACCGTAACCACTCTGCTTCCGATCGAAGCGCCGCTTTCCTTGGGCATACAGGGAATCCTTGCCCTTCTTATACTGGGTCACTTTGTGAGGCTAATGCTTGCCACATTTCTTACAGAAAGTCCTTCGGGTTTTAGGTACGTTGACCATCTTTGCAGTGGCGGTATCGAGAGACCCGGCGTCCGAGACCACCGCCTCCAGCACACATGCCGAACAGGAAGAGCCCCCCCCCCCTTTTTAAATAAAGTTGTATTGGAGCCCATTTGTTTACATATTGCCTTGTGCTATTTTTTCCCCATATTACAGTTGCAGAGTTGTGCAGCTGTGCAGAGACCCTCATGTAGATCATAAAATATTTATGGTGTGGATTATGATATGGATTTATAATTAAGTTAATCCCTGAAACTGGAGTTCCAGATGGTGGTGAGTCACCATATGGGTGCTGGGAACAGAACTAGGTCCTCTCCAAGAGCAACAGTGCTTATTACTTAATAGCAAATGACTTCTGCTATAGTGCCATGTCTCTCCCTTAGTATATACTCAGTAAATATTTGTTGCATGAATACATTTTGTTTAAAATTTACAAGGTGTTCTTGATTTCAAATATTCTCAAGTATATCAAATATCCAAGCCACATAATTATCTTAAATAACAGTGTTAAATTTTATTTGCATATCATGTGTATTTGACTTTTTCCTTTATTGTGTTAAATCTACATCCTCTTTTGTTCCTAATGTACCTAGCAATGCTGTGAACATGCCTGTCTTTGTACATTTGCCTATGTGCCTTGGTAGATTTATAGGGGCAGACCTTCATGTTTTTATATTTTTGCTATCTCTAGGCAGCTCATTTCTTAGGAAAGCACCAATGTTGACTTTTGCCAGCATCATTCTCCTAGATTATACTTACATGTGACATTAAGAACAAGATTGCTTTTTTTTTCAAATGAGACAAATGTGGAAAAATGTTAGATGGCAATCAGTCTCTCCCTAAGCTTCTTTGGTAAGGTCTACTGGCCTTGACACATGATGGAAGACCTAAATGGCTTTCACTTGCCAAGTTAAGAGCATGGTGGTGTCCTTGATTACATTTACATTTGCTACTAATTCCAGTCCTGGGAACACAGGGGGAATCATTATGATAATGAAGGCTGCTATTTTTAAACAAATGTATGCATATACATTTTGGAAATAGGGATGTGTGTTCTTCAAAGAGTGAAAAGTGCTAACCTATAATTCATTTGTTCAGTGTAAAACATAGGATCCACAATGAAAACTGGACCAAAGCTTTGTAAAGCACCACTCATTTCCCCTTTAGAAATAACAGGTGGCAATCCAATTGTTTGGGTTACTGGCTTATAGGTGTGGACTAACAATGAGGTATTTGGGAATGACCCTTACTGAAGAATTCACAAAACCAGAGTCTGATGCCTGTTATTTGTCCTCCACCCTGCCAGGATAGGACAAGCTTGCCTGTGTGTTTAGGCATGCCTCTGGTTTACAGGTGTGGAAAACACCTAGCTTCAGGGGTCTGAAGAGCCCTTCTGTCCTTAGGCTTTTCAAAAGCAGCTGGAAGCTGCGATGGAACTGTATTAGAGGTTCCCAGCGAAGGCTGGGAGGGATGAGTCCCCAAAACTGAGTGCTAGGCTGCTTACTTTTAAATCTGTCAAGAGGATTACTGACCTCCCCTTTGATGCCATGCAAAAGCGAGCCCATTGAGAAGGACACTTTTAGAGCTCTTAGTCACACATGGAAGTAGATATTCAGGAGGAAGAAAGGTTGGCCTTTTGCTGAGCTGAGGGGCCAGATAACTTCAGGGTTGTAGTGCTCTGCCCCTCCTAATGACTTAGAGCTGCCAGCACAAACAGCCAAGTGTGTAATGGAATCCATAGAGCTGTGAAGCAGGCAAGCTACAGTGAAGAAGTCAAGGAAGGCGAGAGCGGTCAGTGCCTTGCTGAGATGCCTGAGTTCATGGCTCTTGGGCACCGAGCTAGTCTAACCTCGGGTGTGAGGACTGAGGCAAAGAACATAATAAAGAAACACAAGGCTTTTTAAGGCTATTAAAGCACTCTGAGCCACTGCCACCTCCCTGATGCCTTTGGTTACCTATAGATGTCAGCGCCTTGGCTTTTGTGAGGAGAAAGTCTGTGACACTAGATCTGACATCTTCCAGCAAAACTGCAAACAATGTATGGGAGGGATAATTTTCTGTTTTGAATTTTCAGCTGACTTTCCTTGTCTTAGTCCACAGCCATTCAGGCAACTGATCCCTCAAGGAAAACAATGGTATACCCAAGAAAATAGACCATCTTTAGGATTACCTTTTGAATTTGAAGAGCAGCAAAATCTTTGAGCCCAGCATCACACAACATCTTCATTTCAGTTCTTGTGGCTGTCTACACTTCAGAACAGAACAAAGAGTGTTAGCAATCACCTGGCGATTTTGTCAATGGAAACAAAACACTCTGATGTGTGCCTGACAGGTGCACACTGTGTACAAAGCCCAGATTAGCTGGATAATTGCCATCTTTGTCTCTAGCTTCCTCCCAGTTTCCCTTTACAAATTACAATTGACAACTAGAACTTGACCAGAGAAGAAAATCCATATGATTGCTGATTGGATCCCTCAGGAATAGGGTACATTTATTTGTTAAGTGACTTCCAAAGGTTATTTGCTGAGAGACGGGATAAACTGGGACTTCTAAATGAAGATTATTGACTCACTCCTAGGCTCCCTCCATTAAGAAGGCATCAGTATGAAAAGCCTCAAGTGGATTACACTGCAGGTGGAGATGAGACATTCAGTAGATAGGAATGTCTCAAAATGAGATGCAGGTAGTCTTGAATTATTCAGGTATCTTTTTCTTCTGCAAACAGCTTCTCATGGTAGGTAGACCTGGAAGTGGCAGAGTTAATTATTCTGTGGATGCTTTATTGTGATTGATTCAGGTGTAACATCTGCCTTTTGCAGTTCTGGTTTTCCCCAGATGGAAGTTGTGGTAACCTTTTATTTTTTTTCTTCCTCATTAATGCATTTATAGAGCAGAAAATACTCAAAATTACCTTTTGAGGGCAATATGCTTTCTATTTCAAAACATTCCCTTCACCTGCCACCAAGTGAAGATGAACTCTCTTTTTTTTTGCGCTTGTCAGCCTTTCCAATTTTCACCTTAGGATGTTAACTTTATTAATAGTTTAACTTCATGCTCCAGTACCAGGACTTTTAGTGAACTGATGACATTGGCTAGCCATGCTCTGGTTATTTTTGAGGAGGATGACAGTAAACTTCTGTAAATGCTTAGTGAAGAGTGAGAATATTCAAGGAGGACAATGTGGAGACTATGAAATTTAAAAAAATGTATTAATTTTTTTCAGACAATATATTTTGGTCAAATTCTTTCTCTTCCTCAGATTCCCTCCAGGTCCCTTTCTCCCTTCCTACCCAATTGCACATTCTTTCTTGCTCTTAACAACAACAAAACAAAATAAATGGAAAACTCAAATAAACAAAAAGCACAAGCACCCCACTCCACCCCCAAAAAAATCCCAAACAAAGAAACTCGTGGAGTCTGTTTTGGGTTGGCCAACTTCTCCTGAGTATGAGGCCTGTCTTGAGGGGTGGTTGTTATACTCCTAGCAGCTCCCAATCATAGGTAGCTTCTTGGTTAGATGTGGGACTTGGTGTTCACGTCCCCACCCTGTGCTGGGATTTTGTCTGGATTGTGCAGGCCCTGTGTGAGCTGTCACAGTCTCTGTGAGTTCGTATATGCATCTGCTCTTCTGTGTCTGGAAAAGTTTCCTTGGAATCATCCATTACCTCTGGCCCTTACAGTCTTTTCCACCGCTTCCACATAGATCCCTGAGCCTGAGTGCTCCAAAATCTTCCACTGTATGTTGTCCAGTGTGAGCCTCTGTGCTATTTCCCATCAATTGCAAGTAGTTTCTCTGATGAGGGTTGAGCAACACCCTGACCTATGGGTATAGCAATATGGGAGACCATGAAATTTAAATGTTCCTTTAGGGGAGCTAAAAATATCCCTCCATTAAGACAGAACTACAGAACATACAGATTCATACCATTCCTGGGAAGACTGGCTTTAAAAAAATGTTATCTATTTATTATTATTTGCTTTTTGTCTTAATACTGGTATTTTTTTTCTTTTTTCTTTTTCTTTTTTCTTTTTTCTTTTTTTTTTTTTTTTTTTTTTGCTCCAGACAGTTTTAGTTTTAGAACTGAAATTCTCCTGTCCAATGAAACATTTGAGTCCTAGACAAACTTGCCTGGTTGGTTGACCTACCAGCCAATCAAATACTTTCAAACTCATTTGCGGGTGCCATTTGAGGCTGCGAAGGTCTTCATCTGGTTTCTCAGGAGGTGATTCTGTTTGCTCTTAGTTTCTGCTGAACAACTGTGTATTTCACCTGTGCAATCAGGCACAACACATAGTCATAGATTCATACACACACAAAGAGGCACAACACATGGTCATAGATACACAGGCACAACACACAGTCATATCAGTCATATAATCATACACACATACAGAGGCACAGCACATGGTCATACACACACACACACACACACACACACACACACACAGATGACACACATACAAAGATGGCCAACACAGATAGGCCAGTAACTATGTACTACAGACAGACAGAAAACTCATGGAGAGAAATGGAGAATTGAAATTTAGGCTTAATTTTTATCACATGATTCCAAGAAGTCTCTCTCTCTCTCTCTGTTTCTTTGTCTTTCTCCTATTCCTTATTGGGCAATGACAGACTTTTGTGCCACCTCTGTGGTTTTCTTAATGCATAATTGACATAAGTTGTTAAGAAACTTTTCTTTAACAGATGAATGGCAAAAGAAACATAACATAAGGTATTTGTTATATTATTTGAAGGCATAGGGCTGGAGAATTCTTGGGAATTTCTTGAGCCTTTGGGATGAAAAGTTAAGAGACAGAGGAGTGCGTATGAAGGCGGCTGGGATGCTTTGCTGTTTCCTATTTGTGGTATAGATCATTTCTAGTTGGAACAGTCCTAGTTTCACACCCCTTCCCTTGCTTTTTGTTGAGCTCTGTGAAACAAAGTGGAAAGAAATGTGGATGAGAACAGTTAAATACAATGAAAATATTTAAGTTAGGTGGGGTTGGGATAGGGCTCAGTCAGTGAAGTGCTTACCACTCAGATTTGAGGACCTGAGTATGACACCCCCTCCAATGAACTCTACACACACGTACACCTGTACCCATACCCGTGGACTTCTACATAAGCATTCTAAATAAAAACGGAAATTAAAGAATGTAAATGGGCAAAGTAATCTTAAAGCTTAAGTTCAAAATACTTACCAACTTAAAAATAAGACAAGGTGACTATTGGTTTGACTTAGCTGGCTTGGTTGTGTTCTTGCCTAACATTCTTGAAGCACTAACTTGACCTTCAGCACCACATAAAACAGGCTTGGTCATGTACACCTGTCATCCCCGAAGTGGAGGCAGGAGGATTGGAAGTTCATGATAATTCTCAGCTGAAATTGAGTTCTAGCTAGCCTGGGCAACATGATATTCTTTGTCAAAAACAAAAACAAACAAATAAAATTAACCCCCAAATAAACCTACCAAAGTAAAATACTTTAAAGTATTTTAAAACAGATGAGTGCAAACATATGTAAAAACAACAAGCATAATACAAACAACACACACACACACACACACACACACACACACACACACACACACACAGATCCATGAGATTTAAAGCAAATAAAATAATTCTGGATAAAAAAGACACAATATCAAAACAGCCCTACAGACTACAGCCAGGATATCTGAATCTTCTTCGAATCCCCCATGACAGCGCCCCTTACCAGTAGGAAGTAGTTTGGAAAGAACGACGCCCAAATTCCCAAATATTGTGTATAAATGTTTGTTTTCATTTAATTGGACTTTGTTATATAAAATTAAATAAAATAATAATAATAAAAAAGACACAATATGGGATTTACAGTGAGGTAAGCTAGAAACAAAGTACAGAACTATTTGAAATTGCTTTAAATAATGTTGGCATAATATTTCATAAATGTAGACTGGAAGAGTTGTTTTGGCCTCAACTCTATTTAAAGACATGAAGGAGTCACCTCATTAAACAGTTCTATATTGAGTCTCTGGTCCTCCAAGGAGTCATTCTGTAGGGTTCGCCTATAGTGTGAGTTTTCCCAGAAAATCCGAATGAAGAATAGCTGAGTTTGGGAATGCATCGTTCCTTAAAGTCATCTTGGAGCTGAGAAGGCAGTCTGGAAACATCATGTGTCTGTGTCCCCATCACTTTCCCCACAGATTCAGAAAGGAAGAAGTTGGTGACTAAAATGTCACTCGGTGACTATTGCCAGCTACTGGAGATTGTTGAAGGTACCTGCTCATTTTTGGATTCTTTCTAGTTTATAGAATCAGGCTTCCTGAAGCTTCTGCCCACGAATTGGCATTCTAGTAAGCATGACAGGTGATGCCCAAACCCGCTGAAGTTGGAGAATCACTGTTCCAAATGACAGCAGTAATGGACTTAGTGTGGGGGCACAAAGAATTCCTGATGACACATGGTGTCACATAGAGCACCCGACAGACAGTGGAGGATCTTTAGTACTTACACTTGAAAAATCAGCTGTCGCCCAGCTGAAATTGACACAGAAAAGAGAAAATCATGTGAGGGATGCTTATCAAATTTGTAGATAACTCAAAAGGAGAAGGAAGGGCTAACATGATAGATGAGAGCATTAAAGCTCCAAAGGGTCTTGACAGGCTGTGAAATAGGGCTGAAATTAAGATGTTGCAATGTAACCAGGATAAAAGTAAAATCCTTTATTTGGGTTGAAAAAAAAATCTGCTACACAAGGTCAAGATGGAAGAAAAAAATTCAGTAAAAATTTGAAAGTGAGGACTTGGGAGAGTTTGTTACCTCTCATTATGCTTGTAGTCTCTAGAATGAAGAAGTTAATAAAGCCAAGGGAAGTGTGGGGGTTTGGACAGATGAGGGGGTCAGTCAGGGGAAAAGCAGAGGCTCTTCTCACTGGTTGGAGTGTCATATGTGTCCAGAACAAACGATACAAGGAAGGTATTGGTGGCCCAGAATTCAGAAGTGGTCAGGCTGAGAGAGAACACAATTACATTAAATGAAGGACAGATGCACTCTGACCTGGAAAGGGTAGATTTCCCCAAATATTTGAAGTTACCTGCCACCAACAGAGGGTAGACGACATAGAGAGAGCTCCAGGAATCTGATGGTGTTGGCATAGGAGCTAGATGAGGAACAAGGGGAGTGGAGAGATAGAGGGGGATAGGGACTGGGGATGCAGAGAGTCGGTTTAGTTGAATGATGGGTCAGAAGGCTGGAGATCAGAGAGAAAGGAAACAGTGAATATACACAAGTGATATTGTTCCCAACTGTTTCTAGAATTTTGGTAGTGAAAGGGGAATTGTCTCAGTTTGGCTTTCTATTGATGTGAAGAGACACCATGACCACAGAAACTCTTATAAAGGAAAACATTTAATTGAGATTGGCTTAAGGTTTCAGAGGTTTAGCCCATTATCATGGTAGGAAGCTTGGCAGTATGTAGGTAGACATGGCGCTGGAGAAGGGGCTGAGAGCTCTTCATCTGGATCAGCAGGCAGCAGGAAGTGAACTGTGAGTCACTGGGCAGGCTTGAATTTCTGAGACCTCAAAACCCACCCCCAGTGACACACTTCCTCCAACAAAGGCACACCAATGCTAACAAGGCCACACCCCCTAATAGTGTCACTCCCTGTGAACTTGCAGGGGCTATTTTCTTTCAAACCACCACAGGAAGGAATTGAGCAATTCTCTGAAAAACTACACAGTGTAATTGTAATTTTATTTTAAGATAGGAAAGTCCTGTGGGTATTTCACTGGGTGACTGGATCTTGATTTGCAGATTTGTCTGTTGTGCTGGGAAATTAACTTCTAATATGGTTCATCATTTCTACCCTTAGCTGTATTCTGGTGTGGACAATGAATCCCACTGTGTCACAGCATATGAAGGGTGAGGGAGAGAGCTATTGGAGAGAGTGAGTGCCTGAAGAGCCAGTAGAGAGCATGGTCAATGAGGGAGTGAGTCCTGCCAGGTCCTGGCTAGGGAAGCTCTGGCAGGAGCTGTGAAGTCAATGGCCCAAGGCCACATCCTAATCTCTGTAGGATCCAACCAGACTGAGCATTCAGGCTGGCAGTGTTGAAGAGTTTTCTCATTCTATCTGGGAGTTGTCAAGAAGAGCAGTCTCTGGGGCCTTGCTGGATACAGTCAGAGGTACTCTGGGGCAGTGTCTGTCTGGGGACCACTCAGCAGACCATCCAAGGGCCAGCTACAATGTTAGATGTACGCAGTTTGCCAGAGCTCAATGAGCATCCCCTCTGTTGGGATTTCTTTTTCCTGAGTAGATTAGAAAGACCCTGTTGTAGGATGGTTAGACGAAAGTAGGCACCTATTAGCCTCTATCCAACCCTCAAAACCATCATCTACAATCAGTCAAAGCATTGGGCAAGGATGCTTTTCTGAATGCATGTTTAATAGGATGCAAGGAATTGGGGAATCTGTGGAATTCCAACTTACAAAAGAAGATTTAATTGCCTGGTCTTTCTAGTGCAATGGAACCTTGGACCACTGGCTTCCTCCTAAATGTGCAATTATTAGCCTCTGTGGGGCTGTATTTCTCTCAAAGTGAAGGATTGATAAGGAACTGTATCTCACCTGCAGTTAAGAGCCTTGGTGTTGTGGGTAAGGAAATCCAGCTGGATGCTGGCTTCCATTACCTCCCAGTTGTTGTTTGCCTTTGGGCAAAGGACTTCATGTTATAGCTGAGCATCATTTTTCTCAGGTGTGGTACAGAAAGATGATAATACTTATCATCAATATGTTGTAGAAAATAAACAAGGTAAATACATATGTAATAGGATATATAATAACATATCTTACTATAAAGTTAAACAGTTACTGGTTTTATTGTTCACATCACATTGCCATATGAGTAAGCTGTCTGAAGACAATTCAGATATAGCCAGAGAGTTCTTGAATTTGGCCAAATTCAAGAAATACTTACTGAGTACGGTGGAAGGACTATGCAGTTCCAGAAAGTTCCTTCTCATTGGAGACATTTCCTGTGCATGCCTAATATTGCCATCTGACTTTGGAAGAAGCATGGCCTTACCATGAAGTGATTGTGGCTTTGCTGAATATTGTTCAAGAATAACAGCAATAGCACACCCCACCATAAGGCTGTGTGATGTGCAGCTCTGGACCAGGTTCTTACTGGAATTCCAGCTTTCAGGAAGAGTCAGAAAAAGAGCTTTATCCCTGGGTGAGCATGGGGCAGAACAGAGGCTAATGGCCCAGAGTACTTCTAGCAGGTTAGAGTTGCATAAGGAAGAGAAACAAAGGCAAAGAAGGATTGGGAGTTTCCATGGCAGCAGGTTGTCTGGCACTGGCCAAGGCATGGTTGATCATGACATGGGATTAATATGTCAGATCTCCATGAAGAATTTGTTGGTACCAAGAAAACACCTGCTGCTTAGGGGGAGTATGGTTCTTTTTCATCAGGTATCCATTAATCAGGCCTATTGTTTCTGGGGCCTGAGAAAACTGTAAGGGAGACTCAGGAGAGCTCAGAAGGAAGGAAGGAAGGGAAACAGAAGTAAGACACATTTTCTTTCTTTTTTTTTTTTTTTTGGTGTCAATGGGGCTGGAAGCCCTTCATTTTATTTTTTTTATATATATAATTTTTTTATTTAATTTTATACAACAAAGTCCAATTAAATGAAAACAAACATTTATACACAATATTTAGGAATTTGGGTGTTGTTCTTTCCAAACTACTTCCTGCTGATAAGGGGCGCTGTCTTGGGGGATTCGAAGAAGATTCAGATATCCTAGCTGTAGTCTGTAGGGCTGTTTTGTCCAGCTGTTTGGAATGTAGGATCAGCTTGTACTCTGTTTCAGGCGGTCTGGCGTGATCAAACCACATTAGTCTGGAAGGAATCCACATCTTTTCATTTTCTGTGGAAACAAAAATAGAAATCCTTTTCCCCAGTAACTTGTTCTTCAACTTAAATTTTGGAGTCAAAGCGTTTTTTTTTTTTTTAAATTTATTATTTTACATGTCGATCCCAGTTCCCTCTCCCTCCCTCCCTTCCCCCCTCCAGCCCTCCCTTCCTCCTTCCCTCCCTTTTACCCTCTCTGCCCTCTCACATGCTCTAAACACCCTCCCCTCCCAACCCCCCACCACAATACCATATGTAGGGGAATGCCATCCAGTTGGGGTCATGTAGATCTGACAGGTCCTGTGAAGTAGGGACTAGGGCCTCTCTCCTGTCTCTAGGTTAAGGCAGTTATCCCTCCATGGGGGATGTGTTCGCAAGGTCCTTTTGTGCACCAGGGATACATCCTGGCTCCACTGTCTGAGGTCTCTTAGACTGCTCAGACCTTCTGGCTGAGACCCATATTCAGGGGGCTCCGAGTCAGTCCCCTGCTGGCTTCCCAGCTATCAGTCTAGTGGCCCTTAGCTCCTCCTTGTTCAGGTAAGCTGTCTCTATGTACTTCTACCACATGGTCTTGTCCTCTCCATCTGCTTCTGGGTTCTAGTTCGACTCAGTGTTTATGTATGGGTGTTTGCTCCTATTTTCAACAGGCATTAGTTGAGGGCTCCATGGAGAAGTTAGTTGTTGATCTCACTCTCCGGGAGGGGCATTTATGATAGCCTTTCCACAGAAGCTGAGATTGTTAGTTGGGAGCAGTCTTGTAGTTCCCTCGACCTTTCTTTGTGTTCAACTTTATCTTCAAACCAATATTGGCTCCCTCTTTTATGTTCTCTCTCTCTGTCTCTGTCTCTCTCTCTCTTTCCTATTTTCTATTCCTAACCAGGCTCAATCCTCCTGGTCGCACATGCCTTCCTCTCCTCCCCCTCATTTTCTCCTACTTCTCTCTCCATTAGCTGTCCTCCCCCACTTTACCTGAGCTCTGGGGGACTTGTCCCTTCCCAGTTCTGTGAGGGACTTTATATGAATCTCTTAGAATACACCTTGTATCCTAGTTCCTCTGGTAATGTGAATTATAGGCTGGTGATCCTTTGCTCTAGGTCTAAAATCCATATATGAGTGAGTACATACTGTGTTCCTCTTTTTGTGACTGGGTTACCTCATTCAGGATGGTTTCTTCAAGTGCCATCCACTTGCCTGCGAATTTCAATACCATTATTTTTTTCTGCAGAGTAGTATTCCATTGTGTAGATGTGCCACATCTTCATTAACCATTCTTCAATTGAGGGGCATCTAGGTTGCTTCCAGGTTCTTGCTATTACAAATAGTGCTGCTATGAACATAGTTGAACAGATGTCTTTGTTGCATTGATGTGAATCCTTTGGTTATATGCCTAAGAGGGGGATTGCCGGGTCCTGTGGTAAACTAATTCCCATTTTCCTGAGGAAACACCATACTGATCTCCAAAATGGCTGTATGAGTTTGCACTCCCACCAGCAGTGGAGGAGTGTTCCCCTTTCTCCACATCCTCTCCAACATAAGTCATCACTGGTATTTCTAATTTTAGCCATTCTGGCAGGGGTAAGATGGTATCTCAAAGTTGTTTTGATTTGCATTTCCCTGATAGCTAAGGATGTGGAGCATTTTCTTAAGTGTCTTTCAGCCTTTTTGATTTCCTCCATTGAGAATTCTTTCTTCAGTTCTGTACCCCATTTTTTAATAGGGTTATTTGGTGTTTTGTTGACTAATTTCTTGAGTTCTTTGTATATTTTGGAGATCAGCCCTTTGTCGGATATAGGATTAGTGAAAATCTTTTCCCAGTCAGGGGGCTGCCGTTTGGTCTTGTCAACTGTGTCCTTTGCCTTACAGAAGCTTCTAAGTTTGAAGAGGTCCCATTTATTAATTGTTTCTTTCAGTGTCTGTGCCCCTGGAGTTATGTTCAAGAAGCGGTCTCCTATACCAATTTGTTCAAGGGTACCTCCTACTTTCTCTTCTAAGAGGTTCAATGTGGCTGGATTGATGTTGAGGTCTTTGATCCATTTGGACTTGAGTTTTGTGCATGGCGACAGACATGGGTCTATCTGCAGTCTTCTACACACATTCATCCAATTGTGCCAGCACCATTTGTCGAAGATGCTGTCTTTGCCCCATTGTATAATTTTAGCTGTTTTGTCAAAAATCAGGTGTTCATAGGTGCATGGATTAATATTAGGATTTTCAATTCGATTCCATTGGTCTACCTGTCTATTTTTATGCCAATACCAGGCTGTTTTCAGAACTATAGCTCTGTAGTAGAGCTTAAAGTCAGGAATGGTGATGCCTCCTGAAGTTCTTTTATTGTACAGGGTTGTTTTGGCTATCCTGGGTCTTTTGTTTTGCCATATAAAGTTGATTATTATCCTTTCAAGGTCGGTAAAGAATTGTGGTGGGATTTTAATGGGGATTGCATTGAATCTGTAGATTGCTTTTGGTATGATTGCCATTTTTACTATGTTTATCCTACCTAACCAAGAGCATGGGAGATCTTTCCATTTTCTGGTATCTTCTTTAATTTCTTTCTTTAGAGTCACAAAGTTCTTATTATATAGGTCTTTTACTTGTTTGGTAAGCGTTACACCAAGATACTTTATGTTGCTTGTGGCTATTGTAAAGGGTGATATTTCTCTGATTTCTTTCTCTGCCTCTTTGTCGTCTGAAAAAAATAGGGCTACTGATTTTTTTGAGTTTATCTTGTATCCTGCTAGTTTGCTGAAGGTGTTTATCAGCTGTAGGAGTTCCCTGGTAGAGTTTATTGGGTTGCTTATGTAAACTATCATATCATCTGCAAATGGAGATAGTTTGACTACTTCCTTTCCAATTTGGATGCCCTTGATCTCCTTTTGTTGTCTTATAGCATTAGCTAGAACTTCTAGTACGATATTGAAGAGATATGGAGAGAGAGGACAGCCTTGTCTTGTTCCTGATTTTAGAGGAATTGGCTTAAGTTTCTCTCCATTCAGTTTGATGTTGGCAGTTGGTTTGCTGTATATTGCTCTTATTATGTTTAGGTATGTTCCTGTTATCCCTGACCTCTCTAATACCTTTATCATGAAAGGGTGTTGAATTTTGTCGAAGGCTTTTTCTGCATCTAGGGAGATAATCATATGGTTTTTCTTTTTCAGTTTGTTTATATGGTGGATCACGTTGATAGATTTTCATATGTTAAACCATCCCTGCAATCCAGGTATGAAGCCTACTTGATCATGGTGGATGATTTCTCTGATGTATTCTTGAATTCGGTTTGCCAGTATTTTATTGAGTATTTTTGCATCGATGTTCATCAGGGATATTGGTCTGTAGTTTTCTTTCTTAGTTGTGTCTTTGTGAGGTTTGGGTACCAAAGTAATTGTGGCCTCATAAAAAGAGTTTGGCAATAAACCTTCTGTTTCTATCTTGTAGTGGTATTAGTTCTTCCTTGAATGTCTGGTAGAATTCTGCACTGAATCCATCTGGCCCTGGACTTTTTTTCGTTGGAAGGCTTTCGATGACTGCTTCTATTTCATTGCGGGTTATAGGTCTATTTAAGTTGTTTGTCTGTTCTTGATTTAATTTTGGTAAGTGATAGTTATCCAGAAACTTGTCCATTTCCTTTGAATTTTCAATTTTTGTGGAATACAGATTTTCAAAGTATGACCTGAAAATTGTCTGGATTTCCTCTGTGTCTGTTGTTATGTTCCCCATTTCGTTTCTGATTTTGTTAATTTGCATGTTCTGTCTCTGCTTTTTCGTTAATTTGGATAAAGGTTTGGTAAGACACATTTTCAACACAGGTGTGTGAGCGTGCTGTGTGTGTGTGTGTGTGTGTGTCCATGCATGATTGCCTGTGTGTGAGTGTGAAGCAAGTGAAGTGATAGGCAGGATAGATGAATCTCTCATGACCTTCCTATTTGATTGAACTCAGCTAGGCTTGTCCTTCTTCTGAAGAAGAATGTGGATGGGGCCATTTTTATGAGAACAGGCAAGGTTACCCTCGGAGGTAACTACTTTTTAGATAGGTATGAGTTCAAATTTGATGCCAAATTTAATCCAAGCTATATGCCAGGACTGAAGTTCAGTTGAAATGACAAGCAGAACACAGCTGGGATTAGCAGTTTCCCATCTGGAAATTTTAGATTCATTTATGTTTATTTTAGGTGTGTTTATTTAGGTGTATTTCAGGTCTTGCCTGTGTGTGTGTGTGTGTGTGTGTGTGTGTGTGTATGTGTGTGTACCATGTGCATTCAGTGCCATCAGAAGCCAGAAGAGCACGTTGTAAACCCTGGGAGTGGAGGCATGGATGCTGGGGACTAAACACCACTTCTCCACTGGAGCAGCCAGTGCCTTTCACCGCGGAGTCATCTCTCCAGCCCTTCCACACTTTTTCTCAAAGCTCTTCTGGTGGCTAGAAGTGACCCTACCAGCCTCAGCCAGCCCTGACAACTTTCCCTCTCTCCCAATATTTATTTAGCTCCAATTCTGTGCAACTGGAGGTTGAATGAACAGGTCAATTGTGCTTTTAAAATATACATTAAAACAGTTCTGCCAGTAGCTATTCACCTTTGCAACTGGCCTGTTTTCTTTTTCTTCACAGAGTTTGACTCACTTTTTTTTTTAGGATTTTTTCCCCTCTCTACCTGCAACTACCACCACAGCAGGTAGGCTGGCTTTTACTAGCTGGCTAATGGTTGTTAGAACCCAGTCCAGCAAGTGTGAACATGAGTTATTCAGGAGTTCTTAGGATTCTGATCCCTAAATTCTCTCAGCTGACAGGTGATGGTATTAACAGTCCACTGAGGGACAGGAATTGAAACTCCCTTGTAATTTTTGATGTTTTTTTTTTTTTTTGAACCAAACTTTAGCTTTTGTTATTTGCCTTAAAAGCAAAGTCCATGAACTTGCTAACAGGCCCATTATTGATATTTCTTATTAATGCTGGGGCTGGTCATGATGTCAGTACCAGTAGTAGAAGACAGATGGACAGACACTAACTATAGCAGTCTATAATTGACATGTCACTAGCAGTCCTTTGGCATTATGGTTTGATGTAATAATGGAAATGTCACTTCAAGTCATTCTATCATTTATTAAGAAGATGTAAATGAAGTCCTCAACACACAGGCGAAGATCTATGGGTGTTTCTTAGCTGCTAGCTGCAGGGTCACTGTTCTCAAGTGTGGGATACAGGCCACACTGCCACTCTTCCTCCCCCCCCCCCCAGGCATTTGCACAGTGTGAGGTGCAATCTGTCATAGGAGTTTAGATTTAGAATCATCATGCAGGGTGGTGCATTCTCTCACTGTGTGATGCATGTAACTGTGTGATTCTGTTTGTGAAAGTGAAAAAATGAGGGCGATGATGCTTTTCTCAGCATGGTCGTGAAGAGTTATCATGAGAACCCGTAGAAGCTCTGCATACAAAAATCGATGACTTACTAAGTACCTGGCTATGGTTTGAAAACTTAAACAGACTTATTTAGTGTGTATGTTCATGTTCTGTGGCGTGTGAGGGTCAGGCCCTGGAGAATCAGGCAAGCACCTTTATCCACTGAACCAGCTCAACAGTTCTAATGTGTGACTTTGTGTATATTCATTTTTTTTACTCCTCACTCAACTCGACAAGATCATCCTTTTAGTGATAAGGTGCCAGAGAGGTGAAGTGATTGGTTAACAGTATGTAGTTAATTGTTAGGATGGACTTCGCATATAGTAGACTTTGCATGTGGGCTATGATTTCTGTAATGGGGGCCATACCATGTCCCATCCAGCGCAGGAAGTCCTCAACAACATTGGTACCTCCTCTGCTTGTTTCATGTAAGCTTTGACTGAGGGTCTTTTGTTTAATTTGCAGATATATAATTCTCAGTCAAAAAAAAAAAAAAAAAAAAAGAGAGAGGAAAAAATAGAAAAGAAAAGAAAAAGAAAGAAAGATGTGTACAGAGAGTTAAGGCTACTCTATGGATTCAAGCTGAGGATTCTGGGTATTATTTTCAGTCACATGATCTAAATGGGATAATTCAGAATTTAAGATCTTGCTACAACCTTAAGTATTCCTTTAAAAATTCTTTTAACTTGACATAATTGAAACTAATAGAAAATATGTAAGAATAGTATAATCATTCATTCCCATAGCCCTTTATGCAGACTTGGCAATTCTGAGTATATATTCTCTGCAACACTAGCTTTATTCTTTTGTTTACATACCTAGAGATGTATGCCTGTGAACCTGGCTTTCTTCCTGAATCTCTTCAGAGTAGTTAGAGGACATCAGGTTCATCGTATTGTTCCTCTGAAGGAGGAAAGCTCCTACACACCATAACACAAAGATCAAAGTCAGAACTTTGAAACTGATGTACTAACCTCTAACCCTAACCCCTAACCCTAATCCCTAACTGTAATCCTAATCCCTAATTCTAACCCTAACCTTAATCCTAACACCTAACCTCTAACCTGAACCCTAGTCCTTAACCTGATCCCTAACCCCTAACCCTAGCCCCTAGCCCTGACCTCTAACCCTAACATTTAACTCTAACCCCTAACTCTAACCCTAAGCCCAAACTCAGATGTTGGCTAGTTTTATGTCTACTTGATAAAAGCAAGAGTTATCTGAGAGGATAGAAACTTGATTGAGAAAATGACTTCATTTTCTGGATAGGAAGGTGAAATGATAGTTTGGGAATGAAGGGCCATTGATAGTGACAGATAGAGATCTGAGGTAGAGGTGTGAAAACAACAGCCAGCAGCCAAGGGCCCCAGGCAGAAACTAGCAGTCATAGATCCGAGGCAGCAAGGCTGAAATGGTACTCCCCCATCTTGCAAGGAGTGAAACAAACTCCTCAGCATCACACACACAAAGGAAAGGCCACAGATCCTGTGTTAGAATGCTGAAGCCACCTCCCACCCACCAGAGAGTGAAAGTACAGCTCCCGAGGGCCCAGGACACAAAGTAATAGATTGTGAACAAAGAAACACCAGTCACAGACAGAAGAACAAAACCTAGAAACTTTATTGACAGATAAACAGTTCTCATCCAGGTGATGGGAGGGACCCCAGAGGTGGGAATCTGCTCAGGTCCCTGGGTTAAACTTTTTATAGGCTCCTGGGGGCCCTAGATATCACCTTGGATAGGTTCTTTCCCCTGCCAGCCATTTTTAATCATTGCAATCTCCTGGGGGAACAGGAGTGGGCGAGGTGGGACATCCAGTAAGGAGCAGCCTTTTAAAAAGGCACCAGTCTCCACATCCTCTCTAGCATAAGCTGTCATTGGTGTTTTTGATTTTAGCCATTCTGACAGGAGTAAGATGGTATCTCTGAGTTGTTTTGATTTGCATTTCCCTGATGGCTAAAGATGTTGAGCACTTTCTTAAGTATCTTTCAGTCAGTTTAGAATTTTCCATTTAGTTTTGTACCTCACTTTTTAATTATTTGGTGTTTTGGTAACTAGCTTTTTGAGTTCTTTGTATATTTTAGAAATCAACCCTCTGGGAACCATTATAGGTTTCAAGAGAAATCTGGCACTAGGGAATCATCCAGAGATCTACAAGGGTAACTAACCCCAACTAACAATCCCAATCAGTTTCACATCAGTCCATATTTTCCATGTTTTACTATAAAAATAACTGATTTTACACAATGACTCCTTCTAGCCCTCCTTCTTAGAGCCAAACATTAAAATTTTATTCTATTTACTGTGAACACACAGCCAAACCCTTTTAAACATTTGACACATTCCAGAGTAAACCACTGCTGGATCTGGTAACATGCATTTGCAATCACAACCCTTGGGATGCTGAGGCAGGAGGATTCTGAGTATAAGGCAGCCTGGACTATGTTCTAAGATTCAGACACAAATGAAAGGAAATGAGACCAAACCCTAGGGAGCTGTGCACTAATCAGCATACTCCCCCACTCCCCAAGCAAAGGGCAGCATTGTCTTCTTGATATAACAGTTCTATGCAAAGAAACACACATTTTAGATATATATTTACTGTCTTTGAGGACAGCAAATGAAAGACTACCAGTCAGTCAGCCCCCTAGGGCCTTTCCCTTGGCAATCCTACATAGTCTTGTACCAGGATTTTCTTCTTTGGAATGGTATACATTATTCCCATTTCGCCCCGAATATTGTCTTGAGAATCATACATATCATTGCTTTTTATCAGTAAGTGATTTATTGCTGAGTACTATCCCTTTCTATAGAGACATCACCATTTGTCCATCAGTTTTCTTCTGATGCTTAGAACATTTCCAGTTTTAGGCTAGGATAAGTAGGATTTAATATTCCAGCCCAAGCTTTCTATAGATACATGCTTTGGTTCTCTTGGGTGAGAAAACATACAGAATTGCTGGTGTATGGGCTGGAGTCATGGCTCAGCTGTTAAAGGCTAGGCTCACAACAAAAAATATAAGAATTGCTAGTGTACAGGGCATGTCTGATGCACATCCTCCCTGTCAGTCTCTACAGTTTTAATAGTGTGGGTAGCTGTGTAGAGAACCTTGTTATAATTTTAATTTCCATCTTATTGATAATTACTGATTACACTTTTGTGTACTTACCATTCATTCACATATCTTCTTCATTGGAGCACCCTTGTAAATATAGTGCTCTATTTTATTGGACGCTCTTATTACTGTTTTAGGAGTTATTTATATACATTATATTTTAATGCCTTATTAAATATATTTTTCAAACATTTTACTCAGAATGTGTCTTATCTAGTCCATAAACATTTCTAACATATATTGAGTAAGGATGTAAAGCGCTGGTTCTGTGAGACTTTAAGAACGTGCTGATCTGGGGTTGTTATGGGAGACTAAAATCTGAAGAAAGAGGTAGCCATTGGACTGGGGTGAGGAGGATTGAGCCTGGTAAGGGAACATCAAACTTTGGGGGTTTCCTGTGGTTCACTTTGATGAAGACAACAGATAGGTCCAGGCAGTTTTAGGGTAGGGGACCCTCAATGTAAAGCTTTTTCCATAAAAGTCCATAAAATGGCCTAGTCCTACCAACAGATTCATCCTTCCCCAAGTCCAGGGATGCTAGAGATGTTTAAGCCAAGAGTCTTTGAGTTTGGCCTGGCCAGAGGCCTGGGATGCCAGAAGGGAGACCTGCTTTCTTGTTATCTCTCCTTTGTCAAATGAGGTCCCCTTCCTGAATGAAGAAAGGGACCAAAACTGAGAGGAAGAACCTGGACACTTGGTGGTTGGGCCAAGTTGACTGGCCACCCTGTTCCCCTCTGCATGTCCTCTAGGAAGCCCTAGATGATCAGTTTGATTCTATCCCATTTCCCAGGAGCACGCCTACCCACAGGGGCTTTCTATTATTCCTCTTAAGGTCTGGCCTATAATGAGTCTATAATGAGTCTAATCTCATCCTCAACCAACTGAGAATTCTGGTCTTCAAATTCATGATACAAGAACCCAGAGGAAATCTTGTGTGACTTTGAGCATTTAGCATCCCGAGACCTCTGTTAAAGTTCACTTGAGGTGAATGAGAAAGAATCTGTCAATCTCAAAGATACCAACTTTTCATTTATTTCTGTGGCACACACTATCTGGTTTGAATTTTTAAACATCTCTATGAAGTAAATCACATCTCTAAAATCACAGCTCTGGGTATTTTAGTCAGTTGAACTTAATTAAGTACTCTGGCCCTAAAAAGAGGTTGTTTGGCTTCCTTTTAATCTTATTATTTTCTTCTTCAATGAACAAAAACAGCACTTGCAGGAGCCTGAAGGGTTGAGCGGGTTCCTGGAAACCCACCAATAAGCTAACGCTCCTAACATAGAGCAGCAGGAAGCTCAAAGGTCCTTGCATATTCTGACTAAATATCTCTAATAACAACATAATGTCTGCCTGACCACTGGCATAGGGAGCTCCTACTCTAAGACTCAGAAATATAGGCTTTGCTTAACTCTTGGGCCTTCTGGGTTTTAGATGGAAGCTCATAGCATCTACTCTTCTGTTTCTCAGACCTTTAGTCTTGGGCTATATCTGGCCCTCCTGGGCTCCAGCTTGTTGATGGCAGATGTTAGGACTTCTGAACCTTCAGCTGAATGATCAATACTTCCAATAATAAGCTTTTTCTTGTTCAGTACTCCAGCTGAGTGTCCTAACATCTGGCATGTGTCAGAATATTTCTTTTTATGTGATTATATTTATAGATGACATTATATCTGTTGAGTGGCATGTGAGTTATTTCTGTCTTTGGCTATTCGGAAAGATTCTGCTCTGAACATAGGTGTCCATGCATCTGTTGAGGTCCCTGCTTTGGTGTTTTTGCGTGTACATCACAAATGGAGTGACTGGATCATATGGTAATCCTGTGTTCATTTTAAATGAGGACCTGTCAAACTGCTCTCTGCTGTGGTCATTATTCTTTTTGATACTATAATTATCTTACATTTGGCCATGGGGTACCAGGCTACTTTGGACTGTAATTCATAAATAATTATCAGCTGCAATGATTAATTTTATTGTCAACATCCCTGGGAAAATGGATGCCTAGATAGCTGGCAAAATCATCAGATTGGAAGTGTCTATGAGGGTGTTTTCAGAAAAGATTAGCATCCTAATTGGTAGATTGAGTAACCAAGGTTGCCCTCAGCAGTGTGGGTGGGCATCATCTGTCTATTTAGGGCTCCACAGAACAGAAAGGCAGAACAAAGCAAGCCGTTTCATCTTCTTGAGCTGTGCCATAGTTTTTTCTCCTGCCCAGGAACACTGGAGCTTCTAGCTCTGGAGCCTTTGAATTCTGGACCAGCATTATCACCCATTTTTACGTCTTTGGGCTTGACGGGTCATGCAGCTTTCTGCTCTCTGTGTCCTGAAGTTTTTGTACTCATGCTGTACTATACTACTGCTTCCTGGTTCAGCTTACAGATGGCAAGTGATGAGACTTCTAGTCTCAACAGTTTCAGGAGTCAGTTTCCAAAAGATCCCTCTTAGTATAAAGAGCTGTCTGTCTGTATCCTATAAGTCCTATTTCTCTAGCAAACATGAATTCGGTGATAGAAACATTGGGAAAGGTAGTTTCTGTAAGCCTGGATGTGGCCTTTCCAGAGGTTTTCATCTTCATGGTTTCTTGACTTTGTGTGTGCTGGGATGGATTTCTTTAGGCTCCAAACCATTTAGCCTTGGAACTTCCTGACCTTCATTGATCTGGTTGATGCAATGACTTAATGCAATTATATGTTTCCTGCCTAAACTTTTATAGTGTTCGTTTCAGTATTTGTCAGCCTTTGTCAGCAACTGACTGGAGTAAGCAGAGTCCCAAGGCTAATGTGTTTGTATGTTTCTCACTGGGGAAACTATGTTAGATAGATCTCAATAAGGCATCATGAAAGCATTGTAGACATTCACACTAGATATTGAGATCCAAATTCATGCCTTCTATATATGAAAAAGTAGGCAAAGAACTTTGCCTTGTCAAGCTTTATTTTCTGTTAGCATGTAAACTTTCCAGGAACAAAGACAGTGTCTTTCTTTGATTGCTTTGTGTAAGCTGTGGTGCTAGGAATATAATCATGACTTAATAGATGTAACCACCTCTTTGTTCCTCGCATCTCCCTTCCTTGGTGTATGTTTTAGTGTGAATATAATTAGCCCCCATGATCTGGTTAGAGAGTGGCAATATTAGGAGTTGTGGCTTTGTTGGAGTGGTTCTGGCCTTGCTGGAGGAAGTGTGTCACTGTCGGGGCAGATTTTGAAGTTTTCTATGCTCAGGATACCTCCCTGTGTCTCAGTTGACTTTCCATTTCTTGCAAGGCATAGGACACTCAGCTACTACCCCAGCACCAAGTCTGCCTGCATGCCTGTGATAATAATTGGACTGAACCTCTGAAACTGTATGTGGGCATCTGCAATTAAATATTTTTCTTACAATAGTTGTTGTGGTCATAACATCTTTTCACAGCAATAGAAACCCTGTTAAGACAGTCTATCTTACCAATCTCTTTCAGTTAGGATTTCCCCAACCAATTTAGAAGTATTTCTAATAACCTCATTTGTTTCAGAAATCATTCATACTTGTTACTTAGGGTATATAATGATGTACTATGTGCTCAAATGTATTTAGAAGGAAGCCTATTGATATAGAGTAATGCATAACAAGTAGAAAATTCTAGAAATAAGAAACTAATAATATTCAAATTGTACATTGTTCAATCTAAGCCTGCCCCGCTCCATCTTCTCAGGGTGAGTCCTTCCTGTGCTCAATATGCCCATTTGTTCCATGCTCAGTAGGCAGCTGGTATCACAGCACAGGGACAGCAATGGTAGCAGCTTGGATATACCAAAGGAAGCCATCAAGTGATTCTTTCAAGTGAAAAGATGAAAGCAAAATAAGATACTTTCAGAGAGAGGAAAGTATTACATTTAACTTCTATTGGAACACGTGGCTATAATCTTCTATTTTCTTATTCACTGTTATTAATATCCTTTTATGCCTATTACTCTAATCATATAGAATAGGTATGAATATACATGAAAACTATGATATATAAGGTAAGACCTATTTGGTTTTAGATATCTATTGGGACATTTGACTTGTGTCTCCTATGGTTCAGGGCTTACCACATTCATGTGGACACAGGAAGATATTGATGTATTGATGTGTTTCCTATGGATGAGGGCTTACCACATTCATGTGGACATAGGAAGGTATTAACATGTCTCCTATGGATGAGGGCTTACCGTATTCGTGTGGACACAGGAAGGTATTAATGTATTGATGTGCCTCCTATGGTCAAGCGCTTACAAATTCACATTGACATAGTTTAATTTTTTTCTTTGGTAATGTTGGTAAATCCTTTGGATGACTAGGAATAGAGCTTTTAATGTTGAGTCTATGATTGAACATCACCTCTTATGAGATGTTAAAACTTTGGGGGACATTTTACTACACAAATTAAAATAGAACCAATATATAGTTATTTTAAAAAAGAAATTGCAGCAAAGTTATTTTGAATGTCTGAAAAGACTGAAATCCCTTACAAGGATTCTTCAAAATACTCTGTTTTCTTTTAAAAATTTAGGAGGATATTTACTTAAGATGATAGTCCTTTTGACTTTGGCAAAGAGATGGTGTAAAAACTTTTTATGGTTTTGTGGAAATTTTATTTTGACAGAAAGTTGCTCTAGTTTTTTTTTTGTTTTGTTTTAAAGCACTAGTGAAGATGAGAATAATTTTAAATAAAATCAATGTATTGAAATATGTAAAAATATAGTGTTATGCACATTATCTTCAAACATTTATCTTTATTTCAGATACAATTTAGTTTTTAATGTAATTGCCTAGTCAGTTAATATAAAAATATGTAGTATAACTTAGAAATCCATTCATATATACACACATATGTGTGAACTTGAAAGTAGATTTGTAGATTTTTTTTAAACCAATATTATTTGGAAACATTATATATTTAGTCACATAAGACAGAGGTTATGAATATAAAGATATTTAAAAGGGTGTTATGTATCCTACTTCTTTCTCCCCCTCCCAGAGCTTATCGTGGGTTCACCAGAAAGCAGCACCGTATTTATTTAAATTGATGCCACGCTCCCCCGAGCTGCATGCATCCTTAGAGAAAAAACAAGATGGGAAAGGATTCATGTTTGTGTTTCCTAATGGCTATTTTATTCAACAGAATTCATCATATTTTATTAGCAGAGCACTGCACTAATGATGGCCTAATGATAAAGTCATGAATGTTTTATTGTATGTCTAGTTTATCCCCCCCTCCCCACATGAAGCCCATTCCATGTATTGTCTCATCTTTCCCTTCTTTAAGCTGAATATGCATGGCTCGCTCTTATGCATTATCTCACTTTTTACTTTCCATGTGGAATGTGAAGGAGGTACAGCAGAGTGGTAGTTTTGTGGCCACTCATTTTGGTAGCTGGAGAACGGGATTCTACCACAGATAGCCTGGTTCCAGGCCTTCACTCTGGGTTCTTAGGGAAGGTAGCCAGTTACTTGCCATTGTCTCTTTTAAATGGCTTCCCTATCTCAATACTACACCCACCCAACCCCCCACTTACCATTCTATGCAGTGAGCCTATTTGTGTGAGTTGGGGCCTGAATCAAGTTTGGAGGTGGTGTGATCTGATACTCAGAAGGGCATTGCCACAGAGCCCATCTCCCAGCTCTCCACTGTCTGTCAGGAATTACTGAACACACAGGCTTTATGAGTTATGGTTTTAGTGGGTGCAGTGGGCCTCTTGGGAAAAAAAAAAACAACCTTAATCTTAGTATTGAAAAGTCTTCCATTTAGGGTTTCCATGAGAAATATTTCAACATCAACCCAACATTTGTTTAAATAATTTATAGCTATACTTCAGAAGGCATTGCCAAGTAGATATGATATCTACTTCAGTTATTATCAAGATTTATTTTTCTGTGAAATCTCAAATATATTGATTAGGAGAAGACCATGATGCTTAATTCATCTTAACATTTTAAAAGCAGTGCCTATAAACCTATAGTAAAAAACATGTAAGTAAATCCTTATTGAATACTGCATTGGATTGTTGCATCTCTGTTTGACTTTGTAGACTGGTGATGATCTCAAATGCTTACCCTTTTGTGTCCTCACCAGACACACAGCACATTCTCTATCAGTGGTCTCCTTGTCTTCCTTTTGCCTCTGCTCATTCTGAGTCATTCCCAGGGCAGCCCATTGCAGCTTGGTACCACTTCTCTTGGATCCTCTCATTGATGCTATCTGGTTAAGAACGCAAACCCCGCATTTAGATATACTTGTGCACAATCCCATCTTAGCTATTGTCTGGTAATTTGGTTTTACTCTTTTTAGTCACTTTTCACCCATGAAGAGAGATTAGTGCAATAGATCCCTTGCTCTTGGTGTCCACGTCCTGCTGTGCCATTCCTGCCGTCTGAGTGTCATCAGGGCCCGTGTCTTGTTCCTAACACATAGAATGCTTTGAAGATTATAGAACACACATGTTGATCACACACATTCCTGTAGAATCTGTTTTCTTGGAAGGCCCTCTTCTTTGCTGGCTTTGAAAAAACAATTTGCCATGTTGAGAATGGTCATATGCATGTGGCAAAATGCCAACAGCCAACCGAGGCCTACTAGGAAATGATTGGTGCTCCCAGCTATGAGAGCTTAGAAGTTAAGCTGCCCACAATGGAGACTCAGGCAGGTACTCAGTCCTCACCCATGCCTTGGTTATAGCTCAGCAGAGGACCCGTATCTTTCCTAGACTCTGGCTGTGGGATCGTATGTGTGTATTGTCTTAATCTGCTGAGTTTGTGGAAATATTGTCCCACAGTCATGAATAATTAATACAGATAGTAGGTCCGTCATGATTATTGAACAGAATTAAATAAAATAATGCATGCAAGTTTGAGTACTGCCTTCAGGAAAGGAGGGATGTGCACAATCTACAGGTTCGCTTTCTGACTTCCAGCTTGGCTTCTATTTTCCATTGATTAGTTTTCTGAGGCACCTGCCAATGTTGGAAGAAATATTTGATTCCATTTACCTGACTGTTGGTGTATTTTTCCCTTCACAAATTTCCTCTTGGTCTGGTCTTTGCTCCCTGGGATAGGGAGTTCACTTTCCAAGCTTTTTCTTCTATAGAAGTCATAGCCCCAGCATTTTTGTGCTAATCAGAATATAGACTCTTTGAGGCCCTAATGTTATCAAACTTCTATTTTGATCCTCTAGCCCAACTCAGAGTGTGCCAATTAAAAGACTATTTTTATAGGAAGCCCCCCCCCAAAAAAAATCACTGACAATTTGGAAACTACAAATTAAAGGAATGACACGTTCCATTTCACCAACATAGCTACCATTAAAAGACTGTTAATACCAGTTGTTGGCAAGTATTTATTACATACATCACTTGTGGGTACATAGTTTGGTAAAATCACTTGAAGAATTGGTAATATATGCTGAAGCTAAACATATAACACATGTCCAGCAGAAATGGGTTCTCAGGTTCACAAAAAGACACACATGTTCACATCAGTTTGTTCATATTTGTTCATAAGGCAGCTGTTAATGAGTAAAATAGATGCTAGAGAGATGGCTCAGCAGTTAAAAACACTTGCTACTATTGCAGAGGATTCAGGTTTGCTTCTTAGCACCCATACAGGGAAGCTAACTCAAATTTCAAGAGCTCTGACACCTTGTCCTGGTAGGCACAGGTACCCACATACATGTGGTTCACATACATTGAGGCACACACATACACATAAACTTTAAAAAATTCATTTAGCAGTTAAATATTCTTTGTTTCATTTCTGTAAAGTTAAGCAGAAGTCAAGGATCACCTGTTGAAGTAGAGAGCAGAGAGGTGGTGGTGTGTGGGACAGTCCTGACTGTGAGAACGTTCCAGATTGCTAGGAATGTTTTGATTAATGTAGTGCTCTCATGGGTAATGAATGGCCTGAGGAAAATGAGCTACATGATTAAAATTTGTTCATGTTACATTACAGTGTATGTTAGATATCAGTAAAAATATAAAGAAACTGAGCATCAGGAATTTTCCATTCACCAAACCTACGGAATAACAGATCATTACTAAGGGAAAACTAGATAGGTAGTTTTGCAAAATAAATGAGTTAGTTTTAAATGCATAGGTCATCTTTTATTAATTTTTATTTGGGGCATAACATTTTTCGTAGTCAGCTTCAGATGTCAACTTAACACACCCGAGAAGAGGGCCCTCAAATTATGAATTGTTTAGATTAAAATGGCTGTGGCCAAGTCTGTGGGGGAGTTTTCTAATTGTAGGAGGGGCCAGCCCACTGTGGGTCTGCCAGCTCTAGGTGAGTGGGCCTGAACCATATAAGAAAGACAGAGCTGACTGAGAAAGCCAGAGAAAGTAAGATGGCACGTCTGCCATCTTCCTTGGACTTTTGGCTCTTTGCTGGGAATCAGCTTAGTCTAGCTGCCCCAGCCACTCTACTTCTTGGTATAATATCTGAGAAACCAGGTAGTTCTTGTTTATTGGCCTGTATTACTCTGTGGGGTTTCTGCTTGCCAGATAATCTCCTACATATAGAGTACATTCTGGTTATTCCTGCTTCTTCAACCATCCCACTAGTCCCCATTTCCTCTCACCACATCTCCACCTCCCTTTCATGGCTTTCTAAACTTTCTTTATGACCCACTGGGTTTACACAGGGCCACTCACATGGGCATGGGTGTGACACTATCCAAGGGAGCATGAGTAACTCAACCACTGACTGCAACACTGAAAACAATGACTTTCTCTCCGCTGCCAGCCTCAGTTGCCATTGGCTCCCCTGAATAGGCCCTCACTCTCCTTATGTTACCAAATGTTTCCTGGTCCCAGTCCTGTGTGGGTCCCTGTAAGCAACTGCAGTTCATGTGACTTCTGGAAGACAGAATTTCAGGCCACCCTCCAAATCCTTTGTCTTCTTCTTTTTGGATCCTCTTCCTCAGTGGTGCCTAAGCCTCAGAGCTGCCACACTTCTTATGGAATGTCTGGGGGCCTTTATATACATGCATAATATTTGTGGCAAGACCGAGGGCATGGAAAACCCTTCAGTTCAATAAAATCACTTGTATGTCCCTGATTGGCCCATGTGTATTATATTTTTATGCATTATTAATGAGTGGGAAGACCATGTATAGGACATTTGTGTGGGCCAGAACACAGAGCAAAGACCAGGTCATGGAGATGGGCTCAGCAAGGCTTTGCTGAGAGAGACTAAGGTAAGTACACATGCTGGATTGACTTGCCAACATTCTTATCATCTCCTACATATAGGAGACTCTCATCTATTTGTCTGTCTGTCTGTCTGTCTAATTTATCTATCTCATCTGAGATCACTTTTTATTTTTATTATGAGTCTTCCTTAACATCTATGTACAATTTACAATGCTGGAAGGTACTCTGCTTGCTCCCAAAGGAGAAATGTAAACACCAGTCCAGCTACAAATCCTTCTATCGACAGTGGTGATCTGGCTGCTGGATACATTGGTACAATGCTGGCACAAAGCTTGTAAGAATAACCAACTGATGTCTGATTTGACTTAAGCCTTACCCTGTGAGAGGGAATCTATACTTAATGTTGTTTGAGCTACCAAGAACCTGAGACTAGAGCCTAGGGACCTAGGGTAAAACCAAATACTGCTGTTCTGCTAAAGGGACATAGAAATAAAATGATTCCAGATGACATACTGCTATACTCATAGATCACTGTCTTTCTCAGTCATCATCAGAGAAGCTTTCTCCTGCAACTGATGGGAACAAATATAAAGACCCATAACCAGAAAATATGTAGAATGAGAGACCTTGAAACACTCAGTTCTAAATAGGAAGTCTCCTTCAAGTCCTTCTCCCTAGGGTCCAGGGAATTGTGCTGAAGAGGAGAAGGAGGAAAGATTGTAAGAGCTGGAGGAGATAGAGGATGTATTAGGTGGTTTTGTGTCAGCTTGACACAAGTTGGAGTCATCAGATAGGAAGGAGTCTCAGATGAGGAAATGTCTCCATGAGGCCTAGCCGTAAGGCAGATCAGTGGGGGAGGGCCCAGCCCATGGTGGCTGGTGCCATCCCTGGCTTGGTGGTCCTGAGTTCTATAAGAGAGCAGGCTGAGCAAGCCAGGGGATGCAAGCCAGGAAGTAGCACCCCTCCATGGCCTCTGCATCAGCTTCTGCCTCCAGGTTCCTGCCCTGTTTGAGCTCCTGCCCCAATTTCCTTCAGTAATAAACAGCAACATGGAAGTGTAAACTGAATAAACCCTTTCCTTCCCAACTTGCACTTTGGTTGTTGTGTTTTATGGCAGCAAAGGAACCCTGACTAAGACAGGGACCAAGGAAAGAGGTTTTCTATACACAACAGGATTGATGCACATATGACCTCATAGAAACAGAGCAGCATGCACAGGGTCTCACCAGATGGGATGCTAGAGCTGAAAGGAGAAGTGGACATACCTTCATCCCTAGCCCAGAAGCTATCTCCAACCGATAACCACTTGCAAAGGAAAATTTAGTGTCTCCTAGGGAGTTTTACTAGTGAAACAAACTACTCTTAAGGGTAGGTTGCATACCCTGCAGTAGATGGCCAAGAGAAAATTAACCCAATGGTGTCTTTGGAGGTTCCTTGTCTCAATATTGAGCCAGGGCATTTTTTTTAACATTATAGGTCATTCACATATATTTTTTGGCTTCCAGTTTTGTGCTTTCATGGGGTCCTTATGTGTCTATGTGTTTCATGTATTTTTCCTTTGACTTTTCCCTCATTTTTGTTTTATCCTATTGTGTTTTTATCCCTTAGATGCATGTTTATTTTCTAATCAGAGACAGGAATGGGGTGGATCCAGATGAGAAGGGAGGTGTGGATGGGCTGGGAGGGGTAAGGGGAGGGAAACCATAATTAGAATACATTTTACAAAAAAGAAAAAAATCCATTTTCAACAAAAGCAAAAAAAAAAAAAAATCTATGTTCTGTGGAACCAGGTCCTAATTATTTAATCTCCATATATTTTCCCTGTGCACCATACTGTCCATTTACCTGTAATCAGAGGAGTGGGAGACACGGGGTAAACTCTGATTCTGTCACTGCCACAGTGGACCAAGTTATCTTGGAAGCCTTCTCAAAGGCAAACTGAATGCCAGAAAAGCTCTTCTTAGACCTGTAGATCTGCACTTTCTGGCTTAGTTAGTACTGCTCACTGCTGCTTGTTTGTTTGTTCTTCGAGACATAACAATACTGGCTGCGTAAGCATTAATATTAATATTAATAGCACCCAAAGAATCCACATGGTTCGGCGCTGTGATGGAAGGAGCCCATCTCGCCCATTCAACCAACAAGACATGAATTGGGGTTTTCACGTCTAGTCTCACTGAGAATATTTTTAACAGTGAAATGAAAACAAAACCATTTCTCCCAGGCACATGCAAATCCACCAGGGACCACTTTGGGATAACAGCGCCTCCAAGCACCTGCAACAGGACTGACTAATGGGTAAAGTGGGCTTTCTTTTCAACTGAGCAGTAACTAGGAAGGAAGGCAGAGATTTCCATGGGCTCCTGAGGCATGGAATTTCTTTTCTTGGCACCTCTGTGGGCTTTCCAAATTTCCAGTTTACTGCAGCGTGGAAGCAACCTTCTTGGTGCCTGGAGCCACTGTTCCATTAGCGTGTTTTGCACATTATTGCTTAGCAACAATTAGCAGTGTGAATCCTGCCTTCTGTGATTTCAATTTGGGTTTCACACACAGGCTGTGTTTCATCCCTTGCCACTCAGTTCACAGCCGGAGCTGTTTTAGAAGAACCTGTGAGAATAGACTGAGGAGGAGGCAGTGGGTATTCAGGCTCTGGGGGAATGGTTTTGAAATGTTACTTAGAGAAGAGTTTGTCTCTAATTAGATCCCAACAATATGAAAGAAATGCAAAAGGTTGGCTATAAGCTCAAAGTAATTTGATTTGGCCTTAAGGGGAGACTGATAACTGTGGGATAATTGCAAAAATCTTGAAAGAGAAAAACTCAAGATCCACCGGAAGAGGGAAAAATAACTCTTTTGCCAGAAAAATTTCTCTTAACCACTGAGCCATCATCTCTCCAGCCCTACATTTCTCTTTATAATATGGAAAGGAAATGTTTTTCTTCTTATGATGCAAAATTGAGGATATTGTGATGACTTATTCGAGCAATAGATCTAGAAGGAGAAGTACATAAACAAGCAGAGGAAGCTGGAAAAATATGGCAGGTAAATCCCCATTAAAGAAGGAGCAACCTGGCTCTCTATCCATCAGAGATGCCAAATGGCCATATCCTAGCTTTAATGCTGCTTTTATGAAAGTAATTTTCTTGAAATTTTTTGATTTTCGAAGTAAACTCATTAACATTTTAGAACCCGGTAAACACAAATGCATACTTATTTTTTCATGTTTATGGGAACATTTCTTCAAACTTTATCACATTCTGTTGAAGAAGGAAGGAATGCATGTTCAAACCCTGCAAAGGAAACAAACTGGAGGTTATATTGTTACTATAGTGAGAGGTCTGTTTTCTAGTCTCTGCTTAGGATCTTGGAGAAAGTTCCAGGGGACCACAGTGAGAGGAGCCATAAGGAAGGGGGGGGTAGATGGATTCTGATTCTTTCTTACAGCTCATAGAAGAATGCACACATAGGGCTGGAGAGATGGCTGGGCAGTTACAATGCTTACTGCTCTTGCAGAGGACCCAGGGATGATTCTCAGCCCTCCCATGCTGCTTAAAACAATCTGTAACACTAGTGCCAGGTGGGCCTTACAACAATTTTGACCTCTATGGGCTCTGCATCTTGTGTTTCACACACTTACATAAAATAACAAATGAATACAAGAAAAACACAATAAGAAACCATAAGTGTAACAAGAATTAAATTTTGGCATTGTATTTTGGAGTCAGGATGTATCACTTGTGGACAAACCAAATTTTCTTACAGTGTGAGAAACTCTTTGAATGAAAACCCTTTGTCAAAAATTATTTGGTTTAGCCATGGTTGATTCACAAAGTACTTAGTTCTACTTTATACAGTGACTTCTTAAATCTTTGGTTTTACTTTAATTGACCAAAATCCGACACCTCCATAACTTCCTATTCACACTTTGACAAACACCTGTTAAAGCTGCTATGAAGTCTCTCCCCATTTATTCAGGTAACTAAATGTCTTATTGTTCTCAAAGAACACACAGTCTAATGAGCAGGACAAATCGTTTAGCAGGCAATGTTCTGGTTCATGCTTTTGAATAGAAGAGAATGGTTCTGGAGAGGTTCAGAGAGAGAGAGAGAGAGAGAGACAGACAGAGAGAGAGAGAGAATGTGTGCGTATGTGTGTGTATGTGTGTGTGTGAGTGTGTGTGTGTGTGTGAGAGAGAGAGAGACACACATGCACATGTGTGCATGATGCATATAGCTGTGTGTAGAAGTCAGAGAACATTTTTTTGGAGTTGGTTTTCTTCTTTTTGCCACATGAGTTCTAGGATCAAACTTAGGTTTCCAGGCAGCACAGAGCCATCTTGCTGGTTTTAGGTAACTCACTTGAAACTTGATTATTATTTATTCTCCTTCCCATTCTTCTCCTCCACCTTCTTTCTTTTCCTCTTCCCCTTCCTCCTTCTTTCTCCTTTATCATTATCATCATCTTTTTCTTGTTTGTGCATGAGTATGTGTGCACACATATATGTGCATGCTATGTTGCACATGGCCCAACAGCTTTCATAGAGTCAGTTATCTTCTCAAAAGGCTAGCACACAGCCTACCCTGTTAACTGTTGAGCCATCCTCTCCACAGGAAGCTCATTCTGAGGTTCAAAAGTCAAGGAGGGATTCCAAGAGGTCATTGTGTAAAAGGCACACCTGCCAGGGTATCTAGTCCTTGTGTCCAGGGAAACAATGTCTGAAGTAGGAATAGAGACCTTAATTTAAAAAGGGAAAGCACTCCACAGAGTGGGGATGGGCTAGTGAGCTGAAAGAAAAGCCCCCAAAGTGCTGGGCTCTAAGCCACAGGATCCTTCATAGGATATTTACCTGGCACTCTACCCTCAGGTTTGTATCTTTTTATTTTTGAGCCTTCTCTATTTGTTGAATGAATCCCAAGCTGGGGAGGGTTCTGTTTTCTTTCTGCCAACTGGCTTCCTTTATATGTTAATCTTTTTCCAGCCTCTACTCTTTCTGCTACAACTGTAAGTGAATTGCTTGATGTTTATAGCAGGCCTTGAATACTGAATCTATATAGGGTAGGACCTGGGATTGTTAACATGTATTCATTCCCCTGATGGGAGTGAGGAGACCTGAACAAAGACAGCCCTATATTTTTAAAGTGTGTTACCATGCAAATTTATTCATTCACAATAAGAAGCGTGAAAGGAAGAGAAGAGAGGTTCTTTTTCCTTAGAATGACCTTTTAAATGTTTGAAACTGTCACCTACTCCTGGAATTGAACAGTACCCTATGAAGTGCTTCTCATGGGACCAAAAACTATTTCTGTATCACCTTCTGTTGCTAGAAGAGACTGTAACCAGCCAGGATTTCTGGGGCCAAACTTGGTCTCAGAAGGCCCAACAAACTAAATTCACCCACCCACCCTCAATTAAAGAGAGGAATAACAGTGGAAAAGAAAGAAGGGAGAATTATTCAACCACATGGAAAAGAAGAACACATAAAGAGGCCCAGTGGTCTCCGAGTCCCCCTGGAAGAACATGATGTGTGGTTCATTTTAAATAGAGACTGTTGGAGTCAGTTCAGCAGCTAGGAGCCCTGACTGCTCTTCCACATGGCCTGGGTTTGTCTGTAAATTGACATCATGATGCCTCACCACCATCTGTAACTCCAGCTCCAGGTGATCTGATACCCTCTTCTGACTTGTGTGAGTACCAGCCATGCAAGGGGTGACAGGCACACACGCAGGCAAAACCCCATTCATATAAAACAACAAATAAACGAACCTATAAATAGAGGGCAAGAGGCATATATAACTAAATAGTCTTGGTCAAGGAATGGTCCTGTCTATCACATTGGTCTGTCCTGCAAGTTGTCAGAAGTATATGGAATCTCTTCTTGGGAGCTAAGTTCCTCTGGCTGGCTGCAGGCTTTAGCCATTTTCTTGCTTAGGTATTTGTCCTTTCTTTACTCAGGGAAGTTTCAATCAGTGTTATAGCTAGGTTCCTGAGCATTACAGAATATCTTCACCCATGTTTCCTATACCTATGAGATTAGTCAGAAATAGATGCTTAATCTTCAAACACTTCATAGACCTGCAGAACATGGCATTTAAAAGTTTTAATATTAGTACTCTGTTGACATGAGACACTATTGCTCCTGACAGCACCATGCACTTTACCAAAAAATGTTGGACACTGTTGTTGCTCCTTCTGGAGTCCATCCTTGCTTCAGCTATGGCCTCTTGGGCAAAGAACTGCCCCTACCTCGACCACTGATTTGGACGTGCGGTCCTATGTGCTTGCAGGAGACAAACATAGGCCAAGTCAGGTTAAGACAACCTTTTTACATCCCTGCTTTGTTGTGGTCTGTCAGGTACTCTAGGCCTTAGCCAAAACTGGCTGTACCAATGTTGCTGTGAGACCTTGGGTAACTGTAGCATGCTGTTTCTGTCCTTGCTGCACCTTTTGGAAGTTGCCCATCTGCACTTCTTGCCTACCCTAGTATTATTATTTTCCTTCTCAGGTCTTTGATGAGGTTGAAGATTAAATTATCACAACTATTATTCTCTATTCCTAGTTAGATATATTAGGCACTACACTTAAGCTTTCCAGCTTAGGACAACTCTATTGTAAACCCCGTTTTGACTTCACTCTAGGACTAGATAGTTAGGCCTTAAGTTTGTATGTTCTCAATTTTCCTTTTCTTATAGTACACTTGTTATTCGCTGTTTTGTATATAGCTTTTGTATCTAGCCCAAATCTTTTCTTTAGACTAAAAGGAGAATTGTAGTGAGATAGTCATCTTGTCCACACCTGTGGCATAGACAGGGTAGAGACAGGGCTGGACATGACCTGGGGGAACTAAGGCTGAGGAGGGGTCTCTGAGAGCTCTTTTGCTTGCAGCATGGGGACAGGAGTACATCCAGAGGCATCCTTAGGACCAGGAACCTGCTAGTGTTCATCTGTCTATGTTGTAAGTTATTTCTCCCTGAATTAACATCTATTCGGCTTATTTGTCTCTCCTGATCCTTATTAAACATCGATGGACTGACATCTGGTTACATTTTCTACTAAGTAGGCTGGAGACCACAATGTACTTAGGAAGCTATCTTAGTCAGGTTCTCCAAAGGAACGGAACTGATAAAATGAATATATATTCACTATATACATAATACACACATGCTAAAGGGGGATTTAATAGACAAGCTAAGTCAAAGTAGTTCAATAGCAATTGTCTCATGAGGGAAAGGCAGAATTCACAAGACCTTCAGTTTAGACTTCTTATGGAGTCCTACTACATTGAGTCTTAATGGTTTCTGCTTTCTGTTTCTCTCAGTTGGAATAATGTTAAGAACTGATCTGGCCATTTGAAATATTACCAGCCTCACAGTTTTATATTTTCTATAGAAAGGATCAATAATATTTCTGTGGTCATTGAAATGATTGCTAGGAATGCCAACCAGGTGGCATGTTACTCTGCCTGCTTGAGTACTAACACATTCCAATGATTTGTTTCTGTGTTTCGCTACTTAATTCATTTGTGTTCACATGCATGCACACTTATTGAGCCTATCATTTTTCTTCATTACAGACACTGTGACTGATGCTGTTTATGCTTTGATGATACACACGTTTATCCATCATCTGTTAACACCATGACATACGAGTGTTTGTGTTGATGGCAGAAGTGCTGCCAAGTGAGGAATGTACCAGTGTAGCAACAATGTCCAGAGGGGAAAATTTCCTGTCTTTGTGAGGTCTTCATATACCTAATGCATACACTGGTAATGTCCAGTGAAATCGGGCTTTGGTGGTGGTAGGATGAGGGACTATTTTTTACTTTGTATATGGCATATTTCCAAAAGCTTTGAACTGTATGCCTATTTCTTCATCTACTCATTTAGTCTTTCTAAAATATAAAGATGACACATGATAGGTGACCAGGGGACAGCAGCAACTAAAGGCAGACATGGGCCATTTTTCCACATACCTTGGTGTCTAGTAGTAGAAAGTACTGCTACAGAGGAAAAACCTGGGTCCTTGGGAGCCATGGATGCTTTCTCACCTTCGTGGGCAGAGGCTGGGGGAGAGTTCTGAAAAATCAACAGCCACCAAACTACCCCAGGCCACTGGCTTCTGTGTCCTTTGAATCAAAAACTCCAAGAATGAATTCCAGGGACCACTTGGAGCTTGAGTTTTGGAAGCAGAGGTGTGAGTTCTGGAAAGGTAGGTTCAGGGATGAGACCTGCAGATGTGAAGAAGACATGAGGCAGTATAGAAGAACAGGTCCCACGAGCAGTGCTGCACGCAAGGGCCTCCATTTTGTTAATAAGGCTTTTCTAGGTTCAAGTTTGGGGAGTAAGCTGACCAATCCAGGTAGCCGACTCATAAAATGTTCATGTACCTCAGTGTTGATCACTGTGTAGCTTCCAGGCACATAGGTAAAAGGAGGAGAAAGACGATATAAAGCCAGGCCAGAAAGCAGAACCTTTAAACACTTCTGACATTTCTGTCTCTGGCCAATATAGAAACACAGAGATCTCTGGCTCTTGACTACTTCAATGCCCATGTCCCTAAAACTGCCCAGCCAGATTCTATTTTATGTTCTCATCAGTATAGAGCCAAACAAAAGAGATTTGGAATCAGTCTGTCACTCATCAGTTACTAACCTCGGTCAAATTCTAGACATTTAACTGAGTTAAAAAATAATTTATTTATATGTATGGGTGTTATGCCTACATGTATGTTTGTGCATTATGTGCCTGGTGCTCATGGAGGCCAGAAGACAGCATTGCATTCCCTGGAACTGGAGTTACAGGGGTTACAAGCTATCATGTGGGTTGTCAGACTCTAATTCATGTCCTCTGGAAGAGTAGCCTTAAGGGCCAAGCCATCTCTCCAGCCCTATTCTTCAGTCTTTTTAGCTGAGGTATTGTGTGGGAAGTCATGTGACATAGCATATGGAATGTGATCCTCACTGTGTGCTAGGCATAACAATTTACACACACAAAATGTGTGTGACACCGTCACTATGACAGGCATTTATGGAGCCCAACAATGGACCAAAAGTTCATGGGAGATTTTAGATATGATCCTGTCGGGAAAATATCCTTGAGAAAATGATGGATGAGTGTCCATATGGGTGAATTGTCTGAAAAACAAAAACCCAAGAAAATTGTTAAGCTCTCTTCGAAGAAGTTCCCTGGAAGAGATGGGTAGTGAGCAAGACTTGGGGACAGATTATTTGATTGAATATAATTTGCTAATATATCTGCTGCATGTCTGGGTGTTTTCACGAAGTGCCTTCCGGTGGATGAGACGAAAGATAAGTAGAACACCAGTCAGTGGAGAGGGTAAGTGTAGTGAGATATTCACCCCTCCCCCCCCCACTCCATCCCTGCATCTGTAGTGCTGACCATGCTCTTTTGGGCGTGGTCACAGAATTGGGGCTAGGCTAGGAAGCCCCTAGTTCTTCGGGTTTCAGAGAGCATCCGGGTGGCAGGGTCTGCTTGCTTAGAGTGGGAGCCCGCGACGGTCGTTCGTTTCTTTTGCAAGTTATTTTCTCCTAATAAACTCCACTTCATCTTACTGGTCAAGCATCCTGATTTCCACGTGCATTTCATACGGGCAGAGTAAGGCCTAGCTCCTGTCTGTTGGTTGGATGTGGTGTCATTTAGGCAGGCCAGGTGCTTCCATGAGGGTTGAAGCAGAGGCCTGATGTACCTAATGTATCTGTTCTCCCAGATTCCCACATCAGTACATTAGACTGACATCCCTGTGCTGCAGGCTGTTTCTAGGCCACTTATATTATGGGGAGGGAGCTGCATTAGAAGAGTATTCTGAGAATGAGAAAGAAAATGCAGTATCAACTCATTTATTGGGTGCAATAGGATATTAAAGAGAGGTTTTGCAATTGATGTCTGTTAAATGTAAACAAGTTTCTATGCTTTTGGCACTTTCAACCCTTTACTAGTCTAGGAGGCACTAAGAATCTGCTAAGTGAGGCAAATTTAGACCGTCAGTGTCCTCGGTCATGTAATGTTCCGGTAGCCATGGAAGGCTGGTTAGGAAGAACATGGCACTGGGAAATGTCTTATTGTAGTCTCAAATGCCCACAGATAAATTAAGCTATGAAAAGTGAGGTGGGAGGAGAGGAGCGGGAAGGAGGATGTGGAGGGTATGGCTGACAGGGATGCTGAGGGGACAGGGAGGGGGGCTAGAGCAGGTGGACATGGGGAGAAAAGAGAGAACCAAGCCCCCAGTCCCCTGATGACATCATTATGAAAGTGGATTGCTGTGGGAGCCGGGGACTGCGGTGCTGTGGGCCCTTGCATCCTGTTTCCATGAGGCTTTGGTGACAGAGACAGACAGAACTCACATTCAGGGGAATAATCGACAGACTAAAGGTAAGCTTGCTCCTTTTCTCCCCCGTCCACGTTTGGAAAGCTATCAAATCAAGATTTTTCCTGAGATATTAGGCCTGAGGGCTTCAGGTCCCCATTATTTGAAAGCCAGAGCTTTCTGGTCTCTTAAGTTAGTGTTTCTGGGTCCTTGCATGCACAGATATTGATACTCCTTCATCACAATTCCTGGACCCGGACTCTTGGCCCCAATACCAGCGAAGCGGCACACAATAGCCACATATATCTTAGGTTCCTGTTTTCTGATGTTTAAAGCAGCACATATTTGTTATTAAGAAATTTCATAAAAGCAGACCATCAGGAAAAATATGCACCATCTCACCAACCAGAGGGAAACAGAAACATTTGTCTCACAACCATCTGATGTTTCTGCTCTGATCTTATTTTTTCATAAATCAAGATTACTTGTGATCCAATTTTATATCCCACTCTTCCCCCACACTTAATCGTATGTCCTGCATTTTCCATGTCATTAAAGTGCTTCATAAATATGGTTCTTGGTGACTGCTGAACATGCTAATGATGGCAATGCTGTAATGGACTTGGCTGTTCCTTTTTCTCTGTGTCACACTGGTTCTTTTCCCGTTCTTTTGGTAAAGACAGACGCTGTTGAGGATGTGTGGTCTCTCTTACATACTGCGATTACACAGTCTTTCTCGAGAAGTTTATACCTTCTGTTTTCATTGGTTTCTCGAATGTGGTTAACCTTTGTGTTGTCTTAGCATTTTCTCCGAAGCTTCCACACACTGTGCTATTTAACTTTCCTGTGCTAATATTAAACATGCTACTCGATTGCCCTTCTTTCTGTCAGTGGAATATGCCCTTTCAAAGTGTCAGCCTATCAGGAGGATCCCTCTGTAGATGCTCTGGATGGTTCCTGGCTGTCTGAAAGACACACTGTCTTGAAGTGTGTTGCTTCTCTGGCTGGAGCTTTTATCCTCTAGCTATGTAAAACTCTCACTTCTATAGAAAGTTGGACCTGTGGGGTTGCAGGGACAGGGCCATTTTGTTCCATCAGGGGAAAAATGCACAGATACTTTAGCAAAGAACAGTGTATCGTCAGTCTACATGGGCTGCTGAGACAAAAATCCCATAGGATAGACAGTTTCAATGAAACATTTAGTTTTTCGTATTTCAGGAAGCTAGAAGTCCAAAACCAAAGCTGGGAAAATCCAATTTTGGCAGTTTTGGTGAGGCCTTTCTAGGTTGAAGATAACCTTATTTCATGCGTTTTTATCTGGTATTACACACACACACACACACACACACACACACACACACGCACGCACGCACGCACGCACGCACAGGTACACATGCACAGAAATATGGGAAGAAGGGAAGAGGAGTAGAGACCTGGTGTCAGGGTCCCATTCAGGGGTCTCACCTCATTACTTCAACACAGCAGTTTGGGGGGCATTATTCAATTTGCAGCCAGAAGCTATACAATGCTGGGGTGTTGTACAGTTCTAGATTTTAGCTGTTCGTGGGGAGTTTGGCTTGCTTGATTCTTGGATTACTGGCTTCCAGGTGAAGAATGATGTTGTTGTTGGATGTTTGTAAATAAACATAAATAAATGTAATTATCCAGAGAGCTTGACCATTATTAACTGGGACACAGGATTTGGAATTTAAAAGCTTGAATTAGTGAATTATTTCATAGATAATCATCATGAACAGAAATCTGAGGTGCCTGGAGAGATGTCTCAGGTTTACTGTAAGAGCTGGTCAAGGATAAGGGCAAGAATTCAGGTTCTAGTATGCATAACTCCAGCTTCCAGGGTTCTGATACCCTCTCTGGTCTCCACAGTTACTCACACACACATGCATACATGCCCATGGGCACATACACAAAGAAAATCTTAAGACAAAAAGAAATCTGAGGAACAATATGGACGGCCAGACACTAAGGACCTACCCTGCCATGCAGGGGGCTACAGAGGTGACCTGTAGTCCTAGGACCTGTAGTCCTAGAGGACCTAGAGTCCTAGGTCAATATTCTTATGAGGGAAATGGGCCATAAACAGAGTGGCTACAGGAAGGCAGGGCTATAGAAGGCAACACAAGCAACTTGACTGGGGCTGCCTTGCTGGTCAGAAAATGTCTTCCTGGAGGAGCTAACATCTGGAGAGGGATGAGGGAGAAGCCTAGGCAGGCATGAGGAGAGGAGTATCCAGAACACTGAACCTGCATATCAGATACTGCTATTGTTGGCCCTAGATGGCTTCACAGTCCACTCTCTGCTTATGGACAGAACCTGCCACAGAGTGGGGTAATCTTAAGTCTGAAGTCTGTGTGTCCCTGAAGCCCAGACACCTTCAGGGTCTCATAGTTACTACTGGTTCCACAGAAAGTCCCTTCTAAAGCTCAGAAGTACCATTCGAAGTGAAAATCATGGAATCCTCATGCTACAGTGAAGCTCCCTCAAGGGTGCCCTGTGGCAGATGGGAGACACGGCAGCATGCTCGTCAGGGCCATCACAGCCAATGCTGGCACTGGAAAAGCTACTGTTGCTTCAGTGGTCTACACCCACTGACAATGGGGGTCTTTTCGTCTCGTGTGTAGAGCAGACCCTTAATTAGAGTTTAGAAACTGTAGTAAAATGATATACAAAGCCAAATCATATACAGAGTTAACCGAAACCTCCCTAGAAAATGTTCATTTCTAACTGGTCCCTGACTGGTGGCGATTCTTCTAACACCCGAGTCAGCATCGTAAACAGTTTGTTAGTGGGGCCAGTCGGCTGTGGGTTCTACAATCAGCCTCTCACCTGCAGTTTTCCCTGGAACCCTGCAGTATTCGTTTGTCACATATGTCATGTGGAGCTTCTCTGTGCTTTTCTGGGCCCTAGACCTAATGTGTTTCCTGTGTTCCTCTTAGTGTCTGTGTTCATGCTGCTGTGACTGGAATCACTCCCAAAGTGGGTGTTCCGTGAGCATTGTGGAATATTACTTTAACAGTGTAAAGGTGTGTTACATTTGCTTATGCTGTACTTGTTTAACATGTAAGGGTGTGTGTTTAACTATGCAAAGATGTGTTACATTTGTTTCACCTTGTCTGCCTCAGGCACCTGATTGGTCTAAGAAAAAGCAGTGAAAGCAAGATCTACAGAAGGAAAGAAAAGTAATAAGCCCCAAAGCAAAAGGTAGAGACACAGGTTAAGTTAAAAGAGCTAGCCAGAAACAAACTTAAGCTAGGTCAAGCATTCCAAACTAATAAGAAGTCTCCATGTCATGATGTGGGAGCTGGTTGGAGGCACCAAGGAAAAGCATGGTACATGAGGGAGTGCCTTGAATGCCTGAGATGGGGCTGTCTGGTGTGTCAAGGCAGGAATGCGCGCAAGCACCTGTGCATAGGACGCCAGACAGGAGGCCACGGAGTCTGAATGATGTACACAGTTTGGCTCACAGTTAGGAATAGCTTATTGTCATTTTATATTTTATTACTGTCAGTTTCAGTGTTTGTGGCAACAACCTAAATGCCTTTCTCAACAACTTAACCCCTTTTATCAATGAAGCCTCAGGCTCAAGGCCAGAGAATCTTGGTTCTCAACCTTCCTAATGCTGCGACCCTTTAATGCAGTTCCTCATGTTATGAAGACCCCAACTTATTTCTGTTGCTACTCATAACTGTAATTTTGCTACTATTGTGAATTGTAATGTAATTATTGGATATGCAGGATATCTGATATGTGACTCCCATGAAAGGGTTGTTTGACCTCCCAAAGGGGTCGTGACCCACAGGTTGAGAAACATTGCCACAGAGGACTCACAGGGCACATTGGTTACAGAGCCCTTAAATACTGTTTGTTTCCAAGGATGGGAAAATGTGGGATCTTGGGACCTCTGTGATAGGATACCCCAACAGTATGGGCCATCCTTCCTCTTTATTCCATTCCTAATAGATATGAAACCAATAGGAGTTGGAGGACCTGAATAGCAAACTTGAGTCGGCCACATACAACCCCTAGCGTGCTGGGTGACTGGGCGATAGGACAGGGTAGTAAGTCCCTGGGAAACTTGCCCATGATTTGGCTGCTATTTTATAGGGTAGATATGAGGTTAAATGGGTCCCCCAGCTACACTTTCAGAAGGCTTAAAAAAAAAAAAAACAGCCTTTACTCTTCTAAATCAGATTATGATTCTTTTTTTATTCTTGGAGCTGAAAATCCTTTTAACAGACAAAAATCCTTCTTTTTGTAGAATTTTTTTACCTTATATCCCCTTCCCTATGTTTTCATTACTATTTTTATTGTTTCCTGCCTGTCCTTTATTGTGCCATGGGCTCTTGAGTAAATAATTCGCTATTATTTATGACAGATGTTGTAATGGGATTTAGTGAAAAGGAGAGCCTTGGGCAAACTTTCAAGGTGGTAAAGTGTTTGTGTTTTCCATTCTCATTTTTCTCTTTCCTTTTGGAGGGCTCAGTGCCCTTTCCCTAGACACCCATACCCTTTACCCTGGGTCCCCCAGGCTCACCTCAGTCCTGTGCGACTGACCACACAGGGTCTTTCCTTGACAAATCTTCTGCCCCACCAATTAGTGTCCCTTTTCCTCCTGACTCCACCATTTGAAAATGGTGCAGACAAAGTCATTTAGGACAGGTTACTGGACAGGGGGTGTGGCATTCAGTTCCCTTCATTCTGTGTGGAGTACACAGACACTTGTTTGATCTCTCATTCTCATATTATTTGCAGCATTTGATCCTACATCCATATTGTGAGACTGATTCCTTTTTGATATTCTAGAAGAAGCTTTATTCTTCATCAGCCACAGGTTGTGTAAACATTACATATTAGGACACAGTTGCTTCAGCATATGCAATTGTAGCTGCTCCTACAACACAGGCTGACAGAACAAACTGTACATATTTATGTTCTCATTGTTCATCCTGTTAAGTCCAAACCCAGCTGTGGTGTTCAAAAACCTGTAGAGGGTGGCTTTATCTGTGTTTCTTTGTTTTCTTTTTTCTGAGACAGGGTTTCTCTGTGTAGACCTAGCTGTCCTGGAACTGGCTCTTGTAGATCAGCCTGACCTTGAACTCAGAGATCCGGTTGCCTCTGCTTCCCTAGTGTTGGGATTAAATGCATGCACCACCACTGCCTGGCATATCTGTGTTTCTTGTTACATCTTGTTCCCCTTACATTTGTCTATGGGCAGTGAAGTGGGGAGGAAGTGACTCTGGACAAAATTCTGTGTTTCTCTTACCATGGATTTCTTGCTTCAAGGTCTCTTTCGCATGGCCTCTCTCCCTGCCCCGGATCCCAAATCTCTTTCTACTGAATAATTTTCTGTCCATTTTATAGTTCTTTCTTAAATGCTTCCTCTACAGAGAGGCTCTTCAGGTCAAATCAATTTGATGTGTCAAACAGACCTAAAGAAACAGTGCTGTCCTAGTAACAAGAAATATAGATTGAGAGAGCTTTGTCATTGTTGAGTTCAAGTGCTCATTTTTATTTACACACATTACTTATTTTCTGCATCAAGGTTTACTCATCTGCCGAGTGAGCATGACCAGCATAATATCAACAGTATCAACCACAGTGGGAATTGTCCAGAATGCTTGGAGTAGTAATCTCTCCATGGACATGCATGCTAAATGTGCTTTCTTTCTGTGTGCAGCTGATCAAAGCCAAGTGAAGGCAAGAGTGCCCATGAACTTGCAGACATGCAAAGACTAGGTTTGCAACACTAGCACTTTTGAGAGGCCTGAAGAAATACTTCACTATTGGGAGCTCTCAGTTCTTTGGGCCATGAGTTTTGATGCATACTGAAATGTCTTCTCCTTCTTCTCCTTTTTCTCCTTTTCTCCTTCTTTGTCTTCTTTTTCTTCCTTCTTTCTTCTTCTTCTTCCTCCTACTCCTTCTTCCTTCTTCTCTTCCTTCATCTTCCTCCTTCCTTCTTCTCTTCCTCCTCCTTCCTTCTTCCTCTTTTTCTTCTTCTCTCCAAATCTTTTTAGTGCTTGTAGAGATTTAACTTTCCCTTCATATTTGTCTTAAGTATTAAGAGAATTTGTTTGTTGGGGTAAAATTGCATTCAGTTTCTCCTGCAGCCCCAATCAGTTACTCACTTAACATCACAACTGGTAAGTTGCCAAGCAGATACAAGGTTCTGCTTGGAGGGAAACAATCTTAGGACTGCCAGTTCCACTGGAGGGGATGGGGTTAAATACAGTCCACACCAGCCCATTAGCTCTGCCACTTACCCTACTAATTTGCCAAAGTTGAGATGCAATTGGAATTTTTTTGTTTTATTATTCCGTTTGCTAAATATATTAAATGATTGCTTGTTGAAATACAAACTAGTGAATTGTGGACAATTTACAAAGATATATCATCACTAATTCTAGACTGTCTTCATTACCTTTAAACAGAAACTTCTTATGCTTACCTTGTGATAAAAGTATTTTTTCATTTTGTATTTAAATTTAAAACAAGGTTGTTTTACATGTCAATCCCAGTTCCCTCACCCTCCCATCCTCCCCTATCACTCCCACCAAACCCCAGCCTATCCCCTTTCTGTTCTACAAGGAGGGAGAGGCATTCCATGGGGAGTCTTCAAAGTCTATCATATCATTTAGAGCAGGGCCTAGGTCCTCCCCCATGTGTCTAGACTGACAAAAGTATCTTTCTATATATGGGATGGGCTCCCAAAGTCCATTTATACTAGGGATAAATACTGATCCATTACTAGAGGCCTTGTAGAGTGTCTAGTTCTCTTAACAAACAGCCACATTTAGGGGGTCTGGGTCAGTCCTATGCCGGTTTCCCAGCTATTATACTGGGGTGCATGAGTTCCCCCTTGTTCAGGTCAACTGATTCTGTGACTTTCTCCAGTCTGGTCTTGAGTCATTTGCTCATCACTCCTCTCTCTCTGTAATTGGATTCCAGGGGTTTGGCTAGTGTTTAGCTATGGGTGTCTGCTTCTGCTTCCATCAGCTACTGGATGATGGTTCTAGGATGACATATAAGGTAGTCATCAATCTCATTATCGTGGAGGGGCATTAAAAGTAGCCTCTTGTTAAAATAGTCCCACTTTTAAGTAATCCATTTTCAAATTTGTAGATCAATAATTTTTTTTTTTTTTACTGTTGTTAGGAGAAAAAAAAGTAGCTTAGATTGTTTAGTTGAGACCATCCTTGTAGATCTCTGGGCATTTCCCTAGTGCCAGATTTCTCCTTAAATTTATAATGGCTCCCTCTGTTACGGTATCTCTTTTCTTGTTCTCCTCTATTTTTTCCCAGTCTCAATCTTCCTGTTCCCTCATGCCCACCTCTCACCTCCTCTTCTCCCCTTCTCTTTCTCCTATCTCTCTCTCCCCTTCCTCCATGCTCTCAATTTCCTCAGGAGATCTTGTCCCTTTCCCATTCTCCAGGGGACAATGTATGTCTCTGTTAGGGTCCTTCTTTTTTCCTAGCTTTTCTGGTGGTGTGAATTGTAGGCTGCTAACCCTTTGCTCTATGTCTAAAAGCCATATATGAATGAGTACATACCATGTTTGTCCTTTTGTGACTGGGTTACCTCACTCAGGATGGTTTCTTCTAGTTCCATCTATTTGCCTGTGAATTTCAAGATTCCAATTTTTGTTTTGTTTTGTTTTGTTTTTTGTTTTTTTTTTTTTTCTGCTGAGTAGTACTTCATTGTGTAAATGTACCACATTTCCTATATTCATTCTTTGGTTGAAGGGCATCTACGTTGGTTCCAGGTTTGAGCTATTACAAATAATGCTGCTATGGACATAGTTGAACAGATGTCCTTGTTGTATGAATGTGCATCTTTTGGGTATATGCCTAAGAGTGAAATTACTGGGTCTTGAGGTACCATTTTCCTGAGGAACCACCACACTGATTTCCAAAGTGCTGTACAAGTTTTAATTCCCACTAGAGTGGAGGAGTGTCCCCTTTCTCCACATCTTCTCCAGCATAAACTGTTATTGGTGTTTTTGATTTTAGCCATTCTGATAGGAGTAAGATTGTTGGAAACCAGCAGTCTGATGACCCCGCCCCCCAACGGGTGGGATGCTCATGGTCATGTGATCCCTATGTCAGGCATTACCTGATTGCACAGGGGACTCAGTTATGCATGTGCAAGTTTCCCTTTTAAAGCAAGCTTGCCAAGCGTGCCCCTCTCTCTCACTCCCTCTTCTGTTCTTTTCCTCTCTCTCTCTCTTTCTCTCTCCTGCTTTCAGTTGGCCACCAGCTACCTCCCCCTTTCCCTCCTCTCTACCAATAAATTCCATGTGGGTGCTGAGTCTTGTGTTTATGTTTCATAGGTGCCAACTGTAGCAAAAGAACAACAAAGGTGGTATCTCAGAGAGTTGTTTTGGTTTGCATTTCCTTGATGGCTAAGGATGTTGAGCACTTTCTTAAGTGTCTTTCAGCCATTTTAGACTCCTCCATTGAGAATTCTTTATTTAGTTCTTTACCCCTCTTTTTAATTGGATTATTTGGTGTTTTGGTAACTAGCTTCTTGAGTTCTTTGTATATTTTGGAGATCAGCTAAGTGAATATCTTTTTCCATTCTGTGGGCTGCCGTTTTGTCTTGTTGACTGTCTCCTTTGCCTTGCAGAAGCTTCTTGGTTTCAGGAGGTCCCATTTATTATTTGTTGATCTCAGTGTCTGTGTTACTTGAGTTATGTTCTGGAAGCAGTCTCCTGTACCAATTTGTTCAAGGGTACCTCCCACTTTTTCTTCTAAGAGGTTCAGTGTGGCTGGGTTTATGCTGAGAGCTTTGATCCATTTGGACTAAGTTTTGTGCATGTTGATAGATATGGATCTATTTGCAATCTTCAATACACCAGTATCCAGTTATGCCAGTACCATTTGTTGAAGAATGCTTTCTTTTTTCCATTGTATAAATTTAGCTTCTTTGTCAAAAATCAGGTGTTCATAGGTGTGTGGGTTAATATCAGGGTTTTCAATTAGATTTCATTGGTCTACCTGTTTATTTTTGTCCTAATACCAAGCTATTTTCATGACTATAGCCTTATATTAGAGTTTGATGGTGATGTTCCCAGAAGTTCCTTTATTGTACAGGGTTGTTTCGGCTATCCTGGGTCTTTTGTTTTTCGATATAAAGTTGAAGATTGTTCTTTCAAGGTCTGTGAAGAAGTGTGCTAGGATTTTGATGGGGATTGCACTGGATCTGTAGATTGCTTTTGGCAAGGTTGCCATTTTTACTATGTTTATCCTACCTATCCAAGAGCATGGGAGATCTTTCCATTTTCTGCTATCTTTTTAAATTTCTTTCTTTAAAGACTCAACGTTCTTATTATATAGGTCTTTCACTTGTTTGGTAAGCATTACCCAAGATATTTTATGTTGTTTGTGGCTATAGTAAAGTGTGATGTTTCTCTGATTTCTTTCTCAGCCCCTTTGTTGTCTGAATAAAGTAGGGCTACTGATTTTTTTTTTTTTTTTGAGTTAATGTTGTATCCTGCCACTTTGCTGAAGGTGTTTATCAGCTGTAAGAGTTCCCTGGTAGAGTTTTTCAGGTCGCTTATGTAAACTATCATATCATTTGCAAATAGAGACAGTTTGACTTCTTCCTTTCCAATTTGTATCCCCTTGCTCTCCTTTTGTTATCTTATAGCTCTAGCTAGTACTTCAAATACAATATTGAAGAGATATGGAGAAAGTGGGCAGCCTTGTCTTGTTTATGATTTAGAGGAATCATACTGAGTTTCTCTCCATTTAGTTTATGTTGGCTGTTGGTTTGTTGTATATTGCTTTAATTATGTTTGCATATGTTCCTGTTATTCCTGATCTCTCCAAGACCTTTATCATGAAGGGGTGTTGGATTTTGTCAAAGGCTTTTTCAGCATCTAGTGAGATGATTATGTGGTTTTTGTTTTTCAGTTTGTTTATATGGTGGATTACATTGATGGATTTTCTTATGTTGAATGATCCCAGCAACCCAGGGATGAAGCCTACTTGGTCATGGTGGATGATTTCTCTGATGTTTTCTTGGATTTTATTTGCTATTATTTTGTTGAGTATTTTTGCATCAATGTTCATGAGGGATATTGGTCTGTAGTTCTCTTCCTTAGTTGTGTCTTTGTGTGGCTTGGGTACCAGGGTAATTATAGCCTCATAAAAAGAGTTTGGCAATGACCCTTCTGCTTCTATTGTATGGAACACTTTGCAGATTATTGGTATTAGCTGTTCTTAGAATTTCTGGTAGAATTCTGTACTGAAACCACCTGGTTCTGGGCTTTTTTTGGTTGGGAGACTTTTGATGACTTCTTCTGTTTTATTAGGGGTTATAGGTCTATTTAAATTGCTTACTTGGTACTGATTTAATTTTGGTAAGTGATGTCTATCCAGAAAATTGTCCCTTTCCATTAAATTTTCAAATTTTGTAGAGTACAGGTTTTCAAAATATGATTGGAAGATTCTCTGTATGTCCTCTGTGTCCATTGTTATGTCTCCCTTTACATTTCTGATTTTGTTAGTTAGCATGTTCTCTCTGTGTCTTTTGGTTAGTTTGGTTTGTCTATCTTGTTGATTTTCTCGAAGAACCAACTCTTTGTTGCATTGATTTTTTTTTTATATTGTTTTCCTAGTTTCTACCTTATTGATTTCAGCCCTCAAATTATCTACTCCTCCAAGGTGAGTTTGCTTCTTTTTGTTCTAGAGCTTTCAATTGTACTATTAATTCTCTAGTGTGACTATTGTCCAGTTTTTTCATGTGGGCACTTAGGGCTAAGAACTTTCCTCTTAGCACTGCTTTCTAAGTATCCCATAAGTTTGGGTATATTGTGTCTTCATTCTCATTGAACTCTAGGAAGTCTTTAATTTCTTTCTTTATTTCTTCATTGACCCAGGAGTGGTGCAATTGAGCATTGTTTAATTTCCATGAATTTGTAGGTTTTCTGTAATTTGTGTTGTTGAATTCTAACTTTAAAGCATGGTTGTCTGATAAGATACAGGGGGTTATTATATTATTTTGTACCTATTGAGGTTTATTATATTGCTGAATATGTGGTCGATTTTCGAGCAGGTTCCATGTGGCTCTGAGAAGAAGGTATATTCTTTTGTGTTTGGATGGAATGTTCTATAAATGTCTGTTAAACCCAATTGGGTCATAACTTCTGTTAGTTACTTTGTTTCTTTGTTAATCATCTGTCTTGTCTGGTGGACCTGTCTAGTGTTGAGAGTTGGGTGTTGAAATCTCCCACTATAAGTGTATGAGGTTTTATATGAAGTTTAATTTTAGTAATGTTTCTTTTATGAATGTGGGTACCTTTGTATTTGAGGCATAGTTGTTCAGAATTGAGATTTCATCTTGATGGATTTCCTCTGTGATGAATAAGAAATGACCTTCTTCATCTCTTTTGATTGATTTTAGTTTAAAGTCTAATTTATTAGATATAAATGTTGCTACACCTGCTTGTTTCTTGGGTCCATTTGATTGGAAAGTCTTTTCCCAATCCTTAACTCTGAGGTGACATCTATCTTTGAAGTTGAGGTGTGTTTCTTGTATGCAGCAAAAGGATGGATTCTGTTTTCATATCCACTCTTTTAGCCTGTGTCTTTTTATGTGTGAGTTGAGACCATTAATATTGAGGGATATTAATGACCATTGATTGTTAATTCTTGTTTGTTTTGGATTTGCTGTTGGTGGTGGTATTGTGTGTGGATCCCTCCCATTTTTCTTTTGGCTGTTGGTAAAGTGGGATTATCTATTGCCTATATTTTTGTGGGTGTCATTTATTTCCTTGGATTGAAGTTTTCCTTCCAGAACTTTTTGTAGGGCTGGATTAGTTGATGTGTATTGTTTAAATCTAGTTTTGTCACAGAATGTCTTGGTTTCTCCATCAATAGTGATTGAAAGCTTTGCTGGGTATAGTAGTCTGGGCTGGCATCCATGATCTTCTCGTGTTGGCACAATATCTATCCAGGACCTTCTGGCCTTTGGAGTTTCCATGGAGAAGTAGGTATAATTCTGATAGGTTTTCTTTTATATGTTACTTGGCATTTTTCCTTTGCTGCTTTTAATATTCTTTCTTTATTTTGTATGTTTGGTTTTTTGATTATTATGTGGTGAGGGGACTTTCTTTTGTGGCCCAATCTGTTTGGTGTTCTGTAAGCTTCTTTTACTTTCATTGGCATGTCTTTCTTTTGGTTGGCAAAGTTTTTTTTTTTTTTTTCTGTGATTTTGTTGAATATGTTTTTCTGTACCTTTGAGTTGGGTCACTTCACCTTCTTCTAAACTTATTATTCTTAGATTTGGCCTTTTCATGGTGTCTCATATTTCCTGCATATTTTGTGTCAGGGATTTGTTGGACTTAAGATTTTCTTTGGTTGATGAATCTATTCTATTTCTCCTAGTGTATCTTCAACCCCTGAGATTCTCTATGCCATTTCTTGTATTTGGTTGGTTATGCTTGCATTTGTAGATCTGTAGTTCCTAATCATTTGCCTTTTACAGCAGTCCCGTCAGTCTGGTATTTCTTTCTTTTTTTTTTTTTTTTAATCTATTTCAGCTTTCAAACCTTGCACTGTTTGAACTGTTTCTTGTAATTTTTGGTTTTGTCTTTTCCTCTATTTGCTGACTTTTTTCTTCCATTCCTTTAAAGGGTTTTCTCATTACCTCTATGAGAGTCTCTATCATCTTCATGAAGTTGTTTTTTAGGGTTGTTCTCTTCTGCTTCATCTGTGTTGAGATGTTCAAGTCTTGCTGGTGTGAAATCTCTAGACTCTGGTGGTATCATATTGATTTTTCTGTTGTTGACTGTATTCTTATACGGTCATCTATCCATCTCTTCTTCCAGTGTGTACTGATAGGGTCTCTCCCTCTTCTGGTGGGTACAGGACCAACGTTATCTTCCGGTGGGTGCAAGCAATGTTAATAGTCTGATGGCTCACCTACTCCAGTGGGTGGTTGTGGGATTCCTGTGGTTGGAGGCTGGACCAGGATGCTGGCAGACTCTGGATGAGCTGGTTTGCTAGGGCAGGCTCCCCTGCAGGCAGTCCTCAGTCCTCAGTCTCCAGGATGCTCAGAGCAGGGCACTCGAAGACAGGCTAGAAACAGGACCCCTCCCATGGTTGGAGGTGGGACCAGGACTATGTCAGGCTCCAGATGGGCAGGACCGCTAGGACAGCCTCTGGGTAAGGCTGGACCTTTGGGGAAGGCTCCCCTGCAATCAGTCCTCAGCCCTCAGGACACTCTGAGCAGGGCACAGGAAGGCAGGTAAGAGACAGGCTCACACTTACCCCTTCCAATGGTTGGAGGTGGGACCAGCACAATGGCAGCCTCCAGATGGGCAGGACCGCTAGGATGGGCTCCCCTGCATGCAATCCTTAGTGCTCAGGATGCTCTGAGCAGGACACTGGAAGGCAGCTTAAGATTGATTCTTTAAATATATTATTCTTGGGGTTGAGTGGGCTGTAGCTTAGTTGGTAGAGTGCTTGCCCAACACACACACACATAGTTCGATATTCCAGCACCACATAAAACCAGGTATAGTGGCTCACATTTGTAATTCCAGCCCTAGGAAGGTAGAGGCAGGAGGGTTAGAAGTTTGAGGTCATGCTGGGCAGTGGTGGAGCATGTCTTTTATCCCAGCATTCAGAGGCAGAGGCAGGCAGATCTTTGTGAGTGCAAGGCCAGCCTGGTCTACATAGCAAGTTCCAGGATAGGCTCCAAAGCTACAGAGAAACCCTGTCTTGAGAAAAAACAAACAAACAAACAAAAACAAAAACAACAAAACAAAACAAAAATAACAAAACCAAGAAACAAAAACAAAACCAAGAAACAAAAACAAAACCAGAAGTTCTAGGTCATTCTCTCTGAGTTTGAAGCCAGTCCTGGATAAATTTGACCCTGTTCTTCTGTTTCTTACTTTTGGATCCTGTTATATGAGCTAAGGATACATTTAACCAGGAGCAATATACAGCTGAAAATACTGGCTTCTATTAAGACACATGCTGCTTTTCATTCAGTTAAAAGGATTCTAGAAGTGGTTCAGGGCTTGGAGAGTAGTTCCCATTTTTCAGAGGTGAGTGCCCCTTCTCTGTTCTATCAAGCATAGTTTACATTATTAAAATGATGCTCCTGTCCTCTTAGGATATGACCTCTCCCTCAGCAGACCCAGGTGTATGGCCATTTCAGTGCTCTGTTAGATGGCCAGTGATTGGTCATCTCAGACACTGGGGTTGGTCTATTGAAGAGTAAGATTGTTTCAAAGTTCACAGTTCTGGAATCCCATCCTGATCTTTGGTTGCAGGCTCAGTCCAGAGTGCTGCCCGCTGAGATGACCAGAGGTCAGATGCTGCAGCTCATCATAGAGGTAAGGAGAAGAAAAGCAGAGTGAAGGGTCTTCATATAGGTGGGATAATTCTAACCAAACTTTGAATGTGCCTGGACATCTCCTCTTCTGATGAAGTGATAATTTTTACCCCAAAGCACTAAGGTATGTTAAGTGTAAATATCAACCTCTCTAGAAAAGATACAATCTTCCATATGCAGTGTAGCCCAGGGCAGCAACTGATCAAAGCAGATAACTTCAATTTTGCCTCTAAATTATGGAATGGGAGAAAGAGGGTTATTGTTTGATACTCATTTAAAAGTAAGACTAAAACAGGGGTTTGAGAAGATGGCTCGGCTGTTAAGAATACTTGCTGTTGCTCTAGAGGACCTGCGTTTGGTTCCCAGAACCCAAATCTGGCTGCTTGCAATTTTTTGAGACTTCAGCTTCAGGGGATCCAAGGTTTCCACAGACATTTACACTCACTCACATGTACAACCCCCAACACATGATTAAAAACTAATAAAAATAAAAAGCCCTAAAGCAGCTAATCACCTTTAAGATAATATGGGAGGATTATGGTGGTGAACATACCTAGAGTCTACTAACAAAGCTTACTTAAAGGTGGAAGCCAGAATTAATCAGATAGCCATATTAATAAAATTGTGATTATAAACTCAGAGGCATCATCAACCTTCAATGCTACAATATTATTTTAAGGTGAGTGACTTTTGTTTATGTTGCATTTGTTTAACTCTGTGAAACTGATTCTTTGCTTGTCTAAAACACCTGATGGTTCTAATAAAGAGCTGAATGGCCAATATCATCGAGGCAGGAACAAGGATAGGCAGGGCTGGCAGGGAAAGAGTAAATAGAAGGAGAAATGAGGAGGGACAGAGAGAGAGAGAGAGAGAGAGAGAGAGAGAGAGAGAGAGAGAGAGAGAGAGAGAGAGGAGGACATCAAGGACAGTCACCCAGTCACCTAAGCCAACCATGGAGTAAGAAGGAAAGTGAGATATGCAGAAGTAAGAAAAATAAAAGCCCAGAGGGAAAAGGTAGTGGGGATAATTTAAAATAAGAAAAGATGGCTAGAAACAGGCCAAGCTAAGGGAGGAGGGGCATTCAAAAGTAATAAGACTGTGTGTAATTTACTTGGGAGCTGGGTGGAGGGCCTCTCACAAAAAGCCAAAAAGTCAAAAGATTAAAAGAGTCATTCTTACACAGAGGGGCATCAGAATTCTTCCCAGTGACTGAGGGACAAGTGAGAGGTAGTAAATACAACTTCCCAGAACATGAGGTACCATTTGTAAGGTACAATGTGAAGTGGAGATGCCCAGTTCTCATTCAGAAATGATACAGTGTGTCAAACGAGGCTCTGATCTTCCCAGTGCCACCTGCAGATGCACAGGTGGCCTACCTGCATCGGCAGCTCCATTAATCACACCCCTTGTCCCAAGACATGCTCTAGGTGACAGAATCATTTAATTATCCTGACAGCCTTGTAGGACAGATAGCATCAATTATCCATACCCACTCTATTTTATTGTGGGTCCTTTGTTGCTCAAAGTTTCCTATGTTTCTAAAATAATAACCAGATTTTGGGTGTGAATGGGGACTGAAGTAAGTAGCAGGGTTGCTCAGGAGAATGATGGCTTCTTCTGTCCCATGTAGATGAATGGTTATCTCTGACAGGTTCCCAGAGCTGAGGGGAAAGGGCTAGGTTATAGGCTTGGTCTCTTGCGATCCATGGCACTTTCCAGAATGAGCTCCCCGTTCCTCTCAGCTCCTGCCTTTAGCTTTAGGACAAATCTCTGGATGACTGTAGCTTTCCAGGGCTCTTAGGGTGCATCCTAGGAAGATTCATAGAGAATAAGACACACACCATAACTTGGGTTCCTTTTGGTCTCAGCTCAGACATGCTGTTCACAGTCTACTCAGCCTCCCATCACCATCATCAGGTTCCAGGTTTCTGTATCTTGGCTATTACTGTGAACAATAACACAGTGGACAAAGGAGTGTAGACACTTTATGAGATTCTGATTTCACTGTCTTTGAGTGCATACTCAGAAGAGGGGTGATTGGGTCATATGGCAGTTTCATTTTTCATTTCTTTAGGAAATTCCCTGTAATTTTCCATAATGGATGAACCATTTCACAATCCTACTAACTGTGAACATGGTTCCTGTTATGAGTAAGATTTTTCCTGCTGGCCTGGCCCCACTGCAGCACCAGCCCCAAGTAACACACAGAGACTCTGCATTTGATATAATTCTGTTGGCCAGTTACTTGTTTCTTATTGGCTAGCTCTGTCTTAATTATTAACCCATTTCTATTAATCTAAGTATTTCCATGTGGTCTCATCTTACCGGACAGTAGGGCTGGCATCTGCTCTCCCCAGTCTCTACATGCTGACTCCTCCTTATTACTTCCTTTCTCCTCCTTGTCTCCTAGTCCCGCCTATCTTGCATTCCTATTGGCCAACAGTACTTTATTCATTAACCAGTAAGAGAAACATATTACAGAATGACATCTCCCATCAGGTCCCCTTTCCCTAAACCCAGCAACAACAGTTGCTATAGCTACCAGAGCCCTTGGCATAAAGCTGGGCTGTAGGTCTAAGTGGCTTAAGATGAGTCAGCAGTGATGGTGCAGGCTTGACATACCAACATCTGGGAGGATGAAGCAGAGGATCATGGGTTCTAGGCCAGTGTAGACTGCAGGACGAGACACTGTCTGAAGAGTAACTGGAACAACATCAACAACAAAGGTAAAACTGGCGTGTGTGTGTGTGTGTGTGTGTGTGTGTGTGTGTGTGTGTGTGTGGTCTCTATAAATGGCAAATGAATTTATTTACAGATTTGAAAAATTCCCAGTCTGTCTCTCTGCCCACAGTAGGGTTGCAAACCAACAAAAGATGATACAAATGTGAGGCCTGTGCCTATGCAAGTGCTGCTCTGTCTGTCCTGGCATGGGAAATGCTTCTCTTGGAGCCAGCCATTTATATCCCACATAGGACCCATGCTAGACAACCTCTTGTTTTTTATTTATGATAACCATTCTAAAAGGTGAGAGGTAAGGTGAGTGGTTTTGATTTTTTGTATGTTTGTGTGGTTAATAAAATGAAGGGCATCGAACAACCATTTTTTCTTCAAGTATGGTGTGGATTGGGCCTTTGGAAACCCCCTTTAAAGGTTCTCCTTCCTTTATTTTATGGGTATTTTTCTGTATGCAAGTCTGAGCACCTCCAGTGTGCAGTTCCCTCAGAGGCCATAGAAGAGGGTGTTGGGTCCCCTAGGAATAGAGTTACAGTGTGTTTCCATGTGGATGCTGGGAATCGAACCCAGGTTCTCTGGAAGAAGCCTGACCTTAACTACCAAGCAGTTTCTCTAGCCTGTTGAAGGCCATTTTAAAACTGGGTTTTCTGCTGTCGAGGACTTCCTTGATGACTAAGGGCATGGCTTTCAGGACCTTCTGGAACCACTTTCTTGTCCTGTAAACCCAGCAAGAGTCTAGGAGAAGACACAGAGAATAGATTTCCTCTTGGGAAGTTTCTAAGTTTGGTACTCTAAGAGAAAGGAGCCAGGAAACCTGTAGTCCCGAAGGAACTGGCCTTTATGGAAGAATTGACCAGAGGTCTTCCTTTCTGCCAACAAAAACTAGGAAAGCCAAGTATGGGGCCTTCTTACTACCAGCCTCACAGGCTGCTGTTCTGGGGGAGTTTGGGTGTTGGCAAGGGGGTGGGGCTCACTAGGCAGGTGCAAGTTCACTGAGGTTGTCTCAGCTGCTTTCTGCTTTCTGGGGCCATGCGGGGGGGGGGGGGCGGGGGTCAGCGCTTGAGAATCCTGGTGGATCTTGTCTAAACTGTACTCACTTTGATTCTTTTCTTCCAGGGAGAGGGCAGGGAAGAAACCATTCTTTAGCTTTTAAATAAATGATTTGAAAACTTATAATTACAAAACAAGCACAAGAATTAATAAATCAAGATGTAAAGAAAAGCAACCCCTTCCACCAGGTCCATATGTGGATTTGAAAATCAGCTGCACCCCACTCCCACCCCCCTAAACACACACACACACACACACACACACACCTCTCCCATTTCCAGGCAAGGAGTTGGCAAGAAATCCGATCACGCCCTCAAACAGCAGGCTCTCAAACAGCAGGCTTCTGTCTGCCTGTGGGAGTCTGCACTGCTGGAGCACAGAGCCAGGCAGGAGCCAAGAGCAGCACACCAGGAGTGTGAGCTCTTGGCAGCCTGAACCCGTGGGCGGACTGGGCACTGCTGGCAGTGGTGGCGTGGGGTGCCACACGCCAGGTCGCCAGCACCCGGGATGATTCTGGGAAGCGAAGCAGGCTAATTAAAAAGCACTTAGGCTTGGAAAGCAGAGTGCAACAGCAGGAGGTAACGGTGGCTGGGAGGAGGGGGCTGCATGGCTTTGCCTCCTGCCAGTCTCCCAGCTACCAGGCGGTGGAGCACTTCACACCCCACAGGACATCCTGCAATGGGCATCCTGTCCCAGGCACCCAGCTTCCATCAAGAGGCACAGCCTTCCTACCCACCTCTTTAGGCTTCCACTTGAGCCCTGTACACCCTGAGCTTCTGCATGGTCAATTGGCCTTTTGCGAACTCTTCTGGGATAAACAGGGGTCGTAGAGAAGAAGTTGGGTCTCAAGCCACAGTTCCCTGACTTTGGCTCTTAGCACTCACTCTTGTCTGATCTGAGCAGTAGCTCCTAATTTCCAAATACTGATGCTGTGATTCTAGTTGTCAGAGATTGAGGGTGCCAGCGCATTCAGGCTTGGGGATCTGCCTCTGGGGCTGTTGGGCCAGCCTGAGCTAGATGAGATCCTGTCCCAGCAGCAACAACAAACCAAAGCAGGGAGTCAGTGAAATGGCTAAGCAAGTAAAAATGCCTGCCTCCAGGCTGGCTGGCCAGAGTTCCATCCCTGGGAATCATAGGATGGAAGGAGAGAATTTATTATAGTTGTTCTCTGGCTTCATAATGAACGGAAAACAAAGCAATGACCCAATTAAAAAACAAAACAAACAAAAGCAATCACAAAGCAGATTGCAACCTTTCCAGAAAGTGAGTTCATAAAGTGAAAGTGCCTGCATCTTATAAAGTCAATGAGAATATACTCAAGGTGCCAAGGTGTGGACAGAGTTTTATCCACTGTGTCCTGCTTCTGGTCTGGAGCAATGTATGACGTCCAGGAGGGTATGCTTTGGAAGAGTGAACAGAGTGCACCTACTTCTCACAGTAGTAATTAGGGTGCAAGAGGCATCCCTCAGCAGTCCCGTTACTGTGCAAACTGAAACATTACATCTGGAATTTCCTTTAAGGCTAGTCCTGTGTGCATTTGCAGCCATGGTTAAATTTCGGGGTGAAATCAATGCATTCTGAGTGAGTGCATTTCCTTCTGCTACTTATCAGTGCAGAACCAAATAACTTCCTAGTTCATTCTCAGGGGCTGAATTCACCATCCTGGAGGTTATTAAAAAATGCCATGGGCACTGAAAATGGTTCTCCTAGAAGGTCCCTGAATGTTTGTAATCATAAAGGCCCCATTGGGAAAGTGTTTCACTTTCTGGATGAGTACCTGGGAGGAAATGGGCTCATCTGATTTATGAATGTATGTTTGATAAAAAAATCAATTCCATTACTCATATTTACATTACACCCATGGAAAGGACTTAAGAACTTTTGATGGAGTAAAGAAGGCAGCCTTGGAATTGTTTGGTTTTCACCCCTGCTTGCCTGGAGCATGGGAGCTAACTGGTGGTAGGCTCCGTTTCTTGCTTATTAAACTTGGTTTTCTCTCAATTTGCCTCCTTCTGTTCACTTCCATAAGTTTTCAAAATCTTCACTTTTCCTTTGTTTGTTCTTTTCATTAAAATAACACGATTTTAGTAGCTTGGAATTTTAGAGAATAAAATGCTATCATTTATTTAGAGTAAAAATGGCGGATCTAACATAGGGCCCAGCCCTAATTTCTACTCTAACAAAACATTTCTTTCTGCAAGCATTTCTGTTTTGATATGTGCTCCTTGTGAAACGAGCTTAGTGCACCAATGCAAACTTTAGTGAGTTGCCACAACCAATCCCATGTGACTACCACCTAAATCAAGAAAATAAGCATGGGCAGGATTTAGGCATTCCCTTGAATGCCTATTCCTGACAATGTCTTATCCTTCCCTTACTCACGTCTAAGATCTCTCTCTCTCTCTCTGAATAAATCATTTGTTTTTCTTATGTTTCCCCCATATAAACAGGTATAACTATAAACTCTAAAGGTTGCTTTTACATGTTATTAAAATTTAGGTTTAAGGTATGTGAGATACTGTCAATCATTATGCAGTTAGTTTATAAGACTTACAGGTGCTTGGCTTAGAAGCCAGTTGAAGAGAGGAAGGAGGGATTATATGAGCAAGGTGGGGAGGTGCTGTCAAGGTCATGATGGGGAAATCGACAGAGACAGCTGAACCAAGCTCATGGGAACTCACAGGCTCTAGGCTGACAGCTAGGGAACCTGCATGGGACTGAACTAGGCCCTCTGCATGTGGGTGACAGTTGTGTAGCTTGGTCTGTTTGAGGGCCCCTGGCAGTGGGACCAGGATCTATCACTGGTGAATGAGCTGGCTTTTTGGAGCCTATTCTCTATGGTGGGATGCCTTGCCTAGCCTTGGTGCAGTGGGGAGGGGCTTGGTCCTGCCTCAACTTAATGTGCCAGGATTTGTTAATATGCCATGGGGGAAGCCTTGCCCTTTCAGAGGAGTGGGGGAGGTGAGTTGGGGGGGAGGTGGAATGAGGGGTGAGGGAGGAGTGGGAGGGGGAACTGTGGTTGGTATGTAAAATGAATAAAAACTTTAAATAAAAAATAAAGTACTATTGAACAAATAAAAAAAGAAGACTTACAGGTGGCAGTCACCTTCATCCTGTGTAAAGTCACCACAGTTTGCACCACAGATGGGTATTTGGATATTTGTTTCCAGTTTGGGGTTACCCTGGCCCATCCAGCTCTGCACCATCTTCCACAGGCCTCTTTGTGGCTGGGGGGGGGGGGGATGGCATGCCTTCCTGTTGGTAATCAGTGGGTGGAGGCCGGTGGCAGGCACACACATTTCAGTTTATAGTCCCAGACTGACATTGCCAGAGGCAGGCATTTCCAGCCTTTACTTATTTTGTTGCAGTGGCTTCTCTATACTGGATCTTCCTTTTTCCCAGCTGTTTCAGGATCCTCCACATTTCAGTATGAATTGTGAGCTTTCTTTGTTGATTTGTGCTGGCATTGCATGATGGAATTTTGCATATTAATGAACTGAATTTAGATCCATCCTTGCCATGAGTGATTTTTTTTCTTAAATATATGTTACAAACTCCACTATACACCATTAGTTTTGTTAATCTTTCAACTATCACATATTAATATTAATGATTTATATATCCTAACCTTCTCCATTTAAAAAGTGTGCAAGTCTCTGGTTTTCAGTTTGTTTGTAAGGGTGTACAGCCACCATCATGCCTAATTTTGAGGCATTTTCATTTTCCTTATAGGAACTCTACTCCTGTGGGAGCCACTTTTTAAAAAAAAAAAAAAAACCACAAAATGCTCCATTTCCAAACACCTCTCCAGCACTCCTGACTGTGTGGATCCACAGGCCCATCCTGGGTCCTGTACTGCAGGAAGAGAGAGCCTGTTTCCTGGAATGTGAGTCTGTCTGTGATTTTATTCTCCTATTTTGCTGTGACTTTTGAAAGCTATCTTTGCTCACTGTGTAACTCTAGCTTACCATTCTACTTAAAAGTGCTAAGGTGTCCTGTGGCTTTCATGCTCACATGGGAAATCTTTAGTCAATCCTATAGTTACATTTCATATGTAAATGTATCTTAAGAAATTTTGAGAGCTGGGGAGATGGCCCAATGGACAGTGGACCCCGAAAACCTAAGGATCAGAGTTTGTATCCCCAGAACCCATGTAACTAAAGCTGGATATGGTAGCATGCATGTGTAATCCCAGAATGTCTACAGGGGAGATGGACGGCAGACACTGGAGAATGCCTTGAATTTCCAAGAGCAGCCATCCTGACCTAGGCAGGGAGCAAGAGACCCAGTCTCAAACATGGTGGAAGGCAAGGACCAGACACCAGGGGTTGTCATTTGCTTACACACACACACACACACACACACACACACACACACACACACACACACACACCATGGCATACGGGTGTCCATACTCGTATATATATCAAACATACACATACTGAACACATATATACTTCATAAACATGTATTATAAAGAAAATGGCAAATCTGGAAAGTTTGGGGGCTGGGAAGATGACCTGGTTGTCAAAGCATTTGCAGGAGTGTGAAGATCTGAGTTTGGACCACTAGATTCTGCATGAAGCTGAACATGGTAGCACAGGCCTGTACTCTCAACTTTCCTATGGGAAAATAGGAATAGAGACAGGTGAATCTTTGGAAGGCAGCGTGGTGGGTGGGGGGAAGATGAAAGACAAAAACCCTGTCTCAGACAAGGCAGAAGGTAAGGACTGACATCTAGGGTTGTCCTCTGGTTTCCACAGGTATTAATGTGTCACTGATTTCAAGCAATTTGGTTATGATTTTTTTTGGGGGGGGGCAAAGTTTTCTGCATGTTTCCCGAATCTGCTATTTTGAGTTTCTGAGGCCTGTTCTCTTATGATGTCCATCAAGTCTAGAAAGTACCCACCATTACCTTTTCAAGTCTCTCTCTCTCTCCGTCCCCCTCTCTCTCATTAGCATTCTCTTAGAAACTCCAATTCAACTCTTAAATTAACTGCTTGTATTTATCCCACAGCATCCAGGTATTTTATAATGCTGTCTCCTCATGTGTTTTACTTTGTTCTATATCTGCTCAACTCAACTATCTTATTTTCTATCTCTTCTAATCTGCTTTTGATCTTATTTCATGTATTTTCCTCTGACATATTTTCATTCCTGTATTTTAATTTGAGCCTTTTCAACACGTCTGAGTGAACTTTTTCTTTTCAGTACTTGGAAAAGTTATAGTAACTACTTTAATGTCCTTGTCAGACATTAACCCCAACAATTCAGTCAGTTGTGTGTTGACTCTCCAGTGACCCCTTCTCCTGTCGTGGGTTGCATCACATACCTGCTTCCCCAGCAGCCACAGCTATTTCGATCTTTACTGCGTTGAATGCTGCGTATTTTCATATTCTTACAAACATTCTTAACCTTTGTTCTGTGATGCCATAAAAATACTGGACCCTTTCAAGCTCTTTGGATATTCTAGACAGGGACACACCAATATTTGGAATGGGATTGGTAGTTTCCCATAGTCCCCCATCCAATTCTATAACTGTCATGAGCAACCAATTCTAGCTGGTAGGAACCAAATGCAATCATGTGAGTTTCTACTATGCAATTCAAATAAAGTTTATGAGCTTTGTATTTTCCAGAAATTTCTCTTTGGTAGTTTGAGATTGTGCGTGATAGTATGTAGATGGAAGTTTCTATCCCACCCAGTCCTACAGCTTTTTAGTCCTAAATATATGCAGAGAGGCTTATATTAATTATAAACTGTTCGGCCAATAGCTCAGGCTTCTTATTGGCTATCTCTCTCTTAATTATTAATCCATTTGTATTAATCTATGTATCTCCACATGGTCTTGGCTTCTCGGGTGATGCCCAGACCTCTTGCATTCTGGGCAGCAACATGGTGTCTCACTGGTGACTCACTCTCTGTGTTCCTCTTCCCAGTCTTCTCCTAGTCCAGTGGCCCCGCCTATACTTTCTGGCTGGCTACATCCTGCCTGTCCATTGGCCAAAACAACTTTATTCATCAACCAATAAGAGAAACATATATTCACTGCATATAGAATGATGATATCCCCCATCAGTCTTGGTAACTGAATTTGTAGATGGAACACATGGTTATTATATTTCCTTCATAAAAGTTTGCTTCCTAAAATGATTTGTTGTTGACTAGTATTAAAACCATGTTTTTGGTAAGGGCCTGCTGGAGAGAAAAAACTTAAAATTAGGTTTCATTTAAAAAGATTTATAAAAAAAGATTTGTTAGAATGCTTTGATTTCTATTTCTTCTCATTCTAATTATAACAAGTAAATTGTATCTTCTAGGACTTGCTTATGTACTATGAAGCATCTAACTGATTGGCTTAAAATTATGCTAATTTTCTTTTGTTATATTTTTAATAACCCTGTGCCCTGTGTCATTTGTAGTGATGGATCTTTTAAAATTGTGATTGTTTTGTTTTGTTTGTTTGTTTCTTTGGTGTGTGTGTGTGTGTGTGTGTGTGTGTGTGTGTTTAAAAAGAATGAACCAGTCTCATTGGCTTTTGCTACTTCCTTAATCTTTTCAGAATAAGCATTTTGCTTTCTGGGTTTTCCAAGTATATAACTTTTCTTTTTTTATTTATTATTTGTTTTATTTTCTTATATTTGTTTTAATTCATTGCAATTTGAAATTTTTGATGAAAGATAACTACACTGATGCACTGTGGTGATCATCACATTTGTGCACTGTGTATTAATCACATGGCATATGAAAACATGAATCATTTCTTTGTGAAGAGAAAATTAAAAATCTCTTTTAGCTGTCTTGAACCATGTGATACAAGATTGCTAATTGTAATCACTTCCTGTGTAATAGAACACTCTTTGGCTGTGACTTTGCACCTGTTGAGATGTCTTCAAATGTGGACTCTATTCTTTCCCTGACATCAGTGACTACTCTCCTATTAGCTTTTGTTTTACATGAATGGACCATTCAGCACTTAGCTTTGTTTGCCTTGTTTATTTTTTCCTTTTTTATTATTTTATTTTATATAACAAAGTCCAATTAAATGAAAACAAAAGTTTATACACAATATTTGGGAATTTGGGCATTGTTCTTTCCAAACTACTTCCTGCTGGTAAGGGGCACTGTCCTGGGGTATTCGAAGAAGATTCAGAAATCCTGGCTGTAGTCTGTAAGGCTGCTTTGTCCAGCTGTTTTGAATGTAGGATCACCTTGTACTCTGTTTCAGGGGGTCTGGCGTGATCAAACCACATTAGTCTGGAAGGAATCCACAGCTTTTCATTTTCTGTGGAAACAAAAATAGAAATCCTTTTCCCCAGTAACTTGTCCTTCAACTTAAATTTTGGAGTCAAAGCATTTTTTTTTAAATTTAATTTATTATTTTACATGTCGATCCCAGTTCCCTCTCCCTCCCTCCATCCCTCCATCCCTCCCTCCCTTCTTCCCTCCCTTTTACCCTCTCTGCCCACTCACATGCACCCTAACCATCCTCCCCTCCCATCCCTCCACCCCAATTCCATATGTAGGGGAATGCCATCCAGTTGGGGTCATGTAGATCTGACAGGTCATGTGAAGTAGGGACTAGGGCTTCTCTCCTGTCTCTAGATTAAGGCAGTTATCCCTCCATGGGGGATATGTTCGCAGAGTCCTTTTGTGCACCAGGGATACATCCTGGTTCCACTGTCTGAGGTCCCTTAGACTGCTCAGTCCTTCTGGCTGAGACCCATATTCAGGGGGACCTGAGTCAGTCCCATGCTGGCTTCCCAGCTATCAGTCTGGTGGCCCGTTAGCTCCTCCTTGTTCAGGTAAGCTGTCTGTATGGGTTTCTACCACATGGTCTTGTCCTTTCCATCTGCATCTGGGTTCTAGTTTGACTCAGTGTTTATGTATGGGTGTTTGATCCTGTTTTCAACAGGCATTAGTTGAGGGCTCCATGGAGCAGTTGATCTCACTCTCCAGGAAGGGCATTTATGATAGCCTTTCCACGGAAGCTCAAATTGTTAGTTGGGAGCAGTCTTGTAGTTCTCTAGACCTTTCTTTGTGTTCAATTTTATCTTCAAACCAATATTGGCTCCCTCTTTTATGTTCTCTCTCTCTGTCTCTGTCTCCCTCTTTCCTATCTTCTATTCCTAACCAGGCTCAATCTTCCTGGTCGCACATGTTTTCCATTCCTCCCCCTCATTTTCTCCTACGTCTCTCTCCATTCGCTGCCCCCCCTACTTCACCTGAGCTCTGGGGGACTGGTCCCTTCCCAGTTTTGTGAGGGACTTTATATGAATCTCTTAGAATACACCTTGATCCTAGTTCCTCTGGTGATGTGAATTATAGGCTGGTGATCCTTTGCTCTAGGTCTAAAATCCATATATGAGTGAGTACATACTGTGTTCCTCTTTTTGTGACTGGGTTACCTCATTCAGGATGGTTTCTTCAAGTGCCATCCACTTGCCTGCGAATTTCAAGATACCATTATTTTTTTCTGCAGAGTAGTATTCCATTGTGTAGATGTGCCACATCTTCATTAACCATTCTTCAATTGAGGGACATCTAGGTTGCTTCCAGGTTCTTGCTATTACAAATAGTGCTGCTATGAACATAGTTGAACAGATAGATGTCTTTGTTGCATGGATGTGGATCATTTGAGTATATGCCTAAGAGGGGGATTGCCAGGTCCTGTGGTAAACTAATTCCCATTTTCCTGAGGAACCACCATACTGATCTCCAAAATGGCTGTATGAGTTTGCACTCCCAGCAGCAGTGGAGGAGTATTCCCCTTTCTCCACATCCTCTCCAACATAAGTCATCACTGGTGTTTCTAATTTTAGCCATTCTGGCAGGGGTAAGATGGTATCTCAAAGTTGTTTTGATTTGCATTTCCCTGATAGCTAAGGATGTGGAGCATTTTCTTAAGTGTCTTTCAGCCTTTTTGATTTTCTCCATTGAGAATTCTTTCTTCAGTTCTGTACTCCATTTTTTAATAGGGTTATTTGGTGTTTTGTTGACTAGTTTCTTGAGTTCTTTGTATATTTTGGTTATCAGCCCTTTGTCGGATATAGGATTGGTGAAAATCTTTTCCCAGTCTGTGGGCTGCCATTTGGTCTTGTCCACTGTGTCCTTTGCCTTACAGAAGCTTCTAAGTTTGAAGAGGTCCCATTTATTAATTGTTTCTTTCAGTGTCTGTGCCCCTGGAGTTATGTTCAAGAAGCGGTCTCCTATACCAAATTGTTCAAGGGGTTTGTCTTGTTTATTTCACTTAACATTATCATCTGTACTTCCATTCATGCTGCTGCAGAGAACAGAACCCCATGCTTTTTAATGGCAGAATAGTGTTCCCTTTGGATATGTAAATCATGTGTTATTTTCTGTTCACTCACAGTTGAGCACCTCAGTTGATTTCATATTTTAGTTATTATGAATAACACCGCATAACATTTCAAAACTTATCCAGCGAAATGGGGACTTAGTGTCCAGGTTTTGTTTTCTAAACATGAACTTAAATTGGAACCTTCTCTCCAAGCTTAGTTTTACCTCAGTGCTTGAAAGTTTTTCAGCAATTTAACTAAGAATATGATATAATCTTGTTACTTTTGCTTTCATTTATTGGTTACTTAGGAGTTTATTGCCTAATGATCATATATTGGGCAATTTTCTAGTATTTAAATGACTGGTTTGCCATTTAATCTCCATGTAGTCAATGTATGTGACTCAGCACATTAAAAAGTTCTGTAGATAAGCTGTTTTTCAGAGGATTTTTCACTTAATTGTTCATTGTAGTTTTGTAATTTATAGCTTTCTATTTTAAATAATGCTTATGTTATGTTATACCCTTTTATCTTTTCCCTCTGTATACTTTGGAGAAATATACATATGTTTGTATATCTATTTATCAATCATCTATCTATCAATCACCTATCTCATTGTAGTTTTATTTTGTTTTCAAGATACAATGTAGCTCTGGCTGTCCTGGAACTCACTAGGTAGACCAGGGTGGCTTCAAACTTCAGAGAGATCCACCTGCCTCTGCCTCTTAAGTGCTGGAATTAATGGTGTGTGCCATTACTTGAAGCAATATATCCTTTTAAAAATACTTAGTTTTGTTCTTTTAATTGTGCGTGTATGTGTGTGTGTATACTTGTATGTGCAGGTGCCTGTGGAAACTAGAAGAAGGTGTAAGATCCCCTGGAACTGGAGTTCCAGGCAGTTTGGAGCTGTTTTATTTGGATGCTAGAAACCGAACTGTGGCCCTCTGAAGAGCAGTATGTGCTCTTTAGCTACTAAACCATCTGTCCAGCTCCTTAGATGCATCCTATATAGTAGACAATTTTTTTTAAGTATTAGAATCTTACATGAATCTTGGGCTAGTTAATTTATGTTTCAGATGGTTGTAGCAATCAGTATATTTGGGTTAAACTGTAGCATCTTAAGTGGTATGTGTATTGATCCTATTGGCTTACCTTATTTGTGTTTTCTATTTTTTTCCCTTGCCTTCTTTTAGGTGCATATTCTCCCTCTAGTTCAGAAGCTACATATTTTCTAATGCCTTTTAGCATTATCCATTACAGCCTAGAAATGCTGATTATAGAAGTACGCTGTTAAATCAGTGCAGCCTCACCTCAGACAACTCAGGGACTTGACTTTCCTCTCTCATGCACTAAAGATTTTTGCTTATGCAGTCAACACCCTCTTAGCTTTATGTATATTTACCCCTTTCCAAATTATTACCCTTTAAAAGTTTGAGAGACATGGACATCTGTTGCAAGCTGAATCATCTTTTTCTTTAGGTTTTGCCTAGGCAAGTCTACCCACATCAAGTACAAAGACACCACTTCCATTTTCAGAAGTTGTGTTTTTAATCTTTAGCTCTATTCATTCTTTCTTGTGTGAAAGGACTCACCTTCTTTTCCATGAGATGGCTAGTACATTGATTGAATCACTCCTTAAATATCTATTTTTTTAAAATTAAAATACAACTATAATCCAGGTGTGATGGTGCATGCCTTTAATCCCAACACTTGGGAGCCCAAGCTAGGTGGATCTCTGTGAGCTGGGGGCCAGCCTGGTTTACATAATACATTGCAGGGTAGTCAGGGTATGTAGTGTGACCCTGTCTTAAAAACAATAGTAAAAAATAAACAAGAAGCAAATTACCCACCCCAAACAAACAAAGATCTTCAGTCTTGTTATATAATACTTTCTCTTGGACTTAGGACTCTTATCTTCTTTTCCTCAGATATGCAATAATTTATTTGGACTTATAATGTGACATGTCATTAGCTTGCAATCTCAAGTGACAGATCACTGTGATTTGATAGCAATCTGATGGTTTCTGCTCTTTGAAACTCCAAACAAATACCCTGAGAATGATAAGCAGCCAGGCTCCCTGAACAATTTTTCCCCAAGATATAAAGGAAGGGGGTGGTTTGTTGTTTTTTTCTTCTTAATAGTCTTTCTGTATCTTAGGAGTCCTTGTGTGATGCCAGGACACTGCCTTAGAACAACTGTCTTGGGGGATTAATACCTGTTTCCCTGAATGTACTTTCAACTATCTCTACATAATTTAACTTCATATAGTCTATACTTGAAGGACTGATAAGCAAATTTATATATTGACTCTGATGAATGTTACAATTTTAGTGTAGACAAGGTAGGTGTGACAGACTACCAACACATTTTCTTCTGCACCCAAAGTAAGAAGTTGTGGAGTTGTTTTGATGATCCTGGACTTGACTTGAGGACTCAGCCCCAGATGGTTCTCCAGGAGTCCCTAAAACATCACCAAAGTCATTTTCCTACCCTACCCTCTTTTCCAGGAGACTTGGGCACTGAAATAACAGAGTCAAAATGGCGGCTTTATGGGCTCTCCATGACTGACATCACAAAGTACTACTGATGGTGGATTAAGGCAGAGTTTATTCTCTCATACTTCAGAGGCTGTGGTCCCAAAATCATAGTGTTGGCAGGGCCACTTTCTGAAAGATCCAGGACAAGACGTCTCTTGTTCAGGAGTCTGGCCTCAATAGCAATCCTTGGCATTTCTTGTCTATTGTCTTGTCATTCATCATACATGCGTTCCTTCCAGAGTGATCTCACCTCATCTTCCTTCTCCACTAGGCTTTTCTGCATCTCATCTTCCTTTTTATGAAGATGGGAATCATTATCTCTACAAAGACTTAATTTCTAAATGTGACCATATTCTTTAGTATTGTTAATGTCAATACCTCAACACCTCTGAGTTTGAGATGGAGGGGAGAGATGTTCAACAGTGACCCTCAGCTAAGGTATGGGTGAAAAGCACATTTGCACAGGTGTATGAGCAATACTGTCATGGCTGATCAGCCTCCACTAAAAGCATGGAAGTATCCCACACACTGGTAGGAAAGTATTGAACACAGTCATTGTCATTTGTGTAGGATTTTTGTACGAGTTATAATCCCAAATCAAACCTTTTACAATTTTCTGTGGATTTAACAGGATGACTCCACCCTTGCTTTCACTGAGCTTGATTGAGAGGGATTCTGAAGTAGCCTGTGCCTCCATGAATTCTCCCCATCCCCTTTCGCTGCAGAAGACCTGGCAAGCAAACAAGATCTAGGTGTGTACACCATGTCATAGTTTATAACAGGTGTTGGTTGTTTGCCTTTAATGAGCCTGACACATTTTTGAGCTTAGGAAGGAAGAACATGGTTTACTCTTCTAACCTTTAGATATCATGAATAGTGGTCGACTGAAATTTATGAGCACAGGTTGAACATGCTTCCTTGTGTGATTGCAGTTCATCTAATGAAAATAAAGAAGCCTGGTAATAAATTCTGAAGTGAGGGACACCATTCCCTTCGTGCCTTGGAAGACAGCTTTTTGTTTTGGTCAGCAGATTAGTTGACCTGTGGTGATATATTATTTATTATTTACTAAAGCTTGCCAGAGGGTTCAGAATGCAGTTAGCCACAAGCCACAGAGCTAGGCAGTGGTGACATACCTTTAATCTCAGCAGCCATTCTAACAAGTCACAGAGTCAGGCAATGCTGGCATACACCTTTAATCCCAGGATTCAGGAGACAGGCAGATGGATCTCTCTGAGTTCAAGGCCACCCTGGTCTATACAAGAGTGAAGAGTAACAGAACTCATACATTTGATCTCAGCACTTGGGATCACATGCCATTAAACCCAGCACTAGGTGGGCGGAGACAGGAGTGATATGGCTGGGCAAAGAGAGGTATAAAAGGAAGAAGGAAAGGGTTTCATGTGGAGATTTAGTTTCCAGATAGGGAGAGCAATTGTCTCTGAGGATTCATGGAGCTAGCCTGAGGTAGAGGTAAGAGCTAGTGGCTGGCTGCTTTGCTTTAACGATCTTTCAGCTTGAAACACAATATCTGACTCTGGGTCTTTTATTATTCATGTTACATTGACCCATGGTTAAAGAAAGGATTTAACAGGCCGAACTTTATGAGGGATTAGTTTCTTATTGCTTTATGTAATAGACATAATCTGATTTTATTATTAGTTCCATACAAATGTGCTATGTCTTGAAAGGTGTGCTCATATAGGGATGGATGAGCACTGGTCTTGGGGTTGAGTGCATTTGCTGCTACTTGCAAAAATTGTTCAGATAATTAGCCAGACACCTAGTGACACTCTCTAGCTGTCTGATGTTTCTGTAGTGAAAAAGAAGTTCAGTGTTATTTGTAAGTAGAAACTCTACAAATTGAGCAGCATCTTCAGTTCATGGCATTATTCCTTCACTAAGGAAATTGTGCCAGAATAGCTTCTCAGCACTATCTATGCTATCATTTATGGATGACAGCAGTGGCATGCTCTCACTGAGTTCTTGCTAGATGCTAGGTGCTTCCTCGGGGACTTCACATGCATTATCTTAATGAATCCTCTAAATTGACATCTGACATTGGCAAAATTTATGTGATGTCGGTGCACTGATCCAGTTTGCAAGTAAAATAAGAAATCTTACTGTGATCACAGCCATAAGTGCATTGATGCCTCTTATTGTGTAGGTGGTTTGGAAATCCACTTAGAAGTTGTTTGGAAAAGACAGAAAATTTTGGCAAGGATGTGGAGAACAGGGTGTCCTCATGTACTGTTAATGGAAATGCAAACTGGTGCAGACACTATTCAAATCAGTATGGAAGTTCCTAAAAACAAACAAAAAACAAAACAAAACAAACAAAAACTCAGAAACAAAAAACCTAAATCTAGAAATAGATTATAGTTAGAATAATCTAACTCGATTACTCCTGGACATGTACAAAACAGATTCTGTTTCTTATTACAAAGACAGTTCCTCATTCATGTTTATTACTGTTCTATTCCCAATATTTCCCAATGGGAAGCAGCCTAGATTCCCATCAACTGATGTATGAGTAATGGAATTTTATTCAGCTGTAAAGAAAATGTAACTATGAAATCAAGGGAAGTAACTCAGGCCCCAAAAGACAAAAGTCACACATTCCTACTCATACATGCATTCAATTTTTTTGGCCTGTTTGTTAATGAGTAGTAATTGTGGACTTCAGGAAACTAGAAAGAGACATTGTAGGGGTAGAGAAGAAAGATCTTAAGGGATAGGGTCAGGAATAGTAGAACACAGATGATAGGAGGGGGGAAGGGGAATAGTGTAGAGGGAGAAGGGTGGGAGGGGAGAGCAGAAGGAGTGAGTGGGAGGAGAGATAATTAACACTAAGGATGTTGTAAAAATCCAATTAAATGTATGTATGTATGTATGTATGTATGTATGTATCATATATGTATATTTAATTGGAATTACCCTCCATAGGGGAGGGTAAATAATGCTTCCCCTAGAAGCCATTGGTTACTAAATAAAAAGCTGAGTGTCAGGTATAGGATGCTGCCTCTAGAGCTGTTGGTAAGAGGTGTCCTGAAAACATCCCAAATAATATAGGCTATTGCCATTGCTCTTGATTGCCCACCAGAACTTGATGGTAAGACCCTGTTGCTGAAAATACCACATATTTTAGACACGGAACATGGAGAAATCAAGTTGGGACTTCTCTGGAAGCTTCCTCCCTACTGCATAGCTTCATAGCACAGAAGGTGGTATATAAGCTTCTTGTGTGTGGGTGGAGTCATGAACAGTCTTACCCAATTTTGACCCCATGAACTACAATAATGACCAGTGTGACAATCGTGGCACAGATGTTATAGGGTAAATCACTGTTTCTGGTTTAATTTGAGGTGGAAACCCATATATCTGGTTAATAGCCATGTACGGGAGGCTCATAGGTTCAGGAACAAACCTACTATGATTGCTTTGCTAAATGGACATAGTAACAATCTGTCCTTTGAATTTATATCACTATACTTATAGATTAGTACAGCTCTCAGACCTCATCAGAGAATTTCTTTCTGTAATGGTAAGTGGTTAACATAGAAATTCAAGACTGGCCCAAGACCAGAGAATAAATATATCTGTGTAATGCTCATCCACAAATAGAGACTCAGGGACCACCAAGGAGGTCATAGAGAACAGGAATGAAACAGTATCTTCTGACTCCAGAGAATACCTGCATTCACAAACTCACAGCAACTGTAGCTGCCTGCACAAGACTTGCGTAAGATCAAGCCAGTAAACCCTGTAGCACAGATGGGGAGATGTTCATTAATTTCCACCCCGGCTAAGAAACAACTGACAGTTGATGACATTACAAGTGGAAGTGTGAGTTTGCTTTTAAGGGTGGGGCTTCTGGTAGTTCACCTACTCTTTCCTTGATGGCTTCACACCAGTGAACAGCACAACTTGGACTCTGTGATTTATAAAAAATTAAAAAAGGACACAAAGTTGGGGAGTGATGTGGAGAAAGAGGGTAGATGTGGGAGGGGTCAGGAGGAGGTGTAGAAGCTCGATATGACTAACATACATTGTATGTATGTTTGAATTTTTCAAAGAATTAGTAAATTATTATATTTTAAAAACCTTTTCAGTTGTAGCAAGCCATATCACAAAGGGGTTCACATGCAAATTGGTGTGAATCAATCCTATGCTATTTAATATTCTTCTGAGCAAAATTAGTTTTTATTTTTCATTATTGGGTGGTATTGGGATTGAATCTGGTCCTTGAACATCCTTGGCAAGTGTTCTGCATCCCAGACAGACTTGAAATCTTTCTGTTTCAGCATCCCCATGCCACCAAGTGGCTAGGATTACAGGACTGTAGCACCATGCTAGGTTTTCAAATTCTTATTCCAGCTAACAAGCTCATGTTCCTTAGTTTAAAGTCAGGGGGTAATGCCACCTCTCAAACAACATTGTAACTTTAAAATAATAAAAATAAATAATGCATGTTGCAGCAAAAGTTACTTTTCTATTCCTTTCCTCAAATTCTCCCTCCCTGTTACATGATCATGGGGTTTTATTAAAATTTAAACTCACTATGGAGATTTGAATGAGGGAAAAATGTTCCCCATAGGTTCACATGTTGAAGCATTTGGTCCCTGGCTGTTGGTACTGTTCAGGGGAGATTACGGGGCCTCTGGGAGGTGGAGCCTTGCAAGAGGAAGTAGTAACTGGAGGTGGGCTTTTATAACTGTACCCTACTTCCAGTTTCCAGTCTGTTTCTTATTCATGGTTCAGGATATTATCTCTCAACTTCCAGGTCCTTTGGAATAGCAGCCTGTGTTTTTAATCATTGAGCTATCTCTCCAGCCCCTGAAGCCATCAATTTCGGAGGACGAAAATAGTTACAATTAGAAGTCTCAAGCCTGAGTACAGTTTTGAAAGGCTAAAGTTTTCCTGGTTGCACTTCAAGTTTTGGAGGCATCAAATGAGTGGTTGTCATATCTATGTGGCTCCCACACAGCAAGCACTCTGTGGAGTTCCTGGTGCCATGTTTGACTCACAGATGTCTATCTTTGGTTTTATAAAGTTGTGGAAGGAAGCATTGCTGGATGTTGCCGGGCTTCTGTGATTATCTTCAAAAAAAGGGATTGAGTGACTAGCAATTAATTGCTTAGCAATGGAGTGTTTTCAAGTAAGCTGTGGTGTTCAGGATTAAGACGAAGAAACCATACCAACCCTTCTTATGGCCAATGATGTCAAGGACATAGATAGACAGCAGAAGTGTCCATTAAGATTTTTAAAGTTGAAATATTGAATGAAAATATTGGAGTGTGCTAGAAGCCATATTAACATCCAGTGCTCAGACAATGTCTATTCTCTGGTGCCAGAAAAAGCAGGAATATCGGAGTTAACCTGTAATATCTTGTGGTTTGCTATTTCATAACGGAAGAAAGTATCCAAGGCCAGCCTTCCCCAAGTTGAGCTGTGAGTATTTTAGACATGGGAGACAAATAAGCCCTTTCTTGCCCCACATACTTAGCTTAAGAAGTGCATTTTAAGGGGCAGAGTGGTGCAAACTGGCACCTTGGTATAGACATATAAAAATGATAAGTATAGAAGAATCAACGTTTTCTCTATTTAATGTATCACAATTTTCAGTAACGTTTACCTTTAGTAATTAGCCTATGATGTATCTTAAGGAGGTGTCTGCTAGTGTGGTTGTAGTTGTGGGCGTGCCTTGGAGATTCAGGCTGTTTGAGACCCTTACAGTCACCCTCTTCTTTGAGGCTTGCCTGAAGAGGGCCTGGCTTTCTAATTGCCAGCGAGGCTGCTCTAAGAACATCTCACACTCAGGAGGCCCCCTTCTCCTTCCAAGGCACTTTACACATATCAATTAATTGCTTTGAATGGAAAGCTCTGCAGCTGCAGGGAGAGAAAGTGCACAGTGATTGGCCCATTATCGCTTACAGCTGTTGGAAACGTTCTTCAAAGGGTAATTGCAGATCTTCATATATATTTAAAGAAGAAAGGAACAGGAGGAAGGCCAGTGAGGGTCTTCTGGAACAAATGACTCTCATCTTCCATCCTGTTTGGAAAGCAGCAGCCACATACAACAATTATCCTTCCCGGACAGAGAGAAGGAAAGCATTATGCCAGCCCCATCTCCAAGCAAGAAGATAGCCAAGCCCCTGGGAGAAGTCAGTCTCAGTCCACACATTCTAGTTTGGGTCTGTTTAGGATTTTTAAAAATATAATTGTTATCAATAGTGAGGTGGCTGCTGGATTCTGCTGGATGCAGCTTTATTTGATGTTTGAGCTAATGTTGGCTTTGTTCTTTCTTGCTGTCTGTCCCTGTCTCCTTCCCTCCCCCATCTCCCCTCCCCCTTCTCTCTTCCCCAGTTTCTCTCCCCCTTCTATCTCCCCCATATGTTAATCTCCCTGACAGACAAGTACATTGCTAATTCTATTAATTTTCTTATCAAACCAGCAAGGTAACGAAAGCTCCCAATTTAGTGATTTATTATCCAGAGTAAGCTGTGCGGTGTGCACCTTCCATTCCATGTACGTGCACCTAGGAGAGGAGACTTTCAGGGGTGTGCACTCACTAACCATTTCCATTTCAATTGAATATTGAGCAGACAAATGGAATGTCCTTTGATCGGCTTAAATCATTTAAAGTGATAAAGCTAGCAATTCTGCATTTGAATATCTACCAATGATATCTGGGGGGGGGGGGATTCTGACCCTGAAGATATTAAAATATGAGTATAATTATAGAGGTCTATAAGAATTGCTCTCAATAAAACATCAGAGTGCAATATGTTAATCAGTGTGCAAAAGGCCAGCATTAATCACATGTGTAATGTGACCCTTATTGTTATACCATCCTGGAGATTGAACAGCTTCCCCTTTTCAACCAAGACCTGGATTCTTTGTGTATTAAAGTTGCCCACATAAGTGGTGCATTCAGATACAGAGTCATTAAAAAGAATTTAGTACCAAAGGCAGGGGCATGGATACCTTCTTTTTACATCCTTCCCTCCCCTCCCTTTCTCACTCCTACTTCTCTCATGGGCCCCTTTCAAATTCATGGCCTCTTCTATAGTCAACATTGTCTTAACGCTTGCATATATAAAATAGAGTCCAATTAGTTTTGCTTATATGTACACATGCTTAGTGTTGACTTCCAGGGTTAGATAACCTACTAGAGGCCTTGTCCCTGGAGAGGACTGATCTCTCTTTCTCAGCAGCTATTGACTGCCTGTAGCTCTTCATCTATGAGTTGGGCCTGCATATGTATTATAGGTTTTAGCTTAGTATTTTTATGGGATTCCTGAGTATAATAACAAGTGGGTCTCTGATTCTAGTGCCTGTTCTTGGGACTTTTTCTGTTGGGTTGTGTATCCAACTTTGATATGACAGCTTTTGCTTCATCTTACTATATTTTATTTTGTCCTGTTTGGTTGTTATCTCTTAGAAGCCTGTTATTTTCTAATAAGAGACAGAAAAGGAGTGTGGATCCAGAAGGAAGATGAGAAGGACCTTGGAGGAGTAGAGGGAGGGGCAACTACAATCAGGATGTAATGTCTGAGAAAAGAACCTATTTTCAATACAAGAAAAAAAATGGAAAAAGGAAAGAAAGAAAAAAGAAAATGCACCACAGGCCGCTTTAGTGTGGGCATTTTCTCCATCGAGGTTCCCTCTTCCAAGGTGACTGTAGTTTGTCAAGCTGACATAAAACTATCCAGCACAGTGGGTTATTTAAAAAAGGCATGAAGTTATTGGTTTAGATATGGGGTGATTTGGAGGGGATAAATTGGGAGTATATATAATCATATTTGATATATGAAATTCTCAAGAATAAAAAAATAAAAAGTTTAATTGGGTGCTTGTTTATAGTTTCAGAGGTTTGTCCCCTGTCATCATGGCAGGGATCATGTCAGCTCACACAGCACTGGAGCAGTAGCTGGGAGCTACATCCTATCCACAGGTTGAGAGGGGAAGCACAGGAGGGAGAAACTGCCTGGCATGGGCACGGAATCCTCAATGCCCACCCCTGTGACACACTTCCTCCAACAAGGCCACACCTATTCCTTCTAATCCTTCTCAAACAGTGCCAGACCTTGATGACTAAGCATTCAAATGTATGAGCCTATGGGAGGCATTATTATTCAAACCACTTTATTGTATGTATGTATGTATGTATGTATGTATGTATGTATTCTTTTGACTCCCTGTGATTTTACCTGAAACAGCCTGCATTCTGTCCAGTGCACTAAATACCCTATGGTCTCATAAAAAGAAACAGTGAAAATTTCCCCCCAAACCCATTAAACAATGTAACTTCCAAACTCACCAAAATTGTATATATAGATGTTAAGATACTTAGGCACAGCCAGGCGATGGTGGCATACACCTTTAATCCCAGCACTTGGGAGGCAGAGGCAGGTGGATCTCTGGTCTTCAAAGAAACATAGAGAAAAAACAAAATAAACAAGAAAGACACAGGCACTTAAGAGTGATTATCTTGAGAAACCCCTATAAGTGGTTGTGCTCTCCTTTTCCTAAACAATGAGCCACTCTCCTCCATGCTCTCCTATAATATCTGTGCTTTATGCCAAAACTTTTTCTTAATCAATAAACCCATGCTTGCTTTGTGTTGACTTGTCTTGAGATTCTTCTCTGTGGTGATCAAGAGGTCCCACACTGAACGAACTCTTCAGGTTGCCACAGGCAGTGTGTGCCTTCTGAGCTCACATCTGTTGAAAGGCATGCATGTACTTGTTGAATGGTTGCCATGTTACTCTCAGTCTTGCTCTGGTTAACTCTAAGAGCAATGCGCTTACAATCCAATGGAGGTTAAGCATCATTTGACATGCTAAGATACTGGCGGGTGAGTTAACCTTCCTGCCTGCTTTGGTTGGAAAGGGTTTTTAATTCAGAGCCAGGAGATCAGAAACAGTTTTCTAATTACTGTGTTATTCTTCCTCTAGACTTACATTTTTTGGAAGAAAAAAAAAATACCCTACACTTTTAAATGTTAAATATAAATCATGCCTTGAATTACGCCATGTCCAAACTCTTGAATTAGTTTTTGGTACTTAAAACTTCAAAGAAAACTCTATTAGAAACGAAATCACTTTTCTCATGATATATTTCTCAGGAATGACGATATTTTGACAATTTAGTACTTCCCTTCTGAGTCCTGTCTCCCCCTACCTCCCACTTACAGTACCTCTCCAGAACCAGTAAAAAGCTGTCCCTGTGGAGTGCTGTTCACAGAGCCAGTGCTGTGAAACCTAGTAAGGAGTGTGCAAAATGATTTAGACATTTGTTTGGGCTTTTAATCTTTGCTCATCTACACGCACCACCAAAATAAAACCCAGTGAAGCATGTGCCCTATAAATCTGCTCATTTTCTCTCTCCTCCAGAATATTTCAGACAGCACTTGACACTTGTAATCAGAACTGGGCTTAGGTGTTGCCTCCTCCTGAGTTAGTCATCCCACTGCCCACTTCCCTTTCCAATATCAATGGCATAAAAGTGGCAGAGGCCAGAGGGCATTGACTGGGGGAACATTGTTGTCACAAGGATGCAAAGTCTACTTAGATTAGATGAACCCATCCTCCCAGCTACAGTGTGCAGATATGAGTTAAGAGAAGGACAAGTTGGGAAGGCCCTTATTGAACTTTGCAAGGCTTGTAAATTAGGTAGTGTTGGGAGAGGTTCTTAAACTCTCATCCATATAACAAAAGCTATGGGTGTGTGATGGCAGTGGCATAGTGCAAATGTTGTTTGAGGATATATTTACAAACACCTTTGGAACTTATATACAAACAGGTGGGTCTTAGAAGAAACTAGGAAAACATTCAGCTTAAAGAAAGACTATTTGGGAACTTGAGAAAAAGGGGAAAGCCAGGCAATTGCTATGGGGTAGCTGTTTGCTGCTGGTAGGCAGGTAATAGGTAGGTCAGTCTGTCTAGTCGCCTCAGTGAGTTCCCAAGTGAGTGACCGTATCTTAGGATGGATGGCTCCTACGAATGAGATCTGGTTGTCCTCTCATCTCCACACACATGGATACACATGTATGTGTTTGTTGCTCACACATGTGCACCTATACACAAATATACATTCCCCAGGAGTCCAAATTAGAGAAGGTAAATAAGAAAACAATGAGCCAAAGAATAAAAGGAGGAAACCGTCTGCTATCATTGTTACTGTCGTAGCCTTTCCAGGTCTTCTCCATGTTCTATACTCTGTGCTGTTATTTGCATTTGATGAATGGAAAAACAGTCTTGACAGTGGGTTGAATAATAAACTAAATTGATAACCAAATTTTGACTACTGATTAGTCTCATTTCAATTAACCCATAAGATCCTCTGGGCTTCAGTCTAGCATGGAACCAAATACCTACTACGTGTTAACAATGAACTATTTCGAAAGTAAACCAAAATAGGCATTATTAGGCAAGCCTTGTGTAGAAGAAAGACATTCATAAAAACAAGTTCTGTGGGATTTCCAAGTGGCCATCCATGTGCTTTTCAAGGCTGAGTGACGCATTGAGAAGCTAGTTGGGATCTAGCTAGAAGGATGCTCTCTCTCGCCTTCCAAAGTTTTCATCTCTGTCTTTGGAGTCTGAAGGTGACCCCGACTTCAAAGGGCAATGGGAATTGGATCTGGTGAGAAAATGGGAGTGGAAAATATATGGGCCTTCAGGAAAAGGTCACTCCACACTGTACAGGAGCTCAACTTATATTTTGATTAAATTCTTTTCAGTGGGACTGACTAGCTAATTGCTTCCTCAGATTCTCTGCTCAGCAATGCTTACTGACACAGAATGCCTACTCAGGGCATAGAAGCCTCAAGGTGTATATGCTTGTATGGAAAATTATTAATATTAATAATAATTAGCCATAAATGGTAACCAGGGTTGGCCAGATGGCCTTCCATTCTCTCAGAAATTTCTTTATGTATTTAGTTATTCAAGAGGTATAGGCAATACCATAGGCATAAGTGACATTTGAAACTACATTACTGATCTTGGAGTGAAGTTTAAATAATTTACTCAACAAGGGCACTGCCTTTCAGTTGTATCAGATCAGAAGCTTTAAATAGCATTTGTTATGTCAAGGAAAACTTTTTGTCTGTTTACAGTCATGCTGAGTTCAGGCTCTTCTTGGCCTCACTCCTAAGACCCTTGTCCATTAATCACGGGGGCTCACTGCTATCACCGGTAATTAGTCTTTTAAGTTGCATCCAGATGGAAAGTATAAATTACTAGAAGTTTCCTGCCAGGCACAAGAGTAGATGATTCATGAGCCCATGGCATTTCCCTGTGCTTTGTCCCTGATAAGCAGATCTGAGGAACATGTGGTTCATAAGACCAACTTCACACGACTGTAACAACCCCTGACTTGAACCTCCGGTGTCTGGAAATACAGCAGGCTGAATTCCTCAACAACTGGTAGACTTATTTTGATCCAGTCACTGTCCGCACCTGTCTGGGCTTCCTAGTGTAGTCTCTATTTTCAGAAACGTGTTACCCCAGCCCCTTCCCTGTCTGCTTGAGTAGAGTGTTGCCAGCAGTCTCTTTGCTGTGGACAGTGTTAGGTGAGAGGGGAGGGTGAGACATGAGTGGATTGAACCTCTCTCAGTGGGGACTTAACTTTGAACATATGTATCATGTAACTGTTTTTAGAAAGTCACTCCCTGTGCCTTTGTCTTCACTGTCCACTTGTCCCTGGATAAGCCCTTGTCACCCCTAGTGTTTCCCCACATCTGTAATCAAACAGCTCACCATTTCTGGAGAAAGCAAGGGGAAATATTGATAGAAATATAGAGTTCTGACTGCTCCACATATACATGAGTAGGAACCCCCACATGTGCTAGCTTCAATAGTAGTGGGAAGCATTCATCAATTTACACAAGCAGAAAGGTAGAGAAAGGAGCTTTAGGCCAGCTTGGACTGAAACATTTCAGTTCTGTCACCAGGGATCATCTTCCCTCTCCATACTGATGACAAGATGAGACAGTGCAATCTTAACCAGGCTTACAGCATCGGATGCTTTTACTAGCAGTGAGAGGAGAGATCATTTGTTATATTAATGGTTAGTGAAGATTTCAGCCTGGCAGGGTTATCCTATGTTCATAGGAAGGAATGTTATTTGGGCTAGATCTACTTAAATAGCTTGAGCCAGCAGGTAGTAGCAGGACATTCCTGTCAATACTGAAACTCAGAAGTGGTCTCAGAACTGCTCAGCACCTCTCCTACCCACTTAAGTTCAAGCAGTGGAGGAGTGTACCCCTTTCTCCACATTCTCTCCAGCATACACTGTCATTGAAGCAATAGACATTCTTAGCCGTCTTCTTTACTGTCAAGCTTCTGGACTTGTGCTTGCCTTAATCCCAGCCTTCTCTAATTCTCAGAGATGAATGGCGTTTCTATTTTAAAACGGCAACTGAAGCTGACTATGGAGAGCTACTTTCAGTTTCTTGCTCCCTAACCATTATGCAATGCAAAGGCCATGCTCTCACTCAGGGTTGGTGCCGTCACCTGCTCTTCCTGACTCTCTCATCCATACAGGTAGCACCGTTCTATTCCATGTACATTCCACTGCATTCTCCAGCCTGGAATCTTCTTGATCATATTCTCTAACCTTCCAATGATGCTGTCTATCATGATCCAGTGCCTATCTAGCTACTGCCCTAAAGCTTCCCTTCCTTCAAGCCCCGCTTCCCTCCAGTGACCAAGCTTATTATCTCAGTGCTTCACCTACCGCGTATTTCTCAACTCAGTCTAGTATTGGCCAACATGGCAAACCTTATGTTTCTTCTCTTTAAGGAAGACCAAAGCTTCTGGGTCCTGTGGAGACCACCAGCCACACCTCACCCCTGCTCCAGCCACACTTCACACTGCTCTTCATTTAGCAGTACAGGCATTCTCTTTCAGTTTTTTCCCCCTAGTACATGTGTTATGTCATATTTGCAGAAAGAGTGAATTGGCCCCCAAGAATGAATGTCCTCACAAGTGATGACACATTAAGGAAATATTACAAACACCCCGGGCTATAGCTATAAGACAAAACTATCAACAGGAACTATGCCTTCTAGAAAAAGAATATGGTTATAGTCAACCCAAGGCCAGCAGGGAGAGAGAACCAGTGCTGTTAATAACCTAAAAACAGTGGCTGGAAACGAGCTAGGAGGCAGGAGGTCTGGTGGAGTCTCTGTGGAGTAGCTGTGGCTAGCCCTGTGAGCTACAGGGTGGCATGAGAAGCAGAGGGCAGACAGGGAAGGGTAGTACTGATAACATCTCATTGCTGATGACATCCTGTTCCTTCCCACGTTCGATCTTGGTACCTTCTTGATTGCTGATCATTTTTTAACTAGTGGATTCTTTTCCACCATGTGCTTTATTCCTAGAAAAGCATTCTTCAACTAGATAATAGGTCAAACTCTTCACTGTAGACCTGCATTCTTTTCATGTTTGGGTTTGTAATGATCCCTTTATGGAAGTGGTAATTTAATCAGTGTCTATATCCTTCATAAGGCACTATACTTTTAGTATCTAGGGACCATGTTTGGCTTAACTCATGGCAGAATCTCTGCCACTGCTCCTAGCACACAGTGCTATATAATACAGCAGGGCCTCATGAATACCTTCTGAATCATAGACTAAAGAAATGTATGTTCTTGTTGAAATGTTTGTGTTCAACCTTCCAAATCCAGGTTGAAATCCTAACCCTCAAAATGGCAAGATGTAGGGTAGTTTGGGAGGATATAAGTGATACAAGGAGAGCCTCTATTAACATCTTTCTAGACTTTATCTTTATCAAATAGCTGTGCAATGATAGGATTGATACTTTCCTAAAGGAGGTGTGGAAGTGAGGTTGGTGCTGTAGGCCTCAGTACCAGCTCCTGGGAAGCTGATGTGGGTCACTTGAGTTCATAGGTTTGAGAGCAGCCTGGATAACACAGCAAAACCCCATATCGATGATGATGATGGTGATGATGATAGCAAGACCCCATGTCAATAATAATAATGATGATGATAGCAAGACCCCACATTAATAATAATAATGATGATGATGATAGCATGACCCCATGTCAATAATAATAATGATGATGATGTTGATAACAATAATGATGATAATAGGCAATATCTCCTTTTGCGAGTAAGGATGAAGAGTAAAGACCTCATCTATGAAACCTTACTGTTCACCAAACCCAGTGTTGGTTGGTCTTGGACTTTCCGGCCTCACAAACTGCCACAAATAACTTCTTTTTGTTAATTGGTCACCTAGTTTATGATATTTTGTTGTAGCAGCACAAAAAGAGGCAATGTAATCAAAGTGTTACAAGGTGTTTTGAAAGCCCCACATTGGGTGTTTTATGCTACAAGGGAAATTAGAGTTCCCTCTCAGAGTTCTTAGTCTTGTTAATAAAAGGATTTAAGAAAGGATTCAGAGGAAGTCATGGACATTTTGTCAGAGTTTTAAAGAAAAACCCCAAGGAAGGTGAACTATAAATCTCAGCAGCTGCTAAGAAGAGAAAGACAGGAAAGAAGAAGAGGGAGAGCCAGGCTTTTTGGAGGAAGGTATGGAGGTTCAACAAGGAGCCTCATGAAAAGGTGGGTTGCTTCAGAGAAAGAATAAAATTACCTGGCAAGAAAGCAGAGATGGGCTCTAGCCATAATGTGATAGAAAGAGATGGAAAGGAAGAAAAAGGAAAGTTGGAACTCAAAGGTAAGCAGACCTAATGGAACCTCATGCTGGATGAGCTATATGGGAATTCTAGGAGTGGCTGTGCCCAGAGTCCAGGGATATGCAGAGTCCCCTTGAGCGCATCCTGCAAACTGCTTCATATTTATGTAATCTCACACTGTCCCAGTGAAGGCCAGGAGTGCTGGAAGCTATCCTGTCAAGCTTTTCTACTTAGACACAAGCGTAGGGACTTGCTGGACCACTGGCCAGTACTTAAGTAAGGAGGGAAGCATGTATGTCTCAGGATATTTCAGGAGCACTCACCACAGACATCATTGACACTGTTGGTTCACCTGTTGGAGGCTATCCATGCTGTGGCAGATGTATTCCTTCAGTGTTGCTCTACAGTTGGTGGAGCGGCATTGTCAGGGCTTGAGAAAAGACTGTGTTCCTGTCCTGTGAATGGGCACACTCTCTTCCAGGCTGGCTCACCCACCTCCCTTCAGGCTCCCACCAGCTCAACTTCCAAATTCTCAGCTGTTGTCAGAAGCACCCCAGCCTCAGGACTATAGCCAGGAGTCCTACTCAGTGCTTTCTTCACTCATATCAAGATCTGAGACTTGCCTTGAATAGAACTGGCTGCCCCTGCCATCTGCTGCAGGGTCTTCTTCTTATACACACCTGGCTGCCTTCTCCCAGCATGCTCAGCACCATGTGTCGTAAAGCACAGCCATCTAAGCGCACAGAGTGATTCCCAACTTTCTGCCATTTATGCAAGATTTGCTCCACTTCTTCTTGTCACTGCCATCACTTGGCAGCCACCATTAATTAGTTAATTGATTGATTAATTAATATGTAATCTGCTAAGTACTGTGGTTAGAAATAGATTTCCTATAAAGTTTAATGAAGCTTCAGCTTTAGAATGTCCAGAGCCCTAGCTGAGTGTTCACACGATTATTTTGTGTTTTTGTAAAATATATAAAAGTTGGCTATTACCCACACTTGGATAGAATGGACTCTTTTCTCCTCACTCCTCAGGTGTGTATTTCTTCTAGTGTTATGAAGCAGACAGTCCAGGATAAAGAGAAGTCGTGCGGAGAATACATTTTGTTTGGGACAGAAATACTTATGTGGTTTTTTTCAGAGTCAGTTCCATGAGTATTTAAGACATTGCTTCTCATCTTGGCTTATAGTGGCTTTGAGTCCTGTTGTGTTGGATCCTGGGTGAACTTTCTAGACATTGACATGATGGTGCAGGGCTATAGAGCTTGTAGGATGATGTAACCTTGTTCTATAGTTCACACACACACACACACACACACACACACACACACACACAAAGAATGTGGGCAGAGATCAAAACAATGTGAAGTGTATAGAGCAGAACTAATTTATAGAACATACCCTGTTGTGGGATATTTGTACTCTGTGTGAAGGTGTATTGCTGTGATTGGTGTAATAAAAAAGCTTAACCACCAATAGCCAGGCAGGAGGTATAGGCAGGATTTCTGTGGAAAGAAAGGAAGAGGAGGAGAATCTAGGCACCCAGGATATGCCAGGAGACACAGAGAGAAAACAGGAGGCAAGATGGGAGAGATGTAATGTCACATAATAGAATGTAGTTAACATAAATGAGTGAGGAACAAGCCTAAGCTACAGGGCCAAGCTTTTATAATTACTAAGAGGTCTCTGTCATTATTTGGGAACTGACTGGCAGGACAGAAAAAGACTTGTTACAATACTCCATTCAGTATATAAAATTGTAAACAAAGATTTTGTTTCTCATTGTTGTCTGTTTTAAACAGACTGTCTTTTATAATAGTTACAAACAACGTTGTGTTGCATTTTTTATGGGAATAATACAAAATAGAATTCATCAGGAATTTTGTGTAGCCATACAGCTTCTGTCTATAGATAATGTAGAATGTTCTTTGAAATACATTTTCTTGTTATTATGCATGTGTGCATGTATGCATTCAAGCCAAGGGCAAGCTGATGTCATAGAATCCGCTGTAGTCATTTCTCTCCTTCTGCTATGTGAGTCCTGGGGACTGAACTCAGGTTGTTAGGGTTGGCAGAAAATGCCTTTGCCTTTTGAGCCCACCTCAACAGCCCCCAGCTCTTAGTAATAGAAACAAGTTTTGCTCTATTGCAGCAGAGGGATGACTGAATTCATTTTTTTCTTCTGTCTGTAGAAAACATTACAACATCATTTCTATGTGAAGAGAATGATAAAGAGTGGGAAAACAATGAGGGCAGGATCTGGAAGGAACAGGCAGTCAATTAACTAAGTGTAAAATCATTATTTCTTTTTCTGGTTTTCTGATAGATGTTAATTTGTACCTCAAATGTTTGTTTTTTCTTTTATAAGTAATACTACTTTTACTGTTTAAATTCCTTATTTTAAGGGGGATATATATATATGTGAACAGTGCTAGCTTCCAGACTCTACCCTGGAAGCTGTACCTGGACTTCCTGGTTGTGGTGATTGCTGTAAGAGGAAGCACTTCATCTGTGGTCTGGAAATCCACGGGTTTTCCAGATCAACTGAACGTTGTAGTGTGTCTTGCCTAAATTGCAGGGTTTCTTTTTAGTCTTGCACTCATTATCAGGGCGTACCGCTTCCTGGGTATTTATTGTTATGCATGGGTGTCTTTGTGTTAAAACTCACTTTGTAGAGAGGAGGTTGGGTATGCAGTCAGCAGTGTCCTGTGCATTAAACTCCTGAGGCAAGAAGCAGCCAGGAACTGAAGGAAGTCTAAGGGTATTTGTGGCTTGGGGCACAGTGAGGCTTTGGGGGCATCTCTGAACATCTGTAGGGAGCCCAGCTTCTTTGGGGCCCTTCTCTTTAGTGTGTTCAACAGTGTAACCTAGATGGTGGGTGATGGATATCCTGGAGGCTTTTATGTGTAATTTGCAGAGGACAGTAAGCAAGAACCAAAGCCCAAGAGAAAGATCAGGAAACCACCTGGCCTTATGGTGACTTTGGCTGGGGGACTAACTTTAATTTTAGTAATTGTTTATTATATAACTGCTATGTGCTACATAATATTCTAAGACTATAGAGGAGCATAAAGCATTAAAAAAAACCCACAATAACAAAATTCAACTTCTATGGAAGAGACAGGAAACTTTGTGGGAGATGGGCTGAAATAGTTTTCACGGGCATGTAGACTCCCTGACAATGAACTTACAGTTCTCAAGTATCACAATGAAGCTCAGTACAGACTTTGCATTGCAGTCTGATGTGTAATAGGGCTTGCTCTCCTATAACAGTTAATTTCTCCCCATGGAACCTGAGAGAAACCGAAGGTACATTAATACACTGTACAACATGAGCTTTACGGTTAGTTGGAGAGAAACTCTTGAGGTTTGCAAAGTAGAGAATGGCAGAATCAGGCTTGTAAAATGATCTAGGTCACTAACTCCTCTGTGGGCCTGAAGGAGGGATGTCAGGAGGCTAGTTGGAGACAAGGCAGAACTGGAGAAGTCAGAAGAGAAGAGAAGAGACGGAAAGAGAAGAGAAAAGAAGAGGAGAGAAGGTTCAATGTTGGCAACTACTTAGGAAGTAAAATCTGCTTGAAACCTGCATAGACAGAGGGCTGTTGTGGAATAATCTTTTCGTACATTATAAAGATGTGTCTTTGCCAAGGCACCTTCTTCTTATTGGTTTAATAAAAAGCTAAATGACTCTTAGCTAGGCAGGAGGTGTAGGTGGGACAGCCAGACACAGAGGATGCTGGGAAGAAGAAAGGTGGGGTCACCAGGAGATGAAGAGGGAGCAAGACATGCTGGAGGACAGATAAAGCCAAGAGCTATACGGCAATATTTAGATCACTACAAATGGGTTAATTTAAGCCATAGAGCTAGTTAGTAACAAGCCTAAGCTATTGCCTGAGCTTCCATAATTAGAAGTCTCTCTGTGTTTATTGGGAGCTGGTTAGTGGGACAGAAAAATCTGCCTACAGAGGTCAAGGGATGAAGGGAGCAGGACAGGCACTGTATGTCACCAGAGAAGTCGGGTGTAAAGATGGAGGGAGCCTCAGGATATAAAAATTAACATTGCCTGTGTGGGGTTTCAGGTGACATGGATATAGGCTAGAAAATGGCCTTTGGGACCTTTGATTTCCCTGGTGAGGTTCTGGGGCTGGAAGTCTTTGCAGTTACCAGATATAGGCATTTTTAGACACAGGACACGTGTGAGCTTGCTGCAGAGGGATAGGTAGACTGAGGGGGGTGGTAACCAAGGGAAGGACACGGTAACCAAGGGAGGGACACCGGTCATCATGCATCAATCTGGGAATTGAGAAAATAGGACCCTGAAAGCAAACCCAGGGAGGCTAGAAAAATGAACCAAGTTGTTCATAAATCTCCAGAAGGGAGGCAAATGTGGAACTTCTGAGTCCGTTTTGTTACTATGAGAAATGCTTATTAAATACCCTTGGCTGTGTTGTCCCTTTCCCACTAATAACTCGATGACTGGAGTTAGATGCCCAGATGGTTGCACTGTTGAAAATACATACAATTAGCTCCACAATGGGAAGAAATGGCTCAGAGTAAGGTCCCCTGTCCCTCAGCAGGAAGGCACAAGACACTGTTCATATAGTAGACAAAGCTGGACTGGAGACCACCAGATGGGGACCCGGCAGAGGCATGTGGCAAGCCAGTGGCCTGGGGACCTGAGCTGGAGGCTGGGTGAGTGGTTTCCATCCACAGATACCCGTGTGTCTGCTGCTTGGTTGCCAAGCACAGCTTCCTGCAGGAGCCTCAAAATCCTTCCTTAAGCCATGAGGCTCTGCAGTACCGCTTTCTCCCTCCCTCAAACAGCCTGTGCAATCTGTCCTGATGATGCTGAGCTGGGGAGGAGACACCAGGGCTGTGCTGTACCAGCTGTGCAGAGGTGGCAAGGAAGGGGTATCTTACCTTTGAAACACACAGAGAGACAAAATCCTCCCCGTTAGAACAAGAGTTAAACAGTTGCTGGAGAAGAGGCTGTCACAGCTCTGGCCATAGACCTCTAGCTTCAGCCCCAAAATGCCTTCCCAGAGATCTGTGGTTGAAAACATTGCCAAACACAAGGGTAAAAGAGTAAGAAAAACAACAGTGGCCTAAGCTGTATAGAAATGTTTCAAAGGATACAGAGTTTTGCAGGGAAAGGATGGATTCTTTTGTTACAAAGAAACTCCTAAGACAGACAAGGTTTTGTTTTTAATTTTGCTTCTTGACCCCAAGCAAAAAGGAGCAAATGACTCACTTCAGGGTATGTACCACACCCACCTCTTGATTTTTATTCTGGACTCTTAAATGCTTTATACCACCTGTCAGATGTTGTAAAATACTTTACTTGATCTTCAAACACTTGCACTACAGGCTGTATCTAATGTCAGAAACAGCATCCTAGTGTGTGAGGAATTCTGCTCTCAAAGCTACACAGTAGCAGGCTGGGGAGTGAGCCAACATAGGGCTTGCTGAGGCCCTGTTGCTCCCTCTCTGAGTCCTCAGCTTTCTGAGATACACACCTAAAGATTTTGGATTTGCATTTCCTACCTTCCAGGCTGTTCTACATCTGAATGAAGAACTGGGTATTGGAGAAATCATGAGGTTGGGTTCTCAGAACACTGCCTCTGCATTCAGTGTTGGAAGGTGAGAGAATTTGTAGTGTGTGGCTCAGCTGCTGTCCTGTTTGTGTCTCCATCATTAAACATCTATTGTAAGACCCGCGGAGGGCGTGGACCCTTACTCCCCGACTCAGGAAAGGCTTCCCCCCAATCACTCACGAGAAGCAGTCTTGATGCAAAAGCATGAGGTCTATTATATTCCAGTGCATTGGGGTCCACAGCCATACTCCACGTGGGGTAGAGGACTGGGAACCCTGGGTACAGGGTTCAGACAGCTTTTATAGGGTTACAACAAAGCCCGCACATCACAAACCAATCATCTCATAACATCCAGTGCAGACCAATCAATTTGTACTATCCAAGCCTGCGCTTAGCCCAGGAAGTCTGCTTTCGCTAGAGCTTCTGGGTAGGTGACAAGGTGCTGTCGGTAACAGTCAAGAACATGACCTTTTGCCTACTCACTGTTAGGGGGCAGAGTCTAGGAGAATTAGGCTAAATTTTTCCATCCTTAAACTATCTGCCACGCCTTTGCCTGCGGCTGTGCCTGCGTGGCCAGAGTATGGAGCTTGGTGGAGGGTGTCGGGATTATAACACTTAACAGACCACCATGAAAAGTGAAGAGCAAGCTGCTGTTTATTACAGAGAATAATGGGCTTATATACCCAAGCCAGGGGATGGGCTAACCATAGGAGGAAATCATGCACCACCCACACCTGGGATCAAGGCACAGGCACTGCACACCGGAAAGTTATGAGAACAACCTTGTTTGATCAGCCTTGAGAGCACAGGAGTTCTACAGCTTGGTGGGGAGGAAGAGAGCTGTAAAGGACTAGTACTTAAATTTCCCAACATCTATCTTTAGCTGTGATGCTGGGAGAGAGGTGGAGGGGAACAGGTTCCACAGAGGCAGGCCGAGTCACTAACGTGGTGTGGCATGAAGGCAGAATCAGAAGACAGACACCAAGTGTGAGTTATTTATGTCCCTTAGTATTTTTCACGTGGATTGGGGACTGGTTTCAGAATATAAAGAAAGCACACTCATGTTGACAATCTGAGCTTTCCCTCTGGGGAACTGTTCTGCTGACATTTGACATCTCGTTGTTAGTTAGAGGTGATCACCTGCCTTGGCTGTTCCTGATACTTTCAAGGGGTGGGGGAGGAAGAGCAACAGCATGGGCAGATTTCATTGAGTTTATTTCCATCATAACCTTCGTTTTGCCTTGTAAGCAGTGGTTCTCAACCTTCGCAATGTCATGACTCCTTAATATAGTTCTTTGTGTTGTAGTGAGCCCCACAACCGTAGTTATTTTCATTGCTATTCCATAACTCTAACTTTGCTACTGTTATGCAACATAATGCAAATATCTGTGTGTTTTCTGATGATGTTAGGCAACCCTGGTAAAAGAGCCCTAAGGGGTCATGACCCACAGATTGGGAAACACTGCCAGAGTATTGTTACAAAGGGAAGTTGTCTCTTATCTAAGTTCTTGATAAAAGTATGTTAAAAAGCACAACTAAATTGGATAGTTTTCTTTCTTTCTTTCTTTTTTTTTTTTTAAAGAACATTTACTTTGTTATTTTTTTAAAGGTGAGTGAAGCCTATTGCTGGTGAACTATGCATTTGGGAGTGTTACCTCTTCAGATACACAGTATTTGCTTTCTTGGTTGACTTTATGGTACAGATTCTGTAGCATGATGGAAATTATCTTCCTACTGGTTACTTAAGTTAGTTGAGTCAGGATACCTTTCTCTTTGTTGTTGTGTGGAAAATGTTTTTATTACACTCCCCTCTACTGCCTTTGAAACAGGGTCTTAACAAATATGGTCTGGTAACTTTTTCTTTTGCTTCCATTTGCAACTGAATGTGTAATGTCATTTTGCAGATCCAATGGCTACAGATTGGCCAGCTTCCATACTCATTTAAAAACACCATTGGTTCCTCTGCTAGAGGAGGTGTTCAATTCACCATCTCTAAATCTGCCCTTCTGAAAGATTTAGTGACCAGATGTCCAGGATCAGTGAGGAAGATCTTGCCTGCCAGAGTCAATATTTTTTCCCTATCATCCTGCTGGCTCAGGGATTTGAAAATCCCCATTAAGTCTTGTGGTCTGTGGATATCTCTGGTAGAATATTCCTAGCCAAATTCTGGTTTCTAGGCCTATCCTGCCAAAATATTTGACTTTCTTTGTCTTTAGTATGTCTTCTTTTAAAAATTAGATTTTTTTTTAAATTGTCTCTTTTATTCTTCCAATTCAAGCCCATTTATCTTTCTTCTTGTTGCTGGCTTTGTTTCTTCCCAACAATAGAACTACTTCTACTGGACTGTATCCTGCTTGAGGTATAAGACAAGTGAGAGGCCTTGCATCTTGGTGTGGTCTTCAGATGACAGGGCCAGCATCACCTGTGAACCTGTTGGAAATACAGGCTTTCAGCTCTTCCTCTAGATCTTCTGGATCCCAGTCTGTTTTGTAGATGGCCCAGGCAGCTTGTGTGTGTGTTAAGGTTTGAAGGGTTACTCTCTATCAGGATGACAACAAAACCCAGATCTCCCCAGCATCTGTGACATACTAAAAACATTCTCAAATGATTTTTTTGCTCTCTTGTTGTCCTATGCTGAGGAATGGGATGCAAGAGCCAGAGTTGGTAGCATGTTCCCAAGTCCATGACTCTGGATAATTATTTGCCTTATTTGGGCAAATAATTATCTTCAGTATCTGCAGCAACCTATATCCCCCCTTTTCCATGTTTTCCAGCAAAGTAATGAAGCTCTTCCTCTTTGAAGATGTGTTTCAACTGATAAAAAAAAAAATCATATGTCACCATAGTGGTTTGAATGACATATCCCCATTGTCCAGGATATTTGAATTCCTAGTCCCAGACCATGACACTGTTTGGGGAGCCTGAGGAGGTGTGAGTATTACATCACTGGGGGTGGGCTCTGAAAATTTAAAGACTCGTGCAATTTCTAGTTAACTCTCTCTGCTCTTGCTTGTGGTTCAAGATATGAGCCTTAGCTTCGAGCTCCTGCCACCATGCCTCTACTGTATCCCATCATGTACTCTGATCCATCTGGAAGCATAAGCCAACTAAACCTTCCTTCCTGTTGTTTACTTATTTGGTCATGGTGTTTGATCACAGAGACAGAAAATTAACAAGTACAGTCCCTTTGATATCGATCAAGGGTCAAAGGAAGGGCGGGGAGACAAACAGCTGTCAGAATTTCAACTGTGTATGCTAAGTGACATATTTTAGCAGGCAACCAGATGTCTCCGTTTCATCCTTGTGTAATAGTCACTACCCTGAGATGGGGAGCCTGGTGAGCAAGCATCCTTGCTGTGTGATTGGCAAGTACCTCAAGATGACAGCCTCCCCCATAGGAAGTAAGGGGTTCCCACTGTATCATAACACTTTTAATGGTTGTATCTTTGTTCTCACAGACACAGGAGAGTCAGGAGAAAGGCATTGTGGCTATCCACCAAGAAGTTTAGAGGCAGATAGGTTTCTATGAGGCTCTGTAGTTTTTAAAGGGATCCCAGTTGACAAGGAAAGTGCACTTCCAGTAACCAAGAATGGTGGCCAGCTCTCATCTCCTCTTCCCCAAAGAGGAGTTTTAAACTGAGAAACAATTAGCATTTTCAAATGCTTGCCACCAGGGCTACTTTGCTATTTCAGAAGGAGCTCAGATAATTTAAGATGTAGGAGAGGAATTATGCCTTTTTTTTTTTTTTAAAGCAAACTACATACCTCATGGTCTACTACATTCATCTAGAATAAGAAAGACAGAATACATAAGCCTTCCATCCCTTTTGCCTGCCATCCATCTAGCCACTGTCACCAACATAATCTCCCTGAAACACTGCTTTACTGTGTCATTTCTCTGCTTGAGAATTTACAGCCAGTACCTATTTCCTATTGGGTCAAGTCTAAATTTATCTGCCTGGCTTTCAAGGACTCTCATAACTTGGCTCACTGTGTTTATTCAATTTTACTTTCTTTCACTTCCCAGGCAGAACTCTCCCTGTCAGTCAAGCCTGCCACTGAGCTGCTCCACTCCACCCAGGTCACCTGAATCTTATTCTAGTTTCACTCTCCTGTCATGTTGCCTCTGACTTGTGGCCAGTTTCCTGGATTCCCTTGACCAAGCAACTCCACACTAAATTTAAATTTAAAATTGCTATATATAGGAGGGTGAATAGTGTGTGAGGCAGATCTCCATCTCCTATGAAATAAGAGAAAGGCTTATTTTGACTCATGGTTTCAAAGGTGTCAGTCCATGGTTTCTGGCTCTGTACTTCGGTACTGTGGTACCACAGTAGTCATGGTGGGAGTGTATGACAGGGTTCTGCTTAACCTCATGGTGGCAGGACAGCTAAGAGGGAGAAAGAAAGGGGTTGGGGGTTTCAACATACCTTCAAAGTCATGCCCTCAATGATTAACTTCCTTCTACTAGGCTCTACCTTCTAAGTGATCCATCTTTTCTCTGGGTGCCTGCCACAGGCAAATGACTAGGCGTTTCATGGGCCTCTGGGGATATTACAAAGCCAAATGGTAGCAAATATTATCCCCTCTAGACACATATGGACCTGGAATCTTGGAATGCGATCTAATTGGTAAATAGAGTCTTGGTGGATATAAGTGGCATGAGGTGGGATTTCATGATAAGAGGACTACTTTCTGAGGTTTTACACCCTATGGCATTTATCCCACTGCATTCTGTCAAGGGGAACCTTGCTTATAATATGCATGATGGTATCACAGAATAATATTGAAGCTTAAGATGTCATCATGCTTGTTATATATGATGTCATTATGTACATAACCTATTTTTATTGTCCACTAATCTAATGGAGATGCATGTTGATTCTATGACTTGATGATTGTGAATAGGTTGATTTAAGCATATGTGTGCAGGAGTTCCCTTTCTTCTGCATCCTTGGTAACATCTGTCATCTTCCATTTTCCTGATAGTAATTCTGTCATGTGTGAGAAAATATTTCACTGTGATTTCAATTTACATTTTCCTAATGATTAGCTATGTTAGACATTTCCCTTCATATCTATGTTGGCTGCTGGCTGTTGGTAAACCTTGAAGATTATCAATTTATGTCCCTGGCCCACTGTGAAAAATGGTTTTTATCTCTTGACATTGAAGGTTTTGGTTTTCTTTCCTTTCTTTTCTTTCTTTCTTTTTTTTTTTTTTTTGTATTTTTGTATTTCATATTTTAATGACTCGGTTGCTATATGAGCTCAGTTCATGATATTTCAGCATTCTAAGTCTAGTGCCAAAGTCTTGAAGGATTCATGGAGAGCTATTGGTCTTCAGTCTATATTGGAAGGCCAAAGAAGTTGGCTTCTGATGTCAATGGTAGCAGCAGTAACAATTAGATGATCCCATAAGCAAGTAAGGCATAAAGGCAATCAGGCAAAAAATAGCTTTCCCCATGGAATTCTTTACATCTATGTGCCCCTGAGAAGGTGCTATAAATTTGGAGAGAGGGTCTTGTGTTCGTCTTTCCAGGAAATCCTTTTACAGATCCTCTGAGAGGCAAGTCTCTGAGTTAGTTCTAGATCTAGTGAAGTTGCTAGCTGAGATTAACTACCACAGAAAGTGATTTACATTGACCAACAAACTGACTGTGCACTATTGGGATCTACTCCAGTGACCTTACCCTATTCTAATTTATCAATACTAGGAACTGAACATGGAGGTTGTGCATGCTAGGCAAGCACCTATCACTGGTATATCCACAGCACTATTTGTACTTTTAATTTTGAGACAGGGTTTATTACACTATTCCACTCTGTCCTTGAAGTTAGTAGCACAGGTAGGCACTGAATCTTTCTTCCTGGCTAAGCCGCCCTATTAACTGAGGTTAATAGGCCTGTATCATCACATCACCACTTTGTTTAGGTTTGTGCTGGTTTTGTTATAATGCCTTTTCTAATTATGGTACTGACATATGTTGGAAGAGTTCAGATTATATCTCATTGGTAAAGCACTCTCTTAGTATATAAGTTTGATGCTTAGCAGTGGAAGGAAGGAAGGAATAAAGGAAGAAGGAAGAAGGAAAGAAAGGATTGATAGTGTTCATTCCTGGTTTGTTTTCTGAAATTCTTGAATTAAATTTCAAGTAGTTGAATATTATTAAATAAAATGTTTGGTAGGTTTTACCACTGAAGTTGCATGTGTTTTGAAGGTATTATTTTATAGACAAACACATAAATGAATGGATAAATAAACAAACTCTCAGACCAGAGAGGGTGTCACAGTACCCACCCCTAGCTGAGGGACTATTGCCAGCTGATGGTTACTCTGAGAGGCATAGCCATTTTTCTTTGTGGGTGTGGCCACTGTTACGTTATGTTCCAGTGGATGCTCTGTACCCATGTAACACTAATGCAACTCAATTGGGGTATAAAAGAAGAGCTTATAAAGAAAGAGGGCATGGTGTTGTGAAGTAGACATATGGTGGTATCTAGCAGGAACTGTGTGGGGGAAGTAGGGAATAGATGTGATCAAAATACATTTTATACATGTATGAAATTCTCAGATAACAGAATATTATCAAATGTAAAAAATTAAGTTACTAACTTCTAATTATTAAAGAAATAACAATATAATTAAATAAACTTATAGACATGGTTTTTTTTCCCATGTGATTCCCTTGTCTTGAACTGGTGATAGAATCCAGGTTGGCATTGAACTCACAGATTACAAGTTCCTTTGTTTGCAGGAAGGTTGTAAGTGGCAATTTTAACTTCTTTAACAAATATCAGGCTAACTAGACTTTATATTTCTTCTGGGATTATTTTAGGAAGTGTTATTCCTTAGAGAATTTGTACATTATTTGCTGTTGTTGCATTTTTTTTTTTTTTTAGACAGCTTTTTATCGACATAGTGTCATTGAAGCATAACAGTGTCTTACTGTCTGCAAGACGGTTGGGAAAGTCTACTTTCATTTCTGGTATTTTTAATTTTTAGTGTCTAACTCTCTTTGTGTTCTTGTCTTCTCTCTTTACTGTGAATCATTTTCACTCAACCTACAATAGGTAAGATGGCAAGAAATTGTAGTGATTTAGAAACTCCAAAATATGCAATAAATAAAAATTTTAGGATGATAAATAGAATCTAAGGGAAATTACTGTATTGAATTAATAGTAGGATGGGTACCACAGAAGGGGGGATAAGTTTGGAAACAGATAAATAAATAGATCAAATTATTCAAAGTTAAGCTCATGTAGAATATTGAAAGACTCAACGGTTGGGGGGGTGTTATCATAATATATATTTTATGCACAATCAAAGTATTAAAATTAAGAGAAAAAAGTAGTTAGAAATAAATTTCAAAATGCTGAATACCACATATTCTAAATTTTATAGAGAACTCAGCTGATATGTCTTGGAAATTGAACAATCTCAAAGCAATTATGTTTGAAAAGACACTGTTAGGTCAGTACATACTAACAAACTATTGACAAGGAGAGATACAGAAAAAAAAAATCTGAAGAGAAGCCAGGGAGAAAAGCCACTTTTCCTAAAGAACATAATTTAAAAAGGCTAACTGTTTACTGAAAACAATGGAAGGGGACAGAAATGGAGATGACAGAGGAGGGGAAGTGGGGGCAGACACAAATGGAGGGGGGCGTGGGGACATAGAGATAGAGGCAGTGGTGGGAACAGACTAAAGAGGCACTTTCCAAGTGTTACAAGGAAAAGACTGTCAGCCTCAGGAGTCTCTATTCGCTGGTGCATATTTTAAAATCAAAAGGACAAATAAAGACTAATAATTAGAGTGGGGAAATTTGTCACCTCAAGAGATTATCAAGAGAAAGTCTTTAGGCTGAGAGGAAGTTACCATACCTTGGAAATTCAGACCACAAGAAGGAACAGAGCTCCAGTGTCCTGAGGATAAGGGCACAGGTAGCAGTCCAGCAGAAATGTTTTCAATGTCTAGTGGTGGCTCCTCCAGCGATGGGACCCTTGGGTGTTTTTTTTTTTCCTATGGCTTACTCTCAGTAATATGTGTTGCTTACTTTCTGTGTCCGTATTACCTGCTTTTACATTCATTCTTTAGGCTTTCTTAGCAACACCCTATTCATCATTTTACAGTTATATATAACCGAGTGCCTGCTGTCGTTTTCAGAATTAAAGAATGCACTATAGAGACTGAAGCAGACCATGCATCTAAGTGCTAAATTTGTTTATTTTGACATTCATTACCGTTTATGGACTAACACTTCGTATCAATTGTGTTCTGTGCAATGTCACAATGTTTCACTCTCACCAGCAAAAGGCATCATGACTTCTCTCTTCATAAAGTTTATTCTAATAGAGAACAAAACAGTAAACAGTTTAATATATTAGAAGGCATCTAAGTGTATAATTGAAGAGAAAGCATAGCAGAGTGAGATGGGTCAGCAATGTGTCTTATGTTAGTGCATTCAAACATCACATAGTGGGATCAAAGTCGGCTCCAGTGAGAACCCATTTGAGCAAAGATGCGATATAAATGACTGAGTAGCACAATGGTAGAGTGTTTGCCCAATGTTTGTAAGGCCATACATAGGTTTAATACTTAACATCCCATTGCCTCCAAAATGAGTATGTTCTCCCTGCAGACATTAGGGGGAAATAATTCAGGTTGGAGAAAATGCATTATTAAATTCTCTAAAATAGGAGCAGTGAGGTGGGGTGGGTTGGGGGGGTTCCCCCTCTGAGAATATTCATAGTTCAAATATAAGCAAAAGTATCCAAAGATGGGGCCTTTGGAGGTGATCCAGGATGGATCTGCTCTCATAGGTGAGTTGGTGCTCTTCTGAAGGAAGTCTAAATATATTAGCTTTTTGTACATTTCCTTTGTGCCTTTCCAATAAAAGGAACAGATCTAAATTGGACACTACCCATTGGTCCCTCGATACTGAATTTTCCAGCATCCAAGAATTGTGAGCAATAGATTTCAAAAAGTTTCTGAATTATTGTCTAAGATACTTTGTTTTTAGCACATATGGACAGGTGGACTGGTGAAAATAAGGCCATTGCTATCCCATGCTTGTTCTATGTCCCTATATGTTGTATACATGTTGCTCTTTAAAAATCGTTTTCTGGGCCCACTGAATGGATATTTCCTCTTTCTGTATACTGGAAGTCATAGGAAATAGACTAATTTTTTTGCTTATTTTACCCTACTAGTCTTGGTAAATTCATACTACATATGAAGCAAATGGTGTTCTGTGCATAAAGAAATGTGTAAGCAAATATTCCTGTGTGAGATTTCCTTATGGATTTCCATACTTCAGTTTTGTCTAACGTTTCCCTCCCTCTTCTTCCCCAACTGCCAGCACCACCTTCCTGCTGGAACCTTCCACCCCCAGCATTCCTTCTTTTTCATGTTGTGCATGTAGATAAAAAGCAGGGATGTGTTCTGTAGTTTTCATTGCTCAGTAGTCAGACTAGCCTGTCAGCTGGATGACTTTGAGTTGATCATACCAGTTAGCATGTGGAAAATATACAATAAACATGTATGGAAGTAATGGCTGAAGCTGTAGCCTCCAACCAAAGGATTATTGATAACACACACACACACACGCACACACACACACACACACACACACGTGCATACATACAATTTTGAAAAGTTAATTTTAGAAGTTCAATAGACTTGATATTCTGTTAACTGAAAGCATGTTAGCAGAATCATGTCCTATTCTTTTCAGGTCCTCAGATATTTACTCCTTCTATAAATATAAACTCCCTCCCTTAGAAATCATCTTCAGGGGGACATTATGTAGATTGGCAGCGTTGCAGAGATGACCTTACCTTGTGTGCCTGATGACAAATGAATTAAAAACAAATGATGTAGTTGTTATTTTTTAAAAAAAGCATACCATTTGTGCTTATTGCTATACATTCATCTTTGCCCCAGGAAGTAGTATTAGTGATCAGTGTCTGCTGACTTCTTTGCTTTGTACATTGCTTGTAGTTTCTAAGATGGCATATTTACAGAGACTAGGTATTATATTGGAAATTGTATTTTTTCATTTGTCTTGTGAATATTGTCATAATATTGTCTCATTTCTTGAGAATATTGTCATAAATCCCAAATTTGGGCATCCGAAACATATATGCAAAGTAATGTATGCTATTCACATTGAACTAGATATATTTTACACTGGCAATGAATTAACCAATAGCATATTGGAAAGTTTTCTTGGGGTAATTCACCCATAGAAATGATCAATAGCAGAAGAGGGAGGTGCTTCTAGTCACATTTACCTACATAATAATGATTTAACAGTAAATAATTACAATTTCCATCACTGCTTAAGATAGCTTGTTAGGCACAAAATATGTAGGTACTTATGCATCATGAATTATGTATCACTGGAGACCTTCTGAGACCAGGATAACTTCTTAAGCCAGAAGGTAGAGGTGGCAGAAGTGATGTTCAATTCTGAAGATGCTGTTGCTGCTGCTGCTACACAGAAGAAAAGTTTCTTTTATGGACTTTGGGGAAGCAGTGACCACAGAATTATGTGTCTGGAACAAAGAAGGATTGATGAGACTTTGTAAGATGATTTAAAACATCGTTAGAAAATCCACTCTTGAAAGACAAGACACGAGGTATGGAGGCAAAAAGACTAACCAGCCAGGGGACATGTAGAGAATTCTTGTGGATCCTGAGACATGCATCAGAACTAGAAGTATGTAGAATGAGGAGGAGCCCAGGGACCTCCAGGATACATGCATGCAGGCAAAATTCCCAGTTGCTCAGTCTCATTATGGTTGTGCAACCCTGTGATCCCACATTTTAAATTACAGTCTTGAAAATGTTTCTAGTTGAAACAACTTGTGTGGTTTGGGCTTAGCAGTCACAGCTACTTTTAAGACAGGCATTCTTTCTACCAGAGACTTCCCTAATTTTATTTATTGCATCTACATACTTACAGTGGAGACATGCTCCCCCATGGACTGATTAGCATGGGCTTGACCCTAGTTTTCCCTGTCTGCCTCACTGGCACACTTGTTTGCTTTTAAACACAGTTGCAGTTCACCCCCTAAGAGCACAGCCAAATTTCCAAGTGCCTGCCTGGGTTTCTTTTCTTGTGTTTTTATTCATCCCATACAGACTTTTACCTCAATTGATATTTCAAAATAATTTCCCCGAAACTCTCTCTGGTGCCCTCTACCGTTATTCTGTTTGCTGTGTCTCTTCCATCATTCTGCTTCAATGTGTCATTTCTCACTGCACCTTTGCTAATTTGTATCTAATTCACTGGCCAGTGAAATGTTTAAAGAGCTTCAATAGTATCCTCATTCATTGGTTCAGTAGATCTTTATCCAATACCCCGTGTACCATGAGCAAAACAAAAGAAAATCTCTCATTAAAGAGCTGGTACTATTGTGGGCAAGAGATAGCAATAAAACACAAGCAAATTCTGTGGGGTGTTACAAATAGCATAGCAGGTAAGTGGAATAGGAATGTCATTGTGTAGGTTGTTGTCTTATTCATACTCAGTGAGAACTTCATTGATAAAAGTAGGTTTATGCCAAAAAAAGAAGGTGGTGAAGCAATAAACTGCATATATTTCCATCTGTAGCAGGCATGGGCTAGGCTTGGCGTGTTCATTGTTTAGCTGTGTATCCCAAGATGAGTTGGCTAAAGCAGCTAGAATAGGGTAGAATGAAGGAGAGGTGAAGGAAAATGGCGGAAAGAGGCCACTGTTTTTTCAGACAGTACAATACCAGATCTTGCTGTGTGTGTTATTTGAATATAGCCTCATTCTAGTCTCATAACAGTCCTGAGGAGAAGCTTTTACTTCCAGCATGTCCATTTTACAGATGAGAGATGGAAACACTGTGAGAAACTGGGACTTGAGCCAAAGGTGACTGTTCTGCCTGTGGTGGTTTGAATGAGAAAGGCCTCCACAGATACAAACATTTGAACGCTTGGCCCCTAGTTGGTGGAGAGGATTAGGAGATGTGGCTTTATTGGAGGAGGTGTGTCACTGTGGGTGAGCTTTGAAAAGGTGGTAAAAGTCCATTCCATTATCAGTCTTTCTCTGTGGATAAGATGTAAGGTTTCAGTTATTGCTTTAGGGCCATGTCTGTCTACCTGCTGCCATTCACCTTGCCATGGTGATCATGAACTTTAACCACCCAGGAACTGTGAGCCCCACATTGAATGCTTTCTTTTATAAGTCACTTTGGTCCTGGTATTTTGTCAAGGTAATAGAAATGTAACCAAGACATTATGATTTTAGCCACTACTTTTATTTTATACCTTATTTTTAATTAAACAAAAAAGTTTTAAGTATTTTTTCTTATTTTACATATAGATCCTGGTTCCCTCTCTCTCCCATCCTCCCATGTCCCCCACCAATCCCCCAGTCTCGTCTCCCATCCACTCCTCAGGGAGGATGAGCCCTTCCAGGAGGGATCATCAATATCTGTCAAGTATTTTGGAGTAGGGTCTGGACCCTCCCTCCTGCCTCTAGGCTTAGGGTGTATCCCTCCATGGGGAATATGCTCCCAAATTTCTTTCATGCACCAGGGATACATCTTGGTTCCACTGTCAGAGTTCCCATAGACTGCCCAGGCCTTCTAACTGAGACCTACATTCAGGGGTTCTGTGTCAGTCCTATGCTGGTTTCCCAGCTATCAGTTTGGGGTCCATGGGTTCCCCCTTGTTCAAGTCAGCTGTTTCTGTAGGTTTCCCCAGCCTGTTCTTAACCCTTTTACTTATCACATCTCCCTCTCTGAACTGGATTCCAGGAGTTCATTAGCTACTACTTTTATGCCCTGGAAATAGTTTATGGTAGGAATGGTGTGGACTGAATTTGAGATAACCACTATGGATAGTCTGTTGAAAACAGATGATAAGGTACAAAAGTATGGGGAAGAGGACAGATATGATACATTTTCAGCTATTTAGGTCGAGAATGAGGAGGCTTTGATGAAGGAGGTATTTATAGATGATGACTGGAAAAAGGCTAATTAGGCACACACTTTTAAAGTTGACCTTGGCTAGATGCCTCAATAAATTCTGTTCAGGAAGCACAGGAGAATGGAGAACATAAAAAATAAAAAAAAATTTAAGTTTATATTTTGTGCAATGAAAAGTGAAGGTTTATGTTTACTGAGCTTGGGAGGTGTGGGTGTGGTTAGGAATATGCATTTGCTTTAATGTGTTAAATATAAGACATTGGTTGGCATTCATATTGGACAGGTAGTGTGACTATAGATAAAGTTGTACTATAGTTCTGGAGTTGAGAGGGGATGCAGGGCTGAGACTATCTTAGTTACTGCATGACACAGTCCACACCTGGGGACTCATGTGAGCAAAAGTCAATAGATCAAGACCTAAAGAAGCAAACTTTAGAAATTAGAAAACTGAGCACACTTGAAAGAGATAATGGAAGACTAGTAAGATTGTGTTGGCTGGAGTACAGCAAATACACTATCAGTTATCCTGGGTGTTGATCTTGTGGGCTATGTTGGGATAGGAAGCTCCTCTGAGGCCAGGGGCAATTCTCTGATGAGGGAGCAGAAGGCATGAATTACCCTCTATGTCTAAAGCAAGGGGAGGTGACCTGTGAGGAGGAGCATAGAGACAGGGAGTCTACCTGGGATTAAGAACTGGTTACCACAGCTTTGGCTGAGCTGCATGCTAAGTGGTGAATAGAGAAGGGAGGGCAGGACATTCTGGGAAGAAGAAACAAAGGAGCGAGGCTGTGTTGTGAATCCTGTCTATTTGGTATGCCCTACATTGGATTTCACCAGAATCTAAAGCGAGAGTTAGAAAATGAGTAAGAAGGCTGGAAAGTAATCATAACTGCACCTGAGTCTTCTATGCTGTGGTGATGAGTTGGGTCTTGAGCATACTCTAGAGATATTAAGGTATGTGCAAAAAACTAAAAATAGAACTATCAAGTGACTTTATACTACTCCTGTCTATATACCCAGAGGCATCCAAGTCATCATACTATAAACACATATCCATGTTTTCATACCATATTTTGTGGCACTGGTAACAATGCCAAAGCCATAGAATCAGCATAGACACCTCCATTTACATTATAGATGGAAAAGTGTTAAAATATGATATATAAATACAATGGGTACTATTATCCAGTCATAAATTAGAATGAAATTATGACATTTGCAGAAAAATGGGTGAAACTGGAAGTCATCAAGAAAATCTGAGAGGACAAAGACAAATATCATGTTTTAAATATTTGGAATATAGACTAATACATATTATATGAATATCTTAATATATATTATATGAAAGCAGAAGGATGATGATTTGGGAGAACAAAGGGGACTGGAGTCAGTAAAACATAGGAGGGCGTGAATATGAACAGACATATTGTTGTATAATGATGTCATAATGAGACCTATTATTTGTATGCTAATTAAGAAACAACAAAAGAACAAATAGTGTGGTAGACTGTAGTGGGAATAAATGCAATAGAGATTGTAATGGGAATAAATGCAGTAGAAAGCAGAACAGATTTACGTAGCATCTGTTTAAGTATAGTTTATTATGAAGGTAGATTTCAAACTCATGGGAAAGTGTAACTAGGCAATAAAATGTTAGGAAATTATGTTAGCTTTTTGATCCAGACAAAGAAAGAGCAGACTGTTACTTTCTATCAGTCATACAAATAAACTTCATATGAGTGGCTAAATACAAAAGGAACTTAGAAGTGCTCAGGAGACTGTAATGCAGCATGTGTTTACAAAACTAAAAGTGGAAAAGGCTTCCTTACTAGAACATAAGTATCAGGAGCCATACAGGAAAATGATTGACACGTAGAATCCCATAAAAATTAAAAATTATTTCTGTGCAATAAAAAATTCACGATAAAGTAAAAAGACATGTAACATGCTGAAAAAACTGTTCACAGCATACTGAATGGTTGATTATCTGTGTAGAGTGTATATGGGGGCTTCTATAAATCATTCAAAAATATGAGTAGAGGCTATAAAAAGGCAATTTACAGGAGAGAAACCAAAGGCCAATAAGCACAGGAAGAGACACTTATTAACATGAAATTATATAACTGTGAATAAAATAGAAACATTAGAAAATATTGGTGGGGATATTGAACAGTAGTCTCTTTCACACATGGTTGGTGGTAGCGTAAATTAGGCAGCCTTTCTAGAAGGTCATTTGATGTTGATCTATTGAAATGAATAATGCTCTTTAGTAGACACTCATATCAACCAGATGTTATTTCTGTTTGGCAATCAAAATTCTTCTGGGTAGGGGACCTCCATCACAGCTCTGCAGGACTGCATATGCCTGAAGTCAGTGAAGAAACTTCCCTCTGTGCAGGGCACTGATGATGTAGAAATGGACACATAGTCTGAACTAATCTAATCAGAGAGAGGTTTGGACATTGGCTTAGCAATCAGAGTGGAAGCAGTCCCTGTTGTTCCTAGTTGGTGAAGGAGCAGAAGGCCCTGGGACCCCTTGGCTGGGGTGGGAGGAGGAAGTCTGTTAGGGAAGGCTGAAGAAAAAGGGGGGATAAAATGAGGGTCACTAACTATAGTTCCAGCATTGTCCACACTTTTGACATTGTAGCAGGATAATGACTTCCAGCATTGTCTACCCTTTTGACATTGTAGCAGGACAATGCCATCTACAAATATGTTGGGCCATAGCCACAGTTCTCCTCTGATGTATATGGCCCGTGGCTACAATGTTAAGTATTCAAAACTCTCCTCAACCAAAGTCCTTTCCTGAGTTGGCATGTAATTTGTCCAGCTCCCCAACTGCTTACTGAACAATTGTTTACAGAAAGTGAGAAGCTTGGCATAAATAACGACTAATATTCAATAAGCAATCATAGATCTACATTCACACTTGGAACACACATTAAATAGAACTAGGTAAACTTTCCTTTTAGCATGTGGGCATTGCTAGCTGACATAATTGCTAGCTGACATATATATGCACTTAAATAAAAAGGGTGCCCACCAAATACTGATATTAGCTATCCACATGGAGAGGGATGAAAGCTGCAGAACTACAGAAGGGAACTTTCTATTGTTTATTTTATATTATAGCCACCCAAGTAATTAATATTACCTAAGTAGTTATAACTGTGTTTTCTTTCAAAAAAGTGCAATATTATCCTGCATGTGGTAGCTATTAATCTTTCATTCCGCCAGGTAGTTAGTGCCTTTACAACTTGGGTCTGCACAAAGACCTTCCTTGGCCTTTCTTAAAAAAAAAAAAGGAAGTTTCCTGCATTCCATGAATCTGAAGCCATGTTAGCTGAATAACAGGGCTTGATGTTTTCAAAGCATGGCTCTACTGCTTGGTCATGGTGAATGGAGATTTGATCAGACAAAATCAAGGTGGGGAATTAATGTAGAGGCATTATAGCAGTTTAGGGAAAATATGAGTGGTTAAATATATGTGCTACTAGGGGAATGAGGAGACATTCCAGCCAAGGACATTTCCTATTTTCTGACACAGAATGGGCAATGAATAAATGTCCACCTTTAGCAGTAGCAGCAGTGGCGGTGGTGGCGGCATCAGCACCAGCATCAGCACCAGCATTAGCAGCAGCATTACCGCATCGCCTGTGGAGAGCTCTACAGACACTTGAAAATAGAAATTAAGCAGTAAGAACACAGGAGACCCTAATGAGCTGTTAAGTGGACCAAATTGCTATATACATATTAATGTCGATGCCAATGAACTTGTGTTTTGTATCCTCACATATATGTGTAAGATTCTATGCCCTGTAAATAAACAGCATATTTTATTTTCAATTGTCCATGGACTGTCAAAAATTGACAAAAACAATCATGATAAAATAAACAAATGGAAAAAGTATTTAACAACCTGTGTGTGTGTGTGTATGTGTGTATGTATGTGTGTGTATGTGTGTGCATGTGTGCATGAGTAGTACATGCACTCATGTGTGTGAGATGCACAAAAAAAACCTTTTCCTGTTAGAAATTACAATATGATTTTCTAAATAACTCATGGCTCAAAGAAAATACATCAAAATTGCAGCATGTCTAAAACACCAATGAGAACTTTGTGTATTAACATCTGTAAGGTTTAGGTGGGCAGTATTTATAGACATAACCTTAAATGTGTATATAAAAATAGGATGAAATAAAATTGAATTGGCCACTTAACTCAAGAAGTTTATTTATTTTGCAGCCTTCCAGTTTCCCCTTCCTCATCTCCTCCAGTCCTTCCCCCAACTGCACTTTTGTTCCCCTCTCCCCATCCACTTCTCTACTCCTCTGGTTCAGGAAAGGGCAGGTCTCCCTGGATAGCCACCAAACAGGGCATATCAAGTTTGCAGTAAGACTAAGTACTTCCCCATGTATTTAAGGCTGGACCAGGTATGAGGAGTTGAGTTCCAAAAGCCAGTAAAAGAGTCAGAGACAACCCATGTTCCCACTGAGGACCAAGCTACACAACTCTAACATATGTGCAGATGGCCTAGGTCAGTCCTATGCAGGATCCCCGGTTTTTGGTTCAGTCTCTGTGAACCCCTATGAGCCCAGATTGGTTGAATCTGTGGGTTTTCTTGTGTTGTTATCCTTGTCTCCTCTGGCTCCCACAACCCTTTCTCCCCATCTTCTGCAAGATTACCTGAACTCTGCCTAATGTTTGGCTGTGGTTCTGTATCTTTTTCCATCAGTTGCTGGATGAAGCCTCTCTGATGATAATTGGACTAAGTGTTGTTTGGTTCTATCTTAGGTATCTGGGTCATCTAGCTTGTGGGTCCTGGTCCTCCAGGCAGTGTCAGAGATGGGTCTACTTTCCTGGCAAGGGTTTTAGGTTAGACCAAGTTGACCATTCAATCTTTAGGCCACCCTTACCCTAGCATATCCCATAGGCAGGACAGACTCTAGGTCAAAGGTTATATGGCTGGGTTTGTTTCCCACTCAGTCTGCTTGAAGGAAGTCATAGGAGATGGACAGTTCAGGATACATATCTGCTGTTGCTAGGAGTCTTAGCTGAGGTCATCCTTGTATATCCCTGGGAGATTCCCTTGTGTCAGCTTCTTACCTAACTCTGAAATGCAACCCCTTTCCAGTAGTCTCTTTCAGTTCTCTCCCACTCTGTCACCCCACCCCAGCCTGATTGCTCATGTTCCCTTCCCTACACACCTGCATTTCACTCAGGAAATCTCTTTTATTTCCCCTTTCAAGGGGAAGCTGGGTTTCCTCCCTTGAACTATCCTTGTCATCTAATCTCTCTGGGTCTGTGCATTATAGCATAGCTATACTTTATTTTACAGCTAATATTCTAATATGAGTGTATGTTGTTGGGAGCTGTGCAGCCTAGTTTTAGACCAGTATATGAGTGCTTGTCCAGTGTATCTCCAGATGAGGCAAAAGCCCACGGGAACAGTCTCACTCAGCAAAGACCAGTGGACTTTGGGATAGTGCAGAATACTGCTGGGACCATGAGGCCTGCACACTCTTTGCTCTCTCATAATATTGATGATTCTCTTGGCGATTTTAGTGTCTTTTTTCAATCATGCATAGACAGGTGTAATCATTCCTGGAAACTCCATTTTTTTCTCAAATATCTTCCCCTAAAGTTCTTTAGGAGCTGATGCTTCTCAGGTTTCTTGTCTGGGGATGCCAAGTGTCACTTCAGATCCTGGGAGCTATTCTAATTCAATGCTGACAGGATTGAAGGCAGATCACCCCTATTTCTGTAAATATGTTTTGAATTATACTGTTCTTGAAGATGTGTGCCTATGTTTACCACCTTTAGTTTTGTAAAGACAGAATGTACCTGGCTTGGTATTTGGCCAAACTAGCAAAATGGTAAGCGTTGTTTTGGATTGAAAGAGGTTTTGTGTAAAAGTTGGGAAAAACATATTTTACATAATTGTTTTTCCAAGAGGTTAACAGAGGATGAGAAAAACTTGTTATTATAGAAAAACATGCTTGTTTTTGATGTATAAATAAAGATGGCTGGAACTACTTGGAGCTCACCACTTGTGTGAAACTCATCTGTTCGTCATCCAATTCATTTCTCTCTGCCCTTCCCTATTTCAGGACCTGAACCCAGGCTATGGCTGAACTGTGGCAAGTTCATAAAATAGTTGTCTTCCTGGACCTGGGTTACCTCACTCAGGATGATTTTTTTTTTCTAGTTCTATACATTTGCTTTCCAGTTTCCTGGTGTCCTCTTTTTAATAGCTGAGTAATACTCCCTTGTGTAAATATACCACATTTTCCTTATCCAATAGACAGTTGAGGGACACCTAGGTTGTTTACAGGTTCTAGCTATGAACATAGTTGAGCAAGTGCCCTTGCAGTATGATTGAGTATCTGTAGTTGGAATTTTCTTTGGGCCACCAACCAGCTCCCAAATAAAGACACAGAGACTTATTATTAATTAAGAGTGCTTGGCCTTAGCTTAGGTTTGTCACACTAGCTCTTTTAACTTAATTTAACCTGTTCCTATTCATCTACGTCTTGCCTTGAGACTCTTTACTTTCATTCATTCTGTATGTCCTACTCTCTTTCTTTCTTCCTTTGTGTCTATCTGGCTGGGCCCTGGTATCTTCCTGTCTTCTCCTTTCTGTTTTGAGTCCAACTTCTTCCTCTTGTTTACTCTCTCTGAAAATTCAGATAGTTCCAAAGCCATTTTAAACTGAACCAGCATAATAAAAAACCACAGTCTTGTCAATATTGTACCAATCCCCAAACCTTGGCAGGGGGAAGTCCTTAGCATATTAAAATATTGAGACAGCATGATATTATATAGCTACTTCATCAGAATTCAAACATTCCCTCCTAGGGAAGGAAGGAGGGCCTAAGGCTCTAGGGAGTATTCGAAACTTACAAGACTAACAGGACCTTCCCCAAATTGTTATCAGTAAGTACCACTTGCTGGGAGAAAAGAGTCTCTGATTGGTTGATTGCTGACAACAATGCAACTTTCTTGACTCCACTCATGCCACAGTAGACTTTTTAGTGATGTGACTGCCTTTGCATCACCCACACTGTTGGAAGTAACTCTAGTACATACATTGGTCCCCTTAGCTTGATGTTAGTGGGACTCTTCCTTTGTCATCCGTGTCCTGTCCTGAGTGAGTAGATGCTTGTGCATGTCTCTCTAGGGCAAGTCATACAACTCACAAAGAAACTCAGCTTGTTCTAGGGCTATGGTTCACATAAGGAGAAAAATCACATGGTCATCTTTATCTATCAAGTTGAAGAAATTCAACATTCACTTTGGGAAAGTGTGAACATTATTCGTAGTGTGCAGTAAACGTAAAAATAGCTCATGGTAAAGGTGGAACCTCAAACCAGATTATTTGTATTGAGAACATGTATGCTGTATTACTTTAATTATGTTTCTTATGTGGAATGTCATTCTCTCTCTAAAGTATCATAATAAAATAAAATACAAATGCTATATCAGGTTAAGGGGCTTTTAGCCATTACAAACATCCCTCTACTTTTGGATATATGAACTTATTTTCTAATGTACAAACAGCGACAATCACTAAGAGAAAAGCCCACGGACTCTAATAGGAAAATAGGCAGACAGGCAATTCATAAAGGGGAAGATGTGAATGGCTATTAATTGTATTGAAATAATCCACAAGAGAAAGTAACAGATCACTAAGCTAATTAAGTAAATTAATAGTATAAAAGTCCTTTATTTTTGGCCAGTGACCAAGAGAGGGCTAGTGCCTCAGAAAGTCTCTTGGTGTGGAAGCTCAGGGGTACAACATTTGTAAAAGCAGAAGACCACACAGACCATAATTACATCGATCTTAGTCAAGGGTCAGAATAACCTTGCAACATCTATTTTGGCAGACTGTAGTAGTTATTTTAGATATAGCATGAGAACTTTTATTTATACTTTTATCAGTTATTTTAGTTTCTGTTTAGTTTGTAGGAATATTGATTATTTTGGTTAATACAAATGGACCATGGCCAGGGTTGTGGACAACCCAAGACAGCATGGCTGTCATGTGGAGTCAGGACAAGGTGGCTTACCTTAGTCACTTCAATACAAAGAAATGTGTTCTCAGCATCAATGACATTAATCGAAGCCACAGTGGGATGCCAGTGAGAGGGCTGATTGCCCTAGTTCTCCCTTCCCTTCCCTTCCCTTCCTCCAAGAGTGGGGTGGGCAGATAACTAAAGTAAACAAGGGGAACATCATTTACCATGTGTGATATCAAATGAAATAGGAAAGTGGAAACTTAAATAGCAAAGTAGAGACCCATACACTTGGGTTTTCTAGCACTGTTCTGTTGGCAGGCTTTGGCATGCAGGCTTGTACACTGCTGGCAAGTGTTACAGATGGCAATCTCTCCAAGGGCTTTGGAGTGCCAACCTTGTAAAAGCAGTTGATTGCAGAGAAACTCTGAAGAAGGCAGGTCATGACTGGAGCAGCAGCAATGGTGGTTCTGTTGTCTGTGGCAATCCTGAAGCCAGATACAACTGCAGGGACATAATCTCACCTGCAGCAAAGGAATGGAGTCATGGAGGCTGAGGCAGGGATGGACCCAGCTACCTATGCCTGTGGGTCTACTCCCAGAGGTTGGAGCACCGGGAGCCTGAGCAAGCTCACTCCCTGAGGCAGTGATGAGCCTTCAACAGGCCAGTCTTGAATACAATCTTTCTTCTCCAAAGAGCATATGAGACCTGGCTGACCAGAGCAAGGAGCTGGCCAAGAGTCAGACTCTGGCATCTTCTTTAAGGAGCAGTGTGGTAAGAATCAGAAGCTTGGCTCTCCATTAAAACCAAGATGTGCCCAGATTGGCTGAACATGAATACATATAAATAAGGTACAAACTAGGACCAATTCAGCAAGCACGCTTGAACTGGGTGTTAGAAAAGTCCACCGGCCTGCCAAAAGTTCCCAGTTAGGCCAGTGGGTCTTGCTTTGTATGCTGGTGGCATGCCATGCTGGTTGGTGGCAGGGGGGCAGGTATTTAGCTGTAAAAGGGAGTTTCTGGCACTTTGTGGTTGTTATGGCAATGCTCTGATGACCTTTACATTCAGCATTGCCCTTGGAGTCTCTACCAGAGGCTGTCAAGGTGATCACATTAGGGCACCAAACAGGTCCATCTTTTGTTACTGGAGCTTGCAGCCTGTTCTCCCACCCCAATTGGTTGGGTCTTATCCAGTTTGCTTATATCTAGTCTGGGATTTCACCAACAGCTGGGCCTGTCATCAACCAGACTGCCAGAGGTTCCTTGCTTGAGATCCTGACTGCAAGAAAGATCAGAACTTGGGTAGGAGACTCTCCTCCCTCTATCACTAGCTTTACTTGAGTGTTTGCAAAATTCAAGAAGTTTTTAAAAACTAAATGATAGAGGGAAGGAAGAAACAGGTTTCTTGAGGGCAGCTTGCTCTCCTCTAACTCTCCAGGAAATGGATCTGTGAAATCCTGTGTAATTTTCCCCTATGAAAGCCAGTTTGTTCACATATGTGAACTTGGTGATCCCTTCCATGCTTATTTGGAGACTGGACATGTGACTTCATGGATTTATAGTGTTAGTGCTTGGGGGCTTATCTACTCGTGTTACACTTTAGACTCCACGACTATATGTGAAAAGCCCAAGCCCAGGTTAGCCTCTTAGTGATGAGAGAGACACAGTGCATCAGAGATAAGCTGTCCTATTTAAGGCCACAGGAATGTGTGTGTGTGTGTGTGTGTGTGTGTGTGTGTGTGTGAGAGAGAGAGAGAGAGAGAGAGAGAGAGAGAGAGAGAGAGAGAGAGACAGGGAGGAACAAGAGAGTTCCCTCAACTCACAGAGGCTGATGAAAGCCAGAGGTTACGGAGACTAGCAGGTTAGTTATCTCAGCTCAGATTAAAGAAATGGCTTGCATAGTTAGGGATTATATAAATGATCATTTAAAAATGAATTTTTATTAAAGATTTTCATGCAATGTACTTTGACCCCATTCCCTAACTCCCCTTTCCCTAACTCCCATCCTTTCCATTTCACCCCCCCTCCACCCAACTTCATGTTTTCTCCCTCTCCTTCCCTGCCTATTTTTTTCTTTCAAAAAGCAAAAATCAAAACAAATAAGCTAGGGGGAAAAAGACAAAAATACCCACATGAAGCAAAAAGTGCACAAATTAACACAGAGCCCATTCTGTGTTGGACAGCTACTCCATGGGACCTATCTTGGAATGTGGTTGATATACACAGTGACACTTGATTAGAGCACTCTGATTTTTCTCTTTCCTAGAATGTATCAATTACAAATGGCTTCTTGGTTATAGGTGGGGTTTTATGTCTACTTCCCTTTCTTAGTTGTAGGATTTTGTCTGGTTTGCTTCTGTACTGTCTCAATCTCTTTGAATTCATGTGTATCAGTCCTATTGTGTCTAGAAGATAAAACTTCCTTGGAGTCGCTCCCCATTCCTGGCTCTTCTAGTCTTTCTGCATTCTCTTCTCTACAGACCCCTAAGCATTTCAGGGAGATATTTGATGAAGATATCCCATTTAGGGCTCAGTGATCCAAAGTCATTTGCTCTCTCTCTGTTTCCCAGTTCTGGATCTGTGTTAACTTCCATTTACTCTAAGAAGAAGCTTCTTTGATGAGGTGCTCTATAGATGCTCCAATCTGTGGATGTAGTAATATAGTATGTCATCAGGAGAAATTTAGTAAAAGGCTTCCCCCTAAGCCTATCTACTCCCAGGTTCTTAACATATTAACAGTGTCAGGTATGGGTCCTATCTCATGGAGTGACCTTAGATCCAATCAAAAGGTAGTTGGTTATCCCATAATATTTGTGCCAACATTGCACCAGTATGTCTTGGGGGTAGGTTGTTGTTATAGGTTATAGGGTGATATCAATGACAAAATTTCTCCTCTGCTCATATGCAGAGTACCCTTCAGGTCATGAATGTTAGTCAGTTTGGGGTGATGCTTACAGTTTGGCTCCAACTCTATTTCTCCATATTTTCTGACATAAGTCATCTATGTCTTCAGCAATGGGGCCTTACCAGCAGGTTATGGAGAGCATCCGATAGCTTTGACAATAGCCTGTAATGTTTTTGGGGGGGAGTCTATGGAACCCCCTTGGCCAGTAACTCATTAAGACATAGCCCATTATTAGCACTGGTTTTATTTGGTGTCATAAGATGTCTCATTGGGCATTGTCTCCCTGACCACATGGTGACTCCATTTAGATTCATTTTATGTATGTCTATATTTTAGGATGCACTACAGTATCAGGTTTCCATATATTTCAAAAGGCCTTTAGTATTTGTGTCACTTCCCAATTCCCTCTTTTACCATGACCTTCCAGTACCCACCCCCTTCAATCCTCCTATTCTAGTTTCCCCTTTATCTCTTCATAACACTATACTGTATTTCCCTTATCCTTTCTCCCTCCTCCCCCACCCTTGACTAGTTACCTAATCTCTGTGGTTATTCAGATTGATACACATATAACTAAAGCTTAAAAGCTAGCATCCATATATAAGAGAAAACATACAATATTTGTTTCTTTGGGTCTGAGTTAGGTTACTCAAGATGAATTTTTTATAATCCCATAAATTTCCTTCCAAATTTCATACTCTTTTTTAACAGGTGAGTAATAGTCTACTATATAAGTGTGCCACATTTTCATTATCCATACATGTATTTTTGTTTGTTTGTTTGTTTTTGCATCTGGGCTGTTTCCAATTTCAAGCTACTATGAATAGATCAGCAATGAACATGGGCAAACAAGTAGTAGGATGTTGAATCCTTTGGGTATATGCCAAAATGTGGTGTAGTTGAATCTTGTGGTAGATTGATTTTATCAAATTAAATCCATGAAAGCATTCTTCAAGGGTGTATGCATATCTTTACCTTACATTGTAATGATGGCTTTGTGGGCTGGTGGTCCTGGGTTCTGTAGGAAAGCAGCCTGAGCAAGCTCTGGGAATCAAGCCAGTAAGCAGTACTCCATGGCTTCTGCTTCAGTTCCTGCCTCCAGGTTTCTGTCTTGACTTCCCTCAGTGGTGGATCAGGACCTGAGAAATTGTAAGATGAAACAGAGCCTTTCCTTCTCCCTTTGCTTTTGGTTTATTATAGAAACTGAAATCCCAACTAAGACAATTTCTTACCACCTGGAAAATTTCATTAAGAAATACTGTGCTCAAGTTTATATGGTCCAGTTACAACCATGGATATCCACTTTTGTGGACAAGGTCTGAAAACATTGAGGAAAATTTAATGATCCTCCTGTATATTGGAAATTGTCACCTGTTGGATTGTGTCAGTTACTGACTAACTCACCTTTGATCACTGGGAAGGAGACTAAACAATCATTAAATGCATGCATCCTGATACAATTTAGCTAATGCAGACTGACAAATTACAGATCCTTAAAAATGACTTTGGTTTGAAATGATGGTAGATCTGTGGTTTGGGGTTTTACAGGCTTTCAAAGTTTCACTTAAATGAGGCCGACCAGAAGCTGGAGTAGTTAAGGCCACTGACTGTTCTTCCAGAGGACATGGGTTCAATGACCAGCACCCACATGGAGGTTCAGAACCATCTCTAATTCCAGGAGATCTCATGCCCTTTTATGGCCTCTTATGGTACTGCATGCTCATGGATCACAAACATATATACAGGCAATGCAACTATACACACAAAATGGAAATGGAAAAATTAAAAATAAGTAGGGACACCAATATTGTCCTCAACAAGTCACAGCTTTGTTTTGCTGCAACAAAGGGTTGGGGTTTGTGGAACCAGGGGCCATACCTAGTGAAGGAGGGGTTGATTGCTGAAGGTTTCACTGTGGCCATTTGTTACATATTATACCTAATGAACTGTCACTACAGCTTCTACAACAAAGGGACAAACATGGGCTTTACCCTTCGTGTAGTTCTCCCCTAAGCCAGCTGGGTTTACTGAGACACTGGGCATCTGGAAAAGCTTCTCCTCTTACTCACTGTAACGGACAGACACAGCTGCATAGACTAATCATGTGATGGGCTGTCTTCTCATTTGGTAAGGGGCATCATTGATGTGAGGAGCAGGATCATGCATCCAGTCACTGTTGAGCAAAACTGAATTTCTCACTCAGGTGGCTGCTTGGCTGTAGTTACCAAGCTCCCAATGAAAGGGTTAATTCTAAAGTCTTTTTGCTTAAAGGAAAACTAAAGACTATCTGTTTCATAAAAGAAGACATTGTAGTGAATTTTCCCAGGATTGCAATCCTTTTGTGTTGACATACTCTCTTAGGCGCCCTCGGTGACAAGGTCAGCTCTATTCATAATTATTAATTTCCAGTGCTTTTGAGGGCTGGGCAAGGGCTCAATTGGTGAAGTACTTGCCATGTAAACATGAGAACTGAAGCTTAGCTCCTCAGTATCCATTCAAAACAAAAAGGCCAGGTGCAGCGGCATTCACCTGTAATCTTAGTGCTGGGAGGTGGAGACAGGCACGAAGGGGCAGGGGAGGAAGGGGAAGGAGAGAGAGAAAGAGAAGGACACATACATACAGAGAGAGGGGGGAAGGGGGAGGGAGACAGAGACAGAGAAAGATACAGACATACCGAGAGGGGGGAAGGGGGAGGGAGACAGAGACAGAGAAAGACACATACATACAGAGAGAGGGGGAAGGGGGAGGGAGAGAGAGACAGAGAAAGACACAGACATACCGAGAGGGAGGAAGGGGGAGGGAGAGAGAGAAAAAGACACATGACACACTCATACACACACAGAGAGAGAGAGGGAGATGAAAGACCTAAACATGAAACCTGAAACATTATAACAAGTGTTATAATGCTAGAGAAAAACATAAAAAGTTCCCTATATGCTACAGATGCAGAAAAGAACTTCCTGAATAGGATCCCATTTGCTCATTAACTAACATAGGGGACTTCATAAAGCTAAGAAGCTTCTGGGCAGCTAAAAAACAAATCAACTGGGTAAAAAGAAGCCCACAGAATGGAAGAAAATACTTACCAGCTATACATCTAATAGAGGGCAAGAAACCACTTAAAAACAAAGATTTTTAAAAAATCATTAAAAAAATGGACCTGGTAGTTAAACAGAGAGCTCTCAAAAGATAGGGGAATTACTAAAAAAGATTCTGTTCCTATGAATCCTCAGACTGAATGCAATGAGCTCCTGTCTCCTCCCATCTTATGCCACCCCTCAGCCATATCACTCCTGTCTCTACCTCCCGAGTGCTGGGATTAAAGGCATGTGACTTCCAAGTAGTGGGATTAAAGGTATGAGCCACCTTTTAGACTGGATCAATCTCATGTAGCCCAGAGTGGCTTTGAACTCACAGAGATCTGCCTGCCTCTGCCTCCCGAGTGCTGGGATTAAAGGCATGTGTCACCATTGCCTTCGGCTAACTAGTGGCTAGATCTGCACTTTGATTTTCAGGCAAGTTTATCTGTTAAAGCACAAACAAAGTATCACCACATCATACACATTCCTTAGCTCTTCACATCTTGCAAATCCTTGCTAGTTTAGTGGCCAGCTGACATTCCCTATTCAAGTGAAGACTCCTGATACCCCAAAATCTGGCTCTGGGACTACCTCATTCTGATGGAGCCTTCCCACTTAGCACTGAAGTGACTGACTGGCTTCTAGTAACTATCCTGTGCCAAAAATTCTGCTTCAGTCAGGTGAGAAGTAATATTTCCATAAAGCTGAATTTAAGCTGTTTAAAGAATTGGTGTTTGCTGACATAATTATGTCTACATTAACATTTTGGCTCAAAAAATAGTTCTAATTCCTTATGAAATAATAATGAATAGGAGTCTCATATAATTACTTGACAAAGTACAATGTTGGAAACTAGATTTTCCAAGTTGGAGAAATCCTCAAACTTGGAGCCACTGATTCAGGAAAACTCTACCCCACTGCAATGTGCTGTTCCTTGCCCTTACTTACACTGAATTCTCTGGAGACCAACACACTTAATGAAATTTCTATTAAATAGAGCAGTTTTAGTAGAGTAACAAAGACAATTAGAAAGCCTTGGTTGCAAAGAATCAGAGATGGCCCAAGGAGAACGGTGAGGAACTAACAATGCCCAGAAGTGGAATGTTGCTGTCCTGGAGAAATACTCCCACAGCAGTCCCTGCCCAGCAGCAATCCAGCCTTTGATGCTGTTGCTGATACTCCTCCTTCCTTCTCTTCCTCCTCCCCTTCCTCCTCCTTCATCCTCCTTCCTTCTCCTCTCTCCTCCCTTCTCCTTCTTTCTCCTCCTTCTTCCTGTGGTCTCATTTCTGAGTAATTTCTCAGTTCACTTCAGTGGAGCACAAACCAAAGAAGAAAGATTAAATTCAGATCATTGTTATCCATCCCCACAATGAAGCCAAGCTCACCCCATCCATACTTTCCTGGCAGACACTTTCCAGTCATCCCAGCATGGCACTCATGCTTAGGAGATGCAAGGCATGGTTCTAAGCCCATGAACAGAAGTACACATTTGTAGCAATTTTTCTTGGTTAATTTCTTTTTGATATAATTTACTTTTTTCTTATTTTACATATTGATCCTAGTTCCCTCTCCCTTCCATCCTCCCCTGACCCCCTCCCCCTCCCATCCCATTCCCCACCCACTCCACAGAGAGGGTGAGGCCTTTCAGGAGGGATCATCAAAATCTGTCAAGTCATTTGGGGTAGGGTCTAGGCCCTCCCTTGTGTCTTTAGATTAAGGGAGTATCCCTCCATGGGGAATGTGCCCCAACGTCATTTTGTGCACCAGGAATATATCCTGTTTCCACTGTCAGAGGTCCCTTAGACAGCCCAGGCCTTCTAATGAGCAAATGGAATCCTATTCAGGAAGTTCTTTTCTGCATCTGTAGCATATAGGGAACTTTTTATGTTTTTCTCTAGCATTATAACACTTGTTATAATGTTTCAGGTTTCATGTTTAGGTCTTTCATCCACATGGAGTTAGATTTTGTTCTCTTCAAGGTGGTGAATATGGGTCGAATTTCATTCTTCTGCATGCAGACAATTTTCAAAGCTCCATTGTTGAAGATGCCCTCTTTTCACCAGCTTATGTTTTTATCATCTTTGTCAAATGTTAAATGGCTGGGGTTACATTTGCTTGCGCTTGAACCTTTGATTTTATTCCATTGGTCTACTTGCCTGTTTTGTGCCAGTATCAAATTCTTGCTGTTACTATGGCTCTGCATATGTCTTAAGATCTGGAATTATAATCCCCCCAGCATTGTTTTGCTTTCTCCCTCAGGGATGTTATGGCTATCTGGGGTCTTTTGTGGTTTCACATGAATTTTAGAATTGATAGTCTATTTCTGTGAAGAATTAGATCAGGATTTTGATTGGGATTGCATTGAATCTCTAAGTAGATTTTGGTAAAGTGGTCATTTTCACAATATTAGTTCTACCAGGCAATGGGCATGGGATGTATTTCTATTTTCTAGTGCTTTATTTTTTTATTCAGAGCTTAACAGTATTCATTGTAGATGTCTTTCACTTGCTGGGTTAGTTGTTTTATTCCTAAGTATCTTCTTTTTTTCTCTTTCTTCTTTCCTTCCTTCCTCCCTTCTTTTCCTTCTGAGGCTATTGTGAATAGAACTGTGCCCACAATCTCCTTCTCTGTATAATTGTTGTTGCTGTGTAGAAAAGCAATTGATTTGTGCAAGTTAATTCTGTATGATGCCATATTACTGAATTTATTATTTCCAGAGGTTTTCTGGTAGAATTTGGGGGATTCCTAATGTATAGTATCATGGCATCTGCAAATAGGGATATTGAATTTCTTCTTTCCCTGTCTATAACCCTTTAAGTTCCCTTTCTTGACTCATCACTCCAGAAAGTATATCAAGCACAATATTGAGAAGGAATAGGGACAATAGACATCCCTATCTCATTCCTGACCAGTTAGATTGCTTCAAGTTTCTATCCATTTAGCATGATGTTGGTAATGGGTTTCTCATATATAGCTTTTATTATGTTGAGATGTGTTCCATTTAGCTTACACCGTCTAAGACTTTTATCTTGAAATCATGTTGGATTGGGTAAAAACTCTTCATGCATCTACTGAAGATAATCATGTGAATTTTGTCTTTAAGTTCATTTATGTGGTTTTATTTACATTTATTGACTTGAATATGTTGAACCATTCCTAGGTTTCATTAATAAAGTCAACTTGGACATGGTATTTAGTATTTTTGATGTATGTCTGTATTCTGTTTGCAAGTATTTTATTGATCATTTGTTTATCTCTGTTGGGAATTTTAAGTACTTGTACCTTACAGCTCTCTTTCTCCCCACCCAGATGTAGAACTTCTGTGCAAACAAGATTGTTTTCAGAACTTTCCAATGTGCAGTGCCTGTACTTTGACCCCAGGTGTGGGTGGTGCATGACTTCCTGCTAATCTTAGCTCATCCCCTGGCTTGGGTATATAAGCCCATTACTCTCTGTAATAAACAGTGGTGGTGGCAGCTTCTTCACTTCTCATGGTGGTCTGTTAAGTGTTTCAATCCCAACACCCTCCGCCAAGCTCGGTACTCTGGCTGTGCAGGTGCAGCATCTGTGCATAGGGATAGTAGCCTGTAGTTTTCTTTATTTGTTAGGTCTGTGCCTGGTTATACTCTCTATGTAGAGAGAGTTTGGGAGCCATCCTTCCTTTTTTGCTGTTTTGAATTTCTTTGAATTCTGCTGCGAATCCATGGGTTTTTCCTACTATTCCACCTCACTTGTTATGGTTCTGTTTATGTTGTTGAGCTCTTCTTAGTTTAATTTTGGTGGTTTTGTTGAATCTAAAAAATAATCTACTTCTTTGAGGTTTTGCGGTTTACTGGAGGATAAATTTTTAAAAATATTCCCTTATGATATTCTGAAATTTTTTGTTGGTGCCTATTGTAATGTTTCTCTCTTCATTTCGGGTTCTGTTAATTTAGGTTCTCTTTCTCTCTGGTTAGCCAGGCTAAGAGTCTGTCAATCTTGTTTATCTTCTCAAAGAACTACTTTTAAATTTATCGAGTCCTTGTATAGTTTTCTTTGTTTCTATCTCATTGATATTGATTTCTTCTCTGTTTTCTTGTTATCAGCTGGGTTTGGATTTTGTTTGTTTTTGTTCTTCTAACTTTTACAATTGTTATTAAGCCATTTGTTTGTGGTCTTTCTGATATTTCGTTTAGGCACTTGGAGTTTTAAGTACCCCTCATAGGACTACTTTTTACTGTCCTAGGGGTTTTGTTGTGTTTTCATTTTCATTTAGTTCTAGGAACTGATTTCTATTTCTTGATTTCTCCTTTGACCCATTTATTACTCAGTAACAGCACAGGAGGAATCAGTCTAGACACTGGAGGAGGAATTAGGAAGTCTATTTACCAAGTGCCACACTCTTTTTAAAACAAAAAAATAAATAAATAAAAAACCCACTCAGTTATCTTAGCATGGAAATAGCAGGAGAACGTGCATGTGGCCTATGGTTGTAAGTCCCCCAAAAGCAAAGCTCAGGCACAAAATCTATGATCTCACCCCAAGGGAGAGAACCCATCTGTCTTATCACCATTATAACTGGGAACACATAATAATGTCATCTGGATTTTGTTGTGAGCTACCCTTGGCTCCCAGGTACAAGTTGTTGGGAAAGCATCTTAAGAAAGAAGTGGAAGGAATGGGGCAGTGTGCCCATCACCTATAGGTGGCGCTATTACTGTGCGAACACATGGAGAAATGGTCCCTCTTGAGCGTGGTCTGGATTAAATCAAATAGGTCTGTGACCCTCCATGATAGTGGGAATTTAAGTCCCACATAAACCAACCTGTTAAAAAATAGTTAATTCTGATTTAAAACCTTAGTCGCTTTGTGTGATACTTGTGGTTTAAAGCAATGTCTGGCCTTAGCTACCAGCCACTCTTACTTGTTCCCCTTCCTCTAAACCTGGTCCAAAGTCTCCCAAGTTCTTTGAGAGAACCAAGGCAGAAAGGGAAGGAAGAGAATCCTGCGTCCAGAGAGAGATATGATAGGGAATTAAACAGCATTATTTGGCTATCCACCACATGGCCATAGTCAGCCACAGACACAGAAAAACACACAAGAAAGAGAGGTATTGCAGTAAAGAGGCTTATTTCTTCTTGGAGAGACATAGTACCACACAAACATCTTCTAGTCTTAGAGTAAGTCAAATAAAGGAGCCTACCTATGGTGTCTTTAGAGACAGTTCTTTAATATCCCTTTATAGATCACCAAATATGGTACCAGAATTTTGGGGGAGTCCCTTTGTGAGCACTAGATAATAAAGGGGAAATTGGATCTTCTATCAGTGTTTTTAGTCTCATTAATAACATAGTTTAAGAACAGATCCACACAGAAGCTCAAGGACAATTTCTTAGAGAGAGAGAGAGAGAGAGAGAGAGAGAGAGAGAGAGAGAGAGAGATGCGCCCCAGGGCAGACAAGCTATAAATCTCATCAGCTGCAAAGAGGAGAATGGAGAAAAGAAAGAGAACCCTCATGCAATTCCAGCTGGAGGTCAGACATATGGAGGATGGGCAGCCACATCCTGGGGAGGGGATGCTTTAGAGAAAGAGTGAGAGGAAAAGCACACTTAAGTTCAGGCCAGCACCCAGGAAGCACAGAAAAAAGACAAAGACTCAGAGAGGCAGGCAGACCCAGCCAACAACATGACTGCTAGGCTTGTAGGAGTCACCAGGATTACTACTATTATTATTCTTTTAAGATTATGGGAGTAATTTGATCCTAAAGAAACTTATAGATATCCCCCAGAAAAGTAGAAGATTGCTTGCAGACTTAAAAGTATTCACATCTCCAACTTTGAAATCAATAATGCACTCTTAAAAAATAAAAAATCATGGTCCACTAGTTAGCAACACCACTCTGCTAAACAGAGTGAATTTTCATCAAAACATTAAAGTGTGAAAATTCCAGGCTAAGGGCAGCACCATTAAGCAGCAATAAGTCAGGAAAGAAATAAGATAGCCTATTTCACTAAGATTCTTTTATTTATTTGAAGGACAGAAGTTTCTGTCCCTGACAATTTCCTTTTATGGCAGCACTGATTGCTGGAAATTTTAAGCTAAAGCCCGTTCATGAGCCTGCATTAAAGTAGTGCTAGCTTTAGTGATTTAATGCAGTTGGATACCAATACATGCATACAATCTATCAATTTAAAGCCACCATGCTGTCTTTTCAGTGTGACATGTCACTCTATTGTTAAAGTACAGCTAGCAAAAAATTGGTCTTTGAGCTGTGTGAACAAAACCAGAGAGTACAGATGGGTAGAATTTCACTTTTAATCCTTTTATCTTTGGCCTTTGCTTAAGAAGCATGGAGTTGTATATGAGGCTGTTTAAGATTTCCTGTTCTGTGTAGCTTTTGGGAAGTGGTTTTACCATTGCTGCTAGGAGCCTTTTTCTTGGATGGGTTCTTTGGATGAACTTTTGCTTTGGTGTAAGTTATGAACCTGGCCTTTGAAATCCTTTGACCATATGAATGGTCAAGTGTCCCATAAATGAAAGCTTTTCAGAGAGGAAAGAAGATTCTCATTAATCTTACACAGACCCAGAGTAGCACACTTCTCATACTTGGTAAAGATCTGCTTGACTGTCTAAAAATATGGGAGATGCCATGTCGATAAAACAGATGATTAAAAATGAAGACTCCCCAAGCACTTCACAATTGGGAGCAAGGCTCTTAACCTCTGGTCACATTTGTATTTGTCTCGAGATTTTAAGATTAAAAGTCGTTCTCTGATTATTAGTGATGCTGCTTGAATTAGTTATGTTCACAGGCACCGAGTCTCATACTGTGGGGCTGGCTTCAGTGTCATCAATGATAGTGATTATTTCAGTTATTTAGGGAACTGTGAAATCAGCCTTGGCTGGCAGGGGACCCACCTAGTCTTTTACCCCCAACACCTTGAGATTCGGTGTGGGAAAGCACAAAGGTAGAATTGGGATCTCTAACATAGCCCTATTCCAGAGTCCACAGGGGCATCAGGTCCTGCACCAATAAATGCTCAGAGGTACTGGGCCCCTGGCCCAGTTACACTTTACAGATGCCAACAATTTGCTTCTGTCTTGTGCCTGTTCTTATTGTACTTTGGATAATGGAGCATCACCTTCAAAGTTACTTGATGATGATGTGTAGTCTGATTCTATAATTTGTGTGTTGGGAGCAGTGCCATGACCCACACAGGGCGAAGTTACCCCTGGTAACTCAAATACTGATTTTGATTCTATTTGGAATATAGTCAGGAGCAACACTTATTTTCATCAAGTTTGCATTGACACAACAGCACTTTAGTTGGTACATTTTCAAAACCATGCAGCATTGACTGCCTAGTAAGGCAGAGAGAGGCATGCATACGATTTTGAAGTTTACATTTTCCGGCTAAGGAGAAATTCAGGTCAAAGAGGTTTCAAGTTTCAGAATTAGGTCATATTGAATAGTTTTTGAACTTGGATAGTTCTCTCAAAATTGCTCATGTCAATAGAGATAGCGTAGACCATAGCAGAATTACCTGTGCATCTTTGATTTTTAGACAGTTGGCCACATAAACTAAGAAATCATAAGCGTCAAGTTGTAGGAGGTAAAATGTCCTTTTTGATTTTTTTTCACATCATTTTGATGCTGACCAAAGATGATCACCATCTTCACTAAACATGAAAAAGAAGGTTTCTAAAATCCATGCACTTACAAATCCATCCACATTATCTCTGAGTCTTGGGGCCGGGGTGGGAGGTAGGAGAGAAACTTAAGAAAGCCTGTTACTTTACTATAATTCTTCCCAGATGATGGGAGTTATTGATAGCTGAGAACCCTTGTTATAGCATTAGCTTAGAAAAGAGCGCCCACACACAAGAGGGTAGACTTTTCCCCACCCATGTGCATTCCGGTTCTGTATTTCAAAACTAATGTGTGAAAGAGCCACCTAGAATACGATCCAGAAGGGAGAAGAGCACAGGGAAATTATTGAGAGAGCTCCCTGGGGACTGAGGTTTCCCCCTTCTGCATCACATACCTTCCCAGAGGACACCCCCTTTCTGTTATCTCTGACTCAGTCTCTTAGCACATTCTTCTTGCTGGATAGTCTTCCTGCAGTGTCCCGGAACCATGACAAAATCCCTCTTGGGAAAGAGGGGTGAGAATTAGGAAAGCAGGAGCCTTTCTGTATGGGCCAGAGGGTAAAAACAATAGCCGAATGATAGGAGTTTCTAAAAATTTCTCACATGCTCTGTTCCAATAACTTCAAAAGTGCAGAGTACAAACTATGCAAACCATTTGAGGGGTTACAAAAATCAATTTAGTGGGTCACTGCCTGCATTCATAAATAAAATGGAAAATATATGAGGGCAAGATATGAAATAAGCCTCTTCTTACTGGTGTGTTTAAGAAAAAAAAAAAAAACCACACTTTGAAAAGAGCCATTTTGATATCTGTAGGCAACAGGGAGTAGGCCAGACATGAAATGCTGCAAGCCACTGGCCAGGGCGCCCTTCGCTCATCTCTTTAAATAGTAACATGCCGCTGAATCTGTAGAACAGCCGACAAAGGGGAAGAGGGATATCCCTGAAGGTTTTTGACTGGAACCAATATTTTCATTGCATGGGATCATTTCCATTTGACTTTCTTCATTAAAATGATAGGCTTGAAAAAAATTCCTGCCAGCCATGATCAATTGCCTTGTGCTGAAGCCCAGGAGGACCACTGGCATGACAAAAGAGCACGAGCTTTGCCACCGATTGCCACAGGCTAAAAGCCAAAACCAAGAGTGGGACGTGGGACTCCATAGCTGTTTTAACTACTGGTGTTCTAGGAGTTGTTAGGGTCAGATGTGGTGGTATTTTGTTTGTGCTTTACAAATAAAGCTTGCTTGAAGATCAGAGGGTGAAGCTAGCCACTAGTTAACCATAGAGGTCTGGAGGTCTGTACAGACAGACAGGGAATGATATGGCTGGGCCAATAGAGGAATATAAGGCATAATGAGACAGGATCTCAGCCCTTTTTTTGGCTGAGAAGTTGACGAAGTAAGGTGTGGCTGTGGCTTGCTCCTTTGTCTCTCTGATCTTTCAGCATTTACCCCCAATACCTGACTGCAGGTTTTTATTATTAAGAACAATTAGATCTAGAGCTACAGTCAGAGCCTGGATCCTGGTGGCCCTAACCTACTAGGTTCAGCCACTTCCCTTCAGTTCGCCAGTTGATGAAACAGGTAACAGTGAAACACAGAGAAGATTTATTCAATATGGCTGCATTGTGAAGAGGAACAAGGACTTCTTGAGTCCCTCATTGGGGCCCTGTGATGGAGTTTAGGCTTAAACAGAAGGCAAGAGGTGTGGATGACTGAGTAGTCCTCTCTGGCTCCCCTTTCTCCTGTGAAGTGTCCCACAAATTATCAGAGCCATGTGGAATCTCTTCCTGGGAAACACGCTTGCCTTCTGGCACCCCACTCCCACTACTCCTTCACTAAGCATAAGATTTTTGACTCTGGGAATAGTTTATTTCATTTGCATTTGATATGAGGAATCGTTTATTTCTCTCTTGATTCCTTTGATGGTTTGGTCATCATTCTTTGGTGAGTTGCTCAGTCTCATGGACTTCTTTTATATTCTGTAGTTTCTTGTGATGTTGATTTCTAGTTTTATTACATCATGATCAGACAAAATCCAAGAAACTGCTTCAACCTTCCTATATGTTATAAGACTTGCTCTATGTCAAAAGGGGTCAAGACCAGATTACAGAAACCCACAGAGACAGTAGACCTGAACGGGGGGAGCTCATGGACCCCCAGACTGATAGCTGGGAATCCAGCATTGGACTGACTCAGCCCCAGTTAGAAGGCCTAGGCAATCTAAGGGACCTCTGACAGTTGAACCAGGATGTATCCCTGGTGCATGAAAGGACTTTGGGGGCACATTCCCCATGGAGGGATACTCCCTTAGCCTAGAGACAGGAGGGAGTACCTAGACCCTACTCCAAATGACTTGATAGATTTTGATGACCCCTTCTGGAAGATATCACCCTCCCTGTGGAGTGAGGGGGATGGGATGGGAGTGGCAGTTGGGGAGCATGGGAGGGAGGGGGTGAGGAAACTGGCATTTATATGTAAAACAAGAAAATATATACATACATACATACATACATACATACACACACACACACACACACACACACGTAAAAGGCTTGCTGTATGTCTTAGTATATGATCTGTTTTCCCTACTGATGCCACTGGACCTTGCCTAATATTTTATTCAAAGTTTCTTCCTCACTGTTTAGAAATATTCTGCTGGTTAGGTCATCCTGTGCTACTCTGTATCCTTGGAATGTCTTCAGACAGTAGCTAATGCTTTATTAAATTGCCCTTCTACCTTGTGGGACTTGTACATTTTTTCCCCATAAAGGGGTTTTGGGGGAAAATATTTGTATGAGTGGGAAATCACAATGGTTATAGGAGTTACTTGCCTGTGCCTCTCAGAAGCATTCACTGGATGTTTTAACAAAAGCAGTGTCACATAATGACTGTGCGAGGCAGGTCTGAGTTGTTCCAGTAGCTCTTAGCAGGACCTGTTTAGTGATTTTCCTGTTGGACACCAGCATGAACCAGTTCTAGAAGTTTCTTTGGTGGCTTCTGCCAGCTCAGACCCCTGGAGTTGGCCAAGTTGAGCTTTGCTCACAGCCATCTTGACTATCCTGAAAGGAGAACCTTTGCTTGAAGACCACCCAGGAACTCTTGGCTCTGAATTGGAGAGGCACATATGGTCAAGAAGGAGGAAATGAAGCTTGGGATCCACAGCATGCGCCAGTAATTTTCTTAAACGAGCAATGAATGGTTTAGAACATGTTGGCTTGGTTTAGGCTTCATGTTTGAGTCAGCCTCTTGTGGTAAAAACAGCTGCCAGCATATTGTGTGTGATGAAGGCAGCAAAAGGCAAAGAGGTTAGGGTCACAAAAGTGTGGTGAGTATCAGTTCTGTCATCTGTAAGCTATACAACTTAAAGAAAGTAATTTATTTCACCTAAGTTTTAGCTTTGTAGTTTGTAAGGAAAGAGATGAATGGGATATACACGCTTCATGGATTTGTGGCCCAAATTCAGTGAGAGAAGTCATGTGTATGGAGTATTTAACCAAGATCCTGATGGACCCTCCATAGGTGCCAGCTGTTCTTATTAAAACTTGCTGACAGATCTGCTGTCATCTCTCATGCTCTGTTCTCTTATCTGTACCATGTGTGGGCTGAAAGCAGTTTCCTAAGCTGTTGTGCAGCTGATGCCATCCACACCGACACAGTTGCTTTTCAAAATGCTTCCCAATGACCCCTCTGTGGGTAAATGCACAGAGCATCCAACCCACGGCTTCTGTATCACGTTAGAAAGCACCGATTACAGCCCAGCAGCCCTCCAATGAGTGCCCCAAGGCCTTTTCCTAGGAACTCACAGTCTGTTGCCATGGAATAGGCTTTTGGAAGTTGTGAAGCTTAAATGACACATGTTCCATGGTGGGAATGAAGACAGGGTTTTGGATTAAACCACAGCTTTGTGCAAAAGGAAGTGATACCAAGCATAATTGTAATCAACCTCCTGCCTAAGTATAAGAGGACTTGGCTTGTTATTATACTCAATGGCATGCCTCCATTTAAATCATATCCCCTGACATACAGAACACCATGCAGTGAAACATTGCCAGACTAGCAGTAGCTTTTACAACTAGATTTCTTTGCCTCTCATCTTTACTGAAAGCAGTTTCAAGCACAGATTTCAGATTCTTTTCACTTTTATTGAAAACATTCAATTGTTCTCAACTGCTTATTAAAAGAAAAGTTCTGTTCTTCATCAGTCAACATTTATGAAGGTACACCCTGCTTTAGTACTAGAGTCTGAAGGTGCATGGATAAGTCATGCAATCCTGTTTCCCCAGAAGTCTAGTTTGGAGAACATGCCTGGAGAAAATGGCATGGCATTGCATGAGTATTCTAGTAGAGTCACTGCCAGTGTCATATTAAAACTGAGAAGAGGAAGTGTTTGCCTTCCACCAAGAAGAGAACGGAAACTGATAGTATAGGTCAAACAAGGTAGAAGAAAGCAAAGCAGAGCAAAACAACAGCCAGCCAGCCACCACCAACAAAACCAGCCAAACAAATATTAAGAATTATAGACTTCTGAAGTTAGACTACATTTTTCTCAAAGCAAGGAAAACCTTAACTTGACATTTTATCTTCTCATCTAAATGGGAACATTGAGTCAAAGTGATTTATCTACTTCTGTCTCGGCAGCATTGGGATTTTGGGTTATGTCAGAGTGTAAAACTTCACAAGGGTGTGTCTAGGTGGACATCCTGCCTCTGTTTTCTCACTCATTTGTTCTTGACATTTGGTAGACTTCCTGAGAATTATTTTGTCCCTTCATCAATAAGGATTTTTTTCCCTCTGCTTTCAGTTTTTCTAGAATTGCCATACTGAATATCTTTTTCCCAAGCTGTTGGTCAGTAGGATCCCATAAGACATCCCTTCCAAACATTATAGACTGTTGCCATTGATCTTGGTTACCCTCCAGAACTAATGGGTAAGATCCTTTTGCTGAAGAATGCTTGAGTCACAGGGCATGAGGAAATTAATCATACCTGGCACTGTGTTTCTGCCACTGCTGCTACTGTTACTGTTCCTTCTCCTCCTCTTCTTGATAGCATCTAGGATCTGGAAGAAGCATTGTCCTTCCATGCCCTGTTATAGTACCACCCTACTTAAATTCTTTTAATATATGTATATGTTTTAGGGAACTTCTGCTGTAGAAGGTTTCCATATGGTATTTTCAAAGGTCTCTAGCATTAGTCATCTCTCTTCATACTCCTTCCTGTTTCCCACACTACTTAATCCTAGCTGCATTCATATTGTTCTTTCTCCCTTCATACCATCTATGCTCTAGCCCCTATTCCATGAACGCTATCCATGACTTTTCAGTGTGAGCACCCCTAGCAATAAGGTTTGCTGTGAGAATTGCCTTGGAGCTATCCCAAAGGTTCTGATAGGTTGTACTTATAGTTATTAGATTCTGGGAACTCTTTAATTTCTTCTGTGACATAATGGTCATCTAAAAGTGTATTATTCAGTCTTGACATATATATTTGTAGTTTCTTTAATTTTTCCTGCTATTGATTTGTAACACATGATGATCTAATAAGATACTTGATAATTTAAAGTACTTTGTATTTGCTAAATCTTGATTTGCTGCCCAGAATGTGATCCATGGACTCTATGGTGTAGTTTAACTCTGAGATTTCTTTGTTGATTTTTACTTTGGGTGACCTATCCAGAAAAAATAGAGTACTGAAATCATTCACTGTTTTAAGATATCTTTGGTATTTTATGTATATTGCTGCTTATCTTATGAAATTTAGGGTTACAACATTTCGTTATATATTTACAATTATTATATCTTCTGAATGAATTGTTCTCTTTGTTGACATGTAGTGGCTTTGTTCATCTCTTCAGACTAGCATGGGTTGAAGCCTTCTTTGTCTTGCTTATAACCTCCATTTGCTTAGTAATTGTTTTTCATCTTTTGATTATCTATTGTGGCTGTCTTTTACCAGCAAGGCCTTTTTCTTAGAGACAACAGAAGGATGGTTTAGTCAGATAGTATATGTCTTCTTATGGCAAATTGAGTCTATTTGCCTTTAAGATTATTTTTTAAGATTATTAAATAGAGAGGCTCATGGATGCCTGTGATATTTTCCTGGTTGGTTGGGTTGTTTTTCTTTACTTTCTCCCCCATTAGTATCAAAGTTTCCCTTATTTTTCTGTATTAAATGTGATGGATTCTTTCTTACCTCTTCCTAGTTCAGCCATTTCTCTCAAGAAATGTATTCCTTCCTGTGCTCTAGTGATTAAAACTGTCTTTATTCCTCCTCTGTGTATAGTATTTCTTTCAGTTCCTTCTACAGTGCTTGGTGGTCATAAGCTCCTTTAGTTTGTGCTTATCTTGAAATACCCTTATTTCTCTGTCAATTTTAAATGATAGCTTTGCTGCCGAAGCACTATTGGTTGGCAGTTATTTACTTCCAGGGCTTGAAATATGTCCTTCCATACTTTGGTGACTTTTAGGTTTTCTAGAATTTCTGCCTTTGGACTGCTCTACCTACATTGTTTTTATTTTTTTATTTGTATTTCTTACATCATAACTATAATACCTAGGAATATATATGTTGTATGTATGTATGTATGTATGTACACACACACACATGTATATATAATATGAGAGATTTTTAGCTGGTTATGCTTATTTAAGATTCTAAGTGCTTGTGTTTGGAGTCTCTTTCTTTCCTTTGATTTGGAATTTTTTCCCCCATAACTTCATTGAATGGGTTCTCTGTAGCTTTTTCTGAATCCCATGAATTTTTAGGTTTGGCCTCTTAATCACATTCCAGGATTCTTGGATGCTGTTGCCATACTCACTCATTTTTCCCTAATGGGTACTTAATGAAACATTTCATCACCTTGTCCTCCATCCCTGATACTTTCTTTGGCTTGCTTGAGTCCACTGGTGATGCTTTCCACTGGGTTTTCAAATTGATATATTTAGGTTTTCACTTCTAACATATGACTCTATTGTTTTCAATGGCCTAATTTTATTTGCTCTCTCTCTCTCTCTCTCTCTCTCTCTGTGTGTGTGTGGTGTGTGCATGTGTTGCTAACTTAAAAATTTGTATTGCTGATTTTTCTTGTCCATTTGCTAGGCTTTTCTTCTTATTGCTGACTTCCCCCTTTAGATTTTGGACAGAATTCATTACTTTGCTTGAGTCTATTTTTAGGTCAATTACTTTTATTAGAAAGTATTGGAAATGGGCTTCTGAAGGAGTCATGTTCTGTGCTTGTTCTTATTTCTTATATTTCTGTGTTGTGACCTGAACATGTGTTTGTTCATATTTCTCCCCTGGGATTTTAGGAAGGTGATTATAGGGCAGCCCACTCTTGAAGTCTCCATCTCCTGTACCACTTCAGTAGCAGGAAATTAACAGTCTTGTCAAGACCCATTAAACTATACAAGAGACAAAAGTGTTCACAAAGTCTACTATAGCCCACAAATTCACAACTAATGATCACAGAGCCTGAAGTACAAATACTATTTAAGAATGCTATTTAGGGGAAGGGAAATTAAGGTACCTTCTCCACTATTGCTAGGGTCATCCTTGTGGATTCCTGGGAATTTCCTAGCGCTAGGTTTCTCATTAACCCTGTAATATCTCCTGCTATCAAGGTATCTCTTTCCTTGCTCTCTTTCTCTGTTCTTCCTCCTACTCAACTTTCCTGATTCCTCATGTTCTCCTCTCCCCTTCTCTCTCCACTCTTCCCCTATGCTCCCAATTTACCTAGGACTTATCCTCTCTGAGGAGTGGATGGGGATGGGGGAATGGGAGGTTGGGGTGGGGTGGGAGGGAGAAGGAACTGGGATTGGTATGTAAATAAGATTGTTTTAAAAATAAAATAAAAAAGAATGCCATATAAGATTAAAAATAACACAAGCACACACATAATTAAAAATAGAGTAAAATTTCAACATGGAAAAATACACAAACAAAATTATACAAATATATGCAGGTGAATAAAAGATAACAACAGATTCATAATATCATGCTGGATGGGCTCTAAAGAAACAATTATATGGAAACAAAAGAAAAGAGAAAGGTGTGGGAGCAATTTTTGGGTTTTTAAAAGTCGGGTACTGTTAAAGCTAGTTATATACAAGGGAAGGGGGGTCTTTATTGACTTCACACTCTTGCCTTGCCCTTGGTTCATGCCATTTCTGACTTTCCATTAGCCAAGTATCTGATGTCTACTAGAATTATTTTCACAGCTGACCCTTCCCATCTTTGTGTATTAGGGACCTCTGCTGGCTTCCCTTGAGTTTTGAATTCTGTGGGCTTAGCAAATCCCCTCACACTCCTAAGAATGCCAGGATTGTACCATCTGTTTTAGCTGAGGGATGTTCCCCAGGTGTGTCAGGAATGTGTGAAGAAAGCTGGGCCCCAAGATAGGTACAGGCAGAAGAGCCTTTGCATTTTAAGGCCTTGGGAGCATTGGCTTTTCAGGAGGGGATGTTGTTGCAGGGGTCAGGTGTTTGAATAGGACTTTGTGCTCCCTGCTTTTCAGGAGGGAATAATGGATGGAGGCTCTAGAACGTGTTGTATGGACTGGCTTCAGGTTCAGAGTTCTTAGCTCCAGGGTAGTTCTTGTTGATGCAACCATAAAGGCTGGGGCTGATTTCATTTGGGCTTACATGTTGCTCTCTGAGCTCTCCAGTCTTCTGTCCTCCGCAACTGCCTTTTTGACATCTTCATCATCCAGGGATGATATGACAGGCCTAATTTAGGCTCCCTAAGCTATGGATATTCTCTGTTCTCAGAGTGTTAGAGAAGCTCTTTTTTTTTTTTAGAATTTTTAAAACTTTTTAATATTTTTTCTTATTTTACATATTGATCCCATTTCCCTCTACCTCCCATCCTCCCATGCCTCCCACCGAACCCCTATTCCCTATCCACTCCCCAGGGAGGCTGAGGTATTTAATAAGGATCATCAAAGTCTGTCAAATCATTTGGGTTAGGGCCTAGGCCCTTCCCCAGGGTCTCTAGGATAAGGGAGTATTCATCTATGGGGAATGGGCTCCTGAAGTCCCTTCCTGCACTAGGGATACATCCTGGTTCCATTGTTAGAGGTACCATATACTTCCCAGGCCTCCTAACTGAAACACACTTTCAGGGAGTCTGGTTTGGCCCTATGATAGTTTCCCAGGTATTAGTCTGGGGTTCATGAGCTCCTCCTTGTTCAGGTCAGTTGTTTCTGTGGGTTTCTGCAGCCTGGTCTTGACCCCTTTGCTCATCACTCCTCCCTCTCTGCAATGGGTTCCCAGGGGTTTGGCTCAGTGTTCAGCTGTGGGTGTCTGCTTCTGTTTCCATCAGCTACTGGATGAAGGCTCTAGGATGGCATATAAGGTAGTCATCAATCTCAATATTAGGGAAGGGCATTTAAGGTAGCCTCACCACTATTGCTTCGATTTTTAGTAGGGGTCATCCTTGTAGGTCTCTGGACATTGTCCTAGTATGAAATTTCTCTTTAAACTGATAATGGCCCCCTCTATTATAGTATCTCTTCTTTTTTTTTCTATTCTTCCCGACTCAATTTTACTGCTCCCTCATGTTCTCCTCTCCCCTGCTCTTCTCCCCTTCTCTTTCTCCTAACTTCTTCTCTTCCCCCTTCCCTGCCTGCTCCCAATTTGCTCAGGAGATCTTGTCCCTTTCCCCTTCTGTGAGGGACCACTTATGTCTCTCTTAGGGTCCTCCTTGTTTCCTAGCTTTTCTGGTGGTGTGGATTGTAGGCTGGTGATCCTTTGCTCTATGTCTAAAATCCATATATAAGTGAGTACATACCATGTTCATCTTTTTGTGATTAGGTTACCTCACTCAGGATGTTTTTTTCTAGTTTCTAGTTCCATCCATTTGCCTTCAAATTTCAAGATTCCATTGTTTTTTTGTTTGTTTTTGGTTTTGTTTTTTGCTGAGTAGTACTCCATTGTGTAAATATACCACACTTTCTTTATTCATTCTTCCGTTAAGGGGCATATAAGTTGCTTCCAGGTTCTGGCTATTAAAAATAATACTGCTATGAATATAGTTGAACATATGTACTTGCTGTATGAATGTGCATCTTTTGGGTATATGCCTAAGAGTGGAATTGCTGGATCCTGGGGTAGACTGATTCCCATTTACTTGAGGAACCCCATACTGATTTCCAAACTGGCTGTACAACTTTGCACTCTGACCAGCAGTGGAGGAGTGTTTCCCTTTTTCCACATCCTCTCCAGCATAAATTGTCATTAGTGTTTTGTATTTTAGCTATTCTGACAGGAATAAGATGGTATTTCAGAGTTGCCTTGATTTGCATTTCCCTGATGGCTAAGAATATTGAGCTATTTCTTAAGTGTCTTTCAGCCATTTTAGATTCCTCCATTGAGAATTCTCTATTTCTGTACCTCACTTTTTTTTTTTAATTAGATTATTTGGTGTTTTGGTAACTAGCTTCTTGGGTTCTTTTTATATTTTGGAGGTCATCCCTCTGTCAGGTGTGGGGTTGGTGAAGACCTTTTCCCATCTTTGGGCTGCCATTTTGTCTTGTTGACTGTGTCCCTTGCCTTACAGAAGCTTCTCAGTTTCAGGAGATCACATTTAGTACTTGCCTATTTTAGTGTCTGTGCTACTGGTATTATGTTCAGGAAGCAGTCTCCTGTACCAATTTGTTCAAGGGTACCTCCTACTTTCTCTTCTAAGAGTTTTAGTGAGGCTGGATTTATGTTGAGGTCTTTGATCTATTTGGACTTAAGTTTTGTGCATGGTGATAGATATGGATCTCTCTGCAGTCTTCTACATGCCAGCATCCAGTTATGCCAGCACCATTTGTTGAATATGGAGAAGCTCAATTTTTAAGACTATATTCTCTTTTAGGATGGTCTCCTGGAGCCCTGAGTGTTATACTTTGACTAAATGGGACGTCTTTCAAAGCTCTGTGTCACCAAAACCTGTAGCAAGACTTGAGTCTTGAAAGTCCTAAGTGAAAGTCTTGTCCTAAGTGAAAGGATGCCCAATTTCAGCTGACTTACCTTTTTGAAGTAGTTTCTAAGTCTCTTTCTCCTACTAGGAATCTGGCTGGCTGAGGCTGTGTTTAGCCTGTCTTAGTTTTCATCCCTTTTCTAGTATCCTTTCATTTCCTTTGTGAATTTCTGAAACCTTTGTCTATGTTTTGCTCTTTGGGATAAAGCCTCTTTTTTTTTTTTTTTTTTTCTTATTCTGAATTGTTCCTACACCAAGTCTCATGAAAGCAGCCAATAGCCCACCTTCTTACCAGGAAAGCAGCCAACAGCCCACCATCTTACCAGGAAAGCAGCTTTTGTTTACTTATTTACAAAAAGGAGACCCACATTTCACATGGTGCATGGAGAAATTGAATGATGTATTGGTCTTTAGACCAGTACTTGGCAGCTCATTCGTTTCTCAATGACAGTTAGTTGTTCTTAGGACTTGACTAAGTTTGGTCTAAATGCCTAATCCTACTGGTCTGCAGCCACAGATAACTACAGCTAATTAGTTCTTACAGTCTCCTTGCACAGGAGTGCTGTATGCCCAAACTCCCAAATACCCCTCTCCCTGCTACTCCCCTGCCCATGGGCTGCCCTGTAGCCCTCTTACTGCAGGCACACAGCCAGTGTCATTTCTGCCCTGTCTCTGAGAGTGGAAGTTAGTGTTCTCTCTCTCTCACCATTCTGTCACCCTTCAAGAGCTCATTTCTGTGAGTTTAATTTTTAGGAATTTTACCACCACTACTTCTTTCTGTGCCCCACTGGTGTAATGGTGTCCTTTGCTGTGACAAGGGATCTGAGGACATAAAGAAGGATATGCTAATCTTTGTTCCATAGTTGTAGGTGTTCTCATCGTTTCTGCATTATAGTGACACTGAGCATCCTTCAAGAGAGGGTGAGGCAGAGCAAAGTTTTTCAGTAGTAGCAACTGGAAGAAGGGGTGAGGGGGAGGGAGAAAGGAAGGGAGAGAGGGTGGAAAGGTTATCTCCTTCAAACCCATGTTCCCAATCACCTACTTCCTCCCACTGGGCCTTAATAGTACACTAAGCTATGATCTCACAAATGAATTAATTTGTGGGTGAGGTTAGAGCCCTCATTACCTATCACTCCTTAACAGCATCATCAACTGCACAGTGATCCTTCAACACATGGGCCTATTGGGGGATACTTCCTATCTAAATAACAGGTACCATAGTGCCTACTATTGGCTTTTCTCCTATTATTTTATAGTTGGATTATGAGTCCTGAACCAAAGGGAGTCCTCCTTTGTCCTTCTGTGTTTATATTACACCAAGTAGTATAATGTTATACTAACTAGAGTATAAAGTTTCACATGTGTCATCTCTAGATGCATCCAGTAATTTCCAAACAGACCTGCTATGTCTGAAGTACTTTCCAGTACCTGGGTAAACAGAAAGATTAACACCTTAATGTACCCATGGGTCCTCTGCTAAAAATCCCACCCATCCTCCATGTCAGCCTCTTTGGAAATCTGTCTGGCAGGTTCTTCTCCTCCATCCTCCTCCAGCTGCCATTCCTTTCTTTTTCTCCTCTTAGGCTCTTAATTAAATTAAAATGACATCATTGTTTGTCACCAACTCTTTCTTTCTTCCTTCCTTTCTTTTCTTTTTTTTTCTTTTGGTTTTTCGAGACAGGTTTTCTCTGTATTGCTTTGGAGACTGGAACTAACTCTGTAGACCAGGCTGGGCTTGAACTCACAGAGATCCACCTGCCTCTGCCTCCCGAGTGCTGGGATTAAAGGCATGTACCACCAATGCCTTGAGTGAAAAAGATATAATGTTCAAGGTAACTAAATTTTATGCATATTCTCTTTTATTATTACAACAAAGTTTTTCAAGAGTATTGCTCCTTATGCCACTATCTCTTACAATGTAATGTCTTACATAGTAGGAGTTCAATAAATTTTTTAATTAATTACCTTATAAAACTTTGAAGTTGGGATTATATTATAATATAAAATATCAGCATGTTTATACATGTCCCAGATGAATAGAGCCCTGGAGCTTAAAAATACCTTCTAATTTTAAGGGTGTTTGTGTCTTTGTGAGATAATAAAATATTCATTTCCTGACATGTTAATATCCTGTTGCTCTAAGCAGTCAGGATAAATCTAGTAGCTAGAAACTATACTGATGTTCTTAGAGTTTTGGAGGTGTGGCAGCCTTTGGCTAGGTTAAAGCTAAGGTGTTGTAGGGATCATTCTTCCTGGAAACTCAGGGATGCCTCTCCCAGCTCAGTCTCTAGGGGTGGCTGCTGCTGTCCTCTGGCATGTCCTCTTTAATGGATGGCCCTTCCTCTGCATTAGGCTTGTAAGGGCCCTTGCACTTACAGCATTGGACCTGGCTTTGTCAACAAGGATGTTGTTTCTTACACCTGTAAGTGTTTTCCCATGTGAGGAAAGTCTTCACTGTGCATGGGAGTTAGGGTGTACACATCCCAAGGGAGGCACTGCTTTTACTTGGCCATTCCTGGTTAACTCATTTCAAACAAACAAAGACAAAGCAAAGAAGTATTGAGTAATGGTGTTGCACTGTAACCCTGCACTGGGAAGACAGAGCAGAAGGATTGAGAGTAGGAGGTCAGCACACAGGAGGCATGCACTACACTGTGAGACCCTCTCACAAACAGACAAATAGAAAACAGAGGGGAAATAGGAAAGCCAGAGCTGTGCAGTATGCTGATGAACTAATCATGTATATGTACAAGAGTGGAAACAATGGGGCTGTGCTCTCACATCTGTGAGGGAGGGGTGATGTGCTATGACCAATCACAGTCTGAATAGGTGTCCCAGTGTTCCAATCCCAGAGTCATAGTGAAGAGTGTGGTCTATTAGTTTCTGTGGTGGAGGATTCTGAAAAGGATTCCAGCCAGTTTGTCTGTTTTCCACATTTAGCATTCACTTCTAAGTTTAGGAGACTTCTGTTGTGTGTCATCTTCTAACAAGAACTGTAAATCACATCTTCTGTAAATTGATTATTAAGGCTACTTAAAGGGAGCTCATACATGCACTCTATATAAAAAGCAAATTAGGAAAAGTCTTGTTTCCTGTCTTCCATATATAGTGAGAGCTTTCTAAGCAGGTCTCTCGGGCACCTGATGGCTGGGGGAGCCAAGCTTCTCAGCGTCAGACAGGCAGGTGCCAGAGAGGATAATACTGCATCATTCTCCGTAAGGAAATGAGATCTTGTATTTGATGACAAATGCCTAGGAGGCAACACATTCAGTCACTGCAGTCTTAGAGGAAGGGTGACTGAAGCCACCTCTTTCTGAGTCTGGAGGGGTTGAGTACTGAGACCCACGAGGAGAATAGTGCTAGTGTAGTGAAGGGTGGTGTAAATAGTAAATAGTGAAGAAGGGTGTAAATTACTAAGGAAGAGGCTAGAGAATGCACTGAGCATGAAGCCAGCACTGCCCAGGCCTGGAGCAGGTGGCACCGTAGGCTGCAACTGGGGGCGGCAGGTACCAGTGACTTCACTAAGCCCTTTATACTTCAGGGTTTTGGTGCAATAATCCTCCAGATTAACGGACTTGTTTATTCCTAACTGGTGCAGGTAACCGAAGAGAATGCTCTCTCTATGGCTAGAACTGGTTTCTGGTGTGTTTCCCATGGGTGGCTGAGCTTTTTCTTCCCTCTCCTCCTCATCCCTTTGTCAAAAAGCTTATTAATGTATGTAGATTCCTAGCTAGCTCTATCCAGCTATCTGAATGATTCAGAAATAAATTGAAATGTCAAGTTCTTTACAGCTTTCTGGTAATATTAAAATCTACCAGTTCCTATTAAATTGCCATCAAATAGGAGATAGATCTCTTCATTTCTGTTCTTCTCCAAAACACTCAGATCACACAAGGCCCAGCTATATAAGTCTTTAATCAGGGATGCCAACAGAGCCCTGGGACAAGGGCAAACATGACACATGGGCATAGATAGCCCAGCCAGGAGTCTCTCTTTATTGACTCTACAAGTAGAAACTGGACAAGGCAGATTTAAAGAGGGATTGGTAGCCACTCAAATATACCATTGCATAAGAAAGCTTTGGGAAAGATAAATGCTTTTGTTGTCTGTGACACAGGCTTCCTACACAGAAAGAGGAAGCACCAGGCAGAAGCAACACAGAAGAGAAAGACTTGCATGTCGTCTCTTCCAACTATTCCCTTGGCACTTTTACAAGGAGATCTGGGCAGTTATTGTTTCTATCTCAAGACAAACGTAAGGAAGTACCAATAAAAAAGTAATTATCATACTAATAATTATAACAACCCAATGATAACAATGCGAGCAATAATCATAAAAACATTATTACGTCTTTCTCCTTCCTTCTCTCATCCAATGAATCTTTTTAATGTGCAGAAGCTGGGGGTTTCCATCCATTCTGCCTTAAGCAGTAATTGCATTTGATTTGGCCAGTACAATTTTAAGCATAATATTAGAAAGAGAGGCGAGTCCTGTGGCGTATGTATTGTTGGTTATTATTAAAGATGGGGATCAGTGCCTTATCGTGGGGTGCCATCAGACTGTCACAAACAACTTCCCTTCTCTCACTTTACACTGCTATGATATCCAATCCAACTCTGATTTATACATGATGCCTGCTTATTTTTAACTAAAAAAAAAAAAAAAAAAAAAAAAAAAATGACCTCATTGGAATCTACATTTTTGGTTTCGATTTCAGCTTCTTTTATCACTTATTCTTTTAGTTTTACTCTGTGAATTCATCAAATGTCACAATCAGAACAGGACCCGTGTGCATGTAACACATGCTAATAGCATCTCCTTTGGAGGTGATTCAGGGTTTTGGGGTGTCTGTTTTTGGCATTCACAGAGGACCCCTGTTTTCTTGGGGTAAGTCTTTTATGCTCTGAGAGTGATGGGACTTCTGAGCAGCCATGTTCTCTACAACAAGGAGGAAGCTGGTTTGTAGGAGATGGTGGGAACAGCTTTAAAAGCAAGTGGAGTCCAGACAGCTTCTACGTTCTCTCTGAAATCCAGTATTACTCCATTTTCTGTGTTGTTGAGGTTCCCGCGCTTCCTCCCCACTTCCTTTTTCCTCTTGTGACTCTCCTCTTTTTCTTTTTGAGACAGCAGCTCAGGTCGGGAACTATACATTCCCGCTGTGTAAATCAGATTGGCCTCACATTTATGGCCCCCCTGTCTCAGGCTCCCACACACTGGAATTACAGCCACCATGTTTGTGTCTCCCATACACTTGCAATAAAGCCCCTTTCCTTCCCAATTTAGTTTCATTTGTATTTGGTGGGCTGATGATGAGTTGTTCTCTCTGCCATAGAAGTGATCCATGGTGAACAGGAACTAACACTGAATGTTTCCCTACTTTAGCAGACTGGATGGGACTTGTGAAGCTTTCATCTGTAATCAAACTTCTTTCATACTCCTGGACATTTTGGCATCTCTTCTTGAATGGGAGGAAAGGCTGGCACTGCAGAGGTGCCCTGGGGCTTGTGTGGACTCTTAAGATCTGTCATGTACCAGGAAGGCATGGCCTGTGGAATGAGGGGTTCATAATCATTGTTGTAAGATTTCTGAGTAACGCCACCTGTTCAGGACCAGAATCTTCATGTCATCTATCTATTGAGCCCAGCTGATGCAGACATCTCTGTTTAAAACTGTGACATGGCTGTTTATGGCTCTGAGTGTTATAAATCCAGTAGCATAACGAACCAATTACACACTATCTATAAAAGGAACACTGTAAGTGTTTGGTATGGGGTATGTAAGCCCCATACCAAAAAAAAAAAAAAAAAAAAAAAAAAAAAAATCCAGTAGCATAAAATAAAATGTTGGAGTGGAGTTTCTCTGAGTAAAAATGCATTTCTGGGACTGGGCAAGACAGATCTAGGTATGTTTAGTAGACAGGAGTATGCTTGCAACAGGGGATGAGGGAATTCTAAGGAGAGGAATAACTGTGGTGGGCTAAAAAGTATGTCAGAGTCTGAAAGGAGGGGCTGAGCTCCACACGGTCTGGGAGCCTGGTCCCCATGGCCTCTTGTTCTATTGAATGGGTCTCTCAATACAGAGCCAGAAATACAGAACAGTTATCCCTAAATATGACAAGATTTTAGTGTACCCCAACTTTTTAAGGCATTGTTATGTAGCTCCCTTTCCCCCCACTGATGTCCAAAGGGAGAGATGGATTCTTTCTGTCTTGGAACATGAGTGATTGTGTTTTACAGATTCCAAAGGGTGTATGGAGCTGACGTGTGCAATCACAGTAAAGATCCTGCAGATTGCTGGGTAGTAGTGAAGCAGGGCACTGCAGAGAGATGGAATACTGCAGGTCAGAAGCGGAAATCACCTTGGGCTATTGTCCCCTTAGTAGTCATTTCCTTCCCACCTCTGTATCTGGCCTAATATTCTTGTGAATATTAAACAAAACTCAGGGGATGTATTGCTGGCCTTAGTTGACTGCTAACCCCACTGACCCCAAGGCTTGGATGCAATGTAAAATCTACATAAAAGGTTTCTGTTGTTGCTTCCCTTCCTAATACTCCAACTGACATACTGAGTATTGGTTTTGACCTTTTTTGTTCTGCGGCTATAAAAGTTCATGCGACCTCCTCCATGCAGAATGCAACCAGGGCATGTCCATTCATATTTGTTTCAGAGTGAGTATAGAGTTCATTGCAAATAGAGTTGCTATGTCTGAGAGGATATGAAACTTCTAGCAGCAGATTCCAGATAGCCTGTGGGGATTCCAGGAAATGGTTAGGGAAATCTTGAAGATGCTTAGTGCTCTTGTAAAATAAGAACTAGTTGGGGCAGTTGGTAGCTAATATTTTATTGCATTTCTACTAGTCACTCAAATGATGTGTGCTTGTTTCCCATTCTTCAAAATGACAATTCGGATATTAGGCAATAGATGCTCTTTTCTGATATTTGCCTGTCCCATATTCTCAAATGAGGGTGGGATAATGTTTACTCACTCTTCAATGGAAGAGGAAAGATGGAAGGAAGGGAACAGCTAATCTGGGAAATGAAAATTACTCCTGGTTTAGGAAACCTGAACATGGGGATCCCAGTAAGTTCTAGCATAGTCTCTCTACAGATCGCCAAAGGGGTATCATTTAGCTCTTTGGTATAAAAACTATGGATACTCACCCAGTCCACAGTTACCTGTTTTTAAATTTAATACAGAATAGACATTTGCTATCAAACATGGACACACAGAATCTAGAGTTGCAATGGTTTGGACTACAGGTGAATTCTAGAACTCCCCAGCTGCAGTCCGCACTGGCTTTCTGCTCCATCCCATTACCTTTCTGATATGCTTATGTTTCTATCCAGTGCATTTAGAGGACTGGATAGTTTAATCTCACTGTCCTGTGAAGTAAGTGGTTCTGAGTTTTTCTGTGTGAAATTTTTAGAGTAGGACTTGCTCAAATCACACAGTTAGGAACCAATTCATGCTTGCAGGTTTGTGCAACTTGCCGTTCTATGGGTTGCTGTAGTATTTTTAAAATTTTATAATAAAATATAGTATAATAATTAGAAGTTGAATCTCATTCTTTTGTACTACTAAGATAAAATTATATGACCTAAATTGTCCTATTTTTTTATTACTTTGAAATTTGAGTCTATGTTTATTGTGTGTGTGTGTGAGTGAGAGAGAGAGAGAGAGAGAGAGAGAGAGAGAGAGAGAGAGAGAGAGAGAGAGAGAGGCTTCAGGGAGCCAGTTCTCTCCCACTGTGGGTTCCAGGGACTGAAGTCAGGATGTGAGACAATGATGTGAGCCCTTTTATTTGCTGAACCATCTTGCCAGTCCATGCATATAAAATGTTTACATCCATTCTGATTGTCATATTTGGAAATATGGACAAGACAAATGAGCTGGGTTATTACTGAAATTGGTTACTCTCGGAGTCTCCACTTCTAAATGCACTTTTTGGCTTTATTGTCAATCAGTGTCAGGACTTCCTTCCACTCTGTTCCTCTCTGAACCAGGAAGTGCATCAGTGCACAGGCATCTGATGAATACTGTTTCCTCTACAATGATTGCCCATGTCTCACACCCATAAGCATATTGCCACATTATTAGAACAACAATGACAGTAAACTCAACTGCAGAGACATTAAATCCAAAATAAAAATGCACAAATGTTCAGAATCCACTGGGTGTGTTTTTAAAAAGAGGGTAATATTTTAAATCTAAAAATATTGACATTTTGAATATACTAGAAGAGAGATTCTTTGTAACTATGAAGATGCATAAAAATGTTCTCTTAGGGTTGGAGAGATGGCTCTGAGCACTGGCTGCTCTTCCAGAGGTCCTGAGTTCAATTCCCAGCAACCACATGGTGGCTCACAACCATCTATAATGACTTCTGGTGCCCTTTTCTGGTGTGCAGATATACATGCAAGCAGAACACTGTATACATAATAAATAAATCTTAAAAAAAATGTTCTCTTAACAAAATATGTGACGAAAGAGGTGTATGTGTTAGAGACAGAAAGATGGATAGATAGACAGACAGACAGACAGATAGATAGATGATAGGTAAATAGATAGACATTGGCAGAAAGGAAATGACATACATACTAGCATAAAGTGTGACTGTGGATCAAGGAGCATGAACAGTTGTATCACATATTGTAAATGCTATTCATATCATCCTTTTTGGCCAGGGAACTGTATCTTAAGATGAATTTATGGTCTCCAGCACACAGATCGATGGTAAGACAGTGAGATAAGGCATTTCTCAGGCTCCAGTAGGTTTTCCTTTCCCTCTGCATTTCTCTCAGATATGTTACTTTCTAGAAGGTTCCTGCCAACCTTCCTTAGACTTCCATTGCTATTCAGACTACAGCTTGTGCCTCTCCATTTTTAGTACCTTAAGTAGTTCACTCCAATGCTAGTTGTTCAAACCTGTAATTCAGTCACCTACTTCAAGACAACCAATAGGTCACTAATTTTTCAAAACTGCAAATCATCAACTCACCACTCTAGAGGCTGCCAAAAGATATATTTATAGATCTTTCTTGGTATTTTTTTGTTTTGTAATTTTCATTCTTTTGTGTGTTTATTTTTAAGATTATACAATGTACCTCCCTTCTCTTTCTTCCTTCCAAATGCTTTCATTAACTTGTCCTCTCTCCTTCAATTTCATGGCCTCTTTTTTCATTAATTCTTATTGCATACATAGATGTATTTATATACACACATATGTTCCTAAATGTAACTAACCTATTAGCCCATATAATGTTACTTGTATGCATGTTTTCAGGGCTGACCATTTGATGACCTATTGGTGTGCTTTTCCCTGGGTGGGCCATTTCTCCCACTCCCAGATTTACTCAGTTGCCTGTAATTTCTTTGTGTAGGACTGAGGCCTCATGGAGTTTTCCCCATCCAGTTTGGCTTGTCTGTTAGAGCCATCCTTGTTCTGCGCACAGTTGGATGGTCATGTTAGTAAGACATGATATTACTAGAAGCCAATTTTGATGCTACCAGAAGACAATTTCACATCAAAGTCCTTGACCCTTTCTTTGGCTCTTACATTCTTTCAACCTCCTCTTCTGCAATGTTCCTTGAGCCTTAGGTGTGGGAGGCTTTTCTAGATATATCCATTGGGACTGGGCTTCACAACTCTGCATTTTGATTGATTGTGGTTTCCTTCTGTTGTTGCAAAGAGAAGTTTCTTCATTGAGGGGTGAAGACTACACTTATCTGTGGGTATAAGGACACATGTTTATAGATTGTTGTTTGGGAATATGATGGCTTAGTAAATTTAATGGCTGTAGATTCTCCTCCAATAATCATGGTTTCACTAGCATTGAGTAGTTAGCTTGGTTTCCTCACCAGGCATGATCTCCCTCGGGTTGAACAAGTCTTAAGTCCTATTAGAGAACTGTTGGTTATTACCAATGCATGTATTTCTCCACTGCAGATACAGAGTTATCTTGCCATGCTGGTTGTTGATGTGATTCATATTCATCATCACTGAATATGACTGGTGGTTGCCTTCTTTTGGAAGTGTGCTTGGTGCCTTCTGGTGCCATTAAAGCTAGTCCTCACAGAGGGAGCATTTTTGTCAGTTCCAGCTCAGGCCCTGTTTCTGAGGTGCTTGGTGTCTTTAGTAGCAGGGTCTTATCTTCCATCTCTGGCAACAGCAATAGGCTGTATGTTTTTGGAGTCTCTTGAACAACCCTGGCCAACAACTCAAAAGAGGACTTCTCATGTCTGGTGTTATGGTCTTGTTAGGTGAAGCTCTTTGGCTCTTGACAAGAGTACCAACAACCCAGATGAGAAAAATTCATTAAAACTATGTATGTATATTTATACATTAAGTCACATGCATGACAGTTTTCTTTAAAGGTAAATAGTTAAACCGATTCCTTGTGGATTTTTGAGCCATTGACATTTTTATTTTATGCTCCTCTTTTCTCCTTTATTTGCCTCGCTTGCCCATCACTAAGGAGCCCCTGCTTTTTCCCATTTCCCCTAGCAAATCACTTGCATCCAGCAATTCTGCCTCCCCCCTTTCTCACCTCTTTATGTATTTACCACCCCCATCCTTCCCTAAGGAGTCCCCCTCTTGCCTCCATTTCCTTGATCAGAATACTCTGATATTCCCCTCTTTATTGTTCCCCAACTTCTCTCCCATTTTACTTTCCTCAATTCTGTAGTTACTATAGGCTATGTACTCACGTTTGAAGATGAGGGCTAGGAGCCTCAGATGAGAGAGCACATGTGATACTTGCCTTTCTCAGTAAATATGACTTTTTTAGTTTCAATATTTACCTGCCAAATTTGTGAACAATATTCCAAGGAGTGATATAGCTGGGTTCACATGGTAGATTAGTTTCTAGCTTTTTGAGGCTTTCCCACACTGATTTCCATAGTAGCTGCATCTGTTTGCAATACCACCAAATGTGTTTCTTGTAGGTAGCAGATTTTGTTTCTTGATCTGGTCACTTGGTTTGTGTCTTTTGATTGGAGAATTGAGGCCCCCTAATATTTAGCTTTATTTGTACAAGCAAGATATCACCACAAAGTTATTGGAATGTATATGTTAGATGTGATCCTCATGCCATTGATTATTGGTGTTGTGTTTGTGTTCTCAGCAGTATTTTGTGTTTTAACAATTACAGCTTCATGTCTCTTTCCGTGGTCCATCTGCTATGCTCATTCATTTCATGAGTCTGATATAATGCTTCCTTTTCTTTATGTTTGGTTTATTGGATATACATTCCCCCCCCCCCACATATTGGGCAAGTACTCTACCATTGAGCTATAGCCCTGGATATATAGTTTTAAAGGCTGTTTATGTTGTGGAAAGTTTTTCTTTCTCCTTCTATCATGGTAGATAGTTTTGCTGGATGTATTATTTTATATTGGCTTTCACAGTCTTTTAGGACTTGGAGTGTACTGTTCCAGACTTTTTGGCTTTCAAAAATTCCATTTAGAAATTAGTTCTTAGTCTTATGGGATTTTCTTCACATGCGACTTGCTTTTTTTTTTTTTTCTCTTGCACCTTTCAATATACTTTATTATTTGTACTTAGTGTTTTAACTATGATAGCACGTGTGGGGTTTCTATTCTGGTCTTGTCTATTTGATGTTCTGTGTGTTGCTTGTATCTTGTATGGGTGTGTCTGCCCTTAGTTTGGGGAAGTTTTATTCTATGATCTTGAAGAATGGTCTGTGCCATTGACCCATGATTCTACTCTCTCACCTATGTCTGTAATTACAAGGTTTTCTTCCTTTCTTTTTTTTCCCATAGTGTTACACATTCCTGTATGTTCCTTTTCTGTCTTTTAATTTTTTTTCATGTTCCTTGCTTATTTGGTGTAGATCCTCTAGTTTATCTTTGAGACCAAATAAGAACGTGAAAAAATTTGGTATATGTTTGAATTTTATCTTAAGTCTTGGATATCTTTTTCATTGCCATTAGCCTTATGTTTGTACTTTCTTGGGCATCACTCAGATATTTATTTTTCCCAAGTTCATTCTCCTTAATTTCACTGAGATATTTCTTTCTGTCTTTAAACTCCTTAAGTTCCTATGATTGTTCTTTTAAACTCTGTGTCATGGAACTCATCTATGTAATTCTCGTTGGCAAGCATTTCTATAGGACTGATTAGTGTTAGGGAGAAGATATTGCCTTGAACTTTCTAGTACATCGTCTAAACCACTCAGCCACGACTACAAGCACACCTTGACCTTTCATATTGTTGGTATTCCTGAGATAATAGCTGGTCATTTGGACTTCTTTGGTTAGGTTTGAGTTTGTTATGAGTAAGGCAGGTTGAGGAAGAAGAGATGTAGGGGCAGGTTGAATCTAGAATTGAAAATGTCTTGGGCAGAATGTGGTCAAGTGGAAAGAGGGGACAGGACTGGCATATAGGATGTACTTTTTGTGCCAAGACATGAATGTGGGATAAATAAGTCTGAGTGGAAAGGTGGGATATGCCATGGTAGAATCCTGTGTTTAGCAGTATAGGTTGGGAAGATTAGGATCCAAGCCTAGAGATCTCTGTAATGAAGGAGGGTGCATTACCAGGTTATTTAGAGGAACATAATTGGCAGGATAATAATTCAAATAATTTGATCAAGAAAAACCCCTCACAAGTGTACCCAGAAACTTGGGTTTTAAGTGTATTCCAGATGCAGTCAAGTTAACAACCAAAAATAGCCATCACAGCAGGAAAGACCAGGTTAGGCTTGTGAACTGGTTGAGGGACCCGTGCTAAATCTAGTAGATTTTGGAAAAGGCATGGATGAGTAGGGCATGGGGACTCACCAGACTAGACTCTGAGAGAGGACGTGAACAGTCTGTGTGCAGAGTAGGGTTTAGGAGGTGTGAATGCAATGTTTTCTTGGTGATTTTTCACAGACTGGAATGATGATATTCTTGGAGTTTAATCACTGGGGACAACATTCGGATGAAAGGTACAAAGATACTGATTAGAGAGAATTTTAAAAATTAGATATTTCTGTTTAATGTTAGGTGATTGCTAAGTAAACCTAAATGTCTGAAGATTTGATATTCAATACAGTGTTGTTTTTAAACTCCTAAGCAGCCTTGTACTGAACAGTAGTTAGTAATAAATAATAGTATTTATTACTATATCTAACAGATAGAGATAATATGGTAGTTGGTATTTAAGAAGAATGCACTCAGGATTATTGGATAATAAAAGATTTTTATCACTTAGTTCAATTGGAGGGCAAATTTCTATTTAAAAGTCTATTTAGCTTCTATCTTTGAAAACTGCAAGGACATAAAAGTCTGAGAGTTTCCTTTTTAAACAATATCCTATGTAGAAATCTGATTCTGAGTATTTGAACATCGTCATAAAGAAAGGAAAATGCATCCTAAGTTTCAGCAGTAAGCAGGATGCTTTTATAAATCGTACCGAGGTGTTAAATTGAGGAGAAAAATTTATTCTTCAGCAACATTAGAACTGGTACAGTAAACAGATGTGGAGTGGTTGGTGACAAACAACTTTGTCCCTCTTCCTCTTTCTGTCTAGTTTAGCCATTCTACCTTGAGTTCAATGCTCCAGAGACACATTTGAGTAGCAGGACATCACTCCTGTAGCACTGATGTGTGTGGGGCTATCCCTCCTGTGTGGAGGCTCATTGTGTTTCTGACTATCAGTGTGGATTGTTTTGGCTGAGATTGTTCCTTTGATTTTAATGGGCACCAAAAGAGTTGGCGTGTTTCCTTGGGAAGCTTGTGAAGCCCCCTTGACCCTTGCTCCTTGTTCAAATCCCCATGATTCAAGAGAGTCTTTTCTATCAACAATGTGTTATATTCTTTCTTTGCTTCCTCTTTCCTTACTTTGTTACTTGAGACAAGTTCAATACTAAATTCAATTCTCCTTGATAATAAAGGCTTATTATCCAGAACAATAGAGCAGCCTCTCTTTTTTTTACTTTTTGGTTCAGTAGATGTGCACAGGCTACATGACTGACAGAAGTGTTAACTTTTAATTGAATGGGACAATTGCACTACCTAGTGAGAGCATTCCTTTTGGGAGATGAAGACTTTAAGCCAACACTGTTTAAGATAGAGATGGGAAGAAGTCACTTTGCTGATGAATCTTCAATGTTGAGAGGTCTTAGTGAGGAAAGGGCATCTCTTCTCTGTTTGAGTCTACTGATGTGAAGGATCATGATTGGCTGGGGAGACTAACATAGCTGAGGTTGTAGCTGGATCATAGCTTCTCTTGTGTATTCTTCACTTCTATGTTTTATTGGTCACAGTCTTCATAAGCTGTACTTCAGGTTCCAAGGACAGTGAACACATTATCCATGACTCAAAGGGAGATGCGTGAGTCCTATTGTATTACAGGTTTTAGATTCTCAAATTATGCTTCTCTATTGCCTAATTGCCATGGTTCTTGGCGATCAGAAGTAAAGTGATTCAGTTCCTTTAATGTCCTCCAACAGGATACAAGACTTTTCTTTTTTGTGTTCATAAGCACATAGGCTTTCCTAGTATGACAGGGAGGGATATTTAATTCATATGTTTTATTATTAATGAGGGCAGTTATGCTTTACATGTTTGTCACCTTTCTGAATTGTTCATTGCTTACTCACCAAAGGGAGACAGCCCTTTCCACTTGTGTTCTATGAGCTCCTTAAAACCAAGACAATGTTGGCAAATGTTGTCTCAGTTTTTAAGAAATTAAATTTATGAGGCTTGAGCTAATGACAGAACTTTTGAATTTTTATAAGGGTTATCTGTTGATCTTTATTATAGCCTTTTATCTAATACATTTTCAAGTTTATCTTTTCATTCATCTGTTCATTTTCTGTGCTGTTGAATTTACTTTCATTTTTGCATTGTAGCTGGCAGAAATTGGCAATCATTCCTTACTCTGACTTATTCTCTCCTATTTGTCAATTTCCCAGAGGAAGCATCTTCTTGAATATTTAAGGCAACATTATGCACACATTTAATAAAATATTCTTATGACTTGATGCTCGTTCTGAGACAAGAAGACACTGTGATGCTTTTGAAGATGAGTTACTTTCTTCTCCCTGTTCATCTCTGTTGCCTCCCCTGGCACCGGGTTTTTCCATGTATTCCATGACTTCATTTTTTGGCTCATTCTTTTAAAGGTTACTTTAGAGAATGACCAAATGTTTATATATACTTTGTATGATTATCTAAGAGCCAAGATGTATTGGTCAGCAAATATACAAGAGAGGTGTTTCCCCATCTGGGATAAGGGTGCTGTCTCTTAAGAGACAAAGGCCTTTTAACCAAATCTCCAAAGCTCCACTATTCAGACACTAGACATCTACTTTTGAATTATTGGTCAAGGTTGTGCAAGAGAATCTCAAAATATTATAGACTATTGCTATTGCCCTTGGTTTCCCTTCCCTCCAGAGGTGGAAGGTAAGTTTCTATTGCTGAAGACAGCACATACTTCAGGCACAGGGCTCAGATGCTTCTAATTGGAAATAAAGTGAAGGCCTCAACCTTGAGGACAAGCTTTCATGGTACCAGAAGGTACCACACACGCTTCTAAAGAAGCGAAGTGACTAATAATTCTGTTCAGGTATGATGCCTATGTAACCCAGTTACCAGAATGGCACACTAATCCCAAGCATGTAGTTGTAATACACATACCTTGGTGATAATCAACAGCTCTTTAATTGGGCTTAAAACACAGGAAAATCATGCCTGTATTTGTAACCTACCCACCCAGGGTAAGTGAAGTCATGAATTCTAGAGGAGAACCTATAACTGCCAATTTCTAAGCTAGTATAATCCTTAACTAAATTGTAATTTTATACCCACAGGTAAGTATAGTCCTCATCTCTTTTCAAAGAAACTTCTCTTTGAATCAGATGGGGACCATTATAGAAAAATACAACCAATCAAAATGAAGAGTTGTGGAGACCAGTCCCAATGGATATATCTACTACACAAGTCCTATACCACATTCAAGGCTCAGGGACAATTGTGGGAGAGGGACCATAAAGATTGCAAGAGCCAGAGGACCAGGGAGTTTGCTATGAAACTATGTCTCCTAGTAATGTCAGAAGATCCACCCATAAACTCTCACCAACATGACTGCCTAAACAACAGCTCAACAGGACCAGTAATAGACATGCTAAAGTGGATGCAGGAAGCCCAAGAGGCTTCAATACTACATAAAGAACTACAGGCACCTAAGGAATACTGAGAGAAATATTCTTCCTTAGGGAAGAGCAAACCAATAGGTTATACAATACCAAATTGTCAGTTCTATATTTAGGAATGTGTGTGTGTGTGTGTGTGTGTGTGTGTGTGTGAGAGAGAGAGAGAGAGAGAGAGAGAGAGAGAGAGAGAGAGAGAGAGAGAAACAACAATTAATAAAAAAAGAGTCTGTAGATTTGAAAAAGAGCAAGGAGAGGTATCTGAAAGGGTTTAGAGGGAGGACAAAGAAGTGAAGAATGATGCAATTATAATCTCCGAAAATGATCAAAATATTTTTTAAAAGCTCTGTCCAAACCTCCAAACCTCCATTGGAATATTCAGGGCCTGGAGGAGTAGAAGGGAGGAAGAGGAAGGTATCAAAATATTCATGTGGGTTACCCCAATAATCAGTGCTCAGGGATGCTTCCACTACTTCCTCCAATTGGATCTGTTTCCATATATATATATATATATATATATATATATATATGTGTGTATAGTATATATATTTAATGAAAAATTTTTGTAATATGAAAAATAATAGCAAAATGACACTAGGCACTGGACAAAACTTGATTTCGAGTGAGCTTGTTGTATTTTAAAGATGAAGTCAACAGTAATGGTGGGTCTAAGAAGAGAAGGCAGTGCATGGCACTGCTAGTCTATAGAGCTATATGTCACAGGACAGAAAATCCCTTTCTATTCTGGTAGTACGAGGAACACCATCCTCAAATGCAAAGACAAGTTAGGGAAAACCACAGGAACAGATAAATGGAGAAGGGGGATAGTATTTATGTTCTTTAAAATGAGCTAGCAATATTCTCAGATAATTCTGTCCACGCTTGCTTATGACTCCAAGGTTAACATAAAAGTGTGATTTTTTTGGAGTTTAAAATTATTATATATAGTTTATTCAAGCAGTAATCCCCTCAGAATTGGTTATTACCACTATTAATGACTTGCTAGTTAGAGTGTTAATGGCCCATAGCAAAAAACTGCTGGTAGTGACTGATTTCAAAGAGATTATTGCTTAATTAATGGCACTCCACCTATCCTTAGTCATTTTTGTAAGTATCTGTTGTATTGCCTATTTTAAGACTCTGAACCCTAGTTTATTATATTTGAGAGAGTATCATCAGGACAGATAAAATAGATAGTAATTTTGATTGCAAGTAACTTTTCAATGTATAATAACATCACAAAATTATTTCAATACCTCTTTGTACCTTTTAGTAGAATACTACCCCTGACATGGGAGGGTTGCAAAAATATAGATTAAAAAATGACATTTAGTTTTGCATGATTAAAATCCCTAACTTTCTTTATGAATCAATGAACATAATTTTGCATTTCTGCAATTGGGGTTGGTGTTGAATGAAGAATACAAGTAAGACAAGATATTTTAGTTTGGAAGCCCTCAGTCTATGCAGAGGGTGCTGGGCAAGAGGCCATGTGATCTGGGCTTCAGTGAGCTCAGTCTGAGCATGGTCTGTCACCCAGTTTAACTTTTCTGCTTTTCACTGGCATCATGAGGTCATGAGACTTTGTGGCCTCTTTAATGACTCATCACTGTAAAATTCTGTAACAGCAAATCATACTTCCAGAAGAAGGGACATACTAGAAAGTACTCTAGTGCAATAGAAAATCTTGTTTCAGTAGACCCTATAGAATATATTTAACATCTTTATATCAAACAGAGACTTTGAAATATGACTTAAAGTAAATGGGCCTCACCATGGACAAAGCACATTCTTCTTCTTTATTATTATTATTATTATTTAAATTTTATTTGTTGATCCCAGTTCTCCCTCCCTCCCTCCTTCCTTCCCTCCCTCTTCCCCTCTCTCCCCCCTTCACATGCACCCTGACTACCCTCCCCCTACCCCCCCACTCCCGTTCCACATGTAGGGCTATGCCATCCAGGTGGGGTCATGTAAATCTGTCAAGTCATTTGAAGTAGGGACTAGGACTTCTCTCCTGTCTCTATGTTAAGGGAGTGTCCCTCCACAGGGGATGTTTCCGCAAGGTCTTTTTATGTACCAGGAATACATCCTGGTTCCTCTGTCTGAGGTTCCTTAGACTGCTCAGTCCTTCTAGCTGAAACCTATATTCAGGGGGGCCTGAGTCAGTCCCATACTGGATTCCCAGCTATTAGTCTGGGGGCCGTTAGCTCCTCCTTGTTCAGATCAGCTGTCTCCATGTTTCTGCAACCTGGTCTTGTCCTCTCCATCTGCATCTGGGTTCTAGTTCGACTTAGTGTTTAGTTATGGGTGTTTGCTTCTGTTTCCAAAAGGTACTAGATGAGGGCTCCATGATGGTAGATAAGTTAGTTGTTGATCTCACTATCCGGGAAGTGCATTTATGGTAGCCTTTCCACGGTTGCTCAAATTGTTAGTTGGAGTCAGGCTTGTAGCTCTCTAGACCTTTCTTTCATTCTCCTTTTGTTTGATAGTGTTTTGTGGCTTTTGACACAACCCAGCTTCTCACAAGCTGTTTGACATGGGACAATCTTAATGTTTACAGTTGATTGTCTTCATGAACTATCTCAGTTGACCTGAAAAGATGAAGCTCAGTATTAATTAACAAATTTGACAAGGACAGAAAAATCATCTTCTCACAGAACATCAACTCACTCCTTACCCAAAATTTTCCTTTGCTTCATTTGTGAATGTGCTAGATGAGATCTGATGTAGGTAGAAGACATTCCATTTATCCTTTAGCTCTCATTCCAGACCATGGTCTGGAGAGTTCTGGAGCTGAGATTGGTTCAGAAAAGGAGTTGAAACAAAATTACCCTTCAGAAATGAGCTTCATAAAGAAAGAGGGTGGCTTTGTGGCTGTGGGCTCCAGGGATGGGAGCAGAGCCCAGAGAGGAACTTTGATGCTGATTCCCTGAACAAAAGAAAATATTGGACTTTTGTGTCATTTCAGGGCAATGGGAAGTTTCTCTACTATGTGATTGGACATGGAGTAGCCTAAGTGGCAAAGAGCATGGAGAAAGCCAGGTACAAGATGTGAACATGATTTGGGTTGGTTAGGCCGCTGCACAGAACTGCTTGTTAACTCTGTTACAGAGAGATCCAGCAACAGGGAGGCATAAACTGATTTCTTTAGGCTGCAGATATGGTTTGAGCTCTTAGGGTAAACAGCATCTCAAAGAGGCATCAGGCCATGCATGATCTAATCTCATGAAGTCAAGCCTTGCTTTTTTAGATAATACTAAGATATGATTTGCCCTTTTCATTCTTAACCTCAACTGAGAACAGTACTGTAGTGAGATAGTCCTTCTGTGGTAGGACTATCTCACTACACAGTACTTTTCAGAGCTCTGTAATATTTGAAAGCACAAGTACGCATGCCAATATTGGAAGAGCTACACACAATAGTGAATTCGTGTTCTCTAACAAACATGTGATTGATCACATTACAGGCATGTGCCTGTGACAGATTCTTTTAAAGTAAAACACAGACCAGGTTTTTCTGTAGTGTAATATGATGTAGCATAAATAAGTTTGTTTTCCTTGTTTTAAATTCCACTTTGCTAGGAACTACCAGGAAACTGCCATTTGTTGAACTTTGGCATAGTATCAAGGAAGGTTGCCGTGGTCTGGAAAGACTTCTAGAGAAAGCCTCCCTTTCACTTACAAATGTATGAAAGACCAGCTTTTCTTCATGTACTTAGTTCAAATGATAGGCTGTGAGTGGAGGTGCATGGAAACATGGGTGCTCTGTTGAGCAATGGCTTAAAGAAAGATAAAATGCTAACACTGCTGTTACCACAAAAGCTTCCTTTGTTTTGGAGAAAGCAGTGTTTTTTTTTTTCATAAAAGTATTAATGTAAATGTCAACAAAGTGGTAATATAATGTATTTGTCATTGTTGTTCTAAAATAAAGTGATAACTAATATGAATTTTCTGTGTTGTTTCCCGATACGGTTAATATAGCATTCAGGTCACATGAACAAAAGTCCTTTGAAATTGCAATACATTTTACGTGTGTAGAGGACCCCCAAGGACAAAGATTGTGAGACCAGGTAGTTTAAGTCAATCACAATTCTGAAGAATTACTCACTACCATTGTGAACTTAACAACAGACAGAGAATGTGCTCTACACATTAAAAATGATGCCTGAGAAAGAATTTTGAAAATTTCCTGTACTGTGGTAAGTCCTGGAATAAATGCCTACTTTCCAAATGCCATGTACCAGATGGTTTGAGTGTCTCCCACGGCTTCGTGTGGTGAAAGTTGATTCATATCCCAGGCTGTTAGCAGGGTAGAAATTTAATGAACCTGTGGGCTTTAGAGCGGGGCCTTCAGGAAATGATTAGATAATGCCAGCGACTGAATCCTGGTGGCTCTGTAGAAGAGGAAGGGACAGGAGGTGCTCCCTTCCGCTTGGTTTATGTCACTGGTTTTAGGACTCTGCTAGCAAGAAGCTATTACAGGTGCAGCCCTCTACCTTTGCACCTTCAGAATTTGACCCCAAAGAACAGCTTCATTTTCCAACTTCTCCTCTTCCTCTTCCATCTCCTCTTTTTCCTCCTCTTTCTCCTACTTATTTTCCTAACAAAGTAGTCTACCTCAGATATTTCATCTTGGCAACAAACTAGATTAATATTCCTAGAGCAAGAATTTAAGGATGTAAGCCTCATTTGTATAACAAAAAATTTTGGCAGGTTTGGCAGTATTTAGATCCACATATTGAAATACAATTGACTTAGGAAAAAAAAATAGGTAAACCAGCCAATTAAAGGTGATGTGATCTTAGTTTCAGAATTTGCACGGTACGTTCTGATGCCTGATCTTGTTTCTGAGTGGTGAGTCAGCAGCCCTGAAGTGGTTGCAGCGGGCAGGAGGGAGCCCTGGTCTTCTATTCAGCATTGATGTGATTTGAGAGCTTGCATGGGGCTCTCTGTCCAGCAGCATCTTCACTATACTTTCATTTTCGTCTCTTCCTGAGAGAGCAGGTGAGTGGAGGGCATCTGCAGGACTGAGGTGTGATGTTCACATGTGCCTCTTTCCCTTTAAAATGCTGAGTGGCCCATAAGTGTAAGTACTTGAGACTGTGTCCAGAGTTATTCTGCAATGACCTTCACAGCCTCGATATTAAAATCAGTCCCAGGAGAGAAAGGCAGATATGAGCTCCACATTTGCTTTTAGCTTGCTTGCAATGGCAAACAATTAAAGAGAAGATTAAATTCACATACTTCATGCCACAGAACACCAACTGATGGGACCCTGTATCTCGGTGCTCTTCTGTTCCTGCCTACTGATTCATCTTTAATTGATAAGATACAAAGAATCTCCCTCTATTCTGAGGAAGTGTGTCCAGCCCTAAGTAATTGCCCAGCCTTATCCTTCCCCAGAATGTTGAAGCGAAGTTCTACAAGTTCAAGAGGATTGCTGTGGCCTGCCCAGGCTACTGTGCTGTCTGTGGATATACCCATGGATGACTGTGGTGGAAGGTCAGGCTAACTGGAAACAGACTGCAGCAGCACTCAGGCCTTGAAGAAATGCTTCCCTGAGTCTTTGGAAACAGATCAGGGGTTGCATTCCTTGGCTGTATTGAAGATTGAATTTCTATGTTTCAGAGAGAGTGCTCCGAGGGCTGTAAGTGGGACTGAAGGTGATTGACCACAATTTCAGAGGTTCCTGCTAAAATGTTAAACACCCTCTATAGAGTTATGTTTAAAAGGGACTGAAGTGAGCATCCAACTAGAAAAATCCACTTAGCAAAGCATGATGAAGGATAATGATGAAGTGCTAGGCAAAGACTGGGTACCAAGTGGTACCCAAACTGGGTACAAAGACTGGTTGCAAAGTGACTCTTGGTGTATGAGAAGGACTAATCACAAAGCAGTCACAAAGTGGAACAAATATTAAAAGGAGAATCTTAGTAATTTTCCCTACCTGTCCACATTAAATAACCTTCTAATGTTGTTGGTGTTTGTTGATGTCATGCTCCACTGTCAAACCTGCCCACATACAACATTGCTAGGCATCATTTATAATTTTTTCCACTAGAAAATATGATATCATTATGGTAGAAAGCATGCAAATTGCTCAGAATGAATGAACAGAAATGCAATGGTCTTGTCATACCCCACCAGCTCCCACTGCTTCTTGTGAGTTATTTATTTAGTACCCACTGCCTGCTAGGCACCATTTCCATTAGGGGATATAGTGAACATCATGGGCAAGATAGTTTCCTAAAAGGGTTACTGTAACTTTGAAGATAAACAATAAAGATAGCAGAAAGTCTAAAGAGTTACAGAAAAAAAGAGAGGTTGAAACATATGACCCAACCATGGATGGAGGAGCCCATTAACCCAGAAAAGGAGTTCTTCCTTCTGGCTTTTCAGAAAATGGCTGACATACCCTAACATTGCCTGATATCCATTTACAGCTTTCCTTGCTGTCTGCAGACTCCACCCAAGGAATCAGAGGTGCTTGATCAGAGGAAGCTTGTAGTGGCTTCCACTACCTCACCTCTATCTCACTTTTGGTTAATTATCTAACAGTTCAGTGGTTTTACCACTTAAATTTACAACTTGGGCCTCCATTCACTGATTGAACATCACCTGGAACCTGGGCACATTGTGCAAACCCATAATCCTTGGCTCTATGTTTAGTGAGTAGCATACTTCCTCTTTGAGGAAGGTGTTGGTGCCTTGCAGGTATTTGGAGCCTGAGCTCAGAAGGTTCTAGTAGTCTAGTAGGCTGAATCTCATTCTTCTCCTCTCTAGAACCCCAATAAGTCAACCTATTCTCCAAACCAGTGTTGCTTCAGATACCAGAGCCTTCACAGTTCATAGATGTATGTCTGAGTTCCACAGTTGGGACACACTTTTCCTCTGATGAATACACTGGAAGCATATATTAACATATGCAGTCCTTCCTAGGCCAGAGGCTCCCGTGGTCTTGTGAACACAAGTGGGAAGTGTTCTGAATAGTTGGAAGTAGCAAAGAGCTCATTGAAGTAGACAGTATGGTGATACCTTGCTTGAACTAATAAAGCCTGTCTGGAGGTCAGAGAATGGAGCTTGCCACTAGCTAACCATAGAGGTCTGGAGGTCTGTACAGACAGACAGGAAGTGGGGTAGCTGGGCAGAAACAGGATATGAGCAAGGAGAAACAGGAAATCCCTCTCTTGCCTGCTGAGACGCCTAGCAGGTAAGGTGTGCTGTGGCTTGCTCTTTCTCTCTGATCTCTCAGTATTTCCCTCAATATCTGACTCTGGATTTTCATTGTCTAGACCAGTTAAGAACTCCATTTACAAGATAGACACATTGCCAGTCAGAGGGACTCTGATTTTGAGAAGAAAATAAAGTTGTTGAAAGGGTTCAGAGCAGTTGTCACGTGCCAGGGAGACAGGACTAGGATATGTGAAGCTGGGCTGTGGCCTCAGAGTCACACAGCAGGCCTGGATATTACAGCATGTGTCATGGACACCCACAGACAGCTGGTCCTCCCCAGCCTCAATGTTGCCATACTGCTGTCAATTCCTTTCTCTGTTACTGGCTGCAGCTGCCACTACTTCCAGAGTGGCCCCTCCAGGCCTGACTTGTTCACCTCCCTAGCTGCATCTTTAATGCAGACAGGTGTGTCTCATTTAGCAGCTGCCAGGTCTCCGACTGGACCCAGCTGCAACAGGGGCTGGGAAGGCAAATGCAGGTGGTCTTTCCTCATCTGTGGGTTCAACCAATTGTGGGTGGAAAAATGGCCTTTTAAAAGGTACATCTGTACAGAATATGTGGATTTTTCTTTTTCATGACAGCCCTGGTTTATATGGCATTTACATTGTGCCAAGCATTATAAGACATAATTATAATTATTTGCTTCTTATAATCATGTATAGTTCTTGTAATTATTTATAATTATTTACATTAAAAGGAACATTTGAAGAATATATGCAAATGCTAGACCACCTGATATAAAAGAGTTGGCACTTATGAGATGGAGAACATCTGGGAACCAGTTCTAGCAGACATGGAATGACTGTTAGCTCCTCCACTGGATAATCCCCCAAGCATAAGTCTCAGATGCAGGAAGGCCTGATATCCACTGCAGGATCCAAGGAGCTCAAAGCATTCAGAAATAGGGATGGTGAGACTGTATCTTCTCTTTCTTGACTGACTGTATCATACCCATGGCATCTGTAGCTGGAGTTTGCATGCTGCAGGGAGGGGGTATTTTTGAAGAAGGTTGGCATTGTATATGGGTTTCTGTAAAAAATAATACATAAAGATTGTTGAAAATGCCATGTTTTTTTAAAGAAGGTATATTGTCAGAGCTGCCGTCCCAAAATCAGGCTGGGGGCCTCTATGCTATAAAAATTTATTTTAATGGGTCTGGGGGATTGCAGCTAGAGATATGGTTCTGCTAGATCTGGGAACTTTTGAGGCTTATTTATTTCATCTCACAGGTATCACCTATCTTTGTGTTCTAGATAGTCTCTTTTCTGCTGTAGTGTGTGTGTGTGTGTGTGTGTGTGTGTGTGTGTGTGTGAGAGAGAGAGAGAGAGAGATTGGACATGGACCCATTCATAGGAAATTACTCAACATTCATTCTCACAAGTCCTGTGAGACTTGTGACTAGTACAGAGCTTCAACAGAGTTTTGAGGAGTCACGGGCTCAGCACTGCAAATTCAGACAGTTCAGATTTTTCCAGTCTTGAACTTTTCACTGGGACAAACCAACAGATCTCCATGACTCCCCCCCCTTTTTTTTTTATAACAGTCTTCTACTTTTTATTATTCTCTGTGTAAAGAACACACTCTGTTCAAGAGAGCCATTGTTACCAGTGACTTTGCACATGTGTATCATATTCTTTAGCCTTGACCTCCAGCACATCAACCACTCTGAGAAAGACACATTAGGAAATAGGCAAGTGTTGTTCTATTAGAACTGTGAGCATCTAGGACATGTGAGCCAGACCAGCATCCCCCATAGTACAGGAGAACAGAGCCAGGGCCGTGATGGAGTATCTTGGTGACATGGTTCAGGTACTTGGAAAAAAATCCTGCCAGAATGATGCCTAGGCTTCTCAGACATGAATTTCCTTTTCTTAGAGGCCTGTTTGAATTAAAGTTTTGTCTGAAGCATGCATGTTCTCTTAATCTACCATGGTTTTGCTTACAGTAAGAATAAGGTGTGTAAAGACCCACACTGGAGGATCCTGGACTGGCTTATCTGCTCTTCTGACATATTAGAATGCCCCATAGCATCATCCCTTGCTCATTATTACTCAGCTGCTATAACTGATATAAGAATGTATGGCTGGAGATAAAGTTCTTGTTTTGTAAGCCTGGTGACCTGAATTCCATCCCTGGGACCCACATAAAAGTAGGAGAGAATCAACTCCACAGGGTTGTTCCATGATTCTTCTCCTCACAGGTGCCCTCCTAATCAAAATCATACAGACAGGCACACACAAACACAAAACATTTTAAAAGTGAATGTGTTTGAGCTTAAATATTCCATTGTGGCTTTTTTAAAAACAACAAATATAGCTGTTATGCAATTGACATGCCTATATTTCTAATATTGCAACAACAACAACCAAAAAAAAAAAATGATCTCCACGTGCCCTTTCTAAAGATAGGCTAAGCTAATTTTAACGCCAAAGTAGGCCGATTTTGAATCCATCTCAGTAAGATGGTTTAATCAGGCTGGGCCAGGCTGCCTACCCTGTGTACCTCAGTGCAAATCATTTCAACTACCCACACCTTCTCTTGCTGGTTCCACATTTCCAGAGCATGTACTTCCTATCTTCCAGCTCCCAGCTTGCACTTGTACAAATGATTAACTCCAGAGAGGGCTCATTTCTCCCAAGTGGGGTGGTAATGCTGTTTTCAGAAGGAAAATGAGTGAACCACACTCACCAATATGAATGTATCTAAATTTTAAATATCTCTTTTACATGTATTATTTATTCACTATTAAAAAATGAAGTGGAAGCTAGCTTTCAAAACTTTTTTATTTTAAGTCCACAGCATCATCACAAATGAGGGAGAATGGGGGGGTTGTTACATAAAACATTTTTTTTCTGGGAGAAAAAAGGGACACAGAGATTAAAGATATCCCACAAGTCATCAATATGTCTGCTGTTTTAATTTAGCCTTCTGAATAAGCCTTAAAACGTACTGTCTTGCACAGTTCACCTTCCCTCCAAGGAGATAAAATAAATGAAATCAGCATTCTTTCCAACTCTCTTGGCATAAATTATTTCTTACCCTAAGCAAGATGACTGATGCTTTTTAAAGCACTTTTAATTACGAACTATACTGATTAGTGGCTGAAGGAGAGTCCATACAAAGCCCCAAACGGAGATTATTCTCTGATTACCTGCACATGGGTGGGGGTGTTGTACTCTACCAACTGTTAGTGTGTGTAAGGTCTATGCTATTTGTTGTAGGCTTTGAAATCATTGGAACTTGGCAAGAATTTCACCAGAGTAATTTTTTTTTCTTTACCATCCTTAGATGATGTCAGAAGCTAAAAAAGGGACCAAAGCTGGTGATTCCAGTTTTTGATCCTTCAACCACTTCCCCCTTCCTCCTTATTTCGAGTAAGAATGGAAGATTTAAAACAGAAGCAATCATTATCGTTTAACCCCAAATATAGGATCATTTAATGACACATCAGTAACAATACAGAGTGGTTGAAGGAGATATTTAGGTAACCAAGACCTCTAAGTGGGATCTGAGAGAAGGACCGGAAGCAAAGAACTTGCTGCTCTTGTAGGAGACTTGAATTTGGTTCCCACTACCCAATGAGGTGGTTTACAACTAGTTCCAGAGCATCTCTCTCTCTTTCTCTCCTAGGTTTCTGATACCCTCTTCTGGTTCCCAAGAGTACAGCACACATTCAATGCTCATCTATACAGGCAGGCAAAAAATTCAGACATGTAAAATAAAATTTAAATGGATCCCTAAATAGTAGTCTGGGGATTGAAGTAGAAGCTCTTTTTTCATTAAATTGTTTTTGTTACATTTATTTATTTGTGTCTTATGCACAAGTCTCTCTCTCTCTCTCTCTCTCTCTCTCTCTCTCTCTCTCTCTCTCTGTGTGTGTGTGTGTGTGTGTGTGTGTGCATGTGAATGTGTAGATAACTTGTATCAGTTCTCTCATTCTGCCTGTGAGTCCTTGGGATCAGACTCAGGTCATTAGACTTAGTGGCAGGAGTCTTCACCCACTAAGTCATCTTGCTGACCTATATTTAAAAAATAGTATTTTAATAAATGATTTGATAATTGTATACATGTATGATGTTTTCTGATTATAGTCATGTTCACCCCATTTCTCCCCTAACTCCTCTTGGATCTGCCCACCCCCAATTTCATGTCAATTTAGTCCAATTTGTGCTTCCCATATACTCATGGTCTGGAGGCCATGTACTGGAGCATGGTTGACCTGCCAGGGGCCATCCTATTAAAGAAAATTGACACATGCTGGGCAGTGGTGACACATGCTGGGCACATGCTTTTAATCTCAGTACTTGGGAGGCAGAGGCAGACTGAGTTGAGTTCTAGGACAGCCAGGGCCACACAGAGAAACAAAACAAACAAACAAACAAACAAACAACAAAACCTGACTTGTGTCTCTTTGCCACAGCAGCCATCAACTATCAATTACAGAAACCATTTTTTAAAATATTTTTGAAAAGTATTTTTATGGTGTGTGTGCATGCCGACAAAAAGCTCATGTGGACTGACTGAGGTCAGCAGCACTTGGAACCCATATCCTCGCTCTCAACCTTTGAGACTGCTATCCAGCCCAGAAACATTTAACATTTTTCTTTAAATATTTGTATGTGTGTGTGTGTGTGTGTGTGTGGTGTGTGTGTGTTTTCGTGCATATATGCATTGTACAAATGTAATGAAATCTAGCTTGTACAAATCAAGCCTGTCTGGGGGGGTCAGAGACTGGAGCTTGCCACTAGCTACCATAGAGATCTGGAGGTCTGTACAGACAGACAGAAAGGGAGGTAGTTGGGCAGACACAGGATGTATTATCTAGACCAGAAGAAGACTGTGGAGGGAGGGAGCCCCTAGAACTGGAGTCATGAGCTGTCATGTGGATGCTGGGAACTGAACTGGGTCCTCTGCAAGAGCAGCAGATGCTGTAAACTATCCAGCTGTCTCTCTAGCCCCAGTGGCTAGCTTTTAAAAGTTGCATTTTTTTTCCTGCTTTAAAATTTTAAACTTGGTAACATCAACTTGTTTTTTAAGGCTCTCCTAGTCTCACAAAACCCATGCTTTGTCCTTTATAGGAGGAACAATGGTTTGAGAGTATGTTGTACAAAAAAATGGAAATAATAATTTTGCTGAATGCAGTTAACTTTGATAAAACACAATACCAGCATTAAATAAACTGTTCAATAAGCCCTAGAATAGAATCCTAAAGCTATCTTCTTAAGAGTTCCCACCCCTGCTTATTCAGTTAAACACTAGATACTATCTGTAGGCAAGGGGCTTTGCAAATAGAATTGTGGCTACTGATCATCTGACCTTAAGTGATGGAGAGTACATGGGTCCCAAATGAATCATATGGACCTTAAACACAGATGAGTCAGAGAGCTGTGGCAGAAGAGGAAGTATCAGAAAAGTTATAGGAAAGCTGACACCCGCAAGAGAAGTATGGCGAGGTCAAGACCTTAGAAGATGATAGGCCAGAAGTATGAGGAAAGAAGTATAGAATCTGAGAATCATTGCCATCCCCACCAACCTCCTTCAACAAGGATGGGGGATCTCGGTCCTAGAGCAACAAGGATCTAGTGTGCATCAATAGTGTGACTATCTGGGAGCCAAGAGAGAGGGGTGGTGCTCTTGAGAATGATTGTCACTCTGATACCCTAAGCCAGGCTGAACTCATCCACCTGTGAGGTGATGAAGTGCATGGTTATAAAGTCATAACAGTGATGAACAGTGAACACAGTGAAAAGTAAACAATATAGTAAACCTCCAAATCCCAGCACATTGGAAATGATGGAGGAATGTTCTGAAAATGCTCTCATAGAGAAAATCTGATGAGGTGGGATGGGGGGGAGGTGGGGTGGCAAGAAGGGGAGGGAGGGTGAGCTAGGGTTGGTATGTGAAATGAAAATTAATTTTAAATAAGAATTAAAAAAATCTAATGCAAACAAAAACACACTGTGTATGGTGATAAAACTAGGATTTTATTTTTTCATTTCCCAAGAAGAAAATATTTTATCTGCTTAGCAAGAAAAATTCATATTTAAGAAAAGTGATATTTCAAGTTTTGGTTGACTAGAGATTGTGACTCTGATAAAGAAGTCCAGTGTCTCGTTCTCCCTTCTACTCCCACGGTTTTTCACCCAGACATGAACTGATAGAAGTGGCCTGGAGAGTGTTAACCGCTGTTTTCAAGTCCAGTGTTAAACCCTGATTGTGGTACCTGTTGGCTAAGGGGCTGGGAAACTGCAGCTTTACCGTGCCTTGGCTCTTGTCCTGGGTAAGATGAGGACAGGCAAGGGCTCCCTTCCACCCACACAGTGCTGGCGAAGTACAAAAATGCAGTGTGTCCTTTCAGGTGGAAGACTTGCTAACGCAACCATTTTATTCTTTTTTAGTATAAGGGACACTTTCTTTTGACTACTGACTCCTAATCTATACGGTTTTATATGTTAAGAATACTTTTCAGCTAACCTGTATTGATTATATTTCTTTTTTGGATCATTTAGCAGTTGACTGACTTATTTTTGAAAGAGTCTCTCTATGTAGCTCTGGCATCCTGGATCTCACTATGTAGCCCAGTGGCCTCTAACTCAGAGCTCCACCTACCTCTGGCATGAGGAATGTAGGGGTTAAAGGTGCCACCATGCTCAGCTACAGATGACTCATTTCCTGATACCATTGACACTTTCTGATCAGGAATCATTAGGTAGTGGGAGGCTCTCTGCACTCCTACAGTTTTAAGCAGAGGCAATGTAGTTTGCACTTACTGTGTCTGTGTGCTCATCGGCTCCTGCACCAGAAATGTCAGTGTGCAGACAAAAAAGAAACAAACTAAGGAAACAAACCCAAACCCAAACCAACCCATCCACACTGTACATGCAGCCAGGTCCACAAGGATGTTCAGAGCCTGTCACATCTTGGGAGAGTTGTGAAGTTCTATTGTCTTGGTTTGCTGCTCATTAAGTCAGCTTCTGGGGTGCACACAGACACCAGCATCAGTGAGCACACGCCTGATGGGGTTAAATGTGGGAAACAGCCACGCTTTCCTGGAACAGGATTTGTTTTAGAGCCAGGCATCTTCAGTTCTCAGACACCTACGGCTTTGCCTGTGTAGCGTTCTGCATTTTAACGAGCTACCTCACAATATTAGACATTTCACTACACAGTAAGGGAGATAAAAAGACATCTGGTTAACCCTTCAGGAACTTTAGAATTAGGGATCCTCACCTTCCCTGAGCATGCTTTCCCTTTTGGGGGAAGGGGTCTTCATTTCTAGGGTGTTCCTTTAACCACCCTGTCTTTTCTTGAAGTATGAGTGTTTCCTGAAGTTTTGTGTTATCTCCCCTGATTCCTAAAGAGTCATTCTGCATTGTGGCAATGTTTGGTGTTCAGTTTCTGTATTGCCTGGGCCTACTGCTTTTCCCTTGTGGACCTGTCCTTGGGGTTTTAAGGTGAAGCCCTAGGAATAAGGGATTTGCAGCTTGGGGCTATGCAGATGCAGATTGCTTTGCCAAGGGATCATTGAGTAGAGATTGCTTTCAAAGCTACTAGGTGTCCTTTCCCTTTTGAAATGTGGGTAAATGATGTTTGCTGTAATAAATTATCATAAACTCAGTTACTCAAAAATCATAGATTTATTTTTGTATAGGTCTGAAGGCCAGGCGTCCAAAACATCTTCACTGGGCTGAAGTGTCACAAGTCCTTTGACGCTGTTGGGGAGACACTGTGCTTGACTTCTACCTGCTGGGGGCTACTTGGTGGCCACTGGGGAATGGTCACTACAGTCCCTGCAGCTTGTCATGGCATACCCTTTTATTTGTAGGCAAGTCTCTCTCTTCCTCTAAGAAAATACGGCATACCATTTAGTGCTTACCTGAATCTCCCAGGATAATCCCATTTCCAACTATTGATTTAATCACATCTAAAATGATCACCCATCCTCCAATAGAGGAAACACTCTTTGGTCCTAAGGCTTAACACCTCGATATTCAGAGGGATCAGTGTGATGTGTATTAACTACACAGAGGTTTAAAAATCTCAATATGTGGCTGTTCAGTTATCCAAGGCCTTATGACTGACTTCATGTTTTTGGTTCCCACTTACATCACTCATTCACAGACAGATATCTTTAATGGAAAGCACCATCAATTACCTGGGAAAAGCAGATAGAGAAACTCTGCATAAGGCAGACTTATGAGATAGTCTTCCCTTGGGAATTGGCTTGTTATCATTTTCTCCCTTTTATCTGTCCCATCAGCTTCTGCCTGCCTTCCTCCTTCCTTCCCTCCTTTTTGTTCCCGTTTCCATCTAGCAGATGAGACAGATGGATAGAATAAAGAGACCTGCTTGTTTCTGGTCATTTCCACAGCTAATTTAAATTATTGGCATATTCCACTTGGGGAATGTAAATAAGTGCTGGGGTCACACAACTGAACTATGAAAGCACAGGTGGCTATCAGAAGTGCCAACTTTTGGTGGTGTATCCGGGTACCAAAGATGGATGCCTCTGAATGATGCTTTAAATGGCCCAGTGTCATAAGGGTGCTTGGCAAATAGCTTTCAGTTTGCCCTTGTGAATTTGCCATTGAATGATGATGAATAGAACCATTTCTGGAACTCAAATTAAAAGTAAACAGAGCAGGGCTTCTCATGTGTAACCAATAAGTTGTGTCCAATTATGACATCAGGACATTGCTGTGCTTCAGAGTCATTTGATGAAGTCAGATGGCAGGGAGTCAGGAAGCAGCAGCAGAATCAGGCTATTAAGTGTTAAATACTACAGATTTAAATGCAGTGTACTATAGCTCTCAATTAAACATGCTAATGAGAGACAGGAGGCATTGAGGAATGCTAACAGTAATCATAAAATATGCGTCCAAGATAGTGCTTTAAATATCCTTTACCATTTAATCAGGGCTAAAAGTGGAGCAGAACGGATGCAATTCTCTAGTTTTTTTTTTTTTTTTCTTTTTCTTCTTCTTCTGAAAACTCTCCAAAGAATTTAGAACCACAGTGTGGGTTGCTATCAATCAGGAGTAGAAGTCCTCTGAACCTGTGACCTTTGGAGCTGCTTTCCAACTGTTCCCTGCATTGTAGACTTTCTCAATTTCTGACCCCCACTCTCCACCTGCCAGGATGAGGGCACCAGTTTGTACTCTACTGCTCTACTGGCAGTTTGCACTGGGTAAGAGCAAGCAGATTCTTTGATTTTCCATGACATCCGCTAGGTTAGACAGCACCTTCTAAGAACAAGCCTGTGGGTCCCTGAATGTGTCATTCGTAGCCACAAGTCTCCTTCACAATCCCCATCTTGTTCTTGTTCTTGATGTTTCTAAGTGGCTTCAGGGGTCCTAGGTGAGACTGAATTTTCCCAGTCTCACACATGAGTGAGCTGAAGGTACACCTCCCCCTCTGCGTTCTGAGACCCACCTTCATTTCCAGCCCGCCCGACCTTTTGTGCTGGAAGAGAGCCTCCTTCGGTCTTTTATTTCAATAGCAATTAAGAAAAGAGACCGCCTTGGAACATCTCTTACTTGAGTGTGATAAGCTGTCTTACATTTTCTTGGTTTAGTGTTGTGTATCTGGGCTGTAGGCTGTAACAGAAGTTCCATGTCTAAAACAAAGAAAGATATCACATTGTGTGAGGTTATGCTGGTCAGCCTGCTCCTAGAACTTTGCATTTTGCTCTAGGATCTTTCTGGACTGTGCAAAAAGTGTAAAGAAAAAAAATCCAAGAAGTCATGACCTATTAAAAAAGCAGAGATGGTGCATCCCAGAGCCATGGTGCCAGAAGTATGCCCTCATAACCCTGTGACAGTATTCCTCCTTTAACTCTTCCACATTGCATACTAGCCTTTTGGCTGGAAGATGTCAAAAATCACTTTTGCTTTATCCAGGGAGCCTTTCTAGTACCTGGAGCTCAAATATGAGCTCAATGGGGACTTGAGTGAGTGAATGGACAGGTACATTTTCTAGTGGAATGCACATCTGTGCGAGGTTAGCAGTGTGAAGCTGAGGAAGCAGGTGTCAGTGGTCAACAAGACAGGTGGTCTTGTGGAGACATTATTTAGTCAAACTGATTTTTTTCAGGGTAGGATTAGACTATGCTGTGTTTTCTTTCACTTAGTTTTGTTTGCCTCAGGCAGGGCCAGGTTGGCTTCTGTCTCCAAGGTGTTGGCTTTGCTGCCTGTGTTCCTTCTCCTAGCACAGTGTGCTGTGTTTACTAACTGTATTTCACCACGGGGTCCTACATTCTCGCTATCCACTCATGGACCCACATAGGGCACTGCTGACCACAAAAGAATGACAAAGAACCTTAAATATGTGAAGAGCGGCTATTTTATTTTGGTGGGGGGAGATACAAAAAGGACCAGGGGATAGACATTACAAGTGTGCATTTTCTTTTTTTGTCAGTGTGTATTTATTGCACACACTAATGGGTTAATGGGTTCTGCTTCTCATGTATGCTATGCTGTGTACTTCCACAGTGGTCACTTCCTGCTCCCTTTCATTGTTTCGTCTCACTCATTCCTGTCTCTGCTTCTCCTTTCCCTAAGGGTGCTTTTTTCTTTTCCTTTCTTCCTTCCTTCCTTCCTTCCTTTCTTTCTTTCTTCCTTTCTTTCTTCCTTCCTTTCTTTTTTAACCTAAGCTCTTGCTTAATCAAAGCAGTGCAAAAATCAAGTCAACAGATGGCATTAGTGACCTTCAAGGTCGATTCCAAAGTTGTACCATGCTGCATTTTATGTCTCATTTGCAACTTCTTTGCCAAGAAGTTGTGTCTTTAACACCCATATCCATCCACCTGGGACTTTGTTTCATGATAGATAAGTTTTTGTATTGCTTGATTTATCTTAATGTTGCCACAGAATTGTAATAGAGACATACTGGCTGAAACAGAGGAGTTTTGTATGCAAACTTGTTTTCTTGTTAGTAGAAAAAAAGCAACATTAATAGTAAGACTTCCTTGTGGAAATATGAGAAATGTGCAATTTAAGAATATGGCATAATTGCTGATGCTATCTCAGCATGTTTCTTTCCCTACCACCTCATATTCAGAATCCACACTCTATTGTATGGGAAAACTTTGACATATAACAAAATGAGTTATAATCATTTGGATGGTTTTGTTGTGAAATTTGAAAGCATACTAAATAGCTGTGACACCATAAGCTAATTATATACAATGGTTAGATTGAATTTAGAGGGATATTCTTTTATCTGGCTGCTGCTGTTTATGTTCTGCTGTTTAGCTTGCCATCTGGCCAAACAGTAACATGCTGTGAGGTTAGGAAGCATGTATAGAAAGGTTGTGTCTTTTCAGGCCAAAGTGAGGCTGGCACAGTGTTCTTCACATCTATTTATTTATATTTATATTTTTATTTCATTCTGGGACAGAGTCTCACTTTGTAGCCTTGCTGGCCTGGAACTTACTATGCAGTGTTGGCTGGCCTTGAATTCACATCAATCAGGGCTAGTATTACAAGTGAACCACCAGGCCTGGCTTCTTCGGGCTTCCTCATGCTACAGTCTTTTGCCTTAGGTCTCTGTTTGTTTTTGATATTGGGTGTATCACACAGTTTGTTTTCTTGAAGCTACTGGGGGTTGATTTGTACTTGATGCTACCAAATAAACTAAGACAAGTGTTGTGAATGAAGAGCCTGGACAGAGAGAGCCTGAGACATAAAGGTCTCAAGCAGGTCTATGCAGTAGAAATATAAACCTCACATGTCATTTTAAAATTTCTAGTAAGCTACAAAAAGTTAAAAAGGTAAAATTTAGGAATAGATGCAGTCGAATGCAGTATATACTAAATAGCGTCATTTCAACTAGAAGTTATTATAAAGATACTGCAATTTTTGAATTATCATAGGCTGTCTTGATTTACATAGTAATGTCTTATCAGAGAGAGTTAATCTCTGTTTGGATTCATAAAACTTATACTTAAAGCATTGAACCCTGATCTACAGAGGCTCAGCAGGCAATAGCTCCTACCACCCAAACCTGGCCACCTGGGTTTGGTCAGGGAGACTCACATGGTAGGAGGAGAGAACTGACTCCTGAAAGTTGTCCTTTGACCTCTAGACACATGCCATAGTGTAGACATGTATATAGATCAAACAAATATAATTAAGACTGGATTTGTCTACATAGGTTGTTCCAAATATAGAAGCTTATCAAATACTAGGCTGAGTGTGAAAGCATAATTTATATTCAGCCCCTCACACATTGTAGCCATATTTTTCAAGGCTGTCCATGGGTCACTGTCTGTCTAGATCCACGCTTCCCACTGATCCTTACCTCACTATAAAGTGGGATTCGGTTGTGTTTGTCTCTTCCTGGTTTCTAGTACCCGCCTTCCATCAAGCTTTACTCTGAGTCAGGTTAGGTAGGTGTTATCTGGTATAAGAAATTGCAAATAGTTGGGATTAATACTGAGAAATCATCACATGGGTGTTGGTAGGTTGAAAAGTAAGAAGGGATTGCCAAAATAACAATTAAATAGTTCTGCCTTAATTTTCTAGTTTCTGTGACCAAACACCTTTCTGAAGAGCTTACAGGAAGAACAGTCTGCTTTGGCTTACAGTCTTGCAGGTTCCAGTCTGTATTTTGGCTCAGGCACTTGGGCCTGGGGTGAGTATATGAGGTGCAGAGACATGACAGGCCAGAGACAGATGTCAAGGGAGACACCCTCTGGAACCTGTTCCATGCTCTCCCTCCAACTGAACCTTAACTTCTAAACATCTCAAACCAGCTCTACCAAATATACAGTACATGAGTCTGAGGGGACATTTCAAAATCAAACATGGCAGTTACTGATCTTGGTATTAGGGGACACAAAAGGAATGTCAGAATTAGCTAGTAGGAACCTACTCAAATTGTTCAGGTTATAACTATGCATATAACCACTGCAGAAAGCTCTGACTTAGAGTCCCCTAGGAGGTCTCATGTTGGTCCCTGAGGCCACAGGTGGCCAGGTAACAGACAGGACTGGACAAATAGTAAAGAAGTCATTTTTCTCTCCTCTCACAGCATCTTGAACTGTTAGGACTTCAAAGGAAGCCATCTTTGGGGCTCTAGACTTGGCTTCCAGAGCATTGGACAGAAAGTACAGAGCTGGAGCTGACCAATTAGTAGATTGATGCTAAGATGCCCTTCCATCTCACTACATCAGCAACTATAGCTTATCTCCACAGTTGTCTTAGTTCCAAAGGCCCTGGCTGTGGTTTTCCCATCAGCCATGTGAAACCCACTTGGAGCACTTTGGGAAGAAGCCTGCCTGGGTTCATGAGAGATAAGAGAACAACTCCAATTGTCTAGGACTAACCTACACTAGGCCCTGATTTCATCTCAGTTTTAAATGTCTCATGGGGTGGGTGACTTTGGACTTGCTAGAGAGTTACTAAGCATGGGCCTCCAAAAAGGAATGTTTTGTTGTGGCAGACTTTGTATGACCAGTTCTACTTTCAGAGGTTAGTATGATGTTTATAGATGGGATGCAGCACTGGCTTATGTTCATAGCCTCTGTGAATTTTACCATCCTACAAACAGACACAAAGGGGGCTATCCACCTTCATGTGCTCCTTAAGTCTGTCAGTGGAGTTAACGCAAGAACTCTAAAAAAGGTTTTCAGCATACCTCCCATTTTTGATGGGTGAGACTTTAGAGAGAGAGAGGGAACTAGAGACATCCCTGAGCTCCCAGAAACAATTGTGACACCGTAGATGAACAGGTCAGACCAAAGTGTGAGCATGGCCTCTGCCCAAATGCTCTTTTCCCCCAGCTATATTGAAGACAGTGGGATTATTTTTGTGAAAAAGATGTATTTGTAGACTCAATTCTGCATATGTTTGAACTATTTCCAAAATGATACATTCATTGATGCTTAAACCATTTAGGAAGATCTGTTATGGGAGCCACATTAGTCATTTCCTGGCGATGTGATGTGTGTATGTTTGGGTTACAGTACAGTTCTTGGCTTCTTCCACACACAGCAGTTGCAGTGAGTCTTTGAATTAGTGTGAAATGACATGGTTTGTTTTGTTTATTAGACGTGGTCTTTACAAAGCTGGGGCTCATTGCTCCTGAGCCTGTGGTGAACGCTCAACTGTGATAGGCTGGAGGGGGAGAAAATAGAAACCCTGATGATAGTTTTGACACTGGGTTTTTCATTAAAAAGGAACACAGCCAATTCCCCAGCCTCCCTCCCTTCCTGCCACAAAGCAGAAATCAAGCTACTGCAAGAATCTACACAGAGTAAAACCAACTAAATGGAGTCAGTCCTTTGTACCCTATTCTAGTGTGGCCCTTCCTACCTCAGCCTAGGAAGGTTAAAAAAAAATTAGTCTCTTTGTAATTTCTGATACTGCCTATGATTATTTGTCAAATAAAGCAACAAAAGTGGGCTAGAATTTTCCCCTGTGGGTATGGAAGCATAGACTGGAGGGAGCCAATGATTGTACATCCTACAGTATTTGTCAAGCTCTTGCTCTTTAATTTGAAATCCCTTAATTCCCAGAATCCCTTCCTTCAAGCAAGCCCTGGACAGATGTTTTATTATTTCTCTTTTCTCCTCTGTAGGGCTGTACATTTGGATAAAAATGTTCCAGTGCAAACCACTACCACTATAATTGTTGGAGACAGTCAGGGGCATTGTGACATGTTTAGGAGTCCCTTCCACTGTTGGGCAGGTACACCAGGATCTTCAGGCAGGTGGGTATGGACAGGCTCAGTGTGCACACATATTTTGCTATCTTACAAACAAAAGGCTACCGGAAACAAATGACAAATGTTTGGAAAGAGTCTCAAGACAACCAGGGTTCTTTCTCCCTTTTCTCTTCCTTACTTATAATTGTAGGATAAATGTTGTATCCAAGACACACTGAAAATTTGTGCTTCAATATCTTGGGAAGCTATTTGGTTAGAACCCACAGCCCCCAGAAAGCAACCTTCTTTGTTTCTCGTGTTATGTTTACTGGGACTCCAGTCTTTCCCTCAGCTTTGGTCACTAGAGACAGTGTGCATGTTGACTAGAGAGCCCAAAGACCTGTTAATAATATATCCAGCAGATCAGGGATGCCTCCCCCCAAGGGATTTTCTACTATGTAACTTCCTAAATATATTTTGTTGTCTTTATAACCTAGAATTTCTCAAATTCAGCAGGGTTCGAGTTTGGGACTGGATGATTCTGAGTGTTGGTCTGAAGTTTGTAGGAACTTTCCCAGCACCCCTGGCCTCGACCTCTCACCCTGAGCATATCTCCAGTTAGTATGCAGGGAGGCAGTGCTAAACCTCCCCTTTTGGGGAAAGTAATCCCCTCTTGAAACCCATAGCCAACTTACAAGCCTCTTTCTTCCAGGCCAGTAAACTAGTTTAATTACTTCAAATTAATATATAGAATACTTCATTCTCTCTTGTATTCAGTTTTTAGTACTGACTAAGAAGAGCCACATGCAGATATGTGTTTTCCTGCTTGAACTCTCCTGGGTATTCTGGTAACTATGGTGCTTACTGTGTACTGATAGTTACCATAGGTGGTAAATTTATATCTGCTGTCACCTTTCTCAGATAGTGACTCTCTAGCAGTGTTTCTCAACCTTCCTAATAATGTGACTTTAATATAATCCCTCATGTTGTGGTGACCCCGCCCCCCCACCAGCCATAAAATTATTTTGTTGCTACTTCATAACTGTAATGTTGCTGCTGTTATGAAAGATAATATAAACATCTGATATACAGGATATCTGATAGTTGACTCCAAAGAGGTCATAACCCACAGGTTAGGAACCAATGCTTTAAAGCATTAATACATAGCTGGTGGTCAGTAATGCAAAAGACCAAAGGAACTGATGCATTTTCCACATCACAACTCACCCAGAATTGTTGTGTGATATTTGATCACACTGTGTGAAAGGCATTGTTCTGATTGGTTTAATAAAGATCTAAATGACCAAAACCTGGGTAGGAGAGAATAGGTAGGACTTCTAGGGAGAGAGACGAACTAGAGAAGAATCCAGTGAGATACAGAGGGCATCAGACATACAGAATGGAGGAGGTAAAAAACCACGTGACAGAATGTAGATTAATACAAACAGGTTAATTTAAGTTATAAGAGCTAGCTGGGAACAAGCCAAAAGGGCAGCTTTCACAATTAATAAGTCTCCGTGTCGTTATTGGGGAATCTGGCAGTCCCAAAGAAAGTCTAACTACACAGAATCCTTATAATCAAGGTTGTTTAAAAAATTCTTATACTCTAGGTTGCTAATAAGACTTTTTAATGGGTTCTAGTCTATCTTGAACATCCTGGGTGCCTATGATCTGCCTGGTACTGATGGCATTACGTCCTCAAAGAGAAAAAAGCTTTATCCCACAGTGGCTGCCAAGCAGGATGGGACCTCTGAGATCAGACCTATTTGCCAGATTGGCAGTGGCAATGTTACAGGAAGAAAGAGAAGCAGCTGCTTTTGGGAGGGTGACAGAAGGGAGCTTTATGTTCTTTTTGTTGTATAATCATCAGTCCTTTATAGATCTTACGTTTCCTAGTGGGGAAAGTCACTGTATTGTGTCTGGGAGATTTGAACTTGTGAAGGTCAGAGATCACTGACAGACAAGCCAGCTCCCACTGTATATGTCTATTACTAGAAAGTGGCTTCTGAACTGTCCTTGAGTAGATTCTGGAGGGTTCTCCTGGCAGGTGACTTCAGAACTTCACTTGAGGACTTTATGTCTGGGCCTGTCTAGGCATTACCAATTTCACAATCACATGCATTGTTGAGAGCAGAGGATTCTTCCAGCTGTGCAGAGAGGCTGAGCATAGCAGCTTCAGAGGAACATGGTTCTCTAGTCACAGCAAATCTGGAAAGGACAAGACATATGGGCCGCAGATAGAAGGGAAGAAAGACGGGCAATTGTAAATGGAGGTTTCTTATCCTGTCTACCAGTTCCGGAATAACCATTCTAAGGCTCAATATTAATTATAATTGTTTGGCCAGTGGCTCAGGCATATTACTAACTAGCTCTCACAATCAAATTAGCCCATTTAATTCATATTTTACCATGGTGCTCATGGCTTGTTACCTCACCTCTTGCTTCTCCTGCGGCTACATGGTGTCTCCCTTACTCCGCTTTCCTTCCCTCTGTATCTTTGTTTGATTTCCCACCTGACTCTATTCTTCCTGGCCATTGGCCAAGTCAGCTTTATTTGTCAACCAATAAAAGCAGCACATATTCACAGCATACAGATGAACATCCCCTATTAGGAAGATTGGATTTCCCTTTTAATACTGGAAAGAGACGAGGCTTAGCCCCCTTCATACTTTGAACTGAGTAAGGGCTGTGTGTTCTGAACTTACACTTTGCAGAGCTATAAGATAATGCATTTGAGTGGCTTTAAGTGATTCAAAAATTCATAATGATCTTTAAGAGTGGTTGGTTATAGGAATTTGTGGGTATACATGGGTGATTACTAGGAATGATGATGCTAAGTTAAATGATTGGTCTATGTGTGACTTTATAAAAATTGTCCAGATAGCTTCCTGCACTGGCTGTCCTCTTACTGATTTTGAAGCACAATGGTACTGATGAAAACCTGTCCATCTACTATTATCTTTGTGGGAAGACATCTAAGACAGAAACCAATAGACAAGCATTTCTAACTTTGGCAGTTTAGAGAGATCGTGGAATGATAGCCATAGAGGAGAACTTTTTCTGAAGGATATTGTGGAGTGTGTTGAATGTTGTGGATGTTTCTGGAGTGTTTCCAGAGAGTTATTCTATTTCCTCACAGTGTTATAACAACCAAATGAAACCAAAGGAAAACTCCATAGCCATGTGTGTTCCAATGCTCTGCGATGCTTGCTGGTGATGATCATATGTATCAGTCTCTTTTCAGATTAAAATACCATGACCCAAGGCAATTCATAGTGGAAGAGTTTATTTAACTTAAGATTCTGAAGGGCTAGAGTCCATGGTAGTACCAAAGCCATGGAAACAGGCAGCAGGAACAGGAAGCTTGTTGATCACATTTTCATCCACATCCCAAATGCCTCCCCCCTCAACAGTGACATACTTCCTCCAGAAGACACACTGTACTCCCAAGGTTCTATAACTTCCCCAAACAGCACCACCAAATAGGGATCAAGTGGTTAGATACACATTTCTCATTCAAATCACAAGGTGGTACACATCAGGGAGTATCACTTTTTTTCTTTTAAGAACAAATTGAGAGACTAAATCCACTGCACTTTATCTGCATTTCTGACACACATTAAAGATTACTCCTGATTTCCCTCTCAGAGCACCCTGAGGGCATTTCTGAGTGGCTTTGAAGAGTCCTGATGGTAAGGAGAAAAATGAATCATGAGAATAGTTAAGGGTGTTGAGAAAAACTTTATTCAAGACAGATGCTGCTGTGGGCTTTGCAATGGGAAAAGGCAGGGACCAACCCTGAGTTCAGCAGGAAAAGGGAGGATTTGTAGCCAAGAAGTAGAACAGGGTTTACTGGGTGGAAACACCAGGGCAGAAGGAAGATTGTGGCTAAACTGACTTGATAGAATCCTTGTTGAAGAAGGGCTATTGTAATGAGACACTGACAGTGGCCTGAAGAGTCTGGTCATGTACTATAAGTAGGAGAGTTCTGCTAAAGTTTCTGAGCAGGACTCTTGCAGCAGCAGGACTGAGCAAGCCAAAGATAGAGCTAAGGTTAGTTTCCAGAGCAGGAGAGGCCCCTGAGGGTCTCTTGATAAAGGCGCTGTCTGATGATCCAAATTTGTTTTCAGAGGCCCACATGGTAGAACTGACTTCTACAAGCTATTCTTTGTCCTCCACATATATACCATAGTGCATGCCACCCTGAGTGCACCCCCATCCCCTGTTTTAAAAAAAAATTTGATGGAAAAGAAAATCAAAAGAAGGTAAAAAGACAATTCATTGTGGAATTGTAAGTAATTTGAATATGAAAGGAGTGCTACTAAAGGATTCAAGAATTTTAATCCCTGATTATTTTATCTTTTAGGAAAGTAAGTTTGATTTTTGTACAAACCCTATTTCTAGGCTACACTAGTGGAGAGGCAGACTTTAAGAGGGGCTGTTCTCTTGAGTCATTAGGGTGAGGGATGCGCAGAGCAAGGTCAGGATAGCACCCGCAGTATCCTGCCTGCTCTGCAGTGTGGACAGTGAGGGATGGATCTTGCTGCAAGTCGGTTCTCAACCATTCTGGTGGCCATGATGGTGATTTGTCAAATTTTCTGCATCATGTGGCAGTGGCATCCAGATGGAATCTGGACCCCTGGTCCCATTTCTGGAGACAGATGCATTTGATTAGCATCTACTGAGAATGTGCTATGTCGTCTAAGTGGCACATGTCACACTGCCTGAAGGGACAGCAGCCTGGCGGGGTTCCAATGGTCCAGCTGGGGACAGATGTCCTGTTTTCTGACAACTTTCACACCCAATGAATCATCTGTGAGATAGAATCACATCAGTATACCTTTCAGTGGCTACATGATGCTTTTAGGAGGAATATCAACCTATTTACCATGGCTCAATATTCTCTGATATGGCATGGTGATGAAGCAAATGCCATTTTTCTTATTTTTTTTTCAGTAGTTCTTTGAGAATTTCCTACAATGTGTTTCAGTTATATTCACCCTGGACCAACTCCTTCAGTTGCATATTTTCCCTCCCATGCCCATCCAACATGTATCCTGCCCCACCCCACCAAGTCTCATAGAATTTTTGCTGCCCATAAATGTATTTTTGGATGTATGTCCTTCCACTGAATCATGCTGGTCAACTTATCGGGGCTTACACTCTTAGAGAAAACTGACTCTCCCTCTCCCAGTAGTTATCAATTGTCAATAGCTCCTTGGCTAGGGGGAGGACTTCATGTCTACATTCCCTTTCCATACTGTGATTTGTTCAGGCTCAATCTTCTTGCACAGGCCTTGTGAATACTGTCAAGATTGCTGTAAGTTTGCTGTCCTGTTGTGTCTTTTGGATACTGTTTCTCCATATTCCCCTACCACCTTTGACTCTTACAATCTTTCTACCCTCTCTCCAGCAATGGTTATTGACTCTTGGGAGGAAGGAATGTGAGCTAGACTCCCCATATATGACTCAGCAATCTGCTGTCTCATTCTCTGCACCTTGGCCAGTTGTGGATCTGTATTAATCCCCACCTACTGCAAGCATCTCTGATGAAGTTTGAGAGATGATCTAATCTGGGAGTATAATGAGAAGTCATTAGCGGTCAGTTTAGTACTAGCTCCATTTGACAGAACAATAGTAGTGATTCTCCCCTGGAGCCTGTCAAAGGAAGGCTAGAACTCCCTCATCTTCCCTTTTCACCATCATTTTTTCCTTCTTCACTTGCTTTTGCCATCTAACCAAGTGCGTTACAGAAGCCCCGAGGACCCTCATGTTGGCTATGAGAGAGGCAGAAATGATGGTGGATGTGAGTATGGAACTTTTGGGATGGCCAACCTCACTCCCAAGACTCTTATCTGTTAATGTAAATACAAGCTGGTCTGCTTCCATGCCCCCTTCTGCAGCTTTTCTGGTAGTTGCCATACCATTTGGCAACTATCAATGACAGAATCAACTACAGTGTGCAGAAGTGAACTTAGGGTAAAATCTCTGTCCTCTCTCACTTAGGATTTGGTGCTCAAATTTGATAAACATGAAGGCTCACTCAGCTCTCTGCCCAGAATGCAGTTAACTGGGCTACTGCTAGACATCAGAGAGATTTATACTTCATCCTTTCTTGCAAAGTTTTTTTCTCAAAGTTAATAAGTTTCTAAAATTTCAGCTCAACTAAAGGGATCACCAGTGATGATTGAGTCATGGGTTCTGTGTTAGATAAGGACCATCAATGTGCATGGCTTTTATGTTAATGAAGTTTTTTCCCTTAAGGAACTGCAGCTAGGCAGAGCTACTTGGAGAGGTTGATTAGGGAACTGTGGCCTTTGTTCCTGACTCCTTTTATTGCATGTGAGCATCATTTTGTAAGTCAACTTTATGCACTGGAAATATGTTATTGCTTGTTATTGTTATCTGAAAGTACTAAGGTACCCAAGGAGAAAAAAAAATAATCCTATTTTATTTTATCTTCTCTTTTGAGCCCAACATGTTATTTGCAAACAAAAGGCAAAGCAAACACAGTACAATCTATTCCTTATCACTAGTTTCTTGGGGAAAATTTATCTAACATTATTTTTCCTTTTTAGTATGCTTGTTGTAATCCATTTATTTTCCTTTCATTGCTTGCTCAGTCTTCATTCTGGAACAGAACTCTTACCATGATTATGTTCTGGAATCCTCTGGGATATCTAGCTAAATTGTGTGGAACACATGCTGCTGTAAGATTTCATTCAAATGTGTAAAGAATATGCAATTTCGTTCCTTCAATCCCCTTTAGTACATGAGGTATTTGGCGAGTTGCTGATATCTTTATTTAAACTTTTAAAAGCTTAGGATATTACTTATTCTTTATGCATATGTTTGACACCTCTAGCCAGTATTTTTAATTGGGTCTATTATTTAAAGGAGGCTTCATGATTGCTTTGTGTCTTCCTGTTATGTCTGATTATATAAAATATTCCTCACTGAGTATTCATTTGAGATTCAGTGAGAAATAACTAAAGATTATAAATAATTGCTATGGTTGTTTCTAATGACATTAGAGTCATCATTGGTAGAAGAGTCCATGATACCACCTTGCCCCTAACACATCTATTTGCCCTACAAGAGAACACACCCAATGGGAAAAGGAATACAGAGGCAGGGCTGAGCATCTAGGCTCAGATGCTCCATGTTGGTAAATAACTATGATGTTATAAAAGCCACTTACTCAGATTTGTGCTCAGAATCTCCCAAATTCTTTCAAGAAATTGCAAATATGTGTTTACTGATATATTTTAAAGAGATGGCTTCAGAAGTCTCTTTGAATCATAAACAAGTCAATGTGTAATGTGGAAATTAATATTAAAACATTTACTTTGGTTAGTTCTGAGGTCCTTGGTCATATTTGCTTATAAACATTCCTCCCAGGCATGTCCAACCTTCAGCCCCAGGCTGTGTGACCAAGGATTTCTATGAATGAGACCTGGCACAAAAGTCATAAATGTTCCTAAGAGATTATGAGATATTTTTGTGATTTATTTTCTGTAGCATGATAATACAGTTCTCAAGTGTGAATTTTGTAGATTATGACATCATGTAGCCATGTTTAAAGATTGGACATACCTTTGATCATGAAAGATACTTCCCAATAGCTTAAAAATAGTTGCTGACTAGAGTTTGAAGGGGTTGCTCTAGGGAAATAAGGAACTATACCATGATCACCTCTGGTGATGGACCTTTACTGTAGAGTTTATCAAGGAGACTCTGACAAGCAGAGAAATGCACAAATCTTCCCACGGCTTGTGCATGGCATGAGTACACAGCATTTCCCATGGCCAGTGGTCCACAGATATGAACCAGGCCCTGTGATGGGATGGAACAACTATTGTACCTAGGGCATTCTGAAATGTCAGGGGCTCTGGAACCTAAGGAGTCTATCAACTGTTCTGTGTCCTTCTCCTCCTCCACTACTTCTTCTTTTTTCCAATAACAGATTTTTTTTATTAGTTTATTTTTTATATACCAATCCCAGTCCCCTCCCTCCTCTCCTCCTGCTACCCTCATTCCCACCATCTCCCATCTGCTCTTTGGAGAAAATAAGGCCTCCCCTAGGAAGTTTACCAAGTCTGTTCCATCATCTAGTTGAGGCAGGACCAAGGCACCTCTATACCCTGTCCACATGTTTTTACATCCACTTCCTCTTGACTACCAAATGGAAGACATGAACCTCCAGGATTATTCATGTTTTCTCTTCTCTGAGCAATAGCCAGTTTGAAATATCAGAACATGGTTTCTTGGGACAAGTAAGAAAAGAAGTAGTTACTACACAGAAGGATTCAGAGAGGTAGTGAGGCCATGAATACTGATGAAAACATACATATTTTCTTAGTTTTGGGCTTTTTCTTCTATGACAGCTGAATAACTGATCTATACCATTGGTTTGTGATTCTTCTCCCTCCTCTATGCTTGTAATTAAAGGTTTGGTTTTTTCATTGTCTCTCACTTCCACTGTGTTCCTTTCCAGTGTTTTAAAACTATCTGGGTCAAAAGCAAACACACTTAAAAAGGTCCTCAGAACCACAGTGGGAGTGTGTGTGTGTGTGTGTGATGTCCATGTGCATGCCCAGCAGTTTATCCATACATTTATCATGGGGATGCCTTAAAGGAAGTCAGTGACATTGAAAGAATGAACAATATGTTATAATTTAAAATTTGGCATAGTGGGGGAAAGTTCTAAGAAAAATTATGAGTTGAAATACTTTCATAATCATATTTTGTTACCTTTTGCTTCCAGAGAAATTCATAATCCCAATAGCAATTTTACAGATCTCAACTGGGCTGCAACCCTAGCTACAAAGTAAAGCCAGAATCCTGAAGACAACCAGTCATTTACTTTATCCTGGGTGAAATGGAGTTTTTCATTAATCTCTGCAGGATATGAGAGTCACACCAGAAGGGACTTGCAGAATCTCACAGCCAACTCTTCAGTGTGATGAGCTGACAGGTCTGACCTAGGAACCATTGAGAGTGGGCAAAAGTCTGTGCACCTTGGTACTGCAACCTTCTGGGCAGTCAGGGGCCCTGGTGAAAACCCCAAGTGCCCTTTGTATTCTCAGGCACAGGTACAGCCATTGTATAAAAAAAACAAAAAACAACCCCCCAATCCAAAAAAAAATCCCCCATATTTTCCAATATGCGTTTTTTAGATGACAAGGTTAAAATCTTCAAAGGATGAAGTAAGATATTAAAGCATCCAGGTGGGTTGGGGAAAGGCAGCTGAAGAGACAGTTCTGTGTTCTTCAGGTTCACCCTGCTGAGGGCTTCCTTGCATTAAAACCATGGAAGGAACATGCATCAGGCCTCTGAGTGGTGGAGACTGTTGTGTGACAAAGGACCTATCAATTAAAAAATCAATCAATTTTCTATTCCTTTAGTTCATGAAAATATAACAGTAGGATCTTACACAGCCTTTGATACATAATTTTTTCTTAAGAGAAAAGGATCGAAACTGGCATTTGTTTTACTTACAGGAAAAAAAAAAGTTGAGCAACATTCTGTGTTTTTGATTCCTTTCCTGTCAAAGTCTGGTTCATGGTGTGTGGTGTCTGTGTGTTTCACGAACTCACAGACACACTCAGTTACACACACACACACACACACACACACACACACACACACACACAGATGCACACTTGTACACTTGGCAGAAAGGCTTTGCTATCCAGACAATGTGGTTATCATATTCCTCCAAGCTGGCAGCTGTTGCTTTTCTTCTACGGTCAGATGGATGATTTGAATAGCATAGAAAGACAAGGGCAAGCAAAGCTTTGATTTATCTGCTGCTGAACTGATTTCGACACAAGGAAGAAGATGATACATCACTGGATCGGGATAAGCAGGACAATAATTAGAACTTGAAGTAGGAGACTCGGGCATACCAACATCTACCTTGCCACCCATAAGCAGGCATGTGTGCACACACTACCCTGCTTTATGTGGCAGAGCAGCACTTGTCTTGCTTCAGAGTAGTTTAATGAATACTCTAGATGTGCAATTAGCAGGGCTCTTGTCAACTGGCCTCCGTTAAGTGTTACATGGTGGATTATGTAAGTGGTGATTGATGTAAAATTTCAGACTGTAATACAGGGAATATTGATGAAGGAATGAGTCAGGGACACTTAGGCAAATAAAAGCCTAAGAGAAGAAAATCTTTAGGCAAAGCCATTTCTGTAGAAAGGAAGACATGATGCTAATACATCCCAATTACCTTCAGAATCAAAGTCAAAGGAGACAAAAATGAAGGAGAAGGCTGTACTCCCCTCAAAGTCTATCATACTGATTGGGTCAGTCTCTTGGAAATTTGTATTAAGAATTTTTTCAGATGATCTGGCCTGGAGATAACTTTTCTCTATCAACTGGGAAAAGAAAGCACACATACCATTTATCCTAGAGGCAACTGTCAAAGGTAGACACAAGGCTGGCAGCAGCCAGATGGAGACAGAGGGTGATTTTATTTGTCTTTCCATGTGTATGTGTTTGGTGTTCATGGATATGTGTGATCATATGTGTATGTACATGTGATACATGTATACCTATGTACACATGCGTGTGGAAGCTAGAGGCTGTGTTTTTTTTTCAGGTGCTCTAGTCTCTCACTCGAACCCCAAACTCACTGTTTCTGCTAGTCTAGCTTACCATCCACACTCAAAATCATCTGCTCTACCCCCTGAGGCTTAGCATACAGGTAGGTGACTACCCATGCCCGACATTTATATAGGTGCTGGGAATGGGAGCCCAGTTTTCACACTATTATACTGTCTGAACCATCTTCCCACCACTGGAGGCTATGATAAAGCACGAGGGGGACCTTGGTGGATTCCATGGCAGGTGAGGGTGACCGAGGCGGAAAGACAAACATGCCAGGCAGACAGCTTAGGTGAGAAGTTTTATTAAAAAAAAAGGGGGGGAGGAGGGGCAAGCAAAGAGAAGAAAAGAGACACAAAGAGAGGACAGACGAGAAGAGAGAGACAGGAAAAGCCTGTCTGCCCCAGGGGGACAGGGGGAAAGGGAGTGGGGGAGACAAGAGTGGAAAGTGCAGACTATGCAATCATGGAACCGTGGCTGCCCAGGCTGAGTGCATTCTGCCAGGTGATAGGGGCAGGCCAGCACAATGCCTGGATCCTAACACTGGAGAAGGAGCCTCACAGTGGCACAGGGCCCCCACCTTGTTGGCAGCTCGGAGAAGAATCTCTGCTGTTTGTGTTTCACAGTGGGTGTCTTTTCATGTTTTCCCTTGCCTATTGGTCAAAGCCAAACATTTCAATGTGTACTTTTTCTTTCTTTCTCTGATATTTAAGTAAAAGACAGCTGATGGATATTTACTCTGTTTATTAGCATAGTTTCTCATTCAGAGAACCCTATGTAATTTATGTGAACACTTTTGCCCTGTCTTGGTCATGTTTTCATTTTGTCTTGTGGGCTATATTCAGATGGCCCTTACTGTTTGTAGACACTAAAGTACTGCTAGTTACATAGAAGAAATGAGTTTTAAACTACAGCCTGGAAACTAAAAAGAACTCACTGCGAATGACCTTATTGAATTATGCCTAAAATCAACAAAACAGCAGGTCAGAAATAGTCTTCAAGGCCTTCATAGCAATTACCCAATACTGGGTGAGTTCTGTTTCAGTCTTTCATACAGTACATCTCATAGCTCTGGCTCTTACAAAAGACCTGCTATTAAACATGTTTTTAGGTCAGCTTTGATATTTATAAAACACACCTGCCTCTGGTCTCCATGGATCCCACAGTGCATAAACAGCCTGATTATTTTTGCCCTCATTTTTGAGAATGATTACAGAAAGCTTTATATTTGAGATCTGGGAGGCACAGTCAATGGAATTTTCCCATTAAATGATCGAAAATGTGATGCTGAAGCCTGGCAAGGGAGTGTGGCCCCATCAAGGTTTGCAGTCAGGGAGAAGTTTTAGAAAGAGCCTGTTCTTTGTCTCTTTTCTCTGTAGGATCCAGAAGACTCCATAGCAGCCCTTTGGTCACTCTTATTTTGTTCTCTCAAGACTTTTCCTACTTCCTAGCCATTGTGTTAGCCTTCCCTCCCAGACTCCTGTTAACTGCTGGTTACTTTGTGACTTACCTACTACTTTTACAGATCAGTTTCTGCTGAATCCTTTGCTCCATTTCAACAGAGGGTTGAATTTCTATTTGATTGTACCCTTTGAGATTGCTGTTCATTTTATGCAATGCCTTCCGTGCTTGAGTACAATTTATTGGTGAGTGAAGCAGTTTGCAGGTATGGGGAGACCTGAGCTGGATGGAAGGATTTGTAGGTTTATCCTAAAAACCCAGGGACTGTATGAACAACAATGGACTTCTAAAAGTGAGATTATATTTTAATTTTCAATTTAAGTTGCCAACACACACACACACACACACACACACACACACACACACACTCACTCACAAGTCACACTAAACACCGTTTGTTTTTCCTTTCCCATACTGTTAAAGGAGAAAACAGAAGTAATGCATCCAATGGTAAGCAATGTAGGGAACAGAAGCAGGATAAGTAAAAGCCCAATCTTGTCTTCCCATGCCCTTCCCCCAATCTTTCTTCCAGAGGCAAAGTGGACAGTGTTTGATGTTGTGTGTTTGTTCCTAGAGGTCCTAACTGCATGTTGAAATAATGTTGTGGCTCCGTTTCAGATTTACCAGTTATAAACATTCCATATCAATTTTCTTATGAAGGATGGGGCATTTATTACATGTACTTTTTACAGTATTTCTCATTCTTAGGGTGGTGGTTCTTGTTGAGATTGGGAAGTGCTTGGGAGATTATTAAAAGACACTGTGGGAGTGTCTGCAAAGGAGTTACCAGCAAGAACTGATAGAAAATGAAAGATTCACCTGGAATGTGGTGATGTTATCCCACAACCTGGGTGTGGGGGTGGGGGAGGTTAAGCTGAAATAAAAGGTAGAGGGAACCTTCTAGCATAGGCCCCCTGTTTCCTAGCTGCTATGATGTGAACCACTCTACTCCCTCTGTGGACTGAAACTTGTGAAACCACAAGTCAAAACCAAAACATTTCCTCTTGAGCTCTCAAGTCACAATGGTGTCGAGGGAGCATTGTTACATGTTATTTTTAACATCTGATGTCTACAGTCCCATGTTTGCCCTTACATCCTTTATATTTCATTGTCACATTGCCAAGGGTTACAGAGGACACAGGCACTAGGAGGAGGTGCTTCTGAGTGAGTAGAGTGGGCTGTCTTTAGTGCTGTGGATACCCTTCCTCTTGAAGGGCCAGGTCATCTGGCCTGGCACGGTAAGGCCTAGCCATCTTCCAGGAGAGGCTGGATCATTTCCTTTCTGTGCTTGGCAGTTATAGAGAACTAATGTGATAAATAAAAATAACCTAATTGAAAAAAACTAAAACAAAAAAAGCCCAACCCTCAAGCAGCATGTTTTACAAGCTAAATAAAAAGTAATAAAGCCCCAGGCACACAGCAGTAAAGACAGCAGATGAGGGCATGCAGCCAGAGTGCTTGCTTGGATGGCTGGCGGGGTGTGAGCTTAGAAGCTGTGTAGTCCACATCTCCCCTTCTCACTGGGTTACATGGCTTGCAAATGGAAGGCCAAGAGAAAAGAAGCATGCTTGATGAGGCTAGCTTGTTTATGGTTTAAGTCACTCTCACTTTTATATGGATCAAGCTTACATGCCCATTTCTGGTCATCAAGTGAAGCAATGCAATTAAACTAATTAGACCAAATTCCCAACAGCCCTGAGCTCCCCACTGTCCAGAGCTCCATTGTACAAGTCATTGGTATTTATTACTTCAGCTGAAGTGAGAATGCCCAGGATCAATGGGAAGGAACCCTTTTCAATTCTAAGACTCCATTGTGATGGTCCTTGAAATTATAAAGATGATAAATATGAAGGCCAGGACACAGGATGAAATGAAAGTGCTTAGCATGCCCTGTTTGTTCTGTCAGAGCAGAGGGCAGGACAGGTCAGGGATGTGCCCAAAAGGTAGGCCTGGGCTTTTCTGCCCCCATCTCGCGCAGGGTGAATAGTGTAATCAGACCTCTCTGCCTCTTCCACTGACAAAATAGAGAAGGGCTGGGCAGCCTGTCGATCTTACTGGTGGAGGATAGCAAGTAGGCTACTAGGACTACTGTAAGGAGTTAGGTTTTTCCTCCCGCCGCTGGTCTTGCCCCGCGGCCGCGGCAGCCCCAATTAACACACTGAGATTCTATATTAGATAAAATGCTGTTGGTCAGGTACTAGTTTCTTATCGGCTAGCTCTGTTTTAATTATTAACCCATTTCTGTTGATCTATGTATTTCCACGTGGTCATCTTACCAGAGAGCCGGCTGGTGTCCTGCTCTCTCCAGACTCTCCATTTTGACTCCTTGCTACTTCCTCTGTCCTCCTTGTCTCCTAGTCCCACCTATCTAGCTTTCCTATTGGCCAACAGTACTTTATTCATTAACCAGTATGAGAAACATATTTACAAAATGACATCTCCCATCATCTCCTCTTTTCTGTCTAAAAATAAAAGGAAGGGTTTTAACCTTAACATAGCAAAATATATAACATAACATTTATCAAATAAGAATCAGTTAATAATATTTAGTCCATTAACATTTAGTAAGATTTGAAGAAACTATTTTATCATCTATAGTAACTTTGTGAGTCTGAAGTCCTATATGTAACTTATCTTTAAGCCTAACTAAGGAAAACTATAACCATAACTATCTGTCTTCAACTCCCTTAAAGACAACAGAAGGATAATATATAAACTCTAGAAATGACAAACCTCCATTTACACTAGAGTCTTCTTAGTCCAAATGCTATAAACTAAGACGTCTTTTGTTGTTGTTGTTGTTCATAGATTTATTTATTTATTTAGTGTTTTGAGACAGGGCTTCTCTGTGTAGCTTTATAGACCAGGCTGGCCTCGAACTCACAGAGATCTATCTGCCTCTGCCTCCCAAGTGCTGGCAATAAAGGCAGATGCCACCACTGCCATGCTGGTTCATAGTTTTAAAGGCTGGGGAGTCTAATAGCATAGTGCTGACATCTGAGTAGGGCTTTCATGATGCATAATCTATGACAGAAGGCAGAAAGGCAAGAGAGGAGAAACTACAGTAAAGGAGCTGAATCTGTGGTTCTAGAACATTCCCTAGACAGCAATGCTAATCCATTCATGAGGATGTAGATATCACCTCTTCAAGGTCATGCCCACCAACACTTTTGAATTGGAGACTTTTTACCAACATCGGAAGTCTGGAGAACAAAAACATAACTTTATTTTTTCATTAATCAAGTATATGTAATTAGTGTCCCCAGAAATAGCTGTTGAACTACAGTGTACACTTTCAATCAGAAAAAAAAGGGTTTATTAAGAAAGCCCTTTTTTTCTTAGTACGAACTGTAAAAGAACTTGAGAGCAGTGTAAAATTAATTATAGACAATTGAAGATATTTATATATAAAATATAGACAAGAATATATAAAATTAATTATAGGTAAAATATAGACAATTGTATATAAAACTAATTATAGACAAAACATTCACAGACATCTGAGTCAAGATCTGTATCAGTTGCTTTTCTGTGGCTCTGATAGACTTTCTGGACAAAAAGCAACTCAGTGGAGAAAAGGGTTTAATTGTGGCTTACAGTTTTAGGTTCCAGAGGGGATATGGTCCATCATGTTGAGGAAGGCATGGAAGCAGCAGTGTGAGGCTGGAGGCAGAGTGATCGCATCTCACCCACACACAGGAAACAGCACAGGAGAACAGAGGGTGGGACCACGCTACAAAATCTCCAAGTCTGCCACAGGGATGTGCTTTCTCCACCTCCTCTAGGTTTCACAGGCTTCCCAAATGAACAGCACTGAATGGGAACCAGTGCTTAAATCCAAGAGCCTATGGAGGGGGGCGTCCTCATTCAAATTCACACAGAGAGAGGAGGGGTGAGAGGGAGAGAGACAGACAGGGAAAATAACTACAGGGCAGTCTAAAAACCCACCAGTGATGCAGCAGAGGAAACAGCCTTCCCTGAAGAACAGATGTGTGTGGTGTTTAGCACAGGAGAGGAGGGTAAGCAGATGTAATGCTCTCTTCAAGTATTTTGAGGACTATTGTTTTAAAGAATGGGTTATCTATTGCCATGGAACATTGACTTGGTTTGGGAAAAGCTTCTTTCCTCTCTGGCATCACACTGGACCCCCTCACACTGATAGCACTTTTGGAGGCCCCTTCTGCTGGACCCCAAGAATTCATAAAACATGATTTAATAAGTTACTATAGAGGGACTAGCAGGCTACTTTCTATTAGCAGACAGAACAAAGACCAACAGGGACAAATTGCCTCAAGCATCATGTAACATGTTTCTAGAGAACATGGATATATAGTTGTGAGTCTCTCATTTGATGTCATGTTTGATCCCTGGTTTAGCAGCATTTAAATGCACCCCGAGGGGGGGGTAAATTGCTTACTTGGGGGGATACCCTGAACCATGCCTCCCTTATCTTCTATGGTTTATTGGTTTTCAACCTTCTGAAAATTCTTCCTAATTTTTTTGGCAGGGAGGGGCTTTCAAAGGAAATGGCTCATCTCTCCCACATGGTTTGTGGAGCTTTATTTGCCTTCCCTGCTACTGTTTTCTGCATTAGCATTGTTGTGTCAGACAGGTTTGCCAGTGTGCCTGGCTTTCTCTGTGGTCACCACTTCTGGGGCTGTATGACACCCCTCCCATGGAATAGGCACTCTTGCCTCTTCTGCAGGAATGAAACTGTGATACTGATATTTCTAAAGAAAATCACTACTCCTCTTACAAATCCATTTTGTTAGGCTGCCTGTTCAGCATTGTTTCAGTGGATATATGGCCTCTGGCCTCTCTTCAGTTTCCTCCAGCTGCCACAGCAGTTCTGTTGTGAGTGGGATAATGCTTGTCCTTGTGTCATATCTAATTAGAGGAGTCTTGTGCTTGTGGGACCTGTGCCCCATGGTTATAAGGATTGTTTAGTGATAAAAAGATGTGGAGATATATATATATATATATATATATATATATATATATATATATATTAAATCTTAGCTACTTTCTCTTCTCATAATTCAGAAACAAAGCCAAAGTTGACAGACACAGTGTGCTTTACAATTTTGTGTCAACTTGACACAGGCTGAAGTCATCTGAGAGGAGGGAACCTCAACTGAGAAAATGCCTCCATGGGATTGTGGCTGTACGCAACCCTGTAGGGAATTTTCTTAATTAGTGATAGATGGGGGAGGGAGGGTCTAGCCACTATGAGTGGTACCATTCCTGGGTCCGTGGTCCTGGGTTCTATAAGAAAACAGGCTGAGCAAGCCTTGTGTAGAAAACCAGTAAGCAACAGCCCTCTATGACCTCTGCATCTGTTCCTGCTTCCAGGTTCCCGCCCTGGCTTTCTTTGATAATAAATAGTGATAAGGTAATGTAAGTCAAATAAACCCTTTCTTTCCCATGGTGCTTTTGGTCCTGGTGTTTCATCACAGCAATAGTAACCCTAACTAGGATAGTAAGCAAGGGACCCAGGTCATTTACGCTGTGCTTGAATCATACCTCTCTTCTGGTAATCAGGGTTGTTCAATAGAATAACAGTTGTCACTCTCCACTCTGAGAAGTAAATTCAATTACTTGTACAAATATTTATTACTAAGGATGACACCATGTTTTCCAAACCTCCCTCCTCCCCTCTCCCTGCCCCCAGATATTTGCATGGCTCTTAGAAAGTTTCTATTGCATAGTTAAAGGAGTGTTTGCTTTGTAGAAAACTTGTAAACTATGAGGGTATCACGAAGGGTAAATCTAATTAGTCTTATCAATAGAAAGGAGTCTGAGATTGGGGTAAAACCCTGACAGATCAGAGAAGCAGAGGAGCAGTCACAGTTCCTTCCTACTTCTTCCATTCCTCTGTCCCCAAAGGCTGAGATCCTGTCTCCTACCCATTTTACCACTTTCTGTCTCTCTCTGCAGTCCTCCAAACTCTATGATCAGCTGGTGGCTGGCTCTACCCTCTGACTCAAAGCAAACTCTATTTGTCAGAACACAAACAAAATATCACACAACAGTATCCTCACTATCCATCATACTCATAATGCATAAATTATTGAAGAAAAGCAAACCAAGATGGAGGCTGTGAAGAAAAAATAGACTTATTTCTGTACAGACTTTTGAGTCAATTTGTAGCATGGATCATGTGGCTGCATGGTTTGGGGTTTGGTTTTCAGCAACAGAATGGTTGCTTGGCATTCTGATGGTAAGATGAAAAGGTTCAGACAAATGTAAATTAGGTAATGTAGTGCAGTGTGTAGGAACAAACACCTACTTTACACATGATAACCATCAGGAGGTAGAATTTCACTGACAATTTTTAAATTATAGCTGGATCACAACTTTGATACAAGCAAAATGATTCTATACCTTCAAACCTGCATTTGGAGTGGATTAGAAAATCAGTTATGGTGCTTAAACTGTATTCTGCTTACATTTAAAAAAAAATAGCTAGTAAGTAGCTAAGTTCACTCCTTTGGGATTTGAAACATCTGCTAGATCAATACCATCTCCAGCCTCCCTGTAGCCTTATAAGCAGAGGCTACTATCTCACTGACATTTCAAGATACAGTTTGGTAGGATGTTCCTAACATTTACTTCAGTTCACTGTATTTATATATGACTGTATATATGTATATATATGACTGTAACTTATGAGCTAACTGTTTAAGGAGGGTGATCCTAGTAACAAGATGGACAAAGATGCTGAGGTGTGATGTATGTCTGGAAGAGATGAAGGAGAGGTTTCTATGAGTTAAACAGGAGAGAGGCTGAGAGGGGGAGCCAGGAAAGACAGGTCAGAACAGTCTAGAAGGAAATTCAGGTAGAAGGCTAAATCTGAGAGGAAAGTAGGCAGCCTGGTAGGAGAATTGTGTTTGGAGCTTTTAGATTGAAACTGTGGGATCAAGTAAAAGATTGAAATCATACTCTATTCTTTCTCCATAGTTCAGATGACCAACATGTGCCAAATATTCAAGTCAAAATGGAACAAGGTATAATTTCAGGAAGGTATATTCCCTAACGCTGTGCCTAGATTCTGATTTGGGGATATATTGTACATGCATTTAATTTTATATGGTCTTTCAGTATTTTCCATTGATTGGTCCTTCCAGCACTTCATCATTGCAGCTGCTACTGCAGCACTTGTATGTGGCACTAGTATAGCTTCTCTTGCTTTTAAATAATTTTCTTGCTTAGAGACAATGTTGTATGGGACACAGTGAGAGGGACTAAGACATAATGCATGTCCAAGGATAACAATATGGGCAGAAAATTATAGATGGGGAGAATAATTTATACCCTAAAGAACACACGTGGATGCTCCTTATGAGTCAGAGTTCCAGTATAATAAGGAATCTGTTGCTAGGTGGCTTGCTGGTGTTCTTGACAAACAGTAGTACACTTATGGCTCATTTTCAGTCTCTGCTGTTGTCATCTTAGACACTCAGCAATAGCTACTACCAGTTGAAAGAGTTTAATTCCATGTTGCTTAGGTCTTCCATAACCTCATATCTCACTATGGGCTCTTATATGTCCAGGAAAATAAACTATATACACAGATTATGTTATCATGGATATCTGGATACTGAGAGATTCTTAATTGTTAGAGAATGTTATTTTAAGATGTGCTAGATTTATTTATGCCGTGGAACATTTGCTTAATGATGCAAAGATGTGTTGCATTCTTTTATGTTGCATTTGTTTAACTCTGTGAAGCTGTGCTACTTTGCCTAAGAAACCTGATTGGTCTTATAAAGAGCTAAACAGTCAATAGCAAGGCAGGAGAAAAGATAGGCAGGACTGGTAAGCAGAGAGGATAAACAGAAGGAGAAAAAGAGAAACAATCAAGGAGAAATAAGAAGAGGAGGAGGAGATCAGGGGTTGGCCACACACCTACATAGAAAGCCACAGAGAAAGAAGTATAGAAAGGCATACAGAAATAGAGAAAGGTAAAAACCCAGAGGCAAAAGGTAAATGGGATAATTTAAGAAAAGTTGGCTAGAAATAAGGCAAGCTAAGGCTAGCACCTTTTAAATTATTTTTTATTTCAATTAAAAACAATCTTATTTTACATACCAATCCAAGTTCCCCTCTTCCCTTCCCTCCCTCCCTTCCCTTCCTTTCCTCTCATCCTCCCAAGTCCCCACCATTTCCCCATCCCACCTTACCCCCCATCCACTCCTCAGAGAGGGTGAGAAGGCTGGGCATTTATAAAGAAGATAAACCTCTGTGTGATTTTTTTGGGGAACTGGGTGACAGGCCTCCAAAAGAGCCAAAGAGCAAAGAGTAGGTAAACAACCAACTACACTTGGTGGTGGTATTGATAACTGGGTGATCCTCTGTTAGGGTTAATTTTGATCATCAACTTGATTGTATTGAAAGATACCTAGGAAGCCAGAGAAGCATGCTTTAGATAGTCCAGCTGTGAGATCATCTCCACAGATGATTAGATGTGAGGCATCTGACCTAATCAATGATTAATCCCTCTGATAGATAATTTGATGACATTGTTGGGAACTGATGGAAACTGGGTGGAAGGGCATTTTAGAGGAAGTATTCTGTGGAGTCATGCCTTTGCAGGCAGGCTGTTTCTTGTCTCTGCTCCTCCAGTGTGGGTGTCTGCTTCCTAGCAACCATGCAGTGAGCTGTTTTGTACCACTGCATGCTGTATACTAGCAGCCTGCCAGCATTATTTATTCACCTTCACAAATGGAAACACTTTTGGTCTAAATCAGTGGTTCTCAATCTTCCTAATGCTGTGTCTCTTGAACACGTAGTTCCTCATGTTGTGATGACCCCCAACCATACAATTATTTCATTGCTTCTTCATAAGTGTAGTTTTGTTACTGTTATTAATTGTAACATATGTGTCTGATATTCAGGTTATCTGATATGTGACTCTTGTGAAAGGGTCATTTTATACCCAAAGGCTCATGGCCCACAGATTGAGAATCTTTTGTCGAAATGAAGAGAAATATGCCCTTAGTTGTACCAGAGAGAATGATAGTCTACATGTGCAGGTGGGTATGCATCCCCTTGTGAACACATGAGTGCTGGGGCCAGAGGTCAATGTTGAATATATTTCTCTATCCCTCTCCAGCTCATTTTTTGAACAGGATCTCTCATTGAACCTGGATCTCTCTGACTGACTAGAATGGCTGACCAATGAGCTTTGGGGAATCACTTGTCTCTGCTCACCTAAGTGCTAGGGATATATAATGTATATATATCATATATATTTGTGTGGTTACTGGGAAATCCAAACTCAGGTCCTCATGTTTGTGGAGCAAACATGTTATCCATGAATTATCATGCCAAACCTTTTAGGATTTTTTTTTTTTTTTTTTTACTAAGTTTAAAGATGAGATCAGAAGCTCAACTCAAATGCTTCATTACTTATTAAAATGGGGATAGCATTAATAGAAGTGGTAAATTCAGAACAAGGAACTTATTTATTAGAGATAGCAAGGAATCAAAATACGAGGAAGTGATTTTAAATATAAATTTGAGAATTTTAAATCTTGGGCAAAGGCTTCTTTTAATCAGACCCAGCACCAGCCTTCAACTCAAAATCTGGGTAAGTGCATCTCAGACATCCATTTAGGTAAAATCTTGGCCTGATTCTGACACATACAGCAGAGCAATAGAGATCATGCTATGTGACAAGAGAGCCTCAGGCTTATTCCCCCACCCCTGTACCATGCCCATTGCTTTAGGATCCATGCAGGTGATGGAGCCGTCTCACAGAAACATTTACACAGAGAATTCTTTATTGCCTCTGACAGATGTATTTTATCCTGTTGCTTCCCTAACCTCAGTTCCTGGAAGGCTGCCCAGTATTGTTGCTAGATATCATTGCCATGGCAACTGTAGATCATGCCACCAGGGTGAGATACAGGAAAGCAAAAGTAGTGTAAGAACAGCTTTTTTTCCTCTCTTTCTTTCTCTCTCTCTCTCTCTCTCTCTCTCTCTCTCTCTCTCTCTCTCTCTCTCTCTTTCTTTCTTTCTTTTAAGCCCTGATCTTGCTGGCTTCACACTTGACAGAAGCTTTTGTGAACCCATGAGTAGAACTTGAGGGTAAAGCAAGCTGGAAGGATATTGGGGTGCTAGGGACAGACTACCCAGGAAAAATGCCTCACAAAGAAGCAGGGGCACGAGTTAGTCTCCAAAACATAAGATAATTTTTCTTGTTTTTCTCTAAATATAGAATTAGTGTAGCTGGATCTTTCTTTCAAAACAGAATGGACTGATAGCTATGTCGTGGTCATTGACACTGTAAAATAACTTCATCGAAACAGCTTTCTTTTTCCTGTCATTAACTTAATCACAGCAAATTAGCTTGCTAGTCTGAGACTAAGAGCTGGAGTGTAGCACTGATATAGGTATCATATATTTCTAGATTTCAGGCCAAATGGACAAAATGTTAGTATTGCCCTGCTTTTTGGCCTGGCAGTGGTTACAGGTGCTGCTTCCCATTAGCTTGAATTATGACTAAAATTTAGTCTGATAAGATACTGATAGACTCAAAATGGAAAACAAAGGATTATTAACTGTAAATGACTATTAATATATAGTGTTATTGAGAATAGGGTTTCTACAGTCATGCGATTTTAATGCTAAAACTAGTTGAAGTCTTTCAAATGATTTTTCTCTTTAGAATTACTAAAACTTTTCATTATACTGTGGGCGGCAATAACTTGAGGTAGAGTGCCAGTATGTTTTGTTTGTTTTGTTTTGCTCATTTCCCTTCCCTCTTTGTGTGCCCTGCCAGGCATGTCCACCTCACCAAGGGCGTTTGAACAATACCCATGCTTGTTGTTTCTCTTCCATTTCTCTGCTTCCTAGCTTCTTTGATATTTGGTGCTCTACACACACACACACACACACACACACACACACACACACACACACCCACCCCCTGTCAGGTTGAACTGTTACCTCTGAAAATATGAGCTTAAATAAGCCTTTCTTTCTGAACTTGTTTTCCTCAGACACTGGCCACAGCAACAATACAATTGGCTAATACAGTTTGGTATGGTGCTACATGTCTTTAATCCCAGAGCTGAGGAGGTGGATCTCTCTGAATTCAAGGCCAGTCTGGTCTACAAAGTAAGATCCAGGCTAGTCACAGCTATACAGTGAAACCCTATCTCAAAAACAACTCCCCCCTCATACAGTAATCTAAGATTTATAGCTTTTTAAAGTGAGGGTATCCCCAAGTTTGCTCATCTTCTTTTAGTTTCTAAGTGTTAGTTGCCCTTTGTCTGTATCCCTGTCTTTTAGTCCAGATATCATACATGGTAAGCATTCATTACATGTACTTTGCATTTTGAATGCTCTCTTCATCCTTTTCCTCCTGAAGTTCATTCTTCGTCCTTGTTGGTTAGTTTCTCTCAACTTGACACAAACTGGGACATAGCTGGGAAGAAGGTACCACAGCTGAGGACTTGTCTCCACCAAATGGGTCTGTGGGCAAGTCTATATTTTTCTTGATGTGTGACTGACAGGTGGGTGCCCAGCTAACACAGGGTGGCTTTATTATGGAGAGTCCTAGATTCTATGAGAAGGCAGACTGAGCTAATCACTCATGAGCAAGTGGGTTGTCAGCATATTCTCTTGGTTTCTGTGTCAGTTCCTGCCTTGAGTTCTTGTCCTGGCTGCATCAAGTTGCTTTTGGTCATAGTTTTATCACAGCAACACAATCCAGACTGGTGCAGTAATCTGATGAGCTTCAGATGTCAGATATTAAGTGATTAACATTGTTGGCTTTGCTTTGCTTTGTGACTATATACTGATTCTTACCTCTTGTAATAGGAATTCTATAATTTACTTTTGATTTTATAGGAGCCCATGGTTGAGACTTTAGATATTTTTAAAGAGGAGTTGGACTTTTGAAATACTGAAATTTTTTAAAGATTATGAGACTTAATGTTGCTTATATTTTATACTGTGATATTAATATTAACATATGACTTGGGGGACAAATAAAGGAAAGATTATGGTTTAATGCTGATGTGTTTATGTGTCACATTGACTAGAGGTTGATTGTGCTAGCAATTTTTTGTCAACTTGATGCAAACATAGATATATCTGGGAAGGGGGGAATCCTAATTGATCATTTGCCTCTGCCAGATTGGTCTGTAGGCAAGTATGTGGAGGGCATTTTCTTGATTAGTGATTGATTTGGGAAGGTCCAGCCTCCTGTGGCCCTGGGAAGGTGGTCTTGGATTGTGTAAGAAAGCAAGCCATGGGGAACAAACCAGTAATCATAATTCTTCCATGGCCTCTATTTTAGTTATTGCCTTCAGGTTCCTTCTTTGAGCTCTTCTCTGAGTTTTACCAACAATGCACTATAAACTGTAAGCTTAAATAACCCCTTTCCTCCCCATGTTACTTTTGATCATGGTTTGGCCACAGCAATGAAAAGAAAACTTAAGACAACATCCTTGTCTTATGTCTTTAAGTGGAACCTGAGTGTACATGTGTTTTAGGATCCATAAAATTAAATGTTGATTGAGGAAATTATACATCATTGTAATGAATCTGTATCACAGAATAATTCTTAATCTGAAGGAGCCCATATCCTAATGAATAATATTCATTGACTTATAAAAGCAGGGGTGCCTGAGAAATGAGAAGTTAAAATCATGCTTGAGAATGTATTTGAAAAACAAGCCAGATGTGTTTCATTTTTGGAGGTGATAAAGTAGATGCAGAATGTGGCCATGGGTAGATTCTGAGTGGTGAGGAGTTCAAGATATTGAACAGCATGGATATTATATCATTCCTCTACAGATGGTGAATTTAATAAATATGAGGAAAGAATGCTGGAACGAAAGAATCCTGGGATCCCAGAAACAAAATGAAGTTAGAAGAAACCAAGAGATGGATTATTGATAGTAATAAAGAGAGTATCAAATATCCATCTCATAAACAAAGAATCAGGGCTTTCACAGGAAGAAGACTCCGAAGGTGTCAATTACTGGGAATGTTTATCTTGTGATAGAGAAAGAGCCTTGCTAGGAGGTGGGCATTCCTAAAGTCTGAGGGTGTAGGGTAGTGTGCTGACCTCAGAGGGCAGAGTGGGGTTGTTTGGGAACATCAAAGTAGGAGCTTCTGGAATCATGGCTGTCCTAATCCTGGAGCTGAGAGCAGAGTGCCAGGCTTGGCATCAGACATATGACAAGATGAGGAGATGGGGCTGCAGTTTCTGGTTTCTGCCTATGCTGTCAGGCTGTGTTCTGCAGAATTCATGGGACTACTGAAATGGCTCAACAGAACTCCATGGTTTATTTGCATCATCATCTGTGTGCTGGCAAAGTCTTTGCCCACACTCTCTGAAGGTGACAGCACTTTCCTGAAGTCCGCCTCATCTCTTCAGCCCATGTCCCTATCCTGGGTGGTTTCTGCATTCTTTTGTACCTGTTTAATAACCAAGTCTTTCAGTACCTCCTCACGATTTCCTCTAAGAACATTTCACTTCTTTGTTTATTATGAATTAGTTTCATCACAGTTGACTATTGTGAATTCTCATCTTCTGGGAAACTGCCTTCAATATTTAAAATGCTAAATTATAAAATCCCCTCTCTCCTTTCTTTTCCTCTTGCAAATAGACTTTTAGCCTTACTGGACATCTGTTGTCACGAATCCTTCTGTCCCCTCAGATTGTTGTTACCATCTTCATCCCATGTGGATTTGATGCAAAATCTCTGTCTCACTTTGCCTGTTCTCTGTCTGTCTGTCTGTGTGAGACACATTCAACAGTGTTCTCAGTGATCAAGACCCTGTGATTTCCAACAGTACTTACGTCCTTACCCTCACTTAGGATAAACCTTCCATGTGTTGTTTGGTTCACCAGCTACCCTTTTTCAAGGCTACAGGATGGATGAATAAACACACCACCCCATCATATAATAGTGTTAAAACTGTAAATTACAAATAAATGCTTCCAAATGCAGATAATTCCATGAAATTGCCCATCCATCCTTCACAGTAATTTCTTTGGGATAGTTTCTTGTTTGTTTTCTTTAATCTAGGTTCTCTGTGTTAGACATTGAGCTATTTTTCTAGACATTTTTTTCAAAGTAAAGATTAGATCATTCACTTCTTTGCTTAAACATCCCCGTGAGCACCTACTACTATTAAATTACTAAATGAACATAGCATTAAACCAACTCCTAATAACTTATCATTACACACATAGATCAACACATCTTTCAACCCTCCTCAGAATAGGTTCTATTTGCAGTAGATAGATGGTTGTTAACACAGAAACCCACAATAGGCCAATATGTAGAGAATAAGACTACAGAACCCTTGGCCCTAAATGGGTCATATATACTATACTATACTATACTATACTATACTATACTATACTATACCTCCTTCTCCAATCATTGTGTGTGGGCTTAGAAAGATTGTAAGAGCCAAACCATAAAGACTGATATAAAGATTGATTACTATATGGAGTCAGTATCTCCTGGACACTAGAGGGAATCTGTAAGGAATAGGTTTTTCTGCCCGCCGCTGGTCTTGTCCCACTGCTGCACCAACCTGAAATAATGCAAATAGACTCTGTATTTGATATAATTCTGTTGGCCAGTTACTTGTTTCTTATCGGCTAGCTCTGTCTTAAGTATTAGCCCATTTCTGTTAATCTATGTATTTCCGCGTGGTTTCATCTTACTGGGGAATGGGCTGGCTTTGTGCTCTCCCCGGTCTCTCCATGTTGATTCCTCCTTACTACTTCCTCTTTCCTCCTTGTCTCCTAGTTCTGCCTATCTTGCTTTCCTATTGGCCAACAGTGCTTTATTCATTAACCAGTATGAGAAACAGATATACAGAATGACATCTCCCATCATTTCTTTTCTGTCTAAATAAAAAGGATTTTAACCTTAGCATAGCAAAATATATCACATAACAGTTATAAAATAAGAATCACAGTTAATAATATTCAGTCCATTAACATTTAGTAAGATTTAAAGAAAATATTTTATCATCTATCTTTTTAAGTCTAAAGTCCAATATGTACCTTATCTTTAATCCTAACTAAGGAAAACGATAACCGCAACTATGTGTCTTCAACTCCTTCAAAGACAGGATAGTATATAAACTCTACAAATGACAGAGACAACTCACTGCCTGGTCAGTCACCTGAAGTTTTTCTGTAACCTTCCATCTTCAGCCCATAGGCCATAGTGTGTCTGGCAGATTCTTCAGCAAAGCAGGAAACTTTAAACTATCTTCTTGTATTGGCAGTTTGTCAGTCACTTTTCTCTGTGTCCTGCAGACTGTCTGGCAGACTCTTCCATGAAGCAGGAACTCTGTATCAATGTCCATCTTCAATCAGCAGTCACATTTTTGTGGGTCCTGCATGTCCAGTTTACATAGCATAAAGTCAAATAGTCCAGACAAGAGCAGTATCTTGTCCATATTGGAAATAAACTTTATAATGCGTTTTTTCTATGTCCATCTTCCTTTCTGACATAGGTGGTGTTGCCAGGAGCATTTATGTTTCACTCTCAAGAAAAACACTAAACTATTTTAAATGCCATATTCTGTAGGTCTTTGAAAGGTTTGAAGAATGCCTATCTATCTCAAATATATCTTGAAAACCTAAGAAACTTAACTCTAAGTTTTGACTATCATAGGTAACTATCTATAATCTATACTAAGTTATATATTATATTTAAATGAGCTATATAAACACAATGCCTAAACAAGAGGAGAAATATACATATCACAAAATTGACCTTAAATTGTACCAATAAATGAAAATCCATTCCAAAATGAAGTATTCATATCTATACCATAATCCCCTTTTTATCTTTAAAAAGGAGGTTGGTTGTGGTCATTAACCATTTATAACCAACCCCATTAAATGAAAACAGACATTTATAAACAATATTTGGGAATTTGGGCATCATTCTTTCCAAACTGCTTCCTGCTGGTAGGGGCGCTGTCATGGGGATCCTAAAAAGATGAAGAAATCCTGGCCGTAGTCTGCAAGGCTGCCTTGTTCAAGCTGTTTTGAATGTTGGATCACCAGGAACTCTGTTTCAGGGGGTCTGGCCTGATCAAACCACATTAGTCTGGAAGGAATCCACAACTTTTCATTTTCTGTGGAAACAAAAATAGAAATCCTTTTCCCCAGTAACTTGTCCTTAGACTTAAATTTTGGAGTCAAAGCATTTTTCAAATATATAAATTGGATTAATTGAGCAGCGTTTGTTTTAACAGTTGTTGTTATTTTCTCAGCAGTCAAAGGACACAAAGACAATATAATACTGTACAGTATCCAGATTCTCTCCATCTTTAGGTGGCTTTTTTTTTTATTACTCTGTTTATTTTGCTTTTTATTTTTCCATTTGTTGAGACAGGGTTTTTCTGTGTAACTTTTATCTGTCCTGGAATTTATTTTGCATACCAGGTTAACTTTGCAATCACAGAGATCTGCTTGCCTCTATCTCCCCCAAGTGCTGGGATTAAAGGTGTGTGCCACCACACCCAGCTCCTCTGTCTTTTTAAAACTATTTTATTTTTTTTCTCTCCAAAGCCTACATATATTTTAGAACACACTGTAAACCTTTAGCGTGTTTTCTTAATGTGAATCTGTCTTTACTGTGAATCTTTATCTTTTTCTGGCCATAGGTCTTTATCTGGTAAGCAACAACATTCCTAAAATGAAAGTCATAATTGTTTCTGCCACGGTTTATCAAAGATGGCAGCGGGTACCTTTACCACCATCAGTGAGAGCTGTACGCTGCCATCCAGCAGCATGTCACCTGCTTGGAGATGTGGTTACTGCCATTGCCAGCTCTGATACACACCAATAAATTGCTAGCAGAGTTTCTTAAAAGGCACTTATGTTGAGTCAGGAAACTTCCCTTAAAGGAGCCGCGCAAATATCTGCTTCTCTCTCGCAAAACAGAGTCCAACTGAGAAAAATGCTGCTACTAAGAAAACTTGCTTGTCTCTGTTCTTTTGTTTCTAAAACCCTTTTTAAGGTTTTGTTAAATTTTAAGTGGAAGTTCTTATTAGCCATGTGGGCGCCATATGTAATGAGTAGGTTTTTCCGCCCACTGCTGGTCTTGTCCCACTGCTGCGCCAGCCCCAAATAATGCACATAGACTCTGTATTTGATATAATGCTGTTGGCCAGTTACTTGTTTCTTATCGGCTAGCTCTGTCTTAAGTATTAGCCCATATCTGTTAATCTATGTATTTCCACATGGTTTCATCTTACCGGGAAATGGGCTGGTTTTGTGCTCTTCCTGGTCTCTCCATGTTGACTCCTCCTTACTACTTCCTCTTTCCTCCTTGGCTCCTAGTTCCACCTATCTTGCTTTCCTATTGGCCAACAGTGCTTTATTCATTAACCAGTATGAGAAACATATATACAGAATGACATCTCCCATCAGGAATCTACACATATGATCTCAGTTACTGTGACAGCATACACAAAAGACCAAATCCCAGCAGAGAGAGAGGAGTTGGGCATAGTCTTAGCTACAGCTGAGGAACCACTGGCAAGTTTAAGATGCTGGGAAAGAAAGGATTGATTTTCTTTGACAATATGCCCCTTGATCAGTAGGCCATGCTCCAGTGGAAAATCCACACATCTAATAATATTTGGGCAGCACAAGTTATCCTTGGTGTCAAAAAAAAAACAAGACAAAACAAAAACAAACCTTAACAAAACAAGATGTCAAATTTGGTGAGTGAGGAAACAGGATTAGATTTAGGAAGAATTGTGAAAGGAAGGGTAAATATGGTCAAAGCACATTATACAAAATGCTTGAACTAGTAAAATGCATTAACAATTACCTTGAGTAGCCTAAAACCAAAAATTTGAAATAGAATATTGGTAGGCTTTTATGCAGGGATCACACCCCTTTATATCTTGCCCTTAACCTGCTTGTCTAATCATGTTTCCACATTTATAACCTCTAACCCCTTTAACATATGAGCATACACATATGTACACATACACACATGTAGACAGATGCATGCATACATATATATGCATATATATACATGTACACAGATACATACACATATGCCTTGCTACTGTCCTCATATAAAAAGTGAAGCTCTTGGTATGTGCTTTTACAAGGACAAAGCTTCCCTATTCACATGACCAATGTTATTTCTTAGAGTCCAGTCTTCAGACTTAAACTTATGTATTTAACATATGTGTGGGGCCTCTGGAATGGTGTTGAAAACCCTCTCCCCTATACTGTTTGTTTCCTGCATTATTCAATGGAGGATGAAGCAGTCTATGCACATCTCCAAGGAAACAGCCCCAAATTTTTGACATGGCCCCAAATTTTTGGTAAGCAAGTGAGGGTACATTGTTTGGGAAGTTTGAAGCAGGTGAAAGCAGAGAAGATGATAGTGGATTTGTTGTTGAGTAATAATATATACTAAATAATTGCAGGGTGATTGTTTTTGTATTTCATCTGGAGTTATGTTTAAATTTTGCTGTTTTAAGTTAAGCACTTGTTTAAGTACTGGTTAGATGAACAAGAGAGGAGAGTATCAGCCATATAATGAATGACTAATGCCTTGGGAATTTAATCTGCACCAGTTTAAGAGCTTTATGTATATAATTTTGACATCTAATGGGATTATCTTTCATCCCACGTGATAAAATTTCTCCAATGATATTGGATCACTGACTGTAGATTGTGTAAAGTAGGAACAAAATGCAAAATGTTCCTTATCATTGGGATGGAATGGAGAAAAACAAGTGTAAGAATGAAATGTCCTTGAGAAATCACAGTAGGAACAGGAAGCTCTGGCTAGGGGACCTCCATTGTCTTCATAGTTGCATTTATACCTCTGAGATCATGGAACAGTTGAAATTTATTCTTTGCCTTTTCATGAATTACAATAATTATGTCTTAATTGTAATTGTTCCTATATTAGAAGTTGGGCCTGTTTAATTTTTCCCCATGTAGGAGCCTTGACATTCCTTAACCCCATGTTTTCCCTGGGCAAATACAAGGGGCAGTAGCCACTCAGCTTTTCATCCTGCCTCTCCTCCTGCCAAGATGTGTTTTGTGGATCCTTATTATTCTCCTGGAAGGGATCCAAGCATTACTGCAGTCCAGATTGCAAAATAGTTGACAAGGATTTTATCCCCCCTTTTATGGACTCTTTTTACATCAGCTCCTATGCGTTTCCAATTTTTAACATCAATGATTCCTTGTTCAGGAAACCAAGGATTGAATTTTACAGGCACTTATACAAAGTTTTAGAGCTGTTGCTCTGAATATTTTTTTGCTTCCCTGAATCTTAACATGCATCTCAATCACTGTATAAAAATACCTTTCCTCAAAGGACCGAGAGGAACTCATGTTATTTTACTCTTATGCTCCTGATTCCATGGGCAAGAAGACCGAACTCCTACCCCCTGCTCTGTTTTAAAGAAAAATTTTCTTACCTTTTCCACCAGTTGTTGGGAGCTCTGTGACCTCCACAGCCAGCAGAGTGCTGATCTGCAGGGAGGAGGGGAGCAAGAGGCAGTTCGGTTTAACATGACTCAGTAGCCAGTGTTGGTTCAAACTTCTGATGTCTGACCCAAAGTAGTTTATTTTAGACACATTTAATCACTGTACAATTTGGTGAAAACTTATTCTGGTGATAACTAGATCCTATGTTCACAACAAAGTATACATAAATCTCTTGAGGAACAAAGTGAGCCAAATACAGATCGGATGTGAAATTGTAAAGTTTGTAAAGATATGCTGTAAAGATTGACTAAAAAATAATTTACTATAAGGTTCTGGGGGTGTTTCCTATGTCAGGGAAGTCTTTGCCACACAGATAGAGCAAAGGTCACTGAGCTATTAAATATGTCTATTCCCAGCCTTCTGAGCATTTAAGAGGTTATGCATTTCTTCCCTGTGTGTTTAAGAGTCTAGGTTCCCCTAGTGCTTATCTGTTAGCACAAAGACCTCCATGCCTTCTACAAGCAATGAGGCAGGATACAAGGTAAAAATGCAAAAATTCAGTAGTTTTTCTGTATACAAAAAACAAACAGAATTAAATCAGGTAAACATATATATATATATGCATACATATGCATATATATGCATGTACATACACACACACACACACACACACACACATATATATATATAAGAAAATAGTGGGGATGTATTAGAACAGATAGCAATGAAATTCAGAAAATAATGATGTATATTTAAAAAAAACTTTTATTTTACCAAATTGAGACATCTAAAAGGGGTTGATGAATTTCTAGAGGCACATTACTTACCCAAGTTAAACCAAGTGAGATAAACAATTTTAAGAAATCTACAATAAGCAATGATAATGAAGCAGTAAAAAAATTCCTGATTAAAAAAAAAAAAGCTAAAAGAAAACAACAAAAAACAGGTCTGGACTGATTCATTGCAAAATTCTACCAAATTCTTAAATTTCTGAAATTATTCTATGAAACATAAAAGGAAAGTACAATTTTGTTTTATGAATCCAGCACTAGGCTGACAGTAAAGCCAGATAGAAATATAATAACATCAAAGAAACCTTTTGACCAATCAATCTTTTCTGATGAACATAAATCACGGATCAGTTTTCTTGATGAACACAGTCTATAGAATTCTCAATGAAATACTTAGGAACTAAATTAAAGGATATCAAAAAATAAATAAAAAAATTAAAATGGTCATCCACAATGATAAAGTTGGTTTCATTCTAGAGATTTAGGGATAGTTCAACATATGAAATAAGGAAATGTAATTTGTTATAAAAATGACTTCAAGAACAGAAATTACATGATCATCTCAATAAACATAGAAAAATTCCTTTGACAGAATCCATCATCCCACCAAAATAAAAATTCTAGACAGTCTGAGGATGAAGGGAACATATCTCAATGTAATAAAGGATATATATGATATATTTATATCCAGCTTCATTCTAGATGGAACACACACACGTGCACCATGAAAATAGGATAAGGCATAGTTGAGAAGAGGGATATAGCATCAGGACCAGGAGGGGGCTGATTGAAGGAGGTAGGGGATTCTTCTAAAGCAATAAAAATTTATGTGGAAGACTGTAGGTAGCAAAAAGAACCCTGAAACAGTGACTAGCACTGGAGGTGTCACTACACCCACTTTCATATATACTACAGAGACACAGTAACATGAATATCACAGTATTTTGTCCAAGCAAGGCATTTAGATAATTTAGGCATTTAGGTAAGCATAGGAGTTCCAGGTGGGGCCTGGTGGTGGTGGCATACGCCTTTAATCCCAGCACTTGGGAGGCAGAGGCAGGAGGATTTCAGTGAGTTCAAGACCAGCGTGGTCTATAAAGTGAGTTCTAGCACAGTAAGTAAGGGCTGGTACAAGGAGAAACCCTATCTAGAAAAAAACAAAAAGAAGCCCCAGATAAAAACTCACACAATTAAAGTCACAAGACTGTGTGTATTATTTACTTATCACTTTAGAATTTATTTATTTGAGAATTTCATAGATCCACACAATGTATTTTGATTGTATGTACTCCCCCCCCCCAGATTCCCCTCTATAACATCTTCCTCCCAAGTTAATGCCTTCTTTCTCCTCTTCTTCCTTTCCTTTTCTTCTTTTTAATAATGCACTAAGTCCAGGTATCATCCCCATGTATACAGGTGTATAAAGTTCAAGACAGTTTGATACCATGCCCATTTATCAAAATAATACTAGGTGATTCTCCTCTAGGGTTGTGACTTTCCTGGCCAGGTTTACAGTACCAGGCAAGATTTCTTTATGTTCGGTGTCATCAGCAATAGTTCCTATCTCCAAGTTCTGGTGGGTGAGGCAAGAACAAAAGCAGTAACTTGTATTGATTTGGGGAATCTGGGAAGCAACCCCAATAGCTACATCCCACACAAGGCACTAGGGTTTCTATTTAAAACCCATGACTTCTCAGAGTGCCTCAATTCAAACTTTTATTATATATTTTTCTAATTCTTTGAGATTTTTATATTAAGTACAGTGCAGTTTTAATCATATTTGACCCCCCAATTTTTAAAATAAAATATTATAAAACAGTAGGTTTTCACCTGGTAAGGCCCCATGTTTTTTTAACTAGTAGTATAAATGAGAGAAAAGACAGCATCTTCAACAGATGGGAATACTGGGTAGCCACATTTGAAGAATAAAATTAGGTCCCTACATTTCATCCTCCATAAAAATAATCTTCAAATGGATCAAAGGCTTTAACATAGAGCTATAACTCTGAAAATGGTATGAAAAATTTAGAGAAAACACTTTAAGATTTGGGCATTGGTAAGTACTTTCTAAACAGACTCAAGTTAGTCGGGAAACAAAGCTGACAACTGACAAACGGTACAAAAGAAGCAGTTAATTGATCAAAGAAAGCCTAAGGAATGGGAAAAGAATCTTTGTTGCTTAGACTATATAAAACAATAAAAGAATATAAGCAACAAGAAGTAAACAACTGATCATACACAGTTAAGGTCATAAAACACTATGACCAAAAGCAACTTGGAGAGGGAAGAGTTTATTTTGCTTACACCTGTAGGCAATAGTCTGTCCTGGACACAGGAATGCCCCTAATGTAGGGGGCATGGAGTGTTGCTGCTACTGACTTGCTCCTCATGGCTTGCTCAGCTTGTTTTCTTATACTACCCAGGAGCATCTGCCCAGGAATAGTCTGCCCAGAGTGGTTAGGGACCTTCCACATCAATCCAATTAAAAAAAAAAAAAAATGAACTACAATTTTAAAAAGTTCCTTCCATTAAAAAAAAAAAAAAAAGCACCACAGGATTGTCCACAGGCCAGTCTGGTGAGGGGCTCTTCTTAATTGAGGTTCCCTCTTCCAAAATGACTCTAACTTGTGTCAATTGACATAATAATTAATTAGAAAACAACCCAATCAATAAATTGGTTTAGTAACCATGCTGAAAAGCAAAAAAGAAATGGGAAAAAAAAGTCAACCACATTAGCCACCAGAAAAATGCCAATTGCATCTACATTTATATTCCAGCTTACCCCAGTGAGAATATTAATAATCATTAAGAAATATTAATAATTATATATTATCCATTATCATTTATTCATAATGTAAATAATTATCATTAATAATCATGCTCATTAAGAAATAATTATATTATCATTTGTTCATAATTTAAATAATAATAATCTATAATATTGATAATTATTAAGAAAACAAATAACAAATTTTACCAGAAAATTTCTAGGAATAGTGAACAATGTCAGTAAAATATTCAGGATTCACAATCAACTTATAAAAATCAGCATCTTTTCTAAAAGTGCACCAACAGCAAGCAGTGGAGGAAGAAATATTGACAAATTCCAGTGCACAGTCTTCTAAAAGACAATAGAACATCTTGGAATAAGCCTAATCAAGGACACAAACAATGAAAATTTCAATTTTCTGAAGAAAGATATTTGGGAAGACACTAAAAAAAGGAAAGACATTCCATACTTAAAGATTAAATTAATCTTGTGAAAATGACCGCCGTCCCAAAGCCATTTTGCAGAGTCAGTGCAACACCAATCAAAATGCCCATAACATTCTTCACGGGAATAGGAAAAACAATCCTAAAATTCATATGGCACAAGAAAAGCCCTTCCTGTCCACTTCTCTGCCACAATCTCCAGGAGGTCTTCTACAACTTTTGTCATGACCTTATCCTTTTGTCTCAGTTGCAAACTTCAGCAGGAATTACCTGGGAACCCAGCCAGGGAAGCTGATGGGCAAGAGAAGTGGGTGGGTGTTCTTCAGATCATTACACTTCCTCTCTTCTCCAAATCCAGTCATGCTCAGTTCTCTAGCAGACCACTTGCAGTGGCCTTTCCTCCCTTTCTGCCCCCATTCCTAGGGGACTAAGCAGCTCTTTAGTGGTGGCAGATTCATCTTTCCTTCCTCCTGTGGATCCCGTCTGTCCCCTATTCCTCACAGCCCACCCCCATTTTAAGTGTCAGCTCTCAATAACCAGAAAAACATTCTACCTAGAGCCCTCAGTGATCACACCTGGCTGGATTTTAGAAGTGTTCCTTACCAGGTAACTCACAGCCACTATACTCTCTGGAGACCCAGAGAGCAATAGAAACCAAGGAATGGAACACCTACTCATCAAAGACAAGAGCAGATATCATCACCTAGAATTATAGTCATTCCAAACCCAGATACTTAGATACCAGTTTGAAAACATAATCAATAACAATTAGGACAGTAGGTTTCCATTTGAGCCCAGCAACCCTACTACAGCTGAAGGAAGCATAAGGCAGGTACTTCAAAAATAGTCTTTATATTAGAAGTCCTTAAAAAGGAAATGAACAAATCTGCTAAAGAAACCTGTGAAAACACAAACTGTAATAAAATGAAGGAAAGAGGTCAGTACTTTCAAGTAGAAATTAAATCAGTGAAGAAAAGCCAAAATGAGAGAAATCTGGAAATGAAAAAATTAGGAGCTCAAACAGGAATCACAGATGCAAGCTTAACCAAAAAGATATAAAAGATGGAAGACAGAATCTTAGGTATTGAAGACAAGATGGAAGATACAGATACCTTGGTCCAAGAAAATGTATCTAATATAACCCAGACACAAAATATCTAGGCAGTCTGGGACAGTATGCAAAAACCAAATCTATAAATAATAACAGAGGAGGAAGAAGAAACCCAGGTCAAAGGGACTGAAAATATCTTCAACAAAGTAATACAAGAAAAAATTTCTAACCTAAAGAAGGAAATGCTATCAAGGTACAAGAATTATACAGAACACCAAATATATTGGACCAGAAAGAAATACCCCATGGCATCTAACAGTCAAAACACTAAAGATACAGAAGAAATAATATTAAAAGCTGTAAGTGTAAAATGACCAAATACCATATAAAAGCAGACCCATTTGACACATAACTTTTCAATAGAGTCTCTAAAAGTCAGAAGAGCCTGGACAGAAGTTCTATAAGTTTTAAGAGGCCACAAACACCAGCCAGAATATTGTACCCAGCAAAACTTCCCATCATAATAGAGGAAGAAAGATATCCTTGAAAAAACCAAATTTGTGCAGTAACCATCTACAAATCTAACCTTATAGAAAGTGCTATAAGGAAAACTTCAACCTGAAAAGGTTAAGCACAGCAAACAAAATACAAAGAATAAATGACGTCAGACCAGCAAACCAAAGCAGGCGGAATAACCACAGCAACAAAATAATAGGAATTTGAAAAGTTTGTAACTTTCAACATCAATGGCTTCAATTCTCCAATAAAAACGAGACCCATTCTTCTGCTGCATACAAGAAACCAACCTTAACATCAATGATAGGCATCACCTCAGGGTAAAAAGATATTCCAAGCAAATGTACCTAAGAAGCAAGCAGATACTAAAGAATAGTTATCAAACCATAACTAATCAGAGCAGGAAAGCATCAACTCATTACAGGAAAATTCCACAAAAAGGATAAAATTCTTAATAACTGTGTACCAAATGAAAGGGTGTCTGCATTCATAAAAGAAACACTACTACAGCTAAAATCACATGTTGACCCTCATACACTGTTTATAGGTGATTTCAGTACCTTACTCTCACCAATAGATAGGTCATCCAGACAAAAACTAAACAGAAATGCTGGAGCTAACTGATGTCATGAAACAAATGGAACCAACAGATGCTTACAAAACATTTCTCCCAGACACAAAAGAATATACATTCTCGGCAGCTTAGGGATATTTTTCCAAAATTGGCCACACCCTGGAACACAAAGAAACTCTCAACAGATACAAGAAAGTTAAATTAACACTCTGCGTTCTGTCAGACTACCACAGTTTAAACAATAGAAATAACAGAAAGCTTACAGACACGGAAACTGAACAACTCACTACTCAATGAAAATGGGTCAAGACAGAAATTAAGAAAGAGAAAAAAAACCACTTCTGAAATTGAATGAAAATAAAAACAAAACACACAAAAACTTACAGGACTCAATGAAGGTAGTTCTAAGAGGTAAATGGGCACTAACTGCCCACATTAAAAATTGGAGAGATATTATTTTAGTAACTTAACAATATACTTGAAACTCTAGTACAAAAAGAAGAAATAACACCCACAAGGAGTAGACAGGAAAACAACAACAACAAACCCCTCAGGACTTAAATCAATAAAGCAGAAATAACACAGGAGGGCACTCCAGGGGACAGCTCTGCAGAGGCTATTATCCTCTGTTTCCCTGCTGCACCAACATCGCCATCGTGCTGGCCTCATGCTTGCTTGTGGACTGTTGGTGTATTCATTTAATTAAAGAAAATGGAGACCGAGCAGCCAGAAGGAACCTTCCCCAATACCGAAACCAATGGTGAATTTGGTAAGCATCCTGAAGAGAACATGGAAGAGGAGCAAGCCTTTAAAAGATCTAGATACACCGATGAGATAGTGGAACTGCACATTTTGCTTCAGAGCAAGGATGCTGGGGCACTGATAGGAAAAGGAGGCAAGAATATTAAGGCACTCTGTACACTACAATGTCAGTGTTTCATTCCCAGACAGCAATGGCCCCGAGCACATACTGAGTATTAGTGCTGATATTGAAACGATAGTAGAGATTCTGAAGAAAATCATCCATACCTTGGAAGAGGGCCTGCAGTTGCCATCACCCTCTGCAACCAGCCAGCTCCCACTCCAATCTGATGCTATAGAATACTTAAAGTACCAACACTATAAAGGAAGTGATTTTGACTGTGAATTGAGACTGTTGATTCATCAAAATCTGGCAGGAGGAATTATTGGTGTCAAAGGTGCTAAAATTAAAGAACTTCGAGAAAACACTCAGACAGCAATCAAGCTTTTCCACGAATGCTGTGCTGCCTGCCCTCACTCCACTGACAGAGTTGTTCTTATTTGAGGAAAGCCTGACAGGGTTGTAGAGTGCATCAAGATCATCCTTGACTGTAAGGAGTAAGTTTTTCTGCCGGCCGCTGGTCTTGTCTGTGCCAGCCCCAATTAACACACTGAGACTCTGTATTAGATATAATGCTATTGGCCAGGTACTAGTTTCTTATAGGCTAGCTCTATCTTAATTATTAACCCATTTCTATGTATTTCCACGTGGTCTTATCTTACCGGGGAATTCAGCAGGTGTCTCGTCTCCCCAGTCTCTCCATCTTCTCCTTACTACTTCCTCTTTCCTCCTTCTCTCCTAGTCCCTCCTATCTTCCTTTCCTATTGGCCAGCAGTGTTTTATTCATTAACCAGTATGAGAAACAGATATACAGAATGACATCTCCCATCATCTTCTCTTTTCTGTCTAAATAAAAGGAAGGGTTTTAACCTTAACATAGCAAAATATATAACACAACACTTATCAAATAAGAATCACAGTTAACAATATTTAATCCATTAACATTTAGCAAAATTTGAAGAAAATATTCCATCATCTATCCTATCTTTGTGTGTCTAAAGTAACGTACCTTTAATCCTAACTAAGGAAAACTATAACCGCAACTATCTGTCTTCAACTCCTTCAAAGACCACAGAAGGATAATATATAGACTCTAGAAATGACAGAGACAACTCGCCTGGTCAGTCACCCAAAGTTCTGTAATCTTCCATTTTCAGCCCATAGGCCATAGTGTGTCTGGCAGACTCTTCAGCAAAGCAGGAAACTTTAAACTGTCTTCTTGTATTGGCAGTTTGTCGGTCACTTTTTTCTGTGTCCTGTAGACTGTCTGAAAGACTCTTCCATCAAGCAGGAACTCTGTAGCAATGACCATCTTGAATCAGCAGTCACTTTCCTGTGGGTCCTGCATGTCCAGTTTATACAGCACAAAGTCAAACAGTCCAGACAAGAGCAGTATCTTGTCCAAATGGCTAGTCTTGCCATATTGGAAGTAAACTCCATAACGAGTTTCTTCAATGTCCATCTTCCTTTCTGACGCAGGTAGTGTTGCCAGGAGCAGTTATGTCTCACTGTTAAGAAAAACCCTAAACCATTTTAAATGCCTGTAGGTCTTTGAAAGGTTTGAAGAATGTCTATTCATCTCAGATACATCTCTGTATATCTAGAAAACCTAACTCATCTAACTATAAGTTTTGACTATTACAGGTAAAACCTAACTTAAGTTTTGACTATTATAGATGACTATAATCTGTACTAAATTATACATTACATTTCTAAATGAGCTATAAAAACAAAGTACCTAAACAAGGAGAAATATACATATCACCAAATTGACCTTAAATAGTATCAATAAAAGAAAATCCATTCCAAAACAAAGTATTCATATCTATACCATAATCCCCTTTTTAACCTTTAAAAAGAGATTGGTTGTGGTCATTAACCATTTATAACTAACCCCATTTAAATGAAAACAAACATTTATAAACAATATTTGGTAATTTGGGCGTTGTTCTTTTCAAACTGCTTTCTGTTGATAGGGGGCACTGTCATTGGGGATCCTAAGAAGATGCAGAAATCCTGGCTGTAGTCTGCAGAACAGTGTGATGAAGCTGTGTTCTGGAAGGTTTTTCTAAGACTAGTGTAGAACTGAAGGAGTCCTGCATCTTTTTTTTTTTTTTTTTTTAAATCTGCTTCTGTTTAAAAAGCCAATATTCCTCTGCTTCATAGGTGTTCTGCATTTGAGGTGTAGTAAAATCTTTGCTGTTCACCAGATGTAATGTTTTAGTTCCTTACAAACAGGGTTGCGGGGTAGGGCATGCAAAAACCAACATTGAAAGTTTGAAACAGCAGCAGTGAGTGAATTTTATTTTTGTGCATTGTTGGTGGTTTTAAAAAATTACCCACGTGTAATTATTGTGAACACCTTGCTTTGTGGTCACTGTAACATGGGGGTGGGGGACAGGGAGGAAAGTAATAGTCCACATGTCCCTGGCATTTGTTCAGAGCAGTGTGCAAAATGTAATGCTCTTTTGGAAGAAACATTTTATGATTTTTTTAAAAAATAAATTTAGTGAATCTAGTTTTGGTGATTTTTTTTAAGACAATTTTCAAGTGGTGGTTGAATTTTCCAGCCCAACCCTAAACTAAACACGAAGTTTGATTTTCAGCTCCTCTGTTGGATATGAGAGCACCTCTTGGACATAGGTAAAACATATTGGCAGTTTCAATTTGGGTGGTTTCTTAATGGAAAGATGTGGCTTGATAAATTTCCATCATATATTTATGCTTATAATAAGCTTGGGATTTCATTTGTTTTTGCAAATGTTTGCCACTACTTTTCAACAGTTTTCTATGTTAGTTGTGGAGAACTAAGGTTGGGAGCAATATTAGAAGAGTTAACCATCTTAAGTATATGCCAGAATCCTGATGGGCAATAAGCTTTATTAATCAAAATAACACTTGGTTATGGAAATGGCTGATGCTGAGTAAATCCTGGTTATTTTTGTTAGATAATTTCTCACCTATAGACAAACTGTCAACCTGCTAGTTTACCATTGTATGCACAATGAAAGAAAAAAAAAAGATGTATCATTTCTCTGTTGTGTGTTGAATTATGTAGTAAATGTTTGTGAGAGATTAAAAAAAAATGGGGAAAAGTTCCTGTGTTTGTTTTGTGTAGTAATTTGGCATCTGTATTAATAGTTCAAACTATGCATCTAAATAAAACTTCCCTGATGTTAAAAAAAAAAAAAAGCAGAAATAACAAAAAACATACAAAGAACCAATAAGACAAGGAGTATGTTCTTTGAAAAACAATCATTAAAATTTACAACCCCTTACCAAATTAACTAAAAGGCAGAGAAAGAATATCCAAATTCACAGAATTAGAGACAAAAGGGGGAACATAACAGAAGACAGCAAGGAAACCCAGGGAATCATAAGGCTATATTTTAAAAGCCTGTACCCCACCAAATTGGAATGTCTAAAAGAAATGGATCATTTTCTATGTATGTATGTATGTATATATGTATGTATGTATCACCTACTAAAGTCAAGATCATATGAACAATTTAAAAAAGATCTATAATTCTTAATGAAATAGAAGCAGTAGTTAAAAGTCTACTCACACACACACAAATAAATAAACCAACCAACAAACAATCAAAAAGCCTAGGGCCAGGTGATTTTAGTGCAGAATAATATTTACCAGACTTTCAAAGAATAGTTAACCCCAATATTCCTCAAATAATTCCACAAAAAAGAAACAGAAGGAACATTGACCAGTTCTTTTTATGAACTCACATTTACCCTGATAACTAAACCACATAAAAGCCCAATGAAGAAAGAGAATTATAAACTAATTTTTCCCATGAATATACATCCAAAAATTCTCAATAAATTACTTGCAAACTAAATCCAAGAACACAAAGAAAAGAACATCCACCATGATCAAGTAGACATCATCCAGAGATGTGAGGATGGTTCACTATTTGTAAACTGGTAAGTGTAACCCACCATGTAAACAATTGAAAGACAAAAAACTGCATGGTTATCTCACTAGACACAAAAAGGCACTTGGCAAAATTCAACATTTCTTCATGATAAAAGTAATAGAGAGATTAAGAATACAAAGGGTATAGTTCAATATAGTAAAGGCAGTTTACAGAAAGCCCACAGCAAACACCAACTAAATGGAGAGAAACTCAAAGCATTTTCCACTCTATATAATCTGTTCAGTATGGTACTTAAAGTCTTAGCTAGAGCAATAAGATAGGAGATCAATGAGATACAAATTGGAAAGGAAGAAGTCAATATAACTTTATTTCCATATTATATGATAATATATATATAAGTGACACTGGGAAATTCCACAGTTGAATAATACTTTCAGCAGGGTAGCAGGATACAAAATTAACACACAAAACTTAGCAAACCTCTCATATACAAATGATAAATGGAATGAAAAAGAAATCTGGGAAAACACTGTCACAATAGCCTCAAAAAATAATAAGTATTTGAAGCAAGTGAAATAGTTTTATGGGAAAAGCTTTAAGGCAATGAAGAAAAACAGTCAATATCAGAAGATGGAAAGGTCTCTCATGCTTGTAGATGTGCCATCCAATGGAAAGCAATCTATAGATTCAATGAAATCCCTAACAAAATCCCATCACAATTCCAGCTTCAATTGGAAACACCAAAACAACAACCAAACAAAACAGAAAACAAAATAGCTTGAAATAATCCCAAATAAAGAAAGAACTGCTAGAGGTATCACTATCCCTGATCTCAGTTGTACTACAGAACTATAGTAATATGATAATTTTTAAAAAAGCATGACATTGACACAAAAGCAGACACATTAATCAATGGAATAGAATCGAAGACTCACATATAAGTCTGTATTCTTGCAAACAACTGATATTTGACAAATAAGCCAGAAATGCAATTTGGAAAAAAAAAGACAGTATCTTCAGCAAATTGTGCTTCTCAAACTGAATAGCTACAAATGGAAGATTGAAAATAAATTAATACTCATCACCCTGCACAAAATTCAACTCCAAGTGGAGCAAATTCCTCAATATAAGGCCAGATACACAGAACCTGACAGAAGAGAAAGTAGAGAACAGCCTTGAATTCATTGCCATGGGAAGACTTCCTAAATAGAACACAGCACAGGCATCAAGATCAAATGTTAATAAATGTGACCTTATGAAACCAAAAAAGCTTCTGTAAGGCAAAGGGCATTATCATTTTGGACAAAGCAGCAGCCTACAGGATGGGAAAAGACTTTTACCACATCCAGAATAGGGGGTAACATCCAAAACATATAAAGAACTCTTAAAACATAGGCATCAAAACAACAAATAATCCAATTATAAATGTGGTGCAGATTTAAACAGAGAATATCAAAAGAGAAAACTCCATTGACTGAGAAACACTTAAATGTTCAACATCCTTAGTTATCAGGAATATGCAATGTAAAACGACGTTGTGATTTCATCTTGTACCAGTCAGTATAAGATCAATAAAACAAATGACAGCCTATGGTGAAGAGGGTGTGGAGGAAGAGGAACTCTTGTCCATTGCTGGTGGGAGTACAAATGTCCACGGTCACTATGAAAATCAGTGTGGCCGTTCCTCATGAAGATGGGAACCCACCTACTTTGAGATCTGCCTCTACCACTCTTGGGCATATACCCAAAGAATACTTCCTCCTTCTATAGATACACTTGCTCACCCAAGTTCATTGCTGCTCTGTTCAGAGTAGCTAGAAATTGTAAACAACCTATGTGTCCTTCAACAGATAAATATATAAAGAAAATGTGGTACATTTACACAATGGAATATTACTCAGCCATTAAGAAAAATGAAATCTTAAAGTCTACAGGAAATATAACCAGAAAAGAATCCTCCCAAGTGAGGAAATAGACCCAGACAAAAAAGTATACAGCATAGATTCACTTATATTATTTGTTACTGGACAGAAAAAGGCTTTCTAAACTTAGGCATAGAGACAAATTTATGAGGAAAACAAAGTCTAATAAATGTTTCCCAAGAGCAGGCCCACTGAGCTGGTGCCCTTCCCTGATCAGATTGAGAGGACAACTTCAGGAATACCCTGGGGAAGACTTCTGTGACCATCTTTCACATGTCTCCACTGCTGCGATTCGTTTTTTATGAGACAGGCGTGACTTGACACTAGTGTCTGGATGCTTGTCACTTTTAGAGATGCCACAGCAGGGTTCCTGCTGAAAGCCCTCAGCTGGTGACTGGTACCACTTCTAATTTCAGGTGGAACTGGGTTTTTAAAAGTGACTTTGACAAAACCTTAACACAGCTTCAGGGACTAATGCATTTCCTCTTTTGATGTAGCCCAAAGCTTCCAGACAGTGATAAATCTGAGAGGATTAGTGGGTTTGAAAAGTAATATTTATTAACTGAAACAACCATTTCTTTTCCCACCCAGATTTCCTTTCAAAGAAAAAGTAAAATCCCCTCTATCTGAGTGAAATACCTCCTGTGACACAATTGGGTCTAAATGTAGTCAGTTCAATGGTTTTTCCTTCTTAATAACTAAGTTGAATTGACCAGATAGTTGAGTTTATTGATTGTAAAGAAATCTTTTAACTTGTTTGGGAAGAAGAAAAATAAAAAGCAATTAGGCAGGAAAGCATCAGCATCAGTGTTGGTTACTGATGGCTATATCCTGTCTCTGTGGACACTTCTGATTTGGGCATTACTTCCTTCCCCACATTAGATAAGTAAGTGCTCTAATGATGACAAAATTCTTTATTTCTCTCAAAGTTGTTTTACATTTATAGATAGACCTAGAGTTGCTCTCTTCTCTCTCCCCCTCTCTCTCTTTCCCCCTTTTCCCCCTCTCGCCCTTTCCATCTCTCCTCCACTTCCCCATCTTCCCCCTCTTTCTCTCCCTTTTTCCCTCCCCTTGCTTCTCTCCCTCTCTCTCTCCCTCCCTCTCTCATACTCACAAAGAATGATTTTTATTTTTTCTTGAAAAATAAAAAGGAATACTTTCCTTTTTGAAAGAGAAAAATACTGCAATTCAATTACTACATCTAGCATGAAACTGGAATAAATCAAGTTTTAGGATTTCAAATCCATGCCTTGTACCCCGCTGAAGCCTAAAGGTGTTTCTCTAACCATTTATCATTTGTACATCTAGAGTTTAAATCTTTCCTCCTGGCATGAGGGAAAATTCTGGTGCTTCAGGAAATCAAAGGATAGATCTCTTAGATAGTGTTGTTTTAAGACATTGAGGAAAAATTATCACTCAATGAGCCAAGAGAAGGGTTTCATAGGCAGTTAATTTAGAGTCAAGGTTCTTAAACTAGGTTTAGTTTTGATGCTTTTCCACTGAGTATTTGAGCTCTTCTCCTGATCCACACCCACATATTCTGTATAAAAACTGATTTTATTACTGTGTGTGTGTGTGTGTGTGTGTGTGTGTATGTGTGTGTGTGTGTGAGTGTGTGTGTGTAGGTCAGAAGACAACTTGTAGGAATTGGCTTCCTTCTTCCACCCTGTGAGTATCAGGGACTGAACTTAGGTTGTCAGTCTTGGTGGCAAGCATCTTTACTCACACAACCATCTTACAGGCTCTCATAATTTGGTTCTCTTATAATAGTAGGAAGTTTTTGAGTTTAATCCCAAAAAACTTTGCTTTTCTGGCTTCTTCTTGGCTCTACTCTCCCTGGATCTACCATGTATATAAACCAAAATAAAACCAGTTTTTATTCCTTTCAGCCATGCTTCACCAACTTTGTTATTCTCTTGTATTGCTCCTAAAAGCTACATAGTATAGGTATAAGGGTATTTTTTTTCTCTCTATCTTGGTGTATGTGTTGTATCTTTAGTTTCAATATGGAGGTTTTTATGTGTATGTTGGGGGAAGGGTATAGCAATCCTGCTGCCAAAGGGCTGTCACAGAGTGATTACTGCAGTGAGTAGGATGGTGTGAACCAGCCTAGCCCAGACCACTTTCATGTTATTCCCCAATATCTGTTTGCTATGTGGTTACGTGTTTCGTTCCGTGCTGATAGGCATATACTTTGAGTTTCTGCCTGTTAGTGGACAAGTGCTTCAATTTGGCAACTCCTATCAAACCTCTGTTGGATTTCACTTATTACACTGAAACTTGTGGTAATTGACATTCAGGGACAGGGTACAATGTTGATGTCTTGTTAAAATGGCACTGGGTTATTGAGTTCATCTGGGACCCCTATATGAGTCTTGTAATTTGTCTGGATTTCTTTTTCTTTTTCTTTTTTCTTTTTTCCAGACAGGGTTTCTCTTTGTAGCTTTGGAGCCTGTCCTGGACCTTGCTCTGTAGACCAGGCTGGCCTTGAACTCAGAGATCTGCTTACTCTGCCTCCTGAATGTACTGCTGCTGCCTTCTTCAGCAAATCCTACCAGTGTGCGGCACCACAGCCAGCTTGTCTGGATTTTAGTGCAGCAATTGATAGTAGAAGACTTTTACCCTACATCTGTTGGTTGTGTGTTTCAGTTGGGCACTGGACCTGGTTCCACAGACTACTCAGAGAAATGCCTACATCCTCTGCATTAACAGGGTCATCACTATGTGTTGACCTCCATGCTTTACCTGCCCTATGGCTAACTATGATGCTATAGAACTCACATTCTGCTGCTGTACATATCTGTGTGTCATCAGCACCACCTCAGTGATTCTTGGGGGGATAGGGGAAACAGTTCCCAGTGCTCATGCCCAATAAAGAGTTCTAATATACTTGTTGCCCTAACAGCCAACTGTAAATAGATTGGAAAAGACTGGGTCCAATCCAATGCTTCGAGCAAACAATATAATGAGGGAATGATTTAGGCTACTAAGCTCAGAGTCCCCATGTTTGTTTTTAACAATTCAGATCATAGGAACAATTTTAGGAGGAGAAAAATAATTTTAGCTTGTGATTTTGGAGGTTTTGGCCTATGGTCAATGGTCAGTTGTTACCATAACTGTGGGACTGAGATGAGGCAAAAACATCAGAGGACTGATAAATGGCTTCTTAACTCATGGTAGCCAGGAAACAGATTAAGACAGACAAGAAGAGCTTAGGGCCAAAATGTCCTTCAAAACCATACCTCTTTGTGACAGGTACTTTCTGTCTAGGCCACACCACCTTATATTTCCAGTATCTTCCCCACATAGTGCCACCAGCTGAGGACAGCATCTCGCATTATTCCCAGGGAAACACAGTTATTATATAGAGCCCTTGTAGGATGGAGTATGTTTCTTACATGCAAGCTTTAGTTATACATGTTTATGCTTTTACAGGTTGGCACATTTTAAATGGTTCTATCCACACGTGTTTCAACCATTGGTGTCATCTGTAGATTAATTACTTCACCATGAGCAAGCTGCCCGTTATGATTTGAGTTATGGAAACACCCTGTGGAAGGAAGCCTGGCACAGCCACAGTGAACTCCTTCCTTACTGAAATGAAAACAGCGCCTACACAACAGAGCTGCTCTTGAGCCTCCAGGATGTCCCATTCCAAGAAAAAAGAGCATCCACCTCCTTCTCCTTCCTGTGTGTCTTCTGATGCTACTTCCTGCCCTCCCCCATGAGGTAAGGAGCCCTTTCCATTATGTGCTTCTACTGCCCTGATGCCTTGACATGGGACCTCTGGAACCATAAGTCACACTTAATCTTCCTCCCTTGTACATTGGGAATCACCACCTTCTGGGTCCACCACCACCTCTGAGAAGTTCCTGTTGACATGCTGAGTGATCAGGGATTATTCCATGCATTTTAGGGAGTGGCATGATGGATCAGAACTTGAGTTCAGATTTTCATACCCAGGTAAAAAGCCAGGCTCAGCCATAATTTGCCTGTAACTCCAGTAGGTCCCCTGCTGGCTTCAAGTTGTAGAAATTGTGTCTCAAAAGAGTACAGAAGGGAGTGATAGAACAAAGCATCTTATTCTTCTGTGTTATCAGAGTATAAGCACAAGTGCACATGCAGGTATATTCATAAGTGTGTGTGTGTATTTGTGTGTGTATTCATGTAATATGTGTGTCTGTATTCATGTAATATATATATATGTGTGTGTGTGTATATATATATATATATATAATCACACAAATTGAGTACATATACTCATACTCATATACTTCTCTCTCTCTCTCTCTCTCTCTCTACATACACACACACACACACACACACACACACACACACACACACAGAGTGTGCACTGTTTGGTGCACTTCCATTTATGATAATGTACCCTGGCCATCTCTGTAGTCCAGTTCCCTAATTGGGGACATCCCAGAACAAAGTCAGGACTCAAATTTCATTCAGTTGTATGAACTGTCAGAAACTTCTTAACATTAGAGGCTTCTTACTAACCATCAGCTTTATTCGCAAGAATTTAGAATTCTGGCACCATAGACAATGATCTGGTTTGATTAATGTCATGAATAGCCATGAATAATTCCTTATCTAAGGTCTTTTCCCAGTGAAAAAATAAAAATGTCTGGGAATTCCTTGTTCCACAGATCCCCAAGAGATCAATTAAAGTCATGGATACAAGGTAGAATAACTGATGTCATTTCAGACATTCACATTCTAATCTTCAGAATCTTGGAATAGTTGCATGATGAGAGAGACTGCTGATATGACAAATATCAGAACATGGAGGTAGGTGATTACCCTCTACTACCCAGGTAGAACAAATACAATCTAAATGGTTCCTATACTAAGGAGGTAGGAGGTTCAGTATTGAGAGGTTCAGTATTGAGGAAGGAGATGCAAGATGGGTATAGAGGTCAAAGTCCAGAGACATTTGTATTGCTACCTTTTAGGACAGAGAAATGGGCAACAAGACAAGGATCTAATGGCCTCTCTACAAGCTGGAAAAGTTAAGGAAATAGATTTTTCACTAAGGTCTCCAAAGAAACCAAACCAGATGATTGAATGGGAAAAAATGAAATAAAAGGAAGAGGACATGACAATTCCTAAAGTATGGGAAGGGTTTTAATAGTAGATATAAGGGGAAAAGCTGGCAGAGGGGAGAGTCCAGACTGAACATGGCTGGCAGATTAAACCAAATCATGAGAGAAGAGATGGGGAGGGAGAGCAAGAGAGGAGCCACAAACCAAGAGAGATGGCTTGGGCCAAGAGGTCAAGAGACCAAGAGACAGGCATAATATAAATGGCTGAGTTATATAAAGATCACGTTGGGGAAGGGAAAGGGAAGCCCAGTCCCTGGGAGGGAGGGATTTACAGTAGGGGGTGGGGTGAGGAGTGCTGGGAGCAACCAAATGTCTTCAGTGAGGCTTGTCCCAGACGTCTCTGAGACCTAATAATAATGTCTTGGTTTTTGCTCAATGAGATAAATTTTGGACTTTGATTTCTAGAAATACTAATGAACAAATGAATGAATGAATGAATAAAAATAAATAAATAAATAAATAAATAAATGCATTTATGGGGTTTCTTCAGCTACTAAGTTTATGGTACTGTTATAGCAGTGATAGGAAGCCAACATCCAAGGCCATCTCTTCTGTATAAATGCAGTTCTGCATTCTTACTGGTCCCGCTGCAGGTGTCCTGGAGCACTGTGTGTGACACACAACACATTTTCACCATGCTCCGCAGATCTCAGCAGATATTACTAGAGACTCAGGACTTCGTTGTTGATGATTGACAGCTGATGTCTGTCATGCTTCACTATTTCCTCTTCCCTGCTTGCTAAGGTGATTAGAAAGTGCCATCTTCCATTCCCTGGAGATAGCCAGAAGTTTATCCATCCAAGTCCTGGAATTCAGGTGGGAAGTTCTATCCTGGCTGCATTCCATAATCATGATAAAACCAAAGCTGAGGTAGAAGTTAGGAAGACAGGATAAATTATGGGACATGGGAAAGAAAAGGTTTCCTCTCTCAGGAGACTGGTGACAGCCCTGCCCATGGAGAGGCAAGAGCCACAGGACATGAAAGGCTGCCACAACAGAGTTAATATATCTTTCATATGTGGGTATTTAATTTTAACTACCAATAACTCAAATGTAAGGCACAGATATATATGACCTTGGCAAGGGCCTCATTCATTTCCTAAGACACTCACTGTCCACTCCGCTTGCTGTGCAGGTGTCCCTTTACTGTACTGGTTATAACTCTCTCCTCTTCATGACTGTTTTAAACCACAGTGAAATGCAGCTCTTTCTCTGAGAAGTTCATATCTGTGGTGACCTGGGTTGTGTCTTTCTTCAGAGAACTCCTCTTTTAACCCTTCCTGTAAGCCTTCATTTAAATTATTTATCTTTATTCATGCTGGACATTCCTGAAATTCCTTTTTTTCATGAAAGCCATGATTGCCAGTGTGGCTTCTGTTGAGAGCTCTAGAAGATAAGGAGCTATGCCTCCTACCTCTGTGTACCACACTGATGACAAAGCCATGTACCCTCCTCTGTACTGCAAGTCTTTTCAGAACAGTGGCTGCTCTACTGTCACCAGAAAATTATTTGAAAGGTGTCACATCTTGTGGTGAGGTATAAGTTCCTCCCTCTCAACATTTTAGCAATCCAGGGGTGACCTCTACAATCTTGAGACTTTCAGCATGCCAAGCAGGAGGCTAAAATCACATGATGCATCTTTAAGAATACTTGGCCACAGTTGTTTATTCATGTGTTTCTTTGAGGAGATTGGTACTTTTCTTGTTGCTGTAGTAAGATACCCAAGAGAGTCATGGGCTTGCTTGGCAATGATGGTGTACACCTTTAATCCCAGCATTTTGGAGGCAGTTGCAGATGGATCTCTGTGAGTTCAAAGCCAGCTTGGTCTACAGAGGTAGTGCCAGGAGAGCTGGCACTGTTACACAGAGAAACCCTGGCTTGAAAAACAAACAAAGAAACAAAGAACGGGCTCATTTTGGCTCACAGTTTCTGGAGGTACAGTCCATCATGGCAATGACAGCATGTCATTGAGACTGCCTCTAAGTGTTGTGGTAAGAGTCTGAGGCTGATGGTCATTGTGTCCACAGTCAGGGAGCAGGAAGAGACAGAGAGAAGGGGTGGTGGCTTGAAAATGGCCCCCATAGGGAGGCATGGCTTTGTTGGAGTGTGGCCTTGTTGGAGAAGGGGTGTCACTGTGTGACACGCTTTACTTCTTGTTGCCTGCAAATCAAGATACAGGACTTGTAATGACCTCTCTGGCACCATGTCTGCCTGCATACCACTATGCTTCTTGCCATGATGATAAGATGGAATAAACCTTTGAAATTGTAAGCAAGCCCCCAATGAAATGCTTTTCTTTATAAGTATTACTGTATCATGGTGTCTCTTCACAGCCTTGACTCCCTAATAAGACAGATGTATACTGGCACTTACCTGGCTTTCCTGCTGCAGCCTGTGTCCAGATGGATCTGCTTCCAATTAGACTTCTCCGGAAAAGCTCTCACAGACACACCTGGAGAGTTGTCACATCTTCTAAGTGATTCTAAACTCTAGTCGGGTTGGCAATGAAGGTGATCTACCACGGGAGTTTGGGTAGTAGTTTATAGTATGTAAGGAAGGACTTTTAGGGTGGGGTAGATGACTTCAGATCAGTTTATGCCCTTGGGATCCTCCTGGAAATGGTCCTCTGTGCTGTCACTGATTCTCACTCTATCAAGGTGTACAACTGATACTCATTCTTTGAAGGTGACTTGGTTTCAAACCCAGGCTTGGGCAGTTAGGGAAGATCACCAGGTCAGGACATAGCAGAGGCAATACCAAGTAAACTGAACCATGAACTTTGACCTGGTTGGCTCCTTAGGTAGAAGGACCATCATGGATTCTATCCAAGTTAAGAATGTTCAAGCATTGGTATAAAAACCAACTGTTGCATATGTACAAGGCTTCAAGATTTTCCCATATAACCACCCTGGAAGGAGTTAACTTCCCTTTCCTCTTCCTCAATCTATAAAAATTATTACATCACTAAGGATTCCTAACTATTGGTGGAATATCTTTGAATGGCTAGTAAGGAAAATTTGAAAATGTGACCTTTTGTTGTGGCTCACATAGACCCTGAGAGAGAGAGAGAGAGAGAGAGAGAGAGAGAGAGAGAGAGAGAGAGAGAGAGAGTCTCTAAGAGAAAAGCTTGTACTCACTCAAAAATTCTTTGAAATTTTATTAAAGGACATAAGGTGTTATGAATTTATTTTCAAGGCTGTATGGTTTCAAGCCCAAACTAAACTCTCGTGTACATGTATGGCACTGGGAGCTGAATCCATGGCCTTGCCCATGCTAGGCACATGCTCCATCACTCAGCTGTACACCTCAGCTTTTCCTTTTATTTTTATTTTTATTCTTAGGTTTGAGAGAAAGTCTTATTAAACTGCTCTGAATGCTCTGCAACTCACCTTGCAGCCCAGGCCAGCCTTGAACTTGAAATCCTCTCACTTCAACACAGGATCATAGGCCTATGTCACTAGGTTTGGCAAACAACAGTTTTCAGAAAATACTTGATCTTTTAGGAGCTTATTCCACAGCATGTCTATTTCTAAAGCTTAATTGCAACTAGAATTAATGTTAGAAAAATGAAATCTCAAAAGACCACTTGGGAGCTTTGGGACTATGCTGCAGGCAGCCACCCTGGCAGACTCTGGCAATCATGGCTGCATGCAAGGTGGTACATTATGAGACAGGCCATGCCTGTGCTGAAGATTGTAGTGTGTGCTCCTCCTCCTCCAATGGAATGCTTTGGAATACTCATCCTGTAGTTACTTCCACTTCAGTGATGACTGGAAGTGGGCATAAAGGGAAAGGGAGCTGGAAAGGTAGGTAACATTCCTTTACGTGAGTGTCTCCTTCCTGGATTCCTCCCTTTCTTTCTTTTTAGGGCACAGAAACCCTCCCCTCTATGATCTACATCAAATCCTACTCATTATATGATTCTTCTCCTCAGCTGGAAGAACTGCCTTGGTCTTGTTAGTGATTCTTACTTGCCTTGCCCATATGCCAATCACTCATCAATTTACATGTGCCCATTTAGTCTCTGTGTTCTTTTTATTTTATTTTATTTTATATAACATAGTCCAATTAAATGAAAACAAACATTTATACACAATATTTGGGAATTTGGGCGTCGTTCTTTCCAAACTACTTCCTGCTGGTAAGGGGCGCTGTCTTGGGGGATTCGAAGAAGATTCAGATATCCTGGCTGTAGTCTGTAGGGCTGTTTTGTCCAGCTGTTTTGAATGTAGGATCAGCTTGTACTCTGTTTCAGGCGGTCTGGCGTGATCAAACCACATTAGTCTGGAAGGAATCCACATCTTTTCATTTTCTGTGGAAACAAAAATAGAAATCCTTTTCCCCAGTAACTTGTCCTTCAACTTAAATTTTGGAGTCAAAGCATTTTTTTTAGTTTAGTATATTATTTTACATGTCGATCCCAGTTCCCTCTCCCTCCCGCCCTCCCTCCCCCCAGCCCTCCCTCCCTCTCTTCTTCCCTCCCTTTTACCCTCTCTGCCCTCTCACATGCACTCTAAACACCCTCCCCTCCCATCCCCCCACCCCAATTCCATATGTAGGGGAATGCCATCCAGTTGGGGTCATGTAGATCTGACAGGTCCTGTGAAGTAGGAACTAGGGCTTCTCTCCTGTCTCTAGATTAAGGCAGTTATCCCTCCATGGGGGATATGTTCGCAAAGTCCTTTTGTGCACCAGGGATACATCCTGGCTCCACTGTCTGAGGTCTCTTAGACTGCTCAGTCCTTCTGGCTGAGACCCATAATCAGGGGGCCTGAATCAGTCCCATGCTGGCTTCCCAGCTATCAGTCTGGTGGCCATTAGCTCCTCCTTGTTCAGGTAAGCTGTCTCTATGTACTTCTACCGCATGGTCTTGTCCTCTCCATCTGCTTCTGGGTTCTAGTTCGACTCAGTGTTTATGTATGGGTGTTTGCTCCAATTTTCAACAGGCATTAGTTGAGGGCTCCATGGAGAAGTTAGTTGTTGATCTCACTCTCCAGGAAGGGCATTTATGATAGCCTTTCCATGGAAGCTCAACTTGTTAGTTGGGAGCAGTCTTATAGTTCTCTCGACCTTTCTTTGTGTTCAATTTTATCTTCAAACCAATATTGGCTCCCTCTTTTATGTTCTCTCTCTCTGTCTCTCTCTCTCTTTCCTATCTTCTATTCCTAACCAGGCTCAATCTTCCTGGTCGCACATGTTTTCCTTTCCTCCCCCTCATTTTCTCCTACTTCTCTCTCCATTCGCTGTCCTCCCCCACTTCACCTGAGCTCTGGGGGACTTGTCCCTTCCCAGTTCTGTGAGGGACTTTATATGAATCTCTTAGAATACACCTTGTATCCTAGTTCGTCTGGTGATGTGAATTATAGGCTGGTGATCATTTGATCTAGGTCTAAAATCCATATATGAGTGAGTCTCTGTGTTCTTTAGTTTGTTAGATTTAAGTCCTGTGGCAGCATCCTTAGTAAGGACTTTCTGAGGGCAGAAACTTCATCCTAACTTTTCTTTATCCTTCACGGGACTCAACTGTAGCAACTCAGGGTATCTGTTCCATCATAAATGGTACTTAAATTTTGGCATATAAAAGACCTTTAGGAGGAGTTTCAGAAAATGTCTGGCAAGTCTCAGTGATTCTGACTCCTACAGACTATTTATATGTATACTGAATCCAATTAAAATGTAGTCATTAAGGGATAATTATATACTAGATAGCATCGATTACTATGGACAGAACCACAAAGGGATGGTGTGGGGTAGTAGCATATATCCCAGAATAGTGAAATGTGCTGGATCTTTAAGTAAAGAAAAATTTCAAAGTAGAGTAGTGTACAGCAAAGCAGCTGCCACAGTAGGAAGAGCAGCCAAGGGAGCTGCTGGCTGGAGGCTGACTATACTCCCCTCGAGGGTGCACCCCAATGTTCATTCAAGTATTGTATACAGATTCAACTTGACTCGCTGTCTGGGACAATCAGGTTTCATAAACAAAAACCTTGCCTTAAGCTTGAGCTTTTCTGTAGCATGAAACACAAAAGCCAGAGCCAAATGTCAATCAAGTTGCAGTCCACCTATAAAACACATTCTATTGGAGGACAGGTAAACGCACTTCCATAATATTCATGCCAATAAGAATGGACATTTTCAGATGCTTTGCCTTGATGTCTGTAGAGATATGCTAACATTAACCGTATTTTGGCCTTTCCTTCACATAACACTGTGCTCATTGAGATGACAAATCCTTCACAGATCAGCTTCTGAGTGAGGATGCTAATGTAAAGTGTTGTCACTAACTGTCGCATCCATCTATTGATTGTATCATCTTGTCCATAAACTAGCACGACTTGCACTGGGGACCAGATGAATGTATTCTAAGCGGAACAAAGGACACACAAGTATATCATTGTTTTGTGACCGGTGATTTATTTTTAGGACAGTATGAAATTGTACCAGCATCCTTTTATCCTTTTTACTGAGTAAGGGATGGCCTTTCCCCTCTTGCTTCTGTCTGCTGTTAAACGTGTTGTTTTTATAAAGTGTGGACGCTTATATCAGAAAAGCTATCGGATTGTTTCTGATGGGAACATATGTTTTCAAAAATAAAGCCTATGAATTTTTTATTTTAAAGCGTGCTTTTTTACAGTAGCAGCATAATCTGCAGATGGTGCAGCTGATGTGACTATCTAACTGGTTGTTAAAGAGTTTATTCTACATTAAATTGATTCCCAAGGGTTGTGTTTTTCAGTGCTGTTATGACCACCAACCTTTCTTATTGAGAAGGTCAACAGGCCTGATATGAAGTCTTGTAAATCATCAGCTTACTCCTTCTATAATATCTAATATGTCCCAGTTCACATGCCTTAAAAATTACAAACCATGGCAATACCATGTATCAACCAAATAAATCAGCTGTTATAAACCTGGGTTTTCTTTTGGTGTTAGACAGATTCATTTCTGTGCCCCTCACAGGATTTAACTGCCTTTAGTGCAATAGACAGACCTCTCTTTTTATCCAGAGAGTTGCCATGCAATCTGTTTCCAATACCTCAGACACACAACTGGCCCCATGGCACTAACTGTGGCTCCTGGAAATTCTGAAGAACAGATGCAAAACAGTCAACATTATGATCATTTTCATGTTTGTAATTAATGACAACTCTCCAGTTTTACTTATATGCTATGTCTATGATAGGCCAGATTAGGGGACAATAGGGACCTGGCTCCTGGCTTTTCAGTCACTAGACTGTATTGGAGACTCTTCTATGGATGGGTTTAGAGTCCCGCTTCTTTACATTTCTGTAGACTGCTCACTGATGGGAGAGTAAAGAACCTGTATTAAAGTTGGAGTGTTACTGATTCTTCACAGCATGCTTCCCCACAAGTGGACCCTGAGGGACCTTTAGTTTTCTTGAGAAAGTCTGTGTTATAAATTCATTTGTTAAGATAGGAATATAGTCAACCATGCTTTCTAGTTTTATTAGCTAAAGGTAAAGGGAGGAGAAGGGAATCCCTCTGTTAGGCTGAGTAGAGATAGGTCTAGAAGCAGAGGGTGTGGATTTTGGTCCTGTTTCTGTCACTGATGACCCTGGTAGTGCTCTGAGTATCTCAAACACAGCCAATCCTCCTTAATTGCATGGTGCAGATTTGTGAATTTGCCTCCTTTCTCAAATTTATACACAGCCTCTAGACAAATTATCGTCCATTATAGTCTCATGGTTATTTGTGGACAGGGGAGGGACAGTGATACACACATTTCCAGTTAAGAGAGATTCTGGCACAAACAAGACCTTTTAAAAATTCTCGTTTTTAGAAATAAGCTTTTTGGTGTTGTTTTCTAAACTAAGAAGTGACTAGAGAGGCTTTGCTTACTTACCGCAAGCTGTGTCATATTTCAAAAGAAACAGTGTGGGATATTTTGGTTTCCTTTTACAGTCAAAGTCTCCACAGTGAGATGTGCTGTCCTGAAGAAGGCCTTGTAATGCTATCTCCTTCTTTTTAGTTTTGCTGTTGTTGTGATGGTGTGTGTGTGTGTGTGTGTGTGTGTGTGTGTGTGTGTGTGTGTGTGTTTGTAGTTTTGAGACAGGGTTTCTTTGTGTAGGCCTGGCTGCCCTGAATTCACTTTGTAGACAACCTTGACCTCAGATATCTGCCTGCCTTTAATCCCAGCATGTGTCACCACTGCCTGGCCCTCAGTCTCATTCTTAACTGTCTTTCAGCATGAAGTAGCCGCTGATTCCAGGAGATCCCCCTTCTAGGTCATAGCTGGCTTTCTCTCTGGGCTGTTTACATTTTTATTGTTATTGTCTCTATATATTTATGTAAATCTCAGGCCCTACAAGGTTCCAGCTCAACTGATAAAATATCTGCTTTTGTAAAGAGCAATAACAGCAGCCAAGAAGCGTTGCTCATTCAAGGACAATGGAGGCTCCACAATCTTTCACATCCAGGCTTGTCTTAGTGGAAGATGATGCTGAAATAGGAGTAGGCCTGTTAGCTAGAAACAATTCAAGGATTGAATTCAATAAAAATTCCCTTGGGTTTCTGCATAAAAACTATTGAATTGGCTGTAAATGAGCACAATGCACCTTCTATTTTTTTCTTATCTTTTCCCATTGTAAAATCCTTGATTTAGTTTATTACACATTAATGAATCTCCATTGACTTACCTAACTGGTATATTTAAATATCCATTTCATTTACAGTTAGGTATTCAAATATCCTTTTCATTAAAAAATATGCTCGAAAAGGGATATAACAGCTTGTTCAACCATTCTTAATAGCTCCTTTGGAGACTCTGTGCTCTCAGCTAAATCCAAACTTGCAGAATGTCATTATGAAGGAGCATTGAGTCAATTCAATTGCTCCTAGAGTCTATGGCAGTCTGTCATGTCAGAGGTACACCATAGATCATGTTCATTTTCATTTTGCTAATTGTTCATTTCATGGGGTTCTCCTGACTCAGGAGGTTTGAGGTGTATGGTCTAATCACCTTTAACTCCAGTTGAGACACAACAGGCACACACAATAGGCAGAGAGCATGCTTGTGCTCAGTGTGCAGTTTAGCCATTTGCCCAGTGATTCTCAAACTGGGGCTCTTGATTCCTTTGGGGGAATTGAATGATGCTTTCACAGGGGTGACATATCTAATATTCCACATATCTGATATTTACATTATGATTGATAAAACAGCAAAATTGCAGTTATGAAGTAGCAATGAAAATAACTATGGTTGGGGTCACCACAACATGAGTCTAAGCATTAGGAAGGTTGAGAGCTACTGGTTTACACCATAACCATCACCTTGATGAAACAGAGAGCTGTTTCTGCATCCCCAGAGGTGTCCCATCCTTTTCCCCCATCAGTGCCCTTACCGTGGAGGTAAACACTGTAGGTAGGATAGTGATGTCCATTACCTTTGGTTAGCTTAGTTTTGTAATATCTTTGGCTTCACATAAATGAATCCTTTTTGATGTATGTTTTTTTGCCTTTTCTTTTACTTGTCATAATAGCCATCACATTTGCCCACCTCATTTTATACAGCATCTCATTTCTTTTAGTCTTGAACAGCTTTCTATTATGTGAACATACTAGAACTCAGCTCAGTCTCTTACTACAGTACATTCAGTTGGCTTGGGAGGTAGACTGTGAATAGAATATTCTGAAATATGTGTTTTGTGAGGTGTGTACTGATTTCTTTGGAATATACATTTTAGTGTGGTCATGTGAGTGGAGGAAGATGTTGTTAGACTATAAGCAGTGCTGGTTTTCCAAAGTGATTACTCTCTAGTGTACTGGAGTAAACAAGTTCAAGTTGTCATGCATTCTTGCCAACATTTGCCATTACCAGTCTTTTTAAAAATGTGGTCATTCTGGTGAGGGATCAGTGGTATGTCTCTGAATTTATTTTACATAATACTTCTTAACTGTTGTTGTTTAGACCATTTGCATTCATTTCCTATTTAAATTTTGTGTGTGTGTTCCCTGGTGCGTCTCTCCTGAAAGTAGTAATAACACAGGATCAGACTTGGGATTGCATGTGGCCAGAAAAATGATGGTAATCCTTTTGGACCATGGTTTCATGGTTGCTGGACACTTGTCTTGGGTTCATTATCACACAGTGGAGCATAGACTCAAATTGAGTGTACTTGTTGCCATTGATTGATATTGGATACCTTCCATTTGCATTTTAGCCACACTCTATCTTTCATCCCTTTGTGGGAGGCTGGCTGGGGTGGGGGCATGCATCCTGATTTTTCTTTTGTCATTTCATGTGGGTTTAGTCAATGTGCAACATGATCCTGAAGATCTGAGGGGATGTGGGAGAGAAGAGAAAATTAAAAGCTGTGTTACACTTCTTTAAGTTGCTGCAAGTTGGCTGTGCCCAAGCTCTCACAACCCCTTCTGGTGATCCTCTGTATGTAGTACTGGCTCCGGCCGGTCAAACTCCTTCCATAAAGTCTCAAGCAAGGAATATCTAGAGCCCCCATGACCAATGCTGCAGCCTTACACTGTCTCCATGAGTTCCTTGTATACTGCCTTGTCTGATTGGCAGGGACATGGAGGTTACACTTCAACAGATATTCCATTTAGAAAGCCCATGATGCACATCAAGGAAACTCTGTCTAGTAAGTGGCTCCCATCCTCCTAGTAAGGTTTGTTCCTTCTTCTTGACCCTAAACGGGACTTGGCTATTTTTTGATGTATCTCTACTAAGTCTGTTCATCTTAACCTGACTATGTCCTAGATCATGGACTGGTCTGTGCTCAGACTTGCATGGAGAACATAAGTGCTTAGGCCCAATGCTATTGGTGTTAGATTGGGAAGTAGTAGGTATTTCCTGGGCATACAACCTATTGGCGAGAACTTAATGAACTATTTATATCTACTTGCAAAGGGACTGGGAAATATGGCCTCTGAATTTATGTGTGTGTGTGTGTGTGTGTGTGTGTGTGTGTGTGTGTGTGGTGTGTTTGAAAAGAGATTAGATTCTTGTAAAGTTATCACAAATGTGTATACCTCTTGATAAGCCATTTTATATTCTGAATAATCATAACAGCTTACATCAATGACACAGGAGAATACACAGGCTGGAATACATGTGCCTACTAACTTGCATGTTTGTGATGAATCTGTAATCCCATGAGACATCATGGCAAGTGTGGCAGTGTTACCACAATTCTAAATCCACTCTGTATTTTGAACTATGTTAAAAGTAGTTGAATATTGGACAACAGACCTAAATGACAAGACCCTCTAAAACACACACAGGAGAAAAGCTTTGTGACTTCAGAAAGATGTCATAGTTACAATGCAAAAGCATGGTTCATGCAGAAAATCTGTGCTCTTATACAGGAAGTGTTTGCTCTACACTGGTCAAAAGGATGAGCTGTAGCCCTAGGCCTTGTTCATGCTGTTAGAAATTGATTTGTTATATATATTTATTTTCCAGTTACACATTATTTCTAATAAAAGTGTGAAAATAGAGGTGTTTCTGTAAAACTAAACTGAAGGCATTAAAAAGTGGAATAAATACTAAATTGCTTTGGGAAGTATGCTGTTGAATTGAGGGTAGGCTAGGTAATTGCAATATTAATAGTATTTCAATTTCTCATTGAAAAACAATCCTAAAAAATATTGTGCATGCATGATAGGCATAGTTTCTGCAAAAGAAAATATGTGGAACTCATATAAATGAGCCAATATTCAGAATGAAAGTGTTGGCTATATACATACGGAAAGACCGCTGAGCAATGTGCACATATATATTAGTGTGAAGCTAAAGTGTGTAAGATACTTAGAAATAATTTGAAAGTTTTTGTTTTACTAACTTACTAACTCCTGTTGCAATGGCTTCATCAAAATATTATGAAGAATAATATTAGAATGTTAAAGTATTTTCTATTACAATGATATACATTCCTCCCTCCCCCAAGACAGGGTTTTTCTGTAGCTCTGGCTGTCCTGGAATTCAGTCTGTAGATTAGACTGGCCTCCAACTGAACTCAGAAATCTTCCTGCCTCTGTGTCCCAGGTGCTGGAGTTAAAGGTATGTACCAAAACTTCCTGCAACTATATACATTTTTCTTCTGTCTTATATGTCCTTTTCAACCAGAAGAAACATTTTACAGTATTTACATTGTGCTATTAGGCTAATTTATATTGTGTAGATATTTAGTATTTATAATATAATTTTTCTGTCTTTTATTTTATGAATTATTTTATTTAGTTTAAATTAAAATTAGACTAATATAATGTATTTTAATTTTATTCTTGTTATCTCTTCTCTCCCCATCCAAAAACCCTGTCTTAGTTACTTTTATACTACCATGAGAAAACACCATGACCAAAGTAACTTACAAAAGAAAATATTTTGTTTGGAGTCTATGGCCATCAAGGCATGACAGCAGGCAGGCTAGGGTGGCAGCTGAGAGCTTGCACCTTTATTTACAAGTAGAAGGTGGAAAGAGAGCTGACTGGGAATAGCTGTAATGCCTGCACTATGATCTGTTCCACAAATCGGGCTAAGGCCTAGAGATTGAAATAAAGAGACAAGACAGCAGGTCATTCGTTAAATGGCAATGTCAAAATGCCAAATGCTGAATGCTGTTTACTAAGGGGATAGAACGGGCTTAAATACTGCCTTACAGCACAGTGGAAAATTACAGGATTTTTAGGCTTAGCTCCTCCCCACAAGGTGTTTGTTAACAAATCAGGAAGAGTACCAGTAACAGCTTTGGGGCAATGAGTTCTGGCCAACAACTTCAGGCTTGCTCAGGGTGCCTCTGGGGTTCATGCAGGGCCCTACAAACAGCATGTGAGTTTGAAACCTCAAAGTTCATCCCCAATGGCACTGTTCCTCCAACAAGAGCACATCACCTCTTCTTCCCGAACAGTTCCAGCTGGAGACCAAGTATTCAAATAATGAGCCAATAGGCAGTTCTCATTCAGATCACCCTGTTATGAATATGTTTTTTCCTGCCAGCCAGTCTGGTCCCACCGCCACACCAGCCCCAAATAATACACAAAGACTCTGTATTTGATATAATCCTGTTGGCCAGTTACTAGTTTCTTATCGGCTAGCTATGTCTTAATTATTAACCCATTTCTATTAATCTAAGTATTTACTGGAGAGAAGGGCCAGCATTCTGCTCTCTCCAGTCTCTCCATGCTGACTCCTCCCTACTACTTCCTCTTTCCTCCTTGTCTCTTAGTCCCTCCTATCTTCCTTTCCTATTGGCCAACAGTGCTTTATTTATTAACCAATAAGAGAAACATAGAGAATGACATCTCCTATCACCACCCCCAAAAACAAAACCAAAATTACTGAATATCAAAGCAAACTGGCCAAAACAAAAATACATTAAGACAGAATCAAAGCAAACAAACCAAACCAAAAGCAAAGAAAAACAAAAACCATTAAGACACAAATACAATACCAGACAGAAGCAAGGCAGAACAAAAAGTGTAAACATACCTATGCACCCACATGTGCACACACACACACACACACACATACACACACACACACACACACACACACACACACACACACACACACACAGAGGTCTGCTTGTTCTGTATTAGCCAATTAGTTCTGGGTATGGGGCCTACCCTAAAAGATGTCATTAATATGCCCAGTGACACTCCATTTGGGAAAACTGGTTTTCTTTTTCTTTGCCAGCAAATATCAATCACAACTATTTTCTTTCTTTCTTCTTTCTTCCTTTCTTCCTTCTTTCCTTCCTTCCTTCCTTTCTTCTTTTGATTTTTTTAAGACAGGGTTTGTCTGTGGCTTTGGAGGCTGTCCTGGAATTAGCTCTTGTAGACCAGGATGGTCTCGAACTCACAGAGATTCACCTGCCTTTGCCTCCTGAGTACTGGGATTAGAGGCATGCACCACCACGGCCCAGCCACAACTATTTTCTTAGTTAGGAATTGGACTTTGTGTGTACTACACTCCCCATTCTCAGTGCTGGGATCTCACCTGGCTTTCATTTATGCAGGTTTTGTGCATATTGCCACAACCTCTATGAGTTCATACATGCATCAGTAGTATTTTGCCTAGAAGATGTTATTTCCTTGAAGTCACTCACCATCTGACTTTAGAATCTTCTTTTCATCCATTTCCATGTATGTCCCTGAACCTGGGAAGGAGGGTTGATAAAGGCAACCTATTTATGGCTGAGTGCTCCAAAATGTCCTACTGTCTATATCTTGTCCAGTCATGAATATTTTTGTCGGTTACCACTGACTGCAAGAAGAAGCTTCCCTGATGAGTGTTAAGCAAGGCATTGATCTATTGGTATAGCAGTATGACATTAGGAATCATTTCATTGCTACGTCCCTTTAGCAGAATTGTGGTTGTAGTCTCTCCCCTAGGTCCATGACTTATTGAGTTCCAGTATTTGTCACATTACCAATGTCAGGTATATGTCTCATCTCATGGAGTGGGCCTTAAATCCAATGAGGGAGGGAGAGTGGCTTGTGCCACTATTGTAACTGTGTGTCATACAGGCAGGTCACTGTTGTAGGTTTCAGAGTTTGCAGCTGGGTGATAGTGATGTTTATCTTTCTCCTCTGGTAGCAGGTAGAGTACCTTCTAAATCCATGAATGCTAGTCAGCAGGGGTGAAACTTATTTTGGGGTACCAGCTCTATTTTCCAATCTTCAGTGACATAAGTTAGTTGTGCAATAGGGCCTTTCTGTCATTTTGTGGAGAGCAACCAACAGCCTTGACAATGGCCTATGATACAACAAGATATAACATGATGGTCGCTGGAAATTTTACATGATGTCATAAAATCTTTAATTGGAGCATTGTTTTCCTCATTATATAGTGACTCCCTTTAGCCTCCTTTCATATCAGAAAGCTTCTACAACAGTAGGTTTCCATATGGCTTTTCAAAAAGCTTTTAGTGTTAGTTGTCCCTTCCCATATTGTCTCCTTTACCCTGACATCCCATCCCTATCCCCACTTAACCCTGCTATTGTGGTTTCCCTATGTTTCTTTAAACACTATACCCTATTTGACCTTTTACAGAGAATCCCTTCCTCCCCCTGATTCCTTAAAAACTACTCAATCTCTGTGGTTATTTGGACTGAAACATTTGTCTTAAAAGCTAACCTCCACCTGTAAGAGACAAACATGCAATATTTGTCTTTGGGGGTATGGGTTATCTCACTCTGATTGATTATTTCTAGATCCATCCATTTACCTGCAAACTTGGTAATTTTTAAAACAGCTGAATAACATTCCATTGTATAACTCCACCACATTTTTTATTATCTATTCATCAGCTGGTAGACATCAGAACTATTTCTGGCTGTTATGAATAGAGCAGTAATGAACATGGATGAGCAAGACAGAGTTCTTTGGATATATGCTCAATATTAATTTAGCTGGATCTTGGGGTAGATAGACTTTTCAATATTCAGAAAAACTTCCACACTGATTTCTGTGGAGAGTAGGCCAGTTTGCACCCCTACTAGAAATGAATATGTTTCCCCCTTTCCCCACATTTTTGAAACAATTTCTGTATTTTTAATTGGCATTCTGGAAGCCACTTTTTTTCTAAATTGTTTATCATTCAGTTACAATATCATTCATCAATTTAAAAAATATTTTCCTAAGACTTTTTGATATAATTAGTGTTACTTAGGTATGTAAGTTTGCATCTGTATGCATATGATTTTTGCATCCGTGTGTGGGGGCACAATTGTGTGCAGCTGGATGTGTATATGTGTGCATGTGGATGCCTGACACTGACATCAGATGTCTCCACCCACTGCTCTTCACTATCTGTATGGAGGCAATGTCTCTTGGTGAAGCTGGAGCTCATCATGCTGACTAATCTGCCTAGTCAGATTGTTCCAGGGATTTGTGTTTAAATGGGCTGAGATTACAGACAGACTGCCACACCTACCTGGCATTTCCTTGGTTTCTGGAGATCCAAAAGTAGGTCCTCATATTTTCAGCCAGGCATTTTCCTTGCTGGGCTACCTCTCTGGGCCTTATTTTGCACATTAAAATCTTACCGTTTTTCTCTTATTTACCTATTAAGAGGTTGTTGCTACCCCTTCCCTTCCCAGACAGGAGGAAAGACAAGCTATAATATTATGAGCAGCCCTGACTGACATAGCAGTTCTCAGAGGAAAGCAGTCTGCCCCACAAGCAGTACATTGCAATATCTACATGTGGTTGTAGTTGTCACAGTCTGTGCAGCTGCTATCTGAAAGCTAGGTGGTGGTGGGGGAGTATCCTGCTAAAGTTCCCAAGTTACCCAGGATAGTCCAGCCACAGATGTCTGAATGCCAGTATTACCCCCACAAAAAAAATGCTGCAAATAATAAGATAGCATTCTTTGGGGGAATGGGTGGGAGTGGGATGGAGAACTAAGATAAAAAGGAGAAAGAGAAAAAGGATGCTCTACTCCAACAGTTCAAAACTTAAGAATGTTTAAAGCGGGAGGGTACAGACAGAGGTATCTTAGAAGGGGTGAACTGTACAGCATCCCATTTGACAAGCAGGGGTTTTCACAGTGAGTGAAGCTGTACTCATTAACAGGCTTTTTGCATCATTCATTAAATGGGTCCATGGTACATTAAGACATCTTATTGGTAGAGAATTGTGTTGATTGAATAAAACTGTCTGTGGGGAAATGCCTAGGAGTTTGAGAGAATGGCACCTCCTAGGGCATGAGAAATACCTTGCAAGATCTCCTTCCTTCAAGTGGGAGTTTGGCCTCGGCTGTGTGTGTCAATGTGCCACTCAAGGGGATCTACTCCATATTCTTTGCTCTATCACTCAAAAACATAAGGCAAATGCCTGCTTTGCCTGGTGAGCATTCCAAATTTCAGACTGAACCAATGGAACTATGAGATACTTGGTGAAATTTTCCACTTAAATTAGAAATGGATTTGCTATGTATCTGAAATTGAAAACCAGTCAATCACCCTGTTTTGTTTTTTTTTTTTTTTTAATTCTGGTAACCTTAGTTTGATTAATTTTTAACATAAAAAGTAGATTTTATATATTAATACTTTTGAGCCTTTTTATAGTACAATGTTGCTTGCCTGGAGTAAATCAAAATTGAATTCTGACTCTAGATAATGCTCTCAGAAGACTGAACTCAGCCATGGTTCTGGAATAGTCAGATGGGGCACAGAATAAAATGAAAACAGAGCAACTGGTATGAAAGAAGGCTGGAGGAACAAAGGGAATAACCACAGCTCTGTCTCCATGCCTGCCACTTGAAAGCAACCGTGATTCTCCACAGATCCCCATACCTCAAATCAAGGATGAGTCCAAGCCTGGAGTTTCGAGTTGGCATCTGAATCTCCATTTTCAGCAAACTCCCAGAGTGAGTCTTAATTCCTGCTCAGTTTAGAATTTATTTTCATTGGTGGGAATAGGACCCAGAGCCTTGCTCATATCAGGCGAGCTCTCAACTACTGAACTGAACTCTAGGCTTAATTCAAACTGATGTCTGAATATTGCCAGGTAAAACTTTTTCTGTTGTGCTACTGGGACAAAATAGTGTTGTAGGACCAGATTGAAAGTCAATTTCATTTGGAAATTTTTAATTTTTAAATAAAGAATTCCATGAATTCCCATTTTTCCCCTATAATCTCCACAAGCTGGAGTTCCAACAATGCTTGGTGGTATGCATTCATTTATCAAACATGGATGGCCACCAGACTATGTGATTGTTTTAAGGCAAATACTATAAATAGAAACCTTATCATTACCTTCTTGAAGGACAGTATCTTCATTTTCATTTTTACATTCCCATCATCCCCCACATTGTTGGCAGTAAAGACAATATACAGTTTTATTTTACTTGTTTGCCTCCCTGTCTCCCATGGCAAATATCTAATTTGTTACTAAATGGTATTTATGGGTTTGATCTTGCTTGTTTTCTGCATTACCCAGGCCCTGGGGTCCCAGGATGTGCTGACAAGCTGTGTGGATGCTTATCAAAGTGCCCTTGGGAAATGAAATAGCACATGAAGCTCATTCACTATTTTCCAACCAACTTCATGACATTCTCCCTGATTCTATCCTTTGGATAGATTTCTAGTTTATCTTATATGTGAGAAATGACCTTATAACCTGTATGTGGCAGTTGTTTGGGTTTTATTAAGTGCCCTGCTAGCTTGTGATATAGGGGCATTACTCATAGATATTTGTTGGCTTCCCCAGTAAGCCAAGAAAATTTATTTTTGTACATTTAACTGCAGTGTCTTTCTTCTCCTGCATGTTATTTACAAGTAGTTCATAGTATAAGGAGCATGATGCCAATTCTGACTTTAGATGAAGGGGAAAGGGAGAGATTGTCATAATGAGTCAGGGAGGTGAAAACTTTGCAGGGCACACATCTCCCAGGAAAAAGCAAACTTGATGAAAACTAAACATAAATTCAAACCAAAGGGAACCTTCTATTTGTTATTCTATTTTGGGAAAGACTAAGTTCATTAGTCTTCTTCTATTCCCCAAAGTATCAGGGAACAGGAGCTCAGAATGTGTGCATCCAGCCATCTGAGATCATCTGAGGTGTTCCCTACAGAAAAGCAACTCATCCATCTTTTTGTTGTTGTTTTTTAATTGTGGTATCTTAGTAGTCATTTTGAAGTTCTGCCTACTTTCTCTCATATAAAAATATTCCCTCATCAAGATAATTCATTAGAGTTTCAAGATTAAAAATTTCATCATGTGCTGGTTTTGTCTTTGTTGATAATTTTCTGTTGTACCAAGACTCAAGTTAGTTATTTATTACTTGGTTGATCTCACACAGTTGAATACAGGACAAAATTAACAAAGCTGTATTCTTCCTTATAACTCTGCACATCACAGCCAAAGCAAAGGTGACCATTATTTTTTCTTACTCAGTCCTCATACCTTAAACTCTACTCTCCCAGCAATTAAGAATGTGTTTTGTTAGGCACATGCATAGTATGTCCTGGAATCTCCCACTGGTTTACACCAGCAAGGAACAGAGTGCAGCCAGCTCAGACTATAGGCATCAGGTAATGGCTTCCTGTCCAGGCCCTGTTTATACCCAGTTGTGTTCAGAAATGCATGCAGTGATTTGCTTTCCTTTCTTGCATTTGTTTTTCCTTTTTACAAAGGTTCCTAGAAGTCAAAGATAACAGAGCAAGGGATGTGGTGATGGAGGATTCTCAAGTTTCTGGGTTTTGATTGCATAATATTAAAATGGAAAGACTATGCTCTAGATGTACTGTGATAATTAAATTAAAGTTAAATTATGAATAATGGCAAAAATGGAAATATTACAGATGGGTATTGGTAGGTGTGAGGCTGAGCAATCACAGAAGGTGAGAGCTGTAACTAAAACAAACAAGCCTTCAAGGTGGGTACAAAGGTGGACAAATGGATACAAATGGGCAATGGATTTAAGGGAATGATCTTAAGTACCTTTAAAATGGTTACATTTACTGGTCTGTTGAAAGCCTGAAACAAATAGTGGTAAAGGTCCTGACTTTCCATCCCTTCTAGGAGATCCACCGTCTTCTCCAGGCATCTACAGGTATCTTCACTTTCACATCCTCCTCCACAGAAATGCACACAATTAACAAAAGGTGACATTTGAACCAATTTAAAAGGTCCCTCTGCAAATGAACTGGAAGTCACTGGTTATAGAGCAAGGGACAAGTTCACAAAGCCAAAGCATGATTTTTGTTTACCACTATTGTAAAGCATGGTTAGACTGACTGCTTCATTTGAAAGTTGGTAGGTAATTAAATGTAAAAATTAGGCATTTGTCTTTTCAAGGAATATAATGCAGGGTAAGGAAGTAACTCTGGGTGTTGAGGGAACTTTAAAAATGAATCTTAGATTCAGGATTGCATAATTCAAATTCAGTTTAACTCTCATAAAATATTTGACTCAAGCAAACTTGAGGAGTGGGTGGTAAAACACCAGGCGAATGATTTCATATGGAGGGGTGACCTTTAGATGTCCGGCTCATTACAATGAGTTTGATAATGGAGAGATCCTTTTTACCACTTCAACTTAGTTATCAGACTCACAGCTAGGAAACCCAACATCTTGGCCCTCCTGATAGGATGTGGTTTAAGCATGAAACATCCCTCTGAAAATACTCCTGCTGGGTGTCTTTAATTTGAGTTCACTGACTGTTTACATCAAGAATTGAAGCTAAAGGATTGGTAAGATGATTGCAGCATACAACCAAGTATCAGGGCGGGTATCTGTCATCAAAAAACTGTCTTGATCTCAACTGCTGGGGGTTCAATAGGGCAGAGTCTCAGTACTGGGGGATTGCTCTGTGAGTTTTGTTATTTGGACTTGTGATCATTTCCTGGTCTGTATCCAATGATGTGCTTGTGTTAGACATATGGGTACCCATAGCAAAGGAACTGGAACTCTCTTAACAGACCTAACACTGAGCAGGCACATTTTAAAAAGAATATAAACTAGCTTATTGTAGATTTGCTAACCACATCCTATTTTAAAAGTACATCCTGATTAACATATTACCAACTTACTAATGATTAAAGTTCTATTCCTCAGTCAACACATTCTTCTGAATACACAAAGCTTATGGGATTCGTGTGCTGATATGAAAAGATCTGTGTGTTGGTAAGACATCTAGGTAAATGTAAAACATTGAGTGATTGTTTTCTTTTCATGGTTCTGAGAACATTGTCTTGTCAGAACAATAGCAATGTCTCCGATAAAAGTGACCTTTGTGTTTACATTAAAGATTTACTTCCTCTATGGCTCTATTGAATATAACATAATGTGTATGTACATAATATTAATCCATCTATTTTTATAATAAAACTTATATAAGTGCATTATTATTACCAATGGATTTTAAGAAATTTAGCTACATGGGACTATTTTTGCTAACCTTTTCAAAGTCTAAAGTTCAATTTTCTGAGTTACATAATATCAGTGGCCCTTGTTTTTTTATGTCTCTCTATATGAGATCTATGTTCATTACTTGTTTTTCTTGACAGAAACAAAGTATCTGAGCTCCAAGAATTATAGTTATAAATTGATGTCTAAGAATGTATGTCTAAACAAACAACAGTAGTTTTAAATAAAACCAGATTATGGGAAACTATTATGATTTCAAATGAGTTAGATATAAAAGGAGACAGGGCAGTAGATGGGATCGATATTAATAAACACAGTGATGAGGCTATGATTGCAAACATAGCTGATTTCATGCAGCTCGAACTTGCAAAGTGATTTATATTTCATGCCCTTTATTAACTGGCATCTAATGAGAGTTCCCCCCCACTGTATTACATCAAATGCTAATAAAAATCTGCTGTTTTGCATGTAAGTTGCACCTTTTCATAAAACATTTCAGTCGTCTTTGACTCACTAAATAAAGTTGTCACTCAAAGCTCATTTCCTATTTAAACATTGGGAAGTTGAAGAGATACGAATTAATCCTGCATATTGTTTCCACTTGATGAGGTCTCCAAGAGATCTTTGTCCTGTCACCTTTAATGGACTCTGTGTGATGGACTCATTAGTCAATTCCTTATCATTTTTTAAAAGAAAGATGTAATCTCACAAAGCTGTCCTTCATGCATTTGGAAATTATTATAATTTATTCTTAAAATACATTCAAAAATTAAGAATGAGGAGACTCCACTTTATTTGGACACCATAATATTGCAACAATAACATGCTGATTACAATGAGGTCTAAGAATACTATTTTGTGCTGATTACTCATATTATATTCAAAACTAGCAGCTAAATCGGACAATGTTTCAACCCAATTGTTTAATATTCTGCCATGCTCAGAAAATCTGCAGCTGGGGAATGGAAATGTTCTTGACTTCATTTATCTGTGAGTGCAGAAAAACTAATAACAGACGACTTCTGGGTACCATGCAAATCTCCCTAAATTCCTGCTGTTTAGATTTGGATTTTTAATATTATTTTGCACTTGTATTTGTTATCTTGCTGCATGCCCTTCACTCCCTGTCGTTTTTCTTCGGCTTCACATGCTAATTTGATTAATGAAATTCACATAAATGGATGGAAGAGGGAGGATAAGATGGATATTTGACAACTATTTAATTTAAGAAAAACCTGAAGAGTTTGCTATTCTTATTATGTTTGGGTATATTTTTATACTCTTAATTAATTTGTATGAACTTGAAACTCACAGATTATCACTTGAGAAGTTTTGCTGGTTTCATTGTTGGAACTCTCAGAACTCTAGACTGTTTTGTTTTTATATTCAATGGGAAGAAGTTTAGCATTGATACTATTGAGGATGTATCCTTTTTCTTTTCATTGATAGCATCCTTTGGCTTTTCATTGATAATTGTCTGTGACAAGATTCTAATGTATGATGAGCAAAACCAGGGAAAGTTGAGGCACAGCAGGTAACTTCCCTGAGGTATGGCCTGAGGCATCAGCGTGTCTCTCTCTCTCTCTCTCTCTCTCTCTCTCTCTCTCTCTCTCTCTCTCTCTCTCTCTCCGTGTGTGTGTGTGTGTGTGTGTGTGTGTGTGTGTGTGTGTGTGTGTGTGTGTGTGTTTTGGGTCATAAGGTAGTGAAAGGAAGGTACAAAGTTTGTGTTCTGATGGAAGCATCACCCCAAGCCCTCCTCCCTCCCCCATCTCTCCAAACCCTGCTGTATTTCAGAAAGCCCACCAAATGGTGACCCCTTCCTAAGAGATGTTCAAGACCACTCCCAAAAGGTATTTAAACTGTCCCCCAGGAAACAAATGTGTGCTTTTTCAATCTCTCTTTTCTATCACCTCTTTGTGGGGCTGGAAAGTCAACCAGGAACATTGTATTAAACATGGGCTTTTTCTAATTTGGTTAGATTTGTAGTACATAAACTTTTCAGCTTGTTTGTTTGTTTGTCTGTTTGAGAAACCAAGGTAACTAGAAGGCATATACAATGTTTATATTTGAGTTGAAACTCTGGAGGGATATCAGTCAATGACTCATCAGATTGGATTGTCAATAGAGAGACTGCCTAAGAAGAAGGAGCTTTCCCATGTCTAGACCTCCTGAGTTCTGGAACAATGATTCGTGGTCAGTGAGTTCATAGTTTGGGCACATTTTACACATAACATATAAAACCTGCAGTCTTCACTCTTGCTAGATTTGTTTTAGTAATTTCTTCATATTGTTGTTTGAGCCATAGTAAAACGTTCAATTATGAGACAGACCCTTTGTTGGATCCTGCACTGGGGAGACCCCCCCCCCACTCTAATCCCGGGATGCAGCGATCAACCCACAACCCACGAAAATTGGTACTTGATGCTAAACAGCAGGAGGTTTTATTCAGGTTCCTGCTGGCTGGGGCTCAACTCATACCTCACAAAGGAAGAGGGGAGTAGAGCCCTGAGCCCAATTTTACATGAGCTTATAAAGGCAAAAACCGCAAGCGGGAGGGGGTCTGGGTTAGGGACCTTCTGTGCTAGCAAGCTCCTGATTGGTTGGGCCCAGGTAGCCTGATCATGGCCGGTTGTTGGCCGGGCTCATGTTCCTTATCTGGCACCTGCATCTGGGAAATGTTTTGCAAGCCCATCCCCGGGGATCCTTCCTGGTAAGGTCAGAAATGCATTTCCTAGGCTATTCTAGGACCCAGGGCAACTGAAAATTTTCCATCCTAACAGTGAATCCAAATAAGTATTTTCTCTTAGAAGTTGTCTAAGATAGTATGTCACAGGGTTGGAAAATGTGTATGTAAATTTTGATCTTATTAATGCACCCAACAGACACTTGGGGCTTCCCTGCTTTTGAGTCTTTGGTACATATAACATTTTTTTTTTCTTCCTGGGATATTCCTTACATTCATATTTGTCTGGTACACTATTACTCTGACTTCATGCTACAGTTCACACAAAGTCTCTTCTATGAAGATTTCCCTAATAAAATCCTCTACAATACCATGCCCAAAGCTGCACATGTTTATTTGTTAATCACTGTAGTGAAATACTGAACTATCCTTCTTAAAATGTGCCTGTTATTTGGAGAAGTCACTGGCGCTTAATCAAGTCTCAGTCTCTCATGACAATAGACATGATTAATAATCTGGATTTCTGCTTACAGGGAAGTGGGGGTTGGTGCAGGAAACAAAACCAAGAAATGCTGTTGCTGACTTCAGCCCTGTTACTAATAAGTATTTTTTTTTATTATAATATCCTTTCTGTTGCATAGATACATCTGTGCTGCCTTTTGGAATGGAACTGACTCTGCCATAAATTTCAGAGCAGTTTTTGAGCAGTTAAAATGTTTATTACACTCAGTGTTTATGCGGTTCAGAGAGCAGGGAACAGGGATACAACAAAGGAAAGGAGAAGCAAGCCTCCATCTGCTAGGTATACATGTTTGTGATGAGCTCTTGCTGGTAGAGCAGCATGAGGAGAAACAGAAACAGTCTATATCAGGAGCATTTGAAAGACAGCAGTAAAAAATTACTGCATATGGTGTTCTTAATGCTGATAGAACCACTGAAGATTTTGTGAAAATAGGCTTGTAGAGACATCTATAGTCATCCCAGATTTCTTTCAACTTGGTGTCTTTAGTCCTATGGGTGGCTATAAAATTAAATAGACCTGGTAATCCGCCAGAGGTATGGGCCCTGAGGAAGTCTCATCTCTTCCTTTTTTTTTTTTTTTTTTTTTTTTTTTTTTTTGAAAATAACTGTGTTGTTCTTTTGTTTCAATGATAAGATTAAGTTGAGAGTGGGGTGGGGTGGGGAGAGGTCCCAGGTGGGAGACCACAGCGGGTTCCATGGCCGGTGAGTATGACTGAGGTAGAGGGACAAACGAGGTGGAGGGACAAACAAACACACTAGGCAGACAGAGCTTGAGTGAGAAGTTTATTAGAAAGGGGAGGGGGAAGGGAAGGGAACAGAAAGGAGAGAGAGAGAGAGGTGCTTGCTTAAAGGGGGAAGCGTGCACATGCGTCCTGAGTCCTTATGAAGCACCATAATTCGTGACATGAGACGTAGCGATGACATGGCCACGCTGTGCATGGGTGTCCTTCCCATCATTAGGGGATGTGGTCAGCAGAATACCAATTTCCAAAAATCGTAGAGAAGAAAAACATGTTTACCATGAACAGTTTAGCTTATATATATATATATATATATATATATATATATATATATATATATCATGGATTCCTCTGTAATATTTTATTTTTTTAATAATTCCATACAATATATTTTGATCATATTCTTTCTCCTCCCCCAAATCCTTTTTTTTTTTTTTACATCCCTGTGATTTTTTTATATAAGTATTATGTGGATTAACTCTAGGACTTAACTATATCTGTTACATTGAAAGAAAAATTTAGACGTACTTTTCAAAGACAAGCGAGCATAGTAGTTGATGAAGTTTGGAAGAGGGATCAGATCTGTTGTCATTAATGAAAATAAGTTTGCATGTAAGTCCTGAGGGTGATACTACTTCTACCTCCTCCTTCCCTTTCTACTCGTCTTCATTCAAAGACAACACTGTTGTGTTGTACTGAACATTCAAAATGCTAAGAAGTTCAAACAGAAGTAACTTTACATCAAGTACCATTGACTTTCTTCTACCCTAAAAGCCAAAAAGATGATTCCTTCTCTAAAGTGAACAATAAAAACCATAATTTCAGGAAATTATTCTTTGCCTTCATATGAATAGACTGATAATAGGTAACTCAGTTTCATTCTATCATTTTTTTTTATTTGCTAACAAGCAACATTACAGTCATTTCTTTGAGCCAACAAATACAGTAAAGACACAAAGATAGACAAGAAAAGTGATAATCCCAGAATTATAGGACAACCTAAAACATAGAATTCTCAATGATTAGTATTTAATTAAGCATATGTGTGTCATATATATGTATATATATGATGGAGAGAAAATTACCAATCAAAATTGATCTAGAAATGAAAGGGAAGAGATTGATAACTAACTTATATGCCATCATAGAGCCCTCATCTAGTAACTGATGGAAACAGAAGCAGACACCCACAGCTAAACACTGAGCCAAACTCCTGGAATCCAGTTGCAGAGGGAGGAGTGATAAGAAAAGGGTTAAGACCAGGCTACAGAAACCCACAGAGACAGATGACCTGAACAACGGGGAGCTCATGGACCCCCAGACTGATAGCTGGGAAGCTAGCATTGAACCAACTCAGACCCCTTAAACATGGGTCTCAGTTAGAAGGCCTGGGCAGTCTAAGGGACCTCTGACAGTGGCACCAAGATATATCCCTGGTGCAGGAAAGGACTTTGGGAGCACATTCCCCATGAAGGGATACTCCCTTAACCTAGAGGCAGAGGGGGGGGGGGCCTAGACCATGCTCCAAATGACTTGACAAATTTTGATGATCCCTCCTGGAAGGCGTCACCCTCCCTGTGCAGTGTGTGGAGGGGAATGGGATAAGAGGGGGGGATATGGGGCATGGGAGGGAGGGAGAGGGAACTTGAATAGATATGTAAAATAAAAAAAAATAAGAAAATAGGAATGAAAGACAAGGCAAATATGCAGCCAGAACCACAAACAGGAACGTTAATTGCATCCCACATATTCAATACTAGAAGAAAAATAGAGCAAAAAAAATTAAATATATTAAGTAGAGACATAGAAGACATAAAAATAAATAAAAATTTTAGAAATGTAAACATTCATGAGCTGGAATAAATGCCAGGTTAGACAAATAATAGATTGAGAAAGAAAAGATTCATGAGTTTCAATAAAAAATATAAACCTGAATGAAGTAGAAAAGGGGGCTGATTTAACAAGAGCAAAGTATTCCAGATGATCTGTGTGAGAACGTCAAGTAAGCACATGCTGATGTATGGAACACAAGAAAGAGATGAAAGAGAGATGTGGACAAGACTTGTAGGTGATGAAGTAAGGGAGATAAATGACATCCACTAACATCTCTGTCTAAAGGAAAATAAGGCTTTGGGAAGAGGCTCTTGTTTAAGAGCGCTTCATGCTCATGCAGAGGACCCAGTTTCAGTTCCCATCACCTACACAGCAGCTCACAACCATCTTAACTCCAGTTCCAGAAGATCTGGTATCCCTGTTGATATTGAATGCACACTGCATACACACATTCACTTAGGTGGAATTCTCTTTATCAGTATTTATGTTGCTGTGATAAAACAATGTGACCCAAAGTGACTTATAGCAGAGTATTTGACTTATAATTCCAGGGGGAAGGTCCAGGCAGCTGAAACAGAAAGCTGAGAAATCACACCTTTACCATACATTGGAAATAGAAGGCAAACTGGTAGAAGTTGGATAAACAATGGATTATCAAAGCCCACTCCAGTTACATAGCTTACCATCAAGGCTCCACTTCCCCAAAACTCTACAGTTTCCCAAAACAGTATTACTGTTGTAGTTTGAATGTAATTGGCCCCATAATCTTATAGGGAGTGGCACTATTAAGAGGTGTGCCTTTGTTGGAGTGGGTATGGCCTTGTTAGAGGAAGTGGGTCCCTTTGGGGGCAGACATTGAGGTTTTCTATGCTCAGGTAACTGCCCAGTGTTTCTGTCAACTTCCTGTTGCCTGCAAGATGTAGGACTCTCAGCTACTCCTCCAGCATCGTCTGCCTACATGCTGTCATGCTCCTCACCATGATGATAATGGACTGAACCTCTGAACCATAAGCTGTCACTTCAATTAAATGGTTTCCTTTATAAGAGTTGGTATGGTCTTGGTGTTTTGTCACAGCAATAGAAACCATAACTAAGACAGCTACCAATTGGGGACCTCTTGTTCAAATTTGTGAGCTTAGGAGGGACTTTATTGTCAAAGCACCAAATACTTTTAGAGTAAGATAAAGAAAACCACCTGTCATTGATCCCAGCCTTTAATCCCAGCACTTGGGAGACAGAGGCAGGTAGATCTCTGTGAGTTCTAATCCAGCCTGGTCCTAACAAGCAAGTTCCAAAGCTACACAGAGAAACCCTGTCTTGAAACACACACACACACACACACACACACACACACACACACACACACACACACACAAAGATACAATTAATTATCTTAAAATTAATACAAAGGAGGAGAGAGAAAAGATATGATGAGTGAAAAATATCAAGATCAAATTTATAACAATCATATCAGGTGAAATTGGTACTGGAGCCTCATTAAAGAGACTGCCAGATGAGGTAAGCATAGATGACTCAATTTTATGTCATCTGCAAGGTGTAGTGAGATATCCACCCCTCCTGCACCTGTTGCACACCATTGCATGGTCAGTAAGGCATGAACTTAATAAAGACACAGAGGAGGAGTTTCAAGGAATGGGACATTCTGAAGCTTCAAAAGCTTCAGAAGAATGTTAAAATCACTGTCACCATCTCAGGGTAAGAGGGGTCTCATAATGATCATACAAGTATCTGTTCATTGCAAAAAAAAAAAAAAGTAGTTCAGCCTAATGGATTTTTCAGAGTGTGATTAAGTGCAAAGAGAAATAGGCAGATTTATATTTCTTGTGTAGATTCCAATACCTAATAAGTGAAAACAAGTAGATATAAAATCAGTTAGGAATGTTGAAACTTGGGGAATATTCTCAGCTAATTGGATGTAGCTCATGTTCATAGGGCAGTATATCCAACAGTGAGATAAAGGACATTTTAAAAAACCTACCCAAATTAAACAAACAATGGTTAATAAGATATACATCTAAATCTGTTAAAATATTCAAATTCAAATCATACAAAGACTGGTGTGTGTGTGTGTGTGTGTGTGTGTGTGTGTGTGTGTGTGTGTGTAGAGAGAGAGAGAGAGAGTGAGAGACGTGGATGAAGCTTAAGCAAACATTCTGGATAAAGGAGAGACACAAAAGCTGTTTATAGTAATATCTGATTTATATGAAATTTGTAAGAAAACAGGTCAGTAGCTGCCTAGTATTTTGGAAGGAGTGGTACTTGGTAGCATTGACTTGATAATATCTGGGAGCTACTCATAGTACTGGAATGGGGTAGTCCTGTCACTGTATGTATTTACTGAAATGTATTCTATATATTTTAAATAGATGACTTTTATGCTGTGTGAGTATAATTAAGTAAAATTACTAAAAAGGCAAAGAAGATGGGGAGGGGAAGCCACACGCAATGTGCCATACAGGGTCACAATGAAAGACAACACATATCTGATGACCACAACATTGCAACATAGGGCCCATGGAAAGCTGTCAGTCTTTCATTATGCAGTTAGCCTAAACTGAAGTCACCTTGTTGACAATGGAGTTTGACTTCAAAGAAGGAGTTTGGGCGTTGCCTATTTGTTCAGTAAACAAGCACCTCCATGTGCAGATTTGCCTCTGTGTGTGTGTGCCTCTGTGTGTGTGTTGTGGGGGGAGAGGTTCCCAACCCTGTACCTTCATGTGCCCGTTGGCCTGTGAGTATGTGTGGGGTTTCCAGTACCTTTATGTGGACACATTCCTGGTGTGTGTGTCGGGGGCGGGGGCAGTTGATGGTGATGCAATGACTCTAGCCAACAATGGTGAACGAGTTTAAGAAGTGGCACTTATGAAGGCTCTGAGGTACTCAGAGGAAGAAACTTGATATAGTCTGTATAGATTTAATGACCAACAGGCCTGTTTGCAACTTCCCAGCTGTCACCTTTTCCCTGTGTTCATTAGTTCTGTCTACTGTAAAGGCAACAGCTGGGTCAACAAGACAGTGAGTAAACTTAACACACATCATGTCTGCCAGTACAACTGAAGGCAAGTTCAATTTCTTGGGGGGGGGGGAATGAAGTTAGCACTCTAGTCTTGCAGGTTTCTTTAATGTAATTAGAGAGGATGTGCCTGTTTCTCCAAACACACTATTCCCTGAGTTCTGCTTCTTTTAAGCACTTGAAAATATGTGGTTGAGAAAACTGTGAAACATCCCAGATGTATACAACATTGCTTTATGTAGAAAAATATTGGTTTAGGTATTGGTTAATTTTCTTTAGGGTGGCGAAGAGTGATTACATTATGCTCAGGTATAAATAGGAGTAGGACGGCTAGAATGTAAGGTAGGCATATTACCTTATTTATGAAAATGATCAAGCAGTAGTTGTGCCATTGTGTATTTCCACCAGCAGTGTGTGAGCTATAGTATTAGACCAAGTGATGCGAAAACTATCAACAATCAAACAGAGATATGCCATACCCACTGTTTACAACACACCACTTTGTGTGATGCTGAATATCATGAGGCTCAGTCACTAAAGGAAGTACAGGTTTGGTTAACTAGAGTCAGGGGGTTGAGTGACCAGCTGAACAACTGTAGTAGTCTTAGTGTGCATGGAAGGTAGGAGAAATCTGAATTAAGACAGGTGAACTAGAAAAGACCAGGGACAAGAAAACAGGGAACTTTATGCCTTCACTTAAGGCTAGAACCGAGTTTATGTGAAGGCAGGAGCGAGAGAATGGAAAACAAGTCCAAGATTTGGGGTTGCAGTTCCTGAAAGAGACATTCATAATAAGAGGTGGCCATGGACCACCGTCGGAAGGGGGACTAATCCTTATGGCTTAGGTCTGTTATTTACTGGACTTTCTAAGTGCTGTTGCAGGGCTTGGAAGAGAAGGGTTGGGAAGGTAGATCTTGGGCATCGTTTGCCGCATCCTGGGGTGAAGGAGGAGGGGACTGTTCTCTGCTCAGTGCCTCCAACAGTCTCTGCCCACATTGTGAAACTGGAGGGAAAGGCTCCCGCTGTGGAGATAGCACAGAAGCAGCTAGAACACTGGGCTCGGCAAGTAAAGGAGAAAGACGACTTGAATCAGTAGATACAGGAATCTGTTTTAAAACGTTTTGATAAAGAACTGTACTATTTAGAAAGATTTTTGTTTTTGTTTTTGTTTTGTTTTATTAAGGCCAAAGAAACTGTGATTATCTATAGATGAACTGGATAATTGGCCACTGAGATGAGCTGGCCTTTTTTTTTTTTTTTTGGATAAGGATAGTGTATTTTGTTTGTTTTTTACTTAATATAGAGGAAGGTTTTCAAATAAAAAAGAAACAGATAAACAGAGACATGATTGAGTGAGATGCCTTCAAACACACACACACACACACACACACACACACACACAAACACACACACACACGCGAGAAAGATGAGAGAGAGAAAAAGAGAGAGAATATGAAGGACTAAATCTTACAATAAAAAAAAAACTATAGTATTAAAAGGTGATTTGACCCATACATTTAGATTTCTAAGTTTATATGGAGATCACATATCTCCAAGGTGGAGGAGCTAATGTTACAGACACCTGCTGGTTCAGCCTTCTTACTTCTGGAGATCTGCCAGAGTGCACACTTCTCTTCAAGCTGTTCCGTTACTTCGGAGCAGACACTAATTTGAGATGCCAATGCTTATGCCATCAGATGTTCTTATTTCTAGACTTCAACCCTTTTAATTTGCAGTCTGTGGTCATAAACATAGTTTTTATTGGCCTGTTTTATTAGCACAGACCTTTCTTTCTTGCTTTTGGTTTTGTGTTAGAACCTGCATGGGAGTGTTTGACTGATAGTTTTGGCTTTAGAGAAATCTTCCCTGAAAACAGCTAAAGATGAAATATGTCAAACATGTGCAGTATAATTTAAGATGTTTCCCATATCAGAGGACTTTTACATTAGATTTGTTTGTGTATTCCATATATTCATCCCAAACACAATTAAGTACCACAAGCCTTTCATTATGCTAATGTGGATTATGATAATATCTAGATTGTTTTAAAAAAAGGAAGAAAGCAGTTTGTGTCTTTGGAGGTATTTGTATTTCAGTAAGTTACCTAATATGAGTTGTATTTTCAAGAGTTCTTTTTGAAGCCTGTTGTTCAGAACTTGGCATGTCATTTGTCACATAAAAACAAAGGTATTAATGCAGCTAGTCAACTGTAATCCTGATTAGCACATAACACACACTGCTACTGAATCTAATGCTCTAATGGAATGTGCTTATATTTAGGGGAATGCATTCAGAGAGGTTTTGACACTGAGATCACTTCTCAACTGTGCTGGGAACTGACCCTCCTTCCGCTGTTCTGCCTCTTGACATGCCCCGGGGAACAAGCCCTATGGTGGCAAGCCAATTCAGCATACTTCAGTGTGTATTATCTTTTCATCTGAGAGGAAATGGCCTTGACCCTGCTTAATTTGGAACCTTTCTTATTCCACCTTCTCAGATTCCAGAAGCTGGAAGTGCTCATTAAAAACCTCTCAGTTGGAAATCAGAGCATAGATCTGTGGGCCCTTGCTGAACCATTAAGCCATAGACACCACTTTTCCTCACTAGGGTGTAACTTAGTTGTTGTGAAGGAGAGTATTTGCAGAGGTACACATCACCATAGCAACCGGATTTGCAAGCAAGCCTGTGGAAATAGAACTTGAAAGTCACATAGAAACAAGTCTGTCTAGCACTGTCTTCAAAAGGATTTCCTTGAGAGAGGGAGAGTCATGATTACATGCCATTTGATCTGTGATTGCTCAAAGGCAATGTGCATGTTCTATCAATCCCTTGCACCTCCGAGACAAAGTAGAACGTGTTCCCAGTACCACTATTGATTTGTAGTAGGCAAGTTACCCAAGGAATGGCAGCCTCTTCTTTCCCCTCTTCCTTCCTTGAATTATCATAGCTTGTATTAATACACGAAGCTGCTATTTCTGTTTTCAAATCCATAATTGACATTCTAGGAGGTTTTGTTGTTTGTTTGACCTTAAACTAGCCTATGTTTACTGTGTTGTCTCATGAGTTTACAGCCCTGTGTGGGTAGATGGCCTGTCCTATGCTACAACAAAGGTAAAAAAGTAAACATAGGACAAGTAGCTGGAAAACCAGGACCACAATTTGGAATTGAAATTAAATGGAGATTATAAATCTCTGGTTTTAAATACGGTAGGACCTCCAAAGGCCATCTTTTACCACACCTCCAATTGCAAAGTTCCATGGTGATTGGACAGCTTATTGACAGTCACAATGCTAATTAAGTGGAGTAGGCAACGCTGGGGGCCAGATATTCTGACTCCTATAAGCATTTTGACAACTCGGATAGGATAGACAGGGAGGGACTCTGGCACCCGGGAGCCAGGATACTGAGCGATCTAGCCCAGATGGAAAGGTATTCTAGCACTCAGGAGCCAACGAATACCACAGGTCACAGAAGCATAGCAGCTTACAGCCCTGCTTCAGGGAAAGGCTTCTCCAGTGTATCAGCTCCCCTGGAGAGTGGAGTGTAACAACTTCACTTTGCCCACTCCACTCAGGGTCATCTCTGTGTCTCTGCTCCGGCAAAAGCAATGAAAGAAGGTCTAACCCAAACCTCATTCAAGAGATTTATTGAGAGGGAAGAATCCAGGAGAGAGGCTATGCTCTGCTTGACAGAAGACAGCCTGAGAGGCCGAACAGCCACAGGCTGAACAGACACAGTGTTTATATAGGGATTCTTAGGGGGTGGAGTTTTTCCGGGGATGGAGGTGGGAAATTGGTCAGATTTCAATCCTGAGCTCAGGGATTGGTTGGTTTTCTGTACAGGTTTAAGGTCACATTTGGCTCCTGTTTCAGGGTCAAAATGTGTTACCTTCACTGGTCCTTTTCAGCCTTTTGGCTTTAATTTTAGGACCAGGGCGTATTTCTTTCACTGGCTCTGATTCCAGGGACAAAGTGTGTTTCTTTGGCACTGGTTTCAGGGTCAGGGTGCATTTCTTTGGTTCTGGTTGCAGGGCCAAAGTGCGTTTCTTTTACTCTGCTCAGGGTATGTTTCTTTAGTTGGCCCCTTTCCCTTACAATTTCTGAGTTTGAAGATTGTAGGAGAAACTACCATGAACACGTTTGAAATAGCTGGAGTCTAACTATAACCAAGTTTAGAATTTAGTGAGGGTGTTGTCATTGAACTTCACTAAAACCCCTTTATTTACTTTCTGAGTTTGGATTTTTTCATGTCGACCAAACTGGCTTTGTACCTGAGAGCCTCTTGCTCCCTACATTCCAGTACTGTGGGTGTGTGCTGCTACCATGCCTGGCTTAAAATATTCTTATTAATGATTGAGGTGTGCATCTTCTAAAACTATGAGTGCTATCCAATGCTGAATGATAAGAGTATAGGGAATATGTGGATTTTGGAATATGGTGTGATTTGGATACATATCTACATTGTTTACAATCAAATGGTAGTATTTGGCATATGTCCTTATGTATTATTTTTTTGCAATAAGGGCATCCAAAATATACTCCTAATTATTTCAGAATGCATTATGGTAAACTGTGATGATTCCACCATGTGGTAGAACAATCAGACTTACTCCTCCTGCCTAACGGTAAGCTTGTATTTACTGACCACTCAGCCCTTCTCTGTTTTCTGACTCACCTCTGGCAACCTTTCTACTCTGTGCTTCTGGGACTCTGAATAGGGTGGGAATGGGGTATTGTTTGTTATTTGGAGCACAGCTTATTTACTTCAACATGTTGTCCTCTGGGTTCATCTAAGGTGTGAGAAATGACAAGATTTTGTTCTTTCTTACTGTCCAAGAGATTTTTAAATCATTGTATATGAAGCACTTCCTTTGTCTCTTGTCAAGTTGATGGATGCTTATTTTGGTTCAAAACGTTGGCTATTGTGAAGAGTGTTTCAATAGTCATGGCACTGCAGATGTCTCTTCAACACATGGACTTTATTTCTTTGGATGTATATTTAGTTTTAATCACTCTATTCTAAGAAGAAGCATTTTAGTTCAGTGTAATCCTCTGTCTACTTTTGCTTTTGTTAACTGTGGTTTGAGGCCCTTTTATTTAGTTAGTTGTTTGTTGAGACAAGGTCATGCTTAAGAATTCTGACTGACTTTGAATTCTCCATGTAGTTCAGAATGGTCTCAAATACTTGGCAGTTCTCTTACCTCACTCTCTCAAGTGTTGCGATTATAGTCATGAACCTCTACAGCATTTTTGGAGGTTTTATCAAAGCAAATCCTTGTCCAGACCAAAGGGCCATTCTTGTTCTAGGTCTTAGAAGAAGAGCTGTCTTCATCCCATTCTGTATGCTATCAGCTGTGGGCATGTCACATAGATTTCTATCTTGAGGTGCATTTCCCCCCCAGACCTATTGAGTTAGGATTTCTCATCAGGGAAGGATTTTTATTCTATCAAATGGGTTTCTGATGTCTATTGAAATGATCTATGCTTTTTTTCTTTTGTTCTGGCGGTGTGAATATATCATGTGCATTGAATTATATATTTAGTCACCTTGCATCTTTGAATGAACTCCACTTGATTATAGTAAATGGATGATCCTTAAACATACTGTTAAATTAGCTTTGCTAGTATCTTACTGGAGATTTTTTTGCTATTATGCAGAACAGGAACATTAATCAGTAGGTTTACTATTCATTATATCATTGTCTACTTTGTATAAAACAGAGAAACTCTTGACCAAGAATACATTTTAGGGGAAAACTTTATATACATCAATTTTAATATTTATACATACATACACTTATATATGACAACAATATTATCTATTAGCATATTAAGTTTGCTACTTATATAGTTTTTGATAAAATACATGTTATGTAAAACTTAACCATCTTAATAATTTCAAATGTATAATTTTGTAGTTTTAAATACATCTACCATGTGGGATACCCATCTTCAGAACTCCTCTTATCTTGTTAAAGAGAAACTCTACCCTAATTAAATGATGTCTTTCTATTACTTCCCCTCTCTCCTTCTTGCAGTCACCATTCCACTTTTCATGTCTATTATTCATCAGTGCATTAGTCCCTCACCACCTTGCCAACCAGTGCCAGCAGCTGGAGACCAAGTGCTCAGAGAGCGGTTTGAATGAGAAATGGCCCTCAAAGGCTCGGGCATTGAATATCCAGTCCCCAATGAGTAATGCTGTTGAGGAGATGATGCAGCATTGGTGGAGAAAAGATGTCACTGTGAGCAGAGCAGGCTTTGAGAGTTCAGAACATCACCCTACTTCCAGGTTGCTTTCCCTGCTTTGTGTTTAAAGTTGGAGGTGTAATTTCTTAGTTTCCTGCTCCTGACACAATGCTTGTTGCTTGCTGCCATGCTTCCCCACCATGATGGACTACTTCCTTATGGAGCTTTAAGCCAAAATAAACTCTTTCTTATGTTCCCTTTAGTCACAGCATTTTATCACAGCTACAGAAAAATAACTAATATGAAAATCAGGTTGTTATGATGGGCCTAACCAAGTTGGTGTTTTGGGAAGCTTATAAATGGATTTTGGAACTTTGGGCTGCAAACTCTGTTACCAGAGTTTAATTGGCTATTCTGAGGGAGATTAGACAGTAAGAATGTTCAGAAAGCACAGACTGTGGAGGACTGGCTTGTGCATGTTCAGAGGCAAGTTTGAGAATCTCCCAAAGACTCTACATTGGTTGTTTGTGTCATGTTTTACATTAAGAACCAGTGGTTTCTGGAAATCTATGGCTGAAGAATCAGCTTTGATTGGTAAGATTGATAAGTATCACTTAAAAAGGTAAAGCCACCCTAGCATCTATCCTACCTAGATCTAGTAAGAGCTTGTGAAGGGACTGGTCCTGTGGAACAATACCCAAAAGATTTACAAAATACAGGATACCCCAGAAGAGCTTTGGTGAAGGTCCAGTGAAGATGGTGTACCAAAAACCAGAGGCCTTCAACCAGACCAATGACTCAGTGCAATATACAGTTGCCAGTCAAGCTGATGGGTTTTCTGTATGACACATGAAGCCTCAGATGCCACCAGGATGGTTAAAGAGGTGATAAAGGGGCAGGAGAGAAGGAGAAGCAGAGATTTTTCTATTTCTGTTTCGATGTGATGGTGTGATTTTTGTTCTGTTTTGATTTATTGGTTTTTTTGTTGTTGTTCTTGTTTTTGCTTGTTTGCCTGTTTACTTTGTTTTCTTTTGTTGGGGGGGGGGATACACAGGGATGAGGGAACAACATGGAGGAACCAGGAGGTGGACAGAATTGGGGTATATGATGTGAAACCCCAAAAGATTCAGTAAATAAGTGTTTTAAAACAGGTAAAATCTTTGTTTGACTGGGACATTTGACATTGGTCAGCTAAGGCTGAAAACTCAGCTGTGATTAAGAAGAGACCAGCATCACTGAGGTGAAATTTTCCAGGGAGCACTGTTTTTTAAGAGTCATCACACAGAATCTGTTCTCTAGTGGAGAGAAGCCAAGGCTTAGTACCCGAGGAGGCCAAGATAATGCCTCATGAGGGTACAGACTCAGTTTCCATGGAGATTCTAGCATGTCAGACATGGAGGGACCATGGGATGAGTACCAAGGTAGCATAGGCTATAGAGTGAAGGTAGCATGAGGTTACAAGGCAAGCTTTGTGTCCCGTAGAGAGCAGAATCAAAGAAGTGAAACTATTCGAAAACTTTGGAGCCCAGAAGATAATGAGGGAGGTCCAGATGCTAGATATTGAATTGCAAGATTTTACTTATGTTGCAGAACTTTCTTTTTGCTCCTTCTCTGGTTCTTCCCTTTTTAGAGTGAGAAAATATTATACTTGTTTTTGATTTTGCAGAAACTCACAGCTAAGAGATTTATTTGTGATCTTTAAAAAAAAATACTTCAAAGTTTCAAAGTATCTGAATTTTGCAAAGACTATGGGGCTTTTAACATTATACCAATATTAACATAAGATCTTGGAATACATAAGAAAGAACATGTCATGGTATAATAATGATATATTTGTGTGTCAAGTTGACAAGGGGTCAATTGTGCTGTTTGGTTTTTGTCAATTTGACACAAACTGAGTCACTTAGGAAGAAGAAACCTTAATCAAGGGCTTGCCTCTATCAGGTTGGCCTGATAGGGACATTTTTTGATTAATGATGGATGTGAGAAAGCACAGGCCGCTATGGGCAGTGATACTGATGGGAAGGTGATCCTGGGTTGTATAAGAAAGCAAGCTGAGCAAGTCACAGAGAGCTAGTTAGTAGGCATGATCTTCACAGTCTCTGCCTTAAGCTCCTACATTCCTGACTTTAGTCTATGATGGCCTATATCCTGTAACCAAGTAAACCATTTTTTCCCCTAGTTACTTTTGGTCATGGTGTTTATCATATCAACAGAAACCAAACTTGGAAAATCTCTTATCCGACAAAATTATTTGCAAGTATTTTTCCCACTCTATATACCTGTTTCTTTACTAATAGTGACTAATGATACTATTTCATGAATTCCAGTTTATCTACTGTTTCCCTTTTTTATTATCTGTACTGTTGATACCATATCCAAGAAATTACCTGATGTTTTCTTCTGAGGTTTGTAGTTCTATGTGTTGTTTCCATTTTAAGTTGTTTTACTATCATTTTTATGAGGGTGGCATGTGACTATCCAGTTTGCCCAGCGCTATGGTTGTATAGATAGTCATTTCCCCACTTAATGATCTGGCTTCTCCATTAAAAAATATCTGCCTGTATGTTAAAGGGCTATTTCCAGGTTTTCTGTTCTATTTCGTTGGCTATATATCTTCTGCATGCCAGGATCCACTGAACATCAGACTCTGCATTAATCTGAGATTTCATCTGTGTCCTCAACCTTATATTATCTTTATGAGTTCTACTAATATTGATATGGGCCAAATTAATTTTCATTTGCTTTATGATACAGAGATTTTATTTCTTTCTTAATTGAATATATAAATATACATTATATATGTGGGAGGGTTTTACTATTGGAATAAGGCTATAAAATCCCATTTTAAAAGTTTCCTGTGTACATACATACTTTTATTCAGACACTGCTGAGTGTTAGAATAAACCAATTTTTACTATCTTAGACATTAATGCATTAGTTATGGTTACATGCTACTCATTACTCCCATCAATGTTGGTTTTCAGCCAGGAATTAGCTATAGATTATAGTTATTTAATTTTTTGATAACATGCTTGTGCACTGTATTTTTTTTTTAAGAGGAGAGCAGTTTAACTGAAGAGCACTTTGGGAAATGTGAGGAGAGCCATTTAGTTGAAGAGCACTTTGAGAAGCATAAGCTGGAGTTATTAAGGGTTGGCCTAGGATTTACGTGTTAGAAAACTGACTAGTAAAGATATTTTTATACTGTGAGACAAAATTTTAATTTGTAGTCTGTTAATCTGAAAAAGCAGGCTCAGACTTTTCCATGGAAGTTAATTTGGGTAAAATTAACTGAGACAAATCTCTTAAAGAAATAATAATATAGGTTAAACAAAGTTATCAGTGAGGGTGCAAGATTAATTATATAGTGACCAGAAAATTCTAAAAACATTGTCAAAAATATGGATACAGGAGAGATTATGTTTTACCCTTGTTATAAGCCCAATTCCTATAGTTAAAATTCCATTTGCATGAGAAAAAAAGAATTTTTATTCCTAGTGAAGTGCTTATGCTAGAAAAGACTCAAAAATAGACTTTAAAACAATTTAATAACATTCCAGTTCCTCCAACCAAATACATAAAATGTTATACTGATATTAAATTTATTAACAATGCAGAGTAAATTACTTATTTAATTTGTAGTTATTAAATGACAAGTTTATTGTATAACCAAATGGATTGTATTAAAATGTTTCAAAGTTCAAATATGTAAAGTATATAAATTATGCTTCTGGGCTATTTCAAGTTATCTGTAAGTCTTTAAATTTTTCAATATAATTTTAAATTCATAGTAGAGACTAAAAGACCACAGAGGCCGTTTTAAGTCTCAGTACCTTTTCAGTGTGGCTTCAGAATCCATGACCTGGTTGTCTTAATGGCTAAAAGTTTTGCATGATAATCTCCATGGGAGAAGCACCTGGTTTCAAGGAACTTGCCCTTACCACAGGGAGATCTAGATTGCAGATGAGGGTCCATGGAACTGACTCAGGTGACAATGAGGACCCTTGAGTAAGGAGTTTAGATGTTTAGATGCTGTTCAACCCAGAAGGCCTGTTTCCTGAGGCAGAAGAAAATTACCCTGTCTTCAGGATTCATGCCACCAGACTCCCACAAGTATATAAGGTACAATGTGCCCACTGGAAAACACCCCATAGTGCACCCAGGGCTGAAACTTGTCAGCCAATACTTTCAGGCTTAATGCAGCCTGCTTTGAACTCATTCCTGAACCCTTCTTGATGGAGAGATCAATGTCAACTCTCTTGACTTCTGAGCAAGTCACACTAAGGACTATGTCTTAACGTTATAGGGCTTACCTCTGGGTACCTCTGCTCAGAGAAGACCATATCCAGACTACTGGAACTCCATTGAAGCCCAGAGGCTTTTAATCTCATCTGAAAGCCCACGCCCCAAAGAGGAATACAGCAGCCTGGAAAAGGTGTGGCCACCAGGAAGAGGCATGGAATTTGTGTAAAACTTGAGGCTAGAGACTGGCTGATAAACAGGATGCTTTCTGTTTGGGTTGGCAGGCATAAGTATAATCTGAGGACTCAGATGAGCATGTTAAAAAAAAAAGAAAGAAAGAAAAAGTCTTTGTTAAAATCTGTCCCAAGAAATTCAAACTGATTCAGGAAAAGTATAAATCTGTTGAGAAAATTGTTTTCCTTCTGCATTCATAAAGATGAAACTCTGATCACTAGGTAGAATGGAGATGCTAGGTGGAAATAACCATAACTGAAGATAAGAAAGTTGAAGGCACTAATTGGCTTTTGAGGTGTGATGAAAAGAGCTGGTTTCTAGATTCCATTTCCCAATTCCTGTAAGATACAGAGTAACTCTAGTCAGACTTACCATATACTTTTGAAACCTAATAGTTGATGGCTTTCAAACATTTCCAATCAGTTTTAGTGAATTCTGTTTTCACAATCAGATTTTAAGACTAATTTTTGTTGTGTTAAAACACCTGATTGTCTCGTATAAAAGATGTCTTCATTTGAAAAGAATCTCAAAGTATGTACAATTTTATAATAAATTTCGAATCATTAAAAGAGCCCCCATGTGCTCATGTATTATTGATTTGCACAATTATGAGGCAAACATAGGACTGTATTTTGCACTACTAGCATTGTTCTGTCAATGTAAGCAAAACGAAGTGCCTCACTTACCTCTGTCTCTGAAATTATGCTTCTGATTTTACATGGTTGATAACATAGCCATTTGGGAACATAGCTTATTATAACCATAATTTGAAAAATTCAACAGGGACTGTCATAACTTGAAATTCAAAATGATATCTATAGATAAAATCAGGAGAGTGCTGCCCTCCCCTCTCCCTCCCCTCCCCCTTCTAATCGCGCTCCCCCTGATAGTTCCTATACTTCAGTTCTGAAGTAAACACTGTTAATTGTTGATACTATTTTCATTATCCCCATCTTCCTGAGAAAATGCCTTTTATCTCCTTAAGCCCTTACCAAATATGACACCAAGAAATGGTATTTCAAAGAAATGTCCTTGAAGACTTAACAGTTCCGAGATAAGATCACATGAAAAGGATGCAAAATTTGCATTTTTACTAGAGAAATAAATGTGCCTTGTCTCCATTGGCACTGGTCCTTCTACTTTTCGTCAAGTTTGATATAAAACTAGACTTGATACCTTGGTACTTATTCTGAGTGTCTGAGATCTATGGGAGGGAGTCACCTGTTAGGATTTCCAGTATTTTACTTCCTTCCCCTTTCCTGTCACCTGTCCTGTGTCAGTCCCCACTAGGAGCTGTCCAGCCGCAGTTGGTTATGTGTGATTTTCTCTTCCCTTCCTGTCAGTTTTGGAGTTTCAAGTTGCCATCTCTTGGGGTTCAGGAATTTCTCCCTTGGTTAGACAGTCCACAATGAGGCATTCCTTATTTCTGTGTGGGCTGTCAGTCTTGAGCATTTCTGTTTGGAGTTTGTCCTTATTATCCTCACCATTCTGCCTATGTTATCCATCTGTTCTTTCATGTTGTCCGTGTTTCCATTCAAACCCTCAGTATGTCAATTACTGCTTTAGAATTTTTTGTTTGACCCTCTCAACATTCCTTCCATGTCTGATTGCTTCTCATATTTGCTCATTCTCTTCAAGGTTTTCTTTTTTTTTTTTTTTCTGCCTTCAGTTTTCCTTTTCTGTTGAAGAAAGGACATGAAATAACTGTTAAAAAAGAGCTAAGGCAAGTGTAGAATGAGTTTCTTTCCCAACTGATCCCACAGCATTTTAGCTCCAAATAACACACACAGACTTATATTAAGTATAAATTGTTTGGTCAATGACTCAGGCTTCTTTCTAACTAGCTCTCTCTTAGTTATTAACACATAACTCCTAATCTATATATTTCTGAATGGTCTTATCTTGCCAGAGAATGTCCAGTGTCCTATCTTCCCAACAGCTACATGACATCTCCATGGTGGCTTCTCTCTGTGTCCTCTCCCCAGAATTCTCTTTGTCTGGTAGCCCCATCTATACTTTCTGCATGGCTACTGGCCAATCAGCATTTATTCATCAACCAATAAGGGAAACATATATACAGAAGTGCATCCCCCATCAGGCAAGTAGCGCCCTGGCCATATGGTGGGGATTTATGGGAGAAGAGAGGTATATTATTGTCCTGTGATTGAGTGTTGGTCTTATGCAGGGCCTGGACACCAGAATTTGAACTTTACTTCTCAGTTCAGCCCAAGAGAACACTGTTACCTTTATGTGGAGCTCAGTGGCAAGAGGGTCTGGAGTTGGGCCTCTTCCCCACCACCAGTGAAGAACAGAGCACTCTGGTGTGTTTTAAAACTGATTTTCAGGCTCACCAGATGGCTCATTCAGTAAAGTTCCCCAGAACGCAAGAGAAAATACTGGATGTGGTGCTGTGTACCTGTAATCCCTGAGCTGAGGACAGGAGCGAAGGACCCCCCCCCCCAGGCTTGTTAGCTAGCCATCCTAGCCTAATGGGTAAACTCCAGACCAGTGGGCGATCCCATGGTTGGTGATATTCCTGAACACTGATGGTACCTAAGGTTGTCCTCTGACCTTCCTGCACATACACATGTGTGCCAACTCACACATACACACGCACACACACTATCCTCATTATCATGATTATGATGATGATAATTATAGTTTAATATCCTCATTTCCATAGCAGGAGTAGTGGAAGCAGAATCTCTGATATTCATTGTCATTGCCTGGTAGAGTTCATAGAGGTAAACCTCTAAAAAAGCTTGAGGGTGGAGTCCCTCTGTGACTGTTCCCCCAGACACTTTAACTCTCTGATTGTCCACATTGATCTCCCAGAAATATATTGGTCATCATTGAACTTTTGTCTCTTCATTAGAGCCCACAGAGGCTCATGCTCTGGTTACTAGTGAGTCATTATTTTATTCATCAACCAATAAGAGAAACATATATACAGAAGTACATCCCCCATCAGGCAAGTAGCTCCCTGGCCATGGTGGTTTAAGTGGTGAGAGGGTTGTGGGAGGGCGAGGCAGAAACAGGGTGGGGAAAAGAGCGAACTAACACTGAGGATGTTTGAAAGGGCCATATGGAAATGTACTATTTTGTAAACATATATGTGTGGGGAGATGTGTTTGTATGTGTGTGTGAGAGAGAAAGAGAGAGAGAGGGAAAGAGAGGGAGAGAGAGAACACTCTAGGTATTCATTTCTTCCCAACTACACTCATTTTCCTAAAGTCTCTACTACCTTGCAGTAATGCCATCTTCTTATGAATCCACACATGGGTGTTTGGGTGTTCAGTTGGAACCTCCAACTCACCATATGATCAGGGATGCCTTCCCCCAGCCCCAGAATCAGAGTCTCCAAACAAAGACAGGTGCAAAAAAAAAAAAAAAAAAAAAAAAAAAAAAAAAAAAAAAAGGCCCAGTTTTGCATTCCTGGTGGCTACTGTGGCTTCCTGCACTCAGCGCTCAGTTTTTGACCATACTTGGGCACAAACCCAGTTTGTGAAAGACATGTCATCATACCTTGCTTATAACCCATAAAATCCCCCTGCTTTTGTTTGGCTGTGCAACTCCTCTGTCTGCTATCTGTGGGACCTGCCTGAGGAGTTTCTCAGAGTTGCATTGTGTAATTATACTTTAATTCTGCCTGATCTGGCTTATTGCATCAGTAGAGAAATGTGTTATGGTGGGGGGCGGGGTGAGGGGTAGAAAACCTATTAATGGGTTAATCCACAGATGGGGTAAGAGCCCTCCTGATCCAGATGTCTCTAGGAAGCAGATCGTTGAACATTGCTGCATTGGGAAACAAGCTGTTAACACATGAGACTCTGGGGACCATTTTCTATCTGAACCATAATATGAAGTTGTATGCTTGTTTCAGAACCCCGGAGCTTATTGGAAGGAACTCTGGTACCACTCTGAAAATAAAGAGTGGACATGTCTGTGTAAACATTTGTTCAATATCAGTAATGAGTGTGTATACAAGTCAGGAGATCAGGTAGGCATTAGCCTGAAAATCTAAAGGAGTTAGAAATGGACTTTTGAAGTCTATTTCAGTGTAGAGTACAGACTTTTCTCACAAAAAGTGTGCTAAGTGTGGTATATGTTGCTTCAGGGAGTAGTGAGTACCTTATCCTAGAGATGTTAAAGCAAAGCCAGATACATGTCTGGGATGTTGGTGAAGAAACACAAAAGGTAGATGGCTAGTTGAATCCCTTGGGATAGCTAGTGTGGAGGTTTGAATAAGAATGGCCCCATAGGTTCATGTATTAAATTCTTAGGGAGTGGCACTATTTGAAAAAATTGAAAGGTGTGACTTCTTGGGGGAAGTGTGTCACTGGGGGGGGGGGTGGGCTTTGAGTTTCAGAGGCCCAAGTCAGGCTCACGAGTCACTTCCTACTGCCTGTAGACCCTGATGTAGAACTTTCAACTTCTCCAGCACCATGTTTGCCTGAGTGGTGCCATGCTCCCTGGCAAGACAATCAAGGACTAAACCTCTGAACCTGTAAGCCAGTCCCAGTTAAATGCTCATTGTTATAAGAGTTGCCATGGTCATGGTGTCTCTTTACAACAATAGAAACCTTGAGCAAGGTAGCTAGAAATCAAGATACTGTGATTTTTTTTTTTAAGATGAGCTCATTAGTTCTTTTAAAAAAAGAGATTAATGACATGACTGAATGTAGATCTGTAGAGAACAAGATCTCTTTATCTCTCAACTCTGAATCAGCCCTAATATTTATCAGACCCTGCCATTCTTATCTTTTATGAAAACCCGTAGTTATCCTACTATACTGACTTCCATTATCTGATTTTTCTCCATTACCATTCTTCTTCAAATGAATTAGCTGTCAAATGTGGATTTCTTTTCTTCATTTTCATTTTCTTTCCCTCTCTCCCCTTTCCTTTACTCCTTCCTTCCTTTCTTCCTTCTTTCCTTTCTCTCTCCTTCCTTTTTAAAAAGAACTTTTCTGAGTCTGAGTTTCACAGTGTAAGCCAGGCTGGCCTTGAACTTAGGGCAACCCTCCTCCTCCCACTGTTTCCTAAGTTCTGTCATATTTCTCTTTAACGTGCTTTCAGTGTTGTAAAATAGACACCCACTCTTTGTCCTCATTCATTACTGTATAGTTTCTAAAATCCTTGGAATCTTGGAAGGGAAAAGGTGTCTTTTGTTTGATAGTGGGATGCCTAGTATATGGGGGTGGGGGGTCCTTAGTAGCTAAGAGGGGACTGGTTCACAAAGAAAACAATGTTAAAGATTGGGGATTTTTAGCCTTACCCGTCAACCCCTGTGGAAGGGAATAGAGCTTGGGTTGTTGAGTTGATCCCCAGCTGCAGATGATTTATTCAGTTACCCCTGTGAAATGAGGCAGTCACCAAATCCCTGAAGAACTGGCTTTGCAGAGGCTCTAGAAAGCTAAACAAGAGGATGTCTCCTTAAGAGAGGATAGAAACCCCAGGAGCCTCCCTCATGGCTTGTCCATACATCTTTCTGACTTCAGTGTTTTGTTTTTGTTTTGCATCCATTAGAGTGACATTTCTAATAGGTGGATGTGTGTGTGTGTGTGTGTGTGTGTGTGTGTGTGTGTGTGTGTGTGTGTGTGTTTGTAAAATTTCTCTAAGTTCTAGGAGCTGCTCCAGCAGAAGTTAAACAAGTTTCGGAGGAAGATGTTGAGAACCTTGGTTTACAGCTAATTGATGGGAGGCAGAGGTAACAGCCTCAGGTTGATGGTTGACTTTGTCTTAGTTACTTTTCTGTTGTTGTGATAAACATCCTGACCAAAGGCAACTTGTGGAGGAGAGGGTTTGTTTCAGTTTACAGATTCATTAATGAACTGTGGGCAGGAACCCAAGGCAGCAATAAGGAGCAGGAACTGAAGCAGGGGCCATATGAAAGAGGGCTGCTTACTCAACCCAGGACCCCCTGCCCAGGGGTAGCACTGCCTGGAGGAGCTGTGCCCTCCCACATCAATTATTAATCAAGAATATACTCTACAGACTTGCCCACAGGTCATTGTTATGGAGGCATTTTTTTTTTTTTTTTTTTTTTTTAAGTTAAGATTCTCTCTTCCCACATATCTCTGTGTTTGTGTCAAGTTGACAAAAACCAACCAAGCACACTTTGGAAGGGACAGTCTGGGCAGTCCCAACCCTCCACCTGAGGGAACTGATGCTATCACTAAGTAAACAGTGTCAGAACTGCAAGTGAGCTACAAGACCCCAGCAAGTGTCTGCTGCCTTACTTGGTTGTAAAGTAGGGGAAGATCCCTCCATTCCCTGTGACCATGGACATTCTGTGTTCAGAGTAAAGAAAAAGGACACTTATGGTTTCTTTTTTTTTTTTTTTTTTTTCCCCATCCTCAAATGTCAGATTCTATTTACAGACTCCTTTTTTTTTTTTTTTTGGCTTCTATAGCTATCTTTTTATCATTTTCCTTGGCACATGCAAGGTTCCAGCCAGTCTACGTAGTCTTCTGAGTAGAGCCCCTGCTTCTTAGTTTGCTTTTGAACCTCCTTCTGTGGCTTCCAAGAGCTGCTTTGTAATGTGTCATGCAAGCAAACCCCTTGTCCACACTTTTTTCCCTGTGTGTGTTTTATTCTCCAAGATCCCTGTGTCACTGCCTTGGTACTGTCCTCTCCTCCCCAGCCCCTTTCTGGACATTTGTAGGTTTAATTCCTGCAGGGTTAGACGTGTTCATTTCCCATTCACATTGGGTTCATTATATCATCTTTAAACACACTCAGTCTTGTTGATTTTCTTTTCTCTCATGCCTGCCTCACTTTGTATCCCCTACCCCAGCCTCCTCCTGACCTTCATACCCTGTGTCCTATTGCCCTCACTCCATACATCATTTGACCCCTCTTACAACTCTACTATTTTTTAAGTCATGGCAGGAGAGTTAGTTAAAATAGATGCCAAAAGCAAGAAGCAAAGCAGTAAGCTCTCGTCTGAATGTGTTTAAAAACCATCTTGCCAAAACAGTCTTAGAGAATACGATTCGCTAGCACTGAGGAGGGATGGTCACCTGCCTGCAATTGTCTCTTTGGTTCTTATGCTTTCTATCAGAGTTCGTAATTTGTTTTATTTCAAATTAAAATACACTTATGTCATCCTCTCTTCCCCCATAAAGCTTCCCATGTCCTGCCCATTCTGTCTCAGATGCATGCTTCTTATTCTTTAATACATGAACTACAATACATGAACTAACATATAAATACAACTTGCTGAAACTTGCTGAGTCTATTGAGTGTTAGTTGTTGGAGTTCATATTGTTTTAATGATATTTTAGTGCGTAAACATGTATAGCTCATGAGCTTTCCATATCACAGTTTTATTGGACATGTGAGAAGTTTTTATGTTTCTCTCTCTCTCTCTCTCTCTCTCTCTCTCTCTCTCTCTCTCTCTCTCTCTGTGTGTGTGTGTGTGTGTGTGTGTGTGTGTGTGTGTGTGTGTATACGTACCCCTGTGAATACATGTATGCAGGATAGAGGAGTCTTCCTCTATCTCTTTCTGCCTTATCCCCTTGAGACAAGGTTTCTTCCTGTACCAGGAGAGTGTGAATATCTGGCTAGGCTGGCAGCCAGCAAACCTTTGTTTTTATCCCATCCCACCCCTTCCATAACACTGGGGTTACAGGTGTGTATGAGACTATGCCTAGTTCTTATGTGGGTCTGGGATTTTAACGTTACCTTCATGGTTGCATATACTGACTAGCTGCTGAGCCATCCATCCAACCCTTTAGTTTCTAAATGTTATATCAATTTACATATCAATTTTATAATCTCACTGTTTGTGCACTGCAAGCCAGAGAAAGATATTACTGTTATTTACTAGATTAGAACATAATTATTTAAAGAGATTGAGGGATTCTATGAATACTAAAAAAAAAAAAAAAAAAAAAAAAAAGACAAAAGCAGGTTAGCGGGATGGCTCAGTGGGTAAAAATACCAGCCACCAAATTTGGAAACTTGAGTTCAAATCCTGGGAGCCCTTAAATTGTATCCTCTGACCTCCACCTTGTATTGTGACACACACACACACACACACACACACACACACACACACACACACTACATTTTAAAATATAATTGTAAAAAAGCCTTAAAGGCTGAAAGATGCAATCTAAACTTCCTCTTGTCTCTTCAGTTGCCTAGCCCAGTGCTCTTTAAACTTATCTTTAACTTGAGATAATTTTATCTGTAATGTTTTAAAAAACAGTTTTAGAGTTCACTTTGCTCCCAAATATCTCTTAGTAAAACCCATCGTGAACTGCCATTTGTTTAAGTTTCCCATTAAAGAAAAAAAAAAAAAGGAAGAAAAAGAAAATCCAGCCATTTAAAAGGCATTTCCCTGGTCCTCAAATCCATTTCCACGCTGTCTGTTTGCAGTGTGGCTGGATCCTACCAGGGCTTATTCACTGTCAGTTTGCAGAATATGGTCCAGGAAAGAGTGCACTTTTAGTTGACTAGAGTATTTGAAAGTGAAAAATGAGCACCCCTATCATAGCTCTCCCTTCTATTTTAATGTACACAGGTCTAGAAGGGCTGTCATTCCTTGCCTGCCTTAGCAGGGAACAAACAGCCTTTACTTAAGGGATTTTAACCTGGTGCCTGGTGGCGGTTAAATCGTTCTAAGGTTATTCTAATCCTCTGTGGCATTCATTCTTTGTAACTCTGCAGTGTCTTCGCTTTAGCTCTGAGGTTTATTCCTAATGAAATTGCATTCCTTTTGTTGGAATAAGGGTGGTAAATAAACTTTTCATGAAAACTGGAACTAAACCTTTGCTTATTTTTATGCTGACTATTGCAATAAGAATCACAGACACACACACACACAGTTACTTTCTTTGTGTTAAGTAAGTATCTAGTTGCCTTTTTTTTTTTCATTTTAAAAAGGAATATGATTATCATAGACCCTGAGTGTTGGTGGGTGGGGGTGAGGATACATTTTGGCCCTAAGTAAAAAGTTTCTGAAAAATAACAGAATAAAAGGTATTTTTAAAAGCTTTTACTCCAGGCTACTATAATGAAGAAAAAGTGTTCCAAATGTGAACTGATGAAGTACAAAGTAATGAATATTTAATTTGTATAATTTACCAAAGTGCTTTTAGAAATCAGAGCTACATTCTTCATAAACATAATGTTCATTAAGCCTGAACTGTAGCTCACACGCAATTACCATACCACTCCTGTACCTCTTCAGCATCTCTGGGTATTGAGTAAAACCCCTCTGAGACTTTCTCGTGGGGAAAGGGAGGAAAGAAGTAAGCACAGAATTTGAATGGCTTCCTTTTGGCAAAGGGAGCCTGGAGGACAGAAGGCCCTGGGGTGAGAGAAAGGTAGCCAGCACTTACTTAGGATCCCAGTGGCTTGCCCAGGGCTACCTAGTGTCCTGGCAAAATGTAGTTTGGAAAGAGTAAACAAAACAACCAAATTAGTCTGATGGCTCTGCAGGACACCTTATCACAGTGTTATATGTAAAAGGAGTGCTACTTGAAATCTGACTGATAAGTTATCAGATCAAGCAGGGCAGCTTGGAGCAGAAACAGACCCAAATGTGACCTGAATTTTAATGGAAGCAGTAACATAGCTTAGACTGCTCCTTGTCCTTATGTAGCGTTTCAAGTGAGAAATGATGATTTTTTTTTTCTTGAGGCGCATTTTGTTTTTCATTTTCTTTTCTAAAGACTTGGCAGCCAGATTATCACTATCAACAAAGGGCTTTAAAAATATGTGTTCCAATGTTTATTTTGGAATACACGAAGAAACTAAAATTTAGCAGCATTTTAACAATGGTTGTGAAATTCAGAAGTCTCTACTAATAAAGCAGATTTGGCTAAAACAATAAAACTTCAGCTTTGAAAGCTTGCTTTCCTCTTCCTTGTGTCTTCTGGTATGTCTGCACTCAGGTGTTCTAGGTCTATATCGTTCAGCCTTGCAAGAAGCCACCAAATAGAGTTCCTGGCCCTTTTCCTACCAGTCTGGGCATAGTATACAAGGGAGAACCTCAGAGCACTTCAGACAGAACAGAGAAAGCCTTGTCCTTGGAAAATGGCCTGGAGAGATGACTTATACACAGAAGAACAATAGTGCCACCTGAGCAGTATAAAGAGTTAGAGGATAAAATGAAACTATTGAATAACGAATTAATATGGAAATTATTAGTGTGTGCCTGCCAAAGATTTCCACTAACGTGTCTAAAGAAAAATGATTTTGACAAATGCTACTTTTTATGAATAAAAACATGCAAATGCAACCTGCTGCATTTGGTGTTTTGTCTGTCCATGATCCAGAAAAAAGTAAATTGCCCTTGAATTGAGTCACCATATCTGGATTCTGGCTCCCTACCAGAACTGTCAATTAGCTGGAAACATTTGGTGATGGCTGGCTAGTGTGGCTGTGAGGTAGCCCTGCCTACTTGATGTAGGTCCTGCCTCAGTAGAGGGTGGCTGTCTCAAGAGAGTGGTTGAGCAACTGTAGGTTATCACTGCAGAGATCTATGGGCAGGAATCTTTCATTGGGCTTGCCATTGGGAGAGGGAGAAAACTGCAGGTTCATTTCAGAGTTCTAAGTAAAACAGCTGAAGCTGGTGGATCACTGGCCTAAATCAAAGGGTTTGGCAGAGTATTAGAAGCCATACAGTGAAAGGATGATAAATTTTAGTGCTAAGCAAAGAAAATATTCACTTTAGACAATTATTTAATAATGTATAGATCCCCTCAACTTCTGTATATGTAGAGGAAACATAAAAGAATATAAAGGTATTCGGTGTAAAGTATTAGTTGAAAACACCACACAGCCACATGACAGTGTAGGGGAACATGTGATGAGAGAGAGCTATGTGTTGTTACATTGTGTGAGTGAGTGAGATTGCTGAGAGAGAGAGAGCAAAGGAGAGAGAGAGAACTCCAAGAAAAAGGGGAGTTATGAGCAGTGAGCCAATGTGCACACAAGTTGCTAACAAATGGAAGGATATTGAGAGAGTTCATATTTGGGCAGTGTTTCTTTTCTTAAATACACAGGATGTAGAACATCCTTTCTTGAAAGGGGAAAGTATGGGAAATTTATATCAGAAATGGGATGAAGGGATATGGTGATATTTTGTTTATGATCTAACACATAAATCTTGTTTGAAGATCAGCATGTAAAACTAGCCACCACACTAGTCAGCCAAATGGGCCAGGTAGTGGTGGCACATACCTTTAATCCCAGCAGCCACGCTTGTTAGCCATAGAGCTGGGTGGTGGTGGTGCATGCCTTTACTCCCATAAATAGAGAGGAATGTAAGGCAGGTGGAGACAGGAGTGAAGTGTATTCAGTCTTAAGTCATGCTAAGGACAGAATTGCCCCAGCCTTGGTAGAGGTTAAGAACTCTCTAGTAATTGGCTGCTTTGCTTTTCTGATCTTCATCTTGAACTACAATATCTGTCTCTGGGTTTTTATTATTTGTGCTACAAAGGGAGAGTTGACCAGAGACAGTGTTGGTAGATCAGCTAAGTCCCTGGACGATTGCTGAACCTGCTGGTATCACTGTACAGCATCTAAATATTATCAGCAGTAAATACTAAGAGAGAAGTGGTATGACTAGCATTATTCAAGACTAAAATGTCTACTGTGGACATTTTCAGGTTCTAAGTGAATTTAAAAATACCAAATAGCAAACGCTGACACATATATAGGATGCACAGGGAAAAGAAAAGATGTTTTGGGGCAAAATTAGGTGATCTGGTATATTTCTGGCATTCATATCTCTGAATTCTATACTTGGACATTTCTCCTGTACCAGTTCCCAGAGGTTGAATATGAATTGTAAATGTGCAGCCAATAGCTGAGGCTTCTTACTAGTTAACTCTTATAGTTTAAATAATCTCTAATCTACATTGTATCACATGACATGTGGCTTTTACCTCTCTCCCATTTTATGTGTTCACCTGGTCCTTCATCTGGCAGGTGACTCCAGGCTCTGCCCTTCTCCTTCCCAGCATCCTTAGTCTGGTTGCCCACCTATACTTCCTGCCTGACTGCTGGCCAGTGTGTTATTAAACCAATTCGAGTGACAAATCTTTACAATGTATAATATGATTATTCCACATCAGGATCCCATGACTGTACTTGTAATTTCATGGTTTTATTTAATAGAATCGTCTGTTTTTTTTTTGTGTGTGTGTGTGTGTGTGTGTTTGTTTTTTTGTTTTTTTTGCCTGCTGCCATTGGTAATTTATTTATTTATTTATTTTTTATTTTACATATCGATCCCAGTTCTCTCTCCCTCCCTCCATCCCTCCCTCTTTCCCTCCCCCCAGAGAGAGAGAGAGAGAGAGAGAGAGAGAGAGAGAGAGAGAGAGAGAGAGAGAGAGAATAAAAGAGGGAGCCATTGTAGGGTTGAATAGAAAACTTAACTTAGAGAAATATCCAGAGACCTATAAGACTGACCCCACCCAACAATTTGAGTAACATTGGAAAGGCTACCATAAATGCCCTTCCCTGATAATGAGATTGATGACTAACTTATCCACCATCATAGAGCCCTCATCTAGTAACTGATGGAAACAGAAGCAGACACCCACAACTAAACACTGAGCTGAACTGGAATCCAGATGCAGAGAGGGAGCATAAGATCAGGCTACAGAAACACATAAAGACAGATGACCTGAACAAGGAAGAGCTAACGGGCTCCCAGACTGATAGCTGGGGATCAGGCATGGGATTTACTCAGATTTCTGAACATAGGCCTCAGCTAGAAGGCCTAGGCAGTCTAAGGGACCTTGGACAATGGAATCAGGATGTATCCTTGGTGCACAAAAGATCTTTGGGAGCACATCCCCCATGGAGGGATACTCCCTTAACCTAGAGACAGGAAAGAAGGCCTAGTCCCTACTCTAAATGACTTGACAGATTTAGATAAGACCTCCTGCAAGTCATCACCCTACATGTCAAGTGTATGGGGCAATGGGAGGGAAGGGTGGTCGGGGCACATGAGAGGGTGGGAGAGAGGGCAAGAAGGAAGGATGTAAGGCAGGAGGGAGAAGGAACTGGGATCTATATGTAAAATACAAATAAAAAAAAAATAAAAAGAGGGGAGGGGAGAAATAAACAACCAAGAATGTGAAGGGCCTCTACAGCGAAAGCTTTAAACCTCTGATTAATGAGGCAAAGAAAGACACTAGAAAATAGGAAGACATCCCAAGTTAATTGATTGGTAGGATCAATACTTTGAAAATGACCATTCTACCAAAAGCTACTTATATTTTAAATACAATCCCAATAAATTCAAATAGTAAAAAAGAAAGTATTGGAACATAAAAGACCCTGAGAGCCAAAACAGTCCTGAGCAAAATCAGCAATGCTGGAAGGTATATCACATGGCCATAGTAACGAAACAATATGGTACTGGCATAAAACACAAGTAGATGAATAGAACAAAATAGAAGACCCAAACATGAGTACATGTGACTTTAACTACTGAATATTTGACAAAGATGCTAAAAACATACACTGTAGAAAAGAAAGCATCCTTTAACAAATGGTACTGAAAACTAACAAATGGTCCTGAGAAAACTGAATGTCCATACTACAGAAGAATTAAATCAGAGCACTATCTGTCACCTTTCACAAAAACTAACTCTAAATGGATCAAAGATCTAAATATCAAACCCGAAGCACTAAAACTTCTAGAGGAAAACATAGATAGTATCCAATAAGGTACAGGTGTAGGCAAGGACTTTTCTGTATAGGACTCCATTTACCTAAGAACTAGGGCCAACAATTAACGCATGGGACCTCATAAAATTAAAAAGCGTCTGCACAAGTAAGATACAATCAAACAGGTGAAGAGGAAGCTCACAAAATGGAGGGACTACTTGCCAGCTATACATCTGAATTCATAATTAAATAAACACCAGTAAGTAAAATAAGATTTGAGAAATGGGCCTGGGACCTGAGCAGATATTTCTCAAAAGAAACACAACTGGCTAAGGAATATGTCAAAATAAAATGTGCATCATTCCCAGCAAATAGAAAAATGGAAATTATAGATTTCATCTTATAGAAGTCAGAGATTTCATCTTATGTCAATCAGAAACACAAAGATAAACAGAACATCTGATAAGAAATGCTGGAGGGTGTGTAGGGAAAAGGGAGACCATTATAGAAAACCACGATCAATCAAAATGGAGAGTTGTGGAGCCCAGGCCCAATGAATGCATCTACAACAGGACCCCTGTACCTCAAGCTCAGGGGTCATGGTGAAAGAGGGAAGAATGATTTTAAAAAGTTCCAGAGACTTTGCTACAAGATTGTGCTCCCTCGTAATGTCAGAAGCTACACCAGTAGAGTCTCACCAACATGGATGCCCAAATTTGAGCTGAACAAGGACAACAATAGACATACCAAAGTGGACTTGGGAAAGCCCACCAGGCCTCCACCCTACAGGAGGAATGACAGGCAGCTGAGGAACGCTGAGAGCTGCTGACAGAACCAGCTCTCCGCAGATCATGCACTGAAGAGAAGGTGTGGAGTCCACGAAACTGCTGGACAGATGCACAGACACACTCCAGAACTTATCTGAAGGGCAAAGCTTAATTCTTCATTTTATTTTTCTCTTTCTACTGTTCCTTTTTTCCCAATGTTTTCCTTCCATTCTTTCATTTTTCTTATCCCTTTTATATCCCTAAGACAAAAATTCCTATGCAAGGAAAGACTACCTCACAATCACAAGTTAAATATTTTCCAAAAATCAAAATCTTTACATGGGAAGAAATCATACTATAATCACAAGTTACATGTTATTCTTTGAGGCCCACATAAATAGTTACACATTTTTCTTTGCATTAATTTTCCCACCATATTATCTTTCCCCCAAACAATGATTCTTTTATAACTGATTAACAAAACCAAGTATGTTTCAGCCAGCTTTTTTTGGTACTGCAGGCAGCACTGTTTTTGGTTACAAAGAATCAATCATTTTATTATTTATGTTAAAATGTAATCTTATTTTAAAAAGTCTTAGAAGAGTCACAAATCGAAACACACACACACACACACACACACACACACACACACACAATCATTTCTACTTTAAGTCTTCAAAATGAACAACCACTTGTCAACAAATTTTTGTTTGTTTGTTTATTTTTTATTACATCTTACCAGGAAGGTGAGGGCAGAAATGGGCACAAGGAATTAATCATCACCTTTGGTCATCAACCCATCTTTAGCAAGAAAGGCAGAAAGGTACATTAGCCTTTGTTCTTGTTCCTTGACCTCAACAAGTCCCTTGCTTAACTCACAAAGGTGTGCCTCTCTAAACTTTACATTGTTCCCCAAGGTTTTCTACATCAAAGCCATTAACACAATCATCCCAACCTAACTTTACTAACAGTCTACATCTCTACATTCTTTCTAAGAGTGGTAGAATCATTAATCTGCTCCAGCAGCAATGTTTGGAAAAAATCACTCACTATTATTGAAAGTACCAGTGACACTGCCTGGTGAGGGGCTAGAATCCCCTTTGAGTTTTCATACAACTCATAGATTATGAAGGATGAGGTGACCATGAGGGCAATAAGCAGAGCTATAACATCCAAAATAAAAATAACTAAACACACACACACACACACACTCGGGGGAGGGGGAGAGAGAAAGAGAGAGAGAGAGAGAGAGAAGAAGAAGAAGAAGAAGAAGAAGAAGAAGAAGAAGAAGAAGAAGAAGAAGAAGAAGAAGAAGGAGAAGAAGAAGAAACAGCTATCAGGGAGAAGGTTTACAGCTCAGTTTCCACTTTATTTCTTTACATACTGTGCATTCAGCTGTGTGTTTGGTGTCATCAGCAGTGTTATCTTATCATCTACGTCTGATGGATACCTACATGCCTGTCCTGTTTAGTAGGGAAGTGCTTTGGGGTTCCCTACATGAGGGTTCCTATTCTGTGACATAATTGTCAGTGATGGCTCAAAACAATAAATATTCTATTTGAATTAAATCTTGGCACAGTCTAAAAGCCTCTGCTGGATCGAATAATATTTAAATCCATAGTGTTTAAAATCCATGTAACTCCAGGGGTAGGCATCTTAGCATTCTTGAGTTTATTAAGCTCGGTCTTAAATGAACATATCAGTGTCTGTCTGTCCAACTAAAGGATTATGGTGAAAATAATGAAATTATCTGAAATACTTGTATAGCATGTTGAAAGCATATGAAAACTTTATAGCTTATTGATGACTTAATTCCCCTGTGTATGTCCCAAATTTGTTTTAAAATACATTTATATTTCTTGCTTTTGCACTAAAAAACCCTACCATGCAAACTTGGGATTCACTTGAAAGTTTATCATGACATAACACAAAATCCACAGGGAGAAATCCAGAATTATTTCGAATCTCTTACCTGAGTGGACCAGTGTTCGACATCAGATGACAATTAATACCTAGTTCAATAGGATGCAGCTCCATCACCAGAGCTTTTCTCGTTCTCAGTACATTCAGAATAATCTTTCTACTGTGTATTAAGATATCCTACAAAACCTTATACTTCTACTTTGCTGTCCTATCCATTTTTACAAGTATATTCTTTTTTTGTTTTAGATATATTTTGTGATTTTGTGTGTATGAATGTTTTGCCTGCATGTATGTCTGTGTATCACATGCATGTTTGAAGAAGTGATGAGTCTCAGTGTGGTTTCTGGGAATTGAACCTGGGTCCTTTGCAAGAACAATAAGCACCCTTAACCATTGAGCCAACTCTCCAGCCCCTGCTCTACAGTTTACAGACTTGTAAGAAGTTATCTTTGTGTCAAATAAGTCCGGAGTCAGAATCTTGAGTGTGAATCTTGTCCATGCCACTTGCCTACTGAGTGATGATGTGAATGTCAGCTTAAGTGTCAGCACCCAGAAGAAAAAGAATAATAATCAAACTCTTGTACAGCACTGTGAGAATAAATGGGACAACATGGCAAGTGCTTGGCACATTTCAGAGCCCATAGTTAGTGTACAATAAAAATTGACTCCACATTAATGAGTTACTTGTTTTGGCTTAAGTGACCTGTAGCAGGTTCTCCTCTTAGACTTTAATTAATTGCTTATTTGCTTTACTGACTCTTTTTTGTTTTCAAAAGAAAAAAAAAAAAGCCACTGCTTTGTCCTACTCTATTTATTATAAATGGTACTCACAGCGATTAACTGGCCTAAGATGCTATTTAAGGAAGGCAGCTTTCGGATCTTGTCATTCCTAGTCTTAATTGCTTGAGGAAGTACACGGATGTGTAGTCTCTCCCACTCCAGCAAAAAACTACAGAGGATGCATTAGAAAAAATTTCTTCCATTTTTGTAAATTGCTACTCCCTGTTTATGTATTCATTTTAATAGGTTGATTCATCTTTATTGTTAATTAAACCCTTAAATTACCTTCCAAATTGGAATTAAAGTAAAATGTCAAAGGCATTTACATTTCAAAACTAGATCTTCCACATGTACTCTGATTCTCAGAGTATAAAAAATAAGGGGAAATAGTGTTAACACGAAGTCCTAGACCCAGAAATAAAAGTAGCTTGGGAAATAAGCTATTTGTATGATAGCATACATTAGCCCTGGATGTGAGGCAAACAATTCTACCTATAACAAGACTGTTGCAGACCCCCTATTGAAAGGTGGGGGTGTGAGAAAATAAATCAGATTGAGACAAATAACAAAACTGAAGTGCCTCTCCTCATTTTCATAGTGATTATAAATTGTTTTTAATCATAATCTCCAGTTATAATTTTTATATTTATTTTTATCACTTGTTAGCATATCCTTGCTCCTTCTTGGGAATCAATGAGCTGTTTGGGCCCAAGCCTTTTCATTTTGCAAAATTACCATTCCTTTTGACTCTCCCCTGCTGTTTCCATTTCACTACGAGTATTTGTTAACTACAGAAAAAAAATTCCTGTTTTGCCCTGCTTGTCAGGTGTAGTACGGAAGGACTAATGAAAAACATTTTTCATGCTTATTCAACAGAGACTGTCCAAATAGAATGAGTGAAATGCTTTCTACTTAAACTGAAACCTGCCCAAATGTTTCTATGGAGGCTTTCGCTTTTCAGCTAAATAAGCTGACCCTCCATTTGTTTCAATAGCAATTTCTCAAATTTCCCCAAGAGCAAGTTATTCATAGGGGTAAGTTCCACATATTAAGCAGGTTTTTTTTTTTTTGTTTTGTTTTTTGTTTTTTTCTTTCAGCAGTGTCAACCATCTGGACTGTGAAAGAATTGGTCCAATTTGAGGTAAGGAGCAGACTCTGTGCTGCAATCTGTCACCCCATGTCATTCACCATCCAGACTGTCTGTGAATTGGGTCCTTGGGCAGATGAAGTAGAAAGGCAGATGGGATTCTGAGGGGTAAGAAGTGGCTCTGGAGGTGTTCAGTTCATTCTTAGTCAGGGAACAGGCTCTGTGGAAGGGCTCCGCTCAAGTCTGTCTTCTGGACTCTGAGTGGGGATCGGCTGGGGGCTGATGATTAGCTCATAGCCCCAAGCAGTGGAGCAGGGGGAGATGAGGAAGATGTGAGGAACTGAACTGTGGGATGCTGAGCTTGCAGAGCAGAATTGGAATCACATGCTTGATGGGCGCGTACTAGAAAGATAAGGAGTTCTGGCAGAGAGAAGGGGTGCTAAGTAGTTACATGTAACAATCTGTCACCAAGGGAACCAAAGGAGTATGGAGCCAAAGGTGTGTGAGTGAGTGGCTTCTGGGTGCGTATCTACAATGGTTCACCAGTTTCAGAATCACAAGGGGAAAAGAGACCAATATTCTTAAAATGTTTACTATTTAAGAATATTAATGTTAAGACCATGGATGAAAATGAGATATCTCAGCATTCAGCCTCATTTATCTACCTAGGTGATGAAAGCCAGAGGTGGGGGAAGCCTTCAGAAGTCTAACCCAGATTAGCTACAGCAAAGTTTCATCATGGATGGCAGAGTGGTCTATGAGGCCCAGTCCTCCCTGAGGGAGGGTCTGTGTGTCACTGTCGCCAGTATTGTAGCTGCTCATAAGCTTTCCTTGCTATAGTAAATTACTTTCCACTTGAACAATAGGCCACACATTAAAGGAACACATGGCAGTAAGAAGGGGCTTACTGAGAAGGATTCCAGTGTGAGAGGGGAGAGAACGAGGGAGGAGAATGTTGGTGAAAACAACAAAAAATAATTATATAAATGTAGGAAACCATCCCAAACCATCTTCATTGACTTAAATTCATGATTGCCAACAAGTTGTGTCTTTCAGAGTCTACCAATAGAAATGAACTTCCTATATCATCACTCTCTGGCTCTATAGATGATAGTTCACGGGTCTTTGTTCTAATTTCAGGTTGTTATTGCACTGGGAAATCAGAAACCATTAGCAGGTTGCCCCACAGATCATTGCCATCAAACCTTCTCAACTACTTGTTGTACTTTGACTTCTCTCCATTACACTTGGCTGAAATCCAGAGAGGATTTCTTATCCCTGGTATGTCATCTTCAATTTCTCCTCACTTATTCAAGATACCAACCAAGCATTTTGTTTTCCTCTCCTTTGTATCCTTCCCTATTCTTGTTGTATTGAACTACTCTATTTGCATATAGGTACATTAAACTTCTTCCATGACCTACTCCATCTCTGACCTCAATTTTCTGTTCTCAAAGAACCCTGGTGGGCTTTCATCTCCACCATTTCATGAAGTGACCCCTTCATGAAATGAAAGCAATGACCTCCATGTTTCTGAATCCAATGACCAATTATCTGTCTTTGTCTAACTTGTCAAGAGTGCCACAAAGCTGACCACTCTCTCCTTAAAGGTGAGTATAAAACCTCATTTGCTCTGAGTTTTTGAAACTCTATACATTGGTGGGTTCTATCCTAAATCATAGCTGTTTCTTACTAAGTCCTTTCTTGCCTTGGGCCATTTCCCTTCATTATACAGATGCTGTGCCTCTGTTGATGATGCCTAAATATATCTCTCTTCTCTTTCCCAGACTCATATACACAACTGTCTACATTTTAATGTATTGTGTCATGGAAGTTTTAGTTTTGTGTTTCAGAACCAAACTCTTGGCGTTCCTCTTTAATTCTTTACTTCCAAAGACTTTTATATTCAGTAGCAAAATGTTTCTCTAACCTTCTCTATAACTCAATTTTCTACATTTCATTCATCAGCAAATCCTCTTGCTCCTATGTTCAAAACAGAGCTGGAATCTGACTTGTGCTACCATAGCTTGGACATCATCATCTCCTCTCCTAACCAATAGGATTATTTTCCCATTGGCCTCATTGTGTCTACATTTGCCCTCAGTAACAGAAAAGACCAGTACACAAGGAAATCTAGTTTTTCCTTGGGCCTTAGTCCATGGCTAGGGAATGTGAGTGTAAACAATAGCTGTCAGTGGACCTCCTAGTTGACTTTCCCTTTGTCAGTGACCATCAGAGGAATGTTGGAATAGTAGAGTCACAAGCAAAAATAGTCTGTATTGCTGAATCACCATACAAAGGCTATCTGCCAAACATAATAATAGACTTCTATTATATTCAGGAAGGATTCAAATATGTCCTCTCTCTCTCTCTCCCTCCCTCTCTCTCTCTCTCTCTCTCTCTCTCTCTCTCTCTCACACACACACACACACACACACACACAAAGATCTTAGAGAAACATATCAACCCTGTACAATTTCCACCATTAATTTTTGCCTCAGTCTGTTTCTGTCATTTTCTTTTTTGTTATTCTACTTCTAATTTCTCTGTCTTTTTGTTAATCTTGGAACAGATCACACACACATACACACACCTTCCTCATCACTGTTCACAGAGTATCTATATGGCTCATTTCCTCATCTTTCTTGGGTGGCTTCAGAAATGGTATCACAGAATGACCACCAACTTAGTAAAATTTCAAAATTTACTCAAATGCATCACACACACACACACACTACTTCCAAGTACAGTAGAAGCATCTACTGATGACTGATAGTGTCTCATACATAGGAGACAAGTAATAAGTGCATGTTCAATGAATGAATGAAGCTACTTTTCTCTAATTAAAAACTCTAAAGTTGGCAACTGCTGATTAATATACTAATAATAGAATGTGTAAAGAATAACATCAGAAATTCACATGTGGCTTATTATAATGCAAAAGTTATACATAAAAAGCTACCATTAGGAATCAGACTATATATATAACTTAGGTCCAAATCAAAGAATACAAAATATAAACTCTTTAACTACTTACAATTAAAATAAAGAGCATTAGACAAAGGATATTTTTTCTATAATTGAATCTATTCATTTTAATAAAATACCTATGATAAAATCCTAAAAGGATATTACACAGCCCATTAGTATATAATAATTGATGAGTAAAATATATTGCACAATTATAGACTAGGAAATGAAGCAGAGATTATGTCTGTTGTGGTGTAAGGGGCAGTAAATAAGTGATTATGAATGCCCACTTTTAAAGCTGTCACCCACTCCCAAGCATTTGCTATTTACATGGAATTATTAACATAGTGGTATTTTCATATTCACAATTAATTAGGAGAGTTCAAGATTTAATATAAAAACACCAACATGAAATAATAAAAGTTCTTGGAAATATAACCTAATGGTGAAAGTACAGTGTTATTAAATGAATTTTTCTTTGTTAGTGTATGCTACTTAAAATGTTTACTGTAGGTGGGCATAATCTGCTAAAGTGGCAATTGAAACAGGATTCTGTTTACTTTTTTAATTAATTTATTTTTCACATTCCTATCCCAGATCCTCCTCCTTCCTTCCCTCCCACTTCCTCCAGTCCCCCCCCTGCTCCCATCTGCTCCACAGAGAGGGTAAGGCCTCCCATAGGAAGTCTAAGTCTGTCCCATCATCTAGTAGAGGCAGGACCAAGGCATCTCTCCACCCCCCCACACACCCCTGTGTCTATGCTGAGCACAGATTCTCTCCATATAGAATGGGCTCCTCTAAGTCATTTTGTGCATTAGTGTTAGGTCTTGAACCCACTGTCAGTAGCCTCATATATTGTCCCAGTCACACCATTGTCACCTATATTAAGGGAGTGTAGTTCGGTCTTATGCAGATTCCCTATTTGTCAGACCTGAGTCGGTGATCTCTCACTAGCTTGGATCAGCTGATTCTGTGGGTTTTCCCATCATGGTCTTGACTCCTTTGTTCATATTTTTGTTTCTCCTTCACTTTGATTGTATTCCAGGAGCTTGGACCATTGGTTAGTTGTGGATTTCTGTATCTGTTTCCATCTGTGAATCAGGATTCTTAGAAACAAACAAAGAGTGGCTTGGATGTTTTTGTTGGGTTTCATTTGGGTTCAGAACTGAGCAGTAACAGTGTATACTTTGGTTGTATGGACAGATAGATGAGACTGTGTGCAGGACTTCTGTATTCAACATGTTTATAGTCTACAAGCTCAGAATCTACTTCTGCCCCACACTCTGCTTATATTCAGATGTCAATATTCAGTTGGATTGTTCATTTTGATGAGGACTGTGAAACTGGTATATGCCTATGGTCCTTTGCATATATGAACTATTTGTCAGTCAAGAGAAGATAGTGCCTATGTTTTAGAAAGCTGGTTGTGAGTGGTAGAATACCCAGATTTTAGAGCTTGCTTTGGGTTATCTAAAAGAACACCATCTTTTCTAAGTTTCTGTGCCAAATGGGATACAATGGTTTCTCAGTCCAATTCCTGGGCGTGTTGTGAGCTTGAAATAACAAAATGTATATCAATCATTGGAAACTCATCTGTGGATTCAAAAGAATACAGGTTATCACTGATAGTTGGTGATCCCTTTGGCTCAGGTACCTCCCACTGGGGGCATCTCACAAACATGGGAAGAATCGGATTGCTTTTATTCCATGTCATTTAGAGAGAAATCAAGAGAATTATCAGGATATAATCTACATGCAACCTTTATTGTTATACTTTAAATTCATGACTGATTAGACTGTCATGAACAAATGAAGTGTAAAGGTTTGTTTACTGATGTTAAGAAATTGATAACATTTTGTTCAACTTTTTTTCTATCTTTCATTTGCTTTTCAAAATTTACATTCCTATCAACATACGTACATACATACATACACACACACACATACACAATTTCTTTTTTTTTTTTTGTCAGATCACAAATGACATTTTATTTCCTTTTTCTTTTCATTTCATTTTACATTCCAACCAAAGTTCTCTCTCCCAACCCTCCTCCGGCCCCTTGTTCCACTTCTTCTCACCTCTGGTTTTGGCTTCTTGAATAGCTTTCATTACCATCCACCTTTAGTTGTTCAAATGCTATCAGTTAGAGGTTTGTACATTCTCTATTTGAACATAAATACAGTCAATGCTATGATTTTCACATCCAAAGTCTAACGTAAGATTGCATTTGGAGAACACTTGATGAACAAGGAAGACAATAGCCTTTAATATGTTTCATAAAGTTATTCAAGAAGAGTTTCTGGGACTTGGAATATTTCATTCTTTGTAAGAAAATTGCTTCTAGTCCTGAATTTGCTTGTTCTTGTTGAAGTCTTAAGAAATAGTACAGTATCATGGATTTATTATTCTTTTACACAGAAAGCTTTTCTGATGTATACATGTCTGGTTTTCTTTCTGTTCTCTTCCATATGACAAAGAGTTAAGCAAACACAGCACACTCTGTCCTAACTTCTGGAAGTTTCATTGCTTAGATCTACAAAGAAATACAGATGATGATGATGATGATGATGATGATTTGCTGGATACAATGGATACTCTCAATTTTTGACTGTGGCCCTCCACAGTGAGGAGATTTTCTTAGCTGCCAGCTGAATTTTCATGTGATCTTAGCTAAAAGAGTCCTCATGATGAAACATTCTTCATCCACGTGAATAAAATCTATATTGTGTCCACCACAGAGGCTCGTAAAGGGAACAGATCTCCTTCAGGAAGATCTGGCTCCCAAAGCCAGCAAAAATTTATTTGCTATTTTTATTTTTTGAAACTTGTCTCACTATGTAGCCTAGGGTGGCTTAGACATTCAGTTCTCCTATTTTAGTCTATGAAGGGATGAAATTACAGGCATGTTCTACAATACCAGGCTGCTAGATGCACTTTAGGTGATCCTATACCTAAAGCATTAAACCTTAAATTTGTGGTATTTGTTACAGAGACATAAGAAACTTGGAGAGAAGGAAATTATTTTCAATATTGGATGTTTGAGAATCTGACTGTGTAGAGCTCTGAGTTCTTTATCACTTAACTAAATTTCTATTTCCTCTCACATTAACCTAGTTATACTAATTTGTATCTAAGAGAAGGTAATGGGTTTTTTTTTAAAAAAAAATTGTTTAACATGGTCTAAAATAATTCCTACAGACTAGTAGCCAAGATAGAATGTACAAGACTGTATTTCTGAGCACTAGTGATACATGACCTGTTTTTAGTATCAGAAACTGACATAGTATTAAACATGTCCCTTCCACACGAAATGTAAAATGCAATGTGTGTCTTCACTCTGGGGCAGTTTATTGGTATGGCTTCATTCCATCAAATTTGACTAATAATGGCCTGAGACCATCTGATTATAATGGAGACAAACTGTGAGTATACCAGCCAGGCCTTTTGCCACAGTAACAAAATATTTGACTGAGGCTGTTTATAAAGAAAATAAACTTTTTGTTTGTTTGTTTTAGTTTATAATTAAGTTCCAACCCCAAGGTCAATGGTGATTTTCTGATTTGGGTCTTAGATGGATAGCAGCACAAGTTGATACATATATATGTGTGTAGAAGAGATACCAAAATGAAAATCACAGAAAAGCCTAGGGTCATGCAGCCCCATTTTAGAGTGACTTAAGGACCTACTGTGGCTCCCTACTCCCAACAGGTGAACAGTGGAGCTTCAGCCACCCACTATGTGCGCGTCCTATAGCTTCTTGTTTCAGTGTAATCTTTGGTGCCATGTTATTTTCCTTGCACCAGCCGGGCCCATTTCCTGCCTGTGACCAAGCTGTGCCACACACCTTTAGTTTTTAATTCTGCCTTTTAAATGGTATTTATTATTTTGTTGTGCTTAATCCTAATAAACAACATCGAGCACTGGCAGTATTTTAAATCGCATTTGAAATATTAGGTAAAGGCTTTCAAGTTAATGTGTTTTTGCCCACATAAAAAGCAAAGAGCTGGTGTGCAGATCAAACCCTTGCTGGATTTGCAACAATTTATCAGCCTTATATGTGGATGGCCCTCTCATTTCAAGTAATCACAGTGCATGAAGACATGATTTATCAGGCCTGCCACAAATTATCACTATGCTTAATTTATTCTGAATCTAATTCTCTATTTATATATCCAAGTGACAAATACTAAGTACAGGGGGTAAATTTGTGTTCAATAAATTGAAATATGATTTGTTGTATGCCCTGTGAAGTTTAGTGGCCTTGAGCTAAAGAGTCTATTTTTTGCTAGAACAAAAGGCTTTAATAATTATAACCAACTCCATTTTAGCATTATCTTCTCTTTGAAATATTGTGGTTAAATTTTAAGTTGTAAGCAATTATTTTTTTTTAAAGAATGGCTACCTTTGAGGCTTGCATTAAAGATGATGAAAATTAGCCATCTAAAACCACTTCAGTTTTATGAAAAAAATAAAACTGATACAATGTTTCTACTTGGATGCTCAGATGATCTGTAGGGGAAATTAGTGATGTCGCTAATAGTGGCTCCAATTTCTAAGGTACTGGAAGGAGGCAGTCAGAGAGAGAAAACAAGATAAATAATGCTTAAAATGGAGCAATTAAATAAAGATCGGTTGTGACAAAAATCACAAAAGAACTCCCAGAGTTGGAGAGGCAGGTCTTTCTTTGTGTTAATTAGGGATACTGTGCATCTTCTGAGCTGTAGCCATTTGCCTGGGTGATGGTGTGATTTCTGTGGGTATAAAATAGATGCAGCTCTAGATGGACTCTCACTCAGAAAGGTGGGCAAGGTGATACTCCCTCATTTCTGTAGGTATAACTTTGATAATAGCTAGGCTCTTCATCATTTTCTTTTTCTAAATCAAACTATACATATAAACCATGTGCATCAAAGCTCCAAGTGGTGCAATATATATATTTTTTTCATTTGGCAGATATTAAACTAGCTGTTTATTTACACATAGAGCTGTGTTTAAATATGAGATGAAAAATGTCACACTGAGTTCTCTCGGCAGTTATATTCTCCCTCATCACACTCATGCCTCTGTTTCAGACCTTATGAAATGAATAGTGTATATTTTGAAGTTAGCAGATGTTGGATGTGTTGTGCTTACCTCATTTACATATATGGATTAGAATGTTTTGCTTTGTGGTATGCTAGATTGATCTCTTAATTTCAATGATATGAAACTGTTTTGTTTATGAGAAAAAGTCAATTATTTCACAAAGAAATTCATCCACAGAATGTGCTTTTATTCACACATGGAATAAATTTGAATGCGGATGTTATGTTATTTCCCTGTCCCATTATAGAAAGTTGGGATGATGATGTTATAGCTTCTTGATTCATATTGCTTTAAAATTCATGTAAATGGACATAAATACTGGCTTTATACTTTGGTTTAGCATTTTCATGCATATTTATTTCCAACCAAGTAGATATTTCTCATGTCCAAATTCCCTTTCTCCTCCCTGAGAAATTAATAGGCCAGGGAATCTAACTGTAAGAAAAAATAGATTTCTAATCTCTTGCCTTTGCTTTGTTTGGGAGTTAAGAGCAGCATTGTGGGGTTGACTGTCTTTTTTCAGAATGAAGCTGTGGTGAGAACCAAATTGAGGGCTTCATTTGTACTGTTTGCTTTCAAAGTTCTAGTTTGTTCTAGGGTAGCAGCTCCCTCCCATGGTTTCTTTTCAGGCACCATCCAATCAGAGCCCCAGGTGTCAGTGTTTGTAGGGCTCCCAAATCCTTAGGCAGAAAGAAAATTTCTGAGTGTGACAGCTCTTGAAGACATCTTTTGATTATATAGCCTTTTTGAAACCCCAAGAGGCGCTCTCAAGACATCGAACTGTTTGAGTAGAGTTGTGTAAGTCTGGCCTGTGTAATAGTTGATGGTTTCTACTATCTCATTAGTGCAAGGTATATGACATGCATTTCTACCTCAGTGAATGTTTCCTGTTCCTTGAGAAGGGTTCACTTACATCTGGGAGGTTCTTTTTCTGCTTCTGGCACTGTGGAGGTTTTCCAGGAATTGGAAAAAGTAAGTCTGCAGAATGGAAGCTGTAATCATAAAGCTATTTGAAAAACATCTTAACATATTGTCTCTACAGAAATTTTGGGTCTAAATACTAGGGAATCAGAATATATTTATGACTGAATTCTCAAGTGTCTGTGTCATGGTTGGGAAGAAATAGGTCACTGCTCCTGAAAGACTTATAGCCAGATGAAGCTGACAAAAAGACTTTATAGGGTATCTTGTGGAGAATAATGTAACATGTAACAATAAAATTACCAAGAAAGCTTTCTGGTATCTGAAGGTAGCTAAGGAGAAGGAGTAAACAATAGTAATGGAAAGGGAATATACATAGCTCAAGAAGGAGCCAGAGGTACAACAATGGACAAGGATTCACTGAGGAGATTATTCTATTATTTTGGCTCTGATATCACAGATGTCAAAACAGAGAGCAAGCCTGCAGATAGGTCTGAGTTAGACCTGCTGGGTGCTGGTCAGCTTCTCTAGACAGGGTATGTAGATTCTAGTCCCATCTACTGGGAAACATAATCTGTCATTTTAGTATCAAATGTCTAGGACTATTTATCACCTAGATATACTGCTATGTTTCTTGTGTTCACATTTCCATCAAAACAGAGAAAAATGACAGAGAAGGCATATTTCTTTGAGTTTCAAAAAATGGACAAACTTGTGGTACTATGGTAGATAAGATAGTATTGCATGATTGCTATGGTACAGGATGGATATATGAAAAAATTGTAAGGAAAGTGAACAGCTGTGCTTGTTTGTTGTTCATCCCCAATGGATGGATATTTGAATTTTTGACTTAGAATGTGAGTGGCGAGGGGGTGGCGGTACTTCAAGGATGTCATAGAGAAGAGTCTTAAGAAGAGTCACCCTGGAAAGATCAAATGGGTCAAGAAATGAAAAGTAGAGGATGTGTGGAATGTTCATGAATTAAGAGCACTTGCTGCTCTTGCAGATGGCCCAGGTTCAGTACTCAGCGCACACAGACAGTGGCTCACAGCCAACTGCCACTGTAATTTCAGGGGACCTGACATCCTCTCCTGGCTCCATGGGTGCCTGCACATATGGTGCATTTAGAAAATCAGGAGTGTACACATTCATAGAAAAAAATTAAAATGAAATGAAAAGTGGTTGATGGTCTAGAATACATGGCGAGTAGAGGTGGGTTTAAGGGAAGATGGTTCAGTGTCACATGAGGTTGGAAGTGACTGAAGAATACCCTCAGTCACAGGACTAACATAAGCCAGGAGAGTTGTTTGATGTGGAGTTGGGCTGCTTATACTACCCTTGTGATAATTTTGCTGTACAAAAGTTTTACTGTTTTTTTTCTCCTTTTCCTCCCTCCTGGACTAATAGCTGTATTTGATTTAAGACTATTGGTTTAAGACTATTTAAAATTCTCTGAATTGAGGACTATCACCCTTTGCTTCATAATTTATTATAATAAATTTTCACAAAATCAAGGGCGGGTGCAAGTTGATATAGGCTGCTTGTTTCTCCAAAATAAAATAAAATCACTCATATTCCACAGAACTTTAAATAGATAAAAGACACATGGTTCTGATAGTTTGGGCCCAGCTGCCAAGGCGTAAAAGAAAAATGGAATGTCATCTTGGTAACTGGAAAAGAAAAGAAACTGCCAGCCTAGTTATTAACCAGGTTCTTGTGCCCTTCTCAATGCCCTGGTGGGTAAGTTACGGGCAGAAATAGCAGCTTCTGTGCCTGTTGTGAGGGTTGATTGGAACAATGCAAGAAAGATGCTTAGTATGGTCTAGCACTGAACACCTCCTCAATAAACTGGCCAGGATGCATGTGTTCTTTGTTTTTCTGTTGATAAGTACTGTAATGACTTACCTTTTTTCTCATGTAAAATTTTCCTGTAAGACATGGTAAGGCAATGTGTCTTGAGTTGACAGAAGACATCAGGATCATAGGACATTATTTGGTTGCTTCAAGCCAACAAAATTAAGACTGAGATGACCTTGAACTTCTTTGCCAGTAAGTGACAGTCAGTTGTCACCTACCTTAATACAGTGTATCTTGAAAACATTAAGTATAATGTATTAGAAAATTCATTGTTGTATATATTTATTGAAATTTAAAAACATCCCTTAATTCTTGAGTCTCTTTATTAGCTTTCCATGGAATGGAACTTTCTACAGGTCCAGTGAACTTCTGAAGGTTTATGTAACATCCTCTGTTTATATTATTTTGTATGAAGGAAGTTTTATACCCTTAACAAAATTCTCACTGTAGTCTTTGATGTGGAGATCAAAGGTAAAATTGTAAGCAATATCCAAGTGGGCAAGAAACTGCTTAGAACTTTGGAGTTTTGTGAGAATATAACCATGTTCAAAAGTTCCATGCTCTATAATCATTTAAAAATTTTAGGAAAAAATAATGAAAAACCACTTTGTGATATGTCAAGGCAACAAAAGTCCTTAATAAAATAAATAATTACAGAGCTAGTTCCAGGACAGCCTCCAAAGCCATAGAGAAACTCTGTCTCCAAAAAACAAAATAACCCCCCAAAAAAATCTAAATAAATAATTACATATTTGTGGCACTGATGAGCTTGCTAAGTATATTTCAGTGACACTTTTGAGGAAGGAGTCTAATTCGTTATAATTTAACAGCACTTTACGATAGATGCTTAACAAACCAGGTAATAAAACATAATCAGTAGAAGCTTTTCAGCGCTAATGTTAAAATCTCAAAAAAAAAAAAAAATCCTCATGTTCTTTAATGACAGTGTAGTCTGTTCAATTAACTGTTGCCATGCTCTGTGAGAGGTTTATAAGTGCTCAGCAGGTCCCTTATATTTCCATACTTGTAGCCTGGTGAGAGAGGTTCTGTTTTCTATGCTGAAGGGAACTTCGTTCTCATCATGAGTGGTGGTAGAGGGCAGTGAGCTGCATTCAGAAGACTGATTCTCTGCACTCCATGCTCTTTGCCCATTGACTCTCCATCCTCCAGACTCTGTGCTCACTGACTCTCCATCCTCCAGGCTCTGTGCTCACTGACTCTCCATCCTCCAGGCTCTGTGCCCATTGATCCTTCACTCTTCTGCACCCTGTGCCCCTGCCACTGCAGTCCTGGAGAGATGGTTGAAGGTAGCCACCATCATTTCTTTGAGGATCTACTGTGCTGAATTCTCCCCAACACAAGTGTCATATAGGTATTATTTACTTAATATCATCTTCTTACTCTTTGTATCTTTCATAAAACTAATATAGTGTGCAGCATGTCAGAGGTCACAGTCCAATCATGAATTAGCCATACTTTTGGTGTATTTAGGGAAGGGTTTGTTTATGGGATAGGTCTCTCTAAAGAACATTCCATATGCCCTCTTGTCTGGTGTCCTTGTCTCCCAGCTGGAGGATTTCACTCCTCTTTGGGGAGACTTAACTATGTTATGTAGAAAGAGATCCTTACATTTGGGCTCTGTATCCTGAAAAGTTAAGTGACAGGTAAAGACTTTTAGCCTGTAGAAGTGAGTTGGAGACTTCAATTCCAGACCATTGTGCCTAGCAGGAACATCTTGTTCTGTCCCTGTGGATTCAGTCCTCATATAAAGCTAGAATTCTTCATTTCTCTTTGCCAAATAGTAAAACAATATTAACACTATTGTGCTAATAACCTAGGTATCAGTAGTATTTCCCCCAGTTCAGTCCTTCTCTAAGTTTTGGAAACATTTGCAAAACAATAGTTGTAGGTATTGTGACTACATGGGGCAAAACGGAGGACATAAATATGACTTATTTGGTTAGTTTCAGGAGTTGAAAGACAGACACATTCTAATACTGTATAACAGTGGTTTCTCCAAACCTTGTATTTGGAGACATAGCTATTTATTTCAATAAGAATAATTTTTAGAAATTCAGAACTCGAGAGTTAAGGTTTGTATTTAAGAGAATTTTAAAATGAATGAAAAAAAAATAATACTTGAACAGGATGATCAGTAGTTTTAGGTATGGATTTAGTTCCAGCTGCACAGGAAAAACCCTGTGGCCTTGGTCATGTTGTTTAACTTCTCCGGAGTCTTGGTGACAGTGTCCTGGGCGCCATGCTGCTACTGCTATCTAGTAGGCAAATTGTAAATGAAGTAACTGCTCAGGTCTCAGTAGCGACAGAAACTCGAAGCCCTTGAAGGTGCTCTCTCTGATGCAGGTCTTGTTCTCTCTCCTCTAGACCTTGGCCTCTATGCTCTCCTCTTTCCTCCCCTCTCCATACCTGCTTTCTCTCTTCTCATGTGTGTTTCCCCCTGTTTTCTCCGCAGTAGCTGTCCTTTAACTAATATGAGGTCCAAGTAGCTGAGACAAAGAGCCTAATGGGGAAGGCATCTTTAATAAGCACACCTAATTATGGGCCATTAGAGCACCCATTAAGAGTATGTAATAAGATGAAACAATCCTTATGATGTTATATTAAATTTAAAAATAAAATATCAAGATAATTGTAGACAATTAAAAATATGTGCATTACTCAGTGTTTCCCTGAAGAAATAGAATCAACAAGACACAAAGATAGATATTGAGAGGTAGGTATATTTGTAGATCATTATAAAAGAGATTTGTATATTTAAAGAGATAAGTATATAGCTTTAGAGATTTAAAACAAAACCAAAAAAGAAAAAAAAAACAAAAAACAAAAAAACAAAACAAACAAAACCACTACCTCCACTGCATTCTCTTTGCAGGGCTTCAGACAGAAAATGTAAGAAAATAATTTTCCTAGATTTGGCATAATCTACTTTAATCCAAATCAAGATACAAAGTGACATGTAGTACTGACCTGATGCAGGACAGCAACAACTTCACAGGATTTACAAACCAAAGGCCCAGTATCTAACTTTTGGAGGTCAGACTTAAACACCCAGACTCCCTGTGAGAAGCGACCAATTAGGAAACATGTGGTCCTGATATGACCTTTTCCTGCTTGCCTCCTATAAGAACAAATGCACACAGAAGCAATGAAACATGCACAAAACACTCCAATTGCTCCTTGATCAGTTGTCCCTCTACAGTCCACTTAGCTCTGCCTAAGACAGAGTATGAATTCATCTTCATGAGTGAGAAGTTGCTAAGGTCTCATTTGTAGAGGTGTCTAAGACACTCCCCCTACTCTCTCCCTCTCTCTCTCTCTCTCTCTCTCTCTCTCTCTCTCTCTCTCTCTCACACACACACACACACACACACACTCACACATATACACACACACACTCACACAATACTCACGCATATATACACTCACACACACACACACACTTGGCTTGACAGTCTCCAAGAAGCAGAGACAATGAGCTGCTCTAGGAGTCTCCATAATATGGTTCACCCATTGCCCTGAGCCTGCTATGATGTCTATTTGCAAGAGGCTATAGAGAGCGCCTGGTTGAGAAGTAGAAGTGAATTAATTAATAAACAGAAGCAGTCCCAAATGTGTACACCTTTTACCACATGATATTATTTCTTAAAAGAGAATGTAATGTTTTTAATGAAAATGTTAACTCTGGACATCTTATATTGCTTAGGAAAAAAAAGAGACTGAAATCTTTTCATCTGTAGACACTTTCACATTATCCTACCAAGGTCACATTTTCCCTCTCCACATCACTCAGTGCTTTTTGATTTTATATTAGCTTTGTGCTGAAAATTGGAACTTGAATATTAGAACTCAGTTGGGGAGCACACTAATTTAATTAAATATTAAAAACCAGCTGGTTTTATGTTATGTGGGCAAATTAGAGAATTAATGATTTGGTACACTTTCTTGTTCCTGTCAAGCTACAAGAACATGAAGAATAGCTCATTTATACCCAGTTACAAAGGTGATATGGAAAAATTAGGTCTGCTTCATTAAAGTGTTTCCATCTTTTGAGATAAGGTGAGACTTGCTTTATTTGTAAGGTTCCTGGACAGGCACTACCTCCTGGGACAATGCAAAGGAGTCTGAGAGACCTTGTCATTAGGTGACTGAAGAAAACCCTTATCTGGGATCTCTAAGAGCTCTGGATGTCTGTTCTGGGTGTATAGTTTGGATCTCAGGTAGGGGCTTTCTGCTATCAGTTTTATTGTTTATGAGTCCCTTAAAGACTTGATAATAGCTGAAAGCGTGAAGTGAGGTATAGAAGGCTGTGCAGACAATAGAAGCACCTTTAAGTCTTTCATAATAACCATCACACTAAAGACTTCCAGGACTTCTGGGACGACTTAGTCAAATGACCTCACAGAAATGGCATGGGATGCAGCTGAGGGCTAGGAAGCCCCGCTCCTCAGACATCCCTGTTTAGACTATGTGCTGCACTTGGAAGAGACACGCTGATGCTCCTACCCCTGATCTGTTCCCTTTGGGCTTTCGCACTATTGAAAATGGAGATGAGGGTTTGGGGAGGGACTATGGGTTGAAGATGCTGCAGAACTCCAAATTTATCTGTTTTTTTCACTTTTCTGGCAATAAGGACTTAGGAGAAGCACAGTGATGCTTTGATTATTTTTGACCCCCTCATTGAGCCAATCCAAAATGTGACTCCAAGCAACATCCTATTATTTGAGACAATTTCACAATCTTTGCTAAAAGTTTCAGCTAGCCCTTCCACTTGGCAGCGTGGCTTCATTCTGCGAGGGTGTCATGGAGCTAGGCTGGGCTAGGATGCCAGCTGAGCTGAAGCCCACTGTTCCTGTGATCTCTGGTCCTCCTCTGCATGTAGCCTCTCCACGTGGACCTTCCTTGGATCAAGCTCTCCAGACTGAAAATCAGAGTCTATGTGATCAGCTCCCTTCACATTCAGGCCTACAGGTTTACACAACATTGGTGGCATTTCTCATTAAAGCCAGCCATAGGCTCCTCTTAGACTTACGGGGAGAAAGCCCTCACAAGGGTGTGAATGTAATGGCTGTGTTAAAGAAACTACCCCTTTAATAGACTGCTCTGGTAAAGGTAGCAAGAGATCTGTTGTTCTGTGCCTCAGCGGTGTGGTGCTATGTCTCAAATTATACCTTAAATGGTTGTGGTTTTGAAGATCACATGGGTTACAAGATTAAACTAATTTTTCTTCAGCCATTGTGTAGTTGTGTTAACATTCACAAAGATAATTAATTTCTGCACCTTTGCACTTTGCCATGGCCCATTTGGTTTTCCTACAACGACTGGCAATGGAACTGTTGGAGGGGGTGAGGCTTTGACTGGGGTAGAAGCACCTTTCGAAGCACCTTTCTTAGTGGCGTCTCATCCGCTCTTGCTCCCATGTCTCATCTTCTTCGGGGGCAAGCCTATTGATGGCTCTATCTTTGTGTGCAGCCTGTATTACCCTCCCATGCACAGTGTGTTTTTTTGTTTGTTTGTTTGTTTGTTTTTGGTTTTGAGATGGGGGACTAAATATTTCCTCAATTCTGAGCTTACACTAACCTAGCAAACTGACCCAGATTCATCCTAAAGCAGATTGCAGGCTTATTATACATTCTTATAAAACCCCAAAGGTCCCTTACATCTTAGATGTGCAGCCTGGGGGCCTGGTGTTTCCAGATGCTATCTATTCTGCTATACATCATTCCTTTTGCAGTCCTGGGGAGGAGCAAACCCATGTTTCTGAACATACTAGAAAAGTATTATTCCACTGAGCTACAACCCCAGCCCTAATATTTTGCTTTGTTGGTGACTCTAACTGTGTGGTTCCGTTTTCTCATCTGATGGCATGTTTTAAAAGAGAGGTTCTTTAAGTCCACAGAAATCTCTGGTTATTAGGGTTAGATGATATGGATATACTGTCATCAGAAAAGACCCCCAGGCTAAGGAGAAGGGCAGTCAAGGGAGCCGCTGGGCAGTCCTTTAGAGCACTTAGCTTACTTCTGTAGGTGTGCTCCTTGCTGGCTGTGTGCTGTCTCATGCAGCACCATTTCTGTCCCGGATGATGTCATAATTATTCAGTGCCAGGAGGCAACAGTTACAATTAAAGTCATTCTCCTGTATGCTTAAGGGAATTCTGTTTCTATGGGGCCTTAAAGGGAACTTGCTAGTTAGGAAGTTTATCATTTGGAAGTAGCCATTTTTAGTGACTTTCCTTTTGAGTCAGCCTCCTGCTGTTTGTCCCAAGCTGACCCCAACCTCAGCCTGCTGAGTGCTGGACACTTGTGAGGTAGTGGATTGTATTACTCTCTTCTTGCAAATATTGATTTACTTAGGTTGCTATAACAAAGTAGCCTAGAATGTCTTAGACAGGAAGTGGCAGTTACTTCTCTCCTCCTGGGTCAGGAGGCAGAAAGGGATGTCCACTCTGAAAGTGAAGTGTTAGAAGATCCAGGCCTCTCTCCACCCTCTGTTTGGTTGGTTGGTTTTGTATTTGTTGTTTGCTTGTTTGTTTTGTTTTTGCTTGTTTATGGTTTTGGTTTCTTGTCCAATCTTTAGCAATCCTTGGCTTCAGGAAACACAGCCCAATCTTCCCCATCATGTTCACAAAGCACTCTCTCTGGGGATGTATTTGCTTCTAACACCCCTTTCAGTTAGGATACCCTATGGGGGGGATATCACTTTATACACATGTTTTTCTTATTGTTTGATGAATAAAACACTTTGGCCAATAGAGGCAGGGAGATAGGCAGAACTAAGAGAAAAAAAGGAGGAGAGAGCCTGCTAGAAGGACAATGTAACGATGTAGCTGGCAAAGGATTTACAGGTCCAGGCATTCTCCAGTAAGCCAAAACCATATGGGAATACATAGATTAATAGAAATAGGTTAATAGTTAAGACAGAGCTAGCCAATAAGAAGCCATAGGCATCAGCTAACAGTTTTATAATTAATACAGTCTCTTGTGCTTATTTGGGGCTGAGAGCAGCGGTGGGACCTAGGTGGGACAAGAAAACTCCTCAACAGATACTGATCTTTCCATTAGGGCTCCCACTAATGACCTCATTTAACCTAACTGGTGACCTCTGTAAGGACACTGCTTATAGGTACATTGACGGTCTGAAGCACAAAGGATTGGGACTTCAGCACACTGCGTTGAGGGACACAAGTCTCTCCACAGCTCACGGGTGAAACTGCTGTAGAGTGACTCATATTTATAGCCCAGTGTATTTCAACCTATCAAGGAGTTTGGTTAGATAGAATAATAAAACTGAAATCATATATTCTTGCCAGGGCTGATTCATGCTTCTAAAATGAGGCCTTTTAGGTTGGAGCTCAGAAAACTGAAATATGTAGTCATATTAGAAAGGTACTTGAAAATGTGGCAGCTTCTGAGTCGTGGATATAATTATGAGGCCCAACTTCTTTTATTTATTTTTTTTATAGAGTATTTTTTATTTAATTTTATATAACAAAGTCCAATTAAATGAAAACAAACATTTATACACAATATTTGGGAATTTGGGCGTCGTTCTTTCCAAACTACTTCCTGCTGGTAAGGGGCGCTGTCTTGGGGGATTCGAAGAAGATTCAGATATCCTAGCTGTAGTCTGTAGGGCTGTTTTGTCCAGCTGTTTGGAATGTAGGATCAGCTTGTACTCTGTTTCAGGCGGTCTGGTGTGATCAAACCACATTAGTCTGGAAGGAATCCACATCTTTTCATTTTCTGTGGAAACAAAAATAGAAATACTTTTCCCCAGTAACTTGTTCTTCAACTTAAATTTTGGAGTCAAAGCGTTTTTTGTTTTTTGTTTTTTTTTTATTATTTTACATGTCGATCCCAGTTCCCTCTCCCTCCCTCCCTCCCTCCCTCCCCCCAAGCCCTCCCTCCCTCCTTCCCTCCCTTTTGCCCTCTCTACCCTCTCCCATGCACTCTAAACACCCTCCCCTCCCAACCCCCCACCACAATACAATATGTAGGGGAATGCCATCCAGTTGGGGTCATGTAGATCTGACAGGTCCTGTGAAGTAGGGACTAGGGCTTCTCTCCTATCTCTAGAATAAGGCAGTTATCCCTCCATGGGGGATATGTTTGCAAAGTCCTTTTGTGCACCAGGGATACATCCTGGCTCCACTGTCTGAGGTCTCTTAGACTGCTCAGACCTTCTGGCTGAGACCCATATTCAGGGGGTCCGAGTCAGACCCCTGTTGGCTTCCCAGCTATCAGTCTAGTGGCCCTTAGCTCCTCCTTGTTCAGGTAAGCTGTCTCTATGTACTTCTACCGCATGGTCTTGTCCTCTCCATCTGCTTCTGGGTTCTAGTTTGACTCAGTGTTTATGTATGGGTGTTTGCTCCTGTTTTCAACAGGCATTAGTTGAGGACTCCATGGAGAAGTTAGTTGTTGATCTCACTCTCCGGGAAGGGCATTTATGATAGCCTTTCCACGGAAGCTGAGATTGTTAGTTGGGAGCAGTCTTGTAGTTCCCTCGACCTTTCTTTGTGTTCAACTTTATCTTCAAACCAATATTGGCTCCCTCTTTTATGTTCTCTCTCTCTGTCTCTGTCTCTCTCTCTCTTTCCTATTTTCCATTCCTAACCAGGCTCAATCCTCCTGGTCGCACATGCCTTCCTCTCCTCCCTCTCATTTTCTCCTACTTCTCTCTCCATTAGCTGTCCTCCCCCACTATACCTGAGGTCTGGGGGACTTGTCCCTTCCCAGTTCTGTGAGGGACTTTATATGAATCTCTTAGAATACAACTTGTATCCTAGTTCCTCTAGTGATGTGAATTATAGGCTGGTGATCATTTGATCTAGGTCTAAAATCCATATATGAGTGAGTACATACTGTGTTCCTCTTTTTGTGACTGGGTTACCTCATTCAGGATGGTTTCTTCAAGTGCCATCCACTTGCCTGCGAATTTCAAGATACCATTATTTTTTTCTGCAGAGTAGTATTCCATTGTGTAGATGTGCCACATCTTCATTAACCATTCTTTAATTGAAGGGCATCTAGGTTGCTTCCAGGTTCTTGCTATTACAAATAGTGCTGCTATGAACATAGTTGAACAGATGTCTTTGTTGCATTGATGTGAATCCTTTGGGTATATGCCTAAGAGGGGGATTGCCGGGTCCTGTGGTAAACTAATTCCCATTTTCCTGAGGAACCGCCATACTGATCTCCAAAGTGGCTGTATGAGTTTGCACTCCCACCAGCAGTGGAGGAGTGTTCCACTTTCTCCACATCCTCTCCAACATAAGTCATCACTGGTGTTTCTAATTTTAGCCATTCTGGCAGGGGTAAGATGGTATCTCAAAGTTGTTTTGATTTGCATTTCCCTGATAGCTAAGGATGTGGAGCATTTTCTTAAGTGTCTTTCAGCCTTTTTGATTTCCTCCATTGAGAATTCTTTCTTCAGTTCTGTACCCCATTTTTTAATAGGGTTATTTGGTGTTTTGTTGACTAGTTTCTTGAGTTCTTTGTATATTTTGGAGATCAGCCCTTTGTCGGATATAGGATTAGTGAAAATCTTTTCCCAGTCAGTGGGCTGCCGTTTGGTCTTGTCAACTGTGTCCTTTGCCTTACAGAAGCTTCTAAGTTTGAAGAGGTCCCATTTATTAATTGTTTCTTTCAGTGTCTGTGCCCCTGGAGTTATGTTCAAGAAGCGGTCTCCTATACCAATTTGTTCAAGGGTACCTCCTACTTTCTCTTCTAAGAGGTTCAATGTGGCTGGATTGATGTTGAGGTCTTTGATCCATTTGGACTTGAGTTTTGTGCATGGCGACAGACATGGGTCTATCTGCAGTCTTCTACACACCCACATCCAATTGTGCCAGCACCATTTGTTGAAGATGCTGTCTTTGCCCCATTGTATAATTTTAGCTGTTTTGTCGAAAATCAGGTGTTCATAGGTGCGTGGATTAATATCAGGATTTTCAATTCGATTCCATTGGTCTACCTGTCTATTTTTATGCCAATACCAGGCTGTTTTCAGAACTATAGCTCTGTAGTAGAGCTTAAAGTCAGGAATGGTGATGCCTCCTGATGTTCTTTTATTGTATAGGGTTGTTTTGGCTATCCTGGGTCTTTTGTTTTTCCATATAAAGTTGATTATTATCCTTTCAAGGTCGGTGAAGAATTGTGGTGGGATTTTAATGGGGATTGCATTGAATCTGTAGATTGCTTTTGGTAAGATTGCCATTTTTACTATGTTTATCCTACCTATCCAAGAGCATGGGAGGTCTTTCCATTTTCTGGTATCTTCTTTAATTTCTTTCTTTAGAGTCACAAAGTTCTTATTATATAGATCTTTTACTTGTTTGGTAAGCGTTACACCAAGATACTTTATGTTGCTTGTGGCTATTGTAAAGGGTGATGTTTCTCTGATTTCTTTCTCTGCCTCTTTGTCGTCTGAAAAAAATAGGGCTACTGATTTTTTTGAGTTTATCTTGTATCCTGCTAGTTTGCTGAAGGTGTTTATCAGCTGTAGGAGTTCCCTGGTAGAGTTTATTGGGTCGCTTATGTAAACTATCATATCATCTGCAAATAGAGACAGTTTGACTTCTTCCTTTCCAATTTGGATGCCCTTGATCTCCTTTTGTTGTCTTATAGCATTAGCTAGAACTTCTAGTACGATATTGAAGAGATATGGAGAGAGAGGACAGCCTTGTCTTGTTCCTGATTTTAGAGGAATTGGCTTAAGTTTCTCTCCATTCAGTTTGATGTTGGCAGTTGGTTTGCTGTATATTGCTCTTATTATGTTTAGGTATGTTCCTGTTATCCCTGACCTCTCTAATACCTTTATCATGAAAGGGTGTTGAATTTTATCGAAGGCTTTTTCCGCATCTAGGGAGATAATCATAGGCTTCATACCTGGATTGCAGGGATGGTTTAACATACGAAAATCTATCAACGTGATCCACCATATAAACAAACTGAAAAAGAAAAGCCCAACTTCTTTTAAATAAGCCAAAGAGCAATGCATCTGCCACTGAAACTGGGAATGCCCTTCTGGCACCATTCTTACCCACTCTGCCCACCAGTGCCCCCATGGATTCCCAGGTATAGTTGGTCACGACTGGTTTCTCATCTCAAAACCTTTGTGTCTTGATGTAAAGCTGAACATATTTTTCTACATATGATAAAAAAAAAAAAAAGACATACTCCTCCAGGAATGATGGCACATGCCTTTAATCCCAGCACAGATGGGATCTCTGTGAATTTGAGGTCAGCTGGATCTACACAGTGAGTTCTAGGACAGAGCAATATAGTGAGACCTCCACCCCCAACCCTCCAAAAAATTTTAAAATAAAGAAAAAAGACAAGCCACGCTTGCCTTTACAGTGCAGACATCCTTATCCCAGACAATCTGTGAGCCAGAGAGATCTTCTGCATTCTGAGATTTCTTCTAGTGTGTGACTGCATTTGAAGAGAAGATGAAGAAAAGTATGAACAAAGCAGGGCCATGTTGACATTTGAAAGATGTAGGGTATACTGGATGGTTTTGTGTGTCAACTTGATGCAAGCTAGAGTCATCAGAGAGGAAGGAGCCTGGGCTGAGGAAATCCTCCATGAGATCCAGATGTAAGGCATTTTCTCAATGATCAATGCAGGAGGGCCCAGCCCGTGGTGGGTGGTGCCATCCCTGGGCAGGTGGTCCTGGGTTCTATAAGAAAGCAGGCTGAGCAAGCCAAGGGAAGCAAGCCAGTAAGCAACACTCCTCCATGGCCTCTGTATCAGCTCTTGCCTCTAGGTTCCAGCCCTGCTTGAGTTCCTGTCCTGCCTTCCTCCAATGATGAACTGTGATCTGGAAATGTAAGCCAGATAAACCCTTTCCTCCTCAATTTGCTTGTTGGTCATGGTGTTTAGTTACAGCAATAGAAACCCTAACTAAGACAAATTGGTACCAGCATAGTAGGATATTGCTATGACAGACCTGATCATGTTTTTGAGGAGGATTGTGGAAGGACTTTGGAACTTTGAACTAGAAGAGCCACTGAGTGTTAAGAGCTCAGTGGAGTATTCTGTAGGAACTTGGAAGATAATGTTGAGAGCAGTGCAGAAGAAGAAGAAGGCCTGGCTTGTGAATTTTCAGAGAGAAGATTAAAGACTCTATCATGGCCATTTGTTATTTTGAATTAAGGTCCTATAGTTCTGGTTAGCTGGGGCTGAAGAATCAGCTGTGATGAACAAGATACCAGAACTACTAAAGTGAAACCTTTACATTACTGGGACAGTTGATGCTGGTCAGCTGGAGCTAAGAAATTAGTGGTGATTAAGAAGAGACCAGCATCACTGAGGTGAAATCTGGGAAGTGCTTCCTGAGAGTCAGCACAGAGAAGCTGTGTTCCAGAGGCCGCCATGGTTGTACCTCGTGCTAGCAGCAGGACTTGGTAATGCCTAAGGGTCACCAGGTGGTGCTGGTTTTGAAGGCAGAAAGGGGTCATGGAGAACAGCTGAGGCTTGGCACTGTGAGAGACCAGATGAGGCAATTGGGGAAGGTGCAGCCTCAGTGACAATTGAAGACCCAGGGCTGAAGGGGCCATGCTTGAAGCTTGGCACTATGAAGAATGCCTATGAGAGGCTACTGGTGAAAGTGCAGCACGGTTGCAGCAGAAGACCCCAGCATTTTGGAGATGGCAGTACCCTGGGATGACCACCAAGAACAGCAATAGCAGTGGAGTGGAGCCAGCTGGAGGCTAGAAGACAAGCTGTGTGTGCTGCAAAGGGCAGAGCTGGAGAAGTGACCCAGAAGATGGTGAGTGGACCCATGTATTTGGACATTGAGTTATTTATGTATACTGGTGAAGTTTTGTTTTGCTTGGTTCACATTGTGACTGTGCCCTAGTCTTCCCTCTTGAAGAATATATTTAATTTAATTTTGACTTATAGGAGCTCACTTTTATAGGTGACCTTCAACTTTCTGTTTATTTCTTTCAAGACAAGGTATCTCTGTATAGCCTTGGCTGTCCTGGAACACATTCTGTAGACCAGGCTGAACTGGAACTCAGAGATCCACCTGCCTCAGCCTCCCAAATACTGGGATTAAAGGTGTGGGTCCCAAACATTGGACAGCTGGAGTTTGATTTTTGCTTTGTTTGGCTTATGACTGTGTCCTGATTCTTCGATCTTGAAGTGAGGAAGTATTTTAATAGAGCCCACAGTTGAAGACACTTTGAATTTTAAAAGCCTTTGGATTTTAAAAGAGACTGGCTATTTTAAAAGGACTGAAATTTTGATGTGTTTGAATTTGTAAAGTCCATGGGACTTTTAAAGTTACTTACATTTTTAACGTGAGATCTTTGGGATGAATAAGAAAGGAAGGGTTGTGGCTTAATACTGATATAATTTAGTGTTGACAAGGGGTCATGTGTGCTGGTTGGTTTTGTGTATCAACTTGACATTAACTAGAGTCATCAGAGGAAAGAGCCTCAGATGAGGATATGCAATAGAAACCCTAATTAAGACACAGGAGAAAAACAGAAGAATTTTATGCCTCCAGTGCTGTATAATTTTAAAAGGGGACAAAAAGCTGGAGCCAGTGTAATCAGGTATAAGGGAATTCAGGAGGGAAGTTCAGGGTCCCTGGACTTCTTGTTCTCAAGAAGAGAAATCTTGGAGGATACTCTAGACCACATGCCATAAAAAGTGCTTCAAAGAAAGTGGCCCACAAGTGGATGAAGCCAAATTGTCACTATCTTAGTCACTGTTCTGTTGCTGTAAAGAGACACCATAACCAAGTCAACTCATAAGAGAAAGCATCTAATTGGGCTTGCTTACAGTTTCAGAGTCTTTGTCCATTAGCTTTATGGTGGGGATTATGGCCGAATTCAGGCAGGCATTGGAGCAGTAGCTGAGAGCTATATCCTGATCCAAAGGCAGAGAGAGAGCAACACTGGGCCTGGCATGGGCTTTTGAAACCTCAAAACCCACCCCCAGGGACACACTTCTTCCAATAAGGCCACACCTCCTAATCTTTCTAATCTGTTCAAATAGTGCAGCTGCTCCCTGGGGACTAAGCATTCAAATGTAGGAGTCTAGGGGGACCATTGTCATTTAAACCACCACACTACCTGCTTTGCCTTAGGTTTAGGGGCTGCATATAAAGGGATTAGAGAACCAAAGCCAGTGCAGAAGGCTTTAGAGTTTAAAGGATGTCAGTGATGTGGAAAATAGACAGGTGTTAGAGTGTGACTGGCATTCAAAGACTGAACAGAGGCATTCCAGGTTTTCGGGAAGAGAAGGCTGAGCCTCATTACACCACTTGTCTCTCTGGGCTTCATGCTGTTTAGTCCTGGTCGTCAACTTGACTGCAAGGGATACCTGTTGTAAAGCATATTTCTGGTTCTTTATGTGAAGTGATTGACACTTGTGTTGATAAACTAAATCATGAAGACCATTCCTTAATATGAGTGCTCGAGACAGTGATGTAAGAAAGACTAGAAAGTGGGAGGAGCTTTCACATTCTCACTTGTGGACCCTGTGTGACTAAGAATGGTGTCCTTGTACAGTTCTTGTTTCCTAGGGACCTCAGAGTCCAGATTTCATAGTCCTTAGAAAGGAGCTGGCATCATTGACCCTCAGAGAACTGTACATAGAGGCTGCACCATTTGTACATTTTCTTCTTTTATTAAAGAAATGTGTTTTATTTTGTGTTGTATTTTTATTTTGTGTGAGAGCCTGAGTCTGTGCACCATGTATGAGAATGTGCTTGTGTGTGCTTGTGGAGATCAGAAGAAGGTGTTGGACCCCCTGGGACCAGAGTTCTGGTGAGCTATGACCTATGAGATGTAGATGCTGGAAAGCAAATCCAGGTTCTCTGCATGAACCCCAAGTGTTGTTAGACACTGAGTTATTTCTTCAGCTACAATAATTTTTGTTGTGACAGTCCCACACTCTTGGCTTGAGAAGGTACTGACTGGTATGTCTGACTCTCTAGGTATAGGAGGCCATGGTGGGATGTTTTCAGCTCCTGTATTTATGCCAATCCCCTTAGAATTATATATGGAGCCAGGCGTTGGTGGTACATTCCTTTAATCCAGCACTTGGGAAGCAGAGACAGGCAGATCTCTGTGGGTTCAGTTCAAGAGTTCGATGCCAGCCTGGTCTACAGAGTGAGTTCCAGGATAGGTAGGGCTATACAAATGTACCTTATAGAAATATCTTATGAATACTTCCTATTGATCAGCCTTAAACGCTGAAATGAGCTGCATACCTAGCTTGGTGTCTGGTATTCACTAGGGGTTTGAATTGCTGTAACAGATTACCATAGAACTGGATGCTTTAAACATTCATTTCTTAGTTCTAGAGGTGAGAAATCCAATGTGAAAGCGTTGGTGGAGAGAGATGAAGGGACTCTTTCCTTGGTTGCTTGTGATGCAATAATTGTCTCCATTCTATGATCTCCAAAAGGCAAAACCTACCCACCAAGGACCCTCTCACACTGGGGATTATAATTTCAGTATATATGCTAGGTGTCTGTGTGCATGCAGACATTATGTCCAGGAAACACTGGTCACCTTCGTGCCCTGATCTTTGCTTGGCTTTTGGCAAGGGTCTGCCCAGGAACAGGGCTCCTTAACAATGCAACAGGTATAAGCTTTGGAGAAATTACCAATGCTCATAAGCACTCTGAACCTGGCTTTATATAACTGTGGTTTTAAAGACTTAAACAATTTTTAACTGCACAAATTGAAGGTGCTGTGAAAGAAAGTCCTACCCTGCCTGGAGAATCCAGCTCCAGCTGTAGAGTATTCTGGAATCAAGCCACTGCTGAACATGTGTGAGTGGTGCACCTGTTGGGTACTGTTTTCTCTCAATTGCCACCTTTCTTGCCAAAGAAAAACACCTGAATGCTTCTACAGGAAACATCCATGTACCTGTTCCATCTGGGTTGCTTATAGATGAGCCGTTGGGCTTCTGAGCATGGCTGCTGTATTAGAAAGTAAGAGTGTACTCTACGTGGACAACTTGAATTTTGCTGGACCCATCCAGCTCACAAGGCAACTTGTAAAGTAACACTTCCTCATTATTTTCTTCATTCCCCTCCCCTCCCTACTTCCCATTGTTTTCCCTTTCCTCCCGCCCAACTTCTTTCCTTTCTTCAAAAGACAGCAGTGTGGCTGCATACTAATGAGGCAATCCTTGGCCTCACCCCTTCATTTATTTCCAGGCAATTAATTCAACTTTCTAATGTGTAGCCAGAATGCTATGCAGGTGATTTGTGAGTCTGCCTAATTCCTGGGACCCTGTGGTTATCAGCCAGCATGGCTCATTGTGACAGTGAGATCATCCAGCTGGCAGGGAAGTAGGATTTCCAATGAAATCTCATCCTTTCATTACAAGCACTGAGCTCTTCAACTTGGCAAGTGTCCGCTCTCTCTACTTGGCTTTTTGATTACACATGCAGCCTCTATATCTTTGCCTCCTCTGCTTGTTTTTTTGCCATGAAGGACACTGGACCCAATGTATCATTAGCCGTTTTCAGCACAAAACCCATGATGCTCCTTCTCAACACTTGGATCTGTGTATCTATGACTGTATATTAAACAAACTAGTTTATTAACTCTTCCATCCTACAAACCTGGTGGAGTGCAATTTAATTGCTATTTAGGGAAAATTGGGTGAAGGACACAAAGAGGAGGTGACATAATTTCTGCTCACGTGGAGTTTGCTGTGAGCTTCCATAGCAGTGACTAATCTTTCTGGCTACAAGGCATGAACTAGGTGCTCATTATATCTTGGATACTTTGTCTTGTGTATGAGTGACTGAGAATATTGGGTCATAAGGGGAATGAACTTCATGCATAGATAAAATCTTTGAGAATTATTATGGGACAATGAGTGATTGGTATCAAGAAAATAATTTTTCAACTGTCTATGAAGGATAATTAAATGATGTGCCCTGTGAGGAGAGAATTCTTGAGGAATTTGGCAAAGATTCACTGGGAAAGAAGATATTTAAGGATAAATGATTTGAAAAAGATGCTGTAGAGTCAACTCAAGTAAATGTGAGGTACTTTAAAGGCTTGGGAAATGAGTTATACCTGGCTTAAATTCCAATTTAGATATTTATTTGATGTCTCAAACATTTAATTACTGCTTAATCACAACATCCTCATTTGTAAATGGGGGATAAGTAGATCTCACGAAGTGGGTCTCAGGGTCATATGGAAATGAAAATATAGTATTGATAATGATATTAGTCAAGTATTGATAAACAGCAGATATTTTTATGAGTATTGCTAGTTTGGAATGAAGGGAGCCCTTAAGGCATGAGAGTGGGAGGAGTTTATAAGATTGTCCATGTATGATATTTAAAGTTTGTTTGTTTAGTGTGTGTGCGCGCGCGCGCAGGAGGGAGGGAGGGAGGGAGGGAGGGAGAGAGAGAGAGAGAGAGACTTGTGTCTTTCCTTCCACTATATAGAACCCAGGGATTGAACTCAGATTATCAGTCTTGATGTTCAGTAGCTTCACCTGCCTAGCTATTTTGCCATACCTATTTATTTCTTTGATGTTTTGACTAGTCACTAATTTTGAAAGAAAAGAAAACTTTGCTTTTTGGAACTTAAGTCCACTAGCCAGTGGAACATGATGATGGGATGGTGAAGGCAGAAAGCATGGTAGCTAAGGAAGAGGAGGAGGGGAAGGTGGACATGAAAGATTTATGTAGGAGGAATTGGAAAGGGTTGGAAGAAATTGCTATGGCTGGTTAGAAATGAGATAGTAATGACAACAGAATATAAACACAAAAATATCAAGAGTGGGGAAGCTATAATAAACAAGGATCAAAAGCCAGGAAGCACCTTGAGAACCACACATTATTATGATGTTTTAGTTAGGGGCAAAAGAAGGTAATCAAAAATACAAAATAAAATAGAAAGTCAACCTAGCTCTGTGGTTCTTCTCACTTATATTTCCTTTGTATCCGGTAATACTTTCTCTTCTGAATGCTGTATTGTATTGATTTTGACAAACATTGTTACTGTTGTAGTCCTTAGCCCCCAGAGTATCTAGTTCTGCTACTGTGAAGCAAACATATAACTGCCAATCTGTTGCCAAAGCTGATGGATATATGGTCACATTGTTTTGTCTTAAATGAAACATACTGGGGTAGAACTCAAGTTGGCTTTGCTCATCACTACTGGGGGGCTACTGGGATTTGTCTGTTATGTGTTGTCTCATCCTATAGTGATTCTGGGGAGTTTGTTTATCCATTCACTAATTAAAGAATTGGTATGACATTTCACTTTTAAATGAGTGAAGTAAAGTTGTCAAAAACATTTGCATACACACAGTTTATTGCTGGTTTGTTCACAGAAGTTGGAAAAATGGATCCAGTCTATATGCTCATCGACAGTTGAATAGATAAAATGTGGGACATAGACAAAATGGAATTTTATTAATCTGTTAAGAATGACGTTATGGCACATGTAGGGAAATAGAGGTCACTGTGGTAAGCAAAATGAACCAGACTTGGTCATATGAACAATGTTTTCCCTCATATACAGAATTTATATTTTAATTTATGTGTGTGGAGGTTATAGAAGTAGAGAAGTGATTGTGAGAAAGCGAAATCTTGGGAAAGGGGGGGGATAATGGGGCTCTCTGAATGTCCTTTGCACCTTGATAGCACCTCCTGCCTTCAGTTTTGTTTTTGTTTTTTTTTTTTGGGGGGGGGGTTTGTTTTTGTCTTTCTGTGATTTTTGTTGGGAATACATTCTATTGCTTTAATTGGGCTTCTTATGCATCTTAACTGATTATTCAATGGTTCATCTATTAATGTTATTTCCAGATTTCCTCCATGTTCTGTCCATTGGTTTTTTTAGAGTTAACATTTCCATTGAGTTATCCAGTTTCTCTATCTTGTCTGCAAATCTGATGATCTCTCCTTTACTTGATTCATTCTATTGGTGAGGCTTTTGTAGAGCTTTCTATTTGAGCCCTGTTTTTTGGATTTCTTTCAGAAATTCTTTATCTTTATTACATTCCATTTTCTTTCTTTCTTGACTTCCTTATTTCATTCATGTTTGTGTTTTCAAGGTCTTTATTCTGGAGTTGATACACATCCTATTCTGGAGTTGATACACATCCTAAGTGCCTTGAATGTATTTATAATTGCCATTTTGAACTCATTGTCTTGTATATCATCACCATTGCTTCTTTGGGGGAACATTACTATGGGGGAGCTGAGTTTTGGAGGATACTTATTGTGAGAAAGATACAGACCACCATGCAAATTAAGCTAATTAAGAGTAGAAGAGTCCTTTAATTTTGGCTGGTGACCAAGAACAGGCTACTTTCCAAGTGTCTTATTGCAGACCCTCAGAATTACAGCACTTTAAAAGGCAAACCCCACAAGTACATTAGATGAAATGCAAAGAAACCTGGCAGCATTTGTCTAGGCAGAACACAGCAGTTGTTTTAGATGCATGACAGTAGTTATTTTAGACCCATCATGACAATTCATTTTGATTTATACTTTTGCCAGTTATTTTAGTTATGCTTAGTTTATGTGTGTGTGTGTATGTGTATATATATATATATTATACATTAATACAATATATTATATTATACATTATTAATACATTATTAATACAATATATTATATATTATACATTAATAATATATTAATATTATTTTTGGTTAATATGTACTGATTATGGCCAGGGTCATGGAAATCATAAATGAGTTGCAAAGACAAATGTGGATTTGGGGGTGGGGTGGGGTGGGGTGGGAGTCTGAGACTTGTGTAGGCAGACACAGAATGTAGTCAGGACAAGAAGGCATTATCTCAGTCACTTCAATGGGACCTAGGCATCTGGAGTCAGGCCATTCCTCCTATCTTCCAGTATGAATCTCTGCCCCACCTTTGTCAGGCGGGCATTTGGATCTCCGTTTAACAGGTTTGGATCAAATGACTAGAGCTTGTGGTCAATCTTGGAGCCATATTGTTGATGTGAGAATGGGATGTAATAAATGGCCCTAATTCAGAAAGGGTGAGGGATTGATCCTGAGCACAGGAATGAACCCTCCATAGAGCTAGCAGGTTCTTGTGGCAGATCCTCAGAAATCTGTGGGAGGTATGCATGGTACTGTGGGTAATCTTCCAATGATAGGGCTGGGTCATGAGGGTATGGATAATACCATCTGGGGGGAAGTGCACACAACTTTACCCAGTCCTAGGGCAGTAGGGCTCCTGAGGGTAATAGAATTTAGGTCTCTCTCTCTCTCTCTGTCTGTCTGTCTGTCTGTCTGTCTCTGTCTCTGTCTCTCTCTCTCTCTCTCTCTCTCTCTCACACACACACACACACACACAAATCCAGAAAGGAAGACTATTTGAAGAGAAGGAGACAAACAAGGGGACTGGGGAAAATCATCAGGGCCTGGGGTCAGGGTTAGTGGAGACTGAGTTTGAGTAAGAACAGAGTATAATGACATATATGCATGAAAACGCTAAAACAAAGCCAATCACTAATTCACAAAATAACTTTTAAAAGTTTGTATTCAGATTTTGTTGTGGATATAGTTTTCTTTCCTCTTTGGGAATCACATTTTGGTGAAATGCTTGATTTTTGAAGGTATTGTTAAGTGCACAGTGACTATGGTATTTTACATTTTCATCAGCCATGGGTGAGGAGTCCAGCGGTTTGCATCCTTGTTAGCATTTAGAATTGTCTGTTTTGTCTCTGCTAACCATTCAAATAGATGAGTAGTAATATTTATTTGATTGTGGCTCTGGTTTGCATTTCTCAAGTGACTAATTATGTTGATCATCTTCATGGGCTTAATTATCATCCCCGCCTCATCTTAGCTGAGATGTCTGTGAATGATTTCCTTTTTAATTTTTTTTTTTAAAAAGTGAGGATTTAATATATGAGTGAACTGTATTTACATCATTTCCGATTCTCCTTCTTTCCCCTCCAACTTCTCCTGGCCTTTTCTTCTGATAGCTCTCTCTAATAATGTTTAGTGTTTAATATTCTTGCTGGAGGCTCATTCCTGAAGAAAACTGATCCTTCCTCAGCAGCCAGTAATTGCCTGTGGTCTTTCATCTAGTATTGGGGTCTTGTGTAATTTCTCCATCCTTGCTAGTATGTCAACTGGCATTGTTATTATGTAGATCTTGTTTAGGAGATGATATTTAGATTTCATGGGTGCAAAAACCTTATGTATAGAAGATACTGTCTCCAAATAGTATCCATGAAGAAAAAAAAAATGAAATCATGACAGTTGTAGGTAAATAGATGGGACTTGAGAGCATAATTGAGTGAGGTAAACCCAGACCCCCCAAAACAGTCACATATGGAATGTTCTCTCTTATTTATGGAGCCCAGCTCTGAATCCTTAGACTGTAATATATGACCTGGAGTAACCACAGAAACCAGGGAAATAGGAAGGAACTATAGGTGAGGCGCTCTAGAAAGGGAAAGAGATAACAGAACTGGGTTTAACAGTGAGGAGTTAGGAAAGGTAATTCAGGATGAGAGATAATAACACCAAAAATGCTTGAAGGAGCCATAGTGAAATATTACTTTACAAGCTTATTCAATAATACATATATAGTTTGTATCACGCGAGAAGCCATAGACTAATAAATACTCAAATAGCAGATTTCTCTGGAGTTGGTGATCAGGGGAACCCAGGAGACCCACAGTTTCCTTCTCAAGTTGAGTTTAGGGTGCAGTCCTAGCATTCAGAAAACAGGTGTGAGGCTTAAGTGTTTGAGGCTATCCTGGACTATATAGGTCCTGCCTCAGGGTAAACTAACCACACAAAACCAATAAAGTACAAGGAACAAAATTAAGTTTATTTTGTTGCCAATTGGCCTCCATAAACTTATAGGGAGTGGCAATATTAGGAGGTATGGCTTTGTTGGAGTAGGTGTGGCCTTGTTGAAGCTAGCGATTCATTGATGAGGTGGGCTTTGAGATATCCTATGCTAAGCTATGTTCAGTGTAGAGACAATTCACTGTTGCCTGTGGATCCAGATGTAGAACTCTCATCTCCTCCTTCAGCACCATGTCTGCCTGCACACTGCCCACCATGATGATAATGGGACTGAACCTCTGAAACTGTAAGTCGCCCTAATTAAATGTTTTCTTTTACACGAGTGGCCATGGTCATAGTGTCACTTCATAACAATAGAAACCCTAGCTATGACACCAAGCTTTGAGATGTTGAACAACTCTCTCATGAGATATGTGGAGTCTTATCATTCAGTGGTAGCTGTTGTTCAAAGAATGGTGTCTCCGAGCATTTGCTGTATTGGATGTTTGCATCTCCATTTCCCATGCTGTCACAGTGTTAGGAAGTGAAGATTTGTCTGGTGATCAAACAGCCCATTTAGCTGGATTATGACTTCCATAAAGTCAGTTCAGAGAGCTGCCTTGTCCCTTCTGTCATGAAAGTACACAGCTGCCAGAGTCAGCTGGAACAGATTTTGGTCATATAAAAGCTTATAACATTTCATTATAACAGCTTACTTCTTATTGATGAATTTAATTGAGTTTTAAAATTTTTCATGATTTTAGTGACATATCTTTTTTTTCTTAATCCATAATAAAGTTTTATATTTATGTCTTTTAAAGATAATTTTTGAACTTTACATTTCACATTGAGGCCTGTCATCCATTTGGAGTAAGTTTTTATCTGAGCTGTGAAGAGCTGCTATGTGTTGTCCAGTTGTTCTAACACCACTGAGTTAAAGGGCATCCGCCTACCACTTCAGTTTATTTTGCATGTTTGTCAAATAACAATTGACCATAACTACATGAATCTTTCTGAATACTATTGTTTCTGATGGTTCTATTGTTTAATATCATTGCCTTTAAATTAGATAATGCTAGTCTTCCAAATTAACAAAAATATCTATTTTAGATTATTTGCATTTTTGCCGAAGTTTTTTTTTTTAATAAAGATCTCCCTCCACTGTGTGTGTGTGGGTGTGTAGGTGTATGGATGTGTAGGTGTGTGGGTGTAGGGGGGTGTCTGTGTGGGTGTCTGTGTGGGTGTGGGTATCTGTGTCTCTGTGTGTGAGGGCTTATGGGTGTGTGTGTGTGTAGGTATGTGTGTGGGTGTGTGTATAGGGGGTATCTGTGAGGGTGTAGGTGTCTGTGTGGGTGTCTCTGTGTGGTGTGTGGTGTGTGTGTGTATGGGGGGTGTCTGTGTGGTGTCTCTGTGTGGTGTGTGGTGTGTGTGTGTATGAGGGGTGTCTGTGTGGGTGTCTGTGTAGGTGTGGGTGTATGGGTATGTGTCTCTGTGTGTGTCCATAAGATAGTGACAGATGTTCTAGATCTGGAGTTACAAGCAGTTGTGAACTACGTAGTGTGGTTGCTGGGAATCAAACTCAGGTCCTCTGAAAGAGCAACGTGCTCTTAACTGCTGAGCCATTTCCCCCTAACCAGATAAAAATTTAGAAGCAGTTTTTATTTTTAATTTTAAATAAAAGTATGTATTTACTGTTAACATATCTGTGCATAGGTGACAGTGGGTGAGAGGTTAGAGAATGATTTTACAGAGTTAATTCTCTCCTATCTTCAGCTGGGTTCTGGGAATCAAACTCGGGTGGCTAGGCTTGTGGGACAAGTACCTTTACTACTGAGCCATCTTGACAGTCTAGTACTAGTTTTTCAATCACTCTGAAGTATTGTATCAGGAGTTTGAATGGAGTTGTGTTGAAATAAAATAATTTACCATTTAGAAATATGATTAGAAATGTGAGTCTCCGAAGAACTAGAAACATAGAACATAGTTGTTTCCTTCATAATATTGTATAGTTTTTTCCCCAGAGAGATGTAATTTGGTATGAGTTTGTTTTGGTGCTAGTTTAAAGGAGCATGGCACTTTTTATAATTTGATTTTCCAAGTGTTCATTGTTTATACCCAGTAGAAATGTTTGAATATTTAACTTGAATCTTGTATTTTATATACTCACTACTAAGCTCAGTTATAAATCCTCAAATACTTTGTAGAGTCATTGGAATTTTCTTTGTGAAACTCATGTTTTCATGCAATGCTATTAAGTTTTTCCTTTGGCCTTATGCTAAGGGTCATGTAGGAATGGGCATTCTTGGTTTGTCCCGGTTCAGTGAACTCTTGCTTTCTCCAAGTTCAAAGTTAGATATGCATTTCACAGGGCTGTAATTTACCATTACAGTTTTGCTAATTTTAATCATGAACCAATGTTTCTTTGTCAATTATTATTACACATATTGAATGAACACTTGGCTTTCTTTAATCTGTCAGTTTCTGGTTTGTGTTGATTTTCTAAAATGTGGAGTTAGCCTTGCCTTCCCAGCATTCTGTTGTGCAACACTACACCATTCATTTTTCAGAGTGGTGGCTTCAGCTTTCCTGGTGGTTGGTAAGGACTTTTGCATTGACTCTAAAAAAATACATTGGTCTGTGATTTTCCTTTTTACAGATCTGTTTCTGTTTTGGGTGTTCAGGTAGTCTTGATTTGACAAGATCACTAAGGCAGTATTGATTTCCACTCTATTTGATGGACAATAGGGCATACAATTTTATTAATTCCTCTTTAAATGTTTATAGAAATTGTAAGTGAAATCACCTGGCCCTAGGGTTTTTGTTGTTGCTGATCTAAAGGTTTTAAGTACACATCTATTGCTTTTTAGAAGGGATTATTTAAATTGCCAAATAGAATAATTCTAATCTTGGGTGAGTTTTGATTGCTTTGTTCCAAGAATGAATATATTTTTATCTAACTTGGTGAACTTCTGCTCATAGAACCTGCATACTAAATATCTTAATATTTAGTAATATTGTTTTAATAGTATTCTTTTATAATAATATCTTAATAGTATCTTATCAATAATAAACATCTCCTTCAATTCCTGGTAGTGGTAATTTGTATATTCTCTTTTTATCTTGACCACTTAAAGGGATTTTTTTCAAATCAACTTTCTCAAAGAATTGTCATTTGGTTTTATGCATTTCTACTTTCAGGTTTTAGTACCTGTCTTTATGATTTCCTTTCTTCTGCAGGCTCTTTATCAGTCCATAGTGTCTTCCTCAGAATGCTTATTGTCTGAATGGTCATATTTACTTTGCTTCTTTCTTGTTATTTCTTTAAAATATTTTAAATTACTTTTTGTTCAATGCGAGTGTGTGGAAGGTGTACGTGTGCCCATGGCATGTATGTGGAAATCAGGGATGAGCTTTTGTGAGATCATTTTCTCTTTCTACCATGTAAGTCCCAGGTATCCTACTCAGGTCTGTATGTCTGGTGGTCAGTGCCTTTACCTACTGAGTCATCACATTGATCCTCAGCTAATCTTTAATGTATAAGTCTGCTTATGGATTTGGGACCTCTCCCACTCTCTAAGCTAATCATGCTGTGTGAGGATAGTAGCCAGAGTTGCTAATTAAACATAAATGTGTGGGTACAGATCTCACTCAGTTGCATAGAGCTTCTTCCAGTAAAGAGACTTTACCCACTTTCCCAGTAAATGTAACCTACCCAGGAATCCATTGAGTTCTGCTGCTAAATGTATCCAGCTGCTTCTTGAACATGAAAGTGAGATAATCATGTGAAAAATGCCTCAACAAATCCTGTCCATCTAGGTCATAGCTATAAGGCACTAGAAGAAGGCTCCTAAAGGAGATGCATTGTCAACATCAATTGAGTCCTGAGGCTGAAAAGTCTCAATGCCACCACGTATGGAACTTGTAAAAAAATGACACTTCTTGTAGACCATAAAATCAACGAGAATTTAATAAAGTTAATCAAATAATTGTAGTTCAATTGCACATAAATTTAAATTGTTTTCCCATTAAAGAATGCTTGTCTGTAAATTATTACAGGGAAAGCCATTTTCAAGTTAATGCCTCAACCATTAGAAAATACAAAGGGCATTTCATTAATTAGATGCAGCTCTCTCTTCCCCCAGATTATCATTACTTTTGTTAGGCGGAATCAGCTTAGGACTTAAATTTATTGACATGTGTGGTCCAATGACACTGTTGTTTAGCGCCTGTCATATACCTGGAAGAATAAGCTCATTTAGTATAAATGAATAGTATACAGTCATCTCTAAAGCATGCTAATGCAGCTCTCCAGAGCCACTGTAATGAATGTAAGCACAGCTGTCTGTGATGGTTACAACTCCCATTCTGAAACAGGTAAGGCTGCAGCTTTTCCTGCTGAGGGCTGCTTGCCTAGGAAGAAAGAAGGGCTCTTGTGCATTTTCAGGGTCTTCCTTAACAGTGGGCAATGTGCAAATGCCACATTAACCTGCCTGTTCTTGGTGATCTTTCTGTTTTAATGAAGGATCATGGTACATTGTGATAGTTGCTAAATAATTGTCATTGTCACTATGCGATGCTCCATGTCCTTCTTCCCCTAGTCTCCTTCTGTATTTTTATGATGGAAGATTGATCTCAGGGTGGTGTGCTTGTGTCTGTGGGGAGGGGGGAGAGGGAGGGAAAAAGAAAGGAGGGGAGAGGTGGAAAGAGGGAGAAAGGGGGAATGAGGGGGAAGGGGAGAGAGGTGTGTGAGTGTGTGTGTGTGTGTGTGGAGAGAGAGAGAGAGAGAGAGGAAAGAGAGAGAGGAGAGAGAGAGAGGAGTGTTTGAAATCTTCTGCTTTCATGTTTGAAAATACAGAATTCAGCAGACTTTTCTTTACCCAGTAATCACCAATATATTTCTAAGGCATGTAGATGCTAAAGCAATTAAATTGACATCTAGATCAGCCGGTGAAAATCAACAAAAGAAGTTACATAAGTACAAAATTCTCTTTCATTTTCCCAGTTCCTGTTAAGAGATTAGCTCATTGACAGTAAAAATCACTGAGGAACTACCAAGAGAGCAAGGAGTGAAGTGACTGCTTAGAACCACACTTTAATATTTGGTGTTATTCTACCATACAGGAAGACACCTAACCCATATGAGCTCAGTGAAATGATGAGACTTGAGGGAATTCCTGCTTTGTAAATGCCTGGATTGTTGAGAGTAAAATGGTTGTTTGGATACAATAAATAGGTGTGAATATGGCTAATTTTGAACAAATAGATCTTGTGATATATATATATATATATATATATATATATATATATATACTCACATAAATATACATATATATATATATGCATGTAGGTATATTCAGTCATTAGGATTAAAAGTTAAACAAACTGACAAATTAAATATAAACATGTATGTCCATGTAAAATAGCCAGGGAAGGTAGGGATGTAAGGGATATATTCTGTAACCAACTTTTTTCTTTATAAAATGATTACTACATAGTGCTAGAAGGATTCCCTCTCATTGGAGCCTTTATTCTTACCTTGTTTAGTCCCTCCCTCTCTTTTCATCTCTCCCTCCTTTCTTGGTTTTGGATTCTTCCCCCTCTCGCTTGCCTCTTTCTCAATCTGTCAAGAACAGCTGCAGGTCAATGAATGCTTCAGGCTGCCTGAACCTTCCCACTCTCGCCCTCTCTGCAGGGGCAAACAGTGTTATGATAATCACACCCAATATTCATGTACTTTCTATGGACTTGGCTTTAGTGAATGAAGAACTGAGTCTATTGTTGAGAACTTGAAGCAAACTGTAATAGATGCTTTCACAGTGACATTCCAGTGTTGGACCTAGTGAAGGGCAGTTTGTAGGCCTTCTTTGTTCTCTAAGCCATCCAGTGAATGTGAATTTGGGTAACACTTCTTGTTTGGAAAAATAGAGTACATGGAGCTTGTGAAAGGTAATGAGTCCTAAGAGAGAAGATGATTTAAGAGTGATGACACTTATTGCAGGATTTAGAACCAATTGCAGTAGAGGAAGCTAGGAACTCATAGTGTTTGAGCATTGTGGTACAGAGTTGATGATGGAGAGGTAGATCTGAGATGTCTTTGGAAGTTGAACTTACAAGATGCTTCCTAAATACTCCATAGTGATGCTTTTTGCGTTTTATGTTTCCTTTCCTCTCCTTCCTTCTTTCCCTCCTTCCTTTCCTTTCCATTCCCCTTCTTTTCCCTTTCCCTTCCTTTTCCCTTCCCCTCCTCTCTCCTCCCATTTCCTTCCTTCATTCCTTCAATCTTTCCTTCCCCCCTCTTTCCCTTCTTTCTCCCTTTCACTCCTTCTTCTTCCTCCCTCCCTTTCTTCCTTTGTTCCCCCTTCTTCCCTCCCTCCTTTCCCTTCCTTCCTTCCTCCCTTACCTCTCCCCCTTCTCTCTCCCTTCCCTCCTCTTCTTTCCTCCCTCCCTTCCTTTCTTTCTCCCTTCCTTTCACTCCTTCCTTTCCCTCCCTTCTTCCCTCCCTTTCTTCCTTGGTTCCTCCCTCTTTCCTTTGCTCCCTCCTTTCCCTTCCTTTCTTCTTTCCTTCCTTCCTCCCTTCCTTCCCTCCCTTCTCTCTCCCTTCCCTCCCCTTCTTCCCTCCCTCCCTTCCTTTCTTCGTCCCTCCCTCCATTCATCCCTCCTCTCCTTCTTCCCTTCCTTCTCTCTATCCTTCCATTCCTCCCTCCTTCCTTCCTTCCTTTCTTTTTTTTGCAGACAGATATTGTACTACAGGTCAGGCTGATCTGAGACTCATTATGAAGCCCAGACTAGACTTAAACTCATAACAATCCAACTGCCTCAGACTTGCAAGTGCTAGAAATACAGGTGTGACTCACCACATCAGAAAAGTACTGCTGTTTGTATGTGTGTGAGAGGCTCTGGGTTTATTGTGTAATTTAGTTCTCACTACAGCTGACAGTTTGGTTGTTTACTAAGGCGGTTTTACTGATGAATCTGAGTCATGAAGCCTTCAAGCCCAGACACATCAGGGGTTGAAATAGGCACAGAGCCAGCAAGCTTGTGAGATAGCTCAACCTTGACTTCCTATCAGAAATGTGACAACAGGGTTTGGAAAGAACAGTGTCAAAAAAGGTAGACCAAGCAGATACCTTAAAATGCAAGGTTTCCCAGGGAGCTGACATTGAACAGACAGACAACAGCCCTCTTAGGGCACCTGTGCTTTGTTCTTGGGTGAGAGGATGCCAATGCCGTGAGTGACAATTAGGTAGTCTATTCTCATCTATATTCTGAAAGCCTCCATAATAGGAGACATTTAATATAGGCTTAAAGGGTTGGTGAATGGAGATATTAATAAGCAAAGCAAATGATTGAAGGCAATACTATTCAGCATCAGGTGCTGAAGTAAGGGAGGCTGTCAGTGGATAGAAGCATGGGAAACCAGTGAGGGCAGCAGGCATCCTCCAGCAGCGGTGAACTGCAAGCCCAGGGTAGCTGTACCTGCTGCTCTACTAGAGGCACTTAAAACCAAACAGGAGCAACCAGATTCCAGACACCTATCTTCTCATTCTTTGTGCAGTGACTTCCCCATGAAGGATGCACCAAGGGAGGACCAACTCTATAGCGGAATCTATCTATAATGTAGCCTGTAGGAACAATCTGGTGCTAACATTGGTCTTACTTTCCTGGCTTTCTCCATGCTGCATTCAGCCTCTTGCACTAAGGTCTGTGCTTCTCATGAAAGCAATCTTTCTTTCATAATAAATACATCAATTAAGCAACTCTCTATCTAGTCTCTGCTTCTAAATGATCCAAACTAAAATGCCCATTGTTCTCAAAAGGAGTTTTCTATAGTAGTCACATATGAAGCTGCAAAGAAAACTATCAACACCCATGTCTGTGTATTTATATATATGTTAGATACACAGGTTCCTGGGCTAGCAGATTATACTTTGAGTAGACCTCCAGTTGACTTTCAATATCTGTCACTATCCTCTCCTATGTGAAGAGATAGTATTGTTACAGCTATGGCTTCCTGAACATGTTCCTGTGCTTCCCTTATCTTTATCCAAGGTGACCAAATTTTCCTAGTGAAATGGAAATAAAAACGTTGAAGAAGTTTTGGGAACCCTTCTTTGAGAGAGAGCTGGAATTTATTATTTCATGAGAAGTCAGTTGGGACCATGCTTTAAGTAGGGAAAGTGTTGCAAAGACATGGAGCAAAGGCCTCCATGTCTTTGCTTGGCCTGAGCTATACATAAGCACATTTTGAGAGGAGATCTGGGGTTGTTGAGGCAACATCTTGGTTTTGTTCTATTGTTATTCACCAAGAAACTTAACTATTATTACTCTAGGTGTGCTTAGCCCATCACACACAGATTTTAATATCCTTGAAATTGGGGTGCTTCTTAACAGTTAATGAGGTCTTACCATTATAATTATAGTGTTCTTATCTTTCTGAGTAGAACACCTAATTATGTTCCTATTCTAATTGCTGGCAACTTATATTTAATGAACTACAGTAACACATTGTAAGTGATAAAACCAAACAGTAACAAATGTACACAAAAGAAACAAAGGCATTCTGATGTGGAGAGAGTAAATATTTAAATACAGTAATTTGAAATGTGTTAATTGCTTGATACTTGTTGTCCCTCAGTGAATTTGGTGAGAACAATGTCGCCAAATAGGTTACATTGTTTTACTTTCCTGATTTATTTCTGAATGTCTTTTCTAAATACTATTTAGTAACTCAATGTTTCTACATATTTTAAGAAGATGCTTCAGAAAGACACAGACATACATCTCAGGAAGTTCAATATTAGTTATATTTACTGAGTCACAATACCATTCATTCCTAACATCCATAGTGAAGCTAATGCCAGCTCATATATTCTCATCTTCCCCTATGACAATCGGTTGTTTCTAAAAACTAAACAGGTGGTGTTGTGGTTTGTTTGTTTGTTGTTTTGTTTGTTTTTTTTTTGAGACAGGGTTTCTCTGTACTGCATTGGAGTCTATTCTGGAACTCTCTTGTAGACCAGGCTGGCTTCAAACTCACAGAGATCCTCCTGCCTCTGTTTCCTGAGTGCTGGGAGTAAAGGCATGAACCACCAATGCCTGGCAAGGTGTTGTGTTTTTACATTTGTTTAAACTTCAATTCTATCTAGAAAGGGTTTTACCCCCACGTTAGAAAATTTTGCTGAGAGTTTCAAATATGCAGATAGACAGAATTTTACATATATTGTGATGTGTGATTATTTTTAACAAAACAAAATGCACAGAAATATTAGCAGACACCCATTATTGATACACTGAACATAGGATTCTTTTGAAAAGCAGTTACATTTTCACTCATTAGTTGTCTTCTTGTCATATTTGGTGAGTATATCATTATTCGCCCTTTGTAATGTGGCTACTAGTTTTTTTCAGCCAATAGAGGAGGAGTAACTTTGTTATTTTCGTGGTGGCTGCTGTGTTCTCTAGTATCCACCATATTTGCTGAGACAGAAGTCATTGAGGGACCTCTTCCTCTGATACAAGATTGTCTGGAAGTTCCACACAAGGCCCAGCCTATGTTATTTTTATTGGTTAATAACTATGGCCTAGGTTAGATATGGTTGAGGATTAGTACACAGTTCTTTCATCTTTTAAACATATTGAATTTTATTGGGTGTTATGTCATACTCCTTTAATTTTAGAACTCAGAGGCAGTGGCAGGCAGATCTCTTTGAGTTCAAGGATAGCTTGTCTACATAAGGAGTTCCAGGCCAGCTAGACCCTGTCTTAAAAAGAAATGATTCTTTAAAGAATTGGCTGCAGCCATTCTGTTGCTGTCTGTGGGGACATAGGCAGGGCTGACTGATGTTACACACCTTTTGAAAAAGTCACTTGAAACCCTACTACCGCAGAAGCTCCCCCAAATATATATATATGCAAGAAGTTTGACTATGTACTCTATAAAAGATTCTCTATGAAAGAACAATGATGCCTATAGGCCAGCAAAAATCCCAGTGTAGTGATGGGCTACCTCTTTTGGAGTTGTTGGTCAGACGAGAAAAATAATAATCAGTCTTACCTAGCTATCAACCTAGTGAGCTATTGTAACAGCCCACCTGGTAAGATGTGTCCCCTGGTATAGTAGTGTCATGAATATTATGGAAGCAACCAATCACCTTCTGATTGGATTTAAGGTGATAGATGACTACAGTGAAACTTGTTTTCTGGACATAACAGCCCTATGTATGAGTTGACAGCAATTGTGAAAGCATGCACAAGACCTGCACAAGCTCCAGACAGATAAAGATCTCAGCATGGAGGAGGGAAGTGGGCATGGAGTCATGGCCCTAGCTGAGAAGCTATTGGTAATAGATAATGCTGGGAGAGGGAGTTTTCTTTAAGTTTGTGCTCCCTGGTAAGTCAACTATGTTCCAGGGGATGGCCACACACCGGCACAAATTGGATTCAACAGATTAAAAAAAAAAAAACAAAATAGAAACACAAAATTGGCTGGGTATGGAAGGGGAGGTAGGTCTGGGGGAAGTTTGGAAAGGAAAGTGAATATGATGTAAGACATTCTCAATAACTAATAAAAAGAGGAAAAAAGTACAAGTTAAGACTCAAGTCAAGAAACTATGTGTACATATGTTAGGCAATTATAAGAATTTATGGCTACAAAATGAATCAGGAAATAACGCTGCAGACTATTTTTGTATTATTGTGTGTGGTATAAGTGCAATGAGGAAAACAAGTGTAACTCACAATAGGTACATTTAAGGTAGCATTGTTGAATGTCATCTGTAAAAGCTTTGGTGAGCTTAACTCAATAATGAGCAATGTCCTGGAAGTCAAATATGCTATTCAAATAAAGACACATAACATATACTCCTGCCCTCCCCCCCCACATGCCATCATATGACACTATGTTTATGGTCTATAAACTTAGCTGCATCAAAGAAATTTCAAGAAAAGTTATTTTGAATGTCCTCTCAATTCACTGGAAGACGAAGATCACACTTTCTCCTTTGTTTTACCCACCACTTGTAAAATTAAGATTTGGACAAACAGAAGACTATTATCATAGTTAGGTGCTAAGATGATATAATGAAAACATAGGACCTAAGCAATTTTGGGGAGAAAAGGATTTATTTGGTTTACATTTCCCTATCACTGTTTACCACTGAGGGAAATCAGTACAGGAACTAAAACAGGGCAGGGATTTGGAGGCAGGAACCAATGGAGAAGCCATGGAAGTGTGCTACTAACTGGCTCATTCTCCATGCCTTTCTGAGCCTGTTTTTTTTTTTTTTAATAGAACCCAGGGATGGCACCACCCACCCACCCACCATGGGCTGGACCCTCCCTCATATCACTAAGAAAATTCCCCCCACAGCCAGAACTTATGGAGGTATTTTCTCAGTTGAGGTTCCCTCCTCTCAGATAACTCAGATTGTTTCAAGTTGACATAAAACTAGGCACAGCTATGCTGAATGCTATTGAGATGATGAAAAGCACATGCAGTGGAATAAAGTGAAAAATGGTCCAGGTTCCTTAGTCCTTCAGCCACAGTTTGAGTTATAATTGTGCCTGTGTGTTTTGGGGTCTTGAACAAATTGCTTAGCTTCTCAGCTTTAGGCATTTATCTTTAGAATGCCTATGTTAGTACCCTATAAATGTATTAAATGTGGGGATACATGGTGAAGGTATCATCAGCGCTAAGTAAATGATCACAAGCAAGGGGATATAGTCTTTTTAGTTTCAAAGTTTTACTCACATAAGTAGTGATCTCTGTGAAGGTAGGGAAGTTTCATTAGTTGTAGTTAGAACAGTGGTTAGCACAGAAGGTATTAACTCCCCAGTGGAATGGGGAGATGGCTCAATTAGTAAAATATTTGCTGGTCAAGAATGACTTGAATTTTGGTTTCTAGCAGCCATGTAAAAGACAGAGGCAGCATATGAACCTCTAACCCTGGTGCTGAAGATGAAGGAGAGGGTCATGGAAAGAGGGTGGACCATAGAGTTCCCTGGATGCCAATCTAGCCAAATCAGCAAGCTTTAGTTTCAATGAAAGACCCTGTTTAGTAAAATGTATGGTACATGGACGTTGACTTCTGCTGTTATGTATGTCAATATACATGTATACACATATTCAAACACATACACACATATATGGCACACCACACACACATATAAATAATAAAATTAAGCTAAATTCTAGAGTATGCAAAGCATAATTTGCTTATTCTGCCTTACAATAACTCAACAGCAAAATGTTTTCATTATTGAAATAGCCATCAAGATTTTATTTCTGCTATTGTTATTGAAAGACTGGTTTACAAAAAAATTGAAAAGTACACATTTATCTTTTATATGTGCCATACCTTTAGTTCTTTTGACATTTTTTTCTCATTTGGTGTCAAAAGAAAATATGTGTTGGGGGAAATTCTCTATCAATATTTTGTAGGAATGAAAGAAGCCGAATGAAATACACTAAGGATGGATAGAAGGAAAAATGCAGCCCAGCTTCTGGGGAGTATGATTCATATTTTCGCACAAATTTGTTCATTTAGGATGTACTCACATTCATCTTCCAGTATTCCACTGTGGTAATGAGTTTCAAAGATGAAAATAATTATTTCACCAAGAACATGATTTCATGCAGGACCTATGTCAGTTCTTAAGAGTCCATTTGCTTAAAATCAGCATCAGAATCTTTCAGGTCATTTAAAGTCTCTCCCTCCTCTGTTTTGTTTCCTCCATGTGAATGTGACTCCACATCCAGGAAGAGCAAGGACTCAAAGCTGAGCTCATGTTTCCATCTAAGAGTGATCCCTCCAGTCTCCCTTGAAGTTATATTATATGATTTGCTGAAGTGCCGCTAGCATAGTGACATCTGTGAGCATTTCTTTGCTTGTTCTTTGTGAAGGCATTTCCTTGGAATTTAACAGAGAAACAATTACAACTGGTGATATCTTTCCCCACCCCAACAAACACAAGAAATTAATCATATCCGAGAAGCTGCATTCAACCTGACACAACACACAATGCAAATATGCCACATAGTGTATCTGTACATTTATTTGCTAATGTGCACAGATATGCTTCATATAAATTAATCCCCCATTTCATTATAAGGAAGGAATTATGTCTGTGGTCAAAGGGTGGTGATGGGGGAGCGCTAATCTGATTTAGCATAGCATGTGAAAAATTAATTGAAAGTCAGAACTCCATAGTGTTTATTATAAAGTAATTTCACACCAGCTCAGGATTAGCATGGTGATGGGTGACAATAGGTCATCAATATGTTAATTGAAAGACAGTGTGAGCTGAGCAAGAGAAGGAGGGAAGAGGTAGACAGACTGATTAGAGAGAGACCTGTCTGTAATGTGAGCTGGTGGTGGTGGGACAAAGGGTATTTAAAAAGGTTAGGCCCTTGCTGATAAGGATAGTCCCTTGTAAAATTAAGTGGTTGTCTTTGGGTGGCCTGTACAAAGACTCTGTTGATATTAAACCCTGAAATAATCCAAGAATTTCTTTGTGTTGCTTCATGTTTTTGAGTTTGGCTGTCTGGTAGCTGAGGTCCACAGTGGTGTATGCTGATGGGTGAGGCTGGATCTAGTGGAAATGGGAAGCTGATGCTGAGTCTTGAGCCAAGTGGTCCAAGTTCTTTGCTTTCTGAAGATACAGCTGAGTTCTCAGGGACCCTAACTCTAACCAGGAAAGATGAATTAGTGCAATCAAAGTTAGTGATAAAATAAGGATGACTTTTATTCAATTACCTTGGGACTAATGATGCTAATAATAACAGACAAGTATCAGAAAATAGCTTGTCATTTCAACATCCTATTGAATGAGTGGCCAAGTCAGCCAGCCCTTCCATCTGTGGCATACTCCACTGAGCATGTATTGTCTGTTGTAATCAGTACCACCTTATCATCCCAGCCAAGTGCTCTGATCTACATGTGCAGTGCAGGACCACAGCTTGAGTGGCAGAGGATGAGATGAGAAAGAAACCTTTCTGTTGCATTTGTATACAGGAGTGAGATGTTCAAGTTCCATTGCCAGCAGATCGTGCCTGAAGTGAGGCTCATTAACATGCATGTGAAGGAAACTTATATTAATTTCAGTCATCACCGAGGTTTAGGTTAGCAGCTCGTTAATGATATAAATTTATAATTCTGTAATCGTAACCAAGCTGGGGAAAAAAAAAAAAAAAAAAAAAGAACCGATCTGTGATCAAGTCAGGAACCAAGGTCACAGAAATGGATGGGACAGACCCTGTGAATGCTTGCAGTCAGGGTGAGCAACTGTGAGTCTGAAAGTCCTGTGTGAGGGTGGGGGTAATGACGGAAGCTAGGGAAACCAGTGACTTATTAATGAGAAGTCATCTTTGGGGATTCTCCAACTTGTACTGTCAGCTGATGAGTGTGACCTTTCTGCCTCCTCTTCCTTGTGGCAAACTTGCAACCCAGGCTGACACAAGCTGTTGGGATATGTTAATTTTAACCCAGCTCTGCTACAATTGCTAATCATGATCTCTAAGACATTTTCACAAAGAAATGCAATCTTCCCAGACATAGCTTTCAGCACTATGTAACACACTGACATTTCTAATATAGCTTAAAATTACAATGGGAACCCCCACCACCACCCCCAAAAGAAAAACAAACAAACAAGGAGTCTGTTGCAGAAATGGGAACCCTACAGGGTTGTGAGCTGAGAGGCTGTGGTGGCAGTCCTGACCCCTTCTCTGCCATTCCTTCTGGGAGCATGGTTCATTAGAAAAGAATGATGGGAGGTCAACCTGAAGGTATCTGGAAAAAATTGAATTCAGAGAGCAGGGGATGAGTTTGGAATGTGTCAAAGACCTAGGTGTAATTTCAAACATGAGAGGAAAAAAAATGAAGGCCTTGCTAGTGGCTTTCTGAAACCAGAGTCAGTGTTCATTTACTCGAGGGCTGAGTCATGGGTCACAAGCTCCTGGGCCTACTGAGGTCAGTTACACACTTAAAAATGTGTGAACCATGAAGCAGGTGCTTCTAGGGTCTGCACTGAGCTGGGACGCAGGCAGAAGCTCCTTAACTCCCACTTTTGCTTTGTGCAGACCCAGGCCAACTGCATTTGTGGTTTGTGTCCTGGCTCTCAAAAAGGAGATAGGAACAAATACTCTATATCAATATATTTTATTTCTTTTGAAATGTTATACCATGTACAAAACAAAAACTGTGATCATTTACCCCTCCAACTCTCCTCAGATATCACCCCCTCAACATATCCTTTTCCTAACTTCATATCCAATGAATGTTATCCACATGTACATCATGTGAGGTAATTCACTGGAGCATGGAAAACTTACTAGTGGCCACACTCTCAAGAAAGAATGATTCTCCCTTCAGCAAGTGGCTTCCAATACCTCCTGCAGTAAGAAGTAGGAACTGGAAAGCAGCTAATTCCCATCCATGCTGGAATTTAGCTGGCTTTGTCTTGCAGTGGTAACCATGGCTGCTTTGAGTTCTTGAGTGCAGTAGCCATGTCATATTCAGAAGGCAGCACTGATGGGGAATGTTCTTCTGTATATATGTTTCTGTTATTGGTTAATGAATAAAGCACTATTGGCAAATAGGAAGGCAAGATAGGAAGGACTAAGAGACAAGGAGAATTCTGGGAGATGTAGTAAGGAGGAGTCAAGTTGCAGGGACTTGAGAGAAGAGGTCCGGACCCTCTCTACAGTAAGATAAGACCACGTGGAAACACTTAGATTAATAGAAATGGGTTAATATTTAAGACAGAGCTGTAGCCAATAAAAAAAATTGCTAGTAACAGGCCAACAGTGTTATATCTAACACAGCATCTCTGTGTGCTATTTGGGGCTGATGAGGCAGTGGGACCAGGTTGGAGGAAAAAATGCTCATAACACAGCACTTCTGCTCATCCTCAAATTCTTGAAATCTTTCTCCTCTTTCGTGATGGTCCCTGCGAGCTAGTGGGTTAGGGTGTATGTACATTGATAATGATGTTCCATGTAGCACATAACTTTTGTTAGTCTTGATTTGAGGCAGAGTCTCACTGTGCAGCCCTGGTTAGCCTGGTTTTCACCATGTAGACTAGGCTGATCCCCACCTTATATAGAGATCCATTGGCTACTTCTCCTGATTGTTGTGATTAAAGGTATACATCACCATGCCTGGCTCACAGTCTCATATTTTCTCTTATCAGTCTCTGCATTTGCTGTTGCCTATTGCAGAAGGAAACTTTTTGACCAAGATTAAGAGCAACCTAGGTCTTTTGGTAGGGACAAATATTTGAATGTGAAAGTTTCCAATATCTAAATGTGCACAACTAATGTAAATATTGCTATTTGTGTGTGTGTGTGTGTGTGTGTGTGTGTGTGTGTGTGTGTGTGTGTGTGTACCTAACAGAACCTGCATATAAACAATGCTAGCCTTGAGCTAAGTTTTTATTTCACTCATGTTCTTTGATATAAGCATACTGGCAAATGAGCCTCCTCCCTTCAGTGTCTGTGTTTGCAGAACTGTATTTGGAACTATATAGTCTTCAGAACTATACATTTGGAAAATAGTTTTTAAATCTCTTTAGAACATTGATAAGAAATTTAAAAGTCTAAATGTAAGTTTTGATACAGAATTTTTTGGAGATTAAATAATTTCTTGATTTAATTTTTTAAGGTGTTACATATATGTACACACATATGAATATGAATGTGATGTCTTTCAGTACACTTACACATTGTATAATTTATTTTAATTTTACATTATCAACCTGCACTACTGTACATGCTCGTGAATGCAATGCATTGTGTTCTTACACTCTTGTTGCTGTCCTGGCACACTTCCCCATACCTACTTTTTATTCCATGTTCTGCAGAACAACAGGGGATGCTTGTCTCTCTGCACTATTTCAGCTAATACAACATTCTCCAGTTCCATTCATTTTGCTTCAAGTGACAGAAGTTCTTTTTCAGTTTTGACAATAATCCTCCATCTGTGTGTGTCTCATGCTGTGCGTTCGTCTGTTGGACACTGACTAATTATGTGTCTTAGCTATGGTGCATAGGGGGCATAAACACAAGCACATAGGTGCTGTCTTTGTATGCGGACTTCATTTCCTGGGGTCCATACACAGAGAAGTCAGGTGGCTAGATCATCTGGTAGTGCTATCTTTAGGTTTTCTTTTGAATGAAATCTCCTTTCTGTCCTCCACAAAGGCCAACAGTGTACATCCTTGCCAGCATTTCTAACTGGGGTGAGATCTACCTCATTGTGGTTGGATTTGCCTTTCCCTGTTGACTAAAGTTGTTAATGTTGTTTCTTTTTGGAAAGGTCTTGATAAGATTGTTTATTTTATTTTTTATATGATATTTTTTAAATTTAATTTTAAAACAAGCTTGTTTTACATGTTATTCCCAGTTCCCTCACCCTCCCGTGTCCCCTCCCAACCCCCATTCCATCCCCTTTCTGCTCCCCAGGGAGGGTGAGACCTTCCATGGGGGATCTTCAAAGTCTGTCATATCATTTGGAGCAGGGCCTAAGCCCTCTCCCATGTGTCTAGGCTGAGAGAGTATCCCTGTATGGGCCCCCAAAGTTCATTCATATACTAGGGATAAATATTGACCCACTACCAGAGGCCCCCATAGACTGCTCAGTCCTCCTAACTAACACCCACATTCAGGGAGTTTAGGTCTGTCCTATGCTGGTATCCCAGCTAACAGACTTGGGTCCATGAGCTCCCCCTTGTTCAGGTCAGCTGTTTCTGTGGGTTTCTCCAGCCTGGTCTTGACCCCTTTGCTCATCACTCCCCCCTCTCTGCAACTGAAGATTATTTCTTTTAAAATGGAATCACTTGGGATTTTTCTCTTGCTGAATTTCTTTTGAGTTCTTTTTATATTCTGGATATTTGTCTTTCATGAGGAGACTAGATGGGGAATGTATTCTTCAGCTCTCTTTGCATTTTTTGGGGGGGGCTGGTCGAGAGCTTTTAACTTGGGTCTAATCCCATTTTATCACTACTGATGTGTCTCCAGGATTTGTGGATTCCTATCCAGGAAACTATGGTAGCCTGGAAACTTGTCTTCCATCAGGAGACTAGCTGGAAAATAGATCCTCCAGTTCACTCTGCATTTCCTTGGCTGGTCTGAAGCTTTTAATTATCTCTAATCCCATTTTATCCATCCTGGTGTGTCTCTAGAACTTGAGGTTTCCTATACTCAGGAAATTTTGGGAGCATGGGAGCACCAATCTCTTCGTGCTTTCCTATGTTTGCTTGTTTTTCTTTCTTCCTTTCTTTTTCTTTTTTTTTTTTTTTTTTTTTCCTAGTGGTTCCATGGACTCAGATCTTACAGTAAAGAATTTACTACATTTGGAATTGACTTTTTGTACATGATAAGAGATAGGGAGGAGAGCTAGGAGGCAGCTTCCAGTCTCCTGGACCTGGATCTTCAGTTTGTCTGATGTCATGCATTGAAAACTTACCTCTAAATCAGTGGTTCTCAACCTGTGCCTCATGACCCCTTAGGCAAACCTCTATATCCAGAAATATTTACATTATCAATTATGTAGTAGCAATGGGAATAATATTATGGTTTGGGTCACCATAACATGAGGAACTGTATTAAAGGGTCACAGCATCAGGAAGGTTGAGAACCACTAAGTTTGGGGATCAATTCTATATGATCCTAAAGTCATTGCTGTGACTCCATTGACTTGATATACATACATACATACATACATATTTCTAAATTGTTGTACTTGATTCATGAGTCTGTGTGTCTACTTTTGTACTGATACCATGCTATTTAAGTTATTGTGGTTCTGTTTTACATATTAAAATCAGGCATTGTCATGCCTTCGTAATGTTTAAGAGTTTAGGTTGCAAGTTCTATTTCTGTGAAGGATACCATTGGTGTTTGGATAGGATTGCATTGAATGTGTGGGTCACTTGGTATAGTATATCAATGTTAATAATATTAAATTTTCTAATCCATGAATGTAAGAGGCTGTTCTATATTTTTAAATGCTCTCTACAATTTTTATCATAAAAAATTTCATATTAAAGGTTTTCTCTTGTTTAAGTAGATTACTAGTTTCTCTCTCTCTCTCTCTCTCTGTGTGTGTGTGTGTGTGTATACTATGAATGATATTGTTGTTGTGAATTTTTCCTCAGTAAATTCTTTAAAAGTATATAGGAAATTTACCAGTTTTCTGGTTGATTTTGTCCTCTGCTGCTTTATTGAATTAATTATACTATATGGCATTTTTGCCAAGAGTTTAGGGTTTTCTATGTAGAGTCACATTATCTTCTGACAGGGGTGTTGGTCTTCTTTCTTTCCTATTTGTATGCCCTTCATGTCTTTCTCTTGTCTAATCACTGTGATTGGAACTTAACAGTACTATACTAAGAGATAACAGACATTGCTATCTTCTTGGTCTTTGAGGAATTGTTTTTACCTTTTCCTCATCTTTCTGTCATATGTAGATGTGTAATGTACAGTCCTTCTCTATGTCATTTGCTCTGAGCTTCTATAATGAAGGTATGTAGAAATTATACCAGATGTCTATTCAAATGACCATAGAATTTCTATCCTTCATTCATTCCATAGTTGTATTGTTGAGTTGCATGTGGTGGATCCTCCTTGTGTTCCCGAAGTGAAGTCAGTTTATTCTTTTGTGAACTCTATATGTATGTCAGCTCTCAGCACTTGGACAAAGTATCTCTTGGAATCAACTGAACAAAGATGAGATGTATTATGGATCATGTTTTCATTTCATAGTGGCTTTGTCTCATTGCTGTGGGCTGCTGTTTAGGCAGAATATTATGGTGACAACCTCTTCTGGCACCCAACACATAAATTAAAGTAATTAAAAAAAAACTTTCAAAAGTTGTTTGGTATCCATGTGTGCGCATAATTGCTTAGAGTTTCTTGAAATTGATTTTGAACTTCATTTATTGTGATCCAAAAAGATACAGGCCATGATTTTAATTGTTAAACATTTTTATGGCTTCTTTAGTAGCCTAATATGTGATCCATTTTGAAGAAAGTTCTGTGTATTGGTATTAGTAAGAATGTATGTTTTGAAGCTGTTCAATGAAGTGTTATATAGATCTGCATGTCTTCAGCATTAACTCTGATGTTTCTTCATCTTGTCTAATACCTTTATTGATAAAAGCGAGGTGGCGAAATCCTCACCATTGTGCTATAGCCTATATGATTTTTAGGTATATATAAAACTGGGCTCTCTGGCAGCAAGCCACTGCATATAGCTTTGCAATGATATAGCTTCTTTTGTTTTGATCACTTTTATATTAGTTTGTCATTTTTGTGGTACAGGTATCTTATTTGATTTAGAATAATATTGCCCATATTTTTAATTTTCCTTTTTCTTTTTTGTATGTTTTTAATTGAAATAGAATTACATCACATCCTTCCCTTTGTCCCTCCAGCCCATGCCAGCTACCCTCCCCTAAAAACCCCTGCTGTGCTCTCACTGTTAAAGTGATAATCTTTTTTTTTTTTTTTTTATTGTATTTGTTCTGTGTGCCTGCAGGTGTGTGTGTGTGTGTGTGTGTGTGTGTGTGTCTGTGTGTCTGTGTGTGTGTATTTATGTTTGCTCGTGTGTGTGTGTGTGTGTGTGTGTGTGTGTGTGTGTTCCCAAATAAATAAAAACATAATGTGCTGAGACTGGTTTTATTCTTAGTGTATATATGGCTTCAGAAATAATTACTCTGCATTGAACAACCAATAAAGGGGCCCATCCCTGGAAAAGTCTAGTTCTCCCAACAGTCAATAGCTGCTGCAGTTCTTTGTCTTGGGGTAAGGGTAAGACCAAGTGAAATTCTCTCCACCCCCCCATTAATTGTTGATATTACTCTAGTCTTGTTTATGCAGCCTTTTCTAGTGAAGGCTCTTTCACAGCAGACCTCCTAGTATTCAGGCTCTTGTAATCTTTCTGCTTTCATTTTCTTCCCTCTTATTCCCCAAGTCATAGATGACAGGCACTCTGATGTAGATATATGCTGGAGCTGGACCCACCATGACCTTTGATCCCTACATTGTGTCCATTTTTGTGTGGGTGTGGGTTTTTTTTTTTTTGTTTGTTTGTTTTGTTTTGTTTGTTTTCTGTTATGGTCTCCCTTTGCAATAAAGAAAGGCTTTGATGATGGGGGTGATAGATACATTTATCTGTGCGTATAAGAATAGAATTTAGAGTGTAGTAAGGCTCTGTGCTGTCTGAGTAAAGTTATCAGTAGTAGAATCTTTTCTAAGATGACTAGCCCCAGGAAGCTGGCTCTGTTTCCTATACCAAACATGATTTGCCTCCTGTTGAGTGGGCACTAAGTCCAATCAGAGAGCTGTTGATTACCTCCCACATGTGAGTGCCACTTTTAAAACATGTGTATCCTGCCATGCTGTTCTTTGTCTTGGTTTATAGGTGTTACAGTTGAGTAAGATTGTTTAATTGCTTGGAGGCTTGTATAGTATTTCTGGAACCATGGAAACTAGACTATAGGAAAAAGGCTTTCAGGTCAGATCCCGCTCAAATCATCTGAGTCCTGTGTTCTGAGCATTCAGTATCTTCACATATGGGGGCTTATCTTCAACCCTGAGAGGCCACCAAGAACTACATCAATAGTGTATATTATTTTGGAAGTCACTTGGACTTCTCATGTCTGGGTACTAGGTTTTATTAGTCTATGGTTCTTGAAGGGATCATTACCAGCCCAAGTGAAGTCTTTAAGATACATGCACACTCTTATATTAGGAAAATGCAAATTAAAATGCCTTTGAGATTTCATCTCATACCAGTCAACACAGGTACCTGACGAAAAATGCTGTCAAAGTTGAGACTAACCCTCACTCACTGTTGGTACAATAGCAAACTGGTGCAGCCACTGAGGAAATCAGCTTGTGGAATCCTCAAACAAACAAACAACAACCAAAAAAAAAAAAAATCGCTCATATGACACAGATATAGCACTCCTTGGCATTTGCCCGAGGAACTCAACACTGTACTCCACACATACTTGCTTTGCAGTATTCACAGCTAACCTATTTACATTAGCTGAGAAATGCAAACAACCAAATGTCCTTCAGTTGATGAATAGGTAATGAAAATGTGGTGAGTATGTACTATTCAGATGTAAAGGAAAATTATGAACTTTTCAGATGGCTGGATAGACCTAGAGAATGTTATGCTGAGTGAGGTAACTCAGAGCTAGAAAGACAAATGTCACATGACTTCTCTCAACAGAAGTTCCCAGTTGTATATGACTATACAACATGGAGTAACCATGGAAACAAAAAAAATGTATAAAGGGACCATAGGGAAAGGGGAATAGCAGAATATAGGTGAGAGGAAGTAGGAAACAGAATAATGGGGAGGGGTCTCCAAGTGGGAAGGTGAGAGGGAGATTAATGTAGAATGAAAAAGAGGAACAAATTGCACCAGACTGACAATCCTCAAGAAATCATATTAATTTTTATTTCTCTCCTTTTTGCGAATTTAATATCTATGGAGGTCTTACTGTAAGACATCACAGTACCTGTGATTCTCAGTTTCTGTGTGGACTGTTTGCTGGAATATTTTTCATGCTCATCTTTAAGGAAGAGACTTATCTTCTCTGGGCTTCCAGGCTGTGATAGCAGGTACCAAGGTGTCTTGTATCTCCTATTCCACCAGGAGTCCCTAAGTCAGCAGTTCTCAACCTGTGGGTCATGACTGCTTTTGTGGTCAAATGGCCATTTCACAGGGGTCACCTGAGATCATCTGAAAACCAGATATTCACATTACAATTCATAACAGTAGCAACATCACAGTTATGAAGTAGCAACAAAAATAACTATGGTTGGGTGTCACCCCAACATGAGAAACATATTAAAGGGTTGCAGCACTAGGAAGGATGAGAACCACTGCTTTAAATATGGAGACTCTCTGCATTTCTGTATTGTTTTGAGTCAGTAAGTTACAGATGGGCTGGAAGGGCTGTCCTCTGACTTCTCCCATTACCTGCAGAATCCTGATGGAGGGGGTCAAAGCTTTGAACTAGGACTCTGGAGGTGGGCCATTCCTGTTTCTGTCAAGAATCATCTAAGAGCTCTGAGTGTCCATGTGACTCCGCAATTCCAGGATTTGTTGCCTAGTCCATTGTGAGTTTTTAATATTAGCAGCTGTGTCTAATGCACATAGTGGTGAAGCAAGAGAAGGAGGGTGACAAAATTGTCCACAATGGATCAAGGCTCCTGCATTCACCATTCTTGATAGATATATAATGAGTTTCTTGGACACCTGATGGGAAACAAAGTTATTTTAGACCTTTATAAGTTAAGAATGCACATTGTAACCACAGATCATATGGAAGAACATAGTTTACAGACTTAGAACAATAACAAGCTATTCCAATGAAGGCTTAAGAGTAGAGAAAATGGGACAGAGAATAAGTGCAACACGTTTGAAACAAGAACTAAGATGGAAGGTTTAAGTTTAGATATTTCACCAAGCACATTCAAGTATAAGACTCAAATATGAGCTGGATAAGAGGGATTGGATTGGACAAAGAAATAAATAAAACAGTGTTGGAATACTGATTGGTATAACAAAGCAACAAGGGAGAATAAAAGGCTGGGAGACACCCACCTTGACTGTGCATACATTCTGATCCATGAAGGCTGAAATCATAATGTCAAGCAGAGTGAACCTCAAGGGAAAAAAAAATAAACCACCCCTCAAAAGACTATTGTGAAAGTGTCATTCAATCCAAGCTTAACTTTAAAATTTATAAAACAAAAAATGGACAGAAATAAAAGTACAAATAGTAAACAAAATAACACAGAGGGTAATTTTAATGAACTTTAAAAAATAATGTACAGAAAAAAGACAAAATGGTTACTAACACTACATATTAACATCAAGTCGCACGTTTAACAGATGTGACTTAACTCATTTCATATAATTTAATTCTTCAAAGGATCATAATAGATAACATATGCACATGTCACATACCACATACAACACATCTGCATATGCACCACACACACATCCATGTCATACCAAATACGTCATATACATGCACACACACCAAATACACAATACACCACATATGTGCATACACCACACATCCATTTATGACATACCAAACACCACATATACATACCATACACATACACCATATAACACACACACACACATGCATGTACACCACACACACATATAGAAACCACAAATCATACCACATACCTAACCAATATGAACATGGAAAGTCACCTAGTGTCCCTTACAGTTATAGAAATGCAAAGCAAAACTTTAATGAGAAGACATGTCATGATCCCTTATAACCAAGGGCAGAGTAAAAGCTAAATGTGGAGGAATTGTAACCTTCCTACTCTGCTCATGGGAATTTAAAATGATGAAACTACTTTAGGAATGAACAGCAGTAACCCTTTAGAGGACTTGGGTTGGGTGACATTTTATTTATTTATTTATTTATTTATTTATTTATTTATTTATTTTATTTTACATATCCATGCCAGTTCCCTCTCTCTCTCATCCTCTCATGCCCACTACAGATCCCCCTCCCATTCCCCATGCACTCCCCAAGGAGAATGAGCCCTTCCAGGAAGGAACACCAAAATCTGTCAAGTCATTTGGGTTAGGGCCTAGGTCCTTCCTTCTGTCTCTAGGATAAGGGAGTATCCCTCCATGGGGAATGTGCTGTTGAAGTACTTTCCTGCATCAGGAATACATCCTGGTTCCACTGTCAGTTCAATCGACTGCCCAGGCCTTCTAATTGAGACCCATGTTCAGGAGGTCTGGGTCAGTCCTATGGTGGTTTCCCAGCTATCAGTTTTGGATTCCGCTGCTGAGAATTCACTATTCAGTTCTATACCCCACTTTTTAATTGAATTATTTGGAGTTTTGGTGACTAGCTTCTTGAGTTCTTTCTATATTTTGGAGATCAGCCTTTTGTCAGATGTGGAGTCGGTGAAGATCTTTTCCCACTCTGTGGGCTGCCCTTTTCTCTTGTTGACTGTGTCCTTTGCCTTACAGAAGCTCCTCAGTTTCAGGAGGTCCCATTTATTGTTGATCTCAGTGTCTGTGCTACTGGTTTTATGTTCAGGAAGCAGTCTCCTGTACCAATTCATTCAAGAGTACCTTCCACTTTCTCTTCTAAAATGTTCAGTATGGCTGGATTTATGTTGAGGTATTTGACCCATTTGAACTTAAGTTTTGTGCAAGGCAATAGACATGGATCTGAAATCTTCTACACACCAGGATCCAGTTAAGCCAGCACCATTTGTTGAAGATGCTTTCCTCTTTACCTTGTATAATTTTAGCTGTTTTGACAAAAAGCAGGTGTTCATAGGTGGGTGGGTTAATATCAGGATTTTCAATTTGCTTCCATTGGTCTACCTATTTTTGTGCCAATACCAAGCTGTTTTCAGGACTATAGCTCTATGGTAGAGCTTGAAGTCAGGGATGGTGATGCCTCCTCAAATTCCTTGATTGTACAGGGTTGTTTTGGCTATCTTGGGTATCGTCCTTTCAAGGTCTCTGAAGAATGGTGCTGAGATTTTCATGGGGATTGCATTGAATCTGTAGACTGCTTTTGGCAAGATCACCATTTTTACTATGTTGATCCTACCTATCCAAGAGCATGGGAGATCTTTCCATTTTCTGGTATCTTTAATTTCTTTCTTTAAAGATACAAAATTCTTGCTATATAGGCCTTTCACTTGTTTGGTTAGCATCACCCCAAGATATTTTATGTTATTTGTGTCTATTGTAAAGGGTGATGTTTCTCTTGATTTCTTTCTTAGCCCTTTTGTCATCTGTATATAGTATAGCTAATGATTTTTCGAGTTAATCTTGCATCCTTCCACTTTGCTGAAGGTGCTTATCAGCTGTAGGAGTTCCCTGGTAGAGTTTTTCATGTCACTTATGTAAACTATCATATCATCTGAAAATAGTGAAAGTTTGTATTCCCTTGATCTCTTTTTATTGTCTTATTGCTCTAGCTAGAACTCCAAGGTCAATATTGAAGAGATAATGGAGAGAATGAACAGCCTTGTCTTGTTCCTGAGTTTAGAGGAATCCCATTAAATTTCTCTCCATTTAGTTTGATGTTGGCTGTTGGTTTACTGTATATTGCTTTTATTATGTTTATGTATGTTCCTGTTAATCCCTGATCTCTCCAAGACCTTTATCATGAAGGGGTGTTGGATTATGTCAAAGGCTTTTTCAGCATCTAGTGAGATGATCATATGGTTTTTCTTTTTCAGTTTGTTTATATGGTGGATTACATTGATAGATTTTCATACATTTCATTCCTGGGATGAAGCCTACTTGATCATTTTGAATGATTTCTCTAATGTGTCCTTGGATTCGATTTGCCAGTATTTTATAAGTATTTGTGCATCAATGTTCATGAGGGATATTGGTCTGTAATTCTTAGTTGTATCTTTGTGTGGTTGGGTACCAGGGTTATTGTAGCCTCATAAAAAGAGTTTGGCAATGACCCTTCTGCTTCTACTGTGCGGAACAATTTGTAGAGTATTGGTATTAGCTCTTCTTTGAATTTCTGGTAGAAATCTGCACTAAAGCCATCTGGTCCTGCGCTTTTTTTGGTTGGAGACTTTTGACGACTGCTTCTATTTTATTAGGGATTATAAGTCTATTTAAATTGCTTATCTATTCTTGACTTAATTTTGGTAAATGGTACCAGTCCAGGAAAATTTTCCATTTCCTTTAAATTTTTGAATTTGGTGGAATATAGGTTTTCAAAGTATGACCTGAAGATTAGATTTCCTCAGTGTCCATTGTTATGTCCTCCTTTTTATTTCTGATTTTGTTAATTTGCATGTTCTTTCTCTTCTTTTTGGTTAATTTGAATAAAGGTTTGTCTACCTTGTTTTTCTCAAAGAACCAACTCTTTGTTACATTGATTCTTTCTATTTGTTTTGTTTTTGCTTTATTCATTTCTGCCCTCAATTTGATTGTTTCCTGGTGTCTACTCCAGAGTGAGTTTCTTTTTGTTCTAGAGCTTTCAGTTGTGCCGTTAATTCTCTAATGTGATTATCCTCTATTTCCTTCATATGGGCACTTTGTTAAATGAACTTTCCTCTTAGCACTGCTTTAAAAGTGCTCCATAAGTTTGTGTCTTCCTTCTTATTGAATTCTAGGAAGTGTTTAAAGAACCTTGATCCAGGAATGGGGCAATTGCACATTGTTCAGTTTCATGAGTTTGTCGGTTTCTGCAATTTGTGTTGTTGTTGAATTCTAACTTTAAAGCATGGTGGTCTGATATGATACAGAGGGGTATTCCAATTTTTTAAATGTCTATTGAGGTTTGCTATCTTGCTGAGTATGTGGTTGATTTTAGAAAAGGTTCCATGTGGAGCAAAGAAGATATATTCTGTGTTTGGATGGAATGTTGTATAGATGTCTGTTAAACCCAATTGGAACATAAATTCTGTTAATTCTTTTCTTTGTTAAGTTTCTGTCTGGTGGTTCTGTCTCATGGTGAGAGTGGGATGTTGAAATCTCCCACGATAAGTGTGTGAGGTTTTATGTGAGATTTGCATTTTAGTAATGTTTCTTTTACAAACGTGGGTACCTTTGTATTTGGGGCATAGATGTTCAGTATTGAGACTTTGTCCAAATGGATTTTTTCTGTGAGGAATATGAAATGACCTTCATCTCTTTTGATTTTATTTTGAAGTCTTATTTGTTAGCTATTAGGATTGCTACATCAACTTGTTTCTTGGGTCCATTTGATTGGAAAGTCTTTTCCTAACCCTTAACTCTGTGGTGATGTCTTTGAAGTTGAGGTGTGCTTCCTGTATGTAACAGAAGGATGGATTCTGTCTTTCACATCTATTCTGTTAGCCTGTGTCTTTTTATAGTTGAATTGAGAGAAATTAGGGAACTTGATTTATTTATTTATTTATTTATTTATTTATTTATTTTTACTTCTATTAAAGTGGAATTATCTATTGCTTATGTTTTTGTCAGTGTAGTTAAATTCCTTGGGTTGAAGTGTTCCTTTGTCATTAACTATCTTGTTTCCTTCATCTATAATGATTGAGAGTTTTGCTGGGTATAATAGTCTGGGCTGGTATTTGTGATATCTTATCTAGGACCTTTTGGCTTTCAGAGTTTCCATGGAGAAGTCAGGTATAATTCTGATTGGTTTGTCTATATATGTTACTTGGCCATTTTCCTTCACTGCTCTTAACATTCTTTCTTTATTCTGTATGTTTGGTGTTTTGATTATTATGTGGTTAGGGAACTTTTTTTGTGGTCCTGTTTGGTGTTCGGTAAGCTTTTTGTACTTTCATTGGCATGTCCTTCTTTAGGTTGGGGAAGTTTTCTTCTATGATTTTGTTGAATATATTTCCTGCACCTTTAAGCTGGGCTTCTTCACCTCCTCCTATTATTATTCTTAGGTTTGGTCTTTTCACAGTATCCCGCATTTTCTGGATATTTTTATGTTAAGGATTTGTTGTATTTAAGATTTTCTTTAGTCGATGAATATATTTCCTCTAGTTTATTTTCAGCGCCTGAGATTCTCCCTTTGATATCTTGTATTCTGTTAATTATGCTTGCATCTGTAGTTCCTGATTATTTACCCAGCTTTTCTATTTCCAGCATTCCCTCAGTTTGTGTTTTCTTCATTGTCTCTATTTCAGTTTTCAGATCTTGACTTGTTCAAACTGTTTCCTTGACTATCCTTGCTTTCTTTAAGAGATTTATTGATCTTTTTGCATTTTTTTTGTTTGGTTTTTCCCTCTATTTCTTACAATTTTTGTTTTATCCTCCATTTCTTTAAGGGATTTTTTCACATCATCTTTGAGAGCCTCTATCATTTTCATGAAGTTATTTTTTAGGTAGTTTTCTTCTCCATCATCTGCTTTGGTGTGTTGTAGAGTCCCTGGATTCTGGTGGTATCATATTGGTCTTTTCTATTGTTAAATGTGTTCTTGTACTGTCCATCTTCCTATCCCTTCTTCCAGTGGGTTTAGATGATGTCACTTTCTCTCTGGTCTTCTCTCCCAGTGGGTGTAAGTGGGTCGGGACTTTGTTGTCAGTAACTCTGGGTGATCAGAGCTCTCTTGGAGTTCTCAAGCAGAGAGCACAAAGGGGCCCAAAGGTCACGTGAGGGCAGGTTCTGGATGGTCCCTCATGGAGGGGCAGGTCCACTATGTGCAGAGCTGACCTAGGAAGTTCCAAGAGAGGATGGGGAGTGTTAGACCCAAGCTGGCCAAACACTCTCCCAAGGCAGAGGTCACGGAAGGGTCAAGGATGAGGGGAGGGCAGGCTCTGGATGTTCTGGCATGCCAAGGTGGGACCATTCAAGCAGGTGGTGTGTGTGTGTCGAGGGGGGAGTCAAGATGCAGAGCCAACTCAAAGTTCCAAGAAAGGATGAGGGGGCTAGACCTGAGTTGGTCCTAGACTCACCTCGAGCAGAGGGTGAAGGGGGACCAAGGGTCACGTGAGGGCAGGCCCTGGATGGTCCCTCATGGAGGAGTGGATCCACTATGTGCAGAGCCAACTCAGGAAATTCCAAGGAGAGGATGGGGGTGTTGGACAAACACTCACCCCAGGCAGAGGTAGCAGCAAGGACAAGCTGGGTGACATTCTAATCTATTCCTGTGTCTATACTTAAGGCAAGAAAAATATCATCTTCATAAAATTTGAACACAATTCTCATAATAGTGCTGTTCTCAGTAGCCCCAAGCTGGACACCACTCAAGCCCATCCAATGGTCAACAGATGAATAAAACATGGTATAACCATCTAGTGTAATGACTATGGGTGGTGGACACAGGCTATTGTAGATGGATCTAGAATGAATATCTGCTCAGTGAAAGAAACTGACCCCAAAGATTGGATAGCATATGATCCCTCTTAGATGAAATGTACAGAACATGCAGATACATAGAGAAAGTGCAAGAGCTGCCTAGAGCTGAGACATCTAGGGAGAACTGGCATGATTCTTCATCTGTAGAGGTGACAACACCACTAACCCTTTGTCTGTGTTGTAGGCCCTTGACTTATGCATGAGCCATATGTGTAGTACGTGAGTTACATCTGCTTTAAGGTGTGAAATGTACTCAAGATGTTGGTGAAGACAGAATAATGAAATGTTTATCACAGACCATGGGAGTATTCACTGGTTCAGCCCCAAAAATATTTGGTACACTCTACTGAAGTTGAACTATATGATGCAGTGATTTTCTTCTAATAGATATGTGTGTCTTTGTGTATAAGTATGTTCATAACAGCATCATTCTTAATGAAACTAAGAAATGACTCAAGTGTTCATCAATAGAATAGATGGTATACTTAACATTAAATATCCACCAATATCTTAAAACCCCTTTAAATTTCAGGTTCTCTAATTCTCTGCTATATAGAACTGTGTGTGTGTACTTTGTATGTGTTAGAGTGCCTTTTGAGGGGCAAGTCAAAGGCTCGCAGAGCATTCTCCAAGGCATCTATAGATTCACTTTTTTTATAGGTTGAGCCAATACTGAGCAGCATTTTTCAGTGAACATATGTGAGTCTGTAGATGTCCAATGCAAACAAAGGTTCATCATCAAATATGTTTGGGTAACATTGTCAAATAAAACCCGTCTTGGAGAAATTTGCATATCTGAGGCTTTTCTGGAAGATTAACTGTGAAGAATTTGAATTGTTTGCTTATTTTAGGGCCAGGAATGAATTTTGAAAAATAATTGAACTCTTGTTCTAAAATTTTATCAAAACAAAAATACCCCCAAACAAAACAAATAAAAGAAGGAAAGAAAGAAGAGTAAACCTGGTATCTTAAAGAACTAGTCTTTCTTGAAAAAAATTGAGAGACACTACTGCACAACAATTCTGATTGTGGAGCTGTTAAATGAAAGTTATAAGACAGTCACAAAATGAGTCAATTCACTAAACACTAGAGAGTAAAACTTAAACATTTTTAATTCAATCTGTCACTCCCCAAGCCCTGTTTATGCACTTGTCTCAAGGGTCTCTATTTGAGGACACCCCATTGTCCTGCAAATTTTTCATGTCTAGGCCTAGTCTGCTAGGCAGAAATGTTGATCTCACATTCCATCTTCTGAAGGTGTTCTTCTCTTTTGAGCAAAACTGGATGTCACCCTCATCGTGTTTCCTGTCAGCCTGTGTAGCTGACCTTTTTTAGTACAGGATTGACTGAGTTCTTTAAGGCATAGAAATACAAACTCTTAAAACTACTTGAATTCTCACACTGAGAAGTCATGCCATCCTTGGTGTGCAGCAGCCCCTGCCTCCCTGTGTCTGTATATTCCAAGTGTTCTGTTTGTATCTTACTCAGAGAGCTCTAGTCATCTCTTGTCTCTTTCTCTGTATGGCCTAGGATCTCATTGTCTGCTTGCCAAAGGTTTACTGGGACATATTCTAAAAACAACACCTGTTTCCTGTACTCTTGTTCCCTATTTATCAAAAATATCTATTTGATTTCTCTGGATCCTAGTTCTGTGTCCTTGAGGTTTTCTATGTTCTCTTTCCTACTTCTCAGAACATTTTACATGCATGTGCAGAGGTAAGCATTTCAAAGTCTTCAGAGAACACAGCCCATTCTTTCAAGATATAATTCGAACTAATGCTATGAAGTGGATAGAAATGTGCAGTAGTGAACCTGCTTATAGAATATCACATCTTTACGATAGAACCACTCAAGTGTGTTTGAACCTGATTGCTTCCTTCATAGCTGCTTTGAAACATATTGTTGGCACGTGGACATATTAATATTTCTCTGTGATATAGATTGATGACAACGCTTTGTTTTTATTTAATTTTGACCAGGTACTCAGATATAAATAAAGGAAAAGAACAGATACTTATTTACCCATTTCTCATTTTTCTTTAAAATAAATAATAGATTATCTTCCCATTCTAACATCCCAATGGATGAAAGCACTTTGTTTTTATTTCATTTCAACCATGTTCTCAGATAAAAAGAAAAGGGAACAAACACTTTTTACCCATTACTTATTTTTTTCTTTAAAATACATAATCAATTCCTTTCCATTCTAACATCCCATGACAGATTATATGTGATAAGTAAGACACTACATTCTTGAGCATAGCAATATTCATTCCTTCATACTTTAAACCATCCGGAGTGAGTAACGTTTTAGCTTTCCAGGGGCTGTGCTGCATGGTATTTCAGTAGAGGTTGGAGATGTCCAAATCTTGAGTTTCCTCTTTTCATGAGGATCTGGAGATTCACCTTGTGGTGAATATTTTCTTTGTGCTCTAACAAATACAGCTTTCCTGAAGCTCAGAGGGCAGAGCTAGTCAAATAGATAGCCATAGAGGTTTGGAGGTCTGTGCAGACAGACAGGAATTGATATGGCTGGCTGGAGGGAGGGATATAAGGCAGGAGGAGGCAAGAGCTCAGCCCCCTTTCAGTTTGAGGATTTCACAGAGGTAAGAATTCTAGTGACTGGCTGCTCTGCTTCTCTGATATTTCAGCTTTTACCCTCTAATATCTGACTCTGGGTTTTTTATTATTAAGACCAATTATATAGAAGTCATGCTACATCACCCCTTCATTGAATGTGCCTTTACTAGTTTTCACAATCTCTTGTCACTAAAGCACAAGACAAAGCATAAACCTAACAACACATCTGGGAGTTAAATTGGAAACACTTTCTACAAAGAGAAAATTTGTCTTAAATATTTTTTAAACTAGAATATTTCTTTCTATGTGACTTTTTCACTGTTTACTTCCAAATTACCTGAGAGACCTACTACAAGAGAGGAGTATCAAGTTAGGCTGAGCTTTACCACACGGCACAGGAACAGCTCTGAGCTGACTTATTTTCCAGGATAATAAAATTTTGTGTGAGGCATTCAGTGTTTTGGGACTCAGAAAGGTTATCAGCTGAGCATCTATAATAAAAGTCCTCCTTGTTTCCCCCCCAGCACACACAGGGAAGATGGGAGTGCTATCAGTTTGACATTTCTGTCAGAACTGGTATTTGAACCGCTGGATGATTCTGACAAATGCCATGGCTGTCACTGGCTCAGTTTTAATTATACCTGACGGAGGCTTTCAATGACAGCAAGCAGAAAACTTAATTAGAGTCGAGAGCATGCGCTGGCTAGAGGATACCCAAATAGTGTAGACTGGCAAAGTGACCACATTAAAAATCCACCAGCCTTCCAGGGTGATTTCTAGATGATTTCCCAAGGCTTCTAAGATGACTTAAACTTAAACTGCTCTTGAGAGTACATTATATTTATGGAATTATGTCACAAGTCATTTAGCAATGTAGGACAGTAGGTAGAATATACAAATGTAAACAGAAAATGAAAGAACTCTTTTCTTCCATGGGTATCAGCAAATGCACAAAATTATGCATAAACACACACATGCACAAACACATATGCACACACAGGAACACATTATTGGATGACCGTTCTCTGTCCAAGAAGAAAAAAAAAAAATGGCATTAATGTTTCCATCTTAAGTTACCACTTATTTTCAAGGTCTGAATGTTATTTCTCTTTTAGCTCTGCATTTTTTATGGAAACACAAATTAGCTGGTTTTGATGTCATACTGTGAATATGCTTTAATTAAGATTCACCATGTCTTGCTTGCTAGCTGGAGAAAAGCATCCTTGTCTTAAGAGAAAGACCCTCACTGAATCACTTCCCTGTAGCGCTAATGGGATCTGGTTTGAGCCTATCACAACTCCCTCTGTGACTCATGCCCAGTTTCCCCTTCTTTTCAAACTCTGCTTGTATTGGGGGAGTAATCGTCTGTTGTCACTCACTCAGGCTAAGCAGTTCAGAAAGAGTCCTACTGAATATTGAGTTTTGTCAAACATAAAGGCTGGTACTCAATGGTGTTTTATAAATAAAACATGCCAGTGCTTGACAAGACTGAATTCTCATCCTGATGACTCAGCCCAGACACAGGACTTTCCTGTCTTGTCAGCTGTCTAGTTTGATTCTTCTGCCACTGTCATTGCTGCTTGTAAATTCAGTGATGCCCGTGGAACAGGACATTATTGGATACTGATTGACTACTTGGGTAAAATAACAGCCCAAGGGGGTGCTGCTTCTAAAAGAAGGCACAGCAGTGTAGGGCTTTGGACTTTTCTCAAGGGGGTTCCTGGAAGAATAGCTGTAAATTTCTTACTTTCAGGAATACTAAAACACCATAGTGTGGCCAAGTTAACCCATTAGATGCTGGAGTTACTTGTTGGCACGACAGTATTGATGGGAGATGTCATTCTGTATATGTTTCTCATACTGGTTAATAATAAAGCACTGTTGGCCAATAGGAAAGGAAGATAGGAGGGACTAGGAGACAAGGAGGAAATAGGAAGTAGTAAGGAGGAGTCAAGATGGAGAGTCTGGAGAAAGCAGTATGCCGCCGGCTCCTCGGTAAGAGAAATACATAGATCAGCAGAAATGGGTTAATAATTAAGGCAGAGCTAGCCGATAAGAAACAAGTAACAGGGCCAACAGAATTATATCTAATACAGAGTCTCTGTGTATTATTTGGGGCTGGCGCAGCAGCAGGACAAGACCGGGCGGCGGCAGGCAGAAAAACCTGTACTCGTTACAAATGGCGCCCACGTGGTTAATAAGAACTTCCACTTAAAATTTAACAAAAGCTTAAAAAAGGGTTTTAGAAACAAAAGAACAAAGACAAACAAGCTTTCTTGGTAGCAGCATTTTTCTTGGTTGAACTCTACTTGCGAGAGACAAGCAGATTGTGCGGCTCCTTTAAGGAAAGATTCCTGATTCAGCAAAAGCGGCAAAAAACCGCACAGCTTTTAAATAACTCTGCTAACAATGTATTGGTGTGTATGAGAGATGGCAATGGCAGTGACCACATCTCCAAGCCGGCAGCATGCTTTCTGGGTGGCAGCGCAGACCAAGGCGGTGAGCACAGCTTTCTTTGCTGGCGGTAAAGGTACCCACTGCCCTCTTTGATAAACCGCGGCTGACACGGCTATGACTTTCATTTTAGCAATGTTGTTGTTTACCAGATAAAAGACTTGTGGCCAGACAAAGATAAAGATTTACAGTAAAGACAGATTCATATTAAGAAAAACCTCTAAAGGTTTACAGTGTGTTTTAAAATATACGTAGACATGAAAAGAAAAATGGTTTTAAAGAGACAAAGAGGAACTGGGTGTTGTAGCACACGCCTTTAATCCCTGCACTCAGGAGACAGAGGCAAGCAGATCTCTGTGATTTCAAAGTAAACCTGGTATGCAGAGTGAATTCCAGGACAGATAAGAGTTACACAGAGAAACCCTGTCTCAAAAAATAAAAAGTAAAAGAAACAGAGTAATAATAAAGCCACGTAAAGATGAAAAGCTCAGAGAGAATCTGGTTACTGTATGCTATTGTATTGTCTCTGCATTCTTTGACTACTGAGAAAATAACAACAATTGATAAAGGAAATGTTGCTGGATTAATTCAACTTATATATTTTAAAAATGCTTTGACTCCAACATTTAAGTTCAAGGACAAGTTACTGGGGAAAAGGATTTCTATTTTTGTTTCCACAGAAAATGAAAAGCTGTGGATTCCTTCCAGACAAAGGTGGTTTGATCAAGCCAGGCCCCCTGAAACAGAGTCGCTGGTGATCCAACATTCAAAACAGCTTGGACAAAGCAGCCTCACAGACTACAACCAGGATTTCTTAGGATTCCCCCATGACAGCGCCCCCTGTCAGCAGGAAGTAGTTTGGAAAGAACGACGCCCAAATTCCCAAACATTGTTTATAAATGTTTGTTTTCATGTAAATGGACTTGGTTATAAATGGGTAATGATCACAGCCAATTATTTTTAAAGGTAAAAAGGGAATTATGGTATTGATATGATGACTTTGTTTTGGAATGGATTTTCATTTATTGATACAATTTAATGTCAATTTTGTGAGATGTGTATTTCTCCTCTTGTTTAGGTATTGTGTTTATATAGAAATATAATGTAGTACAGATTATAGATAATTACCTATGATAGTCAAAGCTTAGAGTTAAGTTAGTTAGGTTTTTCAAGATACACAGAGATGTATTTGAGATAGATAGAAATTCTTCAAACCTTTCAAAGACCTACAGAATATGGCATTTAAAGTGGTTTAGGGTTTTTGTGACAGAGAGACATAATTGCTCTTGGTAATACCACCTGCACCAGAAAGGAAGATGGACATCGAAGAAATGCATTATGAAGTTTGCTTCCAATATGGCAAGACTAGCCATTTGGACAAGATACTGCTCTTGTCTGGACTGTTTGACTTTGTGCTATATAAACTGGACATGCAGGGCCCACAGAAAAGTGACTGCTGATTCACGATGGACATTGCTACAGAGTTCCTGCTTCATGGAAGAGTCTGCGAGACAGTATGCAGGACACAGAGAAAAGTGACTGTCAAACTGCCAATACAAAAAGACAGTTTAAAGTTTCCTGCTTTGCTGAAGAGTCAGCTAGACACACTAGGCCTATGGGTTGAAGATGGAAGATTACAAAAGAACTTCGGGTGACGAGGCAGTGAGTTGTCTCTGTCATTTCTAGAGTTTATATACTATCCTTCTGTGGTCTTTGATGGAGTTGAAGACAGATAGTTATGGTTATAGTTTTCCTTAGTTAAGCTTAAAGATAAATTACATATAGGACTTTAACTCACAAAGATAAAATAGATGATGGAATATTTTCTTCAAATCTTGCTAAATGTTAATGGACTAAATAGTGTTAACTGTGATTCTTATTTGATAACTGTTATGTGATATATTTTGCTATGTTAAGGTTAAAACCCTTCTTTTTATTTAGACAGAAAAGAGGAGATGATGGGAGATGTCATTCTGTATATGTTTCTCATACTGGTTAATAATAAAGCACTGTTGGCCAATAGGAAAGGAAGATAGGAGGGACTAGGAGACAAGGAGGAAATAGGAAGTAGGAAGGAGGAGTCAAGATGGAGAGTCTGGAGAGAGCTGGACGCCAGCCGCCTCCCGGTAAGAGAAGGCCATGTGAAGATACATAGAAATGGGTTAATAATTAAAGGCAGAGCTAGCCGATAAGTAACAAGTAACCGGGCCAACAGTATTGTATCAAATACAGAGTCTCTGTGTGTTATTTGGGGCTGGTGGCGTGGTAGCAGGACAAGACCGGGCAGCAGGCAGAAAAACCGTACTCCTTACACAGTATACACTTTGTGTAGTCTTAATGGCTGTGGAGAAGAGTGAATCTTGGGTTTATCTGTTAGGCTAAGGAATATTGGTTGCCAAGATAATCTTGCTTCTGAGTTGTCTCAGGGTGTGTCATTGCCACCACTGGTTTTAAATGTTGGGTATTCTCAACACTTTCCACCATCTCTCCGAGCCTTTAGAAGATGATTTAGAGAAGTGCTTGTCTTTGGATTTCTCTGTGTATCCGTGGCTGTACTGGAAATCACTCTGTAGATCAGATTGGCTGGAACTCACAGAGATCTGCCTGCCTCTGCCTCCTGAGTTCTGGGATCAAAGGTGTGCACCACCATGGCCTGGCTAGAACAGTTTGGCTTTTGTCTATGCTGGCTCTTAGAACACTCCTGAACAGAGGTGCAGAGGATAATTGGTAAGGTTCTGCTCCCAAACTTCCAGGCTTGAAATAGAATTAAAATTGAAACTTAAATAGGGTGAGGTTCCATGCAGCAAGTAAATATAAAGTATTCAAGAGAAAATGCTACAGATGACAGAAACGTACAAAAATTGTTCCCAACATGAATAATTCACTGACTCTCTGATGGCATAAGTCACTTAGTAATGTGCATTGCTTGCCATTTAATAGTGGCTGTATCAGAAGAAATATGGAAATTGGAATATTTTAATAACTTTCTATATGAAAGATGATGAGACTGCCTAAATGATTAAGAGGAAGATATGTTATAATGAACTAAAGCCACTCGAGTGTAAGGTAATTTTAATTCAAATCTCCATCTGCTTATGTATAATTAAGACTCATTTAACAAGTTAATGCTTAACAGAGAAAGCTGATAAGTTTGGTATTAAGGCTCTTAAGAGAAGTAAATTAAACTGTCAGGGTTGAACTGGTCTTTAGTTTTAATTTCTTACACCTGAACCTTGTATGAATTTCAGGGACCACTTCTTTATCCCCAGCATTAATTTGAGCATGAAGCCCAAGACAAAGGGAGGAGGGGGATCAGCATATCTCTTTATATTTTAATTTGGGAGATCCCACCCTGTCTTAGGTATGACAGCGTCTTGACTGATATGAATATTTATGCACTTCATACCCGGGCTATAGCACCTATGAGAGAGGCCAGGGTGGCGATTTCAAAGCCACAAAATACTTATGCACACTTGCGATTGGCAGCAGGGTTAAATAATCTCAGAAAATCAGAAGAAAGCCTGTGTAATCCTTAGTGAGTTTCATGGTCCTGTTGCTGGGCAACTTCTTGCTTTAATCTTCTCCTATACTTCTGCCAAAGGAGACTAGGGGCTCACAAATGGGCTGCCAAGTTTTGTCTTCTAGCATGAGGATTCAGTTCCCTGGGAAATGTTTCTCATTTATGAGGCCAATGAATGGGACTCTTCCTTTCACACTGTGGAACATTATAAAGACAGAATTAAAGCAGGATATTTGAGGATGCCTGTGGCTTTCCTAGCAGGAGACCCACTGAGGTAAAGCTTAGCAGCCCTGTTTGTATCAGGCCCATGCTGTGAGGCCACAGGGCTGAACCTGAGACTCCTGGTCATTGCCAGACATTATATGTGGCTGTAGCAGGTCATCTGGAAGAGACAACTTCTTAAGATAAAATTTCACAAATCAGAGAGAGATTAGTCACTGATAGTTGAGCACGGTCAAGTACCCCAGGCTCTCACTTTCTGAGACATGCTGCACTGCTTCATTTCTTACTTAAGGGCTGGTAGCACTCCTGTGCTTTATCTCACTGACTCTTAAAGGAAAAGCCATTTGTCCAAGTACATGGAATTAATTGAAAGTTGGGTCTAGTATTTTTCATTTCCTCATTCTTTCTATATCACACTGTTCCTTGCATCTGTTTATTCAAAGTTTGACGCATATACTCTTTACACAATGATATTATGTTTTCTATGAACAGGGTCCATATCTACACAACTAAAATATACCACTATTAACATTTATTTTATTTTCCACTTCTTGGAATATATCTTCAATGGCAAGTAGATGCATATTAGAACTTTGAAACTGTATAAGGAATAAGCTCCACACATGAAAACTGGTGTGATACCTTAGAAAGGAACTGGAAATAAGTGTTCCCAGGGAATTTTAGTCCATCAGATTATTACAAAAAGTTGAAGCATGTTCATATTTAAAAATCAATTCATTGCAAAATTGCTGCCTTAGTAATGTACTTCCTTGGTATATCTGGCCACTAGAACTGGGGAAATGATGTGAGGTATTGTAAGGATGGAAAAATTTAGCCTAATTTTCCCTAGACTCTGCCCCCTAACAGTGAGTGGGCAAAAGGTCATTCTTGACTGTTTATGACAGGGCGGGTTTACGGACAGCACCTGTGAGTGAATGAGAACGGGAAATGAGCCGTGACACACTACCCAGAAGCCCTAGTGAAAGCAGACTTCCTGGGCTAAACGCGGGCTTGGATAGTTCAAATTGATTGGTCCACACTGGATGCTATGAGATGATTGGTTTGTGATGTGTGGACTTTGTTGTAATCCTAGAAAAGCTGTCTGAACCCTGTACCCAGGGTTCCCAGTCCTCTACCCCACGTGGAGTATGGCTGTGGACTCCAGTGCACTGGAATATAAAAGACCTCATGTTTTTGCATCAAGACTGCTTCTCCTGAGTGATTGGGGGGGGGCGCCTTTCCTGAGTCAGGGTGTGAGGGTCCATGCCCTCGCGGGTCTTTCAGTATCTAGACCTTTATGTCTAAAATGCCACCCACTTCCCCATTGAATTGAATATTCTCATATACTGTCAAGTTTGTGACTGTTGAAAAGACATTATCTAGAAAGACCAAAGATGACAGATGACACACATGCACACAGTCTGCTATATCCCCAGGGAAGAAACTGGGGGATCTGGGTAACATTAGCAGAATATGTGGGTGACAGCTGAGACTCTAGTCTAATAGCAAAATGAAATAGGACTCTTTGAAGAGAAGAACAAGAAAAATCTAGATTCTGTCTCAGAGGTATTTGTCAATGTGTGGCTAGAGAGGGGATGTGTTGGTGAGGGAACAGAGCCATGCTTAAAGCAGAGTCTTGGAAAACTATGCTGTACTCTGACAGCAATCATTTTAAAGAGAAAAAAGAAGCAAGGGCATGGAAGATGGAAGTTGTATATGATAGAGGCAGAGGGATGGGAGACAGCAGAAAACCCTCTGTGCTTACCAATGGTCAACAGCTTTGAGAAGCTCTGATGAGGCTGAATTGTCAACATGATCTGGCGATTACATCTCAGTGAGGGACTGTTACAAGTATGTTTTTTCCTGCTGGCCTGGACCCACCGCGGTGCCAGCCCCAAATAACACACCAAGACTTTGTATTTGATATAATGCTGTTGGCCAGGTACTAGTTTCTTATCGGCTAGCTGTCTTAATTATTAACCTATTTCTATTTATCTAAGTATTTCCACATGGTCTCCTCTTAACCAGAGAGTGGGCCAGGACCTCTGTTCTCTCCTGTCTCTCCATGTTGACTCTTCCCTACTACTTCCTCGAATCCTCCTTGTCTCCTAGTCCCACCTATCTTATTTTTCTATTGGCCAACAGTGCTTTATTCATTATCTAGTATGAGAAACATATTTACAGAATGACATCTCCCATCAAGGGACGGCTGTCATTTTGTTGGCTTGTAACATGTCTGTGGAGAATTGACTTGATTGTCTTCGTGTAGGAAGACCCAGCATGAAGGTAGTAGCACCCATTCCCAGTTTTGAAGCCTGGGATTATATAGGAATAGTATAAAGTAGCTGAGCACTGGGCATGGGTACATCCACTTATCTTTGCTCTTGACTGTTGATGGCATATTGCTGGCTTTTTGAGTGCATGCCACCTTGATTTCCCTGCTATGCAGAATTGAAATCTGTAATTGTTAACTAAAACAAACACTTTCTCCCCCAAGTTGTTTTTTGTGCCGTAACAGAAATGGGAGTAAAACAGAAGTGATTTTTACAGACTGCCACTAGTTGACTGCTTGGTGGCAGTCACACTCTGGGGAAACTCAGGGCAAGTGTCACAAGCCTATACATAAATGGTTTTCAACCTGTGAGTTGTGACCATACCCAGTCTTAAATTATAATAACAAGATACTGATGATCTAAACAGACACAATAGTAGAGTAGAATGGAGGCCCCAGATAAACCCATGCAACTATAGCGGTGTGAGTTTTCACAAAAATTTTAAAAATATACATTGGAGAAATAACAGCCTCTTCAACAAAAAAAATGCAATGAACTAAAAGGACAAATGTTAACAATGGAACACAAAAGGCCAATAAGCATGTAGAAAAATGGTCAACTTCATTGGCCAACAGAGAAGTGCAAATTATCAAATTATAGCTACATTAAGAATCCACCTTTCAAAAAAAAAAAAAAAATAAAAACTAAAAAAAGCACCTTTCCCCAGCCAGAATTATATTCATTAAGAAACAGCAACAAATTCTGGTGAGAATATGGGCAAAACACAAGCCTATGAAAACTAGTCTAGCCAGCCTGGAAATCATTTATAGATATTGCTCAAAAAAAAACTGAAAATAGATCTGCCATATGACCCAATGGTAGCATTTCTGAGTATTTACCCAAGGTGTCTAAGTCAACATATCACAGGGATGCTTTGCATCAGTGTCTATTGCAGCACTATGAAGAATAGCAAAATCATGGAAGCAACTCAGAATGGCTAAATCTTCATTCTAGTTTCACTGCCAGTGGCCTCACAGACTGCCTAAGTCACACAACTGTCACCCACACTCTGAGGGCACAGTTCGGTTCCATGAGGTTCCCCAGCTATCAGTTTGAGTCAGTGAGCTCCCACTAGCTCAGGTCAGCTGTCTCTCTCTCTCTGTGTGTATGTATTTGTGTATACGCATGTGCTCAAGTGTTTGTGTCACTCTGTCACATGTGCAGGACAGGAGACCACTTGTTGGTTCTCTTCTTTCACCTGTGGGTTCCAGGTACTGAACTCAGGTTGCCAGGCTTAGCAGGAAGTACCTTCACCCATCAAGCCATCTCACCATCCCAAGATCAAGTATTTCACACTGTCACTACTAATCAAGTGAATGTTTTAAACTATATATAATTACAGAACATTAGTCATGTCAAGGAATAATCAAAGAGTAGGTAGCTAAACCTGGAAAGAACAGTTTTAAATATGCTTATTTGGGACAATAATATATAGAAATTTTGTGACATGACATTTGTCTTTTAAAATTCATAGTTTGTAGTTTCTTTTCAGCTTCTAATTATTTTGGACCTAATTTAGAATATATTTTAAATTTAGTTTTTTAAGTTCCTGCTCCTATTAAATCTGACTGGAACTGTAAGTGTTATGGCTTTCTCTTCCTCTTGGCCCCATTCTGTCTACATACCTATCATCTGTTCTCTCTCTCTCTCTCTCTCTCTCTCTCTCATATCTATCTCATCTATCTCATCTATCTATCTATCTATCTATCTATCTATCTATCTATCTATCTTTGAATGCAGAGGCTCCCAATGCTCACCAACCATACTTGCATTGAGCTGCAGTCCCAACTCCATTCTCATATTACTTATACTCATTGACTATGTACTGTTAGCCTCTTTGTGTACCTTAAATGTATTCATCTACATACAAAGTTTATGCATAATTATGACAATCATTTAAACTTACCTGTTGCAGTTATACCTTAAAGATCATTTCAAATCTTGAGTGTACTCTTACAGAATTGCAAGGATTTTAAGGAGGATTTGAATACCTGTAATTTTGGCAGTTGCCACCATCGTCAGTACCTTCATGGAGGCATCATGGTTGCAGGTCTCACCTGCAGATGATGAAGGTACCTGCTTTTTGGGCTCCTCAGCTATGATTGTCTTCTTTTTCCTCTGCTGGCATGTCACCTCCCTAAGCTCACTGGTATTTCCTTTTAGTAGGAGTGGAGAGATGGGGGAGGAAGCTTGAGCTGGAATGGTGAGCAGAAAGCCTGCTCAGCTATGCTGCCACTGAAGTACATGAAGTTCAGAGGTGGTACAGCTATAAAACATGGTTTGAGGGGATTATTCATAGTTTAAATTCTCATGTGTCTTGCTGCACAAATATCAGTGAATTTGCTTACAATGTACTGTTCCAGACATTGCTGAGGATGTTTCTGGAGGTCACACTCTAAGTTTACAGGTATCTTTAGAGGAAGCTGAACTTAAGTATGGACCTTAGACCACATGGCCATCTTGACACGATATCTGTAGAGAAGAGATGAGATTGTTTGAAGGGGGTAATCTTGCTTCTCTTCCTTAAGAGGCAAAGATATGACAATTAAAGCCCAGGAAGAAGGACAATGGTAATCTCTAGTGCTTTCTAAGTCCTTGGCTGTCTGAAAAAGAGAAAAACATGAGATGGTCTATTTAAAGCACCTGGATGAATTTCTTCAGTACATGACTCCTGTTATGAGTTCTATATTGTCATTGTCAATTAAACATCCCTTCTAGAGTGTTTTAGTGGCTCCTTAAAACCAACATCCTAAGGTTAAGCCTTTAAGACAACTTTCTTGTGTTGAGACTGTTTAGCATAGTAATGCCATTCACTTGAGTTTTCAACCTGGCTCTGCAGCATCCTTTGGTAGCTCTACCTATTCTGTTCCTCTCTCCACTCTTTTAAAGCCCATCTTTAAAGAAAAATTGGAACCCCTTTACCTCTTATTGTTGTTAGCCTAAATGTCTTTCTTCCCCCAAAATACCCAAATTGCAAATAGACTGAGTTGTATGCAGCAGAGAATTGATTCTATTCACAGCTGCAGTTCTCTGTGTGACCTTTCTTGATCTGGTTCCTGCCTAACTCAGGTTTCTTTTGACTTGAGTCATTCTGTATTTTCAGAAACTAACTAGTGATTGCAGAGGTTTTCTCCCTGGGTAGCTCAACAGTAAGCTTGCCCACTCCACAGGGAAGTGTCTTGATTGCAAAGCTTAGGATCATCTACATGGATGGATTCTCTGTCTTTTCTACAAATATGCACTGAAGATTCATCTCTGTCTTTCAGAGTACAACTGCATGATGAGCTCAGGAGACATGTGATCTTCTGGAGAGGTGGAAGGTATAACTATCAGAACCTAGCTTCTAACACAGTGGTCCTCAACCTTCCTAATGCTGTGACCCCTTAATACACACAGTTCCTCATATTGTGGCGACTTCCAATCATAACATTATCTTGCTGTTATTTCATAACTTTCATTTTGCTACTGAGATGAATCATAATGTAAATATCTATGTTTTCCAATGGTCTTAGGCAACATCTGTGAAAGTCATTTGCCCTGAATAGGGTCATGACCCACAGGTTAAGAACCACTGTCCTTAGCAGAAGATTAGTGATGTGCCAATTGGTGTTAGAAGGAATTGTAGAATTATATTTTTGTAAGAATTATTGCTTTATTTTTCCACTTTCAGATGTCTTTATTTGCTCCATAATAAACTCTATGGCTACATCAAAAGGAAATTTTTATATTCTAGAAAATTTTTAGAATATTTGTTATTTGGAGGTTATTAATTCAAATACCCCTATTTTGTAGGTGAGAAAATAGAGTCTGAGGTGGTGTTTCTAAGTTGTTTAAAATCAAAGACCTACCAGGAACTTGACAAGTAGGTAAGCCATGGTTGAAGGTTCAAAGGCTAGGCAGGCTTTGCAAAGCTAGTGAGAGCCTGCCAAGACCTTGCTGTATTTGCTCCTCCTACGTAGTGTATATACTCAGCTTTGGACAGATTTAATTCCACGTGATTTTTAGTCTGCACAAGACAAGAAGTTTATTAATGATCCATGGAAAGCTATAGCGGTAAATAAGGGTCAGGATAAACAAATAGGCCGAATAGATGTTTATTCAGGGAGAAATAACTTACAACCTAGACAGATGAACACCAGGAAATTCAACCCGATCCTCTCCTGTCCGAGTCACGCCAGAAAGAGAGCGCCTTCCTCGCCCCCTCCGACCTCCTTCCTCAGGTCACCTCCGCCCATCGCTCCACCCCCCAATGGGCGTGGTCAGTGCTACAGAAGGACTACCTCACTACAGAAAGCATCCAATTCAGCGAACATTTCAGGACCTCAAACACGTTTTCATCTCTTGACAGTTCTGTGTTGGTTTCTTTGTGCATTTCACACAGTACATCTCAATACCTATTGATTTTCTGATCAGTGTTCTGTTTCAAAATGAAGTCTGAATGAGTTGACTCCACACAAATAGACATCAATGCTATACTCACCGGCACTACCACAATGGAAACATCTGCAAGGGACTGGTTTCCTAACACACTGGGCTGGCTTTCTTCTCTGTAATACTGCACAAGGATTTCAAGATAGATTCCAAGGATCCCAATTGAACTTTTTCTCATCATCATGAGAAAAAAAAATGTGTCTTGTTTTATTAAATTTCTTACTAACATTAACTATGATTTTCTTAGAAACAGCAGGTTTGGGGCTGGAGGGAATAAGAGTGCTTATTCTATATGCACGAGGACTGGAATTTAATCCCAACACCTATATAAATAGCTAGGCTGTCAAGCTCTCACCTGTAACTTCAGGGCTGTAGTGATGTAAGATGTTCTTTTGTATGCTTAGACTAGGTGTTTCTCTTATTAGTTGATGGATAAAACTGTTTCAGTCAATGGTTTAACAGCGGAAAACCAGGAAGGATATCTGAATAGGGTTAGAGAAAGGTAGTAAGCAGGGTCGAAGAGACACCATGTAACCATCAAGGAGTCAAGATGCTAGGGCATCAGTGGCAAGTCAAGGCCATTGGTGATACAGATTACTGAAATGGGTTAATCATTGTGTGAGAGCTAGCCATTAAGAAGCCTAAGCCAATTGACCAAATGATTGTAACAGATATTAAGTCTGAGTTATTTCAGAGCAGTTGCAGGGACCCAGTGGGCTGAGAGAAACTGGTCAGTGGGAATGAGATAGATGGAGAAAATCTCTTTTTACACTGTAGTAAATGGAAACGAGAATCACTGTATCTTATTGTCCACCAGCCTGGCTCCAGGTTAGGCAAGACATCCTATCACAAAGAAATAAGACTTAAAAGTGATTAAGCATGATGCACAACATTCTCCATTGGCCTTGGATGTGCATATACAGCATGCACTCCTTGACACGTGTGCACACACACAAATACTAGGTTCTGAAAGTGTCTAAGATTGTGCAAATGATCACGCAGGATGACTGTTAAAACAATGTTACATTTCTGCTCTTGGATGTGCCAGATAACACAAAGGACAGATAGATGAATCTAAAGTAGAATGAAGTTATATACTGGGTACCTCTAGAGAAACTGTCAAAAGCTCACTGATAGATTCTAAAGCAAATATCCCAATATAATTTCTAATCATAGACAATATTTAATTCAAAACAGAGGCTGGCTTATAAAACAGCACGAAATTAAGAAAGTCAACATGTTTGACAGAAACAAAAGTCATTGTTGGAAACAGAGCTGACTGTAGTACTATGAAATGACAAATTCACCATCATTGTGGAAGCAGTAAATAGTAGACAGAAGAGGAGCATGAAGGTTAGAACAGCATGAGCTTGAACAAATCCATTGCTTAGACTCTGTGACAACTGTGACTACTTATTAGATGCTTTGCTCACCTAAAAATAAAATACCAGCTAGTATCTACTTGTTACCCCTCCTTATTCTAAACTTGGTAGCTTTTAATGTCTTACCTTGTTTCATTCTCAACCTCTAAGAAAAGCTAACTTTGTTGCCACTGTAGAAGCAGTAGGAAGCTTAAGCATCTTGCCTAGGATTATAGAAATGTCCAATGAGTTATGTGAAATCCTATGACACATCAAGTAGCTTCTGTTCAGTAAAGGAGAAGGAATGATAGAAATACATCCTTGGCAATGTTTCCTGACTTTGTAGAGCATGAGTGGCAAGGCACAAAGTAAATATTGAAAGAGGGATGTACATAGAGGTTTATCAAACGCAAAAAAATTAGGAGAAAATTGCTTCTAGAATTGAAAACGGCCGCCTGAAAAGTGTGAGGCGTACCCTTCAATTTGGGAATTACTCTGATGTTCCAGAAGCAGCATAAAAAGCCTTCACACACTAAGCTCAGTAACATGGTATCCATTTCCTGAAATCTACAAGGAGAGGTTTTATTAAACTGTTATAGTACAAATCAATCCTGTTCTTCACTAAACATATGACTTTGCCCCCATTAGAGACTATGTCATAGGCTATGACAATTGAACCCTTTGTTTCCAATTAGTAGAATTGTTTGGGAGGTTAGGAGGTGTAGCCTTGCTGGAGGAAGTACAACATAGTCGGAGGGCTTTGAAAGTTCGAAGACTCGCACCATTCCATTTGTTTTGTGCTTCCTGCTTCTGGTTTGTGATTCAATCCCTCAGCACTCAGATTCTAGGTCTAGCTGCCATGTCAGTTGTCTGATATCATGGTGGCCCTACCATTTATGGATGCTACCCCTATATAGCTATAATTCTCCCCAAACCATTTCTTCTATAAGTAAACTTTGTCATGGCATTTTATCCTAGAAATAGAAAAGTAGCTAATTTAAACTCCCCAACATCCTTTAGCATTGCACTCCAAATCCATAACATTCCTCTCAGGAAGTGACCTATCTTAGACAAATGCTTTTGTTAGTAGTTCCCTGTAGTCACCATTCACTGAAACTCTGAAATTATATCAAGCATATTTCTAGTATGGAATAGTTTATCAAAATTTTAAGATTTTCAACACTGATTAAATTAGTTTGGACTATCTTTGGAAAGCAAGACACAAACTTCAAATGAGTAGGCATGATGACTGTAAAAGTTTTTTTTTTACTTTTGTCAATATTAATTATAGAAATAAAGAGTATGCATATAGCTGTCATTGATCATATTCCTACTCACCTTTCTCTCATTCCCCCAGCATCTTTCCCTGTCCATAGTAATGACTAAAAAGGAGGGGTAATATGTATGCCTCACTATTCTTTCCATCCTGAGACTTGGTCCATCATGTCACAATGTCACTTATTCTCAAGAGCTTAAGTAACTACTACCCACTGGAAAAAATGTTTCCCTAGTTGACCAACCAAGGATGACAGTACTAGTAATTGGGGGTTGTAAAAACAAGTGTTCGGAAAGGCACAGATGTGCTTTCATTCTGCCAGCTGTGAATGTGAATCATGAACAAACAACAATTGGCAAGCCAATACCTCCACATCGCTTTTCTCACTTTCCCTCCTAAATCAGAGTCTACTTCATGAGAGAGATTCTTTATAACTTTTCCCCATAATTCTTGCCTAAGTGAGCAAATGCTTTTATGGATGATAGGTCAACTTTAGTCACATGTTCTATATACAGTAAAGGCCATGTTATTAACACCATAGTATATTTATCATTTTTTCAGTGTATGTTACTTTTAGAAATCCCTGTACTTATGAGGTGTGCTGCACTCATAACTGAGAAATATCATCTTGTACTACAGAAGAAGGCAGCTATACTCAAGGACAGTATAGCATTGGTTATCCATCTTATCCCTCACCACAGGGAACATGAGAGACACTGAATCCTGAGCCACAAGAAGAAAGTCCGTTTGGGATTGTCCCAGTGTCCCAGACAGATTAGCCCTTGTTTCATTCCTGTCACCCTTGGTAGATATCATGCAAAGGTGCTCTTCCCCAGGCAGATTCATGTCTGATCCTTCTTGTTCTTAGTGAAATTGGCACTAAGAACAAGTCTGACAAACCCTTGACCTATTTCACCTAAAGAGAAGATGCAAATTAGGATCTAAAGTATGAAAGAAAGACAAGTAGGATCTATGGGAACCCTAGGTGTGTGTGTGTGATGCAAACTAACTGTAGATAATCCTGAAAGGAGATTTCTTGAATCATAACACAGACTCAGACATCGATAAGATGTTATTACACCTACATAACACCTGCTGCCTTCCAGCTACTATACCCTGGGTAGCAGTAGTGTGATGACCAATCTAGGTTTACAAAACATGTAAACTAATACATTTAGGGATAAGATAGAAAGAGTAATGCTATTTCTGCCAACAAGGCCAGCCCAGGACCAACAGATTGCATGATGGATCTTGCCTACTTGACCTTACAGTGTAATAGTGACTGATACAAGCTGGGTCAACAAATGCCCAAGGAATGATCATCCCAAACAGTCTTGAAAGCCAGTATTACCCTGAGGCTGAACCCAAAGCAACAATACACACACACATGCATGTACACACATGCACACATACACAATGCATGCGCTCACATGTACTTGCTTGAGTATACTCCAATGTCCTTGATTAACATCCACTTACACACCTGTTGTCAGCTTCCTTGGTACTTCACACAAAGTTCAAAAGCACATGACAGAGTCGATGCTTCATGTTCACAGTAAGTTCACAGGGAATCCTGGGATTATTCTATGGGGAAACTACTTGATTATAAGCATGTAAGGAGGTCAAATGAGGAGGCCCATGCTCAGCCATAAAAAATGGATCTGGGTCATTTTTACTGAAGTAGAGTAGATGTGAGGCTTGTGTCTGTAACCCCAGGTCTAGAGAGATTGTGATCCTGACTAGAGCCATGGAGCAGCAGGTGGAACAGTAAGTGAAATAGGGGCCTTTAGGACACACAAGGGGCAGCTGCAATGTAACAGAGCAGAGGAAATGATCCCAGGTCACTATGTATCTCTAGAAGGGTTACAGAGGAATGCCTTAATCACACAGTTAAGGTTAAAACAAGAAAAATAAAACCAAATAAAACATGCAAAATTTTTAAATGGAACAATTAGGCACAAACATTGAGTGCATGAATCAAAAAAGGAAAAAAAGAAAAAAAAACCAAAAAAACAAAAACAAAAAAACAGAACACAAAATCCAACAAAGAGGACAATCTCCCAGTTCCCAGTGTCACAGTTCAAGAGATTAGGAAAATTCAGTTTATCCAATATATTGAGATCAATGTAGAAAATATAACTGCTCACCATCCAACAAGAGTTTCTCTACAACATCAAAACATTAGCCCACTGCAGAGCCTTACATGAATAGATTTCTATAACTTCTCACAAAAGCTTTTTGTGATGTCATAGTAAAGAATGGACCAGTAACAGCAGGGAATATTGCAAAGAGGTTGCTGTATCTAGTTCCAGGGACTGGTAACTTTTGTCAGGGCTGTGAGCAAATCCCTAGTAAGATGCAAATTAAAGGGCATAGGGTAATCCTATTCTCAGGCTTCTCAGAAGACAGGAAAGTATAGCAGATGATGAGCTGGGGATTTGGGAATATGGGTCCTAAGCAGTTAGGTACATGACTTTGGCAGTCCCCTACTGCATTCAGTCACCCAATCCCTCCTGCTGCTTCCCATAGCTCTGGCCTTTTATGACCTCCCCAAATAGCACCTCCTGCCTAAGCATTCATATACATGAGAAGGTGTGAGAGCAATCCTATCAAAGACACTTTGACTTTAAGAACTTAGTAACAAGCACCATTGTGACAAGGTGGACAGACTCAGGAACTAGTTAGAGAATGAACCCTTTAGTGACCTTTGCATTAAGGACACTAAAGTTCTTTAAGAATTCTTACTACAGATATCACCTCTACACTTATGATATTCAACTCCTTTATCTGAAACTCATACAGATGGTCATCTAAAGGATGACAGCCTGTCTGTGACACTAGAGGCTGAGGAAATTGTTGTCCCTCAAGATCCCCCAAAGCATGTTTTATTTAATGAGTGGCATGGTGGGAAGAAGACTCTTAACATAACAAGGGAAGGCTGAGGGAAGTAGCAGAGCAGATGTGTATGTTCCAAGTGCATGGCAAAATCAAATTCCTTATCTTTTCCAGCTAATATAGACTAACAAAAGGTAAAGAGCTTAATTAATCTACAAAATGTTAAAGATAAATGGATAGAGATGTTGATAATAAAAACAAACTGAAGCTCATGTACAAACAATCTCAAAAACATACTAAGTCAAAATTTAGGCACAAACCCAACCCACTGGTAAGTACACTCACGATATTCAAGTCAGAGGTGATCACAGATGTTTAGTTTCAAAGAAGGACAAAAAAAAAAAAAAAAAAAAAAAAAAAAAAAAAAAAATAAAGCTCTTCAGACTAAAGTCTTGAGGCAAGTCTTCTGCAGTCAACCAACAGTTTCACTGTGGCCTAAGGACAAGATCCAGGCCCCGGGTGCCTTATATGGGTGAACTGCTCCCATTCCTCACAATGGTTCCTTGTGAGGTCACAGAGCCATGGGCCAATCACAGCTAGCCAAAACTCATCATAGCTTTTTGAGTGCTCTGCTCATGGCTCCTCTCAAATCTATGCCAAGACTCAAGAGGTGGAGGTTATTTTGGCTCAGGCTTTCGAGGATCAGGCACAGCATGGTAGTGGGCTCAGCTGGTGGCACTAGCAGCAGGGCACAAGGCAAGTGCTTTGACAGCATTGGCATCTATCTCCTCATGCTCAAGCCTGCTTAAATATCCTTGTTATCTAGGCTATTCCTAAAATTGTTTTCAGTGTCAAAACCACAAATCCTGATGTGGCCTGAGTCAAGATCCCTAAAAACTTGAGTGTTGCTGAAGGTGACAGAGTGAAGCTAGGTCTCTGTCACCTCAATGACTGACAAGATCCAACATGGGAGCATTGGTGCTCACACAGATTGATCTGTGTGAGTGTGGCTTGCACATTACCTTGCAGGCTTCTTGGGTTCTATTCTTCTGGCCAGAGATGAACTTAGGGTTTGGTAAATACTACTGACACCAAAGACAGAAATCTTGTAGCCTGGCATAAAGCCAGAAATGCCCTTGGGACTCTGGCAGCCCTGTTCTTGCCAAAGCCCAAAGTTGCCAGAAGTGTTTGAGGGTTCTTATCCCTGACCTGGTTCCTAAACAATTTTTAGGGTTAACTGTTCAGATGATGAAATATTATAACAATGAACTCCTTTAAAAATATAACTCCCCTGGTTCAGAGAGAATTTCTGGGCAGAGACCTAATATTCCAGGTGGACTGGGTCAACCTGGCCAAGGAGTCACCCTTAGAAGGCAACATCCCATTAAGTCATGCTAGAGATAGAATGATATTGTCTTTAATAAGTACTGCACTGCCCCTTCTCAGAATCCCCCCATTTAGCACAGTATCTTACAGAATACGGCCACACTGGTTCATATGTGTTGCCCCCTTTCCTGAACTACTCAGAAAATGTAACGTTTCCTTTTCTGGTCTAATTGCTTTCCCTCACCTTCTTACTCCTCCTGTAAGTTCTCTTTCCTGCCATGTGGCTGTTTGTGCTGGGTCTGATCTCCATGAGTAAAAGGAATGTGTCTTCTCTCCCCCTCTTCTCTCTGCACCATGAGGCACTTTTTTCTTTTAAACAGGAATAAAATTTTCCTTGAGCTTAAAACAAATCCTGCATTCTCATCCATGTTGCATTTTAGGAGCAGATGGAACAAAGCATGGATTTTTCAGGGGACAGCATCATAATTGGTGATCCTTCATATACATGATGCCTGACCCAGGAATCTGTATTTTTAACTGTTTTTTTTTTCATTTATTGTCATAATTGTGGCCACATATCCATTTATTTTTAGTACAACAAAATTATTTTTAATATTTATTATATATTGGTATGCACAATTCAAATGCACATAAAAATGTACTTTAATGATACTTAAAAAGCCCAAGGGCTGCTGATGAGAGGGCTTAGGGCAGTAGTTCTCAACCTTCCTAATGCTGCAACTCTTTAATACAGTTCCTCACATTGTGGTGACTCCCACCCATAAAATGATTCTCATTGCTACCTTTTAAGTGTGATTTTGCTACTGTTATGAATCATAATGTAAATATCTATTCTGATGGTCTTTGCTGGCCCTGTGAAAATGTTGTTTCTCCTCCTAGTGGGCTTCCTGGATAAGGATACTTGATGTTGAGCCTAACAACCAGAAATGGATCACCAAGACCCACAAGATTTAAGGGAGAATCAACTCTCACAAGTCATCATGTCTCACACACACACACACACACACACACACACACAAATAATATTTCACATGTATGCATGTGTACCACTGTGGTGCCTGCTTCCTGCAGAGGTCAGAAGAAAGCATCAGAACCCCATGGGCTAGAGTTGTTGTAAGCCACTATGTGGGTTTAGGGATTGAACCTGAGCCAACTCTCTAGTCCTACTCTAAACTTTTAAAAATCTAATAAAATAGGAGTCTGGCGAGGTGGTTCACCAGGTGCTTAAGAGCACTTGCTGCCCTTGCAGAGCACCTGGATTTGAATTAGAGCACTCATGTGACAACCATCTATAATTCCACATTTCAGCGGACCCAGTACTTTCTTCTAGTCCCTCAGGGCATCCAACACACACATGGAGCACACACACACACACACACACACACACACACACACACACACACACACAAACTAATATTGGTCTCAGCATCAGACCTCTCCTCATAAGGAAGTAAGAGCCCTTCCTCTGAAAATGCTAATGGAAAACTGCAGTTGATAGTGTAGGGTGTGAGGGGTTTAGAAAGATAAGGAAGTGTGAAACATAGCCCAAAATCTGTGCAGATGGCATGACCCTCAGACATGCTGTGATTTATACATGAGGAGTATGAGTGTTAGCTCTGGGGGAGGAGAGGAAGGGAAAGGAAAGAGGGGGAGATGGAGAGAGGGGAAGAAGGGGAGAGAGAGAACAGGTTGCATGTGCTAGACAATACTGTATCCCTGAGCTATATCTACAGAATTGAAATCATTTTATTTTTTTAATATAGGCAACAGTAAGTGTGAACTTACAGTGAATAGTGCTTTTGATACATTTCACAGGAAATGCATATAGTGTTTCTATCCCTCATTATTATTTAAAGAAATTTTAGAAAATTTCCATGTCTTTCTTATTTATTTATTCTTATTTTATATATCGATCCTAGTTCTCTCTTCGTCCCTCCCTCCCTCCCTCTTTTCTACCCTCCCATGTCCCCCACCCACCCTCCCATCCTTACCCCCCCACTCCACATGTAGGGTGATGCCTTCCTGGAGGGGTCATCTAAATCTGTCCATGTCTTTCTTGATTCATTTCTAAGGATCTGTTCCCCATCTGAGGCTCTTATATTCTTCCCATCCCCTATTTCATGATGTTCTCTGAGTCTCCAAAGGGGTGCTGTAGATGTCCCACTTAGGGCCAGACACTCAGTAGTCACTTATCAGTAGTTGGACCAGTTATGAGTGTAACTACCCACCACTGCAAAAAGTATCTCTGATGAGGGCTGAGTGTAATGCCAATCTATAGTTACAAATACACGATAGTAGGACAACATATCCATTTAGCAAAAATGGTTCCTTCCCCCCCGAGGACATGTGACCAGCACATTCATTAGGCCTTGACAAGTTTATAGTACCAGGCAGGAGTTTCCTTTTATGTAACAGGTCTTAAAACCAACTAGAAATTTGTTCATTATCCTCTTAATAGTCATGCCACCATTTTACCAGTAGGTTCGTCCTACTTGGCAGATCATTATAATAGTTCCAAGTTTATTTCTTTATATTTTGCACCAAAGTGTGTGATGTCTTCAACAGTAAGGTATACCATATATTTTGTAGAGTCCATGGGATGGTCTATGATAGCCACACTTAACATAGCAAACAAAAGAGAATAAGTAGCAACTGGGAGATAGAAGCAACAGATAGTAGAACATCAAGTCAGGTACTCAAGACATGCAGGTACTCAAGACATGCGACAGAAACCAACTGGGTAAACCCCACTGGAGCAGTCAGATAGGAATTCAAGATGAAGTTTCTAGAATATATATTAGTGTCCCATTGGATGGGGCTTTCCCCTAAAAAAGAACAAGTAAGCAGAAAGTTAACACCATCAAAATCAGGGTCTTATGAACATCTTTAGAAACCAATTGGGGAAATTGAGGCAGTCGGCTGGAATCCTAGAATGAGTTTTATCCTCCACGAATATGCTTCCTATGGCTGAACTTCTTTCTTCTCCTTCCTGCCATAGGAAATTTTATATAATTGGATACATAATAATAGAGTCTGTCAGAAACAGGTTTATCTTCTAGCTGTTTGTAAGGACATGGTGTTTTTACTCTTGGAGTCTTCTGTTGTTCTTTTATATTAAGGGGTCATCTCCAAACAAAGGCCTTTGAGGGCACTTTGAGATAACATGGTTGTATCTGAAGAGTTGGGGAGGGAAACTGCCTCTAGAAGTACCTTTTCAGTGTACTTAATTGCATATGGCAATTTACCAAAATAAATGTATATCACGCCATCTAGCTGGAGGATGACCGAGGAAAATAGCATAGCCTGTGCTGTTTTAGGGGAGGGACTTTTGGAGACCCCTGACACACAACATGTAGGAAGACAAGCAGCATCCTGTATGTAAATGCCATTTGATCTCCTATGGCTGCTGGGAGCAGCACCGATACTTTCCCATATCCTTGTAAGATAATTACCACTCATTTACTACGGTAGTCATATTTCCTGTCAGTATATTTTGTAAGGCTGTGCTGATGGTCATAAATCAGTTCCATTTTTATTAATCTCAAGTCTTTATTTCTCATTCAATTTTGGGTAGTGGATTCTTGTTTGGCAGTTATTTTCCTTGTGGGTTAGAATGCATCATGTTATGTCCCCTGACCTGGAGGCTGTTTGTAGTGGAGTCATTTCTTAATGGAATTATCCTTCAATATGTCTTAGAACTACCTTCACAGATCTCACAATGCTGTCTTTGTCTTGCACAGGATAGTGGGACAACATATCCATTTAGCAAAAATGGTTCCTTCCCCCCGAGGACATGTAACCAGCACATTCATTAGGCCTTGACATGTTTACAGTACCAGGCAGAAGTTTCCTTTTATGTAACAGGTCTTAAAACCAACTAGAAAGTTGTTCATTATCCCCTTAATAGTCATGCCACCATGAGAATCTCTGGTTGTGTATATTTGGGGTTCAGTGACCTTAGAATGCTGGTGTCTATGTAGTTTCAGAATTATAGAATCCCTCTGCTGTTACTACACTAGTAGCTTTTTTTCTTTCTCTCTCTTATGTGCTAACCTTTATTTCACAGCCTTTGGATGATGTAGGTGTTTGATCACTGAATGGTGGTATCCCAAAGATACTGAGCGCTTTCTTCATTCTTTCTTTCTTTGCCTGTTTTTTTTTTCCCCCTACTTGAATAAGAAATTTTAAAAGACCCATCTTCACTGTCAGATATTCTTTATTCTGTTTGATCTACTATATCTCTAGGCTTTCCACTGAGTTTTTCATTTGAATTATTGAACTTTCAATTTCTATATGGGTCTGTTTCAAAACAGGCATTTCTCCGCTGGATCTGCATTTTATTATCAATTTCAGTGAATGGTTTATCTCCACTCACTTAGATCTTAGCCATCAATGGCTTTTTAAAAAAAACCATTCTTTGAGTTCTCTTTCAGGTCTCTCATCCATTTGAAATGCATTGCTGTCTGTAACTTAAGAGTTCTGACCTTTTTGTGATAATCATATGACCCAATTAAAAATATTTCTTGTGTTCCTATGTTGAAATTTGTACATGTGGTAGATCAGCTGCCACTGCCACTTTATGTTCTTCTGAGTAAGTAGACCTCTCTACGTGTCTGAAAGCATTGGTGCTTTAGGAAATGTTGGCATTATTTCCAGTTGGACGTGAAGTACAGTCTCTGGTTGTTTCTTTGCCTCTCATTGGTGAGTTTGTATACAGTGTGTTCTGTTTCTGTTGGCCATCCAAGATTGGAAGCATGGAAGTAGTTTAGGCAGGTGTGATGTAGATAGCATTGTATGTGAAATCCATACTATGTGTTTATACCTGAAATGGTAATATAGCCTCTAATTGGGTGATGGAGGTATCTTTGGCACTGTTGCCTTTTTTTAATCTATTGGGCTCTGTGGCATTACTAATAGCACCAGTATTGTGGGGGCTAAAATACTGTCTTCTTACCAGGCAATGGTATGGGTCAAGTGCTCTATAGGAAGAGTCTCTATTCTTTTGTCACACTTACTCAATCTTTGTAACAGCTGGTAGTCAGATAAGATTTAGGCTTGACCTATCCTAGGGGATCATGTAGGTGTGGCAGCAGAGGTGATTTGGTTCTCCTATGTGCTGCTGCTGAGTGACTGAGTGGAACAACACAAGTCCACAAATTGTATGGTACTGGTGCCTCGGCAATAGCTAGGAGTGGACATAGTAAGATGCCATCAGAGCCAGAAAATTGCTCTAGAGGCCTCTTTTCTTTCTCTGATACTTCCTTTTCTGGTGCCTTCCATGAAGCAAACAAAGAGTTGATGGTCAGAGATGGGCAACATTCCTATTGGGCCTCCCATAGCTGAGCAGAGTGATCACTAGGCTTTTCTGATTCTTTCAGAAGGTCGTGGGACAGGGCCAGCACTAGCAAGGCTTCTTTACAAACTGTCTCAGCTGTGTGCTTGCAGAATGGATATAGCTGGGCCTCCTGTTTTCCTTAAGACTATCCCAGGATGCACCTGTGTGTGACGGTAGAGAAAAGGAGTGGTAGCATCTCAGGATGGACCACATGTTCTTCCTGCTGCTGCCATGTGTCTATATGTGCCTGATGAGCAGGCAAGCTTCATAGCCTGTGTGTTGAGGATAGTACTTTCCTTCCATTATTCTCCATGCTGAAATACCTACCTGTTCACTACAGTACAAGGCATTCTGTAGCTGTAAGTCAGAGATATGCTTCAATGCTAAACTGGGTTCATGAGGTATCCTCAACTGTACTAGTGTGGGAACCCACAGATTTGATTCCATTCCATCTTGACATAAGGTCAGGGAGTTCTAGCCTGTTATTGCTTTCCAAGGTGAAAACAAGGATGTCTGGCTTAAGATGTAAATGAAACAGGATACTTGGCCTAAGGTGTGGTCACTGCATGTCCTGCCTAAACAACAGAATACTTACTTGACTCAGGATATAATTACTTGATGTTTTGGGTATTGAGAAGGTAATTACACTTGCTTGTTCTTTGTATCTTGGTAAAGAAGTCTTTTGCCTTCTCCCCCTCTTTTGATTGATGGGGGTATAAAAAGACGTTGAACAATAAATATGGGCAGTTGAATGTCCTCCTGACTCTATCCTGTCTCTGTCTTTTCTTTGGTCTCTTTACATTTTTCTTTATAAATTAATTTTATTTAAATTGAAAACAGTCTTATTTTATATACCAATCCCAGCTCCCTCTCCCTCCCATCCTCGTCCTCCCTCCCATTACCTTCACCAACTCCCCCATTCTACTCCCCCCCATCCACTTCTCAGGGAGAGTGAGGCCTCCCATGGGGGGAATCATAAAAGTCTGTCACATCATTTGGGGCAGGACCTAGGCCCTCCCCCCCCCACCCTGCTACCCCCCCCGCTACCCCCCCCCCCGTGTATCTAGGCTGAGAGAGTATCCCTCCATAGGGAATGGGTTCCTGAAGCCCTTTTGTGAACTAGGGATAAATACTGGTTTGACTGCCAGAGGTCCCATAGACTGCCTAGGCACTCCAAAATGACACCCATGTTCAGGGGGCCTGGTTCGGTCTTACGCTGGTTCCCCAGTTGTCAGATTGGGGTCTGTGAGCTCCCACTTGCTCAGGTCAGCTATTTCAGTGGGTTTCCCCAGAAATGGTCTTCACCCCTTTGCTTATCACTCCTCCCTCCCTGCAACTGGATTCCAGGAGTTGGACTTAGTGCTTAGCTGTGGATCTCTGCTTCTGCTTCCATCAACTACTGGATGAAGGCTCTATGTTGACATTTAAGGTAGTCATCAATCTCATTATAGGGGAAGGACATTTAAGGGAGCCTCTCCACTATTGCTTAGATTCTTAGTTGGGGTCATCCTTGTGGATCTCTGGAGATTTCTCTAGTGCCAGATTTCTTATTAAGCCCATAATGGCTCCCTCTTTTAAGGAATTTCTTTCCTTTTTCTCCTTCTCTGTTCTTACCACATCAACCTTCCTGATCCCTTGTATCTTTAAAATTTTCTACCTGCCATTCCAAAATTCACACTCCTCCTTCCAAGCATGGACCAGACGGACTAGCCAGCAGGATGGGACAGAAGCCCCCCAAAATTGGGTTACTACATACCCAATGTGTTGGAATGAATACTGGGTCCACAGATTGGGATATGCAGGTTTCCCACCCCTAGAGAAATTTAAATTAAGATAAGTTGTACCTTCTTGATATAGCTCCTGGATTTGGCACAGTAGGAACTTGCTAGGAGGTGATAAGAAGGCCTCTGGAAAGATGAGAAAATCTCAGCTTGTGTATAATATCATGATGCAGGCCCCAGAGGAGTGCATAGATTTTCAATATGTAGTGGTGCTAGCATTCACACTGATACCATTTTTGGAATCTGCTCCATTCAACTCTTATCCATGAGGAGGGGAGATACCCTCCGTCAGTCTGTGGAGCTGGGTGACAGGTGACAGAGTATTCCATTTTCCGTTTGTACACCGCTGTCTCCAATCTCTGTATTTTACCAGGTTCTAGTTTATCTCCCACATACTTCTGGTGTTCTCCTACAGTCATTCCACTCAAATGCAGCTCTACCCCTGTTACTTTGGTTTTCCTTTGTGGAACAAAGGTACGCTCTTGGTACTTCTACAAATCTGTAAATGGCAAGGTCAAGAATTTCTAGGAAACCTACTTTGTTTTCTTTTCCTAGAAGAAGTAAATTAGAGTGAGTCTGATGCAATTAATTTTATTGAGAAATAATAGGAACTATCATTATTATTATTATATATGCAGTTGGTTGAATTGATAATTATTCACAGAAATAATATGATGTAATTAATAGAAAACAATAACACATAACATTTAATTACATACTCATTAAAATTTAGTTAGTTTAAAGGGACCATCAGAAAATCTATTCACCAAAGGCGTGGGTTTTTCATTTGAATTGGAGGTTTGAATTAGAAGCTTCATGGAGATTCGTGAGAGATGAGGTGGAAAGACACAGAAATCCTTCAATAGTAGTCTCAAGAACTCAGATTTTGAAGTTATCCAAGACATGGAGGAAAACACGATTTTAGAGAGCAGATGCTGCTGCCACAGGCAGGATAGGATGGAAAGGGAGCATCTGGAGACGAAGTTCAAGCCTGAGTAACCAGTCACAGGACCATAACTGTCTAGTCTCTGGATGTCTGAAGACCACTGGAAACAGTCTATGCATTTTTAAAAAAGAAGTCATAGTGCTCTGTAAATGAACAGGGAAAGCAGCAACTGAAGAGTAAGAGCCACAAGTGACAGAGAACAAGGGGGCAGCACTGCCATCATAAAGAGTATGAGGCAGAGAGCCAATGCTGGAGAGGATGCTCAAGAGAGGCAAAAACAAGCAACAGGTTGAGTTGAGTCAGATGAACGATGTAGACATGCCAGCAGTACATAGGTAAAGTCAAGATGCAGCTACAGAAAAGTGATGTTCAACACACAGTAGGTCATAAAAGGACAGTGTGGAAAACCAGGAGAGCAATGGTAGCCTCCTTCCTGGAATATGATGACAAAATAGCCTTTGCACTTAAACTCTTCTGTTCCCTTAGGCTCTCATTATATGGATCCTAATACTAATCCTGTCATATCAACATAAAAAGCAAGAATTAAAAATACAAATTCAAGATAAGCCAAAGTACAATTTTTTCCTCTTTAGATCTAGGTATTTCTTTTGAACTGAAATAAAATATTCCACATTTAATTAAGAATATACTTAGCAGCAGATTCATCACTGAACAAGCTTATCACAAAGCTTGTTTACCTAGGTAGAGCATGGCACACTTAAGATCGTCAATACATTTTAAGGGAGCTATTTCAACTTGTAGAACTATATAAATACATATGTGAAAAATGTATCACATTTTTAGAAATCTGGTAAGTATACTGACTTTACTAAAAGGAAAATGAAACTAGTAATTTGCAAAACATTAAATTCTGGGAAATGTACACATTTCTTCTGGAAAATGTACCTGTTGAGTCCTGCATAGAATAGAATATATGGAACACTCTGTACTGGGTTGGAAAGAACTGAATTCAGGAGAGTCAGACATTCCTAGAGAAAACCTTAAGACAAAATGAACTCTAGAACTGAGAACCAGCCTAGTAGAATGTTAGTTTAGCATGTACAGGGTCTTGCAATTCTATTAACAATGGCTACAATTAAGAAGCAAGGAAATCTTCAATTTCCTTACTTTGATATTATTAATATTTTAAAAATTGAGTTCAGCTTTTCAATTATAGGGAAATAAAATAAAAAAGATGCAATGATGGAAAGGTAGGAGAAGAAAGTTGCAAACAGACCAATATATATGGTTGTCTTTATTAGCATTTGAGGGACTGTTTTGAGTTAAGCCCACTGTGGGTAGTACAATTCCCTGGACAAGTGGTCCAGAGCTGTATAAGGAATCTAGCTGAGCAAGTGAAAGAACCAGAGACCCAGGCAGCAAGCAAGTTATTGCACTGACTTCCTTTAATGGTGGGATATGACTTGGAAGTGTAATATGAAATAAACCCTTTCATCTCCTAAGTTTCTCTTGGTCAGAATGTTTAATCACAGCAACAGAAAGCATCAGAATCAAAGGGGGAAATAAAAATTCATAAAATAATTTAAGGTAAATAGTATTTATTGTCATTCAAATGGAATTTAACTAGAGAGTTACAAAACTGGATATTCAAGGCTGTTCCTTCATAAATGAGACCTATATATGTGATTTATTTATGAATAAATTTCCAGGAAAATAATAATGTGCAGAACAGTGCATGCTAACGGGCTAAGAAAATGTGTTGTCAATCAACAGTTTCCCCAAAGAAAACATGTATGTTGTTCCATTCTAATTAAGTATTAGATTTGTTACAGAAGTCTCAGAAACGTGAGTGGGACAAGCTGTGGGGAGGTTTGAGTACAGTGTAATGCCCAAGACTGATTCAAGAGCTAACAGTGAATCATTCTAGATTTTCCTGCAGGAAACTAACTTCAGAATATTTAGACACAGTGTCCTCATTATGGCAAACAAACCACTGGATTAAATGAAACTTTGCAGATGTAGTTTACATTGTCATCCATTCTGTAGGCATTATGATTGGCATGTAATATGGTTAAATGTTTAAATGATGAAAAGCTTGTTCTTTGCTTTTTTAAAATCTGCCTGGACAGTTAACAATATACCCTTTAGTGAAGTTATATAAGACATTTAATTTGAACATGTTGAAAATTATTGCAAAAATGATCAATTAAATGAACATGTTGTGTTAGAGACTGGATTGTACCCTATCAAAACTGAATGGTTAAGTAGTTTTCAGAGCTGTGAGAGTTAAGTTCCCATTGTTGAAGCCTCTCAGGGTATGTGACAGATGTGTTTATTCTTTTTCCATTCTTCCCCCCCCCCAAATATTTTTTTGGCTCTTTTACATGTAAAAGGCAACCTAGAGAGGGCCATAAAGGGTAGTTTAGCATTGTGAGTTGCCACATTTATTATATAATTTGTTCCAGGTAGAAATGTGCGATATAATCACCTGTAAGTTGTGTTTCAAAGCAACTTTATTGAGAAAAAGATGATAGAAAAAGTACACAATTTGTAATTCACAATTAATAGTCTTCTAATAGTATATGTACAACTAAACATGTTAACCACAGTGGACAAGGAAAATAACAGTCCTTGATAACTTTTCTTACGGATAATCAATAATTTAATTTTTTATTGTCACAATTTAACATAATTATCTAGCTACATGACCAGTGTCACTACATATCACAGGAAAGATTGTCCACCCACACATTACTGAGACAAAGACAACAGCTATTAATGTGTTAAATGTACAACAGGATGTTAAGAGGGGTATTACCTCATATATAAGACAAGATGTGGCATGTAGTTTAGTAGAAGATTTGATTTAGTATACAATATGCCAGGAAGTAAGCATAGACATGTTTTGGCATTGAATTATTAAAATAGAAAATAAGAAAATTAGAGAAATAAATCCAGATTTTAACTTACAATAGATACATTAAAATAGGAAATTAATTAGATATTTAGTATTTTTTGATTTTTTTCTTTCCTTTGTTTTTTCATTGTTTTGTGTTTTTCTATAAATGTGTGCTATGAATATATCACAAGTTAAGGAAAGATAATTAGCCAAAGAAGGTACCAGCATATGAAAAACAAATTAAAAAGTACCAGGTCTTTTTGCTTACAAAAAATTTGAACTGTAAAGTCACAAAATATATATAAAAATGCCACATTGAACGAGGCAATCATACTCTACCGAAACTGGTAGCATGCTCCCGAGGCCACTTGTCCCATTCTCCTGGTCATACGGTGGTCACCGACAGGAAAGCATTATGGACTCTCGTGCCATCTGGCGATTTGGCTCCATGGGTCATCAGTTCTTGGATTGTCATCCAGTTATCCAAAATTTTCTTGTTTCTCTTTTTCATCATCTTTTTGTGGCTCAGTTCAATGATGCTCAGCTCCTTCTTGCCTTCGCCACTGCTCTGTGGGCTTTCCTTCAAACACTCCAGCCGGCTCCTCATCATGAACTCCCTGCGCCTTCGTTGCTCCTTGGCCCGGACCAGGTGTTGCTTTCTCTCCTCTTTGCTCCAGTAGCGCCCCATCTTCATCTCGCTCATGGTGTCATCATCTGTGGTCATGCCACTCCGCTCCTCCTTGATCTTTAAGGCACGTTCCTTCAGAATTCGGTCTCGCACTGGTCTCTTGGTTATGTACCGGGTCCCATCACTCCTAATTTTTACCTTCCATTCCATCTTGGGCTCGGAGCCCTTTTGCGATTCCTTGCACATGCTCACCAAGCTGAGCTGACTCTGGGCATACTCTACGGCAGATTTCTGTTGAATTAACTGCATGTAGCTTTGATAATGCCGAGCATGTGCTGGGATGTTGGCATATCTGTAGGCAGAGCTGTGGTAGGGAGAGAGGTATGGAGTGCATTCATTGCCTGTGTTCTCCTGCTCCAGAACCTGGTGGTTTTCGAGACTCTTCTCCAGGGTTTCAATGCTGCATCCCTCGTTGGTGGCTTTGACATTGGTAGATGTGTATTCCTTGGTGCTAGGTCTGGAAGGGGACTGATGGGTTGTCATTGTGCGTCTCAGGTTTTTCTTATTGGCAAGGTTGATCATCCTTGGAAGGGAACTGTCAGGAGACCGGTCTATAGTTAGTGGAGTGCTTCTGCAGCTCTCGGCTGTATTGTATGCGCTTGAGCTGTCCTTGTCTGACTTTTCGGGATGTTCCATGATATCGTCCAGTTTCCCCCTTTGTGTATCCAGGCTGGTGTTATAATTTCGGAATCCTCCATCATGCAGTGCCCAGATGTCTCCATATTGGTCTGTCACTCTCTGGAGCCTGTGAGCCTGCATGATATTCTGGCACTCCAACTCAATGTTTCTTAGTTCTTCATTAAGCATCTGTAGCTCATGCTCCACCCCATCCTGCTCTCCTTGGTTGCATTCAATTGTGCTACTTGAGTAGTACAGGTCATAGTCTCCATGGTTTCGAATCTTCAGCTCCAATAACTGCTGGAATCCTTCACACACCTCATGGTTACTGACACAGTCAGAGTCCAAGCACTCTCCACCAGCTAAACTCTCATTGCACTGAAGCTCAAGGCTTCCTAGGGTGTCTTGGCTCTGCCCCAGCTCTCTCTTGCTTTTCAGAGATGTGCTGTGAGGGTCCTCAACAGCATTCTCCTGCTCTGAGCTCTCATCATTCCGCAAACTCTCGTCTGTGCGTCCCACTCCGCTATCCTTCTCCTGGTTGTTGGAAGAGGATGTTGCTGTGTCTGTTGTGCCCTCCTCTTCTTCCTGCTTCTTTGTCTGAAAATATAAGAAATCATTTTGAAAAAACCCAGCCTATTGTGCTCTTGCTTGAAAGGCAATGTTCTGCGGCTAAGGTGCAGTTCCTAGAAGCAGCTCTAACTGGACATGCATACTAATTTTAGAAATTGAGACAATTAGCTCATGACAGCTTTCTGTGCAGTGACATGGAGGGAATGAGCACTTTTTCATTCTACGTATGGTGCTCACTGGGCATAAACAAGGCAGCATACCTGGAAATGAGGGATATTTACCTTCAGGCTTTTCTCTCTGGGAGACCAAGGTGAAAATATACTTGAAGTGTCCCTGAACTTCCTGGGTGAAAATTCACAGAGTAACCAAACAATATCTACATGTTCTTTGGTGACTTGGTGATCTAGTGCTTGGGTGCCACAATTACATGACTATTGCTGCCTCTTGACTTCCTTAAATGGAGTAGAATAAAGTAGAAAGGACCGATTATCCAACAGTGATTTAGTGACATATTTAGTGATTGCTTAAAGCACTGCTTGTACTGCCCATTTGCCAAGCATGACTTTACTTGCTCGCTGATACAGGACAACATGGAGAATAGCTGGAGCATGGGCCATTATCCTAACAACCCACTGACTTCCCTATATGCTTCTGTAAAATCTCATTTGGTTGCCCATCCTACATTGTGGTTTTAGGGTATAGAATGAAAATATAAACTGAACCCAGGATCAAAGTCTTGCAGGAGCTGGCCTAGCTTTGGTCCACCAGTGATATATCCTTAATCACTGTCACTGGTGTCAGAGTGATAATTTTAGAAGGATTTCCACAACATATATTCAGAGGAAACTTTACTGAAGATAGTAAGGCTGGCATGACAAAATATTAGAGCCATGTTAGCATGCTGTGCTGGAACTCACAAGCTACATCTCTGTCTGTAGAGGAGGAAGCTCCACCCCAGACAAACCTAGGCTGTTAGTGACAGTGTGGGCTTTCCATCTCCTTTTTAGATATCTTCATTTGGCTTCTTACTTTTCTAGGTTCTAGTTGTGCTCTTCCCTGCAGTTTACAATAATTCTATCTCAAGGAGTGAGCATCTTTCTTTTTAAAAAGTTCCTAACATGTTTGGATTGCCTAGACACAATGGTGGCCATGTGTTTTTGATTCTTTCCCTACACACAAGGCTTACTCCTCAACCTCAAATCTAACTACTCAAGTAGACCCTATTTCAGCAGCAAAAAGCAATAGTACTTATCACTGAACTTTCAAGATCAAAGAATGAATAAAGATATAGGACTGAAATTACATCTGATCTGGATAATATATGGGTGTAATTTTCTTAACTAAAAAAGTTCTAAAGATATCTTCTGGGAAAAGAATTGAAGTCTTTCATTAGTGACTGACTATTGTAGATTAGAACAGGCTTTTTCAAGGATGGCTATGAGTAGAAGCTCCAGGTGGTTAGTACAATCATGTCATGTACTCAAGTTCCCTTGTCAAGAAAGTGATTACTCACACAGGATTGTGTAGCTGATGTTGAGGCACACTATTGAGTCAGAGAGTTTATGTGTAACATTCTCTTATCTTGTAAGGACTTGAGACAATGCAGAAAGGCTAGTAGTTTTCTTTATGTTAAGTTGAAAAGATAAAAACCATGCTGTGTAAATTACTGTGCAATGACTTCACAACAGCTGTCTAACCCAAGGCAGTATAGAAAGTTAAGCTTAGTATAAAGCAATCATTAATGTGCCTCTGAATTTAACTTGTTAAGTTGATTTTGCATTCATTGCCACTGGTCTATGAGAAACTATGAAAATGAAATTCTCCATTCAAATCCCAGAGTTCCTTGCAGTTAACATAATGTCTTGCAGTCATTTATCACTGCCCTCTAGAATGATGACTCTGACAGTGTTTCTGACAGGACATTTCTAATGCAATAGTATCGCTTATAGGGGCAAAAGATGTTTCAAAGGTTTCTGTACTTCTCATTGCCTTTTCAATCTTAGGGTGAAGAAAAATTTCCACACAATGAGTATCTAACCTCAGGGACATTTGGTGTTCCTTCACAAGCCCTCACATTTGTATTACATCTGATGAGTAGGCAGCATTTGGCACTGTATCACTTTCCCTAGACAGGATCCCTCCCTTACTTCTTTATTCCCACATCCCCTTGTCAATTCTGTATCGGGTTACATTTTGTATCAAAGAAAGAAAAAGCCTGGAGCAAGGGTTTTCTTGTTTGTAAGCAGCCACTGCTGCCAACAAAAGATATCTTTATTTGTGGCCTGTGTTGAAGTCATACATAAAAATTCCAACCCTATCTATACTGCAAAACAACTGCTAAGCAGCAGCATCACTTCTGAGCACTGACAAGGGGAGGTAACAATTGTTACTGGCAGTGTTGATGGTGGACTTTGCTGTTTCAGGGTGTAGCTACTACATTTTGTTTGAGATGATAGCATGAAAATGTGCTTCATTATTCAGTTTGGTGAGGTGTTAGAATATCTATGCTTCACAGGGTTAAACCTGTCAGGACTTAAAAAAAATCTGTTAGGATGAGTTAATAATTAATGTTGAGACTAGGATGATAATTAAACAAATTAATAAATTGACAGAAATGCTAACAAGATTATGTCAGGCAGATGAAGGCATGAATTAGAATAAAAATCTAGGTCATATAGTCTTGTTTTTTTATGTAGTGTGAAGATAACAAAAATAAGAGGACTCCTAGGCTCACTCTGCTCTAGCCTTGCTGTCATTTTCCCTCATTATGAATGCATTGAGGTCAGGAGCTCTCTTACTTTTAAACATCCTCAGCAGCAGGGGTGGTACTTGGACCACATAAAGACTTCAAATTTTTGTTGAATGAAAATGTGACCTTAAGACAACATAATGTCAATCACCTCAAATTATGTTGTACAACATGTATACAGCAGCCATGGGGCCAAAGATCACCTTTATGGTTGTTCAGGAGTACACAGATATGATTAACCCATGAAGTATACAACTCTTCACATCATATCTTCCTTAATTTGCATCACATTTATATTGTGACGTTCAGATTTCCAGTTTTTCCATGGTTGATAACTGGTTGTTCCTAGCTGGCATATCCAAATGCAGCACACATTTACTATTAGGTTTCTGCAAATTACATTGAAAACTACCTACTTCCTATTTAATGTTGCTGTATTAACAATAGTCCGTAGGCTTTCCAACCTGGAAATATTCTTAATAGACAAGATACATCTTCCTTCTGCTTCATTTGTGAAGACCATTTGGTCAAAAGGATTACCGTTACAGAGATGTTTGCTCAGAACCTTTGACTGTGTTTCCTTATCCATTAAAGAAAACTAGTGACATTTCCAAAGATGTCAATCAGCTTGGTGGCCCTACCTGCTGCAGCTCACTGGCTGTGTGCTGGACTCCTTCATTATGTTCTTCCTCCAGCATCTCTGAGTTTAACTCCTCCAAGAATTCATTCCTTTCATCTTCCAGCCAGCCTTCATCCAGCTGCAAAGGAACACATTAGTACATCACATGTTAGTGCTACACATTATGTTAGTGAGACCCATGCTTAAATGGGGTAAGCCTCAATGCGGATGGCCGACCAGCTCTCTTTATGGTGACTCTCTTCAGAGTGGCAGCCCCCTGTTGTCACCTCTCAGAAAGAAGAAAAGATGAGACAAAAAGGAAGAAAAGGATTCGTAGGCCTTTTATATCCTCTACTGAAACAGCTTTAGAGTTTTCTCTCTGAGTAAATCCCACAGCATAGAACATTACCTTCTTTCAAAACCCATGAAAAGCATACTGCATAACCCACAGCTGGCATGCTCATTATCTCCGGAGGCTCTGAGTTAAAAGAACTGCAGTGGTTCCTATAGGGCTATGAGACAATTGGGCTTTTACCCTTAACAACATCCCCCAGGGTGACTATATACAAAGTGCCTCCAACAAGCAGATTTTATCCTCATCTTGCCTTTTTTTTTTTAATTTGGGTGAATCAAGTTAGCAAGGTGTAAGTTTGTCATAAAGAAAATTTGATAGACAGCACTGATTTTATCTGTAAAAGAAGAGTAAAATATTAAAAAAAAAAAAAAAGCCTAAACCAAAAACTAGTAACAAATCACCCAGACTTTCTTTTTCTGTCATTGTGTGTGTGTGCACACACACACACATGCCTGTGTGTGTCCATGTGCCATGGGACCTGTAGGAAAGTCAGAGGACATCTTTCAGGAGTAGGTCATTTCTTGGCATCAGGTTGCTTCTGAGAATCAAACTCAAGTCATCAGGCTTAGTGGAAAGTGACTTTATCTACTTAACCATCTCATTGGTACCTGAGTTCTTTAGGGAAACAACAACAATATAAAAACAATCTTATCCATGCCTGTTTATTTACAGGGTTATGAGAATGACTCAAGGCCTCAGGCATGTTAAGCACATAGTGTACCATGGAGGACACCCTAGCTCCCATCATGTCTATTAGTCCTGAGCATCCTAGCCAATGTGGTATTTAAAGGTAATGGAGTGATGAACAGTTCTGTTTGTGGGCGATGGATGTAAATGTTCATGTCAGGCACTAGTTCAGCACTCACTCTAACAAATCCTGTTGGCTTCTTCAAACAAAGAGAAGTAGGAAGCCTGAGACAGCCATCCCAGTATGACTGCTGTTGCCTGCCAATGCAGATCATTGGCCTCTGTGTGGATTTCTGGAGCTGAAGTACATACATTAACTGTTTATGTTCATTAAATGACCTACGCTGACATCAAAACTCTGCTGTACTCTGTGCTACAAAAGGACAGTGGTTGCTGGTGTTTTCAATAAGAGACCTTTAAAGACCAATGGATGTCTTAAAACTTAAAACAAAATAAAAAACAAACCAAACTTGAAAATAGGACATTAATGGTACCACAAGCATTTACACACATACATGACAGTAACAGAAGGCAGATCAGGAGTTGACCTTTGTTTTGAGGAAACACCTGGGAGAGGGAAAAGCCACTGAGGAATTGCCTGCATCAGACTGGCACACTGGCCAGTGTATGGAGACATTCTTTGTAGTTGTTAATTGAGCTAGGAGGGCCCAGCCCACTGTGGGAGGTACCATCTCTAGGAGGGTGGGCCTATGTTTTATTAGGGAAGGTAGGTGAATGAGCCAGCATGCAGAATCCTCTATGGTCTCCTTTATAGCTCCTGCCTCCCAGATGCTGCCTTGAACTCTTGCGCTGGCATCCCTCAGTGATAGGGTAAAAGAAGCAAACAATCCTTCCCTTCCCAAATGGCTTTTGGTCAGGGTGTTTATCACAGCAACAGAAAGCAAACTAAAACACATGGATTCCATGGGGGGCCATTAAAGCCTACCCAGAACTTACATTACCTCAGATCTAACTGCATGCTAAAATGTGGGCAAAATTATGTCCTCATTGTTCTAAATGTGGCTGAGAAAGGTGTCCAGATGACTGTGCTAACTAAGAATTCTGTATTCCTTAGTCCTTTTAAAAAGAGCCATGAAGCTGCAGAATTCAACTCCAAACACAATTACCTTAAGCAAAGAATGTTTGCTTCTTAGAAATGCCACAAGGATGGTTTTCTTTAATCAGATCAAAGCTGGATACTTCCTAATTATACAGGAATAGTCTTCTGAGGACTCAATGGAGTGGGGAGGCTGAGAACAAAGTAGAAATGACTTCCTGTGACCAAGTCACCATCTATAGATGTGGTGATATTTTCTTTGTACTCTAACAAAGCTTGCCTGAAGATCAGAGGGCAGTGCTAACTACTAGCAACCATAGAGGTCTAAAAGTCTGTAAAGAAACAGACAGGAAGTGATGTTGCTGTGTGGAGAGAGGAATATAAGTTGGGAAGAAGCAGGAGCTCCATCTCTTTTTGGTCTGAGGATTTCTTAGAGGTAAGAACTCTAATGACTGGCTGATCTGCTTCTCTGATCTTTAAACTTTTATCCCCCTAATATCTGACTCTGGGTTTTTATTATTAAGACCTATTAGATATCATGCTAAATGTAGGCCCCTGTGTGTCTGTCTTGTAGGCTGGGGCACACAGCACTGTAGGAGCCAGAGGGCTTGCCCTCCCCTTCCACCCCCCCCCCCCGCCATGCACCTCTGCAATATTCATTCATCCACAGTCCATGTGCTACATGAGCTGAGCTGCAAGGATGGAAAGATCAGCTTCGAAGGAGAGGGCACAGTGTCTGCACAAAGTAGGTCATACATAGCACCACAGAGAAAGGACAGAGTACACCGTCTCAAAAGTAGTGGCTCCAAGTTTGTGTGAGAGCACTCGCTGCCCTCATCTCCCCAGGGGAACAGGATAGAAAAGCAATATCTTTAATGGTCTGAGGAAGAAAATGGGCAGGAAATGAAAGAAAGGTGACAGGGAATGAAGGAAATGAGTTATTTAAAAATATTGCACAGATGCACAATACTGCCCACAGCAAGCACATAGATCATTTCCAAGAGTCTGGAGAGCATTTGAAGCATTTTAAAATGTTAGGGAAAGCACACAGTGTGCTCCCTCATTCTCCCTGCTTAAACTACACCCTCACACAATGCAACAAGATAAGCTGAATTTGATAGACAAAGATAGCAAATGGGAAAACAGGATTCATCTTTTTTATTCTTTCTTGTAAATTCTATTTTAATTCATGGTGTTATGATGAATTTTTTGGGTGATTTCACTGGACATCCAATTGTCAAAGTCACTGAGTCTTTTCTAGTGATATATAGAACCTTTTTTTCAGGATCAAGAGTGGTTTGAGCTGGTGGCATGGTGTTCTGTGGCATCAGAGACTGTTATCAAACATGGAAAGAGTCTGATTTGATGATTCACACTCCAGCATTGAATCTTGCAGGGGAAATCTCAGGAGGGCAAGGCAGGTAGTCACCCTCTGCCAGGCAGGGGTGTCTGACAAACAGCAGGGTCCAGCCCTAAGCCATCAATATCTACACTTTCTGTTCCCCATTATGATGACACTGGAAAATGCTTCAGTTCTAAATTCATGATTTCCCCAGCAGCTACATGTGAGGAGAGGAATTGCCTTATACCAAACCTTTCTACAACAGGGGATGGCTATTCAATTCATTTCAACTTCCCATGAACTTAACTGGTGTGTGTGTGTGTGTGTGTGTGTGTATCCATTTTATTCTTTTCTTTCCTTCTTTTTTTTTTTTTTTTAAATGGGATAGGTGAGATAATTGGCTCAAGAATCTTCCAGATAATTGGTTCAATTTCAAATGTATTTTAAACATTCTTTCCTAGCAAGAAGGCGCCCCAGCCTGGCATATGGCCTCATTTCCCTCCACCAATACCTCAGGTGTGTAGCTTTACCCAGCTCCAGGCTACCCCAGACTTTATGAGAACCATTTAGAATGGTCAAGGGCATAAAGGAAATATATGCGGAAAGAGTGATCTTTTATAACTACTATATTCAAGTCAGGACCCAGCCTGACACTGAAATGCACTTACTCGGTGTAATTTATAGAGAGAACGTAGTTAGAGTCTGAAAAATATCAGATCAATAACCTAGGAGACAAGTGGTGACATAACTAACTTCCCTCACACTAGTGACAGGTGGATAAGACGGTGACAGTGCACTGTCCATTCTGCATTCGATGGGACAGGAAAAGGATGTGAAAAGAGACACGAGCTAAGTACCTTTCTCCCACTATTACCTCTCCTTTAGTCTGATGACATTGTCCTCCATCACGACAGAAACCTTTTCCTTTTGAAGCATCATTTTGGGCAGTAGAAAAAAATGTTTTTGTCACATTAATTATGGAAAAGCCTCTTGTCCTCCATGGAACTACACCAGAGATATTTCATTTGATAGTTATTTTAGGAGGATTTAAGATGATAGCTACATATGCTAATATCTTTTCTCATTAGAGAATCCTTCATGATGCTGTAATATGCCAATTATGTATTTTAGATGGAAGCCTAGAGGAAAGGTCTACACAGAATTTAAAATAATCTGAAGTCAACTATGTTTCACTTGTTAATTCATTTAAGAAACTATCAAGCAGAGGGATGGAGAGGATTTCATTCTGTGTGTTTTAAATTTTTCCCTAAAATTGGATGTTTAGCTGCCTTTCATGGAGTCTTTAGCAGAGTTTTGGGGGTGAGGTTAGGCAGTCACAATCAGCCTTGCAGTGTCCTTTGTCAATGTCACCTAGCAGGGATGCATACACATTCATTCATGAACTCAGTGAACATAAAGTCCAGGCTCAAGACCCCACTTCTGTGCCGGACCTGCATGTCGGGCCTGGCGATGAGTAGCACAACGCTCTTACACTCCTCACTAGACAGCAGAGCCACGGCTTCTTCCCGGTTCTGGATGTCTTCCCCATTTATCTAGAGAACAAACGAAAGTGACACATTAGTTTCTATTTCCACAATGCTGCACACAATAAATGGCAAATATCAGCTCATTTATGGTGAATGTATGGACAATGAAGCTCCCACGATGGGCTCATCTTTGCCTCTCTGTGGAAAGTGCCTTCACTCAATTACACGCGTGCTGTAAGAGCCATATCGATCCCTGAAGGATGGTGGACATCACAGGAAGCAGTTATGTTCATAAATGTCCAACCTGCGCCCTGGCAACATACATCTAGCAACACAATTAACCAGCCCCTGACAGGTGACGTTCATCTTTCTCCGCTCAGAGTAATGGAAGTGTCACTCTGAGATAATAGTGCTGGGGGAAGCGGCCAGCAGTTCCACAACCGAAATCCGTCATTCTGCACGCTCCCGGGAGCCAATTAGAGAGCTGCAGACTGCCCCTGAGCAGGCTGCGCACCCAGACTGCTGCTGACCTGGGCTCCGTTAATCACTTAGTATTTGTGTGGGAGCCTGATTCAGTTGTCTGAACATCACTCCAGCTATATCCCAAATGAGTCTAATCCAAAATGAGAGTAGCTTTTTGGGACCCTGCTCCCAGCACTTGATTCCTTCCAAGACCAACCCATTCCCTCTTTCAAAAAAAAAAAAAAAAAAAAAAAAAAAAAGGCAATATTTTAAGTATACTTGTAAATTTTAAAGATTGGCATCAAGTAAAATTGATTTTAAATAGTAAGGGAAATAAACCAACCTTTCATGAGCTTTTGATTGTGCAGAAAAAAGACTCCTACATCACCCAGACTTTATCATAGGTTTCTAAGAATAGAGTAAGTACACTTGAACTCCATTTAGTGTTCAGATGTTTTTATTTTTAATTTAGCATATTTTCCTTTGGATGCTTAAAAAATTCTTGTTTTATTGATTTCTCAAATTCATGGAGGTAGTATTTTTTATCTCTAGCATATTATCAAGATAAGTGGAAATTTCAAACAGAAAGCTGCTTAAATGAACACTAATTATGTAACTTAAATAGAACATGTGCCATGCTAGCCAGTATTTTTCCTCCAGTAGTTTCATGTTTTCCCTTGTGGGTCCCTGGGATTCTAGCTGATCCACATGGATAGACAGGGTTACCAGAAAACAAATAAGCAAGCAAGCAAACAAACAAAAATCAGCCGTAGAATCTCAGTTTGGAAAACAGAATAATCCTTACCCCTAAGCCCTTATTAGAGACACCTAGGAGAGCTGACGACCAGTGAAGAAAGCCACATAACCCACAGGCATTTCATACTCTGATCAAAACTGGTGCCACCTTCATTTCTTGCTTGCCTGTATGTAGAGGCCCCAATGCTCATGGGTTTCATGTGTATTCCTTCTTATTCCAAATCCTCAAATAAGCCTTGTCCAATTAGGTCTATGGTTTTAAAAGACTATGGCCTTTACTTCCATTGACCTACAGGCTTCTGGCCATTTCATGGCACTTCTTAGTTTATTTGCGACACATCTGTCTCACTCTAGAAATATTTGATTCTAAATGTCCTGTGATTTCTGACATGGCTAATCTCCATCTTTTCTTCCTTCCTTCCTTCCTTCCTTCCTTCCTTCCTTTCTTTTTTTTTTTTTTTTTTTTTTTTTTTTTTTTTGGCCTGGGATTTCATCCTCAATACTTGCCCCTCTAGTTTTCACTCAAACTTAGGCATATTCCCTTTCTTCACCCAGTCTCAGCTGCTATCAATCTGCTCCTCAATTCTACTTCCATACTGTTGCCTTGCTTACTCACTTAGACTAGATGCTCACAGTGGCTTTTTCAGGGGGTGTGGTAAAGGGCTTCACATGCTCCCATAGGTGCACTGTGTTGCATTACCCTCAACATAGACATACATACATACATACATACATACATGGCAAACTCTATCCTGATCAGAAAACATAGTCAAATCTACAAATACTTAAATCCATAATAGTAGGTCTGTTTTTGTCTAGACAGGTATTTATTTTAGATGTCGTTTTAACTCTTATGAAGGCACCAACACAGTGGCATGCTTGCTTTTCAGTCCCTCTGTAGTTGGCACTTAACTTTCTCCTTTGTAATCTCATAGTGGCCTGCATTGGGGCTTCCAGGATTGCCAGTAAACAAAAATCATTTGCTGTGGGAGACACCCATCATCAGGACCACACATGGGATGAAAGGAAGCCACCATAGAAATTTGCTATTGAAGACATAGAGCATCCCAGGCAGGAGATGGATTGCCAGCCCTTTCCCCTTCTTGAAGGACATTTGGCTTAAAGTAGGGATATTTTGGAGATTAAGTCCCCTGTCAGATGTGAGGTTGGTGAAGATCTTTTCCCATTCTGTAGGGAGCCATTTTGTCTTATTGACCATGTTCTTTGGTTTACAGAAGCTTCTTAGTTTCAGGAGGTCCCATTTATTAATTGTTGCTCTCACTCAGTGTCTGTGCTACTGGTGTTTTTGTTTTTGTTTCTTTTCTTTTCTTTTTTTTTTTTTTATTTAGGAAGTGGTAGCCTGTGCCTATGCATTCAAGTGTATTTCTCACTTTCTCTTCTACAAGCTTCAGTATGGACGGATTTATATTGAGGCCTTTGATCCATTTGGACTTGACTTTTGTGCATGGCAATAGTATGGATCTATTTACATTCTTCTACATGTTGGCAGCCAGTTATACCAGCACCATTTGTTGAATATGTTTTCTTTTTTCCGTTTTATATTTTATATTCTTTGTCAAAAATTAGGTGTTCATAGGAGTGAATTGATATTAGGGTCTTTGAATCTATTCCATTGGTCCACCTGTCTTGTTTTATGCAATTTTCAAGATGTTTTCATTATTATAACTCTATAGAAGAGCTTGAAAGTGATAGTTGATTTCCCCAGATGATCCTTTATTGTACAGGACAGTTTTGGCTATCCTGATTTTTTTGTTTGTTTTTCCATTTGAAGTTAAGCATTGTTTTTTCAAGGTCTATGAAGAATTGTGCTGGGATTTTGATGGGGATTGCATTGAATCTACTTTTGGTAGGATTGCCATTATATACAAAGAAACTAGACATCAAACTGCCAAATAATCCAATTTAAAAATCCAATTTAAAAATGGGGTAGAGATCTAAACAGAATTTTCAACAGAACAATTGCAAATGGTAGAAAAACACTTAAGAACATGTTCAGCATCCTTAGTCAAATCAAAACCTCTCTAAGATTCCATCTTACACCAATCAGAATGGCTAAGATCAAAAACACCAATAACAGCTTATGCTAGAAAAGATGGAGAAAGGGGAACACTGCTCATTGCTGGTGGGAATACAAACTTGTATAGCCACTTTAGAAACCAGTATGGAAATTTCTCAGAAAATTAGGGATCAACCAACCTCAAGACCCTGTAATACCACTGTTGGGCATATACCCAAAAGAGGCACATTCACACTACAAAGATACTTGCTCAACTATGTTCATAGCAACATTATTCATAATAGCCTGATCTTGGAAACAACCTTAGATGCCCCTCAACTGAAGAGTGGATAAAGAAAATATGGTATATTTACACAGTGGAGTACTACTCAGTGGTAAGAAACAATGATATCCTAAAATTTGCAGCAAATGGACAGAACTAGAAAAAATCATCCTCAGTGAGTTGCCCCAAACCAGAAAGACAATATAGTATGTACTCATTCACAAGTGGAATCAAGACATAAAGTAAAAGATACCTAGTCTGTAATCCACAACTCCAGAGTTGCTAGAACCCTCTTCCAGAAACAGATGGAAGCAGATGCAGAAATCCACAACTAACCAATGGGCCAAGCTCTTGGTGTACAATCAAAGTGAGGGAGGAATAAATATACGAACAAAGGAGTCAAGACCATGGTGGGGAAATCCACAGAACCAGCTACCCAAGCTAGGGACAGATTACTGATTCAAGTCTGACAAATGGGGACCCTGATTAAGACTGAACTACACTTCCTTAATATAAGTGACAATGGTGTGAGTGTGAGGTCACTGGCAGTGGGTCCAAAATCTAACTCTAATGCACAAACTGACTTAGTGGAGCCCATTCTCTATGGAGAGATACCTTGCTCAGCCTAGACACGGGAGAGGGGGATGGAGAGGTGCCTCAACTAGATGATGGGACAGACCTTACCTTGTCCAAGGAGCAGATGGGAGGGGGGCAGAGGGAAGAGTGGGAGGAAAGGAGGGATTGGAATGTAAAAAAAAAATATTTAGAAAAAGAAGGGAGAAGAGCCTCAAGAAAAACAATATGTAGATTTTGTTCTAAATGAGGTTAATCTTGGTAGATAATAGATGTAGACCTTGTATTTATTTTCTGTGCATAAAAATCCATAAATAATTCATTTCAAAATGAGTATTGTTGGGGCAGGGGAAAGTAGATATGGTTTTGTGTTGGGTGAGATACACGAATCAAAAAAATCTCACCTTAGGCCCAGATCTCCTAAAAGGTGGGTAGCATGTGAGGGAGGTTTATAAATGGAATAATACAGTTTTTATATTTGAATATACCAAGGTGTGGGTTCAATAGTATTGTACCTGAAATAGCTGGACATCTGAAGTGTTGGCATCTAACTACTTATGACATTTCTCCAGGAAAACCTAAGTAGCCTGGGCAAAAGAAGGGAGTTGTGTTTCATATGTATTTAATAACAAAGAGAGGGGAGGGGCATATACTGATTTAGTATAAAAAAACTAAAGGAAAACCACCATTCAAAGAGCCCATAAGAAGAGTAGAGAATGCAGACAGCTCACTCAAATGCCATCACCCCACCATACCTTCTTACAGCGCCTTCACAGGAAGAATATTTAGGCACATGGCTGGTTCTCTGGCCAGCAAAATATCAGACTACTTATGGGGATTCTTCTATGTTATGACATCAAGGAGACAGTGGGACATGTTACTTTGTCCTTACAGGAACTGGTTATTTATGTAATATTTAACCCTTGTAGTCTGACTCAGAAATGCCTTCTTCAGCTCTAATTTTTTCAAGTGAATTCTGGGAACAAGTTGGATCTAAGTTACTGTCAGTGGCACAACAGACAGAACCATTCAGCACTTTGGGGGAAATGTTCTGGAAAGGTTGATTCCTGATTTTCCTTCTGTGTGGCCCTCTCTGATGTCTGCCGTGTGTGTAAGTATGTGTGTGTAAGCACAATGGGCACCATCATCTAAAATGTCTGTGGTCTACTAGATGAAGAAAATATTAGCTTCACAATGAGGACGGCCTCATTAATACACCCCCTTTAGGTCATCATAAATAGACAATTAAAGTCACAGTTGCCATAGAGAGGTTAACTTAAATAAAAGCCAAACAGGCAGCCTTATGGATAAGAAGTAATACCTCTGCTTTTTTTTTTTCAGGGCCCTCTCCCTGGGAAAGAAGTTATTAATTGTTCATTACTAGGTATCCTATAATCTCTTCACCAGACAGATGGGAGCTATTTGTCTGTGGCTACAATTTTGTCACAGTTTTATTTAATATAATTTCACCATCACCCTTAAGACACTTTTTTTCCTATGTGTATGAAACAAAATTGAATTCTGGGCTTTTTAATGTGATGTGTGTGTATTCATTTAGTTTGCAGTATTTGTCACAGAATATAAAGTAATCTGGCAGAAAACAGCACTTTATCATCCCTGCCATTGTTTCTTCAATGAACTAATTCCATTAAGAAATTCTTCATTATTCCATAGGCATTCTTCTTCAAAAATAAATCTGCATACAAAATAGCTAAGAATTTAGAAGCTTCAAAATACACAGTATTGTGGAAACACATGCAACCCCGCACATTTATATCTACCACAGAATTAAAGGATGTAATTTTTAAAATGGTGTTTGCCTATGGGAGAATGGATAGCTGGACAGTTGGAAGGGAGCCAGGTGATGGTATAACAGGCAGTGTGGGTGTAGAAAGTAAATGGTAAGAGGAAGAGGTAAGAGCTGCACGGAATAGCAAGGAAAATGGAAAATGATAATGGATAGATTCAGTACATCAGAACCATGTCTGAATAGAATGGCTACTTTAAGGGTACAAAACCTTCCAAGCTTTTCTGATGCTAAACATCTTACTGTGTGTTAGCACTTAATGCCCTCTGAGAGTCAAGAAGTCACACTATTTCTGTGTATCAGAGATATTAATAAAACAATGACAGTTATATTCCATTTGAAAAATAAATATTTAAAACCTTCTAATATCTGTATTGTATATTATCTTCTTAAGTAGACTACCCTAGCACAACTTTTCTGCCAGTTTTATTCATCTGTCCTGAATGCTTGTTTCATTCATTGACCTGGGTGTGTGTGTGTGTGTGTGTGTGTGTGTAAGATGTTGGATACATGTCTAAAAAACAAGGCCATGTCTAGATTGCCAGACAGACATTTTTTGTGGTAATATCTTCCTTGTACAAATAAAGCTTGTCTGAAGATTAGAGGATGGAGCTTGCCATCAGTTAACCATAGGGGTCAGGAGGTCTGTACAGATGGACAAGAAGTGAAATAGCTGGGCAGATACAGGAAGTAATATGGCTGGGCTGAGAGAGAATATAAGCAGGCAGAAACAGGAACTTTCTCTCTTTTCAGCTGGGAAGCTAATGAGGCAAAGGTGGCTTTGGCTTGCTCCTTCTTTCTGCTCTCTCAGTATTTTCCTCTATATCTGACTCCAGGCTTTTTTGTTTAGCTCAATTAAGAATTCCATTTACACATTTTATTCCCCCAATGTATATCCAACAATGGGCATAGTTCCATTTGCTTAACTACAGGCCACTCAAGCCTTCCTGCATTTCATGCTCTTGAAGTTTTCTGGAAACTACTTGGACCCTGAAAAAAAAAAAATCACAAACTTATGCTTTGTATTCTTTACTAATTAGAAACTCAGTAGAGAGTTGTTGGTGAAAAAGATCTGTGTTATCAAGCTAAGGAGAAGTGTGGGCATGATAGGGGTCAGCAAAGTTGCCCTGGGGGCTGGCAGGGTGAGACACCAAGCAGCTTAGGGACCCTTCTGTAATGCCATGCTAATCTGTGGTCATCTCTATGGGCTGTTGTCTTCCCATTTAGACAGGGCAGGGTACCCCTATGCATGTTATATATTTCTGAAGCTCAGAGTTGTAGCAAATAGTCAAATCAGAAGAAGCATTTTCTGGGAATCCACATCTTGCTAGGAGAGATGGGAACTCTGGATATGTTACTACATCCAGAAGTTATGAGGCCTTTTAAGTGGCTACTCCTTCAAGCTACCATGTTAGTACCTCTTGCTCTGTTTTACAGCTGTGACTAAGAAATCAACTTAGCAGTTTCATTTAGGGGTTGATTTTGGGCATTAGACTTTGTGTAGATTCTTCCAGTCACTCTTTAAGGCAAAGATTCAGGAGAGATACCATGAGCAGAGGCAGGTTTAGAAGAGGGCTTTGGGCTTTCTGTTATCCCTCATCAGGGCATGGAATTCTTTCTAGCCTGGTACCTGCTTATCAACTTCTCACTGCTTCGTATTTCTCTATGGAGAAGAAATCACAGCTCTTCCATCTGCTCTTGGTAGCTCACTCATAAGCCATGTGTTAAAGCTGTTTTGGACTACAGTGTAGACTTTTGTATAGTAAGAGAACAACACATGGATCAAGCAGTTTATCCTGAAAATGACTGCCATCACTGCAGTTAGGAGTTACAACTACTGTTGTTTACTAGTCTTTTATCATCAGTGTGCTAAGCACACTGCACACATTTCACATAACCTGTGCCACACTAGAAGGCTATAACATAAGGTAAGAAAATGGGCTTACAATGGAGGAAGAATAACCGTGTACCGCAACCAATAGTGGAACTAGAAGGCAAAGCTCCACAATCTCATTCCATGAACTGTATCTCAATAATTATTAGCTAATAACTCTTGGGAAATGGTACTTCCTTTACTTTGAAAGTATTTAGAATGATGTCCTTTCATTTTATAGATGATAATATATGCAAAAGCAATGACAAGGTCTCTCCCGCTAACATTTTCTAAGAAAGGAGACAAAATAAAAGCTGTGAGACAGCCTGTGGGGAAACAACCACATCACATACTTGTAAAATACGATCCCCTTCTCGAATCCGGCCATCCTTGGCAGCAATGCTATTTGGGTCAACCTGTAATAGAGAAAGCATACATCTTCAGGGCCATACGCTATCCTTCTAAGAACTTAGAATGTAGTTTTTAAAAATGTATTATCTTAAGATATTGTAGTTTTAGATTATATTGGCTCAGTTCTCTATTGATTTATGACAGGGTGCATGCCATTTTCTCTGTCATAATCACTAATTCTAAAGCTGTAAACAAATCTCTTTAGAGTTAACAATAATAAAATGGGCTGGGCAGAGCTTCATTTGCAGGCCACTTTTCCACCCCTCTCTGCATCCGTGCCTGCCTTTCCACATCCTTTCTGTCATTTCTGAAGCTCCACTGTCAGTCTTTAGCTGACAGGATGTAATGATGCCATTAACACCAGGATTTTTATGGACCCAGGAACTTTACATTATACAAGGGTGACCTGTAAATAATACTGAAGATGTATTAGGAAAGCTGATAGATATCATAATCCCACACTTACTAAAAGTATTTTGGACCCAAGTGTATTTATTTTTAAAGCTTTTTAGTCTCTATTGTTCAAGAATTAAAAAAAAATTCAAGAATTAAAAAAAAAATCTATCTGTACATTCTGTTACTTAGTGCCACTTTACATATAATGCTAGGTATATCAACTTTGCGTTACCAAGAATATTCCTCTATTGTAACAGGCTAAACTTGAATGAAGGTTTTAAGTTTATTGAGGGTAATTTTAACTATTCAGTTCCTGAGGTAGTTTCAAATCATTTCTAGAGGCTTGTTCCAGCAAAGCTTCTTGTCTGAGTATTTCAAGTACTGCATGCGACTGATTAATTTTCAACATTACTAGGAGGCCCATCTGAAAACTGAGAAAAAGACGAGTCAAACACAGAAGGGCCTACACTCATACTTGGGGGTGGGTATTCAAGCAACGCTTTCCACCTGCACATGTTCTGTTCCTGTGACTTATTTATCACCTCTAAAAAGAGAGGCTTCAATCTGACCGTTTAAATACTAACCAGAATGAAGAGGATCAGATTATTAGTGAATTGTGTCCCTTTTAAAAGTCATCCATCACATGAAGCTTTGTCCTTAAAGCTGTAATCAAACCACTCATAAGACTGCCTGTTTCTGTATACATTGAGGAAAAGGCCTCAGCACATTTTGTGTTTTATTCCTCCATTCCTTCATGATAGGGATCACCAGAGTTGTTCATTTTAAGGTAGCAGCCACATGAAGTACACTCTGGAGAATTTTCCATGTGAGTGGGAGGCAGCAAAATCTTTGAAGTGATTAAAAAAAAAATACTGTTCTATATTTTCAGAGTTGTGATGCTGTCCAAGTGTGTTAATTGCAGATCTCTTGTAGTTTAAGCAACTCGGTAGATAACTGTTGGAATTTGTTAGGAACTGTTTTATCCATCAAAGCTCAGGCTCCAGAGAACATTAGCATCTAGTTTGTCTAACTATTACATACATTTTTTGAGAACTAAGCTATGGAATATGTACAACTTTGCATATGGCTATATTCATAGTGTTAAACCATAGCATTATGCTTCGTCTAGAATGAGCTGCTATTCCTGAGATCTATTGTAATAAATTCTGCTTGGTGGTCTTTCAAGCTAACACTAAAATGGTGACTCAAATGAAATTCTTTGCCTCCTGAAAATTATTGTGCAGCTGAATCAAAGAAACAGAGAGATGTACTTCTTCGGTATTTAATCTATCCACCCCAACCACAGAGTAAAAGAGGTGATTATTATGACTGTTTAAAATAATTACCCAATACTGCTGTTAACAAAGTATAAAAGATGCAATGGGATGGAAGGACAAATGTTTGGGGACCAGAGCTCAGCTCAGCCTGCTGCTCTCTTATGGGATCTTACAGGGAATTTATTCAAATTTAGACAATGTTACCACTTTCACACTTTTCCTTGCTGGGATTCTGCAGGGAAAACCTCCACGCTAAACAAGCTGATGATAATTGCATTACTTGGGTAGCATAATTTGCTTCCCTAATTGAAAGTGGCAAGAATTGGAAGGCAGCCAGTTCTTCACATTCAGGCTTTGCAAAGAGGCCATTCTTGTCCTGAGCCCTTTGAAGTCATCCCTCCCTCCCTGCAGGTCCTCTCCACAGCATCTCTCACCTCGCCGACATAAATGCCCATGTCTTCCTCATCATCAGTTCGGTAGCAGACTGTCAGGCCCAGCTTTTCTTGGCTGCTAACACGACACAGCTCAACCTCCTGTGAGAATGGCATGCATATTGAGACATTAATCTCAGGGGGAAACTCAAAGATGCAGTTCCCGTCACTGTGAGAAGTTTTAAACATTGTTGCTTAACATTTGAACTGAACTTTTGTAACCCAAATCATTGAGATTGACTTTTTATAAAGTATTTCTGTTGTAGTCAAATTTTCATATTGCAGTTGGAAATATACAGAATCACATGAATTCGTACATAAAACTGCATAGATTATTAAGTTGAAATAATATAGTATTTGAGAATATCAAAGAAGGTAGAAAAAGCTCCTCAAACATTGTTGCTGTATTTTTCTTTCTAATGTAATAAAAAGGCATAAGTTTGAACAGAAAAAGGACTATTTTACGGATTTATGTCAGGTCTTCCTCGAATTTGTTACAGTGTGAAAAGAAGCAAGGGTTTGTGTAGGGAAGGTTAAGGTTTTCTATTATTCTATTATTCCACAGAAACCCTCAGCCTTGGAAAGAAATGGGTTCACTGGCAGAAGGGCAAGACATATCAGCCACCATATGGGTCAGAAGGGATGGTGCAGAATGCAGCAATGATTGAACAAGAAAGTACATTCACTGACATGCACTGCTAAGGGGCTGCGAATATCAGCCTCAGGTAATGTATACTGAATCTATTTCTTGATTTATGTTCAGAAAAATAAAAAATATCGGTTTCATATAATGAAATGGGCTTGTGCCACTCTCTGACACAAACTAGGATAAATCACACAATTCCAAGTGTTAAAAGACAAATTGCAGCTACAATCTTGGGAAACTTGTTCCTATTGTTGAGAATGGTAGACCTATTTCGAAATCATCAGAGGAAGGGAGAAGGGTGCACTTTGGAGGAGAAGCCTAGAGCAAGGCTCTTGAGTTCAGCCTTGTGGAGCTGTGTGTTTGTCAGTCCTGTGAATGTCCCTTTCTTCATTGCCTAAAAAAGCAGATGTTCATCATTGGGGACTCAGCTACTACCAGGAAGGATGTCATAATTTTTCCCTTATCTTTCCAGGTCTATGTAATGTTTTGTAAAACCAAGCCATTATTAAGAAGTCTTTCCTCTTTGATGGGAAATGTGTGTGTGTGTGTGTGTGTGTGTGTGTGTGTGTGTATGGGTGTATAAAATGATTATGAAGTCTAGTGAGCATATATGCCTGTTTTTTCCCAATTGAATGTTGAAATCCTAACACTCAAGGTGATTTTATGAGGAGGTAGGGCCTTGGGAAGGTACTTATGTCATGAGTGGTAACACCATGGGTGCAATTAGTGCTCTAATGAAAGGGACAGTTGTCCTGAAGCATGCAGACCTCAAGGAGAAGGTACCCTTGGAGAGGATGTGAGCTTTATGAGACACCAAATTGCTTCTGTTTTGATCTTGAACATTCCACCTCTAGCACTGAGAAAGGTTTCTGAACTTTGAGTCACTGTTTGCTACCGTAAATAGAAGGAGAAGACAGCAGGTCTCAGCCTAGCTATCCAAGAACTGAAATAGCAGTGCTAAATAAAGTTCACCTGGCTACTAGCAAGAGGGTGTTCTCTACAGCATTCTGTAACACTTAGAATTGAAGGGAGGGGCCTTCTCCATCAGAGATGCTCTTGTCATTGAGCAATAACCGTTTGTTTAAACGATGTGTTGTAAATCCTTAATGAGAACACTTGCTATCATAAACTTCAATGGCCAATAATTTCATAGCCAACAGCAAATAAAACAAAATCAAGTCCTTTACCCCCAGACAAGTGTTGCAAATTAGAGGAAACTGAAACTGCAGCGTGTAATTGTGCAGAAGCACTGTAAGTTGTATCTGCTTCTGAAAGCCAGATGAATGAAAGCACCCACAGACATGCCAAACTGGATGGGAAAAAAGCCCATGAAGCCTCAACCACACAGAGAAGTATAGGCAACTGGAGACATGGTCCTTCCCTGGAAAAAAACACACCAACTTGTCGTTCACTGCCAAACAGTCAGCCTTGAAAACATATGCAGCTGGGAGTGGTGGTGCACACCTTTATTCCTAGCACTCAGGAAGCAGAGGCAGGTGGGTCTCCATGAGTTCGAGCCCGCTTAGTCTACAGAGTGAGTTCCAGGATGGCCAGAGCTTTATGGTGGCACACAGTCTCAAGAAAACCAAATGGAAAACAAGTAATACGTGGAACATTAAATACAATGGGTTATGTTTTGGGATATAATTATATAATATACAAATACATATATATGCATGTAATCACAATGAAAAGGAAGCCATGAAGTTGAAGGAGAACAAAGAGAGATAGGCCTGAGCATTTGAAGGGAGGAAAGAGAAGGAAGAAACATGGTAACTGAATAATTTCAATTCAATTTCAAAAATAAACAACAAACCAACCAGGCTGTCTGGTAAGCAGAGAAAGATGGAAAATCCATTAAGCTCAGAAGAATAGGAAGCATTTCTCAGTTTGTCACCTGAAGGAGAAATGCATACACTAGGCAAGGGTCTCCTCCCAACTGACAGTGGTTTGTAGCTCCAGAGGCTGAGAGTCCCTAACTAAACTTGTATTTCTGGCAGGAGTCACAGCCACAGAGCCGTGTCTTACAGCGACAGTGGAGTGAGCAAAGAAGCCTGCTGAGGAAACCTGAATACACTACCAAGAGCTGCCTTCAGCTTAAATCAGGCCATCAGAGGTCCTTCACAAGGACTTCCACTGTCTGGTCAAAAGGGAGGAAAGATGTCCCATTCTGGGGAAGGCATTTGCATAGGGTGTACTGGTCAGGGTTTGCTCAGAATTCTCAGAGTTACCTGTTCACTTTGGGGTTTGTCTACAAGAGGCCTATCAGCCGCTGTGCAATAGGATTGAATGAATCTATTAACAGAAGATCACTGGGACTACACACACAGTATCAGTGCCCCAAAACATCAAAGTAGCTACCCAATAAATAAAGGAAAAACATTAAGATGGTGAGGTAAAACAGTATTTCAATCTTTTTATACTATAAAATCTATCTGAGCTGGGTGGTGGTGGCTTACACCTTTAATCCCAGTACTTGGGAGGCAGAGGCAGGTAGATCTTTGTTGAGTTTGAGGCCAGCCTGGTCTACACAACAGCTGGGCTACACAGAGAGATCCTGTCTTGGAAAAACAAAATGAAACAAACAAAACCTATGTGAAATGGGCATTGATATTGTCTAGTTTAGGGTTTCAGTACACCACTTTGAGATGGCCCACAACCTCTAGCTGTGTCTGTCTTTCTGCACAGGTGTTTTAGGTTTCCTATTTAACTACCCCACCAGCAAAATCTGGCCTTTGGTGTGAACTTCTGTGGAATTCATGTGGTGTAATGGTACAATTTTATGAAAATTATCTCTTGGTCTCTAAAAGTTTGAACTTCAACCACTGACTTGTACTTGCTGGGGGGATGGAGGGTGAGAGTGTGGGGAAAGGTGACTGGAATTAGGGAGCATTTGGGAGTGATGGAGAAACCTAGTGCAGTATGAAAGTGATGCTGGTGAAGTCTCATAGTAAAGGGGGATACAGAGCCCAAATTGGCTATCTTCTGTAACTGCAAGGCTCCTAGCAGTAAGACTGGGACATCAACCCAGCCACAAAACCTTTGACCTACAATATGTCCCAAACAAGATGTGTTGGGGTAAAGATGGCAGCCCAATGACTAGACTAACTTGAGGCACACACCATGAGAGAGAGCCCACACCTGATACACAAGGATGGCTAGGAACCACAGGGGTCAAGGACACCATGACAATATGCTCCCCAAAATCAACTATGCAGGATAATAGGAGCTCATAGAGCCTGAAGCAACCATCATGGTGCCCTTATGGATCTCAGCTAGGTCCTTTGCATATATGTTATGGGTGTATAGTATTCTTGTGGGACTCCTAACAATGGGAGTGTATATGTTATGGGTGTATAGTATTCTTGTGGGACTCCTAACAATGGGAGTATGGGGTATCTATGATGGTTTTGCCTGACTTGGGACCCATTCCCTCCTATTGGGTCACCTTGTCCAGTCTTGGTATGAGGGCTTGTGCCTGTGTAAGGATTCGGGAATTATGCTGGCCTGTCCCTGTCACCTAACAGAATGCACCCAGGTTAGCCCAGGTGCAAAGGACCCCTTTAAAAGAAAAACCTCCACCCACTTATACTCTCTTCCCTTTCCTGCTCTTCCCCTGGAGCAGACAGGACTTTTCCTGTCTCCTCCTTCTCTTCTGCTCTCTCTTGTCTGTCTCATCACCTCTTTTCTCTTTCCTTCCTCCTCACTACCCTAATAAATTTGTCCTTCTGCTTCAGTCACATTCTTCCTGCCATAGAACACCAAGGTCCCCCTCACACTTTACCATACCATCCTGGCCTTACTGTAATTTGTTATATTTGGTTGATATCCCTGGGAGGCCTGCTCTTTTTTTGAAGGGAAACAAAGGTGATGGGAGATGTAATTCTGCATATGTTTCTCTTATTGATTGATGAATAAAACACTGTGTGGCCAGTGGCCTGGCAGGAAGGATAGGTAGGGCTACCAGATAAAGAGAATCTTGGGAGGTGTAGGCAGAGAGGAGTCTTCATGTGAGCCTGGGAAGAGAGGATGCAAGTCAGGCTTTCTCTGGTAAGATAAGACCATGTAGAAAAACATAGATTAGTAGTTACAGGTTAATAATTACGACAGAGCTAGCCAATAAGAAGCCCAAGTCTTTGGCCTATAGTTTCGTAATTAATATCACATCTGTGTGTTCATTTGGGGCTCTCAAGGGCATCAGGACCTTGCAGGGACAAAGATCCTTCTATAACACAGAGGAGGATCTGGGGGAGGGACTTGGAGGAATGGATGTAGGGGAAATAGTATGTGAAAAATAAAAATTAAAAAAAACATACAAAAAAAAGAACATATTTAAATAGATATCCTACAGTGTCCTCAGCCTGTTTAAAGTTAACCTTCCTTTGAGAGAACCATGTAGCAACCAGCCATATTATGCCTTGGATTGCCTATACAATCAGCTTTTCCAATCTAAGCTACTGTGTGGCTTTCATCTTAAATTCTATATTCTTCCATGCCCCTGACCAGGACTAAGGTATGACTGTGTGTTGTGGCAGCTGGAAGCAGCCGGTGGTTGAAAGAAACCTGAAAACAAATAAATGCTGCAAACAGCATGGATATAGCTTGACAACCATTCTGAGTCAGGAAAGTTACCTCTCCCTTTGTAAAACTACTGAAGATTTCTGTAAGGAGGCCCTCATTCTTTTGTCATGTTTTTTTTTTTTTTTTTTTTTTTTTTTTTTGTGCTGTGTAGTAAACATAGAGAAAAGCCACTGAACAAGAAGGAACTAGGGATAGGATAGCAGAGAGATACAAGTCATAGACAAATCACACATAGGCCAACGACCATGATCTACAGACAGATGGAAGACACATGGAGAGAAGTGGGAAACTCAGACTTTGTCATTCCTTAATACATAATCATGGTTTAGTATCTTGAGTTATTTTTAATGCATTCACTGACCAACTGTGAGGACAGAAGGATGGCTCAGTGGTTAGGAACACTGCCTTCTCTTCCAGAGCACACCTGTCTGACTCACAGGACCCCATTAGTGGCTTCCAACTGTGTGTAGTTGAAGACCCAGAAGATCTGACATCTCTTCTGAACTCTATCTGCAGTCATACCTGCAGGCAAACACTCACCTGAAATAATAAAATGATTTTTAAAATATTATGTAAAATGTGATCCAACAGGGGTTAGTTCATATTAATGCAGGCAGAAAGCACACAGCTTTCTCTGTGTGTGCACCAGCACTTGGAAGCTAAGAATGAATGTCATTCTGTTCCTCAATTAGATTCTATCATTTTTCTTTATATTTATTTATTTATTTAATGTGTGCATGTGTATAGGTCAGCGTGCAATTTGTAGATGCCAGTTCTCTCCTCCTACATTGTTTCAGGGAGTGGACTAGGGTAATCAGCCTTGAAGCCAACTACCTTCACCAGCTGAGCCATCTTTCTGATCCTACTGTTTTTGAGACAGGGCCTTTTTCTGGGCTGGGGCTTTACTGTTGTTGGCTAGATTGGCTGGGATGCAAGCTCCTGGAATGCTCTTCAGCACTGGGATTCAGGCAGGTGTCACTGTGCAGGGCTTTTTATTTACATGAGGGCTGAAGCTCCAAGATCAGGTCTTCAAACTTGTATGGTGAGCCCCTCCCCTACTTACTGGCTGACTCCTCACCACACATAGCTTTAATTCAAGGAGTGAACTTCTAGAGATAAAACGTCAGGCACCAAGTATAATGCATCTCACAACTTCAAGCCAGGGAACCCAGCACCAGTGTAGCCCTGCACTCCTTCCTGTAGTGGCTGCACAGCTCACAGTGGTCTATGGAAACACACACTTCATAATAGAGGGTCTTACAGTTCTATGACAAAGTTACTTAGGAGCCACTGCCAACAGTGTGAGATGATTCTCCTACAGAGGCTCTATCCAGCACCCTTGTGCAGGCCCAATGGCTTCTGAAGAAGTGGTCCTAGGAATGCATCATGCTTCCCTGCATCTTCATATCCGTCTCTCTGTCACCAGGAAACCTTTGGAAAAACATAAAGGTGAAAAGCTACTGGATCCTCCACAGAGACAACTCATGGGTGTCTGCAAACTTCAGGCCTCCTGCACTGTAACTTTGAAATTGGTGCTCTGCACACCTGGCATAGCCACATTCACTTCGCAATGTACACCCTTCAAAATACCATGTTTTAGGAATGGATGTTTTCTTTTCTTTCTTTCTTTCTTTTCTTTCTTTCTTTCTTTCTTTCTTTCCTTTTCATTTCCATTTTTAAAAAAATCAAACCATGGCATCCATTCCCACAGGAATTTGATTGTGTGTGGGTAAGTGGTGGAAAGGATCTAAGCCAGAAGGGCTTACTGTAAAACATGCTAGCTAAGGTTACAAGGAGGACCCTCAGAGAGACATACAAGGTCCACCATAGAAGGGGACAAGATCTCCTGATCATATTGGGAGGGGGGTGGTGAGTGGAGAGGAAGTTAGGAGAAAGAGAAGAAGAGAAAAGAATGGGAGAGGAGAACATGAGGGACCAGGAAGATTGAATCAGGGGAGGAACACAGGAGAGCAAGAAAAGAGATACCATAATAGAAGGAGCCATTATATGTTTGAAGAGAAAACTGGCACTAGGGAAATTGTCCAGAGACCTACAAGGGTGGCCCCAACTAACAATCTGAGCAATAGTGAAGAGGCTACCTTAAAGCCCTTCCCTGATAATGAGATTGATAACTAACTTATATGCCATCATAGAGCCCTTAACTAGTAGTTGATGGAAACAGAAACAGACACCCACAGCTAAACACTACCCGAACTCCTGGAATCCAGTTGCAGAGGAGATGTGATGAGCAAAGGGGTCAAGACCATGCTGCAGAAACCTACAGAGACAGCTGATCTGAACAAAGGGGAGCTCATAAACCCCAGACTGATAGCTGGGAAACCAGCATAAGACTGACCAAGAACCCCTGAACATAGCTCTCAGTTAGAAGGCCTGGGCAGTCTATGGGGCCTCTGACAGTGTAATCAGGATGTATCCCTGGTACAGGAAAGGACTTTGGGAGCACATTCCCTATGGAGGAATACTCCCTTAACCTAGAGACACATGGGAGGGCCTAGGTCCTACCCCAAATGTCTTGACAGTCTTTGATGATCCCTCCTGGAAGGCCTCGCCCACCCTGGGCAGTGGGTGGAGAATGGGAGGATGGGAGAGAGAGGGAATTGGGGTCAATATGTAAAATAAGAAAAAAAAACAGAACAAACAAAAACATGTAGGTACAGGACAAGAATGAGCCTTTTTAAAACAATGAGATATAGTCTCACCTACTTAGAATCATTCTATTTTCATCACAAAAAGAAGATGAGACTGCAGGTAAAAGAGTAAGATTGCACAGTATTTTGGAAATGCAAACTAATATAGGCATTTGGAAATCAGTATGGAGGGTTCTCAACACCTTTGTATGATCCAGCTATCCCACCATGCAGTAAATAGCCAAAGGAAGAGGAACGAGTGTGCCTTGGAGGCACCTGCCTCCCATGTTTATTGCAGTAGTAATCAATTACTGAAGTACAGAAATGATCATGACCCAGAAAAGGATGGATAAAGATGCTTATAAACACCACAGACTATGGCTCAGTTGTCAAAATATTCTGTCCTTTGCAGCTACATGGATGGAGGCTATTATGGTGGGAGAAATGACCTTCACTAAAACAAATACTGACTGTTCTTATTTATATGGGAATAAAAAAGGATCCCATAGAAGTAAGGAGTTGAGTGTTTCCCAGAGCCTGTAAAGGGCAGGAGGAGAGAGAAAGAGTAAGTAGTTCCCAGACAGGAGAGTACAGCAATGGGCTAGGAGGAATAACTCCCATGCTGTGGTTATATACTTGTGGTTGTCAGTAACTGGCTGAATATTCCAAAGTAGCTAGGAGAAAGGATTTTGAATGTTCACAAGATGAGGAAATGAGAAACATCTGAGGCAGTGGATCTGGAATTAAATTGATTCAATCATCACATATTACATACAGGTTTTAAATATCATATTTGACTCCAGAAATATACACAATTATGTTAAAATAAGAATATATTGATTTTGAAAAACATCAGAATTTTTACAGAAATGAGTTGTATTAGAGCACTGTGGAAAATTTTTATCTTTTATGATTGAGTCTAGGAAAGAACAAAGAACTTACCAAAAAAAGCAATCTTTTGTTCTGTAGGCAGGACTCTCTAAGCATAGTGGCACCCCATTGGGTGAAAAATCAGAGTCAAATCAGAGGAATATTCAGGACCAGACAGGACAGTCATCTCAAAGGAGATGGTGGGGGGAGGAACCTTTCACATCATTGTCTTCACTTTGTTTTGTAATATTGATACTAAGAAAATGCCTTGAAAACTATTGAAGGAAAAAATCAGATGAAAGTGTGTAGAACGTTTAACCCCTGCAGAGAAGGGAAGCCCAGATCTCACCACTTCAATCCCACTATCTTCCAGGCAATGGAAACCCACATCACATTTACAGCAATATAAATAATAAAACCCTTGGAATGTCCAAGTGCCATTAATGACATCATTGCAGTCACAACAAATTATGCAACAGCAACTAAATCTCATCTCTCAGCACATTGGTGTAGGAGGTAAGGTGAACAGCAAAGTGTTCTTGACAGTATCTTCACTTCTGGTCCCTTATCAGCAACTTCTTTTCTCTTGGGATTATAACTCAATTTATTATTTGAGTACAGATTTTATGAATTCCTTGAGAAATAGAGCCAGGTCATCTGCTCCTCACTGTGGGCTGTGAGTCCTTTTAAGTCAAAATTCCCCCTGTGTGAAAACTGAGGCAGAGGCAAGTTCACAATGATAGTCTGTGGGGAACCTTGTGCTGTCTACAGTGAGCACAAAGGTGTATAAGAAAATGAGGGAAAATCTGCATGAGACAGATGATGTTTGCTGGGTCTTTAGAGGAAACAGCTACTATTCTAGGTGATCATTCAAGAATCTAGGAAGCCAAGGGTTTCAGAGTTGTTGGGTCTTGAGTGTTGAGTGGAAATTGAATTGATTGTTGATTAGCTTTCTAATGGTATTGCCAACCAGCACAGTCATTTGTGATGATTAGTTCTTGGAAATGTTCCATCAGAACAACTTAAAATGCCAACACAATGTTCAAGAAATAGTTTTTTGCAAATGTGATTCTAAAAGCTCTTTCATTAGTACATAGTATTTGTATGCAGCAAAAGGCTTTATAACATGTATATTTATACCTCCACTGCTCATTCTGGCCTGCTAAGACTGTTCACCCCCTTTTTACTCTCAAGTCTCTTTGTTGCTGTTCAGCTCCACACATGAGATGGATAATATATGGAATTTATTCTCATGAGTCTGGTGTTTCTCACTTAATAGGGTATTCTTCAGGTCCATCATTTTTCCTGAAGACATGATCTCATTCTTCTTAGTGGAGTGAGTATACCAATGGTTTTTATTCAACTGGACGGGCACCTGGCCTCATTCCTTATCTTGGCTACAGTGGAGAATGCTGCAGCAGATGGCTCTGCAGTATGCTGACTTAGAATCCTTTGGGTATGTACCTGGCAGAAGTGTAACTAGTTTATATGTAGTTCTATTTTTAGGGTTTGGAAGAATTGCCATATATATTTCCATAGTGACTATAATATTTATATTCCCATCAATAGTGTATAAAGCTTCTGCTTTCCCTGTATCCTTGCCAGGATTTAATTTTTTTTTTCTTGATGACAGTATTCTTACTGATGTTAAGATGGAAACTTAGCATTGCTTTGCATTTCCCTATGGCTGAGGATGATAGACATTTTTTTCTTATATATGTTGTGCATTTGTGAAATGTCTGTACAGTTCATCTGTTAATTTATTGATTGGGTTATTTATTCTCCTACTTTTTAGGTCTTTTAAACCATCTTTTATTAGCATATATACATTGTGTATGGTCCTGGGTTTCAAATGGACTTTTTAATATGAGTATAAAATATAATTTGACCATTTCTTAGTCTGGGCAAGAAGTACATGTGCTTTAATTGTAAAATAACAATTTTAAGCACTCCATTTTCTGAGTTCAAATGCCCTCAAATTTTTCCCTTTAGCTCCTTTGTTCTCACACTCAACAGTAAGTCTTTGACCTTTCTACTTTTCTCTGTGAATAATATTCTCATGACTTCACCTCTGTCCATATATTGCTTTGAATCCACAATTAGACAAAATGATCTTTTATAAAAATTCATACTTCCTTTGTCCCCTGCATTGTGTAATATAGAGCAAGGTCAATTGTCCTATCTGAGAAACTGAATAATCCTGAATGAGAACACACGCTTCTGTTACGAGAAGGTTTTCCCACCAGTCTGGTCCCACAGCTGCACTAGCCCCAAATAACACACAGAGACACTGTATTAGATATAAAGCTGGCCATGGAGGTTGTGTGGAAACAAATTCAACAAATCTTAGACAAGGCTGCTTGAAAACCTTCTGTGCCAAGTTGCTTTTCTACTTTCCTTTTTATTTCTCAGTTTTCAAATTTGTCCTTTGAGAATTCTGTACAGTGTTTTTTTGTTACATATACTCCCTCCCTCAACTCCTCCCAGTGCTGCTACACACACACACACACACACACACACACACACACACACACACAATTAATTTCACTTTTATTGGGTAGGGAAGAAGAGAACTCCCTAAGAAGTAGTTCTGGTTGCCTTGAGATTGGGGATGCTAGAAAAACCCAGCAAGATGTCTTGGAATCAAGAAGCCTGAATGTTCAAAAAGAGAAATATTGACCATGCAAAGGCACACCCAGGGAACAATATGCATGACAGAGAAACTTTTGGTAGAGTTTAAAAATTGAGCTGGACAAGGAGTCATAGTGAAAATAAAACTGAAAACAGGCAATGGCTAGACCATGCTTATTTGATAAGACAACCAACTGCTACAGTTAAGTAATCTGAATTCTTTTCTGAGTTAATGTTCTACCCCTGTGACAAATGCCTGCACCAATCTACTTTTAAAACTGAAGCTTTATTTGGGCACAGGATTTTAGAACTTTAACTGCATAATTACTACACACACACACACACACACACAGAGCTACATAGGACATTCTGGTTGGTGTACTGGCAAAGCCTATTTTCCTCATGGCAGTCTGAAAGAAGGGAGTGGCAGGAAAGATCTGGGGTCCCAAGAACTCCTTCAAATATATGCCTCCAATCACATAACTTCTCTCTGCTAGGCCTGACTTTGTAAACCATATCTTCTTCATGTCACATGGCTCCCTTTGTCTTCTTCTGCACCCTTTACAAATACTCTGTCTCCTCTTGGCTTTAGAAAATTTGTACAAATCAAACATTATGCTAAAATGTTTTGCAAATAATGCCTCCTTTAATTTGAAACCTAGTAGAGCAATAGTGTATATAGTAGTTGTTTGTGGCTTCTCCAATATTCCTCCACTGTCTTTCTGGAAATGAGACACTTTTACTTTCTTTTTTTTTTTTTTTTTTTTTTTTTTTTTTTTAGAATTAAAGTTCCTTTCACAGTCTATGTGCGTGTTTAGGACACACAACCCAGATAATAGCTGATTGTATTTCCTTAGCAGTAGTGACCCTACTTCAAGAGAAGTATTGGGTTTTATTCAAGCTCCTCAAAAACAGGACTGTGAGTTTTGCTAATACAGAGTAAAACGTTTGTCTTTCCCTTTTGCACTTGAATTTGCAAGAATGTAGATCAGGAGCAGCTCAAGCTTAATCTTGCTAAAATATGTCACATCTGGGGAGAGTTATTGAAAAAGAGCAGATGAAAGTCAAAAGACAGGGACATCACCACATTCCCTACTTGGTGTTATGCCAGCTCACCTTTGTGATTTCCAGTTAGGAAAGAGAAGGGCTCCTCTTCCTTTAAGTACTTGCTTTCGTCTTCTCTTTCTTGAATTATTCTGAATTGATTCTGAGACCTACTGTAAACTTTGTTTTATAGACAGGAGAACAGAAAACCAGTGTGGATATTTATTTGTGGTCTCTCATGGATAGTAACTAATCAGAAGCAGAAATACAACACACGTCTTCTCTTTGTGTCTTTGAACGCCAAGGCTTACTCCTTTTTAATTTCTAGTCAAGTAGTGACTGAGAAGATCTTTGTATAACTAGTGAATGAAAGACAAGGAATCAGTGAAATTCAGTGAGGCATTTGGTAAAGTCTGATGAGATGAGCCATGAGAGAGAAGGTTGCAGTGGGACATACTATGTACTGGGAGAGCAGCCCACTGTGCCAGCAGAAAAAGGTCCCTGGCAAAGGACTCACAATCAAAGTCATTGTCACAGGAGGAAGAAGGTGCTCAAGACACAAATGTATGAATTTTCATCTCTCATAAATTCTAAATCATAAATTAGGACTATTGAGAGAAAGCAAGGACTTGTTTTTCTCATATTTAACTTGGACAGACTCCAAAATTCCTCCTATTTTACTGTTACTATTGGTTGAGTTTTTTTCTTTAAAGAGATTAACGTAATTATATATTTTTGGAATTATTTGAAACTAACTTAGAGAGTATTTCCATCTTTTGTAAGTAGAGGTAACTTTCTCATCTTGAGCTGGCAATTTACTGGCAGAGCTCAGAATAGAACACTTTGGCTCCCTAGATGACATCTAGCTGAACTGCTCTGTTTTAATTGCTTTTTTGCTCACTTGCTTACTGTTATTTAATTATCACATAGGAGCATGGACTGAGGGTGCCACAAAGTGTGTTAGGTATAGCAGGATGCTGGAAGGGAATGAACGACACTGAAGGACACCTGCCCCACAGGAGAATGTTACAGACTCAGGACCACCACTGAGAATTTAGCGTTTGCTGTAATGGCAACCTGGTCAGGGTGATGACCAGAGAAAAGACTTGAACTGAAAACACCATTGTGGACTTTGAGCACTTGCTGTCTGTAGCAAATGTAGAAGAAAGAGCTAACTAAACTTTTATATCCAAGCCCTGCCTGTCAAGACAGGCTCAATCCCTGTTGCTACTTCAGCTGGGCACTGCTGTTCAGAGGCCCTGCTGTCTTTATTGTGCCTCTGTCATCCAGGTTTGTGAGCTGTGTTCTTTGAATTACTGAAAATGTGTTTTCCTAAAAGACTGGGTGAGCAACACTTCTTTCACACTGGCTGTGCGCTTTCTGTGGAGTCACTTATCAGAAAGGACAGGGCACAGTTGTCTCTGATTTGATTGTGATTCTTGGTTACATTTGTGCTGGTCATGATTTCAGTAAAGGAGATGAACTAACACAATGAGACCTGTAGTTTGGAATGCCGCTTTGCAGAAACAAATGATCCCAACAAAACATTGAGAAGCTGTAGGCATTCACTTGAGAAAGGCAACATACTCTGTCAAACAGACAGACAATCTATAGCTCTTCCATTGTCAGGGTGAGCCTGGTACAGAAGTCAGAGGGAAACCTGAGCCTTCATGGAATGGCCACAAGAGCTAGAGAATTGGTGAATTATGGGATGGTAGAAACAGGATAAAATGGTTAGTGTTATGACGGCTTTTCCCAGTGGAAAACAATGCCGCTGGCTGTTAATCTTTTGACACACAGGACACCTGGTATAGAAGTTGGGGGAAAAAAAGAGAGAGAGAGAGAAGGTAGGGCATGTAGCATGTAGAGAATGAAAAAAGAGATAATGGAGGAGAAGTTGAGGGTTTTAGTGTTGCACTTTAAAAATAAACTCAGGGAGTAATAGATTTGATTGTTAGGGAGATCTGAAAGTCTGATCCAGACAGAGCAAGGGTGATAGCTACTATTAACTTGTGCTAAAAGGAAAACAAACAAACAGGAACATGTTAATAAAATCTATTTCTTGAAGTTGAATGGAAAGGCTGATCTACATTGATCAGTCCACATAGCATGCTTTATGTTGGAGTTACGTACTGATAAGCAATGGGAATCATGGCTAAAATTCTACAGACTTGGGTTTTTTCATTGGTAGCTCAGATTAATTATAAATATCACAGAAATACTAACAGAACTTTTATTTTGTAATCATTATATAAACCTGTGTATACCTGTGTATAATTTCTTAGACATTGGTTAAGAATATGGTCAAGTAATGATTTAAAATTTCTCCAGGATTTTCAGTGAATTATCTAAAAATAATATTATAAAATATAGTGGTAAGTAGGACCATAAAACTAATTATTAAAAGAACCTTGCTCTCCTCTATTCTTTCCCTGTCTCAATCTTCCTGTTTGCTCATACCCACCTCTCCTCCCCATCTCTTTCTCCTAACTCCCTCTCCCCTCCCTCCATGCTTCCAATTTGCTCGGGAGATCTTGTCCCTTAACAAGAAAAGAGATACCATACTAGAGGGAGCCATTATACTAGGGAAATATCCAGAGATCTGCAAGGATGACCCCAACTAACAATCTAAGCAATAGTGGAGAGGCTACCTTAAATGCCCTTCCCTGATAATGAGATTGATGACTACCTTATATGCCATCCTAGAGCCTTCATCTAGTAGCTGATGGAAGCAGAAGCAGACACCCACAGCTAAACACTAGTTGAACTCCTGGAATCCAATTGCAGACAGGGAGGAGTGATGAGCAAAGGGGTCAAGACCAGGCTGGAAAACGTACAGAATCAGCTGACCTGAACAAGAGGGAGCTCATGCACCCCGGTCTGATTGCTGGGAAACCAGCATAGGACTGACCCACATCCCATGTGGGTGTTAGGAGGACTAGGCAGTCTTATAGAGAGATACTCTTTCAGCCTCGATACATGGGGTAGGGCCAGGCCCTGTTCTAAATGATATGACAGACTTTGAAGACTCCCCATGGAAGGCCTCACCCTCCCTGGGGAGCAAAAAGGGAATGGACTGGGGTTCGGTGGGGGGGTGATAGGGGATGGTAAGGGAACTGGGATTAACAGGTAAAACAATTTTGCTTCAAATTTAAAAAAAAAAAAAAGAAAAGAAAAAAAGAACTTTGCTATTAGTTATTTTATATTAGCACCACAGTACATAACAACAATTTCCAATAAACATACATAGATTAACCATAAGGAGATAGACTGAGTCCATATTTGTATATTTCATATTGATTGCTTCCACATTTCCTCACTGGCTAACATCCTAGCAAGATCTTCATTGGACAGAGCATTCTAGATGTTCTCTTTTTGTTCTTTCCTTCTGGAGCTGGCCAAGTCTACTTTATTTTCAAAGCTATTCTGGCATACATACAACGTGCATCACATCTTTATAACACTGGCAAAAAATTCTAATAACATGCACTTAAAAACAATCAGTGGACTTGCAGATCTGATGAATGAGGAAAACACAGTCTACATTTATCTATTTCAGATATTATACATTAGATTACAGACTGGAAGAAGCCCCAGGTTTTTGTTGACACAACAGAAATTTGTCAACACTCACCCGGAGCTTCTCTTTGTTTGGAAAGAATTCAGGAAGTTTTTCAGCATGAATTATTAAGGAAACATAAAAGGAAGATTAACAAGGAGGAAATGGGAAATAAATAAACCTGTTGACAGATGAACTTCCCTCTACCGGTTTCCGGAGCTGAAAATAGGTTTTTTAATAAAGTACTGGGCTCCGATTACACATTTATTTTCAGTTGTTTTACACCATGGATTGCAGTTTTTCCCATGGTCATCATAACAGGAAAAGATATTAGACTTATCACTTTCCTATCAATGCCATAGTAACTGTTGGCCAACTGTTTCTTTTAGTTTTTTGGTTTTTTTTTTTTTAGCTTTTTAAAAACTTGGTAAAATAAAGTTTTTCCTTGTTATCTATCAGCCTGTCTGTCTGTCTGTCTCCTTTCATTATGGGGCTTAATTTGTAGCCTTGAACTCATGATGTCTCATCAGCCTCACTAGTGCTGTTGTATCTGGCCTGAGCCACTGTGCCAAGTTCAAGATTCTTAATATAGCTGTGTACAGATACTTCCCATTTATTAAAAACAATAGGTCACATAATGTTGACACTAACATTTGTTCCCCGCCCCCCACAGGTTACCCTCATTCAAAAACAAAAGCAAATAAAAAGAGCAATACCTTCTAGGTAGTGGCGCTTTTTATTCATGCAGAAATGTGGACATTTTAGATACAATCTTCTAGAAGGGAGCAAGCTCAGTATGGGGAGGTTTACACATTCCTGATTTCCAGTGGAGCTCCTGCAATACGCATGTGCCTTGTTTACAACAAAATGTCATGAGCAGGCACTTTCCAAGTTAGGTCATAGCTCTTTGCCAACACTCGTCTATTCACAACTAACAGTTCACTGTGATGTTTAGCACTGCATTATGTTATCATCTATTTTATAAAACCTGAAAGCTAAGTGATGGTCCAGACCTTTGTAACCTGATAGAGTTTCCTGTGGAAGTATGTATCTCCACATATACATACCAATTTTAAATTCTATTAAGTAGTGTCAACTTGAGTCTGTTATTAGCAATTTTAAAGAATTTTAGTAGTGTTTTTAAAATATTTGAATAGACAAATCAAATGAATTATCTGATTAGTTTCAAACTATTTTCCTTCTAACTATTCATTTACTAAGATTCTTTCACAGTTATTTGCACAACTGTACAATAAATTGCTTTTGAATTGGGCTTCTGATTAGTTAGCATGCTTCTCTGCTCAGTGATGAGTTAATCTGATCACTTTGGTCATTTGAAAATTAATTTCAAGCATTGCATTATCTACTCTGCATTTTCTTTTATTAAGCATGGACCACTGAAATTAATTGAAAATTTATCAGCATGTCTCACTACCATGTACTTATTTTTTCTCTCTCTCTATTATCTATGTATATATATGCGCATATATATGTATATATGTGTGTATATATATGCATATATATGTGTATATATATGCATATATATATATATATATATATATAGTGTGTGTGTGTGTGTGTGTTTGTGTGTATTCATTTATCTATCTTAAGGGTTTGGTTTTGTTGTTTGTGTTTTTGGTAATGTCCTGTTTTCTGTGTTCTGAACAATGGTTCTAAGGAACATTTATTAAAAGTGAAATGATCCAGATAAAATGTTTAATAAATCTGTGGCCTGATTTATTATTTAAGACACATGAAACTTTTTAATGTTTTAGTTTTTTTAGATGTTATTTTTATGTATTTATTAGTGAGTGTGTGAATGTGTGTATGTGTTTGTGGTGTGAATGTGTGTATGTGTTTGTGGAGATGTCACTTGAGCTCCGCTGGTCACGGGGCTGGCTGCTGTGAGTATGGTAACTGGAAGAGCAGCAGCTGCTCTTTGTCTCTAAATCATTTCTCTAGCCCATTAAAAGGCTTCATGTTCAAAGGAAAATTCTTGCAAAGTCAATTTAAGAGTAGTTGGCATCTACTGCTATTACTATAATAGCTACTTTCTATTTAATGCTTTCTTGTATTTCCAACATTTTTGCTCTGTAGTAGATATTTATTTCAAATCGTAAACACTTTCAAATATAAATAGTAATCATTTGGTATTAAAAAAAAGGTAAATATTGGATACCGTAGACATCACAGTAGTCTGCAAATCTCTACTCCTTCCATTTTATCTCATTGTTTTGTTTACTGGAAAATATTATTTTAAAGAAAAATATGAGAAAATGTAATTTGATCCAGTGGGGTGAAAAGAAGCCAAACAAAAACCATGCTCAGTGCAAGAGTTCAAGGCAGGCCTTAGCTTGCCTTCATAGGAGAAACAACACAAAATGAGGGACAGAAAATGTGACCCCAAGGCTACTAAGAGGCAGGGCAGGCAACATGCTCAACTTGTGATTTTCAAAATGTCTTAAAATGTTGCAGAAATAAGAAAACAAAAGGAGGTGATGTTGGCTTCAGTGGAGGAGAGGCATGCAATCAATGACTCATGTTTTCTCAGTGCAGCTCTGCTCTTCAGCTTGGTCATGGAAGCTCCTGGAGCCTCTCTGTACAAACAGTAGAGCTGGAGTTGCCACTGGCAGCTGAGCCTTACTTATGTCACAAGTCTCATCTTGCCAAGTTCATTCATGCTCTAAAGACTTGACCAGCCAGTGTAGGTTGTCATGGCCATTTTTTTATTCTCTAGCCTAAGTGTCTTGAAGACAGCTGACCTTTGCAAGTAAAATAATTCTTTCTACCTTCTATCCCTACCTACTACATCTGCCATTGTTATCATTGAGGTCTACCAGATTGTTCTATACCTGCAGATGTGTCTGATTACTCTTCTTAATAAACAATTTACCACATCAGGCCATGCTGAGCTAAATTCTTCCTGTAGTGAATGAAACCCAAGAGTGATGCAGTATACCCCAAACACTTCCCCACTCTGGGATCTATTGCAGGAGCAAAACTGGACTGGGACACGTCTTCCAAATTTACCAAACCAGCTCTCTCCTCACAGCAAATGAAGTTATTTCATCCCCCAATGAAGTTATTTCATCCCCCATCTAAATTAGAACTTTATCCAGCTCTTAGATTAAATGTACTAAGAGTTTACAAAGGCTGGGGTCAATAAGGAAAGCAGTTTCTGTGTTGCTGTGGAACCTTGCCAGGGCACATTTGTTGAGTGGATGCACACACTGAAACTACACCTTCAGCAGTCTTCATCAGAAGAGCTCTTGAGCCTTTTGAGAAAACAGCTTTTGGTCTGTGTAGCTCATCTGTGAGTTGACATTTTTCTTACAAAGGGCAGGGTGGATCTTAAGGCTCTCTACTTGCCCAGTAGGATTTGTGATATCTATCTGAGCCTGTCTAGAAGTATGATGCAGGCCTCTGTAGGGATTCAGGCTTACATAAAGCTACATATGCCAAGAATCCTGCTGAAAATAGCGAATGCTGCTGATAAACTTTGATATTACTGAGATCACACACACACACACACTATGAAGTTGGAGAATATTTAGAAAACAGATTAAATATCCTTATGTTGATATGACCTGATGATACAGATATTTCCATGTAACAATTCCTTTCCTATGCCTACATAGACTTCTCCATTATCAATATCTGTCTCCATAGCAGGATATTTACAATACCAAACCCCATAGTTGCCATCAGGATTCATTCTTGCTATGGGTTTAAAGAAATAGCATGATGATGTTGGACCATCATCATGAAAGTATTTTCACTGCCCTAAATAATGAGCTCTTGCAATTTTCCTCGAGATCCTCATTAGCACAGGTTTACCTTTTTACTTGGTGTGAATCATGTCCTACCTACCCTTTGAAGACTCAGGAGTTTGGATCTCTGGTTTCTCCATGTGCTTTCAAGAGTGAATTACTCACTTGTTCTGATTCAGCATAATGTTGATGAACCACAGTAGATGTAGCCACCTACTGAGGGGCATCTCCAACTCCAAGTTTCATTCCTATTTTTAAGCAAATTTGAATCTTGAGAGTGATTTAAGGGCACTCAGGATGTGAATGAGAGTGACATCAGACATGAAAGACATGAGGGACAGGAAATAAAGTTCAGAGACACTCACATGAGCCTGATAGAAGATGACAGGGATGGATGAAGCCAAGAACCTGAAGACCAGAGACGTAGTATATAGCTTAGTAAGAAACTCATTGCACCGTGCAAGACCTAGCATGACTTTTAGTCCAAGATCAAAAGATGTACAATAACAAGGCTTGTCCTCATGCTTGCAGCTCAATGTCCTTTGCATTGAATCTAATCCATTGTAGCTGACAACTGAGCTTGACCATGCCCTTCAATGGCAATAGTCCTTCCTGTAAGTGTGATAGAAAGAAACTTAATGGATATGACAAGAGAATCTAGTTCTCAAAACACCCCAGAGATTTGTTAGAATACACAAAACAGTGGACTGTGAGAGAGATCCAGGATAAAAGAAAGAAAGAAAGAAAGAAAGAAAGAAAGAAAGAAAGAAAGAAAGGAAGAAACACACATCAGTGACTGCCAATCCACCAGAAACATGTTCAGCCTAAAGGAATATAAGAAGTCATGGTACATATGAGTACACCCTGAGAATGGAAGCAGCTACAGAATTAAGAATTTATAGAAATGAACATTCCAGGGATTGAGTGTGCCTTTAAAAGGCAGGTAAACATGTGGGGGGTGGGGGATAGGCTGATTCAAGGCAGACTTGACAAAATGACCCAGAATATACAAAGGACATGGAATGGAAGCCAGCGATCATAAAAGCAGAACAAGGCCAAAAGTGCAACTGAGAAAGAAGAGCAGCACCCATGGGCTGGGGACTCTGTTGGACACAGCACCTGATATGTCAGAGAGAGAGAGAGAGTAAGGTAGTTTCTTTAAACCATGGCTGCTTACAATCTGTTCCAGTCAAGAATGTCTTCCAGAACAAGGATTAGGTTATTTATTTATTTTTGAACAATATAGAAGAAACGAGCTAACTAAACAAGCTAACTAACAGAAAGAGTGTTGACAAGAGTGTGACTAATGAAAACTCTAAAATTTGAGCTCCAAGTTCAGAAGTTAAACTCAGGTGGATAGTAAAAGATTCAGACAGAAATGAATAGAAAGGGGATCTGACTGTGTATGGGGTGACAGGTCAATGTGCACAGTGGCTTAAAGAGTTTAAAGAGCTATAGAAAAAAATTAAATATCTATAATGTAGTATACTTTATAAGGCAATTTAAATGTTTTGACTTTTATAGCTCAAAAGAAAATAACCAATTATAAATAGCCAGTTAAAATTTCTAACACATCATTTAAAAATAACAAAATATTTATCTCCGAGTAAAAAGTAATATGAGAAAGTAATCCATTCACAGAAGATAAGATAGGGGAAAAAGAGAAACTTAGAAAAGAAAAAGGCACATGAAGCCAGTATAAAATAAATCCAAATAAGTTAAATCTAAATGTAAGGCATTATGCTGACTAGATGACACAGGAACAAGCAGAAATGCAAACTCCTGCCAGAAAAGTATGCCAGTTCCACTGAAGGACACACACACACACACACACACAAATAATGGGAATGTGTAAGAAACACATCCAAACCACACAGAGGTAAGATGTTATAAGACAAGCCACCGAGTACTAAGATAAAGCTGACTTTTGGTACAAGAAGTACCACAAGAAATAATATATATACAGAGTCTCAGTGAGCAGGAAAAAATGCAGAGACTCTGCAGTTTTTAGGCACATATCTGGAATCAGTATTCCAAACTGTACAAAACAAAATGACAGAGGAAGAATCTCACAGGACTGTAGTTTGATAGTAACTAATGAAAAAAATCAAGCAGCGTTGTTGGGAAATTTAAGTACTTGTCCCTTAAAGCTCTATTCTCCCCACTCAGATGAAGAACTTCTGTTCAAACAAGGTTGAACAAACAAGGTTGTTTTCAAAACTTTCCGGTGTACAGTGCAGGTGTACCTTGACCTCAGGTCTGGGTGGCTCGTGATTTTCTCTTATGCTTAGCCCATCCCCTGGCTTGGGTATATAAGCCCATTACTCTTTGTTATAAACAGTGGCAGTGGCAAAAGCTTCTTCTTAACTTCTCATGGTGGTCTGTTAAGTGTTTCAGTCCCAGCAAACTCTACCAATCTCGGTCACAGGCCATGTGGGTGCAGCAATTGGAGATCCCACTGAGATTCTTAAAGCGAGGTAAGTGGATGTGGTCGTCCCTTATGCCGGCTGGGGCATATTGGAGTAAATAAATATTAAAATTAAAAAAAAATAAAAGAAAGAGAGAAAGATGGGAAATTCACCTGGAAAGGTTGAATTATAATTTCAATTAAAGTAACTTCTAGAGGAACAGGGAACTGCAGTAAAGACAAAAACTCTTGAAGGCATTTTAAAATCCATTCAATGGGGTAGTCCTTGGTTCATAACAGGTGGAGGCCTGAATTTGCCCTATTGGGTGGAGGTCAGAAGTGACCTGCAGAAATTGCTAGAGAAAGAGGAGCCTGACAGTTTGCCACTCTCTACCTCCTCCTTATGGAGACTGGTAAAGGATGTACTTCTAACAGTTAAGGTCTGCCTGAGACAAGTGATACAGGCTGGTAAAGAGGTTTTAAAAGAGATACAGGAGATGGAGACTCGGCAGTCTTTATGTTCTGAGTTGGAAAGTGAGGAAGATGAGCACAAGAGGGTACCCAAGAAGCCGCTGGGTGCCCGTGCAGATCAGAGAAAGACCGTATCTTCAGGGGAAGACAGAGCCTTTCATAAGGACCCTGGAGCACGGCCCAAGGTGAGGTGCCCTCCTGAAAGCCTCCTATATCCTTCCTTGTCAGATATAGAAAATGAAAGTATTTCAGATCCCGACTCAGAATTGGAGGAAAAACAATTGCTCGCCAAGATAACAGCTCTTAAAAAGGAATTGAGAAAGGCTAGAATTAAAGACTGGACAGAAGGACAGAGGAGTCCCCCTCCATACTCAGAGAAGGGCTTTGGCCATTTTTTAATGAGGGTCACTGTTGCGCTGCCGGCCCCCATACCCATTACATGGCTTTCTGATGATCCAGTGTGGATGGAACAATTGTCCTTACCAGCAGAAAAACTTAAGGTGGCTTACCAACTAGCTCAAGAACAACTGGAGGCAGGGCATGTGATCCCCTCTACCTCCCCCTGGAATTCCCCTATATTTGTGATGAGAAAGGCTTCAGGAAAATGGAGATTGCTCCAGGATTCGAGGGTCATTAATGTAACAATGCAGCCTATGGGAGCTCTTCAGCCGGGCTTGCCCTCACCTGTGGCTATTCCTAAAGATTGACATCTACTTGTTATTGATGTAAAGGATTGCTTCTTTTCCATTCCGCTGCTTTCCCAAGATAGCCCCAGGTTTGCATTTAGCCTTCCTTCGATTAATTTTGGGAACCCACCCTTCGCTTTCAATGGGTGGTGCTCCCCCAGGGAATGGCTAATAGTCCTACAACATGCCAGGCTTATGTGGCTGCCTGCCTGGATCCATTAAGGAGCAAGTTTTCTGATCTTTACATTATCCATTATATGGACGATATTCTGCTGGCAGCGCCTGCTGAGGAGAGATGTCTTGAGGCGTTTGCTAAATTTCAGGAGCTCCTGGAGGCCTGCAGATTAATTTTGGCCCCAGAGAATGTTCAAAAGAAACCTCCTTACACCTATCAGATCCAACAGACCAGCCTCTGGCCTCAAAGGCTCCAAATTGATTGTTCAAATTTAAAAACTTCATGATTGGCAAAAGTTTTTGAGAGATGTTCAATGGATCCACCCCTCCCTTTCCATTAAAACAGGAGAGTTTAGAGCCCTTTATGATATTCTTCCAGAGGATTCAGCTCCAACCTCTCCCAGACAAATTAACCCAAAGGTCAAGGAGGCCATCCAATTGTTATTAAAAAGCATTGAAAAACTTGCCGCCTAGATTATGGACAACCCCTTGTTGTGGTTGTACTTTCCTCTAGTTTTTCACCCACCACTGTTTTTGGCAAAATGGCCCTATATATTGGATTCACTTGTCAGCCTCCCCTAAGAAGGTGGTGTCCCCCTATTATTATGATGTGATATTACAATTGTTATGGAAATCACATAAATTTAGCATCCAAACCTTTGGAAAGCCCCCTGATAAAATCATTCTCCCCTATGACAAGAAAGAGGTTGAACATTTACAGACCACTCATGATGGATGGATGGATGCTCTTTATCACATCTACGGGAGCTAAATTTGATAATCACTATTCAAATAGCCCCTTGCTGTCCTTTTTTAGGCAGCACCTTGTAATTTTTTTTTTCCTATTATAAAGGAGGCCTCCCTTTCAGGGGCATGCACAGTATTTATGGATGGCTCCTCTAAGGGTTTTGCTGTAGTAGTTTCTGGTCAAATGCAAAAGAGGACACCTATAGGGCAAATGTCCACCCAGGCTGCCGAACTGGTTGCTTGCCTAGTGGTATTTCATTTGTTTGATAAAGAACCTTTTAATCTATATAATGATAGCATTTATGTTGCTAATATTGTAAAGCCATTAGAGATTTCTCCATATGTCCTTCCCACTTCTCAAGTTCATTCTCTTCTAGTTAAGCTTCAACATCTTATCTGGCAGCAGATACACCCTGCATTTGTGAGGTATATAGTGCCCATACAGGCCTCCTAGGAACCCTTGCCCAGGGTAATCAACTTGCTGATTGGGGGCTTAACTTGGCCCCCAATAGTCATGTTCACAGAGGAACAACATGCTCACCAAGCTTCATGAGCGGTATCACCTAAATGCACACTCCCTTAAGTTTCATACTAACTGTTCTTTACCTGTTGCCACTCAGATTACATCTTGATGCCCTGATTGCACCCCTTATCATAATTCCCACAATGAGGGGGTGAATCCCTGGGGTCTAAGGGCTAACAATCTTTGGCAAATGGATGTCACCCATCTGCCTCAAGCAGGAAAATTAAAATATATGCATGGATACATATTCTAAGGTGGTTTTGTGTCTCTACACTCTGGAGAAAAGATTAAAGATGTCATCTCTCATTGTTTACAGGCCTTTGCCTACATGGGTGTTCCTAATATCCTAAAAACAGATAATGGCCCTGCATATGCTAGTCATGGTTTTGCGGCCTTCTACAAGGAACATCATATTAATCATTCATTTGGCATCCCACATAACCCTACGGGACAAGCCATCGTGGAAGGCACTCATGCCACCCTTAAACAATATTTTAATAAAATAAAAAAGGGCAAATATAGGACCTCCTCCAATTCTCAATTATCCACTATACTTTATATTTTAAATTTTTTGATTATAGATAAAAAAATAACTTGTCTGCCATGGAGAGACATTGAAACAAACCCTCTCAAACATTGGGATGGGTCAGATGGAAGGACATATTTGCTAGGGTCTGAGGGGCTATTTGTGTTTTTCCCTCAGGAACAGAGAAACCTATTTGGATACCAGAATGACATGTTCACCCGAATCTAGTCCTGCTTTACTGGAATCTCTGGCCCACAGAGGGACAGATAGTTTGGGCCTTGGTGAGGACCCCCTCTGTCCTGATGCCAGTTAGTCAGGAGAGCTCCCTGTTTCCCTCTTTCTTTTCCACCAATCATTCCCTGGGACTACTGGCTTCCAATGTGCTGCTGGAGACTTCATTACTGAGTAATTTGACCTTCCTGACAAAGGGAGCCTTTGCTTCCAGAGGGTGCTTAATGTTTCTCAATTGCCCAATGTTTCATTCTCGGTGTCATGCATAGTTTTGAGTAATGCTTTCATTGCTGATTTTCACCCCATTGCCAGTATGAGCAATTGGTTGGGACTTCGAGAGATCCTATACCCTATAAACTTCCAGTGGGAACAGGGAAATGGTACTATATGGCCCCCTAGACCCAGGCCCCTATGCTGGAAGCTCCCAAAAAATTATGATTTGCATAGGCCCTTGCCTTGGGGACACTGTGCACCACCTTTAATGGGTCCTCTGGGGAGGGAGAATATCTCTATTGTTCTTCCAGAACCTGCTTCCTGAGCAACTGCTGGTTCCCAATGGACACCAGTGCCCTGGTAGTTTGAATTCCTGTCCTCACCCCCATGGTGAGAGAACACCAACATGGGGGGGAGAAGAGATTATCCTCTACCGCCAAGAAGGGACTTTGATATTACTGCTGCCATCATTACCACCACTGCTGTGTCAGCGATTGCTGCCGCCTTTGCAGGGATTGCTGTCGCTCAGTCCGCCACCAATGCAGAGACTGACTCTGCCCACCAGCCCTGAATGCTCATATTCAGTTTGAATTAATTTAAATCAGCAAATTGCCTTACTTCAGGAACAAGTTAGTGTAGCAGGCTCCTGCTTACACTTTTGCCATTCCTCTTGTGTCACCTTGTTTGAAATGCAAATGTCTCTGTAGGGGTCAACTGCCTCAATGCATACTTGGCTGGGCCTTGGAATTCTTTTGTAAACTTTACCAATGTTTTGGCTCACCAGATAGTAGAGGTCTTTAAGACCCAAATTACTCCTATTTCAACAGAGGGCTGGTGGAATGTCATGGCCCAGATCAGAGGTTAGATACAGTGTTGTGGTGGCCCATTGTCTCTAGTGGTCTTGGGGCTGGTAGTGGCCAGGGCAGGGATTCTTGTGCTATGCAAAATCTGACAGACCTTATCACAAAAGGAATAGTTACATAGACCAGTGTTACTCAGTCTGGCCCATGGCTCTCCCAGCAGTCATGAGGTCTGGTTACAGATGCTGCAGAAATGAGGATCACCTATGATGGGCAACTTGTAGGGGAACCTCCCACCTAAGATAGGGGTGGCCAGGTCCCCGGAGGATGGGTAAGGGATGGCACACCCTACACAACCTAAGCCAGGGGTCCCTCATAGAAAATAAAGAAGAGGGAATTGTGGGAATTAAGACTTTGGCTAAGAATTCACTTCCCTCTACTGCCCTCAGGGCAGGCAGCTGTACCACAGGAAAACAAAAAACATGTTTACTAAGGCAAGGTGTTCCTTTGTTTTCCGCAACCTTGGGGTGGCCCCTAAAAATGCCCTAACTGGTCCTTGGAACCTCAGATGACTAACTGCCCCCCTCTGCTCCCTCCTCTTCCATCTGGTACCAGGGTATAAAAGCCAGCCCCCAGAGCAAAATAAAGAAGAGACTTCTTAACATCAAGCAAGAGTCCTGTGTTGTTAATCCCGACACCCTCCACAGATTCTCAGTCCCCAGCCATGCAGGCACGGCACAGCATGTCCTCAAGTACCCAGGATTGAACAACATGACTGATAATGTGGATAACACTTGTTGACTATTATAACCAATGCATGTGGATAACACTTGTTGACTATTATAACCAATGCATGTCAAATACGTACATTACCTTCAAACATGATTGAGCCATTTATTTTGCAGGGTCTCTTTCTTAAATTGTCATCAAACTCAAGATCCTGCATCAATCTCCCCAATGCTGTGATCATATAAATTATGATTGGTTATGAGAATTTCCAATCATCATAATAATAGCATAGATTGTGTTGGTCACAATATATTGACAAACATGTATGTGTATACTTTTTAGTTTTTTAAAATTTAATATTCACAGCAATTCTAAGGGCCTGACACATATACATTCCCATTTTCCATATGAGGAAACAGAGGCACAAAGGACCATATTATTTTGCATAGGAGGAATTCAGCTAATGCCAAAATGTGTAACTACCTTATGGAGAAAAAGTAAGATTGATTGGCAACCATTAACAAGGTCCCTTGAGAGATGGAAAGCTTGTGCTCAGAACTGGAGCAACTGCTGGTATAAATATTCTTCCCAAATTAATACATAGATTTAAAATCTCCTGAACATTGCTGTGGGCTTGCAAAGCTAATTCACCAAAGTTATGCAAGCTAGGAGAGGACTCAGAATAGAGAAATGCTTGTCAAGAAGAGGGTGGGTGATGAGCCAGGTAGCTACTGTGTGACTTCTATAGATGCAACTGCTTGAGATATGATGATAGACACAGGATTCCAATGATCAGTGACTAGAGACAGATGTATACATGCAGAAATGTGATTTATGATGGAGTTGTCATTACATATCAGAAAAAATGCTGACCTTTCACTGGCAGAGCTGAAGGAATATGACAAACACTAAAAATAAATCTGGCTCCCATACTCCAACCATGATAAGAAGTCAAATCTTTGTAAATTAAAGACTAAAGTAAAAGATAATTTTAAAATTTAGAATACAAATAGGTACTACAGTTTTTATTTTAACAGGAAGGATTTCTTAAGCTATATAGATTCATGAACTGTAATACATTTCATATTGTATGTTATTACATTAAATTAAGAACCTCTGCCAGGCTTGGTGACACACACTTTAATCACTGCACTAGTGAGACAGAGCTTCGTGAATTCCAGCCCAGCTTGGTCAATATAGTGAGTTCCAGGACAGTCAGGACTACATAAAGTCTCAGAAAACCAGAAACCTAAAAACAAATCAAAACTGAAAACTTCTGATCATGGATGCCATAAGGAATACAATCTCATAAATTAGGAAATATTTGTCATAAAGTATTGACTGAATAATGAAAATGAATATATATATATATATATATATATATGTATGTATATAATGTGTGTGTGTGTGTGTGTGTGTGTGTGTGTATTGCTGGATTTGCTTTTTCCAGAAATGCACAGTAGCAAATACAGGTGACATCTATACAAAGCAAGTTCTAGATCATCCAGGACATCCAGGATTATCTCAAGATAAAAACAAAAAAAAAAAAAATATAATAGTGAACAAGTGAAAACTCGAGACCTAGTTGAGGTCCTTGTGAAACTGGTGGCACAGTAAGTCAAAGGCCCCCTGCATCCCTGAGGTAACTTGTAGAATGTGGTGTGCTTGCACACAGTGATCTGAGCTGTGTGTGTGAGCCACTCAGAGAGTGAAGGAGAGTAGATATCAGAACACAGGGTACAAGGAAGTGCCAGATTCTACAAGGCATTCTAAAATCACACAGGGGAGGTTATAGAGGAGGAGTTCTAGAATATTTTGAAAGAACTTGAAGGGTATCTTGGGGGAATCCTCCCCACAAATGGAGAAGACAGAGCCAGAAAATGCAGTGATCTTCTGTTCTGTTTTATTGTAAAGATAGTTATTGTCTAAGAAAACTGAGTATTTATTATTTTTTGCATACTTAAATTGGATAATGAATGCTAATTTACTGTAGCTTACATGGTGTAAACAATGTTTTGCAAAGATCTATAAACTCAACAAAACTCCTTAGGAATAAACTTTAAGTATGCCTTAATTTGTGTACACCAGGGACATTATTATTAATTTTTTTCATTTATTTTATATACCAAGCAGCGTTTCCCCTCCCCCTCACACTTCAACCACTCTTCCTTCATGTCTAGTTCAGAGAGGGGCAGGCCTCCCATGGGCTTGAACTAAGCATGGCACAGCAAGTTGAGGCAGAACCAAGCTCCTCCTCCTTGCTTGGAGAGGCATACCACCATGGGGAATAGGTTCACTGAAGCCAGCTCAAGGGCCAGGGCCAGGCCCTGATTCTACTGCTAGGAGTCCCACAAATAGGCCAAGCTATACAACCAAGAACACTATTTTTAAAAACAAAAGATGACGGCAAATGACACATTGTAATGTAGAAGGGGGGAAGGGAAGTCTGTTCATCTGTTTCCACTAAGCCAGGACAAGAATGTTTGTGTGCATAAGACAAGCAAGATTATAGAAGGAATAGAAAACAAAGATGATATTACAAACATGGAAATTCAGAAATCATCTTTTTGTCTTCTTTTCCCCTCTGCCACACACATTCATACATGAGCGTGCACACACACACACACACACACACACACACACACACACACACACACACTGTTTGAGCTTGGCCAGTAGCTACTGGGATCTAGCACCCCTGGAAGCCTCTCCTTCTGAGCTCTCCTGGCTCCAGTGCAGTTTTTGCAAATCACTTCTGCAATAAGCAACAGAGAAAAACTGGATGAAAGTCAACACAGGAAAAGCCAATTTGAGTACTAGGAAATGTTTTTCAATGCTGGGTCTATTAGGTCTTGGAGTAATCTCTACAGGAAGATGTGAAGGCTGTATCAGAGGGAGAGACTTTAAGCTTCAGTAAAAATTTTGGTTTAAGCCATAAGTAAGGCAGATGTTGTCAGCAAATGAAACTAAGGTCTTGAGGACATTACTGGTCCTAACAAGGGATGAAAAGGCACAAAAGAGCATGTCTCCCAGTTCACTGCTGTGTGCTGGAAAGTATAGCTGCAAAGAATCTGTTTGCTTTCCAGGAAAAAAAATCAATTTGATCTTCAAGAATATGGCTTCCTCCAGGGACTGTACATAGGGAAGGATGATTTAGCAGTGAAAAGCAATGGATGCAAGCCTGCTGTAATTAGACTTCATCCAACTGTTCCAAGGTTCTCAATTAAAGAAACCATTCAAGAATGTTTGGAACGTCTACTTGTGAGTGGAAGTTGTGTTAATGAGCACGCAGTAGGTAGGTCTGACCCCTGCAGCTACACTATTCACATCCCAGCTCTGCCCTTCCCAGGTTTTGCCAGCATTGTGCCATTTTCCTTGGTAAGCATAATCCGTTAGAAAGGAAAAGTTTGCTATAGAGAACATACACTGAAGCCACTCAGTGCTGGCAGTCCTTGGAGACTTTCTTCCTTTCACAAAAGCAGAAGATGAAACTGGAGTGCTTTCCTGTGTATTGAGTTTAAAGATACCAGCCATTTTATTGTTCAGAACTGAATCCTTTCATTACAAAACAAAAACAACCAAAAAAAAACCAAAACAAAAAACAAAAAAAGAAAAGAAAAAGGAGAACAAACAAACAAAAGAATAACAGCTCCTTATCCCCAGAAGACACCTTCCATGCATGAGATAATGAACATTTGGAGATTTTAGAAGTACATTTTCCTGTAATCCCAAGAGCTTTTCTGTTTCACTGAACCCAGTACCTATTTTGCAAAATGCATTTGGAGAATTGGCCAAGTTCTTGCTTTCCATGGAAAGTTATTGAAATCCTTCAGTTGTAGAAACAACCTAATGAAAGTTGCCTCTTTAGTCTCCTGCTCAAGCAGACCCTGCTCCCCTCCACGCCCCCCAGCAAATAGCTTGCTTTGTGCTAGATGCTATTTGGGTGGGAGCAGAGAAGTCTTGGGACAACAGAGACACATCCAGAGGCGAACAGGTGCCAAATGCTGGCAGCTGCATAACGACAAACAAGACCACAGTCCTGCTGTTGTGACATGTGATGTCTTGACACCCTTAAACATTTATCAAAGGAGACAAACCATATTGAATGTCAAGTTTGCCAGAATAACTTTGGTCAGCAGTTGGCTATAAAGGAATAATGGCTCATAGCCGCTATCATGTAGGAGGAAAGTTGGTTATCTATCTAAATAATTTTTGCTTATCTTTAACAGTCATCTATTTCTTATTGTGGCCCACCTCTTTTCATTCTAACTACATTCATCTCAATTCTGTGTGCATCACATCTTGATAATGAAAATGGCCCCTCACACATCGGTCTGCTCTGACTTTTGTGTCTCCAGTTTTGTCTTTAATGCATCTACAAAAAAGGGGGCTTCTCTTTGGAATAGCAGTTTGACCTCCATCATTTCTTTCCTACAAATTGAAGTCTAAAATTTAAATTTACCATATGACACAAAAGGTTTTTCCTTATTTGGCCCTCGTACAAGTGCTGGCCTCATTCCATAGTCTTCTCACAGCATAATCTCCAGGTAGACAGACCCATTTGCTGCTCATCAAACTTTCTGTGTTTGTCGGTGCCTTAGATGTTGTTCAAAATTCTATGTGGGTCTTATTGGTGGGCTGGCCTTCCCTGGAGTCAGCCACACCACTTTTCCATCCTATGACTGTAACTGTCCTATAGTGATGTAGCTTTGCTGCCTCCCTGCACCCACATTTACACTGTGAACACCTAAACAGAAGACAGCAGCTCATTTATTTTTAGCTTCCCTGTGCTCAGCATAGACTCTGAAATACCACACTGCAAAAATAAAAGGTTTATTTTCTTACTTGTGTCACTGTGGTTTTCATCCAGCAGAAAGGAAAGAGTCATTTTGAAACTTTTAGGTCCAAAGCTGAATTTAATGTGATATGAGAAATAAAAAGTGTATATACCTTATATTTTAACCCCACTGTTTAGGATTCCCATGATCTGTGATAAGTACAAGACTGTAGACGGCAAGTTTAATCTCTAGCTACCCTGTACATGAAGGACTCACACAAGTTCACGGTGGTAGTCTTCGTATGAAACTTTAAAAACAATGAAAGAATACAGTTAATGTTAGGGTCTTCTATTCTTTATCTTTAGTGATTTATAAGAGCATCACATATTCAGTCAGGACCTTCATTACCCTCAACAGTCCAGCAATAACTCTGCCTCTTAAACACATTCTCCAGAGTCACTTCTACCTTTCAGTTCCCACTGCTGCCACTCCTACTGAAGCTGTCCTGGTTAGACATGACAAAGAGAATGAACACTTTTAAAATACAAAATAGCCATTCAACTAGCACAGACTGGACAAGCGCTGGACAGAAAGACATATAAAGTGGGGAAAACTAAACTCAAAAGGGAAAGGCATTTGTGCCTTGAGAGTCACACAGACCCTCCTCACTCAACTTATCTAAAACCTGAGCATATGAGGAGAGTATTACTGGAAAAGACTTAAAATCATGCTGCAAAGTCAGAATGACAGCTAATGGATTCCAGTCTGATAGCTGGGAAACCAGCATAGGACTAACCCAGATTCCCTGAATGTGGTGTTAGTTGGGAGGACTAGGCAGTCTATGGGGCCTCTGGTAGTGTGATCAGTATTTATCCCTAGTATAGGAATGGACTTTGGGAGAATATCCTACATAAAGGGATACTCTCTCAGCCTAGACACATGGGGGAGGGTCTGGGCCCTGCTCCAAAAGATATGACAGACTTTGAAGAATCCCCATGAAGGCCTCACCTTCCCTGGAAAGCAGAAAGGGGATGAGATGGGGATTGGTGTGTGTGTGGGGGGGCAGGGGAGGACAGGAAGGTGCAGGAACTGGGATTGATATGCAAAGCAAGCTTGTTTGCTTGTTTCAAATTTAAATAAAAATTATATATACATACATGCACTACACATTCCTCTTCGGGGATTGCAAACTGAGAAATTCCTGGATGACAAAGTATAGAACGGGCAGTGGGGGTGGTGTTATTTTACAGGAACAATAATCCAGGTACATTGCTAGGATCTGCCGGCCCCTAGGAGGATGGGGTGGCATGAATACTAAGATTTCTTAGTATTGGTTACTGTCAGCTCATTACAGTGAGAGCTACAGGGCAGCTCTCGGCAGCCCTGAGACATGACATAGGGTTTAGGGGACCCCAAACTGAGTCCAGGAAGAGCTTTCCTATAATTGGAAGAAAGAGCAGTGTGATGTTAGGCCAGCAAGGTGCAGTGGGCCACTGCACAGAAACAAAATGCTATGGAGAGGATGACGACTCAGGAGGCAACTGGATGAGGTCCATCACCACAGTGCATCCTCCAGTCGGTTCTCAGCAGTCTGAGGAAATGAATGAAACACTTGGACAGTGAACTTCAAGACATTATTTTCAGGTGTTCAGGGGAAAGGGAATGACCAGAGAAGGAGGAAATAAGAAGTCTAAATGGGCTTAATTCAAGGTCCTTCTTAAATGTCAAAGCCAAATGAATATGTTTGGCCTTCTGTGACACACTTTCTGTATGCAGCTCAAAGCCCTTGTTTTATGAGCTCTAGTTCCTATTATCCATCCAGTATAGAATTTCTTAAGATTAATTTTATCTTTTCCATAAATATTCTCTGCCACCTGAACTGAATGGAGTGTAACAATGGTTACGTGATGGAATAGTGATACATTTTCTACTCTCCTACCCTTCCTTTTTTATGTAGTTAACATGTATCCATAGATATATTTATATATTTTTATTTTCTTTCACTTATAAGGGATGATATGTAATGTCTGTTTATAAATTATCTACCTTCTGGATGTTATATTTTATTCTTAAATATAATCTCAATTAATCTTATGATATAACACTATTTTTGTACTGATGAGTGTCTCATAAGCATCCAGTTGAGTGCGTTAATTTAGCTCATTCAAAGCTAATTCTAAAAGTAGCTAAATGTATAGTTTCCTAAGTCAGTGGTTCATGTATACCTCTGGTTTATTGGAAAGAAATGTTTTTGAAGGTTTGACTTTGATCATTTCCATTTTAAATTCCATCGTGTCCTTCTGGGGCTAATTCATCCAGAACTGATTCCTCTCTGAACACTTTACCTAAACAATGCTCTGACCTGTATCTGTGCATGAACACATATAAAGTATCTCTAAAATGCCCTAATGTTTCATTTATTGGTTTTGCCACACCTTTCCCCCTCTTCATAGTCTTAACCTTAGCAGATGATGAATTCTCCTTCCAGTAGCTCAGATTCTTAGAGTGTATCTTAGTTTCATTTCAGTTACTGTGGGAGAAACCCACAAAGGCAGCCTGATAGAGAAAGGGTTATACTCCCTCAGTTCCAGGGTATAGTCCCTCAATGTGAGGAGCGCAAGGCACCACATCCCATCCACAATCAAGAGTAGCAATTAATAAATTACCATGCAGTAGTGTTTAGCTCTCTGTCTCCACTTATATTCAACACAGGATCCACAGCTTAGAGAACTGAGCCACCCACAGGGGGAGGGGCTTCTCAGCACAATTAAGGTATTGAAGATAAATTATCATGCTCAAATGCCAACCTAATCTGCATAGCTCCTGAGACTCCATTCCCAGCTTATTCTGGATTGTGTCACATTAGCTTTCACAAAGGGAAGCCATCTCTTTGATTGCCATTGTATAAATTCCTATAAATAGGCTATCAGGAGTCACATGTGCTTCATTTAAAAACTTTGAGGCAGAGGCAGGTGGATCTCTGTGAGTTCAAGGCCAGCCTGGTCTACAGAATGAGATCCAGGACAGATTCAAAAGTTACACAGAGAAATCCTGTCTCAAACAACAACAACAACCCCCCCACCACCAAATTGCCCTACCAACTATCCACATAACCATCACTAAATAATCATCACATTTATCTAGATTAACGCAACTATTTACTGCTATCCTTTTCTAAAACCTTATCAAACTGTTATCCAAATAGAAGTCAAAACAGTACTTGGGATATTTTTTTCAAATAATTATTATTTTAATTTTTATATTATGTGTATTCTGCTTACATGTGTGTACATGTGCCATGGGAGTCAAATACCCTGGAACTGGAGTTACATATGGTTGGGAACCCCCATATGGGGATTGAACTCTGGCCCTTTCAAAAGCAACAAGTACATTTAACTACAAATTCATCTTTCCAGCCCCAAAGTAATAGTTGAAAACAGAAGGGTATCTGAGAGGTGGATCAGTGGGCAAAGGCACCTTATTGAGGTGACCTGATTTTGGGTCCCAGCACCCACATCAAGCAAGCAGCTTACAACTACCTACTACTCCAGCTCCAAGGGTTCCAGAACCTCTGACCTTCCTGGGCCTCTGCATTGATGCATACATGCTCCTCCCAAACATACACACGTGTATAAATATACACACAATTATAAATAATAAAAGACAATCTTAAAACACTTGTAAGAAAATAAAAAAAAAACTAGCTGGATTATACCATACCTCCCTTTAAATACCTTTAACATACCTTTATTGGACTTTGAATAAAGTCCATCAACTATGTGATTGGTGAGGTCCTGAATCACAGTTTGACTTCAGAAAACCATACGCTAATGGAGTCTAGCTTCTTTGTTCCAATAGTGAACCAAGAAGCTCCCTTCTTTGGTCCTTGGCACATAGAACTTGTCTTTGTATAGGTGAGCAGGGACTCTGTGACAAGGCCACTTTGATGTAGCTGCTATTTCCAGACTCCCTTAGACAGCTATCATGTTCTTCAATAGTTCTTGCCTTAGTCTCCTTATATGCAAAATGGGGACAGTTATATATGCTCTCATAAACTGTTGAAACAAATCTCAGGAGAGCTAGTATTAAAACGTGACTGGTGAACTGGAGAGGTAGCTGTTAAGAGAAATTGCTGCCCTTCCAGGGGGCCTGGATTTGGAGTCTAGCACATAGGTTGGGCAACTCAAAATTGCCTATAACTTCAGGTCCAAGGAAGATGGTGCCCTCTTCTTGCCTCCAGTGGTGACAACACACATGTGACACACACTCATACAGACACATATACTCATAAATAACAAAAATAATATATTTTAAAAATGCCATTGAGACTTTGACATGCATTGCTCAGGGTATACAAACTTCTAAGTGATAATATATTTTAATTCAGAACATGAACACTTTTCCATTTTCTGTGTCTATTTTTTTCCTTTGACTGGTATTTTATAGTTGTCAGGGTATAAGTCTCTGACCTTGGTTAAGTTTAGCTGGTAATTTAGTCTCTTTGATGGTGTAGATGAGAGTGTTTTCTTAATTTCCTTCTCAGATCCTTGATTGTATAGAAGTTCAAGTGATATGTGTGTTAGTTTAGTAGCCTGAAACCTTACTGAATATATTGTTGGTATAGCTATGGTGATGCTTTCACCAATATACATGTATTTCTAAACTGACTAAGTTGCCCACAATGAATAGGCACAACTTGCTTGTCCATTGCACTGGTACAGAGTTGTTTAAAAGTCAGCTTTCATGCATGGGTGCCTGATAAGATGACAGTGTGGCTCTTTGCTCAGCTTCCAGAGTGGTCTTCAGTGACCTCTCTGCAGTTGTTTTAAAGGATTTTCCAGTACTTCTTCCCAACATCTACCATCACTTAAAATGTCTTACTTAAGAAATACTGTTTTCTTCTCCTTTTGCATTCAAAGAGCAGTGCTGATGGCTTTCCATTTTTAGTCTCTAGTCTGAGCTAGATGTACAATCAATATTTGCTGAGCAGCAGGCCAAGTCACAGGCTCTGATTCACACCTCAGTGGTCACAGTTCTCCAACTTCAGTGAACTACACCATCCTCAGCTGTATCTGTTTCCTCCTGTTTCCTAGGTATTTCTATGTAGATGTTTCCAGTTTTCAAACTGTCCACAAGCAGACTTGTAAATATGCTTCCTTTCTAGAGTTTCATCTGTCACAGGCAAGGTATCTTTCACTAAGTGTGAAGTCTAAAAGCCATTCAGGATTACTAAATTATAACATTTAACTGACTTTACATGTTATGTGACACCACAATGCCATGTATATTATTTAAATATTGTTATTATCTTCTTTTCTCAGGTAAGAAACTTGAGGCTCAAAAGGAGTTACACAACACTAAACTATAGAATATGACTTGAACCTACTTGTGGTTGATTGTAAATCTACCCGGACATATCTTTTCTCTTGGCAAAATGATATTAAATTAGATATTTAGTTTGAGGGAGTAAATTTCTAAAGGCATGCCATGAAAATCAATGACCTGCCATTCATAAATGATGATAAATGAGGTCTTAATGAAAGGCATTTATTTCATATGGTTGGAATGTAAGCAAAATAATGTAGGTGTTAGAAAATATAGAATCCCTTTTGTAGGATTGATCTATTACCAGTCAGGTTATTGGTCACATTGAATTAGTTTATTAGGAGGTCTAAATCGTGTTGCTACTTTATCCATACAATCAACATTGCTAAGCAAAGCAGGGACAAAGGCAATTTCTATACAATGGAAAGCAATCCCTGAGAGCATATGTGGTTTCATCAGCTTTCTGCAAATATAAAGAACACAGCCTAACTATGGAGTGGCCAAGATGTTCTGATGTTTATGGTTGCCTCCTTCAGAGAGGCAGAGAGCAAAGATGGCTAACTGCTCAGTGTTAGCACTGGTAGGTACTGTAGTTCTATGAGATTGTTTCCATGTTCTGTACTGGAGTGGTTCCTCAACTATTGTAAGGCTGAGACCCTTTACTACAGTTCCTCATGCTGTGGTAACCCCCAACCATAAAAAAATTTTTGTTGCTACCTTCATCACTGTAATTTGCTAGTGTTATGAATTGTAAATATCTGTGTTTTCCAATGGTTTGATTCCAAAAGTGTCCTGACCTACAGGTTGAAAACTGATGCTATACTGTGCTTCATTGCCCAAGATGGCTTTACAAAACAAAACAAAACAAAACAAAAAGAAAGCAAAAGAAAAACCCCAAAGCATCGCATTTGAAAAATGTAGAGCTTTAAGTGAACAGACAGCAGTAGATGCTGCAAACAGCTGTCCTCAGGGTCCTGCTGGCAGGAGAGGGACAGACGCTTGAAAACAATTTTGCTTTCTTTAGAGGATGAGATTTGATTATATTTTCTGCGCATTAAAAAGGAGACTCAATTTGTTCCTAAAGAAAAACACTTAGTGGGCCCTCTATTTAGGGAGTCAGGTTTTCTTTTGAAAATTTCAGTTAAATTGCCCCTTTATTCTTAAGGCATATTTGCAACTTTTGCCAAAAGGATTCACAACTGTGTTTATTTGGCAGATGTCCACAGACAAGTCAAAGGAAGGAAGGAAAAAAATCCTTTAATGATTATGAACTTCCTGGCTTTGAAAAGATTCAACAGCTGTCAGGAGCTCCTCTGGTTACTCACAAATACTTGGAAGCACAGTATCCCTCCAAAGTCTGTTTGTGCTTTAGACCCCTATCAGAAGAAACCACAGTTTGAAGGATGCATTCATTTCAGTTTGTTTTATAAAAGGAAAGATACACAGTCTTGACAATTACACTCAAAGAAATGCACTCAGTCACATGCCAGTGGGGAACTGAAATAAAGGAATGACAACAATGTGCCTCTGTTACATTTGATATTATAAAAGTGTTTAACACAGAAACACCTTCTCACCCAATATCTGTCCTTGATCCTATTAAGGTCAACATTGAGCTACATGGGATTCAAGACTCTTTGATCAAGCAATTCAGAGAAGCATCTGTTTACTTTTAACTACTCATTTTTCAGCTTGTCAAGAGGTCTACTTGAGTCCTCTCCTGTCCAAATTCATACTTACATGTTTGTTCAGTCTCAAGTCTTGATTTCTGTAGCCTACCTACCAAACAGCCTTTTGCATTTGAAAGGCAAGTTCCCTTCACCTTATAGTTTTTCTTTTAAAAGCACATGCTTTAGTCTTCAAAAAGCAGGCTACAATCCTTATAACCACACAGAGGTCACATATAAAGTAAGGGATTATGGAGAAAGAGGATCTCCCAAAGGAGAATGGAATAATTATTGTTGTATAGATCGAGAGGAATAGAATGGGAGGATTAAACTGAGGAGGGGAGGGAAGGGTAAAAGAGGGAGTTCAGGGAGGGACAGCTAAAACTAAGGGCCATTTGAAGGGTCCTATAGAAGCCCAATATAGTAGAAGTTTCTTAAAATATATACATATATGAGAGAAATCTAAATGGAATCACAAATAATGGAAAAGAGGAAGCAATAACTAGACATATCCTGCCGCCAAATGAAATACATGTTGCAAATAAGTTATATCTAATTGAGTTGTTAGTCAAAGGGGCCCCACAAAATCCCCAAACAACCAAGGCTACTGTCTTAGGCTATTGGATGCTTCTACCAAACCAACTGTAAGGCCTATTGTTGAAAACAACATTTATATATCTCATTGAACACGGAGAAGTTGAACTGGTGCCGTGCCTAATTAGGACCTTGACCCTTACTGACTAATGTTGATAGTACTGCAAAGCACTCTGCATGCTACAAGAGGAGATAAACACTAACCTAGGCAGAAATCCCTAAATCTGCAATGGTGACCTTCTGGCAAGATAGTCTGTTGTAGCCAGGCAGTGGTGGCACATGCCTTTAATACCAGCACTTGGGGGGCAGAAGCAGGCACATCTCTGCGAGTTTTAGACCAACCTGGTCTACAGAGTGAGTTCCAGGACATCCAAAGCTAAAGGTAGAAACCAAAACAAAATAAAGATAATTCTGTTGCAATAGTGGCACAACCATTGTGGGAGTAACAATTATTATCTGAAAGGATTTAAGGCCTATTCCATGAGATGGAACCCATGTCAGATACTATTTGGGTGGCCAAGAACCTGAGACTAGATGGGCCATAAGTCTAGGAGACAGCCAAATACCACTGCTTTGCTAAAGGAACGTAGTATTAAAATGACTCCTCATGGCCCATAGATCAGTGTCTCAGCAGTCATCTGCTAAGCTTCTTCCTGTAGTAGATGGAAGGAACTACAAAGACTCCCAAGTGGACAATGTTCAGAGTATCAGAGACCTTGGAACAATCAGTTGTAAATGGGATGTCTCCATCAAATCCCTCCCTGCTCAGGGTTTAGGGAACTCTAGAAGAGATGGCAGAAAGATTACAAGAACCGGTGTGGAAGAAACGATGCCTCCTAGATACAACAGGACTCGTATGCTTATGAACTCACAGAGACTGTGGCAGCATGCACAGAGCCTACACAGGTCCAAACCAGGTGGGGATCACAGAAAAGGAGTAGACACATGACCCCATGCCTAGCCCAGAAGCTATCTCCAACTGATAACTGCTAGTAGAGAAAAAAATAGTTATTGCCAACAGTCTCACTGGGAATACACAATCCACACATAAGGGAAGGTCCCGTGTTCAGCAGTAGAGAGCCAATGCAAAATGAACTCAATGGTATTTTCTGTCACTTAATACTCTGTATTGTCCCACCACACACACTTCAGGTCTTTGTCTTATATATTATAGTTTCAGATTTTGTGTTTAATAGGATTTCTCTGTGTGTGAATACATATGTCTTTGTGTCTATATATATTTCATATGCTTTGGGGAGGTCTCTTTTTTTCTGTTTGTTTGGCTAGTTGGTTTTTATCTTATTTCTTATGTTCATTTCTTTTCTAATGTGAAACAAAAAGAAAAGGGGAATCTTGGGAAGAGGGGGAGTCATAATTAGAATATACTATATGAAAAAAATCTATTTTCAATAAAAATACTTTAAAATGTAAGCTTTGATTGCTCTGTCCTAAATTTTTTCCCACATTCTATTGGGTGGGACTTTGTCTTTAAAAACTGCAGTCTCCTGAACTGGAGAGATGGGTCAGCCTTTAAAGGCTAGGGTAACAACCAAAAATATAAAAATATGGTCTTTTCACTCTGGGAGGGGTGTATAGAAATCAATGACTTCTGAAAAACAAATAGAAATATGAAAAGTAAATGTCTGTGGGGGTGGGGCTGAGGGACAGTCACATGAAACCACAGGCAGGGTCACAAAAGGGCTGTGCAACTTGAACTTTGGCTATTGAGAAATTCTTCTGCAGAACTCTAGCTTACAACATGGGTTAAATGGCAAACAGTGGCTTATGTGAATTACACCAACACCAAATACAAACACACTGCTGTAAGTGTGCCATCTTCAGTCATGAGGCTTTGTCATGGATAGCTTTGTGCTATCATGGAATATTTCTTGTTGCATTTCAAATAGCACTACCCAGTGTTTCATCTATTCACTTCTTTATGGTCACTGACATCCTTCTTCAAGGGTTTAAAGCAAGCTAAAAAAAGCTGTTTGCTCAGTTATCAATCACCCTCTTATCTGACTAAGAGGCAGTCATGGGCTTGTGAGTGTTTGTGTTATAATTTTGATGTTTAATGAAATACTCAACAACAATTTCAGAGTTCAAGTAGGAAAATATGACCATATTTTCCTTCATAGTTTGAAGAAAAAATTACTTCTGAAAAAAATAAACAAAGACATCTAAAGAATTGTACCTTTTTTGTGTAATTATGATTTTTAATTGAAAATAGATTATTCTCTCATACAATCCCTATAAAGATTTATAGCTTTGATTTGTTTGCTTGCAAGTATATTTAAGATTAGTCATACAAATCATTCTAGCATGTACTTCACACATGGAAGAAAGATGCAGAAGACAAGGTCCTTCCTGCTGACAGGGGTCAGAGATTTAAGGAAACTCAATGTGAGGGTAAAGCGTAATCATGCACTCCAGCAAGTGGAAGAGAGTATAGAAGCAAGAAGTCAAGATGCAGGGCTGCTTCAGCTGTGGTTTGTTGAATATTTAATAGTGCAAGAATACTTTACTCTTTATCTTCCTATTTCTATCTCTGCTGCATGGAAGGTATTTAGATGCAGAGAATTGAGACCAGAACAGAGGACAAGTACTGTCCCGGTCAAAGGGAAACAGCTATAACAATGATCAAGGACAACAGTTTTCTTGATGAATGATAGGCAGTGTGTGTACATGTTCATAGCATCCCAAGTTGTGCTGGGTTAGTAAGAGGTGAACACAAGAAGGGAATAGGAAGACCCTTTGTGTGCCATGGACTTTACCTTTCATAACAAAAGGCTTGTAGTTTTCAAAGTGGAACATTTGATAATTCACAAAGCTGCAACTAAAGCAATATGCACCTTTTTGGGGTATCAGTTTGTGGAAGTGGGGGTTGGGATGGAAATAAAATGCTACTGATAATGATGTAAAACTTGTAATTATATAAAACAACAATGTGTCTACTGTAAATTTCACACCACTGTAAAAACAATAAATAAATTTGAAAATAAATTTGAAAACATACATGGAATTGTTATTGAGGCTTTACACACAGATGCTAGCCTACCACCTCATGGTCTTCATTATGCCTCTAGCAAACAGCACTGAGCAGTGCTGCAAGAAATAAAGGGGCTGGAAGGAGAGTCCTCAGCAACATGGCATGATGGATGGCATGGTAAAATATACACAAAGCAGGAAGAGAGGAAGCTAGTGGGATGCCTGCAAAGATACTCCAGGCAGAACTGAGGTACCTTCCTGACTATAGAGGGCAAGGCAGGAAGAAATCAGAGCCACAATCAAGTCTCTGGTGTGGGCGACCCTACCTATAAAGTATGGTACGTCCTTCCATTGATATCTGTTAACTGGCTGAGAGTTGTTATAAGTAGGCACTGTGAAGGCAAAATTTTCCCTTTTCTTGGAGTGAAGAAACAGTCTTTGAAGTCAATGAACTATAACAGGTTATTCTTGAGGAAACATAGAAGGCAAATGTAGTCCAGGCTATAGAGAACTTATCTGACCTGATAGAGGGAGAGCTTCTTGCCTGTTGACATGACCTCTTAAAAAGGAAGAAGGTAAAGGTCTTTACTCTCTTGGGTGGTGAAGACTAGGTCAGGTGTCATGAATGAGGGTGTGATTTCCAGCTTTCCAAGGTCATGGGTGCAGTGAATTCTCACTACAAGATTTATTTTAATGGCTAGAGACCTTGAAATACCCAACTGGGAGTCTTAGGTAAAATCAATAAATAGTGGGTACCCAGTGACAGAGCTGTGCTGTTGAAGGAATCACTAAATAACAACACCAGGTAGGTAAGCAGATTAGGGAAGGAAAAAAGCTTCATCTGGCAGCAACCCCTGGTTTCATCTGAAAACCCTTCACAGTTTGAAAATGTGAGTCCATTGTTATTCATCCCAGGACTTTAGTTAGTGACGCATTATGGATTCATATTTCCATGTACAGCTAATATGGAAGTAGGTACATGAAAATATTATCTATAATGTTAATCCCACTAGCTACCCTGATAGGAATGTGTTACTTTCATAAACTTAATATTTAATTCAAGAACCATTAAAATTTAATCTTAAGTGTTAGTTAACACAGATTTTCTACACACTTTGGAGAACCACATAATGTTTCATATACACATATACTGTATAATACTCAAATAAGGGCAAATTTATTTCCTTGGATATTTTATTCTTGTGATGAAAACATTCAAAATGGTTTCTTCTAGGTTCTTGAACTATGCCACAAATAGCAGATAAAAGAGAAAGAAAGGCACTGACTATTAGGAAGACCACTCTTAATATCTCTTGTGAAAATATAACCGAATCTAACATTTTGAAAACATTCTTTTTAATATATAGTTTTCTGAAGAGAAAGCTAATAATCTACACTAATATGCAAATTTTAGTTCTGAAAAACTTTTTCCCATGAACACAATTCAGAAACATAGGTAAAGGTTTATGCATTAAGTAGGTAAAAAACAAATACCCAACACAATAGTATAATCATAGTAATAAGAAGATCATTACAGAAGAAGGACACACATATAAGATGCTATGACTGTCCCAGGCAGTACAAGGGTAGATGATAATACTAACAGTTTATATTTGAGGCCTCTACTGGATACAAGGCATTTAGTATATATAATCTTTGGTTAATGACACACCCTTTGTTTGAATAAACTACACTATATGTCATTACTTAATACACAGTAAACACTGCTAATCAAACACAAGCCAGGATCTTTATCAGTGGTTTGTGCTTTCCGGGGGGTGGAGGGGGGAAGTAAGGAACTACTATTCTCAGCCAAATCACATTGCCTTGAGGGTTCCAAATATTCACTTTTAAAGACAATATAGTAGGGTAGGGAAAAAAAAAACCCTAAATTTATTTTCTATAGTTTTTAGTTAAAAATCCAAGTGTTGTATGTAAATAAACATTTTTGTTTGATAATCCCTATAGACTATACCAACCATTGGAAATTAGCAAATGTATGTGAGTTATGCATAAATTTTCTCTGAACCTAAAGCTCAAATCAGAGGTACTATGTACAGAAATGCTGTTTATTCCCCATTGATGGGGTACTGGGCTCAGAATGTGTGCTCATGTAAGTGGCATTAAAATTTTACAGGGTATTCTCTATACCATATAAGTTGACCTCTATATATATAAATGCACATAGGGTATTTTCTATACCATATAAGTTTACCTCTATATCTGTAGAGGTATGGACTGATATGTTGATGTCAAAATACTGTAAAGCTTGAAAAGACTAGACCATGCATTTGTTTTGTGTTGCTAATAGCAGCCACAGGTGGCTTCTGAGAAGCCAGTGATGAATAATGAGTCCATAGCCAACCCTGTCAGCCCTGAGAAACTCACATGTAGGACACTGGGGTTCAAGACATTAGCCCCAAGGTCCATCTAAGAAATGGAGTTAAAGCCAGGCCCACACTGCTTGTTACTTCCCCTTTACAGATCCTATGTTGTCTGAAAGGAACACTGGAATCCTGACATACTTGATACATATTAGAGAAGGCAGTTTTCATTTATCCACTATTGGGAAAGTGGAGTGTACAAGAAGTCAATGGGGAAAAAAAGTGATAGGCAAATATTCAACTCAAACACAACCTTTCACAGATGCATTTAATGAATACAAGGCAATCTTCTACACGAGTATGTGAGTGTCTTTAAACACAAAGAGAATGTCAGTACTTAGATATCACTTAAACAGGCAATGTATAGAATCTTCATTTTCTAGCTAGATTCCTAGTGCAGTGCACGTGTCCATGGTTACCTTGTTGAATAACTAACTTGGAAGGTTCAATTTGCTTTCACTGTTTGCTTTTCAAATAAGGCTGAGTGCTGTTATAATCAGTGAGGTGAGACATAGATTTACTTCATGTTTGTTTTATAAAATAATGTAACCCAATCAACAGCAATACTAATCTAATTTTATTATGCAAGAAAGCTTAAAGAATCACAATAACATTGATGACTCCTCAACCTGTGGCCTCATTTTATAATCATGCTCCAAGAAGACTTTGTCTTGCTCCTAATAGGCCCTAACAATTTAGAAAAATAATTCACTTTAATAAACATGGGTGTTAAAATTAAAAGTATCTGACTTCTGCATGTAATATTAAAATTGTGTTATGCATGAGTCTAAACCATCAGCCTTAATTAAAGCTTTACAGATGTGAAAATTAAAACAACCTTACAAGGTATTGGTCAATTAGGATATATCTGAATGTGACAGATGGTATATTCATACTTGCCCTGAAATATTAGTCATATTCCAGGACTATTCAGAAGAAGCCAGGACATGGGGTTCTAGTGGCACTAGGCCATTGTCCTGTCTCATCTGTATGAACTCAAACATCTATTTGCAGAGCCTACTCTTTTAAAAGTTTCATGACAAACCATCTTTCTTGTGAAGATGGTAACAAAAATTCTTCAGTTATCATCTGGCAAAGAACATATACTTAATTATGCTTACTTTGTTAGATTAGCTGAAGCAAAGATTTTCACGTATTTCAAATTGCTGGTCCCATTCATTCTTCTCCTTCACCTAGACTCATGGTTCTGTGAAGGACTATTCTGGTGATATAAGGTTCTAGAGACTGGGAACTGGGACTGGAGAAGCCCTGTTGCTGAGAACCAAGGTCTCTTCTCAGTACCCACATGGTGGCCCATGACCATAGAGAACTAATTTCAGGGCATTGTATACATCTTCTGATCTCCGAGGGCTTCTATATACTAGTGGAGCACATCCACACACTCAGGTACACACACACACACACATAGCATAAAAATAAAACTAATATTAAATAGAATCACCAGAACTCTCAAGACAAAATACAACCATATGATGCATGCCTGTAATTGTAGAGCTCAGAGTTGAAGCAGGAGAATTAGAAATTTGAGGCCACCATTTGCTAGACTGAGACCTTGTCTCACAAAACAACAGACCAAAAAATAAATGCACATGGCTGGAACTCAGGGCAGGAAAAAAAATTCAAGAGTGGAAACTGAATACAGAATAAGGAGCCCAAGCTCATATAGGAGAGATGACTTCTAAGTGACAAGGATGTTGTAGGTTGCTTCTGAGGGAATGATGTTTGCTTCCTAATTGCATCAATAGTAGAGACTTACCAGAAGGGTAGTCTAGGAATGAATAATCGCACAAGCAAGGTCAACTTCAGGCTTCTACATGGAGGTGCACATACTTGCATGCACATGAAACCCCACATGTGTTCCATAAGTATAACTCAGACATCTCAGATATACATACATACATACACTCACTCATACATACATGTGGGAAATTTTTGAAATGTATACAGAGTATGAGTTTTGTGACTTTATGTAATGATGGCTATATTTTTTAACTGTGTTTTAATTTTACATCATTTTTTATCTCCTCCTTAGAAATACCCACTGGATCAGAGCTGATACAAGTATCATAACAAATGACCCAAAGAACAAACACCTGCTGGGAAGGGAGAAAATATTCTTGTCACTTCCTGGTGGCCCAGTTTCCCTTAAATGTCCTCATACAGACAGAAGAGGGGGAGAGGGTCTAAACTCCCCAGAAGCTAGGCCATACAGACAGCTATGGGCCTTCAGTGTCCTCATTTATTCTATCATAATGTATTTACCGAGGCTCTACTATGACACAGATGAAGTTCAGTTTTCACCTAGAAAAACACTTAGTGCACTACACAGTGCACTGGGAAGAATTTTCTCTGAGGCAACTATTCAAATCATGAAGCTGTCTAGAAGTAAAACTAGTATCTAGTAAATGATAATCCTGGTGTGTGTGTGTGTGTGTGTGTGTGTGTGTGTGTGTGTGTGTGTGTGTGGTTGTGTGTGTGTGTTTGTGTGTTTAAGGAAATTCTGCATTCTTCATAGCTATTGTTTAGTATTCTGCATATATCCAGCACCAAGAATGGCATCTTGTAAAATGACACCCAGTGGAAACATTTCCTTTCACTTTGTATTGCCAAGGGAATATAATTAATATGCTAAATGCTTATTCTTAATTTTAGACACTGGCTAGAGTATTTTACCTATCAGACATTTGGTCTCTCTTTTCCATGTTTTATTTCAGTTCAATGAATTTCAAAATTCCCCTTCTATTTTATAATTGTTACAGGGAGAGGACTTAATTCAGATGTATGTATGCTGCTTCTCCTTGATCATGGGCAGTGGGGAGTATTTGTCATTTCAATTAGCATAGCTAAATTATAAACACCTGAAGGTCCTAAAATGTTGATTAAAATTTCCCTTGTATTCCAATGAGATGTGTTGTATTGCTAAAATTTTAGTTATTTCTGACTCTTCCACCATCCCTGACTTTTGAGATTTAAAGATAAATCCTACAAAACCAAAATACAACAAAAGAACAACAAAACCCAGCTTCCTCCTTGTAGGAGGCAGAGGCAAACACATCTTTATTAGGAGTTAGACAGAGAGTGGTATATTTCTTGGAGGCTTTTCCTTTAAATTATTTCTGGTGGAGGTTGGATTTGAGACCTGCTTCTGACTTGCTAAGGGCTATTTATGATTTATTTCAACCTTGGCTGGCTCTAAGGGGAAAAAAATGAACATCAAAAATAGAGAAGCCCTGTCCTCTGTGGTACTCTGTCAGGGAGCACCCGAACTCTTTAGTACAATGTTTAAATTTGGTACTTTTCTTCCACCCCTCAAAAAATAAAATTAAAATCATATATCTTTTTTAATTAGAGAACAAGTGCCATCATTTTTTATAGAGAGTAAATTTCAAGCTGCAAATCTTTTGATGTAGACTTGTCCCCTGAGACATTCCAAAGTACAGTAGGGCAGTAGGGGAATTTTAAGCCCAGGCAAAGTAGCAGTAGGTCATGGTGAGGTGTGGGTGTCATTAAAGTTTCATAGAGATCCATAACATACTAGAGCCACCATAATGTTGACACATGGTCTATAACATCCCCAAAGAAACAGTCACTGTCTTGGCTCTAAGGGACAATGGTCATCTATCAATTTTAATGATCTGCTGGTTTAAAATACTCTATATATGTGTTTATAAAATAGTTAGACGAGTTCTATTCTAATGGGTCAATAATTCATGGACTAAGAGACATAGTACTTAGAAGAGACATAATCAGCTCTAGGTCTGAGTCAGTCATAAGTCGGCCTATAAAAACATGACTAAATACTTGCATGGTCTACATTTGAGCAAGCACAGAATGCAACATATAGAACCGGATGCTGCTTGCAAAGAGTGAATCTATTATCATATTAAGGGATGGCAGCTGTTATGTTTCTGTAGATTTCATCCTATCTCTCTCTCTCTTTTTTTTTTAAGGCAGGAGGAAAAAAAATACTACATTGCGAATTGTTAGACAGCTGCCAGGTAAGATGTGAGTACACAGATATATAGACACAGCCTCAGTGCTGCTTCATGTTATACAGACTCCAGCACTACCCAGGTGCAAGCCACCTCTCTCTCTCCACTGGCTTCCTTGCTGAATCTTTTGCTCCTCCGCTGCCATGCCCATCCTGCTGCAGGGGTCAGCACAAAGGGCCTGCTCTGCTCCAACAACTCCATCTCAGAATCAAAGGCCAAGGCCACTAGAGACAATACCTTCTCACTTTGCCCCACCTCCTCCCACTCAAGTGTAGCCTTCAGCTGGAGCAATAGCCTTTTTGATTCTTTCTGTTTCTTAAGCTCCCAACTGTAAGTCTTGTGGTGGTTTGACTGAAAAAATGTTCCCTATAGTCTTGGTTTGGGCATTGCAACACCTGGTCTCCAGTTGGTGCCACTGTTTGGGGAGGCTTAGGATGTGTACCCTTAGGAAATGTGTCCCTGGGGACGGGCTTTGAGAGTTTAAGGAACTCTGCCATTCCCAGGCCACTCTCTGTCTCTCAGCTTCCAGCCTACAATTTAGGGTGTGAGGTCTCAGTGTCTGCTCCAGCCACCATCCTGTCACTCCATTGTCGTGCCAAGGACTATTATCCCTCTGAATTTACAAGCTCAAACAAGCCCTGCCTTCTCTAAGTCGCCTTGATTGTGATATTTTAGCATGCCAATATAAAAGAAGCTAATACAAATCCCCTTGGGCCTTTGACTTGCCTTTCCCACTTTCCAGAAAGTTTCTTCCATGCATCTCCATCTTTCCTTTCCCCTGAATATCTCACGAGAAAGTAACTCCCTGACCACTATGTATAATGTAGGAACAATTTGTCCCAATCACATGATTCTCCCTCCTGAGTGACCCACTTTTACTGTTCTCCACTACCCCTCCCATCCTTCACTAGAAAGCACATGCATGTGTTCCTTGTCCACATCTCTTCCCTAGAAATTAAGCTGTACCAGGACAGGAGGGCAGGAGCATCACCACCAAGTTTACACTTAGCTGTGCTGAGTCCCTCGGTACAAATGAAGATGTGAAAGTACATGCAAGTATGTATGTGTGGGGACTTCGGGTTTCTTTGATGTATGCCTGTTTAGAAAGAGAATAAACAATACTCTTGTTCTGAACTGGAGTTGTCTCTGGGACCACAGGATGCTTGGCAAATGCTGCTCAATCCTGGTGGTTATATCCATCTCAATCTCAGATGAAACTCCAGAGCAATTTAGTTCATCTCAGCTAGTCACATAAACACACTCCCCTGTCCCCCATCAGCTCTCTGGCCCAGCAGTAACTGCAGAAAAGATGAATACAAGGTTAGCATTTCTAGATCCCCCCCCCTCAAGCTGTGTTCAGGACAGGCTCTGCTGATGGCAGTGGATGGACTAGACTTTATAATCTAACCTTATGTGCCATAAGGGCTGCTGTGTGCCACTTCTGTGTGTTACCATAGCAAACTGAAGAGTTCTGGGTAGAACAATTGTTTTCTGGTAGATTGGGTGACATCCTTCAAGCATTTGCCAGTGTCTCCTTCCTGATCTGTAATGATGTATGATGTTCTCATGTGCATGTGTTCTCACAGATGAAAACTCATAGTAAATTCATAAGAACATTCTGTGTTTGCTTTGTCTTTTCTGAGACAGGGTCTCTATGTGTAGCCCTGGCTATCCAGTAACTCACTATGTAGACCAGGATGGCCTTGAAACCAGAGATCTGCTTGCTTCTGCCTCCTAGGTGCTGGGATTTAAGGTGTGTACTACCATCACCAGGAGCCATAAGATACTTTATTTCAATAATTCAGAAAGGTACCTTTAGCAACAAAAATTAATTACAATGGTGGTGTGATTAGTTGAGACAGGCTATGGACAGCTTGTCTGAATGTTTAACAATGTCACTGTCTTGATAGTGGCATCTACTCAAGACACTGACTACAATGAGTAGTCCCAATTGGCCTTACAGAACTGGAAGGAAATCTGTCTGCATTATGGTATTTCAATGACATATTGACTAATTAAAAGTCTCTTTGCTGTTAACATGCTTAGCTTCCTCCCAGGCCTACCCAAAACATTGGTCTATACAATAACACTATAAGACACAAACTAAGTAAAAAGTTGAAGTCATGTAGGCCATTCCAACTCCTAAACGCAATATGGATTAACTGAGAAACAATTTATGCTAAATTATTTGAATAGGTGACTCAATGCTGTCATTTTTTTCATGTTTATATGAAATGTAATTGAAGTTTTAGTACATGCCTATATGTGAACAAGTTTCTAAAATTGTTTTAAGGAACAGCAGGAAGTAAAAATTTAACACAAGCAACAATGACAAAAGTCAGATACTAGGTGTTGGTGCACATCTTTCAGAACCCCAGGTGCAGGGAAATAATGACTTCCATAACCACTACTGATGACTTTTACAGAGGAAAGATTTCAAATAAACGTCTGTTTGCTTTAGGTGAGCTTCACTGAGCTGGACTTATTTGATTTCAGATCCTCCTAAGGGAAGAGATTTCAGGATTTCCTGCTTGTAAAATGGAACGAACACTTCGCTGAACTTGTATGACATCATCTGAGGCATTAAAGGGCAGATAATCATGGGTACTTTGCCTGTTTGCCAGCATCTTCCTCTCTTCAATCTACTGCATTTCCAAATGTCAAAGTATACTAAATCCAAGATTTACAGACTGCAGAAGTAAAGAAATACCAGCATAAACCCTCTAGCTTTTGTGAAATGTTTTTAAATAATCATAAGATGAGCTTTGTGAAGTGTTTTACAGACTGCACATGGAGTGCCTTATATTCCACGTGATGACTGTTTAACAGTATAACCACCGCTGAATAGTTTGCCCCTTCCCTAAAACAGTCATGAAACCACTCTTTCCAATTCACACCTGAATCAAAATACAGAGAAAATAGCTTTGAGAAAGAGAATATAATTAATTAAATGTAGTTAACTAACTAATGCCAGACTACACAAGGAAAACAACAATTTCCTTCCTAAACTCCAGAAATTCACTTATGTTAAAAAGGGTAAATGTAGTTGCCATTAAATTATATGTATATATACATAAACACATGCACATATATGTACACACAAAAAAACAATAAAGTTGTAAGCAAATAGTTTTCAAGCTGATACTACAGCAGATATTTTGCAATACCCTTAAAAATATGGAAGATAAATAACTAATGCCAAACTATTTCAAAGATCTTATTCTAGGCAGACAGCAGACATACTATTTCTGAGACTAAATGAACTTCTTTGTTATGCAAAACCCCTCAACCATAAGTTCATGAAGAAACATGAAAGGAAATGGTCTTGCCTCATATTCGAAGTCTTCTGCTCTGTCTGCATCAGCGGGCAGGCTGGAAACACACTCATTATCTTCATAAAATCCATGCCCCATTGCATGAAGAGAATGGCAGCTGTGGGAAATGCAGCAGCAAAACAGAAATGGATCATAAGGATTGCTCTCATGATTAAAATGGAGTTTAGAATCTCACCTTAGACTTTTTAGCTTTGCACAAAAATCTAATTGCTTCAATTGAAGCACTTGCTTTTCTTTTTTCCCTTTTGGTAAAGCCTCTCACTGCCCTATTTCTGAAGGCTAAAGGGAAAGCTCTGAATTCTAGTTCCATTTTGCAATGACACCAATGTCAATTTTCCCATGGTCCATGGTGCTCCATGTACTCTGACTTGCTTCCATTCCACTGAGTGTGACAATAGCTGCATAAGCATATTCCATTTAGAATTGCAACCAACTATGGTGCAAGACCCAAGGTCCAAACTGGTTGTTCATGGCATTTTCAAAAGCACTTGTTTTTCAGACCATAAAATAAACCCTCATTACCAGGTAGTGGTAGTGCACGCCTTTAATCCCAGCACTCGGGAAGCAGAGGCAGGTGGATCTCTGTGAGTTCGAGAGCAGTCAGGTCTAAAAGAGCTAGTTCCAGGACAGCCTCCAAAGCCATAGAAAACCCTGTCTCAAAAACTATATATATATATATGTGTGTGTGTGTGTGTGTGTGTGTGTGTGTGTGTGTGTTTGTATGCCTACATTGATGTTTCTCAAGATTACACCCCACTTTTCTCTCTCATTGACCCAACCCTCCCTTTTGATAAATGGCATGTTCACAAATAGTAAAAACATTCCTGGTGACAGCTCTCTGCCATTGTGGACATTGTCCAGTAAGTTCAACTGTCATAGACCATCTTTTGTCTAAAATGCTGAGGCTTATGTCAATGTCCTCTTATAAGGCCAGATTAAATTCTCATCTGTATCTTTTTACTATGGCTAGGGCTGCTGGGCTACTAAAGCTAAGCGATGTGAGAACAACTAGCAAAAGCAGTACAAGGCAGAATCCTGGCTACTTGTCTCCTGGATAGATACATTCCCCCTTCCCAGAAAACAAGGGGAAGGTAACAACTCTTTGTCTGGGGAATTGATGTGTTCCTTTTGCCCTATCAGCTTGTAAGAAGGGAACACCATCATAAGAAAGACCTTAATCATTTTACAAACATTTCCCAAGCGCCTTTTAGATGCCAGGCTCTGTGCCAAGGGCTAGAAATATGCTCATATACAAATCTAATTCTTGCTCTATTCAATGAGGAAAACAGTAGAGTGGCAATTTTAGTATAAGGAAATAATTAAAAGGAAAATATGGACACTGTGGTAGCACAGCTGATAGCTGCAGGAAGTAGGGGAAGCATTTCTCCACACCACTCAAGGAATGTCAGTCTGCACCCAGATTAGAAGCCAGAATATGGAACTTCCTTGCTATGTTATCTTGGCCAAACACCTGCACATGGGTCTCCTCATCTGCAACATGGGGATGGTAATAATATAGTCACTCTGTTCCAAAGCTGCTGTGAGGACGCAAGGAGTCATGTAAAACACCTGGACTATTACCTGAAATGTGTTAGACAGTAAAAGCTAACTTTCTGCTCATACACAAAAGCATGTTCTGCCAGGCTACTGTGTGTAGGGATGTATTCATGAATTTCACATGTTTGTTTACTTACTGTTCATTCCCACTGAAGAATATAAATACTAGGGATTACTGGCTTTATAGCTGCTCATCATTTCATTGTTTGTACCTGGTACAATGCCTGATACAAGAGTTACTCATTGTGTAGTAGCAGAATAAACACAGACACACAAATACACCACAGCCTATGCCCTCTTGCAAGCAGAAGCCTCAAGAGGTAGTTTCAAAAACTTGCTTGTATATTAAAATTGCTTTGAGGAATGTTTGAAAAATTGTTGTTGCTCAAGTCCACTCCAAAATTTCTTAATTAATTCGCTAGAGAGAAGACCGCTGCTGCGCTTCTGTTCTTTAGGGTTCCCAGGCGAGCCCACTATGTACCTGTGGCTCACTGAAACAGGCTGTGGAAAGTAACTAATAGGCTGGGACAATAATGTGGGTATTTTTACAAAATAGAAGCTGAGAGAGACAGAACAGTGAAAACGCAGCCTGAAGGGACCATTGCTCTTAGGAAGCAAACTCTGGACAATGTGTGAAAATCAGTTAACACAGAGAACAAAATGTATGGGGCAAAAAACAGACAGGCGACAGCATTTAAATAAAATACCCACCTTTAAATTTTGTAAGATTGGGAGGAAAATTCCTTTAATTTGCTGCTGTTGTGTTTACTCTGTGAAAACTAGGGCCCTTTGTTTGCATCTCAATATATCTGGTAATTGGTTTCTTTGGAGAATTGTAGTTGAGTTAAATCAGTGTCCCAGATTCTTTAGTAAAGGAAGGACAAGCAAGGGACAAAGAGGTGACTGTCAGAGGAGAACATGGTGCCAGCATGTCACTTTCACCTGAGTCTTAATGAGGCTCTTTTGGCAGCTTGGGTGAGAAAAGTTAGTTCTCTGAGCCTTGAAGGGTAGAAAGAGGAAGGCTAGCAAAGGAAAACCTGGCTTTTCACTGTGCCTTGGAAAGTCCATAGTGCATCTAACTGTGTGGCCAGGGAGGACAGCAGCAGAGACAGCTGAGAGCACACTGTGGGGAGACACTTCTGAGCTGGGAGCCTGTCCCTTGCACTGTCAACTTCCGAGGTGTCTGGCTCATTCTAGTGCCTGCTTTAAATGGCGAACAAACCCGGCTTTAAGATAAAGGTGAGAAAGAGAGATACCTGTCTGAAAGCAGGAATGGACAGGTGTCTGGCACTGGAGGGGTGAGGGGTCGCAGCTTGGCTAAGGCCATGATGTGTTCAAACGTGATGTCCGTCTGTGTACTGGCGTTCATGAGCTGGACTTCTGGGACCATGCCATACATCGGTCTGCTGAGGGGAGTCCGCCTTAACACCTGCACCACAATGGGCTCCTTGGCAGTTCGAAAGGCTTCCACTGCCTCCTCATGGGTGGCCTTTGACAGATCCTTGCCATTGACCTATGAAGACACAAGGGCAGTATGCAACTTAAAGAATGGAAGTCTTCCAGGACAGACTGACCAGTGCACGTATGAGTTGTTTGAAGGAATATTTAATCAGACATTGACATTTGGTGAACTATCTGCCAACATAAGGAAACAACAAATCGAGGAAAAAAAAAAACACTTATAATTTTATGAAGTACCGGAGTTGGTTAATAAAACACCATTGGAAATCAGAAAATGTCAGTCAAAATCTTCAGCTATGTAGAAACACTGCATATGTATGCACACAACATTTAAAATATTGTTAATCTTTTGTGACATTTTTAGCACTAAAGATACATCTGAAATTTACTTTTTCAGGACACTGTCCAATTTCCTTATATCCCTCTTTATTCAAGACCATGTTATTGAATGCATGCATAGCAGAAAACCATAATAGTTCAACATGAGCCAATAGCATCAACATCACCAAAAAGGTTGTGAACTTGTGAACGTGAAGAGCTCCTGAATCTACCCCAGACCTGCTGAGTCAGAATTAGCATTTTTATAAGATCCCAAATGACTCAGACATGCTTGAAATGAACACTATTCTAAATACCTTTGAGAGAGGACACTACACCCCTCAGGATCCACACCACACCTCTCAGGATCCTTGCCCATTTTGGCACCTAACTCTTTAAGATTAATTTCAGACAAAAAAGATGGGTGAAGTTCTCATCCTGTCTCCCTTACAATCTGCCAACAGTGACAGACCATTTGCAACTCTAAGAGCCAGTAATATCCCCTGGTGTTTGTAGAGCCCAAACTTTCTACACAGTTCTTTCCCAACTGCTCTTAAATGGTGTCAAACTATTGCCCTCAAATAGGTCCTGATAACATACTTTGTTAGTGGAGAATACAGAATAATGTGAAATTAATTAACTGTGGCTTTTTCAAATGTGAAGATATATTTAGTAGCAAAATACTGTCCCAAATACCCTAAATGGTGTCATTCCTAGACATCTATCTGAGCCACTGGTTTGTTGGTGAAGCTGTGGCCACTGCCTTGAGCTGACAAACTCTTAAAGAGCCTTAAGTGTCTAACAAAGGAAGGCATGCTGGTTGAGGAACAATTGCTGACATTCAAATGAGCACATTCTCTCTCCTGCAGTAGTCAAAGAAAGTGTGTCTGCTGCTCAGAACAAGTATGGGGCAACTGGTAAATGATACGATCCCAGGTGAAAGCATCATGCCATATAGGGACAAGTTTAATGACCAAGGATAGCTAATTTGTTCAATGGACCCTGAAAGAGTTGATGTGCCCTAAAAAAATGAGCAGTTAAGTTTCCACACAAGGAAAATATGTCCCAGTACCATTGCTGGGTCACTAGGGAGATTCAGATGGAGATTTCACTGGCACTTAGCGATATACACACGTCCACCAACCTGCACATTCACATTCTGACTCTTATCTCTGTGTACCTAACTTGGAAAAGGACCCTAAGGTTTTGTTGATAGCACCTTGGAGTGTTTGACTTGGGCGTATTGGATATATGCACAATGGACATCTAAGTACACAGAAATCATTCCTTGAGCTTGCTCTGGATGACTGTGCCCCAGGGCCAGAGCGCCACCACTATCTCCCTTGAATAGATAATCATAAATCGAGGTCAGAATGCAGGAGGACAACCCCACTCCATGATGAACATTGTCATCCTCCATGTAATCCATTATGGTCAGTATTTATGCATTTTGGATTATGAGGATGAGCAAGTGGCAATGAGAAGACAACTCATTTCCATCTTTTATCCTTAAGTTTAGCAAACTCTTTCTTGCTGTGTTTCATACCATTTCCATCTGAATGAACTCCCAGTGTGTTCCTTCCTATTTACCTTCTCCTGCAACTGTGTTGTTGTGTTACCTTTATGCGGGCCTTGCATCAAAAACAACCTCTATCTGATAGTGATGGGGAAAAGTACTGCATCCCTGGGAAGGAGCTTCAAGCAATGTCTAACCAAAGGGCAAATGTGTGGTCAGGCTTTCCTCAGTCACAGGTTGGAGTCTACTGGTGCATAAAGTGTGTCTGTCAGCAAGCTATTGACAGACAATGCCATTAATCTAGGTATCTTGCCTATGTATTAACCTAATTTTATGTTCAGTATTCATATTTGTTTCAGTGACCTTCAAAGAAAAAATGACTTTAATAATTGAGTTTCCACAGACCGTAGAGTGGACCAGACTAGGAACCTTGCTGCTGAAACTCGTGAAAGAAAACAATTGAGAACATGCTGAACTTTTGATCTACAAAGAGACAATATCTATAAATGGTCCATTGAAGCTAGCTGAAACCTCTGCAGAGAAACAGGAAGGAAGGCTGAGAACCGGAGCCATTCAGGAAGCCTTCCTCAGTGGCTACCATACCAACCTGCCTAGGAAACTGCCCTGGAGGGAGCAGTACAGTTGGGAAAGAAGGGCTTGCTGTTCCTTATACACCAGATCTGCAGAACTAGAAGAAGGCATGGTAGAGGCCAGGGGCCCTACCACCTCATAGAGCCTACCAGAAACAGGAGGATCTGAGAACCTTACCCTTCAACTCAGCACTGCTCTACCAGCATGCAATCTTTTTATTTCTCATGTTTTTCTGCTTACATTCCACTCTTGCATGCATATGTCACAATGGTTTTGCTCTTGTTTTTATATTCCTTGGGGTTTTGTGATCCTCGTCTGTGTTTCTCCACCTCGTTCATTATAAGCCATTCTTTATTACACTTTTTAGCCCATCTCATATCCCCCAATTCCTATTTCTTTCTTTGCTGCTGTTTTCCAATCCTTCCCCTTTACTTCCCATTGGTCATTTTCTGAAACAGTATCCCAACTTTCCCTTCCTTGCTACTGTACAAAGTTGATCTAAGACTTAATCCTTATCCTTACACACACTACTTTCTCATACTCATAATCTACACACACTACTTTCTCATACTCATAATCTTATTAACTAAAATCTGGATATACTCCGTATTATCACTGATTATTTGTCTTCCAACAGTTATTTGATGGGAGATGTCATTCTGTATATGTTTCTCATACTGGTTAATAATAAAGCACTGTTGGCCAATAGGAAAGGAAGATAGGAGGGACTAGGAGACAAGGAGGAAATAGGAAGTAGGAAGGAGGAGTCAAGATGGAGAGTCTGAAGAAAGCAGTATGCCGCCGGCTCCCCGGTAAGAGAAATACATAGAGCAGCAGAAATGGGTTAATAATTAAGGCAGAGCTAGCCGATAAGAAACAAGTAACCGGGCCAACAGTATTGTATCAAATACAGAGTCTCTGTGTATTATTTGGCGGCATGGCGGTGGGACAAGACCGGGAGGCGGCAGGCAGAAAAACAGTACACGTTACAAATGGCGCCCAACGTGGGGCTCGAACCCACGACCCTGAGATTAAGAGTCTCATGCTCTACCGACTGAGCTAGCCGGGCCCCCTGAAACAGAGTCGCTGGTGATCCAACGTTCAAAACAGCTTAAACAAGGCAGCCTTGCAGACTACAGTCAGGATTTCTGCATCTTCTTAGAATCCCTCATGACAGCGCCCCCTATCAGCAGGAAGTAGTTTGGAAAGAACGACGCCCAAATTCCCAAATATTTATAAATGTTTGTTTTCATTTAAATGGATTTGGTTATAAATGGTTAATGATCACAGCCAATTCTTTTTAAAGGTAAAAAGGGAATTATGGTATAGATATGAATACTTTGTTTTGGAAGGGATTTTCATTTATTGATACAATTTAAGGTCAATTTTGTCATATGTATATTTCTCCTCTTGTTTGTATAGCTCATTTAGAAATGTAATGTATAATTTAGTACAGATTTTAGATAGTTACCTATAATATTAAAAACTTATAGCTAGGTGAGTTAGGTTTTCTAGATATATAGAGATGTATTTGAGATAGATAGGAATTCTTCAAATCTTTCAAAGACCTACAGAATATGGCATTTAAAATGGTTTAGGGTTTTTCTCGACAATGAGACATAAATGCTCCTGGTAACACCACCTGCATCAAAAAGGAAGATGAAGATGGACATTGAAGAAACTCGTGATGGAGTTTACTTCCAATATGGCAAGACTAGCCATTTGGACAAAGATACTGCTCTTGTCTGGAATGTTTGACTTTATGCTGTATAAACTGGACATGCAGGACCCACAGAAAAGTGACTGCTGATTCAAGATGGACATTGCTACAGAGTTCTGCTTCATGGAAGAGTCTGTCAGACAGTATGCAGGACACAGAGAAAAGTGACTGACAAACTGCCAAGAAGACAGTTTAAAGTTTCCTGCTTTGCTGAAGAGTCTGCCAGACACACTATGGCCTATGGGCTGAAGATGGAAGATTACAAAAGAACTTCGGGTGACCAGGCAGTGAGTTGTCTCTGTCATTTGTAGAGTTTATATATTATCCTTCTGTGGTCTTTGAAAGAGTTGAAGACAAATAGTTATGGTTATAGTTTTCCTTAGTTAGGTTTAAAGATAAGTTACATATAGGACTTTAGATTCACAAATATAGGATAGATGATAGAATAGTTTCTTTTAGTCTTGCTAAATGTTAATGGACTAAATATTGTTAACTGTGATTCTTATTGGATAACTGTTATGTGATATATTTTGCTATGTTAAGGTTAAAACCCTTCTTTTTATTTAGACAGAAAAGAGGAGATGATGGGAGATGTCATTCTGTATATGTTTCTCATACTGGTTAATAATAAAGCACTGTTGGCCAATAGGAAAGGAAGATAGGAGGGACTAGGAGACAAGGAGGAAATAGGAAGTAGGAAGGAGGAGTCAAGATGGAGAGTCTGAAGAAAGCAGTATGCCGCCGGCTCCCCGGTAAGAGAAATACATAGAGCAGCAGAAATGGGTTAATAATTAAGGCAGAGCTAGCCGATAAGAAACAAGTAACCGGGCCAACAGTATTGTATCAAATACAGAGTCTCTGTGTATTATTTGGCGGCATGGCGGTGGGACAAGACCGGGAGGCGGCAGGCAGAAAAACAGTACACGTTACAGTTATTGAAGTCAAAAGGGTCATTGTTATTAATTGATTGGTATGATATTTGAATAGTTGTGGTGTCACGTGGAATTGCTCTCTGAGTTAATATTGTACTTAGGGAATAATCCAGAGATTGTACCATGCACCCTGGGCTCCTGAAATAAGGAATTATTTTCTGAACAATGCATTCAACTTTACTACATTCAAATATTATTTGACAATTGCAAATACTTCAACTGAAATAAATGTAGTTGATACAAAAAAACTAAACCAATCAATGAAATAATATGTGTAACCCTTCCCCCAAAACTAACACAATATAACTCCTATAAAAAAGTTATTAGTATGAGTTCAATGAAAACCTAGAAAACTCAAAATAATGATTATAAGTATGTTCAAAGAAGTGAGCAAAGAGCTTAATGAAATAATGCAGAATAGGGATGATATGAAAGAGGAATTCAACAAAAAAGACAGAAATATTGGAGAAAATTAAGTTTGAAATACTGGCAATAAAAATCACAGTAATTCAAATTAAAACAGGTTAATGAGTGGAACTAGAAAAAAAATATCATTCTAAGTGATGTATCCCAGACCCAGAGAGACTAACACAGTATATACTCACTCATAAGTAGATATTAGATGTAAAGCAAATGATAACCAGGGTACAATCCACAGCCCCAAAGAAGCTAGGTAATAAGAGGGACCCTAAGAGAGACACATGAATCTCACCATGAAGAGGAAATAGATGAGATCTCCTGGGTAAACTGGAGGTGGGGGATGGGAACATGAGGGATCAGGATGATCTAGTTGAGGGTGGGATAGAGGGAAGAGTAATGAAAGAGATAGAGGGTGCCATTATGGGTTTAGGGAGAAGCCTGGTGCCAGGAAACTCCCAGGAACCCACAGGATGACTGCAGCTAAGACTCCTACCAAAAGTGGAGAGGGTGCATGAATTGGCTTTCCCCTGTAATCAGATTAGTGACTACCCTAATTGTCATTATAGAACCTTCATCTAGTACCTGGTGGAAGCAAATGCAGAGATCCACAGCCAAGCACAGGGCTGAGCCCTGGGAGTCTAGTAGAAAAGAGGGTGGGGGATTATATGAGCAAGGGAAGCAAGATTATGATGGGAAAATCCACAGAGACCTCTGACAGGACTTCACAGACTCTGGACAGACAGCTAAGGAGCCAGCGTGGGACCAGCATAGGCCCTCTTCATCTGTGTGACAGTTGTGTAGCTTGATCTTTTGTGGAGTCCCTAGCAATGGGACCAGGACCTTTTCCTGATGCATGAGCTGGCTCTTTGGAACTTATTCCCCATGGTAGATGCCTTGTTTAGCCTTGATACAGGGGGGAGGAACCTGGTCCAGTCTCAACTTGATATGACATGCTTTGTTGATTCCCAAGGGAGACCTTACTCCTTCTGAATGGAGACTGAGGAGAATTAGATGGGGGGGGGGGTGTAGAAAGGAGGTGAGGGGAGGGAACTGGAGAAGAGGAAGAAGGAGAAACTGTGTTTGGTATATAAAACAAAAAGAAACTCTCCAAAATCTCATTACTGGAATACATTAAAGAGAGGACAGAATATTGAAGCTTGAATATGTGGTAGAAGAAATTGAATAATCTAATAAGGACAAAGATATAATAATGGTAGTAAGGTATCTGTGAGCATTCCAGTCAAGTAACACTGTAACACTCTGAAAAGAACAAACCTGAGTTTATTAGACATAGAAGTGTAATCTTGTTCTAAAGGCATAAGGAAACAGATCATTCCCCAGAGTGAAGAAAAGAGGTACTAATCTAAATACAGGAGACATTAGGAAACAAACAAGAAAAACCAAAACACAATCTACCATTAAGTGATACCTAAACAGAACAAAAATAGGTTCTTGAAATCAGCCAGAGAGAAATGCTATGATACATTGTGCTGGCTAGGTTTTGGTCAATGACACAGTCTAGAGTTACACGAGAACATAGATTCTCAAGTAAATGCATCCATAACATGGGGATGTAGGCAAATCTATGTACACTTTCTTAGTGACTAATACATGAGGGTTCATCCCATTTTGGGTGGTGCCAACCCTGGGTAGGTGGTCCTAGCATATATAAGAAAGCAGACTAAACAAACCAGTAGGCAGCACTCCTCTATAGGCTCTGCATCAGCTCGCGCCTCTAGGTTCCCACAGAGGACCCAGGTTCAGTTCCTAGCACCCACATGGCAGATCATAATCAACTGTAACTCCAGTTCCAGAGGGTCTAACATAGTCTTTTGGCCTCCAGGGGTGTGATATTCACATGGGGAGGAAAAAACATCAATGGTCTTGCCCACAGGTAGATGCCACATGACTCAATACCGACCTTCTAGTAAGAATGTGCCTAATGGTACCTTCTGATTGAGTTTGAAGCCTGTTCCTTAGGAGAGTATTTATGTATGAAACTGTACAACTGTAAACCTGATAAAGTCTATGTTTGACGGGTCATAGTCCCTGGGAAGAAATATACTATTTTACTGCTGACTGGCCATGGTTGTCAAACTGCCATCTAAATATTTAAATTTGGGCCCATAGACCTGGGCTGTCCTCAATCTTGCTTAGAGAGGCTTCTTTTAATAGTGAACACTAATTAATATAGAGGAACATAACTCCTCAAAGTGCTGAGAATAAATGCCTATGAGTGCTTAGCTATAAATACCAACCCTACATCCAGGAAGAAGGGACATAAAGAATGTCAGATCTAGGAGAGGGAAGGAGCCATGCAAAATGCTGTCTGTCCTGGATAAGACATGGCCATTGCATTCACAAACTGAAGCAGCTGTACTTGCTTACCAGCATAGGAGTTTTTCAAGGTCAAGTCAATCACAATTCCAGCATGGATAGAGGAGGGGCTCAGGACCCACCCCTAGCTAGGAAGCAATTGGCATTTCATGGCTATTGGGAAGAGAGAGTCAGTTTTCCTTGGGGATGTGGTCACAGGTAAGCTTCCAAAGCCCTAGTGGATGCATGTCTGCATACAGACTCAGTGTGTTAAAAACGAAAATGAAGGTGTAAAGTTGTGAAGGGATGTGTTATGGGGATTCCAGGGAAGTTGGATAGTGGCAAAGTGGGTATCGATATAATGGAAAGTACAACTCTTAGTTGTATAAAACTCTCTAAAAATTAAATATATTAAAAATTGGCTTCTTTCCATAATCATTCCATGTGTACCTATGTGCTAAGGTTAATTTCAACAATTTTAGTCTGAATAATAAAATCTTCAGAAACATAAAATTTACTGAAAAGTATTTTAGGTTGTAAAAATACCCACTAGTTCTCATGGCAACATTCAGTGTATGCCAATATTAACATTTATACAGTAAGATCGGTTACTGTTTTTTCTATGACCTATACACCTATTCATTCACAATTGTGGCATTTATATGCAAATTTAATTCTTTGCTCTAAGAACAGTCCAATATAATCTTTAAAAAGGACAGTCAATGAAATATCAAATCTCTTACTTCCCCGTTGGGTAGTGTTCTTTTCTGTCACTTACCATATGCCTGACCTCTATTTTCATAAGTCATTTAATATCTCTCAAAGTAAGGAGTTCTCTGACCTTTAAAGGCTCCGATGCCCCATGTGAGCTCCTAGAAAATGCAAAGACTACCAATACTAAACACATTTTTTCACTTCACTTGGAGTTCATCAACATATTGTTAGCCTTCCAAAAGGTCACAATTTTATAAATTATGGCTTTCACAACAGAAGAATAGATAAATTAGGATTTTTCTGACAGTTGTCTTGCTCAGTTATCTGCAGGTAGGGCAAGGATAGATGAATTAGGATTTTTCTGACAGTTGTCTTGCTCAGTTATCTGCAGGTAGGGCTAGGAGGAACACTATTGGAGGAATATCTAACATTAACTCTGTGGTGAAATTGTGCAGCAAATCAGTAATAATAATTAGTTATATGACTAGTTTTTAAAGTAGGGAGGGTTTTTTGTTTTTGTTTGTTTGTTTGTTTTTTTAGCCATCAGGAGTTTGGTGTTTCATGAATCCTGCCCTTATGATTTTGAAATATCGTCATGTCCTCTTCCCCCTTTCTTTTCAGATCCTTCTATAGTTCAATCTTAAATGTGGTTTTGTATGGACAATACTCAGTGCTTGTTTGTTTTGTAATTTAGGACAGGAGGTAGAGGAGCCCTCTATAAAAGGTATCTACCTGAGTATAACATTAACTCTGACATGCAGTATAAACATGGCAATCTTTCATTGCTAGAAATAGGAAAACTGTTTTTGGGAAGACAAAAGGGACAGAGAGGCTTGGGAACAAAACTGATGAAAAGGTGTGAATTTTAAAATATTCCAAGTCACAGGTCAGAGCTAAAAGTCTTCAAGCAATAGAGGTTACAGTTTGAATCAAGCATGCTATAGAAAAGAGAACTTCTGTAAAGGAATTTGAGATGGAGTGAGTGAGAAATCAAGAGCCATAAAGCAAATTATACAAATGCATCTGTCACTATAATAGCTAGAATTTTGATAAGGGTATCTCGAGCATACCACAGTTCTGTTTCAAAGAAGTAATTTCATTTCAATTACAACACAACCACCAACATTGGCTTAGTTCACATTGGATAACAGGCTGACCATCTCAGAGAGTGAAGACTGTGACCTGAAAAGGTATATAAGCCACTTGGATTCAAGGTAAGTGGGAAAGCCTACACATCATAAAAAAGAAAAAATAGGGTACCAGAAAGGCCAAGGCAAAGAGGAGGGAGAGATGCCAAGCATAAAGTTTCAGGACAAATAGAAGCATGGAGCTATCTTTATGCACACAAAATAGTTGAATGGGGCTATCATCAAGAAGACGAGATAGTTGGACAGGGGTATGCACATGTAGCTTAAATAATGGCACAGAATTATCCACAGGTGGACTAGATACTAGCATGGGGTTATGTGATGGCGGGGGGATATACTCAGGAAAGCTAAATTGGATGCTGGATATGAGTGAATAGTCTTAACTGAATCAAGTATATATTCTGATTACCCAAATGAGCACATACGATGGGATGCTAATGTCTGATTGCATGAAGTTCTTCCCCCAGTCAGTTCTACATTGATAAATAGTTCTAAGATTATAAATCTGAGTGATGGCTTGTAATAAACATACCTAAGGTTTTAAATATATGAAATATGTGTCATGTTTTAAAAAGTTATTATTTTTTTCTTTATATTGGTGGCGCAGTCTTAAGTGGATAAAAATAAAAATCACTTTCCATCAGCCTGTGCAAACAATGTGTGAATTCATTTGTTGTGGCAGATGGACTAATTAATCCACAGCAACCTGTGAATTTAAGGAAAGGAGGCAGCTTTTCATATATAAACTATATTATGGTAACATTTGACAGACCTGCTGTTTAATACTCACCTACAGTTTTGGATGCATGGCAAAAACTAGCTACTTGTGTCATTTCCCAGGGGCCAGTTGTCTCCATTTGGATACAAGCTGCTTCTCTGACTTTTCCTCCACATCCAGCCACATACACAATTCTCTTGAACACCCAGGGAAACAGTTTGCTCCCTAGTTTTGAGTTCAAATAAGTTGCCAGTTGAGTGGCCAGTTCTAGAATTAGCTATCTGGGGCTGATCAGAGTTTTTACTCCTCCTTACCTCTTAAGAAAAATAAAGGTTTCTAAGCATCTATATCTTCCAAGAGAGAATAAATGTAAGACTACTTAATAAGCTGCATGTGGTAACAGTGTTTGATGCCAGCACTTGGAAGGCAGAGGCAGGTGGCTCTCTGTAAGTATGAGACAAACCTGGTATACATAACATGTTCCAAGACAGCCAGGGTTACATAGAAAGATCCTGTCTCAACAATTAAAAAAAATAAGGGAAGTATGGATACCAAGGGTTATGTGCAGCTATGACCCAATTTCAGATCGAAAATATAAATGGATAGAGTGTTATAATTCTGTTTGGACATGATGCTTCATCTGGTTAACTTATGGGGCCCTTCTACATTTGTTCCTAACTGGTGCTCATTAATTTTGCCTGAGGCTCAAAAGTGAAAGTACTTATTTTTCTGATATTAAACTCTCTACTTGCTAACTGGAGAGATGCTACAAATCATGCTGCAGTGATGTGCCACAGAAATGGGAAGTGATTCTCCAACTCCTATTAAAATGGTTGGTATCAAAATAATTCAAAATAACTTGAAACCTCCATTTATTAAAATACTATGGCATAATTATCAAATTAGTTTGAAATAATTTCAGCATGTACTGTTTTCCATTTTCCAAACTTTAGTATGTTGGTTCCATGAGAACTCCTCTTACTAAAGTTGAGTGCAAATTCCTGACACTGTTCTGTCCACTGATTTGGGTCCTTTGTGTGCAGAAAAGAGTAATGGTGTGTTGGCAGCAGACTCTCTGTCAACAGTTGAGGGTCTGCTGAATGCTCTGGACTTGTATGCTACCCCAAATACACACCATTGCCTAAGTTATAACTTGTGACAGTTTTGGGTCCTCTCTTGCTAAGTGCTTTGTATAGCACTGTGGTAGTTGGAATAGAATGACCCCCACAGGCTCATATGTTTGAATGTTTGGTCATTAGGGAGTGGCACCACTTGGCAGAGTTTAGGAGATATGGCCTTTTTGGAGTAGGTGTGGCCCTGTTTGAGGAATTGTGTCACTGGGGATGGGCTTTGGGGCTTCAAAAGCTCAAATCAGGCCCAGTGGCTCTCTCTTCTTCCTGCTACTGCAGATCCTGATGTAGAACTCTCAACTTCTTCCCTAGCACCATGTCTGCCTACACTCCATCACACTTCCTGACATGATGAGAACAGGACTAAACCCCTGAAACTGTAAGCCAGCTCCAATTAAATGTTTTTGTTTGTAAATTTGCCATGGTCATGATGTCTTTTCACAGTAATAGAACACTACATATCAACAGCCTAACAAAACCGAGTAAGCTAAAAGAAATGATACATGTAATCATATTGAAGACTTCCAACAATATTGACACACTTTAACAGATTATGATTCAGGAAGCTGAAGCAGGAAGGTTGCAGGTTCTAGTTTGGCTTATGCTACCTAGTAAGACCTGGTCTCAAAACTCTGCAAGGGGGTGGGGGTGAGGGAGTCATAACATCACAACAATGGTCCAGCCTGCTGCTCCATGACCTACCCAGGGTTCACTCTGACAGAATTTCTTCTATATAACCAATGCTCACTTTTTTCTTTCATTTTCACATGTAAAGAATCTTTTGTGATCTTTTCAAAACTGCCCATCAATCAGGCCATAAGCATGCTGCCAAAACCTCTTACGGCCACACCTTTCACAACTGTTTTTTCCTTTGTTTTGTTTTTCTTTGCCTTATGTTTGAATCAATCATTTCTTCTGTCCTTTTCTTATCTAGTTGCCAAGCTCCATGTAGCCACATTTGGGATTTAACACATTCTGAGTCCTATACATGGCCTCTGGAAGCATCCCTCTTCCTATATGTGGCTGTCTCCCCAATGATAAGGAGACATTCTTTTTCCTGTGTAGCTTTTAGGTTGCCAGTGCTTGCTATGATTTTGCTCATATCTCTGGCTCACCTTCCAGGTCTATAGATAAAAAGGACTTTTGTCTGAGCATCTCACTATTCCTATCACCTTCTCCAAGTCTGTCAGATAATATGGGGCACACGATAAAAATGGATTGCACATTCCTAAGCTGTAAGTAGATACTGAAAGAACTCACTACCCCCCAAAAAATGTATTTCACAACCGATATGTTTTTCCACAGTGAAATATATACTAAAATCACATTATAACACATAAATATGTACAAGTATTCTTTATCAATTAAAAATCAAACAGATAGACTTCCTTTTATTGCTCTTCCCTAGTTTTTCTTTTTCTTCCTTCATTTGCCAACATCTCTTCACTTTTTCCTACCACTAAATCTTCCATTTAATTATTTATGCCTTGTGAGTCTCTCCAAAATTCTGCCCAAGATAAGTAGCTCCTATCACCTGGCCATAGTGACTCCATTAGGAGTCAAGTCAAGCCTATTTACTACTAGTAGTCAACCTTTATGACCTATTGTGAGGAATCTAAGGCCAATGTTAACCAATGTCAAAATTTGGGAATGTAAGAGAATGATACTTGACAATTCTTTGTGTGCTTCTTAGAACTTTTTCTTTAAAAAATTCAAACATGTATATAATATATTGAGAGCATGTACCCCCAACACCTTCCCTTCCAACTTCCTCCTGGGTTTGTGTCTTTTTTTTAGAAACAATAAACTGAGTTTAATTATTGTTGCTCGTATGTGTATGGCTCTAAGGCTATCCACTGGGGCACAGAATCTACCAAGGATAAGCCTGCTACAGCCTGTGGCAGCACACACCTTTAATCCCAGCACTCAGGAGGAAGAGGCAGTTGGATCTCCATGAGTACAAGGCCAGACTGGTCTATCTACAGAGCTAGTTCAAAGACATCCAGTCCAGGGTTATGTAAAGAAACACACTGTCTTGAAAAACAAAAAAACAAACATAACTGCTAAAGAAAATTGATTTTCCTTCTTTTAGCAGTGATTACCTGCTATAGTTCCTCTGCTAGGGGTATTACCTTACCTCCTCACGAGCCCCTCCTCCGTCCTGATGCTGACTGGCTTGGTCTTCTGCTGTTTTAGCGTAAGCAGCCACAGCTGCTGTGATCGTATGAGCACACTAATTTATATCAGTCCTATATGACCACTGGCTTGTACAATATATCTCCTGTTCCCTGGTGTTCCCTGTGCTTTGTGAAGTTGGGGCTGTATGTAGATGTCCCACTTAGGGCTGAGCACTGACCAGCACCTATCCTCTGCAAATTGACAAATCACAAATCTCTGAATTAACAGACACCTTGGAACTTTGTAATAGGTAAAAGTTAAATCAAATTGAACTGCTTCAAAAATACTATTTCATCATTAGTTAAAAATGGATTTATGCTATAATCATTTTGATTTCCCAAATAATTATAAGGAATTGGCTGGTGAAGAGCCTCCTACTGAGCTTGTTTCTGTTTTCACACATCTTTTAAAGTTTTTCAAGGTAAGATTAAAATTAATGTGTGTGTATATACCATTTGTGTTAGGTGTTATCTGAGGCCAGAGAAGAGTGTGGAATCCCCTAAAACTAGAGGTTATGAAGCTGCCCAAGTGGATGCTGGAAACCCAACTCAGGGTTCTCTGAAGGAGTAGCAAGTGCTCAGAACTTCTGAGCCATCTGCACCCCTGGTAATTTGCATATCTTTAGAGAAACACATCCTCACTCCTGTAATTGATTTTCTCTCTTCTATGCACATGAGAACATGCATGCACATGCGTAAGCACACATCCCTATAGGCAAAACTCCAAAATTGGTACCACCAAGTTTATCACTGTCATAACAATTCATTTGGTGAATATCACTGAGAATCCTGTTCTTCTCCAAGCTAAGCTGTTTAAAAAGATAAATGGCTGCCCCGTGGCTAATTGTGGGAGTTCTCTCATTCCTACAAAAAGACGTTTTATATCTCAAGTGGCTCTATGAGCAATGACTAATGACTGAAACCCCATAGAGAGGAGTCCACTGATGAAATGATAGGATAACCACCATGCCCTGACCTTTTACTTCCCAAGATAATGTACAGCTCATGCAGGTGGTTATTAATAACCTAACTGTTGAGTCTTTGACATATCAGATTCTACTATCTCAAACTTAATGAGAAAGTCTGCTGGAGACATAGCATCATGTGAAACAGGTCTGAGGATGAAAAGGCAAAAAGCACAAACAAGGAAAATAGTGTTAACATCAATTTAGAGTTTTCACAAAGAACACAACTTCATTGCAATTAGACAGCCCATTAAAAAGCTATTAGTAGGTAAAGGTTTTAACAGAGCAATTCATTTCTCCCATTTTGTCAAAAAAAAAAAAAAAAAAAAAAAAAAAAAAAAAAGAAAAGAAAGAAAGAAAGAAAGAAAGAAAAAGAAAAAAGAAAAATGTTTCTGGCAACAACAACAAAATCCCACAACGTTTTACTCACAACTTGTGGTGGTGATGCCAACCTAGACAAAACCTGCACAAGACTGTGACCATTAGCATGCTATCATGGTGAGGGAGGGGTGCAGAAGACTTTCCCACACTCCAAAGAGATACCAGTAGTCAGTAGCTGCTGAGGGAAAGGGGGCCATAATCCTTACAGGTATAGTGCTGGTCAGGTATCCTTGTTCAAGGAAATACCCTCCCCCCATGTTCACGTAGGCAACCATAATCAAAGACATTGGGCCACCAATGGGAGAATAAGATAGGCAAGTTGAGAGTGAACTTGTTGGGCAGAAGAAAGGGTTTGTGAGGGAATAAGAGAGGGTAACGGGAGAAAATATGATCAAAGAATATTATGTACATAAATGTATTCTAAAATTATGTCTAGTTTATTGCTTCTCTATGGATCTCAAATATTGTATTTCTGAGTTTAGATACATAGCCTGGAATAAAATTGCAAAGATTTTAATGGTAGTGTTAACAAAGGGATAAGGAGATTTATGGCTGTGCTATGGTGTCACTCCATCCTTTGACCTGGAAGATAGCTCTTGAACAGTGAAGAGATTTATAAGCTACAAAATTAAAGGAAAGGAACCCTGAGTTGAAGGCATAGAAGTGCAGATCCTCTGAGAACTGTGTGGAGGATACAGAGAAGTCAGGAGAGGAGACTAATGAGGATCCCATTGCTCTCTACAGGAAATACCTTCCTAGGAGTTTGTTTGCAACACCTTTCCTTTGAAAGCTGCATGGTCTCATTTATATTTGAGAGAATAACCCTGAAGGCTGTGATTAAAAGTAACTGAAGGAAGTAGAGAAATTACTAGGAAGGAAATAGAGAGATGCAATATATGCCTTGGCTAACGCTAGGTAACATAGCAAAGTCCAGTTGGGAGAAGATATTGAAAGGGTTGTGAAAGGGTGGTTGGATACTCCCATTTATCTTATTCTTATGGGTCCAATCACATAAGCAGATTTCCATACAGCATTCCTTGGATTTGTATTCAGACCCATTAGGTCCACAATGAGCAGGAATGTGAGCTGTGAAAGTTGATCATAAAGCTTTAAATGCATTCTATATAGAAGTGAATCTTTTGTTGGCTTCTAATTTTAGTCATTGTTTTTAGAAAATACATACTCCTGAAAAATACCTGCTTCTGTGATCTTTTGAGTATTATCCACCTGGCTAAGTAGGAAAATGACCCAGTATAAATACAAATCTGTCTGTCTGTCTATCTATCTATCTATCTATCTATCTATCTATCTATCTATCTATCTATCCATCCATCTTTCCATCCACCTATCTATCACATCTGTCTATCATCTGTCACCTATCTCTTTTTCTCTCCCTCCCTCCCTCTTCCCATATGCTTTCTAAGAACGTCTTCTAAACTATATCATGTGGGATATAAACTTTACCAAGTGGAATATGTAGTATCTTTAGAACAAGAGAAGTAAAGTAACACTGAAAAGGACTTGCATGGTCCAGTTCCTCACCAGGGGCATCTCCAGCCTAGAGTCTAAAGAAGAGGGATTTCACACTAATGTGAGAGGACAGGCCCAAATCTGAACAAATTGCTATGATTCTAGAAGAGGCAGGAAGTTTAAATAATTTATAGCAATCAATTCTGCCACTTGAATATACTCTGTTACCTGCTAGAACTCAGTCTGTGATATGAACCCGCTATAGAAAGGTCAGGTCCAGTGGGGAGTTTCAAAGCATTGACATCTACAGGTCACCTTTTCTCAATGTCAAACCTCCTCTCAAATCCCTCAAACTCATATTACTAAAAAATGAAAGGGCTGGAGAGATAGCTCAGCATTTAAAAAATGTATGTCTCTCTTCCAGAGGACCTGGATTCCATTCCCTGCTCCCATACTGGGCAGCTTACAACATCCTGTAACTCTAGTACTAAGAAATATGGCTTCTACTTCTGGCCTTTGTGAGTAGTGGACACATGTGTTATATATGTGTATGTGTTTTTGAGCATTATACATATACATGTATATCTATATATATGTATAAACATATATGTACATACATTCACATATGTACAAACATACAATACACATAAAAGGAATAAATCTTTGAAAATGATAGAAAATAGAATGTTGTCAAAGATAAAACTGAATATGAGACATTTAGAATGAGATACTATGTTCAGGGCCCATCCTAGAACATATGTGGCATGAGGCTGTTAGAGATGAGACAAAGTGCAGGTGGAAGTACTACCTGGGTGCTCATACTTTCTCTGTAGTAGACACAGTCAGTGAGGCATTAGAACAGAAAGGCCATCAAGGAAACAGCAGCTGGGCTGGATGGAGATTTGCATCAGTGGGGGCTCTGGGTCTATCTGGGTGTGTGCAAGAACAATTAGGCAATGGCATTGGGAACAGCACTTTGTGAGCACTTGACTTCTTCCCACTACTTGGTGTCTGTGTAGTGCACATTATGTGATTGTCATTCATACTTTGTCTTTTGTGAGCAGAGTGTCTTAATAGACTCTATGTATGCCTTAGGAAGCAAACAAAACAGGGCAACAGGCTGGATGTAACAACAAAATAGAGTCATCATATGCTTAAATTGCTACAAAACGTCTCAGTCCTAATGCTGTTTATTGTATTTAGAAGAACGTGGAAAAGGGTAAATTGTGCAAATTTACTTCCTTCAAACAATTAACATCTTTATGCTTTTGAAATAATTTTCAGCAGATAAAACGATCCTGCCAGGGTCTGGTAAAAGCTTTCCATTGTTCCATGTCTGCACAAATTGCTTTGCATCTCTGATGATTTTATGTACATTTAATCACTAAAGATTAATTGTGTGGCATACGGAAAGCAGTGAAACACTGCCGAGAGAACTTCAGTTTAAGTGCACACGCAGCTAACTTGTGGCTTTTTAGAACAATTTTAATTAAAAGTACTAGAAGAATCATTGGGCTGAAAATATTAGGAGCTCTGGGATGGATGGGCTTAGCATAGCTAATTAATTGTATATTTAATCAAAGCAGCCCTTGGCTGTAATTAATAATCTATTTTCCTCTGGTAGTAAATATTGTAGTTCTGTGAAATAGAATTCATAATTTGTGGAATGCTGTATACACAGAAGAGTGAGACAGAACACAGCATCCCACGCCGGCTTTCTAGGCAAGACGGGCTCTGTTTGTTCAGAGAGGGCACTCTGTATCTCTTCCACTAGCTTTAAATGTCATCTCAGTTTGGCAGCTTATAAGCAGCTATCCCTGAATGACTTGGACTTTGCAAAGGTATAAGAAAAATCCAAACAGAGTGGCAGATAGAATGCTACGTGAATTCTGATCTTTGTTTGTTTGTGCTGTAGGTGTGGGCAGGAATCTCACACTTTAAAAAAGTATTAAGTAGCTCTATCTTGAAAATATTGCCAGGATGATTTGATGAAGCATTAAACAAGTCCTTTCCCTCACTTTCTCTTTGAAGAACAGGGTGAAGCTCAGAGATTTCCACTACCTGCAACTTGAAATCACGGGGGGTGGGGGGGGGGGACTGTCCTCTTCTTTGAAGCAACATAGCTTTTGTTTAGAGGGGTAACCTTGCATTTTTCTTGCACACACATACATGTGCATGTACACACATATATTCGCATATGCCACCCAGCATATACTTACTTACATGCACACACACACACACACACACACACACACACACACACACACAGAGGCATACCCTCTGCTTTTCAAGAATTCAAGCATGGCATAGTACATAGTACATGCTTGGTCATCTGATCCTTCCATTAAATTTTGTGAGAGAAACTGTATATTGGGAAGTAGTCACATGCTTCACATATTTTAAAAGCCTTCCTTTTCTTCATTGCCTAGAAAGCAGGATTTAAATTCTAAGACTTTTGCATAGAATAGAAGACAGTCTAATAAATTACTCTAGGCTATAGGTATCCCCTCCCTGGTGAACCTTAACTAGCACTTTGCCTTTAATATTTTTAAGGTTGTTATGTATGATATAGGAGTTACAGCTGTTGAATAAATAAAGCTTTAAACTTAAAAAAACTTTCAGATAACAGAGAACATATTATTTTTGTATGCATCTGATATGGTTGCTTAACACGCTAATCAATTCATAGCATAAGTTCCATTTTTTCTGGGGTTATGTGGTCTTCATATGAATATGTATGAAAGCAACAGATATAAATCAGGTCATTAAAAGTGAAAATATTTTATTTGTCTTAGGCTGGTGGGCATAATGGAGATCTAGGAACCAAAGAATAGAAGAAAACATAGGAAGGAAATTCTGTGGGTTTCTCAAAGGCCAGCATTAATATCATGTGACCAAATATAACTCTTACAAAATACTTGATGATGTGTTTGGTACTTAACATGTCTAGACCATAACATACAATTTCCAGAGAGAACAAAAAGTGTTGGTGGTAATTAAAAGCATAAGACAGCCTTTTCTCTTTAACCTCCCCCCCTCCATGTGTGTATGTGTAACTTAGAATAGGTGATACTGTGTAGGGACCTGTTGAAGACCCTGGCAGTATCTGCACTTCCTCTGAACTAATGGGGATGTCCTTCTGTATGCTGTAAATATATTTCTCTTCTTGGCTGATGAATAAATGCTGATTGGCCAGTAGCCAGGCAGGAAATATAGGCTGGGCTACCAGACTAGGAGAATTCTAGGAAGAAGAAAGAAGAAAGTCACTAGAAAAATGCCACATAGCCACCAAAGGAGTAATATCCCTGAGCATTATGGGTAATCCACAGGCTGGTAGCAATACATAGATGAATATAAATGGCTTAATAATTAAGAGAGAGCTAGCCAATAAGAAGCCTGAGCCAAATAGTTTATAAGTAATATAAATCTCTGTGTATTTATTTGGGACTAAAGGGCTGCAGGACCTGGTGGGACAGAAACTCTGTCTACACTGAACCATGACATGTCACTTTGAATGCAGTACCCTATTCTGCCCTCTTCTTTTCAAACTGAGAGTATTCTTCTAATAACTCAGGCTGAGGTCTACTGCTGATACTGAGAAGATGGGTTTGGAAAGGTATGATCCCACCACTATGGATGCGGTAAGAATATCTTGAAAAGTGTGTGGAGATTAGTGTGGCAAAGTTCAGAATCCTAGTGGTGTGATAATCCTGAAGAGAAGAGTGCACACTGGTGAACTCAAGGGATGGCACTCCTGTAATGGAGTGGAGTAATAGACAATGCATCTAATTTGAAATTGTTCTGAATTGCTACTGTCTCATAAAATAATAATATGGAAGCCACATAAAAAGAATGAACATTATATAAGCTAAAGCATTATAAACTATGTAAGCTGTTCTTTGATTTTGTCATCAACATGAATTCCAAAGGATTCTATTCAATGGTTGTCAGTGTATCTGTGAGCTACAACTACAGAAAATTTACACGTGTGGAGAACGCTTGCTGGCTTTTTGCTTTTTGAACATACAAATCTAAAGAATAAACATCACACTAAAAGGAACATTGGGTTAGTGGTCTGAGGACTTGTCTTTGGTTTGACCCTACAATTTGCTCCAGACTTAAATTTGGGTTTCTCACTCTACAGCCCTCAGTCCACAATGTCTCAAATTTACGTGACGCCATTACCAATGAGGGGAATTAGTGCTCATACTTATAATCTTTCCTGCAATTTGTAAAGTAATTAGCTCACCAGCATTTATCTCACTCCCCACAGGAGATTTAAGTATTATCCACATCTTCAATAAGAGATAAATATTGGTTTAATTGATTTTTACCAAGGTCATACCACAAGTAGTAAAGCTGGGATTAAAAGTCCTGACTGGCTTGCAGCACTCTCCTTATGCCACTAGGAAATATCTCTCCTTTGTCTTCCATCTAATACCTACAGTAGTTAATTAACCACTGTACAGTATATAGAAAATGGTTGTTAATTTAAATCCAGATATTCTATTCTGAAGAAAAAACTACTGACCATCAAAATCAATGGTGGTGGATAGACTCTCTTACTGATTTTCAAGTATGTCTGAGTATGTTAGAAGTCAGAGCACAGAACAATTGGTCCCTGTGATTTGTTCAGTTGGAAGCCTTAAGGATGCTGTGAACTATGGGGTCTTGGTGACACCATAAAAATTTCCTAATTTTATATTCATTATGTAACAAGAGTTCTATGTTGAAAGTGAAAATTGGAAACCTCAGAAAAATACCCAAAGCCAATGAAGTCTGTATGTTCAAAGTAAAGTGATGAATTTACTGTAGAGAATGGTGGATTTCTCTCAATGCCTACATCAAACACTGAGTACACTGTTGAGGACCCAGATATGGAGGTCAGTCTACCTACTGCTTCACCACCATGATGACAGCCCTTTCCCAGTGTGGAGCAGATTTCCAACGTGACTGAACGGCTTGCGGGAGCACACAGTGTGCCTTCTTAGCTGTGGCATTAGTAGCATTTTGTGATTGGTAGTCCTTTTTCTTGTTCTTAATCAGGGACCAGTGCTATATGTAGTATGGACATGAGGCAGCATCTCTAACCTCCACTCACTAGATTCCAGGAGTAGATGGCTTCTCCCAGAGTTTGTGACCACATATCTCCAGACATGATGAAATTGCCCAGGTGAAAAGCATTAGTCATGTTTTATATTTAAAAAGGATGCATGCATACTTTTTTCCAAAAGGCTGTGGAAGTCAGTTACTATGCTTACTCAATGAGCACTGCTTTCTAACTCCCATTTGAGAACATCCCCACCTCTTACCTGTAGACATTGTTTAGCCTTGTTAAAGGGTTCAGCTCAATGAGGAAGGAGTGATGGGAACATGACACAGGCTGAGCCTTGTCTGTTCTGTCCCCACAGTTTTAATGCTAAACATAAAGGCCTTGGATAATCCAGATTTCAAGAGAGGAGTCTTAAGAGCGAAATATGCAAATATATTGTCAAATATGTAAATATGTATTTTTGCATAATACCTAATTTTTGAAATTCTATTTGCAAATTGTATTTTTAGCATCTACAATATTAAACATATTGAAATACAAAGCTGATATTCCCTAGTAGTTCAAGTCCCAGAATATTGAGAGTTGGTTACAAAAGGGTAGATGGCAAGTGGTATTATTAAAATTATAACTTAAAATATAATTAGACACTGAGACCATTCTCTTGCACAATATTATGCTCCTGTCAGAGCACCTAAAATACAAATTAAAATGGAAAATTAGAAAATAATTTTTCTGAGCTCAAGATTATCCCCACTTCAAGTTTTCATTAAGGAATTACCTGCTATGTGGCAGCTCTTATGTTACACATTAAGTAGGTACCATGGAGTGAATCAGACTAAATCCCTGACCTTATGGCATTCACAAGTGAGTGAGAAAAACAGTAAAGGGAATGTATATTCAATTACTTTTCATTTCTTTGGGAGGTAATTATGTGTTAAATGCTATGAAAAACAGTGAACATAAGAAGGCTTGAGAGAGAAGGGAGTCACCACTTGGTTCACAGTAAGTAAAGATGTCATTAAATAAATGTGATGATTTAATTAGTAGAAAATGAAGTGTCTCCATGTCCATCTGGACAAGCCAAATAGTTAGCCACAAGCCATTTCAAAAGATGTGTGGCCAGTCAGGACAAGGGCTAGAGAACATGTGAGTGCTGAGAGATGAGCAGGGAATGTACTCACCACGGTGACCACATGCTTGCTAGGCACTTTTGTGAATTCACTATGAGCTCAGGAAGCTGAGTTCTGCCCTCACAGTGACCAAGCACCCACTAATGGGCTTTATGAACTCACTGTGACCATTTTCCCACTAAGGGGCCTTACGACCTCACAGTGACTGTGTGCTTGCTAGGTGGCTTTATGAATTTGGGATCCTGGCTGTTTTTCTAAGAAGCACATTTTTTTTTTCAATAAAGCTTACCCTATAATTTTTACATTAGTTTATTTTTATATTTTCATTCTGGTTTGCTCAAAGTGTCTTCTTATTCCTTCTCTGTTAACCCTGCCCAGCTGTTACCTTCATGTGCAATTTCTATTCCTCTTGCAATGTTTATACAAATCATGAAACAACCCCAAGGAGTCCCTTGTTGAATACCATTCTAGAAATAACTAGATATTATTAAAAGTTATGACTAGGTTAGATGAAAAATTAGACTAGGGTATTATTAAAAGTTAAATATCTTCATATTACTCTATGAATATCTATATGTAGGGCACTTGAAAACAGTTGAGTTAACCATAAACCCAAAAAAGTGTGTAATTTGGCTTATCGTTTCAGAGGGCTCGAGTCCATAATAGCAGAAGGAAGGAACAGGTGAGAGCTCACATCTTGCTCCACAGCCACGAGGCAGAGAGAGAGGGATCACTGGGAATCTACAACTCTTTCGAAATCTCAAAGTCTGCCTCCAGTGACATCTCCTCCTATGCAGCTGGATTTTAATCCTTCAAAGCAGCTCCATCAGCTAGAGACCAAGCCAAGTATTCAACACTATGAGCCTATGGTGGCCATTCTCATTTAAATGATCATTCCAACATAATTGAAAAAGTATTTCTTTTTCTTTAAGTGATGCAAGTATTTCTATTTAAGTGTGTGGGTATTTGCTTACATGTATTGTGTGCATCACATTTACATAGAGCTGTCAGAACTGGAGTTAACAGAAGGTTTGGATCTGCCATATGGTAACTGGGAACCTAAGCCAGGTCCTCTGCAAGAGCATCAAGTGTCCTTAGCTACTGAACAGTCAGTCACTCTATCTTCCTAAGGAAATATTCCAAATATTGTATTTAACAAAATTGAGTCCATATTTCTTTTCTTTTATATTGTTAAAATAAAGGGAGGGGGGACTTGGAATTCTATTTACTTTGTCTCTATACTTGAATCTCTTTGCAACATCTCTGCTAAGTGGTCATCGAGACTCTAGTTGAAAATTTCTAGTAACAAGAACCTAAAATAAAATTTTCCTTTAAAAATAGTACAAAACTATAACATAGGTCTATGATATTCAATTAATTTGTTCTATGTAAATTTTGAAATGATTGAATTTAACTCAGTATTGACAATGCTACTGTTACTTTTAACTTTTCTCTTCTACATAGAGTTTTTCTTAGGGTTTTATAAATATGTATGTGTGCAAGTGTATTTGTATGTATATGTGCTCGAGTACAAATGTATGGGCATGTGTAAATGTGCATTTGCACATGTGAAAAACAGAAGTCAGTGCTGAGCTTCTTCCTTGATCATTTTCCACAGTTTCCAAGGCAAGGTCTCTCACTGCACCTGGAGCTCACTGATTCAACAACATAGCTGCTCAGTGAGCTCCAGGATTCTTTCTGTCTTTGCCCCCACAGCATCGCAATTACAGGTGCTTAAAAACATGTCTGCAGTTTTGTGGGGAGTGTGGGAATCTAAATTGATGTTCCCATGTGCATACAGAACACATCTCACTGTCTGAGTCTTTCCCCAGACCCTTCTCTTAGTTTTAAAATTATTAAAAGTGTCACATCCTAAAACCTTGTACTATATCTTTAGGTATATTTCTGACTAAATTTTGTTGTTGAGAGTGAATCAAAGCAAAGACAGACACTGGCATAGGTAACTTGACTTGCCTCAAGTTCCAGCTCAAGACTACTACAACCCATAATTTTCTCACCCCAAGAAATGGTTTCTGGTTTTTTGATATCACACAAGACTGACTTGTCATTTACTTAAGACAGTTTGCTACAATTGCAATGGTTTTATAAACTTATAAACACTGATTCAGTTCTGATTGCAGTGAGATTTTATATTTCTTTTTTTATACATATTTGTAATGAGGTGGGCAAGGTCTAGACTTAAATGGCTTTTTGTAGTTGCACAGGTGATAGTAAGACTAGTAAGACTTTCTATTAGTCATGGCACATGGCATGCTGGAAATTTCCTGAGCTGTCATTTCCATATTAGATTTAATCCAGAGGGACAGTCAGTTTTAAAGCTAAGGTCTTGTCACCTCTGGATGAGTAGGGCACATAGTCTTGGGCCAAACAGAACAATGCAGACAGATTTCTCACCATATTTGTTATGACCTGTTTGGGCTTCATATTCCTTCATTGGTCAAGGTTATATTATGTGAGGCAAATATACAGAAAACAATTCTAGTCAATATTTATGTAAAATACTTCATAGAAAGTGTTTAATATGCTCCTTGCATGCATTCGGTTTTCATGGTGGCAGAAGGTTCTCTGTACTGTGCTTTGGAATAGGTGAGAAATAGGGGTAAAATTATCTTAAACGTCATATCTCAAATAGATAGTTTGGTCATGAATGACAGGATTTGACCCCAAATTCTTGACTACTGCACTAAAATAAGAAATATCCCTGTCATTAGTAATATCAAACTAGTTAATCAGTGCTCCAGGAAACAAACCTCTTCAAAAGGCTATGATTTTGAAAAAGGAGGATTCAGATTTAAGAAATATCCCAGCTTTATTCTTATTCCATGGATTTATGAATGATTATCCCAATGATTATTCCAATGATTATTCTCATTTTATGCTTCATATGGTGGCAGGAAAAGGCCTATGAATCCTCTCACTTATACAAAATAATCTAAACTTCATTGACATTTGAACGAAGAGAGAATAGGATTTTACAGATTTTTCCCCCTACATTTTAATCTTGTAAAGGGTATCTTTAAAGATTGGGATAGGGCTAAGAATGAGTATAATCATTTTCGATAAAAAGAATGTCTATTCAAATGTCAGAGAGGAAGGTCCTGTCTGTGGTAATGTAATGTGGGTGCTACTGGACTGAGTTCAGCCTCAGAGATCTCTCTGATTGGCTGATTGTTCTTTTGAGGAGCACATCAGTGCAAAGGTGAGATTCTTCAATGAGATGCCAGAGCACTATTAGAAGATACAAAAATGGCTAACAATTAGGTAGCATAATTTATGGGTGCTGACAAGAACCATTAATTGACACCGTTTCTACTATTTGAACTCATAGAGTTAGTCTCAGTTCTTGCAAGATCTGGAAGGATCATTAAAGGAGGCTGGAGGCTAAGCACAGATAATAGGAGGGTTTTAATATTCCCGATGCTTTTAGAAGGGAGCAGCATGTCACACATCAATGCTACATGCTATCTAAAGCTCCCCACGTAGGGATGGGAGAGACCCCAGTCACTCACTCTTCTTTCCAGTTGCTTTGAAAAGGGAAAAGAAATATTTAATATCCTGCCCTCGATAAGTCCTGAGGTGTCATAAGAGTCCAAGAAAGCCTCAGAAGAAACATACACGATTTTTTTTCTCTTCTTGATAGTTTGCCTTTGAAGTCTTTGTGAGCTTACTGAAAAAAAAATGATACTTTTCCTTTAAAAGGGAATATAAAGATGAAGACAAGGGGCATGAGAGATGGCTCAGTGGGAAAAACCATTTGCCGTTTGCTGCACAAGTCTGATGACCTGAGTTCAACCACTAGAACCCATGTAAAGAGAGAAGTAGAGAACAGACTCCACAGAGACCGTGGACCCCATAAATGCCATACACACACAATTTGAAAAATGAAACTCAACAATTTAGGTTGTGGACTATATTTACAACCAATCACATAAGAAAGGGATCAAAATTGAAAGTGGTAAGATGGTTCAAATGTCAGCCAAAGTGAAGGCTACTTCTCAATGCTGCATATATCATATCTTATGAGCCGTTCCATTTCTTGCCAATTCCTCAAAATGCACATTATTTTTAACATTAATTTGAGTTTCCTCAAGGAGATATGTTTTTTCCTCATTTGCACAAGTAAAAAGCAATAAATAAGTCAGGAAAATTAAGAGCATATTGAGTAGAGCTGATCTTGGACTCAACTCCACTGGACACTTCTGTTGCCACATGTCCTTGTGCACAGCCTCATCTGCTTCACTATCATCATGTCTTACTAAGTACCAGGTGTCTCCTCAGCCTACCGACAGGTTTATTGCTTATTTATAGTTGCTAAGATATTTAACTTCAAGACTCAGTTGAGATGCAAAGATAACAATGAAGCCTAGCACTTCTGCTAAGATGGTGGACTATAGCCATATCTGAGTAAGCAAGGAAAGAAGAAATATCAGGGTTGCTATACTATGGGTCAAGCTGCTCCCTCTGACTCCCTACCCTTCTGACAGAGCACAATTCATTCTATGTTCCAACAAGCATCTCCCATGAATGCACCTGGCACTTGCCATTGCTAACACCATTGATGTAGCAGGAGGGCCATGGCTGCTATATACACCTATCTGATGACCTTTAAATGTCTATGTCAGTGAAGTACCCATGGAAAAGGTACAGTTGATAAACCATGAATAGACCTTATTGCCCACCATAAATCAGGGTTGACAGGGAACTCCATGCAGAAAGAAACTGCCTATATAACAGGGTAAACACAAGAGTATGAGCACACATTAGGTGACCAGAAATCCTAAGCATGAGGCTGCCAGGCAGAGAAAAATGACTCCTCATCCTTCCTGTGCCACTCTGGGGACTGACTACAGGGAACATTGTGTTGTGGAGCCCGGAACCAGCACACAAAGGTACTTAGGTGGGAGGGGCTTACACATCCCATTAGAGGCAAATCACTGAAAGTGCTGCTGTGGAGAGTTTGAGCTCTAATACACAAGGGGTGGGGCTGTAACTTATTAGGGAGCAATCAGAATAAACTTAGGGAGAACAAAGTTCAAAAAGTTTCTTGTCAGGAGGACATCGACTCACATGCCTGAATTGCTGAGAAAAGCATCATTTCCCTACTTGTGGAGACTGTTTTAAATGACAGGACCAGGGGAGGCGAAAGCTGCCTCATCTTAATGAGGGGGAAAAATGAGTTGAGAGCATAATACCATTGATTTTATGTTACTGTCTCTCTAAATTTTTAAAGATGTTTTAGTTGTTAAAGCCTCCCCCCCATTTTTATTACTATTTACAACGTTATATGTTAATTGTTAAGCTACTGTATTCAACTTCTACCTTACTGGTAAAGACTTTATCCACTTTCTTTTGTATACTTTTATATACCTAAAAGCAAAACTTTATTTTCAACATTTATTTTCACATGATAGTTTCTCTACCAACTCAGTACCTCTAACCCATATACTTCACTTTAATTTCATACTTCAGATCCTTTCTGTATTCCTTGTTTCACTACTTAACTGTACACATTTTTTATTCCACTAAAAATATCTACTCATTCTCTAAGCAGAATCCCAACACTGAGGTCTCTAAATTCTAAATGAACACACAAGAAGCAAACAAGTGTCTCTAATAGCAAAGTCAATCCTGAACTTGTGGTAAATTGGTGAACAGTACTATCATCATCTCCCTCCACACAAAGTAGCACCGGGAAATGTAATGTCTAGTGAAATCATCCTCTAAGATGACTCACAAAAGTGAGACAGCCAAAGAGTAGACAAAAGGAGAAAAGTTAAAATAGGACACATGTACATCTCAACAGATATACAAACATAACAAATAAGCACAAGCAACAAAAGACTTACAACACATTCCAATCTCTCAATCTTTGGGTAATGGAAAATTAATCACAGAGAAAGAAATCAGAATCCAACTTAAAAAAAAATGATTAACGACTCACAAAGGCAGATTAGTAAACTAAGAAAATCAACTGAAGCAACATTGTTACTAAATGAATAAAATGTAACTATGAGAAGAAATCTAAAAATAATAAAGAAAAATTTAACAGGCAATTGAAAAACTGAAAGAACACCAAACATAAGTTATGAAAATATCACAAATAATAAATCAAAGGAAAAAAACATAGCAGAAAGGCATCACAAACAGATGAGACCAAGCAGAAGAACAAACTTCAGGAATGAAGGGAAAAGTTGAGACAAAAATATGTTCCTGACATGTATAAGGAAAAGACACTGAACATGACCAATACTTCCAAGAAGTCTGGGATATAGTCAAAATACCAACCCAGACCCCAGACTCCATGGTATAGATGGAGAGACATCTAATTTAATGAAACTATAGTAGCTAATTCCCTCAAGCCCAGAGAAATAAATTGAGAAACACAGATTATTTAGAACCCAAATAGACATGATCTGAGGAGAATTTCCCCATAACATACCATAGTCAAGATGTCAAAGATACAAAACAAAGAAGCTAAGCAAAATCTGTAAGGAACAACTCACACACAGCAACAGAATAGCATCATATCTTTCATCAGTAACAATAAAAGCAAGAAAGCATGTTAGCATGCATTTTAAGCCTAGAACGTTAAAACAAAACAAAACAAAAAAACAAATTTCTATACCTAAAGAGCTATGCCTTAGAATTGAAGAAAAAAGGGGACATCTCCAGACAAAACAAATAAAGCAATATATGGCAACCATTGCAGAAAATTCTTAAAGAAATACTATGCAGTTTCATTCATAAAAACACAGGAAAGAATGCATTCCATTAGAGGAACAGATGGAGGGGAAAGAGCTAGGAAGGAACTGATGATCTCCAACACAGCAAACTAGAAAATCTCTAATACAAACAACAGATTAGGAAGAGAAATACAAAAATTCCAAATCGACCTAAACATTAACTAACAAAATTATTGGGCATAGCAAGTCTCTCTCAATAATAAATTTATATGAAAGTGGCTTGAGCTTACCAATAAGTAAACTACCAAAAAAAAAAAGTGAAGAAATGAGATCCAACAGCCTGTTACCTCCAAAAGATGCACTTGCTCAACAAAGATATTCAAAATCAGAATGTAAACCAACATGCCAAGAAAATAGAAGACATAAACAAGTAGATGTAGCAATTCTTACATCTAATAAATATCAAACCAAAATGAATCATAAAAAATAAAGGTCACTATATGTAAATATAGAGAACAAATTATTAAATAAATATAAAAATTGTGAATATTTATGCACCAAATATTTGTGCTCCCATTTTCATAAACTTACACTAAAGGGCATAATAGCTACTAGTCCTTACACAATTATACTGGGACACTTCAATCTCTCACTCCTTTTTCAGATAGGTGTTTTAAATCAACCACCAGCAAAAACACTACAGAGATGAATTATACAACAGGTTAACTGGATTTTAAAAATATTTACATAATATAACATTCAAAAGCTAGGGCCTACACATTCCTTTCAGCAACTTTCTCTGTGTGTGCTCAAACAAAACAAGTCTTAACACACACATACACACAAAATTTTTTTTAAATATTTTAAATATTTTATTATTTTTAAAATAATTTTTAAAAATCTCATCATACTTCATTGAGATAAGAATAGAATCAGTTGAGAAACTACACAAATATTGGAGATGGAACAGTACACATTTGAACAAATAGTAAATGAATGATTGAAGGAATGGGGGAGGGGAAACTTAAAGAATTCCCAGAAACAAATAGGGAAGAAAGCACAACCTAATAGACCCTCTGTGGTACAACTTAATATGTCCTTAAAGGAAAATCGGTAGCTTATATTAAAGTATCAGCAAGAATACTCAAATAAATAATCTAATAATGCACCTCAAGATTTTAAAAAGACAAGAACATAAAGAATTAGAATGTACCAATAATAAATGTTGGTAGAAGTTAGACAAAAAGTGCACACACTTAATCAAAGAATTGCTCCTTTCAAAAGATTAACAAGATTCCCAAATCTATAGCTAAACTGATAAGGAGAGAGAGAAGACCTAAAGTAATAATTAGAGATGAAAAGGGAATTGTCACAACACATTCCAATCAGATCCATAAGATCGTCAGGGAATACTTTAAAAACCTCAAAAACCTTAAAGAATTGGATAAATTCCTAAACTTACATGACAAAATTTAAATACAGAACTGAATAGACCAAAAGACAGACCACGACTGAACAATTCTACCAACTTCTAAAGAATGATCTAAAACCAATTTCGCTCAAACTGTTCCACAAAACAGGAAAGAAAGGGACACTACCAAAGGCAACCTATAAAGCCAGTATTACCTTGATACCAAAGTGAGATAGAGACATAACTAAAGAAATTACAGACCAATTTCCTCATTGAACATACATGTAGAAAACATTTTCAAGCCAAATGCAAGAACACATTAAGATCATACACCGTGAGTAAATTTTTTTTCAACTTAGTGATGCAGCAGATGCATCTTTTTTCTTTTATTGTGATAAAGACAAGAAAAGGAAAAATTATGCTGATTTCCCATTTTAAAATATGCACAAGGGTCTAGAAAGATGACTCAGCAGTTAAGAATATTTATTGCTCTTTTAGAGGGCCCAATTTGAGTTCCCAACATAAGGCCTATAACTCCAGCTCCAGAGGATGCAGCTCCTTCTGGCCTTTGCCAGCACATGTACTTTTGTGTATATATACATACATAGAAACACAGGTATAAAATAATTTAAAGTAATAAATATAAATGTTTTAAAAAGAATATGCTTAGATAGAAGGAAAAGCCCAAGGTAATATAAGTAATCCTTCTTGAGAGGAATAGGGGGTCAGATGAATTTATGAGTAACTTTATGATGTTATAATGGGATTTTAATTAATACATTCCAAAATCATTTTAAAATTTTTTTCATTTTTTTAATTATACTTTCTATGTTATAATTAATGACAAAAGTAACAGTTCAATTGTGAAACTAGCTTTTAATTTATGTTGAATCATTATATATTGTGAAATTATTACTCTCCATAAATAGTATATTTAAGTGCAAAAAAAAAAAAAAGAATATGCTTGAAGCTATAGCAGCCTTTTTTGTAACGATGAAGAAAAGGCTAAGAGGGAAAGACACTAATCCACAGTCCGGATATTGTTAACCCACAGACTCACATCAATAACCATTATATCTTAATAAACACAAATTTGAGACAGTTTCTCATCTATTCTAGGCGGCCTTGAACAGCAAGTTCATGGATGACCTTGAACTCCTGAGGTTTCCCCTGCACCTCCTGAATGCTGGGACTACAGGTATGTGCCATTATACCCAGTTGTGGAGAATAGAACCCAGGTTTTGGGCATGCTAGATGAGTGCTCTACGAACTGAGTCACATACCTGGCCTGTTTTGGGAATACTTTGAAACAAAGTTTAATTTAACTTAGGCTGACATGAGACTAATCAGCCTACTTACTCAGCTTACCAAGTGTGGGGAATGGAAGTAACTGCCACCATTTCCAGCTTTTTTGAACATACTGATGTGATTTTAATGAAGTTAACATCATATATTTAATCTACTTTGTGTGGCTATTGTATTACTTGCATCTAAATGATAAAATTAAAAATTTCAATATGAAGTATTGCTATATCATACTTCTTATCTGTTACACTGATTATGCAAACATGTCTAACCTATGTAAAGCAATGTAATAGTTCCTAGAATTGTAAGTGGGCATAAAATATAGGGTATGGTTTCTATACTGAGAGACTCTCTGGTTTTAGTTGTAGAAATACAACTAAAAGCTATCTTTTGCATACACAAAAGATAAACCTATTTAGCATTGCTAACTTGGCACTGCAAACAATCACTCTCACGAGAAAAACTGCCAATATTATTAATGATCATGGAAAACTCCACAGAAGCCTTGGACCTGAAATTGTTTTGAAGGAAGCTTTAAGGATATATTTCCAAATAGAAAATAATTGGAGCCAGGAAAACATGGCTAGATCCATGGCACACTGGAAAGAAGGCTGTAGATACAATGTGATGAGAACAGTTTGCCAGGTTCATTTTCATTCTGAAGAATAGAACAGGGAGGTTGGAATGCCAAGCTAGTAAATTGGTCTTGAGTGTGTAGACAAGATGGATTTGGGAATAGACACATTCATTATCACATTCCTGAAAGAAAATACTTTGGTAGCTCTGGGAAGGAAAATGTTACTGTTAGACAGTCACTGAACTAAGTGTCTAGAGATGGGTGGTTAGTGTTGGAAGAGAAAGGAAGAGATGAATAATGTCTAGTGGGAGATATTGATAGTGATAAGAGAATATGACTTGGTTACCACAGAGAACTGCTAGAAGGAAAATTGAGACTCTAGGGAAATTGTGAAGAGATATGTTTGGGGGACATATGATTGAGAACATCTTTTCAATACCAAATATATCTTCATCTGTACAGGGGGTGTTGTAGATAGTTTTGAAATTTTACCTATTAGAGTAAGTAATGATCAAAAGTTAGTATCTTAATTTAACTTTAATATATTTTTATATAATACATTCTGACTACCTTCCCTCCCCCATTTCCATACAGATCCTTCCAAACTTCCTACTCACCCAAATCTACACCATTTCTTTTCCTTTCTCATTAGAATACAAACTTAAATAATGATAAAGCAAGATAAGATAAAAACAAACAAACCAGAATAGGAAGAAAGAAAAGAAAAAAAGAGAGCCAATGGCAGAGCAGAAGAAATATGTATAGACAGAGACACACATATCTACAGACATGGAAATCCCATAAAGATACTAGAAACTATAATATAACGCTTATACTTTATGATTGAAGTCCTGGGGCTTCTTAGTTTACCATGACAATTATATTTTAGTTAGATTTTACAGTACCACTTCTCATCTTCTCCACTACACCTTCTGCTGAAACCCATTCTGTTCATGTTTGTACAGGACATGGACATCATGAACCAGGAGCTCTCATCGAGTTGAGTGACAGTGTCTCCCTGAGCCATCTCTCCTATCTTACTCAGCCAGTGTTGACTATTAGAAAATGTCTGAACTTCTATTTGTCAGCTAAGGATGGCAGCAGAAAAGTTCAATAGCAATGTTGCTTTGTTTGTTATGAAATTTCATTCACAAAACTATACCCATGTGGTATAAATCATCTGACAGCACATGCCATAATGTAAACCCTATAGTAGGAGCAAGTTGACATCTTCAGAGCTTACTACGCATTAATAGTCAAATGAAATCTCATCAAGATTTCTTACTTCATTGAAAATTTAGTCTTACTATAATATGAACACACACACACCACTCTTACTCATACACATATATAGTTGTGAATATATTTTACCTAAGAGTTTCAAATATCAACTGATGTGACTTAACTATGTAAATATCTAAGCTATGTGGTGACCTAGTCATGAGCTGTTATCAGTCAGTCCCCCCAATTTTATGAGTAGTATCAAAACAAGAACAGGATTGAAAATACCCTCACCAATAAAGGACACCAAAGACATTTAGCCAAAATTAGCCTAGCCACTGTCTCAACAGGTGCCTAGTAACGGATGTGGCTATTATAAAAAAAGAAATTGCTGACATACTCATGATCATGCCCTTGGATTTCTAATCTTAGCACTGAGAGAGGAGGAATTCTGCACCAGTGTCCCACGAGCACAAAACGTTCAGACTTGACATACAGAAGTTATATAACCACAGCAGAAGAATGGTTTCTGTTCATGTATATTATTTCATTTTCATAGTCATGGATCGGTGGTGTTCACTCACATTTAATAGCCTAGTTACTCAGAAAGGATAGATGATGGACCAGCTTTTAAGGGTGGAAAAATATTTAAATTTGTGCATGAATTAGTCATCATATATGTCATGCCTTTTGGACCCTCCCATTCTTTAATATAAGATGCTTTGACAGAGGAACATGTCTATTTCTCTGTTTTATAAAGTCAGATATGAGAAAGGTTTCTTGATTTCCTTGGATTGTGCCTCCTTGTATCCTGCCTCCTTCCCAGGAAGGAAGCTTTATTCTCTGTGAGATAGCAAGCTTAGATGTTGAGAAGCTTTGATGGATGATAATGTCAATCATTGTCATTATGACCCCACCCCCCATGCAACTCTGAGACCTGCTGCTACAATTAAAGTTATTTCTCCTTGGTCACATCACAGTTAGCATCTGTTTAACCTTTTTCATCAAGCAATCTCAGGTACCTGAGTAGTGTTCAGCATGTTTTCAACCATAGTAGGAATTTAAATAATAGAAGCAAGGAAAAGTGGATGGTTTTTATTATCATAGGATTGTCACACTGTACCCTCAGAGATACAAGACTATAAAGCAGAATTAAATAGACACTGTGTCATCTGCTTAAGTCTCCTCAAAATCCATTACCATCCCCACTTCAGGAGGAAGTTGCTTCGTCTTTCTGTGTATAATGCAAACTCACACCCAAGTCAGGATGTGATCCAGTCCTGTATATTTGCTGTGGTCTCTAACTCTATCTCAGTCATGCCCAGCGGTAAAAACCCTTGTTTCTTGTCCTGAAATATATGCATTGATTATGATGTCAAGTGAGTACTTGGATGTATTTTCCATAACTTGCTCTTTCCATGAATACTTGGTTTTATCTGGAGAAATGTGGTAGAAGTAGGAGTTAATTTATTCTTTGTTCTCTTAACTCATGAGCAACTAAGAACAAGTTTAACATCTGTGGAATTCTGACTTGGAGCATTATTAAAAGTGCTTACACTTTGCCAGCCAATGTACATTCCTGATACAACATGATTTCGATGAAGTGCTTGTCAAGTCCTAGCATAGCTCCATCTGATTTTTCCCAGAAGACCCTGGTGATCATGAGAAATATGTGATATGTTCACCCATTTGGTTATGGGGTCACATTCACCGTGACCATGTAAAATGTACATTTATGTTTTTAAACCTACAAATGCAGCACTACTGTTGTAAAGCAATGTCTTCCTCTATGTAAGAGGAGTATGAGGCTGTGGAGAATGAATGGGTTGGTTGCTGATATCTTATTTTATGTTTTATCTTGGATTCATATAAACTATCAATAAGTTAAAATGGTTTAAAACATATTAACATATAGTAATACTAATATGAGACTTTCTAAAAGGAATTAAAAATTCATCTTCTCAAATTACAACACGATTCAAGTTATTTTAGATTAACATATTTAATAGTGTAGTGAAGTACATATAGGAGAAATTATCTAGGGGCATTAAACTAGTGAGCAAGAAAAGTTATCCAAGCAGCAAACTTGTCATTTTATTATCTATGTAATTGATTGGCACACTGGCAACAATAAATGAAGTAAATTTAATCTCACACTTGCAACTGGTGGCCAACATGTGAACAAAGCCAAAGGAGTATGGAAAAAATGGTCGCTTACTTCAAAAAACACAAAAGAAAGCCACCATTTCATGTTCAGAGTCATTATTCCATGCCTAGAGAAGGCCCTTGTAGAGAGACAATGTGTGTGTGTGTGTGTGTGTGTGTGTGTGTGTGTGTGTGTGTGTGTTATATTTATTCTGGCAGCTTTATTGGAAGTCTCATGCTGAGTTGGTTTGATTACCATCATGTACATATATATTCATATTCAACATTGTGCCAATTAAAATTCCTACTAAAGAAGCATAGATTCTGAATCATTAACCTACCACTGACGCTTGATGTTTTTAACACAATGGAAATACACAAAGGAGCTAAAATTCCAAAAGTATATTGCATTCATTCTCCAACCAACACCACTTCCATCCTTTGTACCACGCTTCAGGCTCTTCCTAACAGATGTGCCAACAACTCTCCTAGACAATTTCACCTTCAATACTTCCGAGAAGCTGCCCACTAATGACCATAATGAAACATGCTTTGTGTGAGAGCCTGTTCATTTATTTTCATTCCCGTGAGTGCCTTCAGAGACCAGAGTTGCAATCACGGCTACTTACTATTTAATTCCCAGCCAAATTTATGGTCAAATTGAAAAATGGAGGCAGGCCGCCTGATGCAGGATGCTTTTGTCTGAAGTGTCCTCATGGAATCATTATACTTGCATTAATCTTTAATCTGCAATTAAACAATCAGTTCTATGTAAAAGATAGCTGCAAACAGATCTCCTGCATGTGTCCTAGACAATATATCTTAATGGGAGGTTGGGAGAAGGGTGAGAATAAGTGTAATTAGAACAGAATTCGTCATGGGTCCTGGTTCGGTAGGATGTTATTTATGGAACTAAAATGACTTTGCTGGATTCAAACACTTGCCAAATAGCCTCCTTGTCTTGCAGGGGGTGGGAGGGGCATGGTAGAAAACTACAGCACATGTGTGAGACTCAGGAAGAGGGAAGGGAGCTTGCCTAGCCTGACTGATGAATGTCTTGGCAGAAATTGCAACCTGCCTTGTATCTGCAGCTCCCCAATTAAGGGGCTGCTTCCCAATGTCCACAGATGCTTAATTGGAGATGGAGGCTGCCAAGCAGGCATGGGCACCACTATCGTTAGCATGTAGTCTGAGGACAAAGTGCTCATCGTTTTCAGTTATCTTTCACTCTCAGGACTATCAACATGGTGGTACCTTCCTCAAAGACAGGGAGGCATCAGGGGAAGCATTTTACAATTAAAACCACGTTGAGACCTTTTGGCTAGGTGAAAACAAAAACATTAGAAGGGGGTCATGTGGATGGAGTAATCATTAAATAGTCCTATGTTTCATATCTGACTTGTTACCTCAGTGAGACTTTATGAAGCACGACATCCAAACAGTTCATTTTATGTCATCACCAACAATTTAGAATAAAACTTTTAATTTTGTACTTGTGATTACACATCCATTTGCTATGTTGGTTCTTTATGAGCACATTTGTCACATGAAAATTTTGCAATGTTAATTATTACAAGTTAAAAAAAATAGCCTACCAAGAAGAAACAAATTAGAACTAGAGATTGAGTTGAAGAAACTTCTGCAAGGTTTTGTTTCACCAACACAATATCTACACATAATTATTTCAATATTTTGTTTCTTTATATATACAGGTTTCACATTAACAGCACCTATAATCAGTTCTGAAAGAATTTTTTTTTGGTGCATCGTGGGCAGCCATTGTATCAGTGTCGTAGGATGGACAACCAGATCCAAGGAGCTGAATGGTTTGAGAAGTTTGAGACACAACTTGCTCACAGCCAAAATATCTCAGGTGTGGAGCTATGATTTCAGAAATCAAGTAGCTAGTAACAATAACAACAAAGATGGTACTCATGATGTAAACCTGTGGAAGCCAGAAGACGAGATTGGGGAGATGAAAGCAAGCAAGATAATGACAAAGAGCCCTGGAAGTACTGTTTCAGGTGTATACATAAATGCCACCTTTAAAATAATCTCAAACACTGTCACCACAAAATAAACCTGCCTTGAATAATGGTGATCAGCAAACCAAACTCAAACTATTAATGTGCTATCAACATGCTCCTCTTAGAGTGGGATAGAGTCTTGTGAAAATGGATCAAATAGCTCTTTATCATCAAGGGTTAGACATCATTCTCTGCACATGAGTGTCCTTGCAAGAACTTCTGCACAGTGCCATTCAAAGCAGTGAAGAATGTGTTTCTCCATGCCACTTACAGCCTCACTATCAAGTATTCCAGATAAAAACAATTAAAGACACAGAAGTAATAGACACATATTGATTCCAGTTACCAAACCATTAAGAGAATTCTCAGGTAATATTTTGTTAAGCGTCTGGTGATTTATTTCACACAGCAGTTTCTTAGGATGGAAATTCCAGATTCTATTAGGAGAAGGTGTAGTTGAAAGCTCAGTCTCTCAAATGAAGAGAAAAATCAATGCTGGAGCTCATTTCTCCAATCTTCCTAAGAGAATCAAGACCACACCTGTTGATGGCAGCTGAATAATTTTTATTCAGCCAATCCTGTTTATTGGACATCTAATAGACACCATAATCTTGCATTGGGTGCTGAGGATCCCAAATGAAAAGTTTAGAAATCATATCCAAGAGGAGAAAGAGGCAGAGAAGTGCACCATCAAGATACAGTAAAAATACATCTAACTCATAATGAGCACCCCAACTACCTATGACCAGTGGCCTATTGGATTCTTCTATGTGGTGATGTTTTGTTTATGATCTAATAAAGCTTGCTTGAAGATCAGAGTACAAAGCTAGCCACAGCCAGAGGCCAGGCAGTGGTGGCACACACCTTTAATCTCAACAATCTGGTGACAGAGGCAGATGGATCTCTGTGCATTCAAGGGTACCCTGGGCTATATGAGGATGAATTGGTCTAAAAGAAATAGAGATCATTCCTTTAATCCCAGCCTAGGGAGGTGGAGACAGGAGTGATATGTCTGGGCAGAGAGGGGAATATAAGGCAGGAGAAGACAGGAATGCATTTTAATCTAAGTAGTCTTAGGATAAGTACAGTTTGGAAATGCAATCAGAGGACATGATTTCCCCTTTAGTTGGTCTGAGCATTGGTAGAGGTGAGACCTCTGTAGTGGCTGGCCATTTTACTTCTTTGACCATCAGCTTTAACCCACCCCAGTATCTGTCTCTGGGTTTTTATTATTCATACTATACTTCTACCTGCATTTTTCCACACTGGGTACAAAATTTTTCTCAAAATGAATTCTCTAACTTTTTCTATTTCAGATTATGACCTTGTGACTCTAGATACCCAGGAGTATGACCTTAAAGGAGTGTTTTGTTCCTTCACACTTAACTTACATATCTACCCACTCCCACATCTATTTGCCTTAAGAACATTTCTAACTTCCCCCTCTTCAAGTATACTGTTCTAATTTAGGTCTTGGCAATCTCAGATTAAAATTTTGGCCATGATCTTCTATGTGACTTTCTATTGAAGTATTTACTAACACAGATCATTCTGGTAATTTTTCTAATCATAATTCTTAGTGTCTACCAGGTCCCAAATTTTAAAATATTTTTAAGATTGCTATATAATTACATCAATTTCTTCATTCATTTTCCTTCAACCACTCACATGTATTCCCCTTGCTCTCCCTCACATTTTCTTTAATTTTGGTTAAACACACACACACACACACACACACACACACACACACACACACACACACAGAGTTATTCTCATAAACAACCTGTTTAGTCAATATAATGTTATTTATATGTACATGTTTTCTGAACCCAACATTTGATACTGGGTAACCAATTGAGGTTCTTTTCACTGGGGAAGACTATTTCTCCCACTTACAACATTCCTTAGTCTGCAGTAGTTCTTGGTGTATGGGTGAGGCATCATAAGTTTCCCCTTTCGTGTTAGCTTGTCTATTGGCATCTTTCTCCCCTACATTAGCATGATTATTGGTGTCCTGGTCCAGCTCTTGTTAAGCAGTCCTGATGGTGAGACTTTCAGGGTAATGTTTCTGACATATTAGAAGACACAGTCTCATAGCAATCTCCCCATTCCCCCGCTCTTAGAATCTTTTCTGACTCCTCTTCTACAGTGATCCTTTAGGTACAGCAATTGGGTTATAGGCATATCAGTTGGGATTTTTCACCACAACTCTGGAGTTTGATTGATTGTGGTTTTCTGTAATGGTCTCCACGTGTTGCAAAGAGATGTTTCCTTGATAAGAGGTGAGGACTACACTTATCTGTGGGTATAAAGGCAAATATTTATAATGTAATTAGGGATTGTGCAGTTTTAGTAAACTGGTGGGTGTGAGTTGTCTTCCAAGATCCACATCTTTAATAACCCTAGGTAGTTGGCTAGGTTTTCAGTACCAGGCATAGTTTCCCTCATGATGAGCAGGACTTAAGTCCAATTGGAAAGCTATTGGTTACTGCCAATGTATGCATACCACTACTACATCCTTAAGGTTATTATATCATGCTGTCTTTTGATGTGATCTGTAGGTGTCATGAAAGCTAGTCTTCTGGTAGAAGGTATTCAGGCCAGTTATAGCTCAAGCATTTCTGGGCCCTGGGTCTGAAGTGCATAGTATCTTCAGCAGTAGGGACTTAACTTGTATCTCTGGGGCCAGTCCCCTCTGCCAGCCATTTTTATAGCTATTACCTAAGTGCATGAGAAGGTTGATTCTGTAGAGGCATTTTCTGTGCAGTTCATCTCCACATCAATATACCATGAGACCCTGAGCCAGGTAATTGACTCAAGAGTGACTCAATTAGTTCTAAAGGAAACAACAATAATACTAGTGGGCCCCTCCGTTGATCTGCTGTGTGATTTCAATGAGCTATTATAAGTACTTAGATTTGAGCTTATTTCATAGTAAATGACTTAAAAGGGATTCCCCAAAAATAATTTTAAAATTTAGCCTTTGATGAGACACTTAATCTTGCTAGACCTCAGCTTCTCAGCTGTACAACTGGTAATTAATTTCTCCAATTTGGTGGAACTGGAAAGGTGTTAAGTGAGTGCCTGGCACTTGGGAGGAACTTGGCATGCAGTGGCCAGGGTGAACTGTAACTCCCAGTCCTCCTGACACCAAGGGCTTGACAAAAAGTATTTTAATGAACTTCTTTAATCTCCCACTGCCTGGAATCGTCACCCGACCTGATGGATTCTTATCCTCTCACACACTGTGGCACCTCTGGACTGTTCTTTTTATTTAACCATATCCTAAGCCTGCATGCCTCACTATTTGTGCCCCATACTGACTCCTCATCTCCCCTCCATGTTTACCTTTCTACAGTAAAGGCTCCACCTAAGTAACGAGAGTCTTAGAAACTATCCTTACAATTATACTATTTGTCACTTTGAGGGACATTATTGCATGATATTTATATCATGCCCATTTATTAGTAGGTCAGGGTCACAGAGCCCAGCAAGCAGAGATAAAGATGTAGAGAGCACTGTGAACAGGACACAAGCCTGAGCTGGGGTCCAGGGATGACTGAGGTCAGTAAACAGGAATAGACTTGTGTGGGCATTGGCAGTGCATGGACAGCTCCAGTTCTTTGTGTGGTAGATGACTGTAACTCTGCAAATGCTGTGGCACTGGGATTGGCAACTTGGGGCTAGTTTCAGGGCATAAAAAGTGGTCATTTCCTGTAGTCAAGTAACCATATTTCACTTCCTCTTGTCTTACTAGAAACAAAGTTAAACACACAAAATAAGTGCTATCTTAGCTAAGTAACTTCTGGGATGTGGATGATAGTAACCTCAAGCTTTCTTTTTCCCCCTCCTACCAGCACTAACTGTTTAGAGAATCTTCTGAAAGCCAGTAAAACCTCCTGAAATATGAGTAGTAACAGCCACCATCGCTTTGGTCTTCTGTCTGCCTTGTGAAGGGCACAGACATTCCCTTCATCTCCTGGGGAAGACATATTCACTTCCATGCCTTCAAGGAAACACTTTTGTTGCCTCCAGCTGAAAGTGGGGCAATGTTCATCATGTGCAAGGCAATGCTCAGAAACATCCAGTGTTAAATTCCTTAATTTTAATCTTACTCTTCCAGTTAGTGGGTGATCAGTATGGGCAACTTGTTTAGCTATTACTATCTGCCAAAGTGTTTTCACAGTTACAGTGGAAGTAAGATATACACCACCTCATACCCGTGCTGAGAAGACTGAATACATCAATACATGTGAAACCTGTAGAATGATGGCTGTTATGGACATAGAACTCAGTGGATTCCGGCTGCATGTTCATGAACACAGTCATGGAAACGGGGTTGTGGTGAGCATAAAACACTTTTAAAAATATCTGAGCAAAGATACACATCCACAAAAAGCACTTATTCTCTTTGCTCACTGCCCGTTAACAAATACCATTATGTGAACTGAAATATTTCAAATAGAATTTGATCTTTTAAGCCATGCTGAATGTTTAATACTTCTGTGTTTCTTATTTGACCTAACTTTATATTATTTGTCACTTACCAACTGCAGTCAAGATTAGTAGAAGTATAATCAATCGTGGTCAAAGGAATCTTAAGGTATTAGACTACAGTTTTAAAATAACAAACCGATCGCTAAGAGAAAACCTTCCTAGAAAAGGATTTATTTCTTACTAGGGAAGATCAGTGCATTTTCAGTGGTGTGGCTGTAGACATATGTTCTATTTTAAATGAAACATTTTCAGCATCCTTTTGTCAATAGTTTAAGTTTATAATTATCATTCCAATAATGGTTTCATCACAAGTCCATCATAACAACTAAAATCCTTTCAGTATGTATTCACTAATTTATAAACCATTTCTGCATAAAAATTTTAACAATCATTGTCACCAACACCATCAATGCTCAATTTAAATTCATCAGTATTTCCTAAATACCTGCTAGCCATAAAGCAAGAAGTCAAACAGCAAATAATAGATACAATCCTCTTATCTGTCCAAGTAAAGAATAAACCCTCCTGAGGGTATATGAGCTATCCCTGCACATTTCAGCTGTGGAATTCACTGTATCCTAAATTTCACCCTTGAGATGTTAGCAGAAATAGCAAACACAAATAAACCAGTAACCAACTTTCTTCACCTCCAACCAGAGTGGGAGGAAAAGGAGCCCTGCAGTGCAGCTTCAACAAGTCTCTCTGACCCTCTGGCCCTTCCCATGTTTGATTCAGGCTGTCGCACAAGTACACTTTGTCACTAAAAAAGGTTCTGTTACTTTACCTCTGTAGGTTTAACTCTCTTACTGAGAAAGAGATCAGCATGTACCATGACTGTTCCTGAAATCACACTCACAGTTATATCAATATGATTAACTCAATCAGGAACCTTATTAATTACCTGTGAATTAGTGGAATGGACTGATGTTTGCCCTCTGTGATGTTCTCTCTCTCTCGTGTGTGCATGACTGATACTTTCCCCAGTTTTCCAGAATGTCTAAGCCTATGCTAAAGCTGCTAGTTACACACCAAAGGTTTGTGCTATTCTAGTGTAAGGTTGAGGCTGAAGGAGTTTCCAAGCCTTGACCCCTACTCTCTGTAATGTGGCCACATAGAGGAACAGAGAAAAATTCCTTGCAGGCTACATAAGAAGAGGCAAAGATATTTGCTTTCTTTGCTGTTCTGTAAGACAGGAACACAGGACCAGGAAACAGGGAAAGATGGGGCAGGGGATGGGAGAGATTGGCCCTGTCTTAGATGGAAGAAGAGCTCTCAATATAATATCTGAGTGTTCTTGATTCCTGAATGGCTTTAGGGATTGATCTGATTTAGGTAGCTGGGGATGAAGAAAATAGCCAGAGACACACAGAAAAGCTGGGATTGGGTGGCCTTGGCTCTTGCCAAAGAATTCCCCAAGTCCAGAGTGTTGATCATTTACAGTTGTCAAGGTTACTACATACAGATAAACAAGGAGGTAGGGCTTGTGGTGTACAGCTGGACCAAGGAGGAAGGTTTAGCTAATCTCTGTAGGGAAAAATCGATGGCAGACATTTTCTATACACTCTATCAATATGCACATTCAAACCAGAGGAAGGCTTTACCACTGCCATGGGGTTGAGGTATTGGGCTCCTTGACATGGCCATGCCTATGTCAACAACGCACATTCACTCAGGACTTCACCTGGTCTCTATTCATTCTTGTCACAATTATCATAAATTTATTGTGTGTAACTTGCTGAAATATTATAAGTATAAATCGTAATTGAAGTCACAAATGTTAAACAAATTCATAGATTTTTTTCTGACAAACATCTGTAAAGCACAACAGAAATTACAAATAGATTTTTAAAGGTCTTTCAATAATAAAAATAAATTAATTCGAGTATCTTCACTTGGCAGAATTAAATGCCCAAGTCTGAGCCTATCTAACAGCTATTGCTATTTTACAGTCTGGCTTCAGAAGTTCCTGATCTTGAGATGGGTCATAAGAATGAAAAGAAACACAGATTGCTGCAAGAAGTGGGATTGGACTAATTTGGTGTTTGGGAAAAACAAACACCAAAAATTAAACAGAAAAAAATTCAGAAGCGATGAGTTACACTTTGGGGAAGTGCAACAATACCAGCTGCTGTTAACTTAGCTTGACATTTCTTTCTACTTACGACCAAGTTTGGGTTTAGAAAGTAATTACGCACATACAGAATAAGATGCACACACAGGAAGCCAGCAGCCGCAGGAATGTAGAGGTTCATCTGGGTTGTGCACTTGTTTTAATCAAATCACCCCATTCTTCCACTGATTGTAACAGTCCTTTTAGAATTCAAACATAACCTGTTTCGGTGACATTAATCTTTAGTTAGCTACTTAGGCAAAATGATTCTATAGAGTATTCAGGAGAAAAGACTTTTTTATGTGATTTTACCAATTCTAAAGAGAAAGTATTCCCCTGCCTAGTGCCCCATTGCTCTGCCATTCAGGATACCAAATGCCTCAGAGTCACCATGAAAAGAAGGCTAAGGGGTAGAGACTTAAGCAACAATTGGGGATGAAGGCAAAATGAAAAGGAGAAAATGTGATTCATTAGGATGTTTGTGACAAATTGATTCTTAATACTTCTAACTAGTTATTGTAGATGGAAAGGGAATCTGGAGCACATTTTGCTTTTGTTTTATGTATTTATGCAAAGATTAGTCCACGTTTGTGAGGGGAAGATCCAGAAAATTAAAAGAAAGTTTCAATCAAGTTCCTACAACTTAACAGATAGCAAGAAGCAGAGAATTTATGTAGGAAAATGTGGCTATTATCTAAGTGTGTACATTTGTAATGGGGTGCATCTAGGTGTGTAGTGGATGAATGTATGTGTGTAGTGGGTGGGTGTATATGTGTAATGGGTGAATGCATATTTGTAGTGGGTAGATGTATATAAATAATGTATGGACATATATGAGTGGCTGATGGATATAAATATATATATGTATGTATATATGTATATATATGTCTGTTTATGTAGGTGAAGTGGATGGAAGGAAGCAAGCAAAGAAGTTCATTTTTAACAAAGGAAACTGACATGTTGGTCTTTCTAGTGGTTTCCCTTTTTATTGAACTTTACCAAGGAGTACATGTCTTTCATGTTAAGGTCATGTTCAAATCAATATGTGGGGCATGATATGCAGAGCAACAATAGTCAGAATCTTGTGAAGGACAGACAGAGTCAGTGAGTGCCTGGATATTGTTTCTGAGTACTCCTTGAAATGTAATCACTCATTTCAAACAGGAGTGAAGTTGGAGAGTCTGTTTCTATTCAATGGCTGCTTTTTCATTTCCATCTTGTGCATTAATGGCATTCTACCCTCCCCAGGCATAGTTAAAGCACCCCTTAAAATAGTCTGTACATTATTTACATGCTGTTCCCTCCTCAGCTGGGAATGGACTGTGATGTGTGGAGTTTCACTTGCTGTACAATGTCTGGTGCTTAGACAGTACTCAGCACCACAACCACTATACACTAGTTACACGATCAAAAGAGGAAGGCTCCTTGCAGTCAAAATAGCAACTACTTTATCCACAGAACAGAAAACACACCATAACCTAGGGATGCCTTGATGAGTAAGAGATTTCCTGCTTTTGATTAGCTTTTTCTTGGCTAAAAATGTACTGAACCTTCCTGGGGATTTCTATATTATAACTTGGGAGTCACCTATTATTATCAGCTCTGAATCACAATTTTGTGTTTCTGGTTTGTGGGTAAGAACAGATACATTCAACCTGAAAATCTCCACTGTCTTCTAGGAACACAGACATACCAGGGATGGATTCAAACGGAGGATAGACCTCAACAAGTTCCTTTCATCCAACCTCAGGCATTTCAAACCTGTCTCCACCTCCTCCTACTTTGTAGGGGAGGAGCAAAGTTCAGGAAAATTATTTCTGAAGCACTGAGGCAAACAGTTTACTTAGGGACTATTTCTTAAGTTTATATAAAGGCCATATCTATCAATTCAGCTATAATGGGTCATGAAGTAACACACTATTTAATTATAAATATTTTCCCTGGAAACCTACAAAGCCTCATTACTTTCTAAAGCCAATACCACAAGGAACTCATCCCTGGTTCAACATTGTGGGCATTTTTACAATGAACTCAACTGAAGCATCTTACACTCCAACCTCTCATCCTGTCCACCACTGCCCTTATGTGTCATTGAAAAGATACCAGCAGCATTTGCAGTTAGGTATGCACAGCTCCCCATCAGGAGCAAAGCTATTTTGTGCTGTCATGCAAATGACTGCATTCATCCAAGGGGCTTTGTTAGTTATTCATTGTGTTCCTTATCATTCCTTCCCTGCAAAGCCCAGAGACTGCAGCAAGCACAGAGGTATGTCAACAGCTGCATCAGCCCCTGTCAATGGTTTCTTATCAGGCAAAACAGGGTGTATTGGGAATGACCTGCCAAGCTGCTCATCTTCTCCTCTTCTTTCCTTTGTGTGTAGTGGGATTCTTTGTCCTCATTCTATGATCTTTCTCCTCAGTATAGCTCACACCATGAGGCCCATGATGTAAAGGATTTGTGAAGTCACAAGGCTATCCCCTTGCCTTTGGTGTTTTTGTGTGAAATGGATGACTTTCTCCAGTCTTCACACTTGGAATGCTCAGTTTTTTTTTTTTTTTATTTTCTTATCTAAACATAATTATTTAAAGATGTCATAAAACTCAAAGAAGCATACCTAAAGTGGTTGGGGGGTAGCCCAAGAGGGATACTGACAAGTTGGAAAAAAAAAAAAAAAGGATGGGCTGACATGGCCAGCAGAGTTGGACACAGGGGGCTCTTTTTCATTACAACTAACACAGCTTAACTGAGTTCAACATACCCTTCTCTTCTCTCTGGGGGAAGGTTTTCTTTTTAGATGGGCACTAGAGATTAATCCGCCTGTAATTTCTCCTGCTTTTCCAACTGTCAGGAGACTTGTGTTGGAGATAATGGCAGTATTAATGCCTAACCTGGATGTAGAAATTGCCTTAATATAACAGGGATCATGAGGAGCACACCAATAATTGCCCCTGAGTGATAGCCCTTAAAGTAAATGGCAATATAGGAGCGCCCACATCCAGCCGTCTTTAATGAAGTTTGGGGCTTTTCTGATGAGATTCCAGACACAACAGGCGAAGAATCGAGGCGGCCTCCTGAGTTTTAACCTCTAGCCTGGATTTAATATGGCCTTATTAAAGATCCTGGCTAGGTTCATTCTAGCATGAAATGTAATAAAACAAGGCACGAGCATGCTGTAATTAAAACAGGCTAGATAGTATTATCAGATGCTTAATAATTAAGGATTTTTATCAGACAGTTGTGCTGGACAAGGTAGAAAACAATGGACTGACACCAGGACCCTTGTGAAGACTATCGAACACATGGTTATTTTGTGTAATCACTACAGCATTATAACTTATGTCACATCAGTATCAGTTGGTGAGATTCCACACATAAGTATTGGAGGGAATCGAGACACTGGGCAAACCCTTTTCACACAGGGCTGCTAGAGTCTAAAGAACCTATGAATGGTGTCAGGGGTAAACTTAACCAAAGCACTTGAGGAGATTTTACAGTTTTCAGTTTTTCCATTTATAATTTTGTTCACATGCTCTATCTTTATAGCTTTTTCTTGGTTGATTAATATTCCAGATATATTTTCTCAGGTTTCTTGGTTTAGGAAAAAAGACTAAAAGGGTAAACAAAACTTAAATATGCTGGCACATGTCCATAATCCTAACACTGGAAAAGCTGAGGCAGGAGGATTATGAGTTGAGGCTGGCCTGGGCAACACCACACGTTTAGGCCAGTTTTTGTCTCCAAACAAACAAACCAAAGAAACACACATGCACATGAAATCAGAGAGAAAAATTAGAGTGGGACTAGTTATCTCGTCCTTCTGCTGTATTTCTGAAGTGGCAGTTGGGTCATTGGATGTTTTGTTGAGTGTGTGCCATCTGGTCTAGTCCCTTCCCTCTAACAGGAGGCTCTTCTCTGGCTGAACATTTTGGGCATTCTTTGAGCTCTGCTCAAAGGAATAGGAATAGGAATGGGAATGGGAATGGGAATGGGAATGGGAATGGGAATGGGAATGGGAATGGGAATAGGAATAGGAATAATAGGAATAGGAATAAGTGTGGACACAGAGTGCTTGGCTGTTCTGGGTGACTCGCAGTTAGACAAGTTGAAGATACAGCAGCAGCTTCTGAAAGTAGCTGAATTCTGTTCTCATGACATTCTTGAGGATGCAGATCGTCCCTTCATGATCAAGAGTCCTGCTTGTCCTCTGTTCCCTGAGCTATGGTGTCACTAAAGCCAGATACAGGGAGGACTAAGGACAACTGGCAGGAGTCAAGTTATATTTTTCACCATTTGAACCCAGAGATTTGAACTCATGTCATTGAGTTGGGTAGCAAATACCCTTGACCCCTGAGCCATATCATCTTCTCTCACATGCCTCTTGATTATCAGTTTGATAGGAAGAAGAAACAAAATTAACTTTGACACAAAATGGGTTGTGTTATCTATACAATTTCTCTTTAGACTTGTGTCTGAATTACCAAAGGAGTCACAGAGAGCATTTGGTTCATCTCTGTACGGTTCTGCACACCTTTTTGTGTTTAACTGCACCCTAAAAAAGTACTACGAATTCTCATTTGATGATTTGTGATTAAGTTGTCTACATCCATGATAAACAAACTGCTGGATGTGATATTGCAAAAGAAAAAAAGAGATTATAATGTTGGGCTTCTTCTGTCAGACATCACTGAATGAGAGCAAACAATCTGAGCAGCTGTCATCAAGGTAAAGTGTCAGAACTTGGGACAAAGTAACAGAAAAATAGCACAGGCTTAGAGGAACTTTGGAAAGCCTTCCAAGGAAAGTGGGTGTCCCAGAGAGACAGGCATTTCCAGCAGGGAGCATAGAATGGACCAAGTTCAAAATCACATAGCTTTCCAGTTTGACATTGGAGAGAAAAAGCAAGCATCATTTGAGAAACAGGTGATTTTGGTTACAGCACATGCCAGTCACACCTGATATGTGATTTCATAGACAACTGCAAGTTACTGAAGGTTTTGTAATGATTAAATGACTTGCTTAGATATTCCTTAGGAACACATATTTGCTAGGGAGACTCCTGTTCCTGTCACTGGAAGAATGATCTCAGCTGTCACTTCCTCTATTCCTTCATCTTGGCCTTGAGGAAGGTAAGGTACATCTAGAACCCGGCCGAAGACAGGCCTCAAATACTTGTATATCCAGACAAGTATCCTAGCTAATACCCATGCTCCTGATGAATTATTATTGTTCTCCACTGTCTTATACGGTGAATTTCTGGAGAGTTGGTTAAAATTACTGATTCATAATTATATTCATCACTTTTTATAACATCTTCATATCAAAGAAACATGCCTCCTTACAATTCTTATTTTTCCTCTTGTTTTGTCAAAGTCCCCAGTAGCCAATATTTTGATTTTATTCAGAGGTTGGGATCCAGGCTGGGTATCACCTCGTTCACTGGGTACTCATCTTTAGGGCAGTCCAAACTACTCTGAAGGGATGACTAAATGATAAACTGCTCTCCACCTGGACAGCCTCATCTGTTTAACTCAGGTCGAGATTAGCAGCATCTTGTGACTAATGATCAATGACTCCTAAACCATGTCAATATCTTTTTATAGTTAAAGGATAATGGAAACTTAATGAAGCTTTACTGGGACATTAACTTCCTATGAGAAATATATATAAGAAATGCATGTTCAGCAGTTGAGTGACTCCATCTGACTTTTATAGGCATTCCTGACTTAACAATTCAGTTCTGCAAACACTGAATATCTATTTTGTTAGAAGCTCTGTGTTAAGCACTGCGTGAGATATACAAATTATGTATATATTATAATATGCACATATATATATTAGATGTTTTCCAAAAGGAGCCTTGAATATAGTTATTAGTTTGATTATGTTTAATACCAAATATATAAAAAGTGGGTCTAAAAGGGCTACATTGCCACCAATTGGGAGAAAAAGCTGCACACTAATATAGGCCAAATGCAGTCAGTGTGGTATCCCTGAAACTCAAAGAATTTTGAATATAAACATAACTGCAAAATGGTGTTCTAGGGAGCTACGACTGCCATAAAAAGGGAGGGAAGCCAGTCTTACTATAGAGCACAGAGCTTGCCACACATTCTAGTATAGTGAAAATACCTGTGAAAAGGTGAGAGAGAGAGACCCAGTCAACATTACGGATTTTAGAAAAAGACCTCATTTATTCTCTTTAGAGCTTTGAGAGAAACAACACAAAACAGATAGCATTTTAATTGTGTCTGAAAATGGTATTTCTAAGGTGGAGAATAAGCAGACAACCATAGTAATCGCCATCCCAATTTTCAACAACACTGTTACATGGGTAAAATCTGTATAATATATATGGTTATTGCAGAATCGTTAAGGAGTTTCACAAGGCAGGCAATTGTCAGGGGGTTGTCTCAATGTGTGGCACAATGGTTGTTTCATGCAGTGGATGACATAAGTGAGTACACTCTCTCTTTACATTCCTGGTCAGTTGACCATTTTCTTTAAACAGTCACAATCCAATAAATCACTCCACTTTCCACGGAGAAGCTCTGTAGAATGCCATGTGCTACACAGGGGGAACAACAGCTCTACAGAAGGCAGCTATAGAAGTTAAAGAGCCCCCGTCTATGTGAAAGGTTCAAATGGACTGCTTGAAATTCCAATGGGTCTGCATATCCATGAGGCTGTCCCTTAGCCCAGATCATGGCTCTGACTCTCCTGTTGATGAACAACACATCTCCCTGAACTGATTTGATCAGTTACAGGTATAACTATATATTGACATTGTTCTGTCCTACTCTCCTTTCTCTTCATAAAATAATAGCATACCGGTTATAGTCACAGGATGAATCTATCTCTCTCTCAACACACATACACGATGTATATATTATCTACCATATATATGTGTGTATGTATATATTGGTGACTATTAAGTGCTTTTATGAAATTATTAGTTTTATATATTACTTTTTAAGTACTTCAAGTCTTTTCTGATACAATGAAATGTGTTAAAATTTAAACTCAGAGGCTAGAGAGATGGCTCAGTGATTGAGAGCACTGATGGCTTCTTCAGAGGACCTGGGTTCAAGTCCGAGCACCCACATGGTGGCTCACAACCATTTATAATTCCACTTTCAGGGGAATCTGACTCCCTCTTCTGGCATGGAGCTGGGCACTGCACACATGTGTTGCAAAAACATATATATGTGCAAGACACACTTATAAAATTAAATTTAGCTGTAGTGGTAGTATATGCCTTTAATTCCAGTAATCAGGATGCAGAGACAGGTAGATCTCTGTGAGTTCAAGGCAATCCATGTCTATAGAATGAGTTCCAGGATAGCTATGACTGTTAAACAGAGAAACCCTGTCTTGAAAAACCAACCAACAACCATCCAAAAACCCACAAAAACAAATTTATTGGTACAGTTAGAAGTGCTCTAGTCAACTGCTCATTTATTCTACACATGGATTTAGAAGACTAGAGAAGGTAGATTACCTGCTTTATTATTTCTTCTAAAGATAAAGTACAAGTTGTCATTACTCTAGATCAGTGATTCTCAACTTTCCTCATGCTGCAACCCTTTAACACAATTCTTCATGTTGTAGTGACCCCCAACCATAAAATTACTTCCATTGCTACTTCATAACTATAACTTTGCCACTGTTATGAATCATAATGCAATTATGTGTTTTTCAATGGTCCTAGGTGTCTGCTATGAAATGATCATTTGACTCCTGAAAGGTCGTGGATGTTGAGAACTGCTACTCTAGGTTGTTCTGTTAGAACTGAGTAAGAATCCAGTATTTGGTTTAAGAACTGCTTTTTTGCTGAGCTACGTTTCCATTGCATGAAAAGCACTGAAAGAAAGCTTGAAAGCAGTTGGACACATTTATTTTCATCATTGGGACATCCTAACCTGAAAAATGTTGCATTCCCAGCACTACAGATTGTAAAAAGTGGGCTGTTCCTTGTTCTTAATTTCAACTTAGATATTTAAAAACCAGGGTATTTACTGACTTTGTGAGTAAGCTCTTGTCAAGGCTGCAACCAACTTATAAACAAAAAGATCAACAATAAAAACATGTGCAAGGAAGGCTATGTTTATGATCTTCTGACAGAAATGTATAAATAGGGAAAATTTACCACTCATTCACCAAAGCCTAATGAAGCACAGCTATGATCTCCCACATTCCATCCATCAAGCTAAGAAAACTATCTATTTCTCAATTTCACGCAGAATAGAACTGTTTAAGTCACATCTGCTGGAACAAAGGCCATTTTACTTTTTCCTTCCCTTCAGTAAAAACAAGCAAAACTGTAGTTGAACCAGAAGTTTCTAATTTTCTTAAACTAATTTAATGGATAATATTCCCAACATCTCTGAATGTAGGTGTTGCTGAGCTATACTACCTCCTAAAATCAATCTACTTCATGAATTGTGGTATGTGAACTACAGTTAAATTGATGTTTGTTGTGGAGCAAAATGATTTATAGTATCTAATAAGCATTCAGAATTCAGAGTCTTTTTCATAGCAGATTTCTGGAATAGCAGAATTCTGTGGCACATAAATCTATTCATTGAGGTATTGAAAACCCTGTGTATACTTAGCCCTAGAATTGGATCCAGTTGTAGGCAGGATGAAGCACCAAGCACCAGAAATACTCCTACAGCTAAGTCTGGCAATGGCTAGCCAAAAGGTTGCCATGTGAAAATGCTGAAATACATCCCAGAATTCAGACCAAGGCATGTTTTCCAATTTCGGAATGTTCATTTCTATTTCTGAAAGCTGCGTTACTGTGTTGGCCAAAAGAGGCATATGGAGTTTCAATGACTCTCAATGTTGCACATTTCTAACTTACATGTGAAAAGGCATTTTTAAAAATTGCATCAGTTTGTATCATATGTTCAGGTCCCTTCACAGCTTCCTTTCCAGGCCAACTCCCTGCCCACATTCTTATTTTTGTTGCCTAGATACTGGAATTTTCTATGATGCTCATATCTTCTTTAGCATCTTTAGGAGTCTCAGAGGGTACCCTGGGTACATAGAACCTAGTTTGTCTTCTTCAACTTTCCAGATTCCTCCAGACAACTCAATTTTGTGTCTTGAGGCTCATATGTAATTTGAATGAAAACCAAGAATGTTACATTACTATAACCTAGGGTTAAAATCATCCGTCCTTTCTTGCTAACATACCTCATTGGTGGGTGTGCATATATGCACATGCAAGCATGCATGCACATGTATGCTCATGCATCTAGAGGCCAAAAGTTAATGTAGGGTATATGCCTTGCTCTCCATCTCTCATTGAATCTGGAGCTCATTGATTCAATGAGGCTGGCTGGTCAATAAGGTCTAGGGATTTGCCTCCCACATCCCCATGCCCAGATTTTATATGGATGGTAGGGTTCCGAACTTAGGCCCTGGTGCTTGTGCCATAGAAACTTTTCTAACTGAGCCATCTCTTAAACCTTAACCGGTTATTGTCTTCACTGTTGCAGAATATCTGATATTGGCTACTTTATTACAAAAGGAGGTTAATTTACCTTATAGCTTTGGAGACTGAGTCTAAGGTGCACCCATCTGTTCCAGTCCTCCTGTTGGCTGCATTAGAACATGCCAAACAAGCAGAACAGGAATGAGCCAGGTACAGAAGGGCCTCAACACTTTATAACAACACATTCTCAGGAGAACTAACTTTCTCTGCTAGACCTTTATTAACTCATTTCTGAGGGTGGCCTGTGATGTGCTACATTCTATCAAGCCCACCTCATAAGTTTCCTCCACCAGAACACACTGGAAACTAAGTTCTAGCACATAAGCTTTGGGAGCATACTTTTAGTCACTTGTAAACCATGGTGCTTAGAACCCATCATCAAACTTCTCACTTTTAGAGAAAAGTTAACTCAGAGTCCTCAGGATTTCTCAAATCTTGCTGCTGGATGTTCCAAGGACACCAGGCTGGGCTGTTTCTCATCCTTCTTTGTCTGTACCTCTATCAGTCATCATTCCCCTTCCTTTCCGAGTTAGCAATTAATTGCATTTTGTCTCAGAGCATAAGGACATACTCTGAAGATGTTAAGTCCCCACGGAGTATTGTTCATGACTTGAGAACCATTGTCTTTTCTTCCATCTAGAAAAATATTTCAGCAAATGTGGGTACATAACTGGATGGTCACTATCACACACTGGGTTAATTATTAATTACCACAAAAGTTACTAATGCTTTTTAATTATCTATAAGAGATATATTTGAAACTCATAAATTGAATTATTTAATTTAATTTAAAACAAATACCATGATTCTGGTATCAGAAAAAAAATCATGGATCTTAGGTCCCTAGACATTAGTTATAAATATATAACTCAAATGAGTAGAGCAACCCAACCCTTTACTCTCTTTGGCTAAAAGGGGGAGTATGAGTCAAGGAGAGAAAACTTTACTCATCATTTTGTGGCTTGAGTATTTCTCTTATAAAGTGGGAGGGGTTAAATGTTTATTTCAGCGTCTGCTAGAAGGGCTGACATAAAATCATCTTTACAGCTTGGAAAACATTGCATGTTGCCATTACACTCCCACCCCACTTGACACCCGAAAAAGCAGTCCAAACTTTCCAGTTCATTTTCTGAGTAGTCATATTTGAGCCGTACAACTTACGTGTTACATGTTTATGAAGGAGGACAGCACAGTCAGTGGCATGTACTTCATGACATGTTCAGACTAACCAGTCTCTCTACTTCCTGGAGCTGCTACCTTTTCTCCAGGGGTGGGCTTTGGACCCATGATAATAAAAAATATTACAAGAGATGAAAACAATACAGTCACATGAGAATAATTAGACGGGATCCAATGGAGAACACGAGACTGTATTCAGTATAATCAGATCCAGAGGGCTTCTTTACAATGATAAAAGCTCATCTGCATTCAAAGAAAATAACTCCTGCAAGTTTAACTTTCCCTTTCTCTACACAATACTGGAAACCTAGGCACAATGTTCAGCTCTGCCTTTTCCTTTGGATTTACATTCAGTCTGATAAAAAGTAGTAATTCTTCATTCTCTGTTTCTCCCCCCTCCTCACATGCCTTAGTTTATTAATTTATTATTGACTCAACTGACACTTATTCCTTAATACTCAGATGCCAGTAATACTTCTAGACATAGTATCCTCACTGATTTCTTTTGTTATTTTGTTACTATCAAGAGAACAACAGGATTGAGTCACTCACTAGCTGGGTAGTTAGTGATAAGACCCTACCACCTTCAGTTGGTTTTAGTCTTTGTATCCCGGGAAATGCCCTGTTTGACCCACTTAGATGAAGATATCTGGGAAATGTAGCCATAGGAAAGAAGACTCAAAATGTTTTGCAATAGCTAAGGACATAATTACTAATTCCTTTATAAACTTAAAATGTCCGGGATAAGAATGAAGCCAACTGGCCTAGCAAAGAAAATGGTTGGCTCCAGTTTGGGTGATGCTGGGAGGCTTTGGGGATCTAGTACTCTCTGAGAAGGTGTAACTGACTGTGTTCTGCAGATACAGGCAAACCTGACACTGACAACTCTGGGTCAAAGAAACAACAACAAACAAACAGGATAGTGTCGGTGGGGCAAAAAGACCTGAAGTGTAGAAAGTGGTAACTGTGAGAAAGCAAGACTTCAGTAAACCAGAGGCCTGGTACTAAAGGAAGATGAGGATGAGGGGAGGATGGGACACAGGAGAGAAACCCCAGGCTTCAGCAACTTGCACAAGGCAGTGGGGTGGGGCAGGTGAGGGACTCAGTTGAGAAGAATGTGGTCCCTCCTTAGAACTGCAGTGGAAAACCATGCCTACTTTCACCAAGGAAGACGGTGCTTTTCCATTAAAATAAAATTAGTTTAGTATTGAAACATGACTCTGAAATACAAACATTTTGGTGAGAATACTGACTATATAAGAAAAATTTACTGACCTACAAAAGTATTGTAGAGGAAAAATACACTGAGCATTTTGAAGAGATGGCAGTTCATAAAGATTTTCCCAGGTTGGTGTGTGTGACAGATAGACACCCCAGAGATGATTAAAGAATACACAATAAGCCAGGTGGTGGTGATGCATGCCTTTAATCCCAGCACTTGGGAGGCAGAGGCAGGCAGATCTCTATGAATTTGAGACCAGCCTCATCTACAAGAGCTAGTTCCAGGACAGGCTCCAAAACTCCACAGAGAAATCCTGTTTCAAAAATCAAAACAAAACAAAACAAAAAACAAAAAATAAAAACAAACAAAAAGAATACACAATACAAACAGCTGAGCTGCTAGCCTGTTGCCCTGCTCTTAGAATGTTATTGTTATCATAACCTTTTTATTTGGTCTTGTTGAGACAGTTGAAAGGGGATCGGACTTTCTCACAATTACCCAAAAAGTGGTGGCAGTTTTTCTAAGGCCTAGAGACACAGTGGTCCCTTTAGTAGATTTCATGAACCCATGTGTTGTCCCCTGCTGGCACTATGTCTCAGATTTCTGGCTTTCATGGTCTATAACTTATGAAGTGACAAGGTTATCTTGTGTGTGTGTGTGTGTGTGTGTGTGTGTGTGTGTGTGTAATTCTGTACCCAGAGTATTTATTAACCATGTTTTCTAATCAAGTTCTTCTAGGGTCTTAAACTGCTTTTATTTTTTTGTGGAATATTTTTATGCTTGTTTTTGAAATTTATATCTTATCTCAGTCTATAAAGATGCCTTTCTTATTTTTTAAAATTTTAGTCTGACTGTCAAAACAAGTCACAGAGACTATTTTAAATGCTAAGGGAAAATTATAATTCTGATATAGACTAGAAGGTTTAAGCATATCATTTTGGTAGTATTGAGTATAACTAACTCCTTAACAATGTGCAGACCTGTGTGGCTTAGTATGTCACCTTTTAGTCACATGTGGCTATGGCAATTTAAATTAGCTAGAATTAATCAAATAATAAATTCAGGTCCATGGGCCACATGGCAACTGCTGAGTAGCTCTTTGGGGATAGTGGCTGTTATCCCCCACAAGGACAGTAACTATTTCTTTGGCCACAGAAAGGTGTAGCATACAGTGCTGGCTAACACAATTGTTTAACATAAGCGAAAGGACTTGCCTCAAGCCTGAGTGTTTCCCTTTGTCCTATAGTCCGAGTGTTTGTATAGCATACGGTCATTAAGATTACTGGAAATGTGGACCAGCTAGGCTAAGCCAATTTAACAGCTGTTCACAGATATACCCTATGGTCAAAGCCCAAGAATAGCTTCTGTCATCCTAGTGACCAAGGTCAATAGGGTAGAATGTCTTTTACTTTCCTATGCCCATCCCCCAGAGGCCATATTATCCTTTGAAATTGAAATTGTTCCATAGGTCCCTGGGCAGTCAAATTCCCTCAAGGAAATCACTCCAAAACAATCTATTTTATTTGTTAGAGTTTATTTCTGCTTGAACTTTGCAAACAGCAACACACACACACATGCACACACACACACACATATGTGTACTTTAAAGCCTATAACTCTATTATGTCTCCAAAGAAATAAGTCCTTGCTATTTAACACAAGCATAGGAACCTCTTGGTGGTCAAGAGGGGCAGAGGCCAAAGCCCATAGCTGCTGCTGCTACTGTACAGGTTTCATTGACCCTGTAACACACTGAATAACATGATGAAACAGATTTTTTGAACATTTCATTAATAACTTGCTGTTCTGCAATTTGTTGAACAGAAAGATAAAATTCAACAGATCCAAGGAAAACCCTGGAAGATAAGGCCTTCCAAAATCACTGTGCTTTTGGCTTCAGTTTACAATAATGGTTTAAATTCAATTATCAGCTATCACAGAGCATAAAATAAGTCCTTTTGATAACTCTCAGAAGGAAAAAAAAAAAAAAGTGAGCTAGAAGGCACCTGGTCTTGCTGACTGTTCATCAAAATATCTCCTGACTGTAAAAAAAAAAAAAAAGGTTAAAGCTAAATTCATCTTGCAAAGATCAAACATTCCAGGGCCCTGATTTTTAAAGCTAAAAAGAGTGATGCCCCTTTGAGTTGGAGACTGTTTGGTAAACCTGGCTAATTAAAGCACTTAACAAATGAGGAACCCACCCTCTAAATCTCTTGTTGGTACTAGAGAATTCTCATTTGCTCTTTCAGAGGGATAATCAATTGAAGGGCACATTTTTCTTTTCTTTGTTCTTTCCCATCAATTTTAATGGGTACAGGACATCAGTCACACAAAATGTAATGGGACAAGAAGATGGATGAGTACATCTGAAGCCACTAGTCATGGGACAAGAACATCCAGAGGAGGTGACTGTGGCAGTGCAGAGTTCAACAATAGGCCTGGGCACATTTAGCGAGTGATTGTATGGCTGTAGTACTTCGGATCAGCACTCAATCTCCATACACAATAATTCATCACATTTCCACAGGCCACACTTGCAAAGTCACATTCCCCAAACATTCTCTAGTGACACTCTTTAGAAAATGATTTAAGCTAACCACAAAATGGAAAAAGAGGAGAACACTACTCTAACCTCAAGGAGCCGGATCATCCCCTATAAGTGACTAAAATCCTTTTGGAAGGAACGTTGTATTATGGACTAGAAAGTGTGCCCCATGGCTCAAGTTGAATTGGTGTATCCTGAGTGCTGAGGTTCCCTCTTCAGAACTGAGTATTCTCTCCCCAGGGCTGGGGTACAGGCTGCTGCCGCCTGGCATCTCCATGCTTAGCTTGAGGGGCCCACATGGTTCAAAGCTGCAGCCACTCAATAGGGCAAGCACATCCAAGAGCAGGGAAGGCAGCCATGCAGAGGCCTGGCCGCTTTCCCTGGCTGGAGAGCTCTGTAAGGCCAGCTCAGCCTCAGCCTAACCTCATTCTCCACTTGGGGTTCTCTGTTGAGGCTGACCCTAGTTCTATAGTCTCCTCTGCCAAGTCCTCCCCTCTCCCATCTGCTGTTGTCAATGACACTGTAGGCTGTATATTGTTACTGTATTGAACTTGCCTGGATGAAAAGAGTTTTCTATTTCTATCTAAAAATTAAATCATATTATGCATAAGAGTTTAAGAAAGGAGTTTGAGTCTAGTAGGACTTGAAGATATCAACACATTTAAGGTAAGCCTCTTTGGCTAGGAATCATGGACCATTTCAGAGGACTCAAGGTAACACCAGGATGATTACATCACTTATTGGCTGCTATTTTATGACTACTGAGCTAATGTCACTGATGGAGGAATAGATAGTACTTAAGGTCCGGTTAGCCACCTCTCTGTTGCTTGTGCACTTTCTAAAGGCAGTAATTTGGTACAGGATATTAAAACCTAAACCTTTATGAAGCAGAGAAACAGAAGAGTCTATAACTCAAATTAGCAAGTGCTTTCCCTTCTTTTAAAATTTCCCATAATCTCTAAAACACAGATCACCCTGGCCAGGATGCTGTGAATTCTTCAGTGCTGCCAATGCAAAGCAAATGTCAAAGGGAGGAGCCAGGTTTGAAGTTGTTTCGGGGACGTGGCAGAAAATGACAACTGTGTATTTGTGGTGGGGAGAGAAGGGGCACACCTGGGAGTAGACATTAGCACACCGAGAATAATGCCACTGATGTGTTCAAAGGCACGGTATAGACAGTGCCAATGTCTTAGTCAGAAATCTGTAGTTCATCAAGATTACTACACGGGTGTGAGCGCCTTAGAAATAGCAGTCAAGATGTTTGTGCACCCACTTCCTTCAAAGTCTTGAATTGCTCTTTTGGATCAGTTATGAGATCTCAGTTCTCTTTCCTGCAGCCCAGGGCCTGGTTACCTTGCTCTCCAGAGATGACAGAGATGGTGTGAGAGACGGCAGAGACAGTGTGAGAGATCATTGAGTCCATTTTGTATCAATATGCTTAATTTTGACAACTTTTTTAATAGTTTGCATCCAAAATGAGCTAGAAACCTGGACAAAGTTATTTATTCCATGTCAGCCACCCTTAGCTACACTTATTAATATGCTCCTGTGCAAGGGGCACTGTATAAAGAAATTTGTGACATTTATACATTTCTGAAGGGCACTGAGCCTGGCTAAGGTCGGACTGGAAATGCCTAACCAGCCAGATAGTCTGTACCAGTTAGAAGGAAATTAGTTTTCTGTAGCTTTTACTCCAAACTTCACATATGAATATATTAAATTGAAACTGTCCTGGCCTACTATTCAATTGTATCCACTAACTTTATTCAATATAGTATGATTAAACACTAAGTAAAATGTAAACATTTTTACTTAAGTTTTAAGAAAACTTTTGTAAAGTTTGGATGAATGTACCCTCAAACAGGGACATTACCTTTCTATGTAGTTCCCCAAATTGTTACCATTAATGAAATAGTAAAGTACCACCCTCCTCCACCCTGCCCTCCTGTAAAGCACGACACCTCTCCTCCCCCACTTCCAAACACCCAAATATGCTTGGCATTTTGCTAGCAATCTTCTCAGAGTTAGTTTTCATGGGTTAGGAAAGTTAGCCTTAGATTTAAAACACAAACTTCTACCCCTTCTGGATGTCCTATGTAAAGTTATCTGTGGGCCATGAGCTCCTGCCATGTGAAGTTTGACCAACACTCTCCACTTAAGGTACATTATCTTCATTTTAACTCCATCCTTTATGGACTGAAAATCCTGGCTCTTAAAAATCATAGCTACAATAAGAATAGTTTGGTGTTCTTGGAAAAATGTATTCTTGAATTAGATTTTACTTATACCTTAAATTTAAAAAAAAAAGTTTTTTCACAGCCTTTGTTTTATATGCTCTCAATTAAAATATTAGCAATGAATAAATTTTCACATCAGTGCTAAAATAACTGATACCCAAAGGCATAATCATTAAGGGAATTTCCAGTGGCTTATTGCTTATTTTACATGATCACCTTAAATACTTGTTAACCTGAAGATGAGCATGTGTAAAAATAAATAGTTCAATAATCCAAGCACATTTACTATTTCACCAATGGTTATAAACCATTTAAAATAAAACAAACATGTTAAACTATTTTTACACCAAGTATCTTATTATATTTTATAGCATAGAAGGAAGAAAAAGAAAAAATTATGGCAGCTATGAAATCAATAATTAATTTATTTAATCATACAGAGTAATACTCTTTTATTATATAAAAATGAAACATGTCCTATTTTAAGTACTAAGTTTAAATGCTCATCTATACCATAGCAAATCATCACACAAAGCCACCTGAGACCTTTGTTTCTTTTTTTCTCCTACAGATCCAGTGTTGTCCTAGTCTGCAGCTGTTTGTACAACCTATATTACTAGCTTCAGCTGAACAGAAGAGGACAAAACCTCATCTCACTTGACTTCTGTGTCACCTCCACGACACCATTCTGCTGACACCATTTAATCACTTGTCATAGAGTCAAGAAGCACATGTTTGGGTACTGGGTTTAAGTCTCAGGATGCCAAGATAGAAGACAAGAATTTTTAGTGTAGATGCCCCTGAAAATCATGTGGATACAAATTTAACGCCTATTATGGCAGAAATAGTAAGCACTGCATTCTTAGGGAAGAGAAAAATGAGTTTACTCATTTCAAACATTCCAGGAAGGTTACCTGGGAGAAATAATCCCAGACTCACACACAGAGGACTTCAATGACTTAGTTGAAGAGTAGTGGGGATGCTTCTCTTACCAGACCAGTGATTCTCATCCTTCCTTGTGCTGGGACCCTTTAATACAGTTTCTCATGCTGTGGTGACACCCAATCATAAAATTACTTTTCTTGCTACATCATGACTGTAATTTTGCTGCTCTTATGGATCATAATGTGACTATCTGGTTTGCAGAATATCTGAGATGCAACCCCTGTGAAGGGGTAGTTCAACCACCAAAGGGGTGGAAACCCACCTTGAGAATTGCTTTCATAGACATAGCCTGTATTAGATAACTTGCTCCAGCTCAGACACTGCATGAGATGGTGATATTACCACATTGCAGCATAGCTAAGCACAAACAGAAGTATCTGGCTGTATTTAAACTGTGGAGCATTGCTGAAGAGAATGTCTGTGTTGGGTCAGAGAAAATTTGGTGAAGTGAACCTGGATTGAGTCATTACAACTAAGGGTTTTGCTTTTTCTAAACAAGTTTAGACACTTTAGGCAAAACAGAGTTTGTATTGAATGACCACAAGATGGGAAAGTTCAATTTATTTACAAATAGGGGTTTAGCTAAAATGTGGACTGTTAAGAGAGAATGAAGAAAGGCATGAGATTGGGAAGGATGCCAAATATGGATTCATAGAAAGTCCGGAAAGATAGTCAATCTCTCATATTAATCATCTTCCACAGAGTAGTCAAGGAAATGGTGAAATACATGAAAAATGTATTTTCTCCCCTACACCAGGGATTTAGGGTGAATCTATTGAATGGAAAATGCTTTTATCCTTTCCTTTCCTTTCCTTTCCTTTCCTTTCCTTTCCTTTCCTTTCCTTTCCTTTCCTTGTTTTCTGTCTTCCATGGCATATCGTCCTTTTTGTTTGTGATGGGGTCTTGCTATACTGTGCTCAAACTGGCATCAAATTTATGGTTGTCAATGGCAGAGTGGTGGTGGTGGGTGCATGACTTTAATCCTAGCACTCGGGAGGCAGAGGTAGGCAGAGCTCTGGGAGTTCAAGGCCAGACTGTTCTACAAAGCTAGTTCCAGAATAGCGAAAGTTGTTATACAGAGAAACCTTGTCTCAAAAAAAACAAATAAACAACAACAACAAAAACAAACAAAAAAAATAACTAATTTCTCATTTTCTGTCTCAGCCTTGCAAGTGCTGGGTTATAGACTTGCATCACTACACTTGACTCCTCCCTTTATCAAATTTATCAAATGCTCATTGTGTGCCAGATGCTCAATAGTTGTGGATCAATTCAAAGGGAAGGGAACATGTGGTTTTGTGATAAACTTCATATGGATTTGACCATTAGCTAGACCCTTAATAGGAATTCAAGATGTTCTCCTTCCTAGCAGTATGAATTTGTCTTGAGATTACTTTTGTGTTTCTGTTTTCTTACCTGTAGAATGTGTATGGTGTTATCTATCCCCCAAGGTCATTGTTAGTTTGAAGTGAGAATAAAACTAGAAAAGCTAGTATTTCTAGCATCTCTGGAATATGCTATGGCCTTCAAACATATCATTTCACTTAATCCTCAATAAAAACACTTCAAGTTGATATTAATCCATTAAATAATGGCTAATGAAGTTATATAACTAAATTACAACAGCATGGTTGTTTAGTATTTGGCAATATACTTCACAAGACAATTTAGAAGAACATTGTCATTGAGGTCACACTTGAATAGGAAAAGCTAGCTTCAAACCCCTGAAACACTAGTCACCAAGGAAGTACAGATTATGCTTGAAGAACCAATGATGCACTCACTTATCTACTGTCAGTCAGCTTGGCATGGTTGTACTTCATCAAAGGTCAAGCATTTCCACATGTTCTATGATCTGACTTGCCTGTTTCTGGTGCATAGTACCCTGTGATCACATAATCAGGATCATTTATTTTGCAAGGCAAGTCTGTCAGTACTAATCTCATCTCAGACTTCATTCAGGCTTTTCTTCCCATTTTCCAAAGGATATGCCCTACCAGTCATCTTCCCCCCAACAGTTTTTCACAATAGATTCTAGACTCCAAATACCTTCAACTGAATGGATTTATAGGAGTAACAGGAGTGTGACTTTGACTTTGGCTCTTAATGAAGACCATCTTGTTATGATCCCATAGTAATCATTGCCATGTTGCTTCCCAAAGTACCTTAGACTGTATGTCCCAGGTAGAAGTGCCCTTTCACAGTGTGCCATGGTGTATCTCTCTGCCTTTAATTCCATCATGATGATACTCTCCTTGAAGACTTCCATTTTGACTTACAGTTTTATTGTATCCGCCATACCTTCTATTAGAATGTTGAAAACAATGCAAATGTGGCACAATTATTCAATACACTCAAACTTTTTTACTTAAAACATTAACATGAACACTGATTACAATGATGGTCTTTCACTTGTGATTTATCAGACTGGAGTATTTCAGAAATTCCTCTTTGCTCACATATCATGAAAATATCATTTTGTTAAATAAAGGTACCGGAAGCAGAATCTTATGAGACTTGGGAGTGAGTAGTTAGCTCAAAAAAATATCAAATTGGGATTAGAGCAAGTCCCCCCCCCATAGTTTTTCTATGAAGCTACACAAGGCAGGAGAGAAAAGAGTTTTGCAAATGGCACAGAGACCTATAAGACAAGACTTATAGCTTGTTGCAGAATGGCACAAATTAGCAATTAGATATTACATATGGAAACAAGAGAACATAGAGAACATGGGGCTGCTACTGTTTAAGCTTTTTATTGAAAGAACAAGGAACTCTTCATAATAACCCTTTTAAAGCAAGTATTCAACATTGGGAGATAGGGGATTATGAAAGAAGAAATTGCTATAGTATAAAGAAGGAAATGAAACAGGTTGCAATGATGACTTTACGAATGGCTCCTTAGGAAACACTAATAATACAGGCATTACTAGAATTGTAAATGTGAAGACAGAACTACTACTCAGTGGTTCCTCAATCTATGAGGTAGAAGAAGAAGATATTTGTTGAGAACAATGAGAATAATCCTGAAACTTTTAAAAATGCATGCTCTAAGATGGTTAAAGATGAAAGTTTTTGGAGATTGGTTAACTAAGGGGGAAGAGCCTGCTCTGGCTCCCATTTGCAGCCATGAGTCCTGAACATCTCCTGAGCACAGATCAATCCCAGAACCACAACCCAGGGCCTCTTCTTGATTGCCTACTGATTTAATTCTGCTGCCTTCCTTCATCATTTAGGGAGATTGATTGAGCACCCAATTAAATGACTTGTGAAGATTCAATATGTGAGAATCTACTTATATAAAATGAATGTACTAAACGCTGATTGCTGTAGAAGGATTTTTCACTATCAATTAATCTTTATACTTAATTACTTAACTCTTATAAAGTTAAGAAACTACTATTTGCTAAAGATATGCAATATTTGTTACTAGCTAACATGACTGGAAATGAGTAATAATTGTACATATGTTAAGTAACTATGTAAATCACATATTTTAGAGATTTTTTCAATAAAAATTAAAATTAAAGTTTTCTAATTAGCTTATCCTACTCACCTAAACAGTCCAGACAATTTCAATAGTACACTATTTTGGCATTCCTACAGGTTCAGTTTTCAGTAACATGTCTCTTCTGTGTGTAACCTAACAAGGAAAGTGTTTTCACCTAAATAGCTATGCAATTAGAGATGGCTGGCCTCCAATGTCTAAATCAATTAAGTAAGTGGCAGGAATTTAAAGTAATGATAATACATTTTAATGAAATGTGATTTTTCCAGTAGGAAAAGAGACTTTACTTATTAAACTTATATAAATTAAGTGGAATTATTAAAACATGTAAAAATTTTCTTTCATTGACATATTTGTATATTTGTTTGTGTGTGCAGATGTGTGCCAGCAGGTAGGTGTGTGTGTGTGTGTGTGTGTGTGTGTGTGTGTGTGTGTGTGTAGAGATAAAAGGACAACCTTGACTCAGTTCACTCTAGCATATGGGTTCCAGGGGTCAAATACAGGTCATCAGGATTGGTGGCAGGCAGCTATAATGGCTTAGACATCTTGCTAATTTTCAAGTTATTTATTTTTATAATAAGTCTTTTATAAAGCTAATACTGAAGGGTTCCTAAATGTCTTGTATTAAACAGTGTCTAGACAAAGAAACTAAGATACTTTTTTTTTGTGGTATAGAGGACTGAACCCAGGCTCTTGTACATGGTACTTAAGCATCTTGCCAGTGAAGTACACTCCCCATTCTCCATGCTGAATATTGAACTCACCACTATCTGAACACAATGGCTCACGATCTTAATTTTAAAAGAAAAGCAAAGACAACTTTGACCTTTAATAATTGCAATTTAAATAACTTTGCAATATAAAGAGAAAAAAACTACACTCATGTTAGCAATAACTCCATTTCTGATACTCTTTCATCTCTGAACTTCAGGGATGTACAACCTACCTTCATTGTTGTTTAATCTGTTTTTTTTTTTTTTTTTTATTCTTCTTCCATATTTCCATACTAACATCTTCTGTAATCACTAGATCAGGTGCCCCATTGAGTGCACTTTGAGACAGGCTGAAGTGTGTTCCTTACTAAGTGTAATCCTTGAACTGTGTGTGTGTTTGGAGCGGTGTGGGAGGAGTGAGGCGGGTGGGGGTGGTAGAAGTGGGATTGGGTAGCAGGGCTGAACTGTGAGGTGGGGCCAACAACGGCTGCAGGGAACACCTGAGTCCAAATGACATTCACAATGTAACAAGTCTGACCAAGAAGGCAGGCCCGTGTATGTTTTATGTTTTCATCAGTCATCGCTGGATGCTGAGCTCCCAGAAAGAGGAGTGACCTTGTGTGAGCTGGTTCTCTATAGCTAAGAAGCCCATGAAGTGGCCAGCAGTAACATCTTTAGCTGCCTGGACTCCCAGTAGCTGGGGCCAATGGTTCTTCCTGAGAAGGGCCGTGGAATCACATGACAGATACTCTTTGCTCTTCCCCATTACTCCAAAGCACTGCCTGTGTTGGTTGCTTTCTAGAACTCTCTCCTCTTAGCTCCTCCCACAAGTCAGGTCATTTTCATCCCCCTGCTTTAATTTACTTTCTTCTCCGTTGTTGTTTTTCGGTTGTGTCTTCGTGTTTCATCCATAATTCTCCCCGTTCTTAGTTGTTCTCTCTTGACCACCTCTAAGAGTGGTTTGTGCTAAGGTTTTGCTTACAGTATTTGCTATTCCGCTTTTGGGGGAACCATGACTGAGCCCAGAAGTCTCATCCCCAGTTTCCTTCCCATTTGTCAGATTCACTTTGCTCTTACTGCTCTCTGTCACCGTGAACACATACAGTCTCATAAGCCAGACACTTATTGGCTATCCCTTCACCTGGTCTCCAGGTTTCCCTCTTCACGTGTTCTTTCTACACTGACTCGCCCTTGGCAGTGGCTTCCAAGTTGGTTTCCTTTGATGTATTCTTACTGAAGCATGCCATCCAGCAGTCTAAAACACACAATCTCTCACTGATCTCTTTCTACCTCACTTCCTCCAAAGAAGAGGGGAAGAAGAGGAGGAAAAGGGGGAGGGGGAAGAGGGAGAAGAAGATGAAGAGAAGGAGAAGACAAAGAATCTCAACAGACCCACTCTCAGTCCTCCTCCCTCTGTGTGCTTCTTAGAGTTCCCCTACAGCAGACACTTTGTAACCCACCACCTGACTGAGAGGCTGAATGTGAATTAAAAATACTTGACCAATATCCTTTATTTACACCTTGCCATGTGGAGGTACCCTTTCTCAGTATGGTATGCTCATCTTGCTCTATGTCTGGCCATGTGTCACCTCCCTCTGCCCTTCCCCTTCCCTTCATTCTTAGTTTGATCACTCTGCCTTTCTTTCTGCTTAGCTACTGGCTAATCAACATTTTATTAAGCCAGTTCAAGAGACAAATCTTTACAGTGTACAAGAGGATTATTGCATAGCACCTCTGCCTTGCTAAAATTCATTAGATTACATTCCTAAAGCTAGCCACCAAGGTCTGTTCCCTCCTCCTGAGGCTGACTGCCAAGGACAAGCTATCAAAGTTTGAAGTCCAGCAATCAAAAGACTCCTTTGGCTCAACAAATTAATATGTCCAATTAAAATTAAACACCTTATCCTAACACAGGGTTTCCCCTTGTACCTTTATAAACTGTCATTTTCCTATGTGCCATGTCTGTCTCCTATATCCAGAGGCAGTCCTTTGTCTTTCTAGGATAAATGCCCCTGCCCCCTTTCCCTTGTTCATGTCCCTTTCTCCCTTGTCCTGTCTTTTGCTTGTGTCTCTTATTCCCTACCCTCTGTCCCTGTGAGACAATAAATCTCATTGGAATGGAGAACTTGGTCATATGGTATCACGAGCCAACATTGAGGTTCCCCACACCCCTAGGGAGGTGACAGAATTTTTTTCAGCAATCATCCCTAAAATTTCCCTGTTCAGGGATGAATTTGAATAGTTAATAATAGGGAAATATGACTAGAGGTGGCAAAGGGGACTAAGCATGAAGGGTACAGATTGGGAAGTTGATTTAAAGCAAAGTACGGGACTTCAGGAATTGCACTTCATACTTGGAAAAGAACAGTGGGACAACTGTATCATTTGATAGTTATTGGGAGCTTTTAAAGTTACAGAAAATTATAACAGCATAGTGGTCATGGTAGGCTAGTCAACTAAATAATCTTAAAATGGATATTCTTAGTACAATGGCAGAGACTGAATAAAAGGTGTGGCAAGAAAGAGGAATCTAGAATGATGTAGAAGTATAATCATCTGGAAGGCCAGATGTCAGTAAATACACCGATATCTCTTTTCAGTCAGTGGATCTGAAAGCAATAAGACTAGAGTATGGAAATATGGTGAGAGTTGGTAAGAAGTTCCAAGTCGCACTTGCATACTATAAGACAAACGAGGTAGCTGAAGGTTCTCCAACCAGTTTCAGAGAAAGATAACTACAAAACTATATAGATTTCAGAAACACTGCAGGCAAGGAGAGACCATAACATATTAACACTAAAACATATGGGAAATGAGGCCAGTGAGACTGCTCAGCACTCGTTCCCATGCCTGATGGCCCAAGCTGGATCCCCAGAAAGCACATGATAGAAGGGAAGACCAGCTCCAGGTCATTCTCTGACCTCCACACATGACATAGTACACACATGCATGAACATATGCACAGACAGGTAGACAGAAACATACAGCAAACAAGCAAACAAACAAGTTCTTAAATAATAGGAAAACTACCTGTTTTGAAGAAAGTGCCCAGGACAGTCTTAGAACACAGGAAGTGATCATTTGTGTTAATTTAAAATTGTTTTGAGTCAGGCTACTACACTGTAGTCCAGAAAAATTCTCAAACTCACAGCAACCCTCCTGCCTCAGCCTCCAAATACTTGAATTGTAGGCATCAGCCACCATGCCCAGTGGTATTTGTGTGCTTTCTATTCAGGTTATATCCAGCCCATCTGTCAGATTCATGGATGAAAGGAAGGGAGACCTCTTTGCTGTGCCCAGTTTTTCAAATATATAAAAGAACCCTGTCTTGTATAAAAATATCCCTTCAAATGAGAGCAGGGTCATGACCCTGACTCTGCATAGAAACCCATACTACTGCACTTCTGGCTTCCTGAGGTTGAAGGCGAGTTAATTTCTTTTCTCTCATTTGGCAAGTAAGAACAGAGCTTTGAATCATTTCATTATAAACAGTAAGTGGCATCTTATAAACACATTTTATGGAAATAACATGAACTTTTAAACATTTGCTCATTTTAATACTTTGCTCAATGCTGCTGAGCATGCCTTTGATACTTCTATCATTTAATAGATCAAAAAAGATACACTTGGTTTATATGAACGAGGCTAAGAAGCCATTAGATGAGGCATTGGGGTTGGCTGCCACTCAGGAGAACAGGTGCTAATAGGGCTAGGAATGCCCGGCCAGATCCAGCACTGGCATGGTGCAGGTGGCCGTTTAATCATATTAATACAAAATTGGCAGTTCAGCTTTTGTCAATAGAAGGGCATTTTTCAAAGCACCCACTTATTAATTCTTAAGAGGTTAATGAATAACCTACTTTGCATAAAATACATTACTGTAGAAAACAGTTGTGGCCCTAGCACATGTGACAGCAGATGAAAGGTATATGACACTGCCTAGTGAGAAGATCTTATCTGTCCCAGCCCATCATCCTAGAGTCACCCTCGTGGCTTCATACTAGCCCCTGACCCACCCAACAACCCTAGGTGAAAATAATTTTCTTGAGGACATCCCATGTCTCCTGCCAAAAAATATCACCAAAATATAAATGACATCCCTGCCACCTGAGTATGTCATTTAAACTGTCTCATAGGCTCCTCGGGGAGCACACTACCTATTTTCCTGCAGTCCTAATCCTGTTCTACTTGGCCTGTTTATCAGCTCCCTAAGTCCAGAGAGGACATGTGGAAAGTTCAAAACCATAATGATTCTATCATAACGAAACATATATCTTGCTGGCAGGGAACACATTATAGATTTACTGCTAATTTTGTGTTATCACACCTTTCTCCCCCCCATAAACCAGAATTTCCCTCAGCTCTTAAAAATTACAAAGAATCAAAGATACAGGTGATACAGAATGACAAATACAAAGATATGCAGTTTGGGGGCAGTTGGGTGTGCGTCGATTCATCTCAATGCACTTGCTAGAAACTATATCATCCCAAACACCTTGTTAAGAACATGCACACTTTCTTGGATGCTCTGAGCCACCTTTTCTCCAAATAAGAAGAGAAAGTAGTTTGCAGCCCGTTGGTGTATTATGTGAGCCTATGACTGCTTTCCTTTGATACCTTATCTATCCATTAACTCCATGAAAATAGCCAGCAAATCTGCAGATGCACTGCAGGAGGGTCCCTCTTGGAAAGGGCAGGCAAGACCTTTAAGGCTGAGGCTTTAACTTATCTAATGAAAGCCAGTTAAATGGAAGCTAATCCTTCATTTCCCCCCGTTATTAAAGACCATAAGTACTACAGCTCGGGAGTAGAGAGAATAAAATAAATGGATGGAGGAGTACAGGCAGAGGCAATAACGAGGCTTAGCTGTTTGCTCAAGGTTTGGGAAGCACTTGGGAGGCAAAACTCAAGGAGAAGCAGTCTAAATCTTTAACAAAGGCTCCTACTTCCTGCCAAGCATGGTGCTGCCTGCTGGATGCAGGAATCCTGCGCTCCTAGGATATAAACATCATGTGCCAGGCATAATTGGGGGTGCAAGTTCCCACCCCACCACACTACCCTTCTATATGATTTGGACTTGAAATGCTAAAACCACCACCAAAGGATAGATAAACCCACTTCCCTGCTCCTGGACCACAGAAAACCAATGCAGGAAGTCTAACTCTAAGAAGCAAACCAAAGGAGAGTGCTCCACCTGGAGACAGTTTTCAAGAGTCAAAGGCAAACCAGCATCTGGGAACTGGCTTCACTTTAGCCCACACTTGCAAGTTTATAGGTTTCCTTTTCTAAAGGAAAGCCAAAGGTATTGCCCCCCAGTGTAATTAACAATGTTAATCTTCTTTTTCCTCTCTCTGGTGATAAAGGAATCATTTTTTATATTTAATTAATGCAGAGGATCATTTTGGAAAGTGGCTAATGAGCCTCTGATCACATTACCATGAAAATGTGCATTAACATTGCAACAGAGGAGGCTGTTTCATGTGTAGCAAATCCACTTTGTAATTAGCCCACTGTGAAATGAATCACGTCTGGGGGAATCAGAGGGAGCCAGTAGGCAGTGGGCACTTGGCTACTGCTGGGCCATAGACCACCAATGTCCCAAACACTGCCTTTTCACTAGCAATACTGTCTAAAAACACAAGTGGTCCTGTGATATTTGGGGTAGACTAGAAAAAGGGAGAAATAAACTTTATTCTGCCAGATGAGACATTTGCATGTGAACATAGCTTACAAAATAGTCAATAAATAGTTATATTAAAATTATAGAATTCACTAGTTTTTTATTTTTTAAACCAGAAAACCCTCAGATATGCACTAAACAGACATTTGAATTTATATGATTTTTTTCAAAGTCACACATGCACACTGTAATAAGCTCTTGCAATTAGTTTATAGTGCTAAATAGACAGAAAATAGAACAGGGATCCAAGAATACAGAGTAAAAATAATTCCATTTTATCTTTCTTAAGACATGTCATGTAGTTTCCTTTATACAAAAATACCAAGTCTTTCTCTTAAACCAAACCCAAACAAAACAAAACAAAATGTCTCATTAATCAAATAATTTCCTCTGGCTAACCAGATTTGGCAAGAAACTTTTCCTGTCTATTCAAAATCACTGAGACCACAGAGCTATTAACTCCCAATACTTATGCAGACGACACAATTGATTTTCAAATGTCAACATGATCCCAAAACCAAAGAGGTCTCTCAAAAGATTACAGTCAGGGATCTCAGAGCTGTTCCTCTGACTTGACAGACATCTTGGCAGCAGATACACAAAATGTTAAAAAGAATCCCACAGGAAGTCATCTGAAGGGGGAGTGGCAAGGAAACTGAAAACTGCCACCCAAACGTCAAATAAAAAGCCCCAAACAGCAAGTCTGCCCTCGATTCTGAAATGCACGGAAAGACACGAAAAGCAAGAAAGCCAGATATCATTTCCCATTGCTCAGATGAACACAAAGCCTGGCTGCTTTAGGTTGCTGCTTGCAGACCTGCACTCACCTGGGAAACTTCGTACAGCAGTTTGTAGTGTTCCTCTCTCTTCTGAAAAGTGCACAAATTGCAGCCCATTCTAGGAAGCAGAGAGAGAGCACAAATCTTCTAGTTTCCCCAGAACTGCAAGGCAAGTGAACTGCAAGGGAATCACCCTCCAGACTTGACTACTGTTTATCATCAGTCACTTCGGTTCAGAAACAGACAGACCGCTGTTAGCAGAAGGCAGAAGCCAGGGTGCATGCTCTCCGCGTTCCCAAGTATCTTGCACTCACGCTACACACAGAGTTTCCAGTCAGTTCATGGCAACACTCCCCCTGTCTCTGCATCAGTGCACATGACTACACAGATTCCAGCTCATGAATATTAATAGTGCCTCATTGATTATTTATGACAGAACATGTTAGCAGGGTGGGGTGTCATAGCTGCTGCTGATGACAGATGAATATTCACTAATTAAGAAGCAAATGTAGTGTGGTTAAACAAAATTCACTTGTGTCAATACCATCTCTGTTTATTAAGGGTAGAGGGATTGAAAATAGGGCATTTTAAAAGAGCATACACTTAATTTCTCCATTGATATAAGCATTTAACATGATAATAATAAATCTGAGAAACAGAAATTACTTAGTTCACAACTCCATGTTTTGTAACAAAGAAATGTTTTCAACATCATTTAATATAGGGAAGATGAATCAGAGAAATTATTTAAATTTAGAAAACAAACCCAGAAACAAATGAAAATTATGGGGTTGGTATGGGAAAGGATGACAGAAAAAGAGAGAGTATATTGGAGGAGTGTCTTTCAGTTTTCAGTGTGATCCTTTAGAAATGACTGAGTGGATTATCTGTAAAGACCAGCACCCTGAGAAGATGCAAGACAGAGTCTCCTACTGCAAATAAAGAATATTTAAGCAAATGTGAGCAGATGATACTGGCACAAATAATAAATATTTTAATTAGATAATAAGGGCATGTCCATTAAACAGACATTTGAAGCACCATAATGCATGTAGATCTATATTTAAAAATTAGATGAATACAATGCACTTCCTCAGATAAATTACCAACATATATAGTACTTATGGTAATTTTATTAAAGTCATATATAATATTTCAGGACGCTGACACTGGCGATATTTACACCCTAATGTAATGTACAACAATCCCATTTGTGATTCTATATTTGGAATTCATAAAATGCAAAGGTGAACACAGACTTAAGGATGAAGCTTTTAGATCTGCAAATAATAGAATTAATCCATTTAATTTCACACGCACAAACAGTTACTTTGGATTGCAAGGCAGTAGTTTGGATCCCTTAAAGATATGCTACAAACAGCCAAAGCAAATTAATAAAAGCCAATTCCTTCTGTTCCAGCACTGACTTGTCTAAAACCTCTGCTAATTAAGAAGTATGTTCTTGTCCCAGTACATTTTAAACTGGGCCAGACAGCAGGTAGATTTGAAAGCAAAACAAAAATAACACACACACACACACACACACACACACACACACACACATATATATGACTCTGGCTAGGAGACACAGTGGATTTTGAAGATGTTTAATTGATGAACATTTCTCTATAGATACCTTTTGGAGTCTAATTTCCTAAAAGTGCTTTGTGAAATATTTAGAATAGATAACAGGAAATGAATCCAATGAGCACTAATTTTTAACAAATTGGTTTTGTGACTAGCAACACCTTAATTCTGGACAGTAGCCTGAGATGAGCAGTCATTGTTGGCCATTTCCTTGGGGAGGTAATAATCTGATTATCTGGGCCTAATTTCACCTAACAACCTGGATGGAAGCCAGGACCTGGGGCCTTCATGAAAGTGGGATGATAATTGGTGGTACTCATGTGAATGAATTTTACCAGGATGTCCTGCAAATTAGAAACCACTTGTAGGAGATATTAATTAAGACTTGATTTCTTTATGGAACAGGTGTATTCAAAGAGGCAGTCACAGGGAATTATATGGAAATCAATGGTGGCTACAAACCAAAGCAAATATTTTAAGTGAAGAGGAAACAACACCTTTGATGCTATCAGGTGTGAAGATGTTGGATCTCACCTATTCTAAAGTACACATTGATTGCATTTGGAAGTTTCTTAGCTAAATTTAAGTGAGTTATGGATTCTCAGATATTAATGCTCTGCACTTAAATATCCAGGTCAAGGAATGAGAGCTCAATAAGGCAAGGATGGCTCATTCATTCATTTTTGAGTGTTTGCTTTTGTGACTGACTAAACTCCTTTGCCAAAGGTTTGAAAAGCTGGGTATGCAACTATCTAAGCTGTTACTCATTTGGAGTTCTTACCGTATCTTAGAGTTGGCCTTTAATAAAAAATTAAACAATTAAAGCTTTAAAAAAAATTTTTTCAGTTATCAAAAAGTAAAGTGCGCATTCTAGCAAAGCAGAAGCAAGCAATTTCAACTGAGGTTGCTCGTCCAGCTCTGCAGCTGCTCCTGGCTGTTGTGTTTATTCATTACTAGGCCCTCTGTTCCTTTGTTTCCATCTGAGGAAACAAGTGTGGCTTTCTCCACTCATTTATCAAATGCTACCCTTGGCCCATCTACCCTGGAAAGATTCCAACCTCTGCTGCTAATGGGCTCATCACAAAGAATTAAAGGGTATTTTGAACAAAGGACCCATAATTCCAGAATCTTCCAAATTTCACTGGAATATGAGGGCCAGATTTTCTAGCAGTCTCTAGCAGCCTTTCTTGTACTGAAAAATTATATGAAGTTGGAAATCAAGGAAAATAATATTGATCTGAATATTTTCAAAATGCAAGTAGATTGGATGTATCTGTTTGGGGTGTTTATCAGTTGTACCTTTCCAATTGTTTCTAGCAGAGAATCATAGCAATGTGTGAGAACCTATATATGCGAATGGAATACTTCAATATGTAGCTGTTTGATTGTCTTTAACACATCACTCCAAACAGGACATGTGTAAATCAAGATCTAATTTAAGTATCAAAGCTTAACCTGGTAGTGAGATGAAAGAGTCAACAATGTTCAAGTTCATCTTATATAATTTATATCACCAAAAACTAAAGAGTAGTTGGTTGCACGCGCTTTAAATCCCAGCACTCCAGAGGCAGAGGCAGGAGGGTCTCTGAGAGTTTGAGTCCAGCCTGGTCTACAAAGAAAGTTCCATGACAACTAGGGCTGTTACACAGAGAAACTCTGTGTCAAATAAGTAAGTAAGTAAGTAAATAAATAAATAGTAATAGCTAAGAGGGTATTTATCTTCCCTTTTATATAAATATACTGACTACCAAGTAAAGAAGGGCTACAGACTGTGCCCATGCCAGAAGTCCTCAATCAGTCTAGGGACTGTGAATTACACTCCCCTCTGACAAGACAACTATTCTCACACATCAGAGGTGAATGGATATTTTTGTGTCACCTGATAGGAGAAAATGGTGCCATTCAAGGGCTTTCCAAAGGCAAACAGATTGCAGTGAGTGCAGACAACAGAGGAGCATATTAAACAACACCATGAACAAGCAACCAGCCCACTGACACTGCAGATAGCATTGTATAGATGGACATGAAAGAGTGGAGAGAGGGGGACAGAGGAGAAGAGAGGGGGAAGAGGAAGAAAGAGAGAGGGGGAGGACAATTAATGGCATTGCTACATAATATTTTAATATGTGTATGATTTGACAAAATCATCAATTAAACTAGGCAACTGAATGCCAACAAGCCATGGCAGTGGTTATTTTTTAAATTATTTATTTATATTTTATGTATGAGTGTTCTATGTATATGCCAGCATACCAGAGCAGAGCATCACATCCCATTACAGATGGTTGTGAGCCACCATATGGTTGTTGGGAATTGAACTCTGGACCTCTGGAAAAGCAGCCAGTGCTCTTAACCTCTAAGCCATCTCTCCAGCCCCGGCAGTGGTTATTTTTAAGAAAGGAACATGTAACTAGTCAGGGACATCAGAGAGTTACAACAGAGCTAGGAAAAATCAGGACTTCTGACCTCAGTGGTGATTTTTCTAGGCAATTAATCACCAGATGGACTTTTGCTGTAGATGGTCTCTTTATTTTTGTTGTATTTCACAGTAAGGTTTATTGAAAATTGACTCACCAAGAATCTGTGCCACACAACTCAGTACCCTTCTGTCTAGTTTTGATTTCTTTTGTTCTACCTTCTTGGTTTTGGGGCCTTGGGTCAACTGCAACCCCAGAATGTAAGTATTGAGCTTTAGAAATAAATACTCATTGATGATGCAGTGAAAATCCTTGCCCTCTCCCTTTGTCAGACCTAGGAAATGAATTGGTTTTTGTCCAGTATATCCACATGCCCATTTGTCACTTTGTCACTGTCTCCTTGTCAGGCCAATTGTGTAGTACTGTGTCACTTGTGTTCAAGTAAGTAACCTGTAGTTACTTGGTTGAAGTTGGCAATTTAGATATGCCAAAGGGAAGCTACACGCTCTCAGAAGTGAAATGAACTGTTAAGACATTCCAAGAGAGAGAACATTCATAAAGCTTTTCTTACAGTGTATTTTTTATAATTGTTCCACTTTGTGACTTTTTTACTGTGTCAAAATTGTAATTTAAACTGTGCAATTGTTTGCTTAGAGGCAGAAACATAGTGCATTGCACATGTGTGAACCAATGGTAGTTTTAAGTATTCTGGAGGGTCTCAGAATGTACCACTTATAGATAAAGAGGGGTGACTGCCCACATTTTCAGTTCTTCTTAAGAGAAGTAATGGCCAAATGGGACCGTTCTGAGCCAGCAGTATTCCAAGTCTCTCACAGCTGCCATAAACAGTGGACAATCTATCTTCATGCTGCTATCTTCATGCTGAAGCACACTTTCCTTAGTGATACTGTCCCTCTGTTTATCACCATCAAATGGAAGCCTTCTAATACAGCATGTGTTACAGCATGTGAGCTAATTGTTTCCATTCTAGTTCTGATCCTTTTGGGTAATACTTTATAACACGTATAGAGTTTCTAAAGTACACATGTCCTAAACTCAATTGCAGATGCACAGGACCTGCAGCTCAGGGAGCTTGTCTTGTTCAAGGTCAGCTTGAGTCAAGAGATCCATATTCGCTTCTCCAGTTACAAATTCAGTGATTAAATTCGATAGCAAGCTGCTGAGCTATTGCTCTCTTTCACAGGAACAGCTCTACTGGTAAGTCCTTTCCTGGTGACCAAGGAAGTGGAAGCTAGAACTCCAAAGCCCTGACATTAAAAGCAAAGGAAAGAAAAAAGAAAAACAAACAAAGAAACAAAAGAGAGAACTTCCAAGATTTAACCTAGAAAAAGAGAGGTGGTCCATGGTTTAAAAATAGAGACCTATACTGTGTGGTGGTAATGCATGCCTTTAATTGCAACACTTGGGAGGCAGAGGTAGATAGATCTCTGTGAGTTCGAGGCCAGTCTGGTTTACAGAGTGAGTGCCAGAATAGGCTCCAAAGCTGCATAAAGAAACCCTGTCTAGAAAAACAAAAACAAAATAAACACCCAAAAAACAAAATGAGAGAGAGACCTTTTCTATTACAGTACTGAAATGTGTTTCCATAGGTCAGAATTGAATTTCATCAGCTGAAACCCCACAGTAGCCTGTGTGCAGGCACAACATATGGATGGTGACCAGGATATGTACCCTATCTACCTGTGCTGGGTGGGAACTTCACTGGCTTTAGCACACAAAACTCTAGATCCAAAATGTGTTCAGTGTTGATGCAACTGGGTGTTTGAAACTCACTTCTTCTTTGAATTTCAGTCAAGCTGTACTTTGGTGTATAGTCTGTATCACCTTCTTTTTTTGTCCCAGATGCTAACTGGGTCTGTTTGTTCTTTGGAATAAACTACTGAAACATTGATTTCTACTCTGGAACCTCATAACTAGTATTGATGTCTTCAGCTTTAAGTTATTCTTATATTTCATCCATAGGCATACATATTATAACACATATCATATCTACAAATATTCACATATTATGTCTCTTATTGGAATATACTACATATGAGGTCAGCAATAATTTATGGTTGTCTTTTAAGTACTTAAAACTCTTAGTATGATACTTTCCACACTCTGAGTTTTCAATCAGTGCATAATGAATAAAAACATATCATTGAGATATGATAGTCTAGATTTACCAAAGGGGCATACATTTAGGTGTATGTTACAATACTTAATTGGTAGGTGATATTTTCCCCATTGGACTACTTAAGAACATTAAAAAATTTGAGAATTGATGGGAGATGTCATTCTGTATATGTTTCTCATACTGGTTAATAAATAAAGCACCATTGGCCAATAGGAAACCAAGTTAGGTGGGACTAGGAGACAAGGAAGAGAGAGGAAGTAGTAAGGAGGAGTCAACATGGAGAAAGTAGAGAGAGTAGAACCACTAGCCCCCTCTCTCCAGTAAGAAAAAACCACGTGGAAGTACTTAGGTTAATAGAAATGGGTTAATAATTAAGACAGAGCTAGCCGATAAGAAACTAGTACCTGGCGAACAGCATTATATCAAATACAGAATCTCAGTGTGCTATTTGGGGCTGGCGAAGAAGTGGGTCCAGGCGGGCAGGAAAATATACTTGGAACATATGGTGCCACAATGTGGCTAATAATAACTTCCACTTAAAATTTAACAAAAGCTTAAAATAGGGTTTTAGAAACAAAAGAACAAAGACAAGCAAGGCTTCTTGCTAATAGCATTTTTCTCAGTTGAACTCTGTTTTGCTAGATTCAAGCAGAGATTTGTGCTGCTCCTTTAAGGGAGATTTCCTGACTCAGCATAAGCGGCAAAAAAACCGCATGGATTTTAAGAAGTGCTGCTAACAATTTATGGGTGTGTATGAGAGCTGGCAATGACAGTGACCACATCTCCAAGCCGGCAGCATGCTGCTGGATGGCAGTGTAGACCAAGGCAGTGAGCACAGCTCTCAGTTCTGGCAGTAAAAGTACCTGCCTCCATCTTGGATACACCATGGCTGAAAGAACTGTGGCTTTCATATTAGCAATGTTGTTGTTTACCAGATAAAAGACTCGTAGCCAGAAAAAAGCTAAAGATTTACAGTAAAGACAGATTCACAATAAGAAAAACCTCTAAAGGTTTACAGTGTGTTTTAAAATATATGTAGGCTTGGGAGAAAAAAAAAAAGAAAAAGGAATAAAATGGTTTTAAAAAGACAGAGAGGAGCTGGGTGTGGTGGCACACACCTTTAATCCCAGCACTCAGAGAGAGATGCAAGCAGATCTGAATTCAAAGTAAACCTGCTATGCAGAGTGAATTCCAGGACAGATAAGAGTTACACAGAGAAACCCTGTCTCAAAAAAATGAAAAAATAAAAGTAAAAGAAACAGAGTAATAAAAAAGCCATGTAAAGATGGAGAGAATCTGGATACTGTATGGTATTACACTGTCTTTGTAGCATTTGACTGCTGAGGAAATACAAATTGTTAAAACAAATGCTGCTGGAACAATTCAATTTATATATTTTAAAAATGTTCAAAGACAGGTTACTAGGGAAAGGGATTTCTATTTTTGTTTCCACAGAAAATGAAAAGCTGTGGATTCCTTCCAGACTAACATGGTTTGATCAAGCAAGACCCCTGAAACAGTGTCTCAGGTGATCCAACATTCAAAACAGTTGTGACAAGCCAACCTTGCAGAATACAGCCAGGATTTCTGCATCTTCTTAGGATCCCCAATGACAATGCCCCCTATCAGTAGAAAGCAGTTTGGAAAGAACAGCACCCAAATTCCCAAATATTGTTTATAAATGTTTGTTTTCATTTAAATGGGGTTGGTTATAAATGGTTAATGACCATAACCAATCTCCTTTTAGAGGTAAAAAGGGGATTATGGTATAGATATGAATACTTTGTTTTGGAATGGATTTTCATTTATTGACACAATTTAAGGTCAATTTAGTGACATGTATATTTCTCCTCTTGTTTAGATATTGTGTAGAATTGTAAAGTATAATTCAATACAGATTAGAGATAGTACCTATGATGTTCAGATCTTATAGTTAAGTTAGTTAAGATTTCTAGATATACAGACATATATTTGAGATAGGCATTCTTCAAACCTTTCAAAGACCTACAGAATATGGCATTTAAAATGGTTTAGGGTTTTTCTTGACAGTGAGACAAAACTGCTCCTGGCAACACCACCTGCATCAGAAAGGAAGATGGACATCGAAGAAACGTGTTATGAAGTTTGCTTTCAATATGGCAATACTAGCTATTTGGGCAAGATATTGCTCTTGTCTGGACTGTTTCACTTCATGATGTATAAACTGGACATGCAGGACCCACAGAAAAGTGACTGCTGAACAAAGCAAGGTGGTTATGACTGGGCAGACCAGTTAGAAAACACAGGCTAATATGGATTTAGTACCTGCTGATTCTTGTGGCAGTATTTTGTTTAAGACCTAACAAATAACACTTATCTAAAGACCAAGAGTGCAAAGCTAGCCACACTAGTTAGTCATAGAGGCCAGGCAGTGGTGGTTTACACATATCATCCAAGCACTCACGAGACAGAGGCAGACAGATCTCTGTTAGTTCAAGGCCACCTTTAGCTACATGAAATCAATCCAGTCTAAATAGAAACAGAGCTCACAAAGGTGATCCCAGTACTTGGGATGACATGCGTTTAATCCCAGCAGTAGAGAAGAGGAGAAGAAGCTCAGGCAGTCTGAGGTTTGGTAGAGAGCAGTGCTGCCTGCAAAGACCATCTGAGAACAGGATTGCCCTTTCTGTCTGAGCACTGGTAGAGGTAAGAATTCTCAGTCGACAAGACCAAATGGCAGCCCACAGACTGGGAAAAGATTTTCACCAATCCTATATCCCACAAAGGGCTGATCTCCAAAATATACAAAGAACTCAAGAAACTAGTCAACAAAACACCAAATAACCCTATTAAAAAAATGGGGTACAGAACTGAAGAATTCTCAATAGAGGAAATCAAAAAGGCTGAAAGACACTTAAGAAAGTGCTCAACATCCCTAGTTATCAGGGAAATGCAAATCAAAACAACTTTGAGATACCATCTTACTCCTGCCAGAATGGCTAAAATTAGAAACACCAATGATGACTCATGTTGGAGAGGATGTGGCTAAAGGGGAACACTCCTCCACTGCTGGTGGGAGTGCAAACTCATACATTCATTGTGGAGATCAGTATGGCGGTTCCTCAGGAAAATGGGAATTAGTTTACCACAGGACCCAGCAATCCCCCTCTTAGGCATATACTCAAATGATCCACATCCATGCAACAAAGACATCTGTTCAACTATGTTCATAGCAGCACTATTTGTAATAGCAAGAACCTGGAAGAAACCTAGATGCCCCTCAATTGAAGAATGGCTAATGAAGATGTGCCACATCTACACAATGGAATACTACTCCGCACACAAAAATAATGGTATCTTGAAATTCGCAGGCAAGTGGATGGCACTTGAAGAAACCATCCTGAATGAGGTAACCCAGTCACAAAACATAGTATGTACTCACTCATAGAGCAAAGGACCACCAGCCTATAATTCACACCACCAGAGCAACTAGGACACAAGGTGTATTATAAGAGATTCATATAAAGTCCCTCACAGAACTGGTAAGGGACACGTCCCCCAGAGCACAGGGGAAGTAGGGGGACAGCGAATGGAGAGAGAAGCAGGAGAAAACGAGGGGGAGGAAAGGAAAACATGTGCGACCAGGAAGATTTAGCCTGGTTAGGAATAGACTACAGGAGAGAGAGAGAGAGAGAGAGAGAGAGAGAGAGAGAGAGAGAGAGAGAGAGAGAGAGAGAGAGAGAAAGAGAACATAAAAGAGGGAGACAATATTGGTTTGAAGATAATATTGAACACAAAGAAAGGTCTAGAGAACTACAAGACTGCTGCCAACTAATAATTTGAGCTTCCGTGGAAAGGCTATCATAAATGCCCTTCCCAGATAGTGAAATCAACAACTAACTTATCCACGGAGCCCTCATCTGATGCCTGTTGGAAACAGGAGCAAACATAAACACTGAGTCGAAGTAGAATCCAGATGCAGAGGGAGAGGACAAAAAGAGGCGGCAGAAACACAGAGACAGCTTACCTGAACAAGGAGGAGCTAAAGGCCACCAGACTGATAGCTGGGAAGCCAGTATGGGACTGACTCAAGCCCCCTTGAATATGGGTCTCAGCCAGAAGGACTGAGCAGTCTAAGGGACCTCAGACAGTGGAACCAAGATGTATCCCTGGTGCACAAAAGGACCTTGTGAACACATCCCCATGGAGGGATAACTGCCTTAATCTAGAGACAGGAGAGAAGCCCTAGTCCCTACTTCACATAACCTGTCAGATCTACATGACCCCAACTGGATGGCATTCCCCTACATATGGAATTGGGGTGGGGGGATGGGAGGGTGGTTAGAGTGCATGTGAAAGGGCAGAGAGGGTAAGAGGGAAGGAAGGAGGGAGGGAGGGAGGTAGGGAGGGAGGAAGGGAGGGAGAGGGAACTGGGATCGACATGTAAAATAATAAATTAAATTAAAAAAAATGCTTTGACTCCCAAATTTAAGTTCAAGGACAAGTTACTGGGGAAAAGGATTTCTATTTTTGTTTCCACAGAAAATGAAAAACTGTGGATTCCTTCCAGACTAATGTAGTTTGATCAAGCCAGACCGCCTGAAACAGAGTACCAGGTGATCCTACATTCAAAACAGCTGGACAAAGCAGTCTTACAGACTACAGCCAGGATTTCTGAATCTTCTTCGAATCCCCCATGACAGTGCCCCTTACCAGCAGGAAGTAGTTTGGAAAGAACGACGCCCAAATTCCCAAATATTGTCTATAAATGTTTGTTTTCATTTAAATGGACTTGGATATATATATATATATATATATATATATATATATATATATATATAAAATTCTCTAGTGGCTGGCCACTTTGCTTCTCTGATCTTCAGCTTGACTCTGGGTTATATTATTTTTAATATAAAGTAGAATTTGTGCTACAACTCTATTGCTTGAGTACTCCATGCTATTATCAATTTCCCCATATTAATCATTTGAAGTGATTAGTCCTCTTGACATGAGTAACATATGCTCATATGAATAGTAAATATATGATATACTATTGATTTGCATATATCAATAGTAAATATGATCATATGAATAGCTGGGACTCATGTTCTGAAAGCCAGTCTGGTTTGACTAGCTCTCCAGGACCTTATACAGCTTATCCCCTGGGGAGAGTTATCATTCTAACACATTCATAGATGCTGAGGTGGAAAAAACCACTGGTAATGCTTGTAGCATGTTGAGATATCAAAATTTCCCTGAGGGCCAGAAGTGTAGTCTGAAATTAACTCCTAGGATCCATGTTGCATCCTCAAGCATGACTGCATAAAATAGATTGAATAAAGCCTAGGCAATTTCCTAACTTCACTCCACTCGGCTGCCTGTGGGATATTGCTGCACTTAATATATGCCAACAACTGAATAGTATCTTCCTTCTTAGCACTTAATGGTAGGGTATACTCCCAAACTCATATTACATGTCTATATTGACCGATAAAGAAAGGTGGCTTCCTAACGGAGGCACATTTGGTGGTTTTGGGAAAAGTGAGAGATTTGCTGATGAATACTAAGTTTAAATTTCCAGATTTTTAAGGCTAGGTGTGGAAGTGCACATTTCTAATCATGACACTTGGGAGGCAGGGGCAGGTGGATCCCTATGAGTTAGAGTCCAACCTGGGCTATAGAGTTAGCTCCAGGCCACCTAGAGCTACATAGTAAAAACCTGTCTGAAACAAACAAAAAAACTGCCAGATTTAATTTCTCTTGAGCTTCAGACTGCTATATCTGAGACTACATACAAAGCATTCAAGTCTATTTTATCAAAACTTGCAATCATCTCCCCCATAACTGTGGTTCTTTGTCAAGCTCTGTGTGAAAAAGTTGCCTAACTATCGCAGTCTGAGGGCTGAACATCTGCCTTGCTTCCTCCTGCTCTATGACTAAGGACTGGTAACTGTTACTTTGAACTGCTCAGTCTCTCCTTCCCCCTCCTTCTCCTCAAAAGCCATTCTTTCAAGCTCAAGCCATCACCTTTTCCACTAAGGTCCAGCAGTTAGCGGTATCAAAGGTCTGTGGAGCCACTGTTGCCTTCTTGTTCTTCACTGCCTATGAGCAAACATCTATGACCTTCCTAACTTCCAGCTTCCTTTCTATCCTAGCTCTTAATAGAGTCTAGATACTTCTTTTCCATCTGATACTGATAGCACTCCTACTTCCCTTCTCATCCTGAATCCTTTTCACTTATTCAGTCATCTTAATGGTGCTCATGGCTTACACATGTCTCAGTGAGATTTTGTGTAGTAAATCTCTTAGTGAGAGGGAACAAATAAACAGATAACCATTCTATAAATGTTCAGGAAAGCTACAGGCAGAACACAGGACAGTATGAGTGTCAGCCTTCTTGTTTCTAATATCAGTATCAAGTAAATGGCAATGATGAAAACACAAGTAGATAAAGGGATATAGACTCAAAAGATAACCTTTTCAACTCAGACATTTAGGAAATCACTCATATGCTGTAGTCCTGGCATCCTCAGACTTACCACATTCCCTTTGGAAAATGGCTCTCACTATGAACCAGCATGATAGCGCAACCTCTATTTCTGTGTAATCACTAGAATAAGTATAAATATTTATACCTCATTTTATTTTTTCCTCATAACTGACTTAAAAAGCCTGTTACTGGAATTACTTTCCATTGTGCATTATAAATATAATTTTGGTCCATACAATAATCCTACATGGCAGGGTTTGTGTGGTGTATTACCGTCTTTAATTTTTATATAACTAGAAAACTGTGCTTACTAATCTTTTCATCGTTAGGTGCCATGGTATGGTATCTTCAGGCTAACAAAATGGGGGTAGAAGTCAAGACCACTGTCATACCTGACTTCTAAAGTCTGCTCTCAGCTTCTTTCAACTCATCACATGGGTACTGGAAAAACAAACAAACAAACAAACAAAACACCAGTGTAATGGAGCCACATGGAGCAAACAGCCTAGATCATCTTTTGACTAAGTCTGTCATAGGAGCTTATAGACCTGTACTTGAGTCTTTATGAAGAGATGGGTACCTTTACTACATTACACTGAAAAGGATTTGAAGGTTGTTATTTTGGTGTAATTTAGCACAATTGGGACTCAAAGACAACACCTCTGAGTACACAGATTCAAATAAATTATAATTGGTCTGAAGCAAACAGCTTATGGTGGCTCAGTAACAGGTCACAGTGACATTGAGGGACAGGAGCAGTTTTGTATGAAGAGACAAAACAACATTAGCTATGAGCATTAGCAAATGAGCATTTAAAAATGGGAGCATAAAGACTATAAAATCTACCTACCAGTCACCCTAATTTTTGTCAGACCATTTGTTTATATATTCATTAGCAATACTTTTTGGAAAAAGGCAAGTGATGCTGATAGGAGCAGAACAGTTTTATATGCGCAGACTAAGTGTGGGCTCACATAGAGCCAATGATCTCCAATCTCTGCAAAGACAACTCTTGCCCACCTCAGCAATCCAGCTCTCAGAGGAGCTGCACATTCTAACTGGGTTAACACAGCAACACCATAACCAACAAACGAAGGATAAGTAGGTTATACTGTTTGCTAATCAAGCAATAAATTTCCATTTTTTCCATAAAACAAAGTGAAAGGGCAGCTTTTATGTTAAACACCATTATACATTTTCAGAGCTTGAGGAACCTCCCAACACAATCAAAGTAGAATAAAAAGCATGGACTGCAAAATGCAAGAGCCTTGTGCTTGAATTTCAGCTGTACAATGTGAGTAAGAGAGCCATGCCTAACTTCCTGTGAGCTGGAGTTAATAGCCCTTGCTCCTCTTGGTGTTATCGATAGGATTGATTACCTGAAGTAATTGTCTCTCATATAAGCCATCCTACAGGAGCTCCCAAGGGTCTTATCACTTTCTGAATAGCCTGGGAGAGATTCATTGGCTAGCTTATTCAAAATTTCAACAAGCAGGATATTAAATTCCTGCTAGTATTTTTAACTACTGGGGCAACAAAGATGAAGTTGTCTGTTTGGGGGATTCAGAAATATGGAACTAATTTTAGAAGTTGTATAAAATATTCATAGCAGTATGTCTGCTAAGAAAACAACATTGTGTGCAGACGGTCAGAGGCATGGGACTACGGAGTTAAAAGAATCCTAGGAAAAGAGTAACAACATAGAGGTTTGCTTAAGTGAAACCAAAGCAAACCACCAAAAACCCAGAATGGAGCCCATGTTGCCAATTTTTCACCAAAGATGAGGAAGTTGGACAAAGGCAATCAGGAGACAAAGCAGGACGAGCTCATGTGATAGGAGAGGAAACTGTGAAGCATAGGCACCAGCCATCATGCTGTAAATATCTTAGATAGATGTCACATTGACAAAAGAAATCTCTCTTATGCATGCAAGGTCCACACATAGAATGGCATGCAGGTGGACATTATATATTGTGGAACCTTAATATGACCAGTAGTGAGGTTACTACTAGAAATGTATTATACTCTAACAAGAATTCACTGACGGGCTGGATGATTTGTGTGGTACCTGGGATACAGAGCTCATTTGACTGAAAACGTATTCTTATACTTTTGTCATGCCATGCCAGTATATAGTACTCATTTATAATACTAATTAGCAATATGCAAATAAGGTATATTGTGTTTCATTTCCTGTCTCTATCTTAATGATAAACTCATCTCATTGCATCCATAGGTGTAGCATATAAAATAGTACACAAATCAGTGAGAACAAAATTACAAATTAAAACAAAACAGATAACTTTTGTCAGTTCTAGGAAATACCAAGGTAATGATCCAAGAGCTACTAATTAAAAACAATTAGTTAAACTCAGTTATTCATTCAACAAGTATTTATTGAAACACATGGGTATTTTGCTATCCTTAAATAATGAAACAAATAAATCATAGAAATGGAATTTTCAATAGAAATACAGTATACTAATAATTATGGGATATCAACTCGTTGAGATACCTATAGCATCTATTTTATGTATAAATATGTGACATGTATTTTTCTGGAGAATATATATATATCAAGCAGAGATAGAGTAGTTAGAATAAAAAAGAAATTCTAAAGGATCAGGGAAGAAAGAGTCCCAAAAAGAAAAAAAAAATTGGGGGACTGTTAAAGAAATAGCACATAATCTAGTGAGTAGGGATGACACATGCAGCCTGTCAGGATGAGTGGGCATCATTACATGGGAAGTATTTCTGAGGCTGTGGATTTATGTTTCTTGGAGTAGATAATACACACATTGAAATTTCTGCACTAGGAGTATCAGTTGTTAGCTGATAATCTGTTTCTCATGGTTCACTGAAGGGTTCCAATAATAGTGCTCACAATGGAAAGCAGCAACTGATCTCTCATGATAGTGTGCAAGTGGTCTTGAATAAAGGAAAAGGGAGAGAGGATAGGTGACGAAATGCTAGCGAATGGAGGATGGAAGCTCTTGGCACGTGGTTGGCAAAGAGTGAGAGGGAAGCAAGTGATGGTAACTACCTTAGGGGTCTCATTAAAAGCTATGTTTTGAGTATAGTAAAATCAGGCAAACTCTGAGAACAAAGATGTCCATCATGGAGTTGAAATTTTGAGGAGAGAGGTAAAATATCTGAAGGTCACCAGTTTTATTTGAAATTGAAGGAGTTTGGTATCCAAAGAAAGGAAGGTGTGTGTGTGTACATATGCACACTGTGTGGTATGTACATGTATGAATGTATATGTATGTGCATATGTGTATATGTACATGTGTGTACATGCATGCAAGTATATTGTGTATATTATTGATGCATGTATGTATGGTATATGCATATACAGGTATGTTTATATATGTGTATGTTTCTATATGTGTCCATATATACCTATATGTGTACATATGTGTGTGTGTGTGTGTATGCAGAAGGGTCATAGGAAGGAACATGACAAGCATAATTGAAGTTTCAAAAATACAGGACTTAGGAGCAGTAGAGAGAATGACAGTCAGGAGAGTAGTGCATGTGTATGCAGCTGGAACATAATTCTGAGAATGTTGCTTTACCCAAGGAAGAGTGAGGACAGTGAGCTGCACAATCCATAGAGGTGATGATGAGGCAGAGACATGGGTGAAGGCCAGTCCTTTAGGGAAAGACACTGCAGGAGATAGTGGTCCTAAAGGTTTGCTAGACTGTGTTCAGCTAAATGAATTAAACGAAGAAGTGAACAGAGGTGCTCAAATGTTCCGCAGAGCAAATCTGACAGAATGAATAGGAGGAAACACATAGTGAAGTCAGCAGATGTTGATTAGAGGACTTTCTCTTTTTCCTCAGAAAGAAGAAAATGGTAAATAAAAGCACAGGCAATTTAGTAGCCCACAAAAGGCAGTGAGATCCGAATAAGTTCACATCAGGTGTCTACATTCAGTAATGAGAAAATGAGGGTATAATTTCTGTGAGCGTTCATTGAGACAAGGAGCTGAATAAATAATCACTTTTGTGCATTTTTATAATGAAAGAAACGATTTCTATAAGGGTCTCTTCTTAAAGGGACTGCCTGCTTGGCTTTGCCTTCATAAGCATATAGCAAGCACATGAAAGACAATTTAGGTTCTTAGCAGAGATCCAATCAGCTGCTGGGTGTAGGGGATGCATCAAATGTTATTACACAAGAAGGACTCTGTGTGTGTTGGATGCATCTGGCAGCTGGCTACTTTGATTTAACATTACAATTTGAACAGATATAAACTTGTTTCTTGACAGTCATTAACTGTGAGCCATAAAAGGGCCATTAATTCTGCAGCAGTCAGCAAAATGCTTTGTAATGATCTAACACTAATGCACCCCACTCCTATAAAAGCTCTATGGTAGCAAAGGTTTACTCTTTAGTATTGGTTGGGTTTTCATCAGCTTAAGCTCCCTGCCAGTGCACCTGCTTTCCAGAAGATCATTAGGTGAGAGTCCCAAGGTACACAGTCCACCTGGCTCCTGGTACCTTGCCGTCTGCTGAAGAAGAAAATTAAATGCTAACCGAAGCCTCTTTCCCAAGACTGGCTGGTGTGTAGATACCAGCTGTCTGAGGGGTACTTAGGGCTATTCAAAGCTGACCCAGCTCATTTTCTTCATGGCGCTCAAGTCCCAACATAGTACACTAACACCCCTCCTGAAGCCTGCACCAGCTGTTACACCATTGTATGGGTACTTAGCAGGATTACAGCACCCGGAAACACAAGTGTGCCAGCAAGTAGGTTGCCATCCAACTACTCTTTCATGTAGACACTCATAGATTCCATCACAGGTTTTTAAAAACAAAACAAACAAACAAAAAACATAAATCCAAACCACCAGATATGGAACCAGTATTTGACCAAAAAAAAAAAAAAAAAAAAAAAAAAAACAAGGAGAAAGGGAAGGGTTCTGATACATGCTTATCACTAAAAAGCCTTTTAAATAAAGGATTTCTTCCCTTCTCATTTCTTATGCAAAGTAATACAAATTAGCATAGGAAAGCCCTGCTTTATCTCAGAATGGAGTTACATGGCCTTAACCAGAAATCTTCTTTTCTTCTTCTGACCATGAGAAGCTGAGCAGGGCATCCTATCAAATTGCAAAGGAAGATTTGTCACATGTGGCTGGTTCTCGGGCTGTGGGTTTTCAGCTAAATGCTGATGTGACACAGCAGTCACCCCCGATATTCACACCCTACACTGGTCCCTAACCATTTTTTCTTTTCAGTCAAACCTTTTGCTTCAGCTGCTGCTGCTACTGTATCTTCATGGAAACAGCAGCAGGGTTAACTTCTTTCTGTATCAGGCTGTCTTCCAAGGAGGACCACAGTGAAATCACTTTGTTTTACATAATAGCCAACTCCGAGGAAATTTTATGGTAGAAATGTAGCCACAGGCTAAATGCAATGAATCTCACAAAAATCTCCAGTTTAGTCATTTAAGTATGACAAAGTCAAGACTATTTATAGAGCTGGATCTTGCTTTTGCATTTGCAAGGAATGGGAATGTGTGAGTTCTCAAAAGTCAGGCTTTTCAAAAAACAAAACAAATTAACCAGAGATAAAATTCTTTGGGGACAATTTTTATAACTGACATGTCTATGTAGTGACTCTAGTCAGTTCCTTCTTTTGATACAAACTAGAAATTCCTTGTTGGTGTTGGGAAATGAATTTCATAGTATCTTTCTCCCATTTACTCCTTTTGGATAATGCGGAAACAATGCCAACGTTTCACTTAGGATAACACTCTATTTTCAATTAATGTTCCATAGAATGAAAGTGACATTTCCAAGTTCTCCAAGTTAGATCTTGGAGCATACTTCTGTTAAAAATGAATCTATGCAGTTATCAGTGTACTTCTGTTGTTTGTCAATGTCAGTTACAAATTCAAATGAATGGTAATGTGCTCCAGAAGGTTGTGCATAGAAGCAGGGAAAATAACCCTGTTAGAACTGCATAAATCCTTCTCTGTATTCAGTGCTGCATAGTTTTATGAAATTATACAAACCTGTAATCACACAAATGTTATGTCGCATATGTGTGATGTGTGTTGCATATTATCTGCTTCAAGGATGAAAAGATTAAAAATTAATGAATCGAGGTATATGTTACATGACTATTGAGAAACAATGTGTTAGACTAAATTAGATATATGTAACTGCTTATATATGCATGTGTACATATACATGTGTGATAGGTACTGGGGCAAAAATTTTGATAGGCTGTACTCTAATTTGGCTTCAACTCTCTTAAACTTGTCTACCCCTGTGTGGACTCATCGTCTATTTGAAAATTCAAACTTTCCACTTCTCCCAAGTGTTTGCCTTTTCTCTGTGGCTGAGCCAACTATCCTTTTTTTTTTTTTTTCCATACCCACATCCCAGAATTAGCACAAGAATTCTGACACTGCATTCTTAGATCCTTCTGGATTGAGACATATTGGAAAGCAAGCACTGCTCCTATCTTTTGGCATGGGCTTACTAGCAATCAACATATAGTACTACTGGGTGACTGACAAGGAATGGGAAACCAAATTACTGGTAAAACTGAGAAAGAACAGTCCATGAATTTTAGACGGAGCTTGCACTCTTTCCCTTGAAACAGATGGTATTTGGTTCATGTTGGTGATATCACTCAACAAGTTTCCTCTGGCCAATGGTGGCATTGCCTATAAAATGACTACCAATTAGGTATTAGTTTAGGAGCAGAAGACCAAAAAAAGCTGTTACGAGTAGGTTTTCCCACCGGCCGGGACCCACAGCTGCGCCAGCCACAAATAACACACAGAAATGCTGTATTAGATATAAAGTTGTTGGCCTGTTACTTATTGGCTAGCTCTGTCTTAAATATTAGCCCATTTCTATCAACCAAAGTATTCATGTGGTCTTATCTTACCGGAGAAAGGATCTATTCTCTATTCTCTTGGTCCTACATGTTGAATCTCCCCCTCTATCTATCCCCAAATCTTCCTCATCACCTCACCCTGCCTATCTTGCTCTCCTATTGGCCAACAGGGCTTTATTCATTGACCAATAAGAAAAACATATTTAGAGAATGACATCTCCCATCAGAAAGCCATATAATACTTAAAAGTATTATGAATAGTAAGCCTCTTTTTTACATTGAAAGCAAATTAAAATGCAAAATAGCTGCTTGCTATGAATGAATAGTATGAGTGACAACTTCCATCCTATGTAAGGTATTTACAGATCATGTTTGCTTGGACTACAGCACCCATTCAGCATCACATTTCTAAAAGTGGGAAACAGAGGCTACGCAACCTTTTCATTTAACAAACAGAGGAGCCTAACATAGAACAGACAAGTCTCATGTTAAGAATATGTTCTTTGGGGGTTTTGCCACTATGTTGAAACATTGAGACCTGTGAGGCTTGTACAAAGAGGGAATAATGATGGAGTTTTCTTACTCAATCAGAATACCTGACTGACACAGGATAAACTTGTCTCTGGTTTATCCAGGGCTTAAGGTCCTGGATGGGTTTCCAGGGTGGGGGTGGGGAGGAGACAAAAATAAAGTATCTACATGGGGGAAGGAAGTCAGTTCATTCCTTATCTCTACCTCCTATTGTGGATAAGTCTGTCCAAATATCTAGCCATATAAAAATAAATCTTGAGTTCAAAAACTAGGCTAAGTGATTGTAATCCATTTTCTTTGTTTTTGTTGTGTGTGTATTTAAGATTTTCATATTTTAAACTGAAGAGAAATTAAAGACAAAAAAAAACACCTTGTTTTTTTCAGATTTTATGTTGCAAGGGCTTCACAACCCACAGAGAAAGCAGAGATAAATGTGGACATAAATGTTGTACACTCATTCATATTTTAATTCAGTTCTTCCTCCAATTTGTACCGTATTTAAATCCTCAAATTTTAATGATTAAGCTTAAGAAAAAAAAATTATCAGTCTTGGAGGAAACATTTGTGTCTGCCTCAGACTCATGGTTATGAAATCATGGAAGAACTTTGGAAAATGGCTCTGCTTCCTGGCTCTATGCATGCTTGCCAGACAGTCCGTTTTACTTTATTTAAAAAATCTTAAGATTATTTTGAAAGTGTAAGCATATTATCTTTGCAAGCATAGAAATAAGAGAAAACTTAGAATAATCCCATCTCGAGTCATGGTCTTGGCCATCTCACTAAATAAGTGGATAGTAAAATGGGACACATCCAGTACCTGCCTCGAATGATAAACTGCCTCTGCAAAGCTAAAAGGCACACTGTAGTTCAATGTGAAGGTTGCTGTGGCAAAGCATGCCTTCTGGACACAATTCCTTGTTTTCCAGTAATTATGTTTTATCTAACACAAGGTAACTGATTTCTGCCTTTAAATACAGGGGGAGAAACGTTGAAATACTTAACTGTAATTCTCCCCAAAATGTTGACTGCCTTCCAATAAAAACTTAGAAAAGCAATGTCTGTATTTTCTTATATGCAAGCCAAAATGTCTGTTCATTTAACTTTTAACTGTTATTTGATCATCGGTGGTATAGTGCTAAACTCTGGGAGGAAAAGCAGCATTCCAAGTCAGGACCTGAACTTTACAGTCATACATAGAAAACAGAGTCCTTTTGACTTTGTCTCCTAAATGTACTTATTATAGCCACCCAACCAAGCTGACACGATCAACAATGTCCCACCCTCTCTCTGGCTCCTATACTACATGTTATCTACTGGAAACACATCCCCACATAAATGTCATCATACATATCCCTACTGCAAACTCGTGTGGAACTTTTAGTAACTTAAGGTAAAATGCCTCATTCCTCCCACTCTTTGCCATGCCATGACTCTCCAGCCAGGCTCCATGTTGTTGTCCTGCCAGTACCAGTTGACATTCAGTGCTTTAATGTACTCTACATTCATCTGGCCCCTCAGCACCTGGGACTGTGCTGGCCTTGGAACAAAGAAATCCCCCTCTGTCTCCTAAATGCATACTCACTTTATAACATCACCTCTTGTAGGATGCTATTTATAAGAATCCAGCTGAGTTGTTTTCCTGGTAATCATCTTTGTAGTTTTGAGTTTTCATAATAGATGTAGTTTTACTTTCATACAAAATTGATTAATACTCACCATCTTCATTAAGATCTTATAAAATTTTAAGTGTTAATAGTCTACAAACATATAAAGGTTTCTTTACCCACCCTCTAACATTTAATGTTAATTGTTCTTTCATATTTTGTTTTAAATCAATATATAGCCACCATATCATTATATACCCACACACTCACAGGGAAGCCATATTATACATTATGATTATATTTCCTTTCTTATAATATAATGTTCTATTTCCCTGGAGTTAACATCGACATCCCTTTGTTAGCCCAGTGTGGATCTATGTAATCATATACATATATGTATATAAATACAACCAGTGAGAAAAAAAGGTCCTGATTTTGAAAAAGAATAAAGAGGGTAGCTTTGGAGTGAGAAAGGGGAATAAAAAATGAACAATTATAATCCAAAAAATGAATAATAAATAATTTAAGAAGAGCTTGTTGGTGCTATTGGTTACCCTCTTTTGTGCAGATAATAAGAGAATTCCCTAATTCTAACTGGGCATATGACTGTGCAAGAAGAAGACCCTATTTCTTAGATGTGGTTGAGTTTGTAATTAGTGAGTTGAAAATGAAATCAATTCCCCTTAATCTCTACTTTAGTCATGCCTTTTCCTCATTTTTTTTCTCCATTTTTCTATTGTTCTAGCAGGGATAAAATGAATTAGTGACTTGAACTTCAAAATGACTGGATATAGAAGCCAGGAAACTCCAGATACACTTGGCTATGCTTCAAGATCTATGATAGAACCCTCTCTCCTGCACATTGTATGTATGCCAGATTTTCAATGAGGAGATCTTTACCCTAAAAAATGCAAATTCAATATAGTATAATCTCCTCACTTCTCACTTAAGCACTAGGGAAACTGTTGCAGTCTGATAAAACACATCTGCCTTAGGTCATGTAGAAATGGATGGCATTTGGACTGGGGTTAAACCTGAGCTCTTCAGTCTAAAACTGGTTTCTAACTTCTCAATCTCTTTGTCTCCTACAGTTAACACATAGAGATCTTCAGCATTGCCACCTGGGATAAAGATTGCTGGTCATGTAAGAACTAACATTAATGGGTGATGAAATTGAACAGTGGAGGGTGGGTCTGTCTGCTCTTGTTTGTTCACTATGGGGACTAGTAAAGATTTAACCAGGTTTCAATGAAAGGCCTTTGATATGTTTTGCTTGAAATGACATTTTTGCTCCAGTCAAGCAGCACTCAAACAGCTTTAATCCTGGAGGATGATGTAAGCCAGAATTTTTGATGTAAGAAGTCAAACCCAGGATGCTATGTCTGTTTGGGAATAATAATAAACAGGACCCTGTACCCACGACTGTTAGTTTTCACCCAGTGAGAAAAGTAAGGGCGGCCAGTGTTCCTTCTCACTCATAGGCACACGTTTCATTATAGCCCGCTGTCAAAAATGGAGAACAGGGGGTTAGTAAATCTGCAGCTGGTGCCAGAGCTGCCAACTTCCTGTTTCTTTTTGTACTCCTCCTTTCTCAAACAGGAAGGAGAATGAAGTAAGACTTGAAAGACAACATCTGTACAAAAGCTGAGGGTAACACTAGTTGCCTTGTTCAGGCAACAGACTGAAAGCCCAGACTCCCTTGCTCCAGACTACCAGTTGGATATAGCCTAGCCTTTCTGCAGGTGGTGCCCATGTTTCTGACCACTTTTCTGCATTGTGTCACTTCATCCTGACAACAGCCCTTTCATTTTTAAAGATGAAAAAATTAAGACCCAGTCAGTTTCCACTGTCAGAGCCATTAAGCCAGAGAAGTATTCCAAATTAAATCAGTCTTTCTTTACATCTCATGGCAGCCTCTTTTCTTCTACGGAAGGCCCCAAAGGGAAGATGCCCTGAGCATTCCAGCTAAATTCGAAATTCTGACTATGACATTTCACTGAAAGCTAGACCAAAACTTTGGAAGCTTCAAAGGAAAAAAAAAAAGTATAACAACAGATACAGTATTTCTGTCACTGCTCTGAAAAAGAATTCTAGGTAATAACTAGTATTTGAAAGTTGGATTAGTTTGCAAGTTTCAGAATACCCACCATTGTTTCTGCAGTATTTTACCTGTGTGTTTTGAAGCATCTGTGGTATCTGCTGCTTATAGGAAATGTTTGCATATGATGCTTAAAGCACAAACGCTAAAGGAGGAACATGACTGTTCAACAGCAACAACACACACACACACACACACACACACACACACACACACACACACACACACACACAAAGATCATTGGAAATTACTCTGAGATAAATCACATATGCTATTGTTCATATTGTAAATTTTCCTCCCAATAGTTAAAAGTTAAAATGGAAAGTTGGATGTTACTGTGGCTTGAAATGTGTAACTTCAGAAAGCAATGCTGACATCTTACACTATATAAAATGAACTTATCAAGCCATAGTTCACTGCGGATGTCACTAGTAAAAGTGAGGAATAGGGTGGGTTCCTAATCCAATATAACTGCTGTCCTTGTAAGAAGAGAGGCATGGGCATACTCTATACTGCTATCTGTCTGCAAGCAGAGAAATAGCAGAGACTAGAAGCACATGCCCAGTTGATACCTGCCTTTTAAAGGCTTGTGTTTAAAGCCAGGAAACAATAGATTTTTGTTGTTTCAAACAAACAAAAAACGGCCTTATGAAATTATTGTCTATTTTGATACTAATTTTGAGAACACACAAAAATATCTTGTATAACATATGGAATGGTGAGAATATGAAACTTCTGATGGACTTTTTATTTTTGAGTAATTTGTAAAATAATAAATCAATGTTTCTTGAAAGGGCAATGAGAGTCTCATATCAGTAACTTCTACAATAACAGGAAGAGTGCTAAGAATGGTGGGCATATTCTTTTCTTTGTTGGCACCATGTGAGCTCTTCCAGTGTCTTCTGTCTCTGCTTTATGACCTGGGAGGCAACTTTCTGGGTTTGGGACCTAGTACGATGTTGGAGACCCAGTAAAGACACAATGAATATTCATGACAAATACGTAAAGAAATAACAAAAGTAAAAGAGGTTAACCAGTTTTTTTACAAGCCTAGAAATGAGCTGCTCTTAAAATTTGCTTTCTACAACAGAACCATGGCCAGTTGTCTGTGTTTACTGGCCACAGCCCTTTTCTTGCTTTCAGGAAATATTTTGTCTTGTTCAACTCATCTGGTTTCTTATCTGTTGTTATATTTAGATATACAACCAATATCCTTGAAAAACAAAACAAAACTATTTGCAGTTAGAATTCATTCCATGAAGAAAATGTATGATATGCTAACTGGAGTTTTACTAAGCCACAGAGAAGAAAAATAAATCATGTAATTTATAGGAAAATGGATAGATTTGTGGACTGTCGTGTAGTGGGATATTCACTTTGTCGCCTTCTGTGGCACTGGCCACGCCCATTGGGGGTGGATCCAGGGGCGGAAGTGACTTGTGGAAGGAGGTCGGAGGAGGAGCTGGGAACGCTCTCTTGCTGGCAGGACTTGGAGAGGAGAGCATCCGGTGGAACTTGCTGGTTGGTGTTCATCTGTCTAGGTTGTAAGTTATTTCTCCCTGAATAAACATCTGTTCGGCCTATTTGTTTATCCTGATCCTTATTAAATCACAATACTGTCACATTACGCAAAATAGTTTTGCCTTTGATAGCATTTGAAATCTACCTGTGTATCTGAATAATCTATGATATTTGAGGAAGTTTTCAAAAGTAAAGAGGGCAGAAATGCTTATTACCTAATCAAATACAAATCACTCACATAACAGCAATGGGTACCCCTCAGAACCAAAAACCAAAAGTGATACAAGGAAGAAAAAAGCAGGGAGAGGAAGGAAAAGGTTCAGAAGGAAGCAAAAAGAAAGAAAGAAAGAAAGAAAGAAAGAAAGAAAGAAAGAAAGAAAAGAAAGGAGAACCTTAAAAACCCTGTTTGTTCAAGCAGATTTGTGGAAATTGTGCACTTTTTATTAAAAAGTATATAAAAACCTGACTTATGACTCAGGCAGTGGTAGCACATGCCTTTAATTCCAGCACATGGGAGGCAGAGACAGGTGGATCTCTGTGAGTTCAAGGCCAGCCTGATCTAAGTAGTGAGTTCCAGGACAGCTAGGGCTGTTACATAGAGAAACCCTGTCTTTCAAGAAGATTTTAAAACTCTCTAGTAGGGGGCTGGAGGGATGGATGACTCATCAGTTAAGAGCTCTTGGCTGTGCTAACGGAGGACCTGGGTTCCATTCCCAGCACCCACATGAAGCAGATCACAACTGTCTGTAGCTCCAGTTCTAGCAGCTATGACTACCTGACTTCTGACCCCCACAAGTACCTACACACATGGTAAATAGACAGGGAAACTGGCACACAAGTGTGTACATGCATGAGCTCAGGCATGTGTGTACGTACACACCCACATACCAATTATTAAACTATAGTTTTCAGAACAGGTTGGGTTTAGAGGTCTAAGAGGCCAGGCCATCTATCTACTTCCCAGGCTCATCCTCAGCATTGGGTAAAATTCCATGTCATTTCAGATGACTTCATCTCACATGTTGAAAATGGTATTTTAATCTGCACCCACTGGTCCACTTTGAGAAAACCTGGACGGTTCCTGTACTGTGCATAGCCAGCAGGGGTAGCTTGCTCTAAAATCATGTTGTATTGAAGAAAAGCAATTTATTGTTGTGTGGAAATGCTTTTAGATTGAAAACAATCACCATTTTATAATGAATGAATTGGCAGCTTCTAAATAATTTTATAAAGGTGAAGTGCCTTTTCTTTGCAGAATACAAAATGCCTAATTTTTCTCCTCCACTCACATTTATGGTCTCAATTCATCATGCATTCTTGTTTATAATGTCCATTTACTGAAATTATTCTCAACATTTTTTTTCAGTAGATAAACACTGTCAAGGTAATAATTATTAAGTGTATATTTCTCTAATCAGCTAACTTGCCTTATTATCAAACCTCACTCTAAAAACGAATTTTATGTCAAGTCAACAGGCAGACCCCATGCTTAAGAATTTTAATTACTTTTCTATGATCATTTTATATTCTGTTCATAACATCCAGGTAATACAGCTTCTACAGTGATAAGCAGTTTAATTAGAAAGCTGAGATAAGAAATAAATGCCTTTTACGTTAGTAAGTTTATTCATGCCAGTCTCATGATGACTGGGGCTTGCATTTTCTTGCAGAATTCTAAATGTGAAATGTTAGCATTAGGTGAGCTTTCCCTCCCGATGGTCTAGCAAATGCTTTATTCCTACGCCATTTGGTTTCCTTCTCTTTGTACATGTAAACACTGTGGTTGTAATTAGATTGCAAACTGAACCTGCCTTTAATCTTTGTGCCAGTCCAAACACACACGTTATTTCTCACACTCCTAGCTTGGCACTGGAATCACAATAAATAGACACAAATGTAAACCCCAGTGCTGCCAATAGCATGTCTGCCCTTTCCACAAACTGTCTCAGAGGATAGCCATTGATTTCCTAGTGATTATGAACATGAAATTATTGAATGACAGATGATAGAGTGTTAGGTCCTAGAAGTATTTTCCCAAATGGGTTATCTAGCCAGAGTTGCCATGGAAACTATGCTGTTTGACAGACCTGCCCACAAAGAACCCTTTGCTCAGAATTCAGCATCAAATAGCTCTCAGCTTACTGTGGGCTCATGTTAAAACAGAGAACATGGAAGGTTTTTATTAAGAATGGACTATTTTCCTTGTAGATGGGCCGGCCCTGTAATAGGATGTATTAAAATGACATAGAAATATTTCAGCCTGGTACACACACACACACACGCACACACACGCACACACATACATACATGAGGACTTCACTAAAGGACTGAACCTTAGGATATTAACAAAGACAGTATTAATTCTTAGGAGACAAATTAGTGGATCTGAGAATGCAGAGTCCACTGGGAGTATAAGTTCTGCATCACAACACATTCCTCATTAGGAGGAAAGAAGCCCCAAGCCCAGCATTTCTGGTCAACACAGTACTTACACTGTGAAGAGGCCTTAGGGGACTGAATTTTCCTTTCTCTTATTGACAAACACACATGTGAAGTAAGAGAACATTTTCAAATTAGAATAACCTTTCTCAATAAACTACTCTTAATGTTTTCTAGTTCCCAGGTCTCTTCCTAAGTGTTAGGGTCACATCCAACATAATGAAACTGAGGTCATACCTTGCTATGGTTGAGAAAAAAAATGAAATAATAACTACACATCAATCTGGGCAATTAAGGGTGTCACACCAGCATGGTTAAGGCAGAAGGGGGCACCTGCTGCCCAAAATAAGCTTTGATCTTCTCCTTTTCACTTGGTCCCCCTTATCCTACTCAATCCATTTTTATTATTCTACTTTATTTCAGCTAAATATGACCATGCAGTCACATATCACACAACAATGTGTCACTTACTGAAAACTATTCAAACAGTGTAACTGGGAATCTAAAAACCAAGATAGTTTGGTGTCACAAGATAAAAGAACCACATAGGATGTCCTCTCTCTCTCTCTCTCTCTCTCTCTCTCTCTCTCTCTCTCTCTCTCTCTCTCTCTTTTCTTCTTTCTCTCTCCCTCTCTACCCCCTTATTTTGATGCAGAAAACTGAATTCAGAGCTCCGTGCATGCTAGGTTTAAGTTTGATAACTGCCTATTCTTTGCTCTTAAGCACTCTGGAAGTTAGAGTGCCTTAACATTCTCTCCTAATTATGTACTTGTGTGTACATGTTGGTATTCATACAGGTGTGAGTCTGTGTATGCAAGTTTGATTGGTATTTGTATGGGCACAAGCATGTTTGTATGGGGGTGACATGTTGATATTGAGTGTCTCCTTATCTGTTTTCCAACTTACTTTTTGAGGTAGGGTCTCTCACTCTACCTGCAGCTTGTCACTTTGTTGTTCCCAAGGACCTTCATGACTCACACTCCCCAGTTACAGGTGTACATGGCAGTGTCCAACATTTTATATAGGTACTGGGGATCTGAACGTAGGTCCTCATATGTATATGGCATGCAATTTTACCAACTGAGCCATATACCTAACACTAAGCCATATACCTTGTTAGACTTCTCTGGAGACTGTGTTTCAGTCTTTCTGTAGAATACAGAGTAACAACTCAGAGAAGAAAAAAAAAACAAGTTAGATTATATTTCCAAGCCATTTACTGGTTCATAGGAATTGCCATGAAAAGCCACATTATTCTTTCAAAGTGGCATTTCCAATGTTCTGACCCAAATTCTATAGTATATGACCTAGATACCCTGTGTGTCACCTTGACATAAGCTTGTGTCATCTGAGACCAAGGAACATCAATTATAAAAATACTTTTATAACATCTGGCTATAAGCAAGACATGGGGCATTTTCTTAATTAATGATTGATGTGGGAAGGCCCAACCCACTGTGGACTGAATTGTTCTGTAGAAGCTTGGAAGATAAGAATGTTGAAAACCATGCAGATTATGGAGGCCTGGCTTGTGAAGTTTCAGAGAAAAGCAAATACTCTGTTGGGCTATTATTTGTGTGAAGATTCTGTGGTGTCTGATCCACTGGAAATTAAAAAAATAAGTAAGCTGTGATTAATAAGAGATGAGAACCATTAAAGTAAAACCTTACTGCACTGGGTCAATTGATGCTGATTAGCAGGAGCTGAGAAATTAGCAATGATTAAGAAGAGACCAACATCACTGAGGTACAATCTTCTGGGAAGTGTTTTCTCAGAGTCCACGCTGTGAAGCTGTGTTCCAGAGGCAGCTAAGTTTGCACCTCATGCTGGCAACTTAACTTGGGGTTGTAAGAGTCACCCAGGTGAGCTGCTGAGGCAGGAGAGGCCATTGGTGGGGGTGTAAGCCTCAGTCCTAGATTGAAGGGGCCATAGAGAGAATTTAAGGGATGTCACCAGGAAGGGGAGAGCCCAGCATTTTGGAGATGCTGGTACCCCACCATGATCACCGAAAGTATAGATCCAGCCATGGAGGAGTGGAGCCAGCAGAAGCCAATGAGGTAATCCATGTAGGCTGAAGAACATAGCACCAAAGAAATGACACAAATACTTTTGTGGAACCCAGGAGGTGACGAGTGGATCCTTGGCATTGAGCACTTTAGTCATTTATACTGTTGGAGTTTGGTTTTGCTTTGTTTAGATTGTGACTCTGCCCTGGTTCTTCCTTCTTGAAGTAAGGAAGTATGATTCTCATTTTATAGGTGTCTACACTTGAGAGGTTTGGAACTTTTAAAGGGACTTTGGAGTTTTACAGAGACTTCACTTTTAAAAGGGACTTTTTTTTTTTTTTTTAAGATATTGACCTTTTCAAGTGTTTGGATTTGTAACAGCTTTGGGATTTTAAGGTTGTAATATGTTTTATATGGTGATATTTATTAAATGAGATCTGAGGATGTACAAAAGGAAAGGCTACTATTAAATAAGGCTGTGGTGGTATGTCAAGTTAATAAGGGGTCAATTGTCCTGGATAGTTTTTTATGTCAACTTGATGCTAGAAAATATCATCTGAGAGCAAGGAACCTCACTGAAGAACTTGCCTTCACAAGATCTGGCTACTGGCAAGCCTGTAGGACATTTTCTTAATTACTGTTTGATATGGGAGGTTCTGGGTTCTATAAGAATGCAGAATAAGCAAACCATAGACACAAGCCAGTAGGTAGCATCCATCCATGACCTACTTTTGCATCAGCTCCTGCCTCTGGGTTCCTGTCCTACTTGTTCAGTTCCTGATCTGACTTCACTCAGTAATGCAGTTACCTGGAAGTGTAAATGAAACAATCCTTTCCTCACCAAATTGTTTTTTTGTTACGGTGTTTCATCACAGTAATAGTAACTGTTAGGAACTAGCAGCCAGCTGACCCCTGCCCCCGATGATGGGAGGGACACTCATGGCTGTGTCATCGCTAGTCAGCCTTACCAGGTGGCTCAAGCTTTACCTGGCTGCCAGAGGACTCAGTTATGCATGCGCAAGCCCCCCCTTTTAAAGCAAGCACCAAGCACACCTCTCTCTCTTGTCTCTCTTGCTCTCCCTCTGTCCCCCTGCTCTCTCCCTCTCCCTCTCTCTCTCTCTCTCTCTCTCTCTCTCTCTCTCTCCTGCTTTCGGTTGGCCACCAGCTACCCCCTCTTTCTCTCCCTTCTCTCAATAAACTCCACGTGGGCGCTGAGTCTCGTGTTTGTGTTTCTTAGGCATTAGTTGCATCAAAAGAACAACAGTAACCCCAACCAAAACAGTATAGTATAGTATAGTATAGTATAGTATAGTATAGTATAGTATAGTATAGGTAGCCTGAGCCTAGTTTATGGAATTCTATTATCTTAAGGAGATATACAAAACAAAAGGGTTGCAGTGTTAGGTAGATTGGGAACCACTGATCGAACACCTTCTAGCCTGAGCTCAATGCATCCACTGTTTTACATTTTACTCCCTTGAACAGGTCCTATATTAAAGGGAATGACATTCATCCAGCTACCCGTGCCAGCACTGTCATCATCACTAACATATCATGTTGACTCATTAATTACATTACTCAACCCCTAAATGCTAGTAATTCCACCTAATAATGCCCAAATTTCTCAATTTCTGCTTCTGCCCCCCTGTTACAAGGACACAATTATCTTTCTTAAATAATAGCAAAGAGGCAACCTATTTTCCATTCAATCTTGTTGTCCTATCCAGAATCCATAACTCAGCCAAATTAATGTTTACTAGATATAAATCTGGTAAGATTGCCTGTCTGCAGCACTATTTTCCATGCCCCTCCATTGCCTTCAAGACGAAACAGTTACATGATATGCTGAGGGTTCACTATCCATCCACCTTTCTCTCTTCCTTGTCTTGCTCACTTCAGTTGAATCACTCTAAACTCTAGCTAGATTGACTTATTTTCTTAGATCTCTTATCAGCATATGATTCTTTTATTTCAGGATTTTTCACACATAAATTTTTGTTGTAGGATATTGTCAATTATAACGGTTGTGTCCCCACATACTATAATTCTGTGCACTCTTTGTCCTCTCAGCTTTTAGGTTACATTAGGAATCCCCTCTTTAGTCTAAAAATGAATTATCCAGCAAATCAGGACACTGAAAAATGTTTTAAGTATAACTTCTTGGTATTTGGTTCAGGAAAGCTGGATCTTGAAGATTTGGTAGATTAGAAATGGGTGAAAGTGTCAGGCAGTAGACAACATGTTTCAGATAATTGAGGAATGGCAGTAAAGAAAATGAAAAAGACCCAAGCCTGAAAAGGCCTTTCACAATGAATGAGGTTCTTTTCTACTAGGCTTCTCTTAAACTGTCAGCTGCAAACTAGGTCAGAATCAGACAGATAGACAGACAGATGGAAGCCATGCAAGATTATATACGAGTTTGTGGTTGACTCTAATAGAAGCTCAAAGACCCAACCTTGAGAAAGTAGGCTATATCACTCAACTGACTGGGATTAAGGTTTTGTTTTACAGTTAACAAACACTACTAAGTAGGAATTAAGTTCATTAAGATGGAAGGAAGTGACCTTAATGACCTCAATGCATTTGTTGTTTGCAAATTATCTGTACCTGCCTGTACCTACTTAGTATCCAAACTGTCTGACTTTAATCTCTCTCTCTCTCTCTCTCTCTCTCTCTCTCTCTCTCTCTCTCTCTCTCTCTCTGTGTGTGTGTGTGTGTGTGTGTCTCTGCATCAATGAGTTTCAAGGTAGACACACATCTAAGTGACTGAGGTGAACATTTTTTTCTTTATTTCTTTTAGAAATTTCAAGAATAGAGAATAGTAAAGAAAATAGTACAATGAAACCTTTTGTCTAGCTCTTACATACAGCAATTATCAACTCATGGTATAGCAAAGTCAATATTTTAAAAGCTTAATAAATAATACCTGGGACTCATGAAAGCCGAGATTTCAGGAGTAGAACACAAGCACCACCTTATCTGTATGTTTCCTTATGTGGTATGGGTTGGCAGCCAGGTGCTAATGACTATATTAGTTAGACTATATAATTCTCCCAGATAATGCAAAGCACTGAAGTGCACACTTTGTGATCTAACCAAGCTCCCCAGGGAGGTTGTACTTACTATTCCTCCCTCCCTGGCATAGATGGCTAGCTGCAACTTATCTGTTTGTCTATCTCCTGATGTGTTTTTTGACACTGCTTTCTTAGTGATGCCTTATTTATAAAAGCAATCACCAATTTCTGAATGATGAAGACTTGTGAGGAAGAACATTGTTAGTATTCAAGCATGTATACTGACCTGCACTTGGGGTTCTGACAGGATACTTCCTCAACAGCAGCCACTAAGACCACCACCTGTGCATATTCACTATGTTCCCTTTTAAAAGGGCCCTACCTTTTCTTCTTCCCCTCCCCCAATCTGGGTCTGTTTACCTCTCACCCTCACCCTCTTTGCTTTTGCTTTTGCTTTCTCCTCTCCCCTGCTGTCCTGGAGGCCAGTCTCCCCCTTTTCCTTTCCCCTTTTTATGATCCATTTCCATAATTAAAAAAAAAAAAAAAAAAAAAAAAAAACCTCTCTCTGCTTGAACCCTGCTGCATGGGTGCTTTCTCTAGCACACTGTTTTTCTTAAATTACAACCATTATCATGAGAAAATTCATCTCCGTCCTCTTCTGTTTGAAGTGTTAATTCAAAACTTAGTGCAATCTGTCTGTACTCTTCTTTATAATATTCCAAAGCAATATTCTGTTTCCTGTGCATTTACCTATATATCCTATCAAAGGTGCATTTTAGACCTTTTAAAACTCAAAATTCTCTGCATCAAAAGACCATGAACTGTTTTTCCTCAGACATATATGAACCACCTGTAACCATTTTCTCCAATAATCCCAGTATACTTTCTCCATCACACAAGTCTTGCAGGAAGTATTGTGTTCAACAATTGCTGAGAAAAAAATTAAACATGGCTCTTAGCTCGCTGCTCTATTTCCTCTCTTACTAATGGTTTTTCTTGCCTTACAACAGTTCTTTGTAATGAAGTCAACACAGAGTGGATAATAAGAGTGTCAATTAAGGGTGATTTAGTCTTTGGGAGATGGTCTATAGATGCTGTATCTTGGTTTTGTGTTGGAGAAACATCTAAACAATGGAAATGTCAGAGCGAATAATTCCTAGGAAAGAGGCTGTAGAAGGTGGACAATGTGTGGAAAAAATTAGCAGTGCAGTGGGGGGTGGGAATGGTTAGATGACCAAGTTTGATGGATGCAGAAAGCCCTGCCCAGGAAAGACAGATGAGTAAGGGAGAATGAATTCTGAAGCTCCTTACAAATGGTTGATGAATGCAGCAAGGGGAGAGATTGAGTTAGTAGGCTTCTTATGACTGTAATGGAATACCTGAGGCAGGCTACTCTTTAAAGGAAAGAGGCCTTTTGAATCCTGGTTTTGAAGGCTGGAAATCCAAAGGGCATGGGTTCTGGTTCTGGGAATGCTTCTTCTGACTGCATCTCATCAAAGTGAGAGCATGCAGTGTGGGGCTCTCTGCTTGACTGGGTATCAGTCAGGAAAACATACCCTTAGTATACAAATTCCTCAAAGACCCTGCCTCTAAACATGTGGGGCTATGCTTCCAACTTCTCACTCTTCAAACCACAACACAAGCATTAAAAATCACATGCAATAAAAATACCAAATTAAGTGCACAGCCCAATAGGAGGGCAAATATGAAAGAAAGCTGAAGTTATCTTATTACAGATGCTAGAAAGAAACTCAGGTTCAAACAGCTCCCTTCCAGGTTCAGCATTCATTCATCACACCTTTCCTGAAGTGATATTTTTATTACTGTGGGTGGATGGTGGTGGTACTGCATTCCTTCATGGATGTTTTTAATTTACCTAGCAAACAGAGCAAGGGAATTAGAGAAAGAGGCATGGAAATGCCAGTGGGTGAATTTTTTACTACAACTAAATGTCCTCATGGCTATCTACCTCTTTGGAAATTACACATGCAAATTATTGGGAAGGGTTTTTTTTTTTTTTTTTTTTTTTAATGCTTACTTCCTGACTATGTGAGAACTCCAGCTTCAATATATTATCCACATTCAGACCAATCTCAAAATGCAAAGAGAGAGAGAGATAAAGGGAGAGACAGAGAGAAACAGAGAAAGAGAGAGAAAGAGAGAGAGAGGAGAGCGAGACAGAGAGAGAGAGAAAGACAAAGAGAGAATCAGTCCAATGATGCTGAAATTTACCTGAGTAGATTATTTCTCCAGAACAAGCTTAACTTTTTGAACATTTTTATAAATAAGACCTTTGCATCACTGCAAACCAATGCCTGTTCTTTTGGGCGCTTGTATGGAACAGGTGAAACATCCTAGTAAGATAGTTTGCTACTGAGGACCAGACTAGATTCCAGCAAAAGAGAAGGCAAAGGGATACATGTGGCAATGTATCCCATCCCTAACTTCTCATTCTCCACCAACTAAAAGCTGTAAACATTAAAGGGCTTGATGGCAGTCCCATAACAAAAACTGCGCATATGTACTACATTTTCATACAGAAGTAAAATCTCTGAAGCCCCACGAGATCTTCATTTCAAAAGTATGCCTTCTGCCCAAAATGCCCCCTTGGTAATGTCTCCAATGGCCTGCAAATCACTTAACACAAATTCTTCTGATTTAGATGAAGCTTAAGCTCCTTTAGGACAGCATTAGTGGACTATTTTACACAGAAGCCAATTACATATTTTCTGCATCAGTCCCTCACTACCCACTAAAATTTTGCTGATATTAGCCTATCTAAAATGCCTTTCTGGGATTTAAGCACCAAATAGTGTCTATTAGAAAATTTATCTATATTTTCTGTCAGGTTTAAGTTAAATGCACACTAGGGAGTGGGGGGGGGGGGAGAGCCACAAAGAAGCTGCAGAATCAGAACCTACAGAAACAAGACAATGTGTTTGTGGGTTACTCTCAAGCTCAAGAAGCCATAACCTGAGGTATCCAGTAGCTGATTCCAATTGGAGGTTGTCCCACTCTCTCCTTTGTTGTTACATAACAGCCTAGGTTTAAAGAATGACATTTTTCGGGAGGTAGGGGCAATACATACATTGATACACACATGCACATGCCATTGTGGACACACATGCACCCATGCTTGTCTTCCTGTGCTTTTGTATAGCTCAAGAGACCATCTTTACAATGCAAAGAGGGTATAACATTGAACGGGACAAACTGTATTTTCCTTTAAATTGTTTGGAATAATTAAGAAAGGTATATGGGTAGGAGTATTGTTCTTTCATTCTCCTTTTTAAATAGACAAAACTATGGGTTGAATAACTTTAAAGCTGCTATCTATAAAATTTTTAGCATGTATACTAAAAGAGTGAACAAAACTTTAGTAAGTAAAAGTGGAAGGAGTAATAAGAAGAACAAGGTAACATGAATTATCACATTCTTTTATCATATGTGTAGGTGTGTTAGTATTTGCATACAGTATGTGTTAGCCATCATTATTTTCCAATGACCATACATGCTTTTACTTGATTCTTTTTTATAGCTTGATCATTGTATTACATAATGAACATAAATTATTTGTAGAAGTTCTAAAGACATTTAATTAGTAAATTTTATGGTATCAAAATGTGAAAGTCAAACATAATATTTTAGCGGCATATTCTTCTACATATGATAAACTATTTTAGAGCCATCTGGCATTCCCATCTTTCTACCATTTCTTAAGAAGCCACTGACTCAATCCTTCAGGGTAACAGATTAAGCAGAAGCACAGGAAGATATCTTTGCTTAATATAAACTAGACTATTTTATGGACATGTTTGTGCAGGTGATTAAAAATGATTTATTTCAGTTCACTCTAATGAAATCACCTTAGATTTCCTACTCAGTATCGTAGTTTGTAGTTTGGATTTCAATTGCTGTCATAAAGCCATGACCAAAAGCAGCATGGGAAAGAGTGAGCTTATTTAACCACCTGTCAATCAGTCTGTCAATGGAGAAATCTTGGGGCAGGAGCTTGAGGCAGAAAATGAAGCAGAAGTCATGGAGGAAATTTGCTTACTGACTTACTAGCCCTAGGCTTGCTCAGTCTTCTTTCTTATAGAACCCAGGACCACCTGCACTTCCCACAGTGGTCTGGACTCTTTCATGTCAGTCATTATGGACTAACATTTTCTCACTTGAAGTTCCTTCTTTTCAGATGACACTAGGTTTCCATCAAAGTGTCAAAATCCAACCATCTTGCTAAGAGCTTTTTCAAATAAACTGACCCATGATTCACATAGCTCCAAACACCAAACATCTAGTATGTATCAGGCACTTTTATGAGCTTTGAATTCCTTTATATCTATTTTATTTCTAGCAGAGGCTAAAATGAAATATGGCATTAGATAGCTAATCAAACCATAAAATTTATTAAACAGATGTTATAGGTTATATCATTTATAAATCATTGTAGTCTTTGATTCAGATCAGAACACATGAAGGCATACTGTGCAACCATGATTACAACTTAATCTGTTCATGCCTTCAAGGTGTTTTCTCTCAGAAAGGAAGGGATAAATCAAAATCTTTCCCTTGTAATACTCCTACACTGCTGGTGGGAGTTCAAATTTGTACAGCCAATTTGGAGATCAGTATGGTGGTTCCTCAGGAAAATGGTTATCAGTCTACCACAGAACCCAGAAGTCCTACTTAGGCATATATCCAAATGATCCACATCCATGCAACAAAGACATCTGTTCATAGCAGCATTATTTGTAATAGCAAGAACCTGGAAGCAACCTAGATGCCCCTCAACTAAAGAATGGATAAAGAAGATGTGGCTCATTTACACAATGGAATCTTGAAATTCGCAGGCAAATGGATGGAACTTGAAGAAACGATCCTGAATGAGGTAACCCAGTCACAAAAAGAGGAACATGGTGTGTACTCACTCATATATGGATTTTAGACATAGAGCAAATGATCACCAGCATATAATTCATACCACCAGAGAAACTAGGATATATGGATGATTCTAAGAGATTCATAAAGGTCCCTCACAGAAGGGTAAAGGAACAAGATCTCCTGAGCACATTGGGAGAGGGGCAGTAAGTGGTGAGGGGGCTAGGAGAAAGAGAAGGGGAGAAGAGGAAAGCACATGGGACTAGGAAGATGGAGTCAGGGGAGGAATAGACTAGAGAAAAAAAGAGAGAAATACCATAAAAGAGGGTGCCATTATAGGTTTGAAGAGAATACTGAACCTAGAGAAATGTCCAGAGACCTATAAGACTAACAATTTGAGCAACAGTGGAAAGGCTACCACAAATGCCCTTCCCTGATAATGAGATTGATGACTAACTTACCCACCATCACAGAGCCCTCATCTAGTAGCTGATGGAAACAGAAGCAGACACCCACAGCTAAACACTGAGCCGAACTGGAATCCAAATGCAGAGAGGGAGGACAAGACCAGGCTACAAAAACCCACAGACAGCTGACCTGAACAAGGAGGAAATAATGGGCCCCCAGACTGATAGCTGGGAAGCCAGCATGGGACTGACTCAGACCCCCTGAACATGGGTCTCAGTTAGAAGGCCTGGACAGTCTTAGGCACCTCTGACAGTGGGACCAGGATATATCGCTGGTGCACAAAAGGACTTTGGATGTATGTTCCCATAGAGGGATACTCCCTTAACCTAGAGGAAGGAGGGAGGGCCTAGTCCCTACTCCAAATGAGCTGACAGATTTAGATGACCCCTCCAGGAAGGCATCACCCTAAATGTGGAGGGAGGTGGGATGGGAGGGAATGGAAAGGTGGAAGTGAGGGAAGGAGAGAGAGGGAACTGGGATTGATTTGTAAAGTAAGAAAAATAAATAAATAAATAATCTTTCCCTTGTGCTTTGTCTCCCTTCCTTTCCTTCCAAACTGACCTATTTGTTACTAGCCAATGTCTTAGTCTACAGATTGCCCTACCCACCCTCTTAATGACATCTGCAGCAAATTTCACAGTTTCCCATTCACCTTTGGTTATTAAAAGTTCTATGTAACTTAATTTAATGCTTGAGTTTATTGTTTCCTAATTTCTACATGGCTATGATATATTTCAATCAAATCCACTGCCTGTTCACTCCTCTCCAGATCCTTTCCTCCTTCCCTTTCCCCTGCCTTTTCATTCCTAACTCTTTTTGTTAAAGCCACTGAACCCCAGTATGTTCTTGGGTGTGTGCCCACCTACTGCAGCATGGATAACCTTCCAAGAGCCACATCTCTGAAGGAAACTGAATCTTCTTTCTCTAGCAGCCATCAATAGCCAGTAGTTCCCCAGCTAGAACTCTGTGCATGCCCCTTCCCCATGCACACCAAAGTTATGTGACATGATTGGGTACAAGTGTGTGTATACAGTCACAACTGTGAGTTCATGTGTGAGACTGCCTGTCATGTGTGGAAAACACTGCTTCACAGGAGTCCTTTACTACCTATGGCTCTTAAAAATCTTTCTGTCCCTTCTGTGGTGATCCCTGAGTCTGAAAGAGAGGGAGAGAGACACAGAGACATAGAGAGAGAGACAGAGAGAACACAGACAGAGACACAGAGAGAACAGAGACAGAGATAGAGACAGAGTCACATTTCTATTGCTGCAATAAAATTCCATCACCAAAAGCAACATATAGAAGAGTTTGTTTTGGCTTCTAGTCCCAGAGATCATAGTGTGTAATTGTGGGGACAGCATGGCAGCATTAAGCAAGTAGCAAAAAGCTGAGGGCTCCCACCTCAAGCACACATGGGAAACAGAGAGCAAAAGTTGGTGAAAGGAGGGGCTATCAATTCTCAATCGCCCCCCCAGTTGTGTATTCTTTCAGAAAGGATTGACATATTAAAAATTCTGTAACTTCTCCAAACAGACCAAATATTTAAACAAATGAACCTGGGGGGGGGCACATTCTTATTTGATGTACAATAGTGTATAATACAGATGGCCCACTTGTGGCTGGAGTGATTACTCCATAATGTCTAATTGTCTGTCCTTTGGCCAGCTGTGAGTTTCTGCTTTAATAAGCATTTATTGCAGAAAGAGGCCCTTTTCTGGTGAGTGTTCAAAGCCCACTAACCTGTGGATATGGAGGTAACTATTTAGAGGGAAACTTAATACTAGCAGAATAAGAGTAGTAGGTTCATCCCTAGGACAGAAATTTACCATTTTCAGCCATTTCCACTGTGAATTGTGGAATTTGGATGAAGGCCAAGTGAATATATTTTAAAATTTAGTGTCGTATCAAGAAAAGTAATGGTAAAAGAGGCAAAATTTACAGAGCATCTATCACCAGAAACATTACATATTTACACCTCTACACTTCATACCATCCAGGTTGCCTTGGCAATTCAATTACACATTCAAGGTTTTCTTACCTGAAGGCAGCTGAGATGGTATTTGAACTTTTGAGTCTGATGTCTGTGCTACTATTTTCTCTATATTACCTGGTTTCCTATAAGCTGAACTTTTGTATGTGAGTTACCATAAGGTGCACTTGAAAGAGGCAGAGGAACTTGCATTTATGGCAAAGGGAAGAGAAAAAGAATTCTGTGCCTTAGGAAATGAAGTCATACTTTTTAATACAAACTTTCTAAGTTCCATAAGGGACATAAAAGCCAAAATACAGAGCACAATTTAAAGGTGCTTATTGACCAGAGATGTTCTCCTTTTAAGAGTGTGATTAATCTGGAAAGCAAAATATAGATATTCCAAGTGTTTTTGGAATGCTCTCAAAATTTGATCTATTAAAAGTTACTAGATTTTCAAACCAATTCAATATAGCACCCACCCCTCCAGCTTGCTTCTCAGTCCTATTAAACCAAATGCTAATTGAGAATGGAAAAGTGGCAATTTTATCTGCCAAGTGAAAATAATTTAATGCAAGTTAATAAGAGTTGGCTTATTACTGTCTGGCCATTTTGAATCCAGCTTGTTACAATGGTAGAAATTACTTTTGAAAGATAAACTCATTTTTCCAGTAATTTACAAGTATGGGGCTTTGTAGTTTTCATGTTGGGGAAGGGGAAATGGGATAGATGTGTAGTAGAAGACAAAAGTGAACACATCTTACATGGTACAGCTCCATCTAGAGTGACAGAAGAGGGAGGAGGCAAAGCATCCTTAGGCACATGCTTCATTTTGAGGTGTTAAAGAACTGCCAAAAATCAATTCTTAGATCTTGATTTAAAGGAATTCCCCCTGAAAAGGGGGCACTTACACAAGCAGTGTTCACAAGCAGTGTTTACTCACTAGTAAATTCTAGTTGTCTACAGAACTATATACATTCCACTTTAAAAGTGCTTCACATGGACAAGAATAAAAACTAATGCTATCAAGAAGAGAACTGGCCAACTGCTGTTCTATTACACTATAATGCTTTCTAATTAGGGCCCTTCATAAAAAATAATAGAAGTAAATAACAAAGTTTAACCTTAAGTATGTTTCATATTTTCTTGTGTCTTAAACTGTGTAGGAACCAACTGTTTTCCATTTTTCAGAATTATTCTTGATAAATATAGGAAATTAAAGTTTCTTCAAACTAAATTTTTTAGTTAAATGGTAGCATGCATATAAATAAGAAAGAATGTCATAAATGGTTGCTTGGAATAATTGCTAAATCAAGCTTAGGAGTAGGCCTTTGTCAGTCCCAGTTATACATAAGGCTGCAGCTACAAGCAAGTCCTTACACAGCCAGTAGTGTTGCTTCTAGTTCTTGACTCACACAAGTATTAAGAAAGATAACTGTAATGCTGTTACAGTTGGGATATTCTTAATGTAGCAATTAGAAAGAAGACTGCAGACATTGGTACCTGGCTGGTAGATGGCACCCTAGCATGGAAGTAGCTTAGAAACAGTGTGTGTGCTCAAAAGACTCACCCAAATGCAGCACACATCAAGGGAACTTTGACATGTGTTGTGGAATGCACTTGTGTATGCCACAAATATAGGTTGCTTTTATTGGTTGACTCATTAAGCCTATGGCAGGATAACTAGGTGGGAAAGCCAATCTAAATAAAGGGAGAAAGAAGGTGGAGTAGATAGAAACACTAGCAACCATAAAATGTCAGAACATTACTGGTAAGCCAGGGACCATGTGGCAATACACAGATGAATAGAAATGGGTTAATTTAAATGCAAGAGCTAGCCAGTAATAAGCCTAAGCCATCAGCCAAACAATTATAATTAATATTAAGCTTCTGAATGATTATTTTATAAGCAGCTGAGAGACCGGGCAAGATGCAAAGAGACAATATCTACACACATAGCCTTTGATAAAATTGTCAGTTTAAATATTGACCTAAATGCTTTCAGAATGAGGTCATTGTTACAGAGGGCCAGATGTTAGTAGCCTATGACCTAAAGTAATTTAGCAATGAGTCAAGAGTTCAAATCAAGTATTGAAATTTCTTTTTGGTTCCTTCTTGGACCTTATAGAAATAGTCAAAAGATTAAAGATTACCTCATGTAAGGCTCAAAACACTGCTAAACACAAGAGAAATAGCAATTGATGGTTTTTGAGAATTCTTATCCTTTCCATGAAACTTGGGACGATTAAGTGAGTGCCCCTGCATGAATGACTACTACCAAGATGGCTTGGTTCAGACCAAGAGGGAAAGCTAAACCACTAAATCTCATGCTAAGGCCTAAGAAAGGCCCAAAGAGGCACACTTATGCACTATTCAGTACACTATTCGGGAGACTAATAATATCCCTAGGATTCCCATAAACAATAAATCTAACAACAGGATTAAGAATCTACTGTTGCGATCTCTGCGGGTCCACTCTGAGTTCCTACGGGCAAGACCCTTGACCCCCAAAACCGGGCCTCTGCTAAAGAAAGAAGCCTCAGATGGAGAGTTCCAGTTTCCAGTGAGATCCGACTATACTGCAAAACCTTCCCAAGTTTCAGCTCAGCCTTTGTCCTCCTCCGCCAGCTATTGGCCAGAGGTGAGTCTTGGCCCAGTCAGGGCTGCCTGACCCCTACAACCTCTCCCCCTCCCCAAACTGCCTGGGTTGGCCCCTGATCCCACTGCTCCTGTGTCCTGTCCCCATCGAGAGCACCCTTGGAGCTCTGATACACCCCCACCCATCCCCACCGCAAGCCTGCCCCCCCCACCCTGTGCCCTACCCTACCCACTGTCCTGCCGCTCTGGTTGAGCACTGAGATAGAGGGTGGAACCAACAGTCCATCCTACTTCGGAGACTTCTCTGAGAAACTCTGAACAAAGGAAACCTGCCTATCCACGCGGGACCACCCGTAATTTCCACCTGCTTGGTCTCTGACCCCACCTCCAGTCCTCTGCTGGAGTCCCGAGCCCCTCCCAGAGATCCGCCTATCCCTGTGGGACCACTGTGAGTTCCTGCTGGCATCTTCTACTGGATCCTCATCCTTAACCCTATCCCTGGGTCCCTGTCTGCGGAGAGACCTCCTAGAGAGCTTGGACCACACAGAGCTACAGATATTGAATCTCTGACCCTCATAAGCCCACCAGGGAAGTACCATAGAGAGAAGGGGAGAACCCACCAACACCTACAGGAAGAAGCTATGGGAAGAAGGCAATTCAAGAAAACACCTAACAACGGAAAGACACGCATGACACCACCAGAATCTAGGGAATCTACACCAACTAGAACGGAACACAACAACAAATCAGAGGAAGCAGAAGGGAACGACTTAAAAATTACCATCATAAAAATGATAGAGGTCCTCAAGGAAGATGTGAGAAAATCCCTTAAAGAAATGGAGGAAAACCAAACAAAAAAGTGGAAGAAATGAACAAATTCCTTAAGGAAAGTACAGAAAGCCAAGAAAAAAACAATTAAGCAGGTGAAGGAAATAGTTCAAGACTTGAAAACTGAAATAGAGAAAATAAAGTCAACACAAACCGAAGGAATGCTGGAAATTGAAAAACTGGGCAAAAAATCGGGAACTACAGACACAAGCATAACCAACAGAATTCAAGAGATGGAAGAGAGAATCTCAGGCGCAGAAGATAAACTAGAAGAAATAGATTCATCGACCAAAGAAAATCATAAATCCAACAAATCCTTAACACAAAACATCCAGGAAATGTGGGACACTGTGAAAAGGCCAAACCTAAGAATAATAGGCATAGAGGAAGGTGAGGAAGCCCAGCTCAAAGGTGCTGAAAACATATTCAACAAAATCATCTAGGAAAACTTTCCAAATCTGAAGAAGGACATGCCCATGAAAGTACAAGAAGCATACCGAACCCCAAATAGGCTGGACCAAAGAAAAAAGACCTCTCGACATATAATAATCAAAACACCTAGCATACAGAATAAAGAAAGAATATTAAGAGCAGCGAAGGAAAAAGGACAGGTAACTTATAAAGGCAGACCTATCAAAATTACACCTGACTTCTCCATGGAAACCCTCAAGGCCAGAAGGTCCTGGATAGATGTTCTAAAAGTATTAAGAGAACACAGATGCCAGCCTAGGCTACTATATCCAGCAAAACTCTCAATCACTATAGATGGAGAAAACAAGATATTTAATGACAAAACCAGATTTTCCCAATATGTATCTACAAATCCAGCCCTACAGAAAGTATTGGAAGGAAAACTCCAACCCAAGGAAGGTAACTACACCCACAAAAATGTAGGCAACAGATAATCCAACTACACCAGAAACCAAGGGTAAAGCAGAACTAATACATTCACAATACCACTGCCAACAACAAACCTAAATCAAACAAGCATCAACAATCAATGGTCCTTCCTCACCCACAACATTAATCGTCTTAACTCACCTATAAAAAGACACAGGATAACAGAATGGATACAAAGACAGAATCCATCCTTCTGCTGCATATAAGAAACACATCTAAGCTTCAAAAATGGGCATTACCTCTGGGTAAAGGGTTGGGAAAAGATTTTCCAATCAAATGGAAATAAGAAGCAAGCAGGCATAGCTATCATAATATCTAACAAGTTAGACTTCAAACCAAAATTAATCAAAAGAGATGAAGACAGTCATTTCATATTCATCATAGGAGAAATCCATCAACACAAAGTCTCAGTTCTGAACATCTATGCCCCTAATACATAGTCACCCACATTCATAAAAGAAACACTACTAAAACTCAAAGTTCATATAAAACCTCACACACTTATAGTGGGAGACTTCAAAACACCAATCTCAACACTAGATAGGACCACCAATCATAAACTCAACAAAGAAACAAAAGAACTAACAGACGTTATGTCTCAACTGGGGTTAACAGACATCTATAGAACATTCCATCCAAAGACAAAAGAATATACCTTCTTCTCTGCTCTACATGGAACCTTCTCTAAAATCGACCACATACTAGGTGGCATAACAAACCTCAACAGATACAAGAGAATAGGAATAGTCCACTGTATCTTATCAGACCACCATGCTTTAAAATTGGAATTCAACAACAACACAAATAGCAGAAAACCTGCAAACTCATGGAAACTGAACAATGTGCAATTGCACCACTCCTGGGTCAAAGAAGATATAAAGAAAGAAATTAAGGACTTTCTAATATTCAACAAGAATGAGGACACAACATACCCGAACTTATGGGACACCTTGAGAGCAGTGCTATGAGGGAAGTTCATTGCACTAAGTGCCCATATGAAGAAAACAGAGAATAGTCACATAAGAGAATTAACAGCCCAACTGAAAACCTTAGAACAGAGAGAAGCAAACTCACCCTGTAGGAGTAAATGCCATGACATAATCAACTCGAGGGCTGAAATCAACAAAATAGAAACCAGGAAAACAATACAAAAAGTCAATGCAAACAAAGAGTTGGTTTTTTGAGAAAATCAACAAGATAGACAAACATTTATCCAAATTAATGAAAAAACAGAGAGAGAACATGCAAATTAACAAAATCTGAAATAAAAAGGGGAACATAACAACAGACACAGAGGAAATCCAAACAATTTTCAGGTCATACTTTGAAAATCTGTATTCCACAAAAATTGAAAATTCAAAGGAAATGGACAAATTTCTGAATAACTATAACTTACCAAAATTAAATCAAGAACAGACAAACAACTTAAATAGACCTATAAACCGCAATGAAATAGAAGCAGTCATCGAAAGCATTCCAACCAAAAAAAGTCCAGGGCCAGATGGATTCAATGCAGAATTCTACCAGACATTCAAGGAAGAACTAATACCACTACTCCTCAAACTGTTCCACAAGATAGAAACAGAAGGTTCATTGCCAAACTCTTTTTATGAGGCCACAATAACCTTGGTACCGAAGCCTCACAAAGACACAACTAAGAAAGAAAACTACAGACCAATATCCCTGATGAACATCGATACAAAAATACTCAATAAAATACTGGCAAACTGAATTCAAGAATACATCAGAGAAAGCATCCACCATTCATCCCTGGAATGCAGGGATGGTTTAACATACAAACAAATCCATCAACGTGATCCACTATATAAACAAACTGAAAAAGAAAAACCATATGATTATCTCCCTAGATGCAGAAAAAGCCTTCGACAAAATTCAACACCCTTTCATGATAAAGGTCTTGGAGAGGTCAGGGATAACAGGAACATACCTAAACATAATAAGAGAAATATACAGCAAACCAACTGCCAACATCAAACTGAATGGAGAGAAACTTAAGCCAATTCCTCTAAAATCAGGAACAAGACAAGGCTGCCCTCTCTCTCCATATCTCTTCAATATCGTACTAGAAGTTCTAGCTAATGCTATGAGACAACAAAAGGAGATCAAGGGCATCCAAATTGGAAAGGAAGAAGTCAAACTGTCTCTATTTGTAGATGATATGATAGTTTACATAAGCGACCCAATAAACTCTACCAGGGAACTCCTACAGCTGATTAACACCTTCAGCAAACTAGCAGGATACAAGATAAACTCAAAAAAAATCAGTAGCCCTACTTTTTTCAGACGACAAAGAGACAGAGAAAGAAATCAGAGAAACATCACCCTTTATAATAGCCACAAGCAACATAAAGTATCTTGGTGTAACGCTTGCCAAACAAGTAAAAGACCTATATAATATGAACTTTGTGGCTCTAAAGAAAGAAATTAAGGAAGATACCAGAAAATGGAAAGATCTCCCATGCTCTTGGATAGGTAGGTTAACATAGTAAAAATGGCAATCTTGCCAAAAGCAATCTACAGATTCAATGCAATCCCCATTAAAATCCCACCACAATTCTTCACCGACCTTGAAAGGATAATAATCAACTTTATATGGAAAAACAAAAGACCCAGGATAGCCAAAACAACCCTATACAATAAAAGAACTTCAGGAGGCATCACCATTCCTGACTTTAAGCTCTACTACAGAGCTATAGTTCTGAAAACAGCCTTGTATTGGCATAAAAATAGACAGGTAGACCAATGGAATCGAATTGAAAATCCTGATATTAACCCACACACCTATGAACACCTGATTTTCAACAAAACAGCTAAAATTATACAATGGGGCGAGGACAGCATCTTCAATAAATGGTGCTGGCACAATTGGATGAGGGTGTGTAGAAGACTGCAGATAGACCCATGTCTGTCGCCATGCACAAAACTCAAGTCCAAATGGATCAAAGACCTCAACATCAATCCAGCCACATTGAACCTCTTAGAAGAGAAAGTAGGAGGTACCCTTGAACAAATTGGTATAGGAGACTGCTTCCTGAACATAACTCCAGGGGCACAGACACTGAGAGAAATAATTAATAAATGGGACCTCGTCAAACTTATAAGCTTCTGTAAGGCAAAGGACACAGTAGACAAGACCAAACGGCAGCCCACAGACTGGGAAAAGATTTTCACCAATCCTATATCCCACAAAGGGCTGATCTCCAAAATATACAAAGAACTCAAGAAACTAGTCAACAAAACACCAAATAACCCTATTAAAAAATGGGGTACAGAACTGAAGAATTCTCAATAGAGGAAATCAAAAAGGCTGAAAGACACTTAAGAAAGTGCTCAACATCTTTAGCTATCAGGGAAATGCAAATCAAAACAACTTTGAGATACCATCTTACTCCTGCCAGAATGGCTAAAATTAGAAACACCAATGATGACTCATGTTGGAGAGGATGTGGATAAAGGGGAACACTCCTCCACTGCTGGGAGTGCAAACTCATACAGCCATTTAGAAGATCAGTATGGCGGTTCCTCAGGAAAATGGGAATTAGTTTACCACAGGACCTGGCAATCCCCCTCTTAGGCATATACTCAAATGATCCACATCCATGCAACAAAGACATCTGTTCAACTATGTTCATAGCAGCACTATTTGTAATATCAAGAACCTGGGAGCAACCTAGATGCCTCTCAATTGAAGAATGGCTAATGAAGATGTGGCATATCTACACAATGGAATACTACTCTGCACACAAAAATAATGGTATCTTGAAATTCGCAGGCAAGTGGATGGCACTTGAAGAAACCATCCTGAATGAGGTAACCCAGTCAAAAAACATAGTATGTACTCACTCATATATGGATTTTAGACCTAGAGCAAAGGACCACCAGCCTATAATTCACACCACCAGAGGAACTAGGATTCAAGGTGTATTTTAAGAGATTCATATAAAGTCCCTCACAGAACTGGTAAGGGACAAGTCCCCCAGAGCACAGGGGAAGTAGGGGGATAGCGAATGGAGAGAGAAGCAGGAGAAAACGAGGGAGAGGAAAGGAAAACATGTGCGACCAGGAAGATTTAGCCTGGTTAGGAATAGCAGACAGGAGAGAGAGAGAGAGAGAGAGAGAGAGAGAGAGAGAGAGAGAACATAAAAGAGGGAGACAATATTGGTTTGAAGATAAAATTGAACACAAAGAAAGGTCTAGAGAACTATAAGACTGCTGCCAACTAACAATTTGAGCTTCCGTGGAAAGGCTACCATAAATGCCCTTCCTGGAGCATGAGATCAACAACTAACATATCCATGGAGCCCTCAACTAATGTCTGTTGGAAACAGAAGCAAACACCCATACATAAACACTGAGTCGAAGTAGAACTCAGATGCAGAGGGAGAGGACAAGACCAGGTGGTAGAAACACATACAGCTTACCTGAACAAGGAGGAGCTAAGGGGCCACCAGACTGATAGCTGGGAAGCCAGCATGGGACTGACTCAGGCCCCCCTGAATATGGATCTCAGCCAGAAGGACTGAGCAGTCTAAGGGACCTCAGACAGTGGAGCCAGGATGTATCCCTGGTGCACAAAAGGACCTTGCGAACACATCCCCATGGAGGGATACTGCCTTTATCTAGTGACAGGAGAGAAGTCCTAGTCCCTACTTCACATGACCTGTCAGACCTATGTGACCCCAACTGGATGGCATTCCCTACATATTGAACTGGGGTGGGGGGATGGGAGGGGAAGGTGGTTAGAGTGCATGTGAGAGGGCAGAGAGGGTAAAAGGGAGGGAAGGAGGGAGGGAGGAAGGGAGGGAGAGAATGATGGAGAGAGGGAGGGTGGGAGGGAGGAAGAGGGAACTGGGATCGACATGTAAAATAATAAATTAAATTTAAAAAAAAAATGCTTTGACTCCAAAATTTTAGTTCAAGGACAAGTTACTGGGGAAAAGGATTTCTATTTTTGTTTCCACAGAAAATGAAAAGATGTGGATTCCTTCCAGACTAATGTGGTTTGATCAAGCCAGACCACCTGAAACAGAGTACCAGGTGATCCTACATTCAAAACAGCTGGACAAAGCAGCCTTACAGACTACAGCCAGGATTTCTGAACCTTCTTCGAATCCCCCATGACAGTGCCCCTTACCAGCAGGAAGTAGTTTGGAAAGAACGACGCCCAAATTCCCAAATATTGTCTATAAATGTTTGTTTTCATTTAAATGGACTTGGTTATATAAATAAACAAAAGAAAAAGAAAAAGAAAAAAAAAGAATCTACTGTTGCCTAGAGACACGAGGGAGGGCCTAGGCCCTACCCCAAATGACTTGACAGATTTTGATGATCCTTCCGGGAAGGCCTCACCCTCCCTGGGGAGTGGCTGGGGGCATGGGAGGATGGGAGGCAGAGGGTATTGGGATCCATATGTAAAATAAGACAAAATATTTTAAATAAATAAATAAATAAAAGAATCTACTGTTTCCACAACAGAAGTCCAAGGTAGTCAAGGGTTTGCTTCAAAGATATTTTTGTCTGTGACTCTTGTGTAAAGGAGTGGACACAAGTAATATTCACAGAACTATGAGTGTCAGTAAATTGTCAACATGCATATTTTATTTTCAGCTAGCACTTTTTCCAGAAAATGGAACACAACTTCTTATCTAAAATTCTATGTGCTGAAAGCCAGCAAAAGACTACATCAGGGCAGACACTGCAAACCATCTTCAGAAACAAAGAATGACGAAGTCCCAGAGCTGAGGGAAGAGAACACTCATCAAACAACATTGGAATGACAGAGCAGCCTCCTTACATTTCCACATTTTTGATTGTGGACAAGCATGTCCCCATCTGTCACCTTATACCAGGGGTTGGCAGGTTTTCATTTGGGCTGTGTGAAAAGTACAAGATTTGCTTTGGATTTCACGGCATTAAACTTGTTAAAGAACTCATGGTAGGGGTGACCTTTTCTTTATCTAAAGGTTAAATGATGAGGTTATGAATTTAAAACTCATAGTGTAGTAGGATGACAGTGGCAGACGTGGGTGCACTTTTAATTGTGAGAACAAAAGAAAACAATTGTGATTAGAAAGCACACTGTACTGCTTCTAAAAGATCTTTATACTCCACCCTTCAAGGCTTGGGCCCCAGCATACATTCTTTGGTGGGGGCCATATCTAGTACATTATTTCTAATTAATAATAATTAATAACAGGTGGCACAAAAGGTGATATAACATTTCAAACAGGTTTTATTTTTAAATGACTGTTGCTTCTGGTTTGGGTTCTTTCCTACTCTGATAATGTTTTCCTTCCTCATCACTTGCTCTAGGACCCCACTTCTTAAAATATGGGTACCAAGCCCATATGAGGCCACAGAAATAAATGTAGGAATCCTAGAAAATCTAGCAACAGTAAATGGTCTCCGAACACACACACACACACACACACACTCCAAAATCTGAAAGCACTGCTTATGCTGTAACAGGTGTTGACTACATTGACACACTGTAACTTTAGCTCTGAGTCCTCAACACATAGGCTTTGCCCTGTGTCTGTCACCCAATGCCACACCAATGACACTGCCTGAAACACCTCAGTTCTAGGTCAAGACTATGTCCTGTAAATGACAGTGTTTTTACTGCATATACAAAGTCTTTCTGTTCTCAGGATTATAAATATCTTAACAATTTTGGAAAGGGCCTTAAACAAATTTGCTATTTTGTACAATTCCTGGAAGGCAAATATTCTCAACATCGATTATTGTAAATCAAACTATTGATCATATCTGGAAATCATCCTAGATGCTCCATGTTCTTCAGTATAGGACATTCAGAGACTTGATTTTTGCATAAAACCAAACAGGCATTATCTATATCAATAGTATGGAAATTTGCCCTTATTTAACAAGTCATAAAATTATATTTCTACCAAAGAACTATTTTAGCTCTTTCTGGTTTGTCACCAAATTCTTGGTGTATATAGCTATTTTATATACCCTAGATTTGGTTTAAAAAATATAGTTATCAGATGACAACGGAGTCCTGAATACAATTTAGCTCTGAGGACCTGAGACATCTTGTGTGAAGTCCCACCCACTGAGGCACAGAAGTCTCCTTGGAACAGTAAAGCTGCTAACAATCACTGGAGGTTGGGAGGAATTCAGTGAAAACTGAAGATGAAGATGGGACCACCTCATTGGGCCCCAGCCCAACTCAAAACAAAGAAGAACTTGACTTCTCAGGAGATTCTGTGCACACATTGCTAGATGTGCAGTCCCTCAGTTCTTTTAGAGTTGTTCCAGAGCAACAAGCAATGCAATGTTCTTGAAGGCAGGGGGAGTGCAATAGGACTTCTGAGCAAGAGCACACAAATCCTCATCAGCTTCTCTCTGGCCCATTCAGAAGCATCACCCTGGGAACAGTGTGTTAGGGGAGGTCCTGATGTCTATACTCTGACATCCTTGTGCTGTCATCATGAGCATCCACCTGATGATGGGTGGTGAAGCTGGTGCCATAGGAAATGATTAGGTTATGAGAGTTGGACCCTTGTCAATATACTAATTTGCTTATAGGAAAAGGACTCCAGAGGGCTTTCTAATTTTATTCCTCCTGCTTGAAGACACAATGAGAAGCTACCAGTCTGCAAACCACAGCAAAGCTACCATCAGCATGCTGGGTTTTGAATGGCAGCTCTCAGAACTGTAAGCAATACACTTATTTATAAGCCATTCATTTGCCTATATTATGTTACAACAGCTTTGATGGGAGATGTGCTTCTGTATATATGTTTTTCTTTTTGGTTGATGAAAAAAACACTGATTGGCTGATTGGCCATGCAAAAAGTGTAAGCAGGGCTAAGAGATAAGGAGAATTCTGGGAAACATAGTCAGACGGAATTGTTGTGTAGCGCCCAGGAAGAGAGGATGTGCCAGACATTCTCTGGTAAGCCAAGACCACGTGGAAATATATAGATTAATAGAAATGGGTTAATAATTAAGACAGAGCTAGCTAATAAGAATCTCAAGTCACTGGCCAACAGTTTTATAACTAATATAGCATCCATGTGTTTATTTGGGGCTAAAGGGCAGTGGAACCAGCCAGGACAAAGACCCTCTTGTTACACAGAGTGGGATACAGCATTATCTGCTATTTAGGAAATCTAAATCTCAACTGTACAGCTGTCATTTTGGAGCTTTCATGAACAGGTATTCTGATTGGCTGTACCACATGAACTATCATACCTGCTAAGGCCTGGGTCTGCATACCCTTGCTAGAACAACAGCCATGAAGTGATGTGCTCTTGGGTACCACTCAGTTTATCTCTGAGATAAGTTAGATAGACATCACTAGCATCATGTTGAAAACATGATCACTTTTTGTCTTCTGTAACTTTCTGTCACACAAAACCATGATCTATAGACTACAAATTTATTAGGCTGTATATATGGTGCATGTGCATGTCAGTTGTTGTATTCACCTGCATGCAAACTTTTGGAGCCCATAAGTAGACTTTGGATATCATTGTCTATTGTCTACTTTATATTTGTAAATTTTAGCCATTTTAGTACATATGTGTAAAAGTGTGACCACTCCATGATACACTTGTGGATGTTGTAGGAATATACTTAATTCTTCCTTGTGGGATCCTTGCGGGATCTGTGGGTGGAACTTGGGTCATAGATGTTTGTGGAAGTCCCTTTATTCTTTGAACCTTCTTAAGTGTGAACCAATTTGTCTTTTGAGGCATCAATCTTTACTCAGCTTGGAGCTTGCTCTTTTTGGTAGACTGGTTTACTGCAAGCTCTAGGGATCCTCATATCTCCATTTCTCTAGTGGTGGGATGCTGGGTACTCACTTTGCCCAGCTCTCACATGGGCATCAGGGATCTTTGGGCCCTTATGCTTTTGCAAAAAGTACTTTGCTCACTGAGTCTTCTCCCCAGCCATGAGCCACTGTTATATTATAGAGCTGTTTTGTTGTTGTTGTTGTTTGTTTTAATGGAACTTGTTTGACCACAACAGAGAGCAAGATCAGTTACCATTTTTATTCTGGGGTGGGGAGTGCTCTACCACTAGATAACACATAACCAAAAAGAATCCCATTTTTATTCTAGAAAAAATACTAAATTCCCAAGTTAAATTACTGGGATGGTATAATGAAATCCATTATTTTGTTCGTTATCATAAAAAAGTGTGACTATATAGGCTATATACTTTGCTGAATGCTGACTTAGAACTAAACCCAAGAAGTATATATTAATGCTGCAGAGGTCATTCCCATCTAAGGAAAGGCCCTTGGGAGAATCCACACACATATGTGTATACATAGTGTGAACACATAACACAACATTAGGTGTCAGCATCCTACCATTCAGTTTTTCAAACATATACTTATTACAAGTAATTGGTTTTCAGTTATACCTACTCATGAAAATGGAGCAATCCCTTTCAATAAAATTAACATCTGTGCATTTATTCAACAAGTATTTATTAGCTTCAGACTAAATTATTATCAGGCAACAAAGTTAGGCATTATGTAAAGTACAACATGACTTAAGAGACAAGAGGATACTACTCATTATTATACTTCTTAATACTTCCTACTTGGTGCTCTGGTATTTATAAACTGGGTCTTAATAGCACCTCCACGAAGCAAAAAGAAATGGAAAGACTTAGTGGAACAGAAACTCTGCCCAACACCACAGACATCTCCCTAGCATTACAACACTAAACACACAAGGATGCCTGGCACAAGGCAGACACCCAGCAAGTCTTTCTGAATAAATGACTGATCTTGAGAGTATGGTGGAAGAATGTAGTAGCTCAGAACATTGTCTTTACTCATTATAAGCTCACAATAAACTTGGACAAAGAACTCATTCTATATAATCTGAGCCACATAAATTGTAGCTTTGTAATAAAGCTCATATACTGAGTGCCTACTGGAAACCATGGAGATTTCATCAAGACCTTTGTGAAAGCCATAGAAAGGGATAGGTAGGTTTCCTGCCCTTCTAGATCCTCTGGCCATGTGGTTAGTCTCATAAATACTTCCATAAGATTTAGTAGGTAATACTTCTTAAATGATAACTTCCAAGACATTTAGGCTGTAGCTAAGGGGAGAGGACTGATTGAAATATTGTGGTGCACCCAAGTTTATTGGAGGAACATACAATGAATATGTTGGGAACATGGAAAACTGTATGTGAATATTTTACAGAGTAATTTGTGACTCTTTAGTAAGTAAGCTACATCATGATAATGATGACTCAACCTTTTAAATAAAATACAACTGAATATAATTTTACATATATGAAAAACAAATTACTGGGATGAATAGATAGATGGAGCTTTTAAGTAGCATTTGTTTCAGATGTTGACATGGAATGTCTGACTGTATGAACCCCAGTAAGAACACTTGTTTCTCTAGGACAGGGCCCTAGGGAAATATGAAAGTTCTAGGACCTTGAATTACAGACAACAGTTAAGCGTTCATTTCCCTCTTGCTTCACAACAGAACTTTAGGACACATTTATATTTAAGTCTATTTAAGACTGTGCAAAATGTTGAACCTACAAGAACTCTGATGCTGGTATATTTTATGTGGCTACTTCTATTAAAACTACAAAATAACAAGTTTTTCCATTTCATACCCATAGCTAATAGCTTTACTAGCATTTTCTTGCTTTGCTTTTTTCAATTTTATGTTTCCCTTTAAGTGCTGGGCTCAAAAAAACAAACAAACAAAAAAGAAAAACCATATAATGGGATTTGAAACAAACACTACTCTAGGGTTCCTCATCTTCCTCACTTGTTGGCTGTTGACCTTGACACTTATTCAATTAGAACTGACTTGTCAATCAGGCAGTCTGGCTGAAGTCACCACGCTCACACCAGGGAGAAGCTTATTTCATTACTAAAGATTATTGAAGGAACCTGGGGCCAGCAGGGATGGGGGGGGGGAAGAACCACCTTACAATGTGAGAGCACAGAAGTTAGTAATAGAATTGGGAATGGGTACACCAGACTTCAATATTCTTTTCACATTTGGGTGGTCAAGAAATGGGAATAGAGAGTGGAGAGGATCAAAACAAGCAAGCAAACAAACAAAAAAACATACTTTGCCAAGGGCATCACTTCAAAAGTTCCATATTGTGAGGCTGTTTAATTTCCTTTTTGGCAAGTATGTGGCTCAGGATGCCCCAGCTATCACACCAGTTCTCCATTTCCTGCATAATGCAAGTGACCAGAAAGTCCATGTCACATGTTGGGAATACAACACGTTTTGAGAGAGAGTGGAGCTTGTTCAGGTTGTCAGGCACCATTCACAAATTTATGCCTACAGAAATGTTCCCTCTGGAGAGGAACCAAATAACTCATGCTTTTTGAAAATTGCTTGTGGCAGCCTCTCGGTCTACTTGAGGGTTCTCCACATTGATGCGTATTTTCATACACTGTTCATACATTAAAGAATTTACACCTGCCAGGCACTGACAGAGCACTCTACCCCTAATCTGCTTTGAGGAGGGGGGGGGGCTGCCTTGTTTCCAGACATTATCCAAATAAATGTCAGTCAAGAGTGAAAGTGACTTAGTAGGTGGGGACATAAAAAATATGGAGCATAAAGATGTGGAATCTTAATAAGAAACAGTCTTTGCACCTTAGAAAAGGAGATGTAAGTAGCAATATTCCCATAACGTTCGAAACTATACATATAGTAGTGGTGAGAGCCCATAATTCCAGTGCAGTGTTGAACTTGCAAAGTTTGTTTTATTGTTCAAAATGGAATCATATTTTCTCCTGCCTCTACAATTTATGCCTAGAATTAGGAAAAATAAGTCTATCCATGGCATCTTTGTTTTAAAGTAAAAGACAATAAATACTATTGGCAAGCTGTTTGCATTAGCTATTTCATTTTACTTGCATCTAAAATTGCTTGCACCACAGGGGCTGGCAAAAACCTCAGTATGGCAGGCCACTGTTAACAATATTCTTATCAGAAAACACCATGAAATTTAACAGTATGTCAAATGTAGATGGGATAATGGCACATTAGCCCAATTAAAAGGATATGAATGATCTGAAAACCATGTGTCATTGGCTTAGAAGTATCTTTTTGCTTATTTAGAATTTCCTCACATGCATCAGGCTACTAGGAAAAAAAAAACTGTTTGTTTTTTTAAATAGAGAGCGGGACACAAATCCTTCTGAAAATACTGTCTCCTTGCTTCTTATCCTTTGGACTTTCATGTGAGTTGTCTTGGGGTGGGGAACAAAACAAAGCAAAACAGCAGTGACAAGGGGGCTGCCCGGGACACTTGGGAAATGAGATGGTACAGCTGAAGCATCAAGACAAATGTCGCAGTCTATCGTTCAAAGAAAGAATTAACATCTATTTGAATATAAAAAGTTTTGTTTTGTTTTTTAATACTTTTTGGCTATAAATAACACAAGCAAATCTTCTGATTACTAATGCTTAATTATCATTGCTCTTAAAGTCTTATAAATGGCTAGATGTCAGTGTTGAAAATACAATTTGTCATTACAAAATAACATTATTACAAATGCCACTGTCATCAAAGATAAAACAAGGTTCAATCTCAGGCATCTACCCACCATTAACTACTTGTTCCTTAGTAACAACTGCCATAATATATGCTGAAATGTTGGCATTTGCTTTTTCATTTTAAGAACAGTCTGTCTCCTCACCAGAGAGCTTTCATTGTTCAGTGAACAGTGAATAATGCAGAAACTTTCAACTGATCAATGTGCAAGAGAGTTAAGGGTTTGTGCTCAGCTTCAAAATGATGTCACTGACTCTTGATCAGGCTCAGGAGCCATCATGGAAGAAGGGGTGGAAAGATTATAAAAGTCAGAGTTTGGGGAGAATCAGAACAAAATAGTGTCTTCTGGATATGGCAGAACAGCTGTTCTCATGAACTCACAGCAACTGTGGTTACCTGAGCAAGACTTGAATGACACCAAGCCAGTCAACATTCCGGTGTGGAGGAGGGAGGAATTCACAAGCTTCCTGAAAATTCCTTCTCCTCAGTGAGAAGGTGATGGGAGGTGCCATTTTGTAAATGTTTCTCATACTGGTTAATGAATAAAGCACTGTTGGCCAATAGGAAAGGAAGATAGGAGGGACTAGGAGACAAGGATGAAAGAGGAAGTAGTAAGGGGGAGTCAAGATGGAGAGTCTGGAGAAGGCAGAACCGCCAGCCGCCTCTCGCTGGTAAGACTACGTGGAAATACATAGAAATGGGTTAATACTTAAGACAGAGCTAGCCGATTAGAAACTAGTACCTGGCCAACAGCATTATATCAAATACAGAGTCTCAGTGTATTATTTGGGGCTGGCGTGGCGGAGGGACCAGACCGGCGGTGGGAGGAAAAACCTTACTCCTTACAAGAAGGTATTGACAGCTGATGGCAGGTAGAACCAGTTTTCTGGATATGGTAGTAGGTAGTAGGATATGGCCCCTACTAAGTTAACTATGTTTCAGTGGATGGCTGCAAACCTGGGAGTGTATGAGCAGCACAAATTGGACTCAATGGGGAGGAGGAGGAGGAAGAAGAAAGGAGAAGAGAGAAGAAAAAAAAGAAGACAATGGTGATGATATTGAAGTTGAAAGAACTTAGAAAAGGGGGGTGGATCTGGGAGCTTTAGGGGGAGGAGGGTTGAATATTATCAAGATACTTCTTATTTTATTCTCAAAACTTAATAATAAAAAATGTTATAAAGGGAAAATCCATGGGCTTTTTTGAACATGTAATATAAAATACTGCTAAGGTTTGAAAGTGCTTAGAACTGAATCACTGTTTACTGGGACTAATGGAGAATGGAAGTTGTGTTGTTGTATTCAGTGTTTTGTAAAACACTTCCAGGTGAGAATAAGGTTCTATTTAATTACTGTGTGGCTAACACAAAAGATACTGTTTAAGGAGGGCTTAATTGTTAAAGGTTTTAGGTCGTAACTCATGACCTAGGAATAGTGTATGGAGACTTGAGATCATGGGATATTATACAGAAAGTCAATGCTCTCCCTTGGCATTTAAATCATGTTATTTGTAAAACTGCAGCTATACTATTACATGTTTCTAAAGTTCATGAATATTAAGGACATTTGATTAAAGTCAAAACACACATATGTTAAGTGGACTACAATGACAGGTGCAAATAGATATGAGTTTAATGCCTCTGGAATTATTAATTATCTTCATCTATAAATTTCAAATCAGGGATGCAATTAGGGATGTGGCTCAGTGGGATGGTTCTTACCTCCCATATTGGAAGCCAAGGGTTCATTACCCGCACTGTAAAAAACCAAACTCAAGAAGTAGTTACTTAATCATAGTGGGTGGGAAAGATGTTTACATTTAATGATTTTATTCAAAATTAGTTCTTAATTTAGTTTGATTTCAAAGCCTACAGAATATCTTTAAAAGATTTCAGTAACAAAACAAGATACGTGTAAGACATTAACTTAGAGGCTGGGGAGCTAACCTAGTTGGTAAAAGTGCTTGGTACAGATCTGAGTTCTGATCTGTAAAACCCATGTACAAAAGCTAGGCATATGGTGACATGAGCCTTTAATCCCAGCAGTATACAGGCAGAGACTAGCTGGAGACTTACTGTACTGCTATTCAGCCAGACTGGTTGAACTGGTGAGCTCCAGTTTCAGAAAGAGACCATGATTCAAAAAACAAGGTGAAAGAAAGAGTGGCTGAGGAAGATCCTGATGTAGACCTCTGTCCACACACGTACACATGAACAGTTACAAACACTAATGCCCCCCCCCCCCCACATACACACCCCTAACGAAGCAACAAACTCCAAACATTAACTTAGCTATTTTGGTTTGTAATTTGGCATTGCTCTATGTAGGAATGTATTGATTTTCTCATTTGCAGTGTTGTTTAAAATCCTATCCTGGACTTTTCAATATATACACTGCATTTTAGATCTGAGAATTTTTAAAGCAGTCAAAACAGCATAAGCAAGCATTTTCCTGTATGTTTTCATATAATCTTAAATCTCTCCAGAGACATTTAAGAATCTGTGACTATGTCATGAAATTAAATCAGTCATCACAACTACCATTAGGAATAGTATATTCACTGTCACTGAAAAGCCACATACAATCAACTAACCAGTCACCAATATTTGCTAATTACCATATATAAAGAAAATACTGAGTGCATATGAATGAAGAGTAACTTATCTTGCTCTTAGAAATTATACAGCAGCTCCAGAAATAGACAAATATCTTAAGAGATGTCTAACATTTGAAGGTCATCAACTAAGGTAGCATAACATCAGGAAATTTGATCCTTTCAAGTCCTCAATTCTGAAAATTTCTGTAGATGTCTGTCACTTTCCCCTCTCTTAGATACATGGGATCTGATGTAGCATGGATCCATCTGCCAAAGATATCCAAGAGCTGAACTTGTCTCTCACTTTCACACACTACCACTTGGTAATTTCTCACCTACAGAACTGAAATAGTTTCTTAAGTGTTTTCCTGCTTGGGCTTATGTTTCCCTACAGTGATTCTCAAAAGAGCAATCAAGGAGATAAAAGGCGTCTTTTAACACAACAGGTTCTTCAAAACCCTGGATGGCTTTCTTTTCAATTAGAGTAAAAGCTAGAGCCTTGATGATGGCCTGCAAAACCTTTCACAATTTGGCTCTAGTGAGTTTCCCTGACCTCACTTGCTATTACATTTTCTTTGTTCACTCTGTTCTAGAATAGTGACCTTAAAATGTCAATAACATGCCCACTTCCCCTTGCTTGGTGTTTTCTCCTAAAATATCCCTCCCCAGGCCTCTGCCTGGCTGTGTCTCCTGCAGCCTCCATCGCTTTTCTCAAATCACACCTGTGTGTTCACTTGATCTCTCCAAAGCATGCATTTGTTTCTACTATAATTTATTACGTATTTACACATTTTGTTCATGGCTTAGCTCCCTCTGCTAGAATATATTTTTCAGTTTAAAACTTGCTGTAAGTGGGACTAAGGGATGGTTCCATTGGCAAAGGCTTTTGACACACAATGTGGTGACCTGTATTCTATTCCCAGAACCCAAAGTCTAGTGGAAGGAGAGAACCAGCTGGAGGTGCTGGAATGACCCCCAGCAATCTCATGCTAGGAAGAGGAGAATGGGGAAATATCGTGCCAGCCAGAGGGGAGCTTGTCTCCCAGAAAAAGTCCACACGGTACCACCAGCTTGTTAAAACTCTTACAGGAGAGCCTGGAGCCCAGACAATGGGCACTCAGTGGAGGACAAGACTACATCTTGACCAGAGGCCTGCCTCTCAGGTAGCTCTAGATTTTGTCAAGTTGAAAACCTGTACTATCACTGTGATCAAAGTTGTTATCAGCTTAAAATAGGGTACATAGTATGTACCACGTGGATTTGATTACAAGACAGAAATCAAAATATATAACTGTGAAAGGCAACTGATTAATACAGCAGAAACAAAAGAGGAAGAAAGTGAAAATAATCAGGAAATGATAGCAATGAAGTCTCTACTTTCAAAGCAAACAGATCAAATCATATGCTAAAACATGTAAAGTAGCAAACTAGATTTAAAATCACATCTAGGGATTTGATACCAGAAGACATTTTTGTCTTTGTCTTTAGGGACACACAGATCTTTGCAATAGTCAGCTTTTTGTCCCTGGGACAAAATATCTGACAGAATCAACTTACAGAGAGAAAACCAAATTTTGGCTCAGGTTTTAAGAGGCTTCAGTCTGTGTTGCTGGTTCTGTTGTTTCCAGCTGTGCTGAGGCCGGGATCCATGGAGGGGAACATGGGAAAGACTCAGCTGCATACATCATGGCAACCAGGAAGCAGGCAGAGAGAAAGGGGCCATGAACAAAATATTCTCCCTAAAGGCCCACCTCCAATGACCTATTCCCATAAGTAGGATGAGTATAAACTCATCAGTGGAGCGACCCATTGGTAAAGTCAAGGTCCTTATTATGATCTAGTCACTTTAGGAACTTGATTGCATTGAGGATCAAATTTCCTTTTTGTATGTGTTCTAAGGTACATTTCATGTTGAAACCACAGTACCTACACAAGTAAAGCAGGGCAAATTGAGAAAAGAGACAAACCTTTTATTTGTTTACAATATAACTGTGAATGGGAAATCAGGGATAATCTAGCAATACTTACATAAAATTCATTATATAAAATATAGAGACCTGCATTTATATGTGTGTACAAGCTCCTTCTTTCCTGAAGACCTTGGGCATGTAAACATTATCAATTTTGTGAACATAGATTCCTCACCCAAAATTTTGAGATAGTACCACTTCCCACTTTTGTTTATTTACAAAATGAGGTTTTGTTGATGTCATTTAGAAACATTTTTTTTTACTCCATAAGTTCTTTCAATAAGTGGAATAAATACAATTATTAGACCACAGCATTTCCTTTTTATTACAAATTAAAAATGAAGTTTTTACTATGTCTTCACAGAAAAAAAATGTTTCAAAGCAAAAAATTACTTCATTGGTATATTTAACAAAAGACACTAAAATTTATAAGGGTTAGGTGATTTTTCCTTACAAACTGAGAATTGAAATTCATCTTAGAGACCAGTTCAATCTTGTATATACTTCGCTCAGTTATCTAAATGTAAAACAGTAGGCTTCCATTGTCCCAGGAGACACCACCAAAGCCCGAGCTTTGTTCTCTTGTCCAAAGTAGTCATTTGCCCCACAGATACAGCTAGTCATTAACAAAAAGATGATGTAGTTGATACAAGAGTGTGCAGAAATGAAAGATATAAAGAAAAAGCCACCATTTTAAACTGACACTATTATTAGAATCTTCAAAATGGATTGAGAAAATCTGCAAGCAAGAAAGATGCCAAGGCTAATCAGAGATGCTGTGATTAATAATCTCAGGTTATCTTGAAGTAATAGTTATTTAAAAACTGGCAACAGCTGATAACCTCAGTTCTAAGCCTTGTATGCATGCACAAACATGAGTGTGTGTGTGTGTGTGTGTGTGTGTGTGTGTGTGTGTGTGTGTGTGATTAATTGAAATCTCACAAATTACTCATCCTCCTACAACTCAGTGAAGAAAGCCTTTTGAGTCTGGTATGATATGAGTCTGAAGCCCAATGGTTGTCTTAATAAACTCAAGTCCCAGCAGATGCTGGGTGGATGGAAAAGCCTCTCTGTACTGCCCAGGGATATGCATCATCAAAGACACAGGCATACAGGAACAACAAACTGTACAGGTCCAGCATTCAACAGTGACACCTTGTGGCCCAGAAAATTAAAGGCAAGCAAATGGTAACAGCCATTTCTCAGTTCTTGACTATAAAGGTAAGTCTGGACTCGAATATACTTTTTTTCTTTTTCCACAATAGGAGATTAGGAGAAGGAAAGTCAGCATCCTGACTACTATAACGGAAGGCAATTCAAGTAATTTGGTTGAAATTAGAATTTTTGTCTATCTTAGTGGCCTAAGGCCTGGATGTCTGCTTTTTCTTGGGCACAGCTGCAGAATTTATCTCCTTGTTTTTATTTTTCAACAAATGAATTAGAAATACTACGATTTTCTTTAATATTTTTCACACATCCTTTATATTTTATTTATAACAGAAATAATGTATGCTACAAATAGCAGGCTATTTTAGTTGTCCACAGTTGAAACCCAAAATGGAATATACAAATCACTCCTAGCCTATTTATCACCGGCCCAAACTCTCATTTCTCTTGTAAAGGGATTCATGAGAGACAAATAGAAAGTGATGAGCCAGTGAAGAGTTTCCTAGGAAACACAATAATTTTACCAGTAAAAGGATACAGATCTTAAACAATGATGGATTTGAATCTTTCTTATTTTGAGATGTACAGAAGTACAGGGACTTGGGGGTGTGGCAGACAAAGGCATGTGCCCAGGTGACTGTGCTGTCTATATCTCTGCCTCCCAAAACCCCAGTGAGCTGAGCTTGCCTGGCTTCTAGCATAGAGACAAATCCCTCCCTGGGCTTGCCCATTCTTACCACTCAAGCTGGGAGTCACCTAAACCAACCCTTCTGCAGTGTGTCCTTAGGGTCTTTCAGATAATTCAGAGTAACATTAGATCCATTTTCAAAGGAACACTTAAGAGGCACTCCCCCTAACACTAACCAAACAAGTGAAAGACATATATAATAAGAATTTTGAGTCATTAAAGAAAGAAATTAAAGAAGATACCAGAAAATGGAAAGATCTCCCATGCTCTTGGATAGGTAGGATCAACATAGTAAAAATATCTTGCCAAAAGCAATCTACAGATTCAATGTAATCCCCATCAAAATCCCAGCACAATTCTTCACAGACATTGAAAGCTTGAAAGCACAATACTCAACTTTATTTGGAAAAACAAAAGACCCAGGATAATCAAAACAACACTGTACAATAAAAGAACTTCCAGAGGCATCACCATCCCTGACTTCAAGCTCTATTATAGAGCTATAGTTCTGAAAACAGCTTGGTATCAGCACAAAAATAGACAGACCAATGGAATCAAATTGAAAAGCCTGATATTAACCCATACACCTATGAATACCTGATTTTTTTTTTTACAAAAAAACTAAAATTATACAATGGAAAAAAGAAAGCATCTTCAACAAATGGTGCTTGCATAACTGGATACTGGTATGTAGAAGACTGAAGATAGATTCATATCTATCACTACGCACAAAACTTAAGTCCAAATGAATCAAAGACCTCAACATAAACCCAGCCACACTGAACCTCTTAGAAGAGAAAGTGGGATGTACCCTTGAATGAATTGGTACAGGAGATCATTTCCTGAACATAACACCAGTAGCACAGGCAATGAAATCAACAATTAATAAATGGGTGCTCCTGAAACTAAGAAGCTTCTATAAAGCAAAGAACAGTCATCAAGACAAAACAGCAGCCCACAGAATGGGAAAAGATATTCACCAACTTATCTGACAGAAGGCTGATTTCCAAAATATACAAAAAATTCAAGAAGATAGTCACCAAAACACCAAGTAATCCAATTAAAAAGTGGGATTCAGAACTAAATAGAAAGTTCTCAATAGAGAAATCTAAAATGAATGAAAGACACTTAATTAACAAAGTGTCCAATATCAGGGAAATGTAAATCAAAACCACTCTGAGATACCATCTTACTCCTGTCAGAATGCTAAAATCAAAAACACCAATGACAGTTTATGCTGGAGAGGATGTGGAGAAAGGGAAACACTTCTCCACTGCTGGTGGGAGTGCAAACTTGTACAGCCACTTTGGAAATCAGTATGACGGTTCCTCAGGAAAATGGGAATCAGTCTACCACAAGATCCAGCAATTGCATTCTTAGGCATATACCCAAAAGATGCACATTCATACAGCAAGTACATATGTTCAACTATATTCATAGCAGTATTATTTTTAATAGCCAGAACATGAAAGCAACCTAAATGCCCCTCAACTGAAGGATGGATGAAGAAAATATGGTACATTTATACAGTGGTACTCAGTGGGGAGGGGGAGCAGGGACTATGGAATCTTGAAATTTTGCAGGCAAATAGATGGGACTTGAAGAAACCATCCTGAGTGAGGTAACCCAGTCACAAAAAGACAAACATGATAAGTACTCACTCATATATGGCTTTTAGACATAGAACAAAGGATCACCAGCCTACAATCAATACCACCAAAAAAGCTAGGAAACAAGGAGGACTCTAAGAGAGACATATATGGTCCTTTTGTTAAGGGCAAAGGGACAAGATCCCCAAAATTAGGGCATGGGGGAAGGAGAGAGGTAGTTAGGAGAAAGAGAAGGGGAGATGAGGAGGGCATGAGTGAGCAGAAAGATTGAGTTGGGGGAAGAATAGAGGAGAGCAATAAAAGAGATACCATAATTGAGTGAGCCATTATAGGTTTAAAGAGAAATATTGCACTAGGGAAATGTCCAGAGATTACAATAATGATCCCTCCTAACAGTCTGTGCAATAGTGGAAAGAATGCTTTAAATTCCCTTTGCCAATAATGAGATTGATGACTACCTTATATGCCATCCTATAGCCTTCATCCAGTAGCTGATGGTAGTAGAAGAAGACAGCCACAGCTAAACACTGAGCCAAACTCCTGAAATTCCAGTTGAAGACAGGGAGGAGTGATGAGCAAAGGGATCAAGACTAGGCTGGAGAAACCCATAGAAACAGCTGACCTGAACAAGAGGGAGCTCATGAACTCCAATCTGATGGCTGGGAAACCAGCATAGGATGACCAAGACTCCCTGAATACAGGTGTTAGGAGGACTGGGCAGTCTATGGGGCCTCTGGCAGTGGGTCAGTATTCATCTCCTAGAATATGAATGGACTTTGGGAGCCCGCCCATTCCACATAGAGAGATACTCTTTCAGCCTAGACACAGGGGAAGGGCCTATGTCCTCCTGCTCCAAATGATATTACAGACTTTGAAGATCCCCCATGGAAGGCCCCCCCAGGAGCAAAAAAGGGGATAGAATGGGGGTGGGGGGAAGAGGAAGAGGAGAGGGTGAGGGAACTGGGAACTAGGATTGTCATGTAAAACAAGCTTGTTTCAAATTTAAATAAAAATATATTATCATAAAAATAAATAAATAATTAAAGCAGAAAAAAAGGCACTCCCCCAAGCTTATTACCCTACAAAAAGGTACATACTGTTGTAATAACAGCAATGTGAAAACTAATAGCAAAATTTATCAGGGAGATGGCGATAATTCTGAGAGAATCCACTTCTGGCACAAGTTTAGAATTTATCTTAGTCTCTCTCTTCTTCTTTGTAATATCCAGTAAGCTCTAAACTATCACCAAATTCTTACTGAAGAGGCATGCTACTTCCAAAAGGAAACATTATGGTATATTCCATTAAACACAGTAAAACTTTACATTTCAAGTGGAAATAGGCTTTGCCATGACATGGTAAATGTGTCACGTGTTCATTGTCCAGTACATGATATATTTACAGGCAAATTAGTAAGAACTCCTCAGCCGTATCAGTTCTCACCCTTATATTTAGATGCAGTCATATATTACTGCTGATAACGTGATGGCAGTGAATAGATTGGAATTCCTCACTGTCCTTTATCAAGATAAATTGTTCTGTCAATAGCAAATGGCTGGCAAGTATTAACACTCTGCACACTGTATGACTTTTCATTCCCTGAAAAAATTGTATTTAATGCTTTTGCACAAAATCTATGGCCATGACTATCCTTATTACCTATTTAACTACCTTTTAAAGGGAGGATTTATTTCTGCAAATTAGGACCTGGGTAACAAGATAGTATCATGCATCATAAACCTTAAGTCAATACAAGGCAGGGCACTTGCAGTTTGAATGGCAGAGTACCTCAATCTCATCCCTTGGTCATCCAGTAGCAATCTGTGGTGGGAGCAGCTGCTCAGGGCAGAACTTTATCTTGGCCTCCTTCCATCTACACCACTACAGCATCCCATAGTAGCAATTTGCTCATTGGCCTATTACTTTCAATAGGTATTCCAGTAATTGGCTATTTCACACTTGTAAGGCTTGAACTGGCAGAGAGCAAAGGCCAGGCAGCCAGCCTGTCAGGGTCTAGCAAGCTGGTCGTTCATCAATTATAATCAGCTTTTTACAAGAGTGACTGAATCTTCCAAAACCTTGTTTGCTCTCATCAGCTTTGCTACCAGTATAATTCGACCTGGACTGAGCAGAGTCCTTATCTAAAGAATGCGAATATTGTCCCACAATGACAGGCCAGCTTCTTTATTCAGATCCCTAGGGAGAGGGATTTGAACTTAAAAGGAGGGATGCTAATGAGCTTTAAAATTCCAGGTTCCTTCTGTTTTCATCTGCTGTCCCTGACACAGTACACTTCTCTTGGCAGATCTGAAGAATCAAAAGGTGACAAAAACAGTTTATTTCATGATACAGAAAGGATCCAAGAATTGAAGAACTGACTTTCCTTAAGTTGAATTTAGTCATGTACAATCATGAAGACTATCTTGGAAATATCTATTTAAGTCAAATATAATATATTAAAACACCCTGAAGTAGAGGAAACAATTGATGGGGAGAAGTCATGACATGACTTATCTGTGATAATCAGTTTTCTGGAAACTTTAGCTCTAGTTAATAAGCAAGCAAGAGTTTGTTCAGTTAAACAGTGACATCTCTTCTTCCCTTAGCCATTCTTATTCTCATTGTGCATATCACTGTGCTGCAGAGCGAATAAAAACACTGCCACACAGTTAAGTCTTCAAGGGGAAGCTATACAAAGCTTGCTGTGTGTGGTAGTACATGAAGCAACCCAATCACTCAGGAGGCTTGTACAGGAAAATCCTAAATTGAGGCCAGACTGAACTACAGAGAGACCTCCAAGTCATTCTGGGCTGCAGGGTGAAACCCTGTCTCAAAACCAAAACCAAAACAAACAAAAATGAAACAAATCTCTGCCCGAATTCTTTGCTTTTATGCTTCCTATTCTTCTTTTTTAAAATCGGGAGCTTCAAGTTTATTTTCTTCTTTAAAAATACTACTTTAATTTATTATTTGAAGACTTCATACAGGTACATTATATCTTGATCACATCCACACCCACTCTCTGCTTCCCACTTTAACTCTGACTAGCCTCCCCAGAACACCTCCCTTTAAACATCCTTCTTCATGTCCTCTTTTTTAAATTCTCTCATCCCAACTGCAGTTTCCCTCCCTTTCCTCCTCCCAGCCTCTCTCTCCACCTCTCCTCTCTTTCCCATCCACAATAATACCCCTGCCTTCCCCTCAGAGAAGAGCAGACCTCCCAGGGACATCAACCAAACATTGGATAACATACAATAAGGTGAGGAACATACCATCACATCAAGGCTGGATGAGGCAACCCACTAAGGAGAAAAGAGTCCCACAGATAGAGGAAAACAGTCAGCAACTGCCCCCACACCCACCCTGAGGAATCCCATGAGAACACCAAGCTACTCAGCCACAACATAAAAATGCAGAGGATCTAGGTCAGACTTCTATAGGATACCTCATCTCTGTGAGCTCCCAAGAGTCCTGGTCAGTTGATTCTGTGGGCCGTATTCTCTTGGTGTCCCTGTCCCCTCTGGCTCCTCTGATTCTTCCTCCGGGTCCTCCTCAGGACTCCCTGAGCTCTGCCTAATGTTTGGCTATGGAACTCTGCATCTGCTCCCATTAGTTGCTAGGTGAAGTTTCTCTGGTCTCTGATGATGATTCTGCTAGATTCCAGTTCCAGAACACTCTGAATGCAGAACAAGCTGTAGGTTGAAGGTTTTGTGGCTGGGTGAGTGCCCCAAGCCCTCCACTTGAGGCCTTGCCTGGTTACAGAAGATGGCTGGTTCAGGCTATGTCCCTCATTACTATTTGTCTTTGTTAGGGTTAGTCTCTTACATTCCACAGAATTTCCATTACATTACGTTTCCACCTTAGCCCCAACATGCCTTTCAGTTCCTGGTAGCCTGAGGACAGGTGAGGTTAAGAATGGGCAGGATCACAGAAAATGAAAAGATGTGGGTTCCTTCCAGACTAATGTGGTTTGATCACACCAGACCGCCTGAAACAGAGTACAAGCTGATCCTACATTCCAAACAGCTGGACAAAACAGCCCTACAGACTACAGCTAGGATATCTGAATCTTCTTCGAATCCCCCAAGACAGCGCCCCTTACCAGCAGGAAGTAGTTTGGAAAGAACGACGCCCAAATTCCCAAATATTGTGTATAAATGTTTGTTTTCATTTAATTGGACTTTGTTATATAAAATTAAATAAAAAATACTCTATATGCATAAAAAAAAAAGAATGGGCAGGATCAGGTGGAGTGGGGAGGGAGAAAACATTGGGAGAAATGTCTTCCTATTCTTTTGTCTTCTCTTTCTTTCTTTCTTCTTTCCTTCCTTCCTTCCTTCCTTCCTTTCTTCCTTCTTCCCTCTACCTTCTTTCCTTTCCTTTCTCTCCTTCTTCTTCCCTCCCTGCCTTCCCTTCCTTCATTCATCCATCTACAGTTCCTTCCTCCTTCCTTCCTCCCCTTTCTTCTTCCTTACTGTAAGGAATCAGGCATTGTGCTGGCCTGCCCCTGTCACCTGGCAGAATGCACCCAGGCAGTACCCTGGCCAGCCCAGCATTCCATGATTGTTTGCCTGCACAAAGGTGCAAAGGACCGCCCCCTCCCACTTAGGTTCTCTTCTCTTCCTACTCTCTTTCCTGGTTCCCCTGGGGCAGACAGGACTTTTGTTGCCTGCTTTTCTTCTGTCCTTTCTCTCTGTGCCTCTACCTTCTTTCTCTTTGCTACCCCCCTTCACTTTCTAATAAAACTTCTCGCTTAAGCTCTGTTTGCCTGGCATGCTTGCCACCTCCCACACCAACACCCTTGTCTGTAATAGAATCCATAAACGTCCCCCATGTAAGGTTTCCACAAGCTTTATCATAACACCTACCCCCTTCCTTTCTGTTGTTAGTGATAAGACTGTGTAATTTGGATTAGATTTAACTGGCCCAGCAGTTTGGGGCTTATGCATACTGGTTGTTGCTAATCTATATAATTCACCCTCAAAATTGAGAAAACCTCAATGTATATAATTAGAAACAAAATATTTTTAAAGACTTCTTAAAATCCTGGATGTATCTTGTCATTTCTTGTGTTATTTGTTCCAAAAGTATAAACCAGTGCCTGTTTAGAATGCATCCACACACAATTCCTATTGGAAATCTTGTCCTCTCTCTGTTCTCTGCTTTGCCGGGAGACCTCTTACACGCTGGCTTTTCCCACAGGTCCACTTGGTTTGTTGACTACATGGTGACAAGCAGATCCATCATCAGAAACTGCCTTGAGGGCAGATGAGCGTGCAAGCCACACTTTCACTTTAATGCGGTAGAGATTGGGAAAGCTGTTAGTGCTCAAAACCTGGTTCTGAGTTTTGAAAAGACACGGGGAAAGCACTCAACAAATCCACCTCCAAGGCCTCATGTGCCCTCGCTAGTTGAATAAGAGAAAAGAGATGGAGGCATACCCAGTTGTCACATGCCACGGGATAGTCTGTCAAGTCCTTAGTGCTCAGGTCCTGCCACTCACTTTCCTTGCCAGTGAAATTCCTGTAACGTGGATAGGGCGACCTTATCGAAGACTTAATTTCTACCACTCCACTAAACGTTCAGAGAGCATATTGGATAATCATTACTAGACAGCACGAAACACTATTAGGGGTTTCTCTAAAACGCACCAGAGCAATCCTAGAATAAATAGGCCACACCTTTGAAACTGGCAAAGTGTGGGCAGCTCCTTGCCGACAAGCTGTACCTGTGTGTAACTAACTGTAAGGCCCCCACCATAGCAATCCAGTCTCCATGTTTTCCCTTTGATGATGACAGGAAGTCATGGAGAAGTGCAAAGTCCCAGTCATAACAACAGCTCCTTAATCACAGACCAGTGGGAGGACCCGTGTGCTCCATGTGGGGACCGCTTGCTGGCTTTTGAACTGAAGCTGTCACCACGATGAGGGGTGCTGCTTATCTGTGCACGTCCAGCATCTGTTTGGAGATGCCACAATTTTCTGCTGATCCTGGTGCACACAGCCCTGCTCCGCAGCCCTGGCTGGGGATCTGGGCCTCCTGAACACACAGGCAGTGTGACTTTGCCATCAAGATTCCACAGTGGAATTTTGCCGTTGTGGGCACATTTTATACCAAGCATATTTTTCAAACATGGTCTTAAGTAACAAAGAGAAAAACGCACATTTTAAACCATTTTTAGCAGCTCGGCCAGCTACTAGGCTCTAGCCGTGAGGGGATGTGGTAAGAGAAAAAAAAAAGCAGGCTACTTCAGGCATTCAGTACTAGAAATTAAACTTCCTATAGATTGGGTGTTGGGTGGTTATATGCCTCTCCCAGTAAAATTACTAGCTTTATCGTTTATCAATAAAATACTAAATAAAAGCCTATTCTCAAGATACAGTGGCTGCCGCGTTTGGACTTTGGAATAGTGTATACTCTCACTCTGGTATGTTTGCTGCTTAATAATGCCTTCCCATCACTAACAGGTACCCTAAGGAACAGATTCTATATACTTTCCCCTGGAAAGAAAAATGGTAATAAAAGAATAGAGTATATACATTACAGACAAGGTGAGATTTGGCAAATCACCCTTTTGTGCCACTATAACATGTGAATTGGACATTTGCAATCTTTTGAGATTAACAAAATCCAATTAACACAGAGTTACGACAGCTAGAAGCAATGTGTGTGTAAGGCAACCACCCAGATGCTACACACAGCCTCTAAAGCCCTCTGCACTGGACTTCTCTTTCCCATCACATGACTAGATAGAGGCCTATGATATGGAGACCCTGTATCAAACCCAAACCAAATACAAAACAAAAGCCAAAGCCTCTCCTCCCTTAAAGAAAAAGATACTGCCTGTCTTTCACATATTTTAAGAGAGTAGCAATTAGGGTCTTCACTCAAGCTTGTCTCACCTCCTGTGTTGTTCTCCTATTTAGAACATTGTTTAAAATTACTACCATTTTTTAAAATTAGAAACCAGCTTTAGGTTTGAAGTTCTGATTTTCTTTTCCAATTTGAGCCACATAAATTCTTCCAAATTGGGAGGAATAAAAACAAATGTTGAGTGGCATAAAATGATGGTAAGCTGATGCTCATTTTGCAAGGTGGAGGGGAGCCTTGTTTCTCTTTGCTTGTGACAGTACTAACAATTAATGTAGGATGATGGCGTGACATGAAAATCAAAGTTCTTCTGATTGAATTTCAAGGACTCTTCTGTTTAACTAGTTTCAAGAGTCCTTTTTTGATCATAATAAAATTATTTGCCATATGGTTCCGACGCTTGTGATCCCCTCTCAATGAGAGGATTATGCATGAGATAAAATGCCTACTGTAGCGGCAGCCAAGCACACAGCTGGCTCTGATAATGCCAACAAATGGCTTCATCTATCTCAATGTCACGTAGGAGCTAGGGCTACGAGCGGCATCCCTGAGTACAATTAAAATCTACATCATCTGCGAGAAAGGTGATGGAGGTTCTGACATCAGAGCCGTGCCAGATTCATCCTTTTCCACAGGAACAGAAGAAACGTGTTGCCCCTTCACCCTGTCACACTAATGATGCACAGGACATGTCCCTTCCCGGGCACATTAAAGACACTAAATCAAGGGACCTCTTGTTTAAAAGCTTCACCGTTATCTGACATTCCACAGCAAGATGGACAGTCCCTACACGTCAGCTGTGGGTCCTTTCTTCTTCTCTTGATGAGATCCTGCCATTTATGTCCACCAGTAAAATATAAATAGAAAAGTTTATGATCCATATGGTCTCAAATTATGGCAATATGCAGGAATTTCCTTGCTTTAGTCCCACAATGTTCAACTGCACTAATAAAATCAGGCTGGAACACCCATTTGTTCCAGAAAGCCAAATTTTATCACTAAAACATCCATAACTCAGAACAAGCAAGCCTGGTTCCCTCTTACAAACCAGCTCTTGTTCCCAATGTCTGAAGTAAAATGAAAAAATAATTGGAGTTTATGAAGAAATTTTGCTGGTTTTGGACACATTATACTAGAAGCTACATTTCAAATGTATTTTAATAGCACTCTCCATGACTTTCTGTCGAAATTAAGTATAATAAAATACAAATCTCAGAATTATATTGATGGAAAAATAATTTCATAATTAACCTATCATTTACATATTTTGCCTCTGTTTAGAGATTATTCTTAAAAGGCAAAACTATAACCTGAAAACTGTGACCCAGATCTACATAGTAGCATGCAAGCCTTTCATGCAACTGGGGATGGCAAAACAAACAGCGAGATTATGTCTCCTTTAAAGCCAGGGAAATAAATACCTGTGTAAGAAGTATGAATGGGTTTCTTCGTATACCATAATGCATGTATACACATAAGCATTTACACACATTTATACATCTACATAGTAAGTACTCTACATTATTTTGTGAGACAATTGATTTATTTTTGTCTGTTAGTTTTAATTTTTTTAATACTCTTATGGTTGGGTACAAGACCTTGGCAGGTAACTATCAATGGATACTAGCTGCTTCAGATCCTGACTTTGTCATTTTTTTTTATGTGATTGATGGTTCATACTACTCACACAGGCAAATTATAATGAAGCCCCTTTTAATTTTTCTACTAATAATGAAAATTGGGCTTTATTAAATTTATAAAATATATACAAAAGGTTTTTTTTTCTTCACCAAAATGCATCTTTTTGTCTTGATCATTCTAAACTAGTGGTTTTCCACTTGGCTGTACTTTAGAGACACTTTAATAGTGTTTCTAAAAGTAAAGGTATGTTATTTACTCACAGCAAGCATAAATGTGATTTCTGTGTGCGACCTTGCATGCTTTCCATGAAGGGTTTCACTAAGGAGGTGGGATGTATAAACATTGCCTAAAATTATTCTGCAGGTATGCCTTAACAGCTATCTGAAATATCCGGCTCCACTAAAATAACTTCCTAGTTTCAGTTTTATGACAGACAGACTATACATATCAAAAAAGATCAGGGACATTTTTGTTTGTTTGTTTGTTTCTATAGAAGCAATACAAAGCTCAGAAGCATTGACAGGCTTGAAGTAGGTTAGAAATGAAACAGAACTAACATTACATGATGACTACATATAAGACCTTGAGTTTAATACCTAACACTACAAAACAAGATCAAGCAAAGAAGCAACCAAACAGAAAACCCATCACAAAACCAAAGATCCCTTACAGATAATATGGATAGACATGACATATATCATAGGTGATGTTTTAGATTTGTAAATCAAGCCTGGCATGGTGGTGCATGCCTTTAATACAAGTACTTGGGAAGCAGAGGCAGTCAGATTTCTGAGTCTGAGGTCAGCCTGGTCAGAGTTCCAGGGAACCAGAGCTACATAGAGAAAAGAAACCCTGTCTCAAAACAAAAACAAAACCTGAATAAAATTATAAAAACAATCTATTATAGATCCTTAAGAGTTAAATTAAATAATTCAAATGCATTTAATAAGTAAAGATATATTTTAGATGTGCTATGTAGTGGGACCCAGAAGAAAAATAATCAATCGAGGAGGCTTTCTTGAATGAGGAATTATAACCCAGCTTCACTGCTTACAGTATCCTAATTCATACACAAATCACACAGGCAACTGGAAGGTGATGGTGTCTACATGCGTTAGTGTTTCCCAGGCAAACAAAAACCTCTCTAAGACACATTGACAATCCTGAAACCTGTGTGTGTGGTCCCCATATGGGTGACCCTTAATTAGAGGATTGTTTTTTTGTGATCATATTAGTCAAGGTAAGTAGTTTGATGCCAAAGAAACCCAATTCTGCTCTACTTCAGGTACTCATTGGCTGAGTAATTTGGGGGAAATCAATCAACCTTCTCAACCCTAGTTTCTTGTCTACCTACCACAGGGAAGTTAGCATGAATGGAATGAGAATTATTTAGGCCATTTCCTGGGACCTAAAATAAAAGACTTCCTAATGATGAATCTATTAATAAGAACAACTAGGAGAGAAATGACTGGTTAAACATAGGAATACAGGATATAACCAGAATAAGTAGGGATCAATAAAATTACATTCTGACTCTGCTTTTATTGATCACTACTTATTAACCTTATATAGGTTTAGTTTTTTTCTTATATGAGATGTATATTTCAAAATAAAATAGCCATTGGGATATATAAGTATTTTATGCACACAATTGAAACAGAACATTCATTAAGTATTCTAAAATATACCAAAAGAGAGAGGGAAAGAGAGGGCTGTCTTTCTACAGTTAGAATTCAAGTAAAATCATCTTTTAGGATTCCTCATTCATGTCTGTAAGATGTGAAAAGTATTAAACATTTTTCTGAAGAACCCTCTAAACTTGAGAGTTTAGATCTGATCCTGATCCCCAAGCTACAACACTTAAACTAAACCTTTAAATCATTCCAATCTCTCAGTAATGTCATTTACCACTAAAAGAAGCAGGTACTGGTTGGACACTTTTCTGCCAGAATGCCACTTGTTACTAATCCTTCCTTTCAGTCATTCAAAGATAAAATTGACACAGTGAAGGTGTCTGAGCCAACTCTCTTGCAGATGAAATCGGTTCTGAAAGGTCATAATAAAATTAGTAAAGGCAGATGGAAAATGTGCTTCTCACAGCTGGGAGGCCCCCAAAGTGTGCACACTGGTGTAATTAGGACATCAGGCATTGCTCTTTCATCTCTCTCCTTTCTCCACATGCATTCTTTAATTCCCAGAGATACAATTATCTTGGTGGTTGAAATTCAATTGTGTACAATACAGATTGATGGCTAGGAAGACACCATTAGGTTCTCAGCCAATACAGAATTCTTTTTGTCAATGTAGGCTATCAATGAATAAACTTGAATAAAGTCTGAGCTTCGTGCCAATGATATAGATTGTAAAACCTATTATATTCCAACACTGTTATTAACACACAATTTTATTAACTCCTACCAATGTCAAAGTGTAGTAACATTATACAAGATTTAAAAGGAGATAAAATAGTTTTAACTCCTCATTTTTTACTTACTTCCCTGTCGTTTAATGTGGATGCCATAATCCGAGATTTTCAAACATAAATGAATTTCTGTGATTACTCAAGTGAATACTCTTTAATTTAACCAGCATTTAGTATTTTTAAATTACTAAATTATAAGTGTAGTTAAAAATAATGTGTATTCTTTCAACTTGGCCTATACAGTATAATCCATAATTGTATCAGACAAACAGTGGCCCAAACAACTTCAAAGGGATGGATATTTGTTCAGTTCCATTCTCAAAGTAAAAAAAAAAAAAAAAAAAAAAAAAAAAAAAAACAGAAAACAAAAAACAGGATGTGAGTTTTCACATGCAACACTTCCTCTCACATGTAGTATACTTCTGAAAATTCAAGGCAAGGAGCCATGTATAAAGTCACAGTGGGGCAGCTTGTCATCGTTTGGGATAATGAGACTAAGAGAAAGCATTGAATAACCACTCTCCCCTGATTACATTCTCCTTCCCTCCTGGGTAACTACAAATGAAACAAAAGTTTGAGTCTCTGTACAAGCTCCAGAAAACTTGAAGGCACTAATACTTTTTGATCACCTTCTTCCATTTCCATTTTTCATTTTGTGGGACCCAGCTGTCTGCTTCTAAGACTACAAAGATTTTGCTTAATACAGTATCCATGGTCCTGGTTCACCACTGACAGATTTGAAAAGGTTGTTGAAGACTGAATGCATATATGCAAATGTTTTGTTATTAAATGGAAACATTCCAAGAACTCAAATGATCCATGTGAAATTTTAATTATAACTTAACAGCTGCTTGAGCTAATTGAGGGATATCAGAAAGGTGATTTCCTTCTCATTGTAATTAAAGAGTTAAGCCTAATTTGCTGTTGTCAGAACAAGACTAAATACCAATCTGGTCTGCCTAATTATATTAAAAGGGAAACAGATAGCTCCTAGAAAGGGTAGATGCCATCCTAGACAACAACAGCAGGTCCCCAGTATCTCCATCACACCATTACCATTGGAACATAAGAAATGACTTTTAAGGAAGAAAGTAGCAACTGTTTTCAGCTTTTGCTCTGAAGGTTACAACTTTCTCTCCAGGAACTTGTGTCCTTTGGTAGCCAATTTTACTTCCCAGACCATAGTTCCATCCCCCAGCATTGATCTGAGCATGCTCCATAATGTCTTTGCTTAAGAAATAAGAAAACAGAGTCCAAGAGAGGGTCAGTCAATTTTCACTGCAAATTACTGGTCAGCAACAAAGCAGTAAGCCATTTGTTCACACCAATTGTTGTGCTTTTTATCTGGGACCATGGAATAAACTTCTACTGACTGCACTGGATAGCAGTGATGGTAGAAACATCTGCGAGTCTCTAGTTGCTTTTAAATGATTTGAGATCACATGGTCCTTCTTTCAGAAGATCTATAAAGTTGCATTTTTGGATGTTTTCTCATACAGGAGTGTTGTGGAAGAAAGTCCTGCCTGAATCCTTAAATGTTTCAGTGTAATGGGGGTGAAACATTTATCTGTCAGATCTAAGATTTCCAATTCAATATAAAGAAATTCCATATCTACATTTGGGGTTCTCATGTTTATGATAGCCCCAACTTACTTCTGGGAAGACCTTTTAGTATTAAATAGGGTATGGAGCTCAGATCCCTAGTAACCATGATGCTTTTTTGATAACTCAAATTCCACTGATTTCATAAATTAATTTTCTATCAGCCCATAGCATAATATAAATATTATGCTGTGTTTCTATTTGCTTTATAAGAGAGACTTCTAGGTAAATGTGTAAGAAGGACTGTAGGAGAGGAAGCTGACTCATTTAATAGTATTTCTCTCTCAGTACATATTCAACTCCCTACCTCAGGTGTAAATGTATACTGCAAGTGACCTATAGCTGAAAAAAAAGAACTGTGGTCAAACCAAACCACTGTGTGGCCCACATGTATGCCTCAATCTCCTTCATCATAGTGATAACTCATTTAGAAAAGTCCCAGACATACACATCTCACTGTTTTTAAGATCTGACTTTCACTTCTTTTAATCTTAGCCCAATATCACCTTGCTATTGCCTAATTGTATGTATCTATATCTATGTCTATATCTATATATCACATCTATTCAAACTGAGTCTGTCTGACCATTCTTGCATACAAAACCGTTCCCTAGCTAATATGATCCCATAGTCCCTCCCTTATTTGTGTTCCCATATTCACTGAATTCCCATCACTTCAAAAAAAATGCCCCCGATAATTATTTTATAAACAGAAATGTTAGCTTTATCTCAAACAGTGGAGTTTCCAGTGTAAGATCAGGCACCCTATGACCTTGGGCTTCCAATGGCTATGCATGATGACAGTGTGTAGCAAAACTCTGTATACATGCCTCCAATGTCCTGAAGGATTGCCCCAAGACCCCATTGGCTAAAAGTCCACACTTCCTAATAGTCCGAGTACATAGCCTTCAGTATATGCAGCTTGGGGGACAGTAACCATCCAAGGCATAGCACTAGTTAGAGACTCTCAAAGAATTCTCCTATGGAGTGCTGTCATTATTCTTCATTAGGCATCACTTAGGTAATACTTCTATCGCACAGAATTCTTTGAAATAATATGCACACATAAACTCCTTATGCTGACATGCAAAGCCTCTATAACTAAATAAAAAATCTCATGGTGATTTTTAGATGAAGACGATGGAAAACATTGATGATTTAAGAAGCTAGGACATTTATTGGAAGAATTGATATCTTGGTGGTAGAATTATTGGAGAATAGAGAGAAGCTGGCTCAGAAATAAAAGGGAGATGCTTGGTAGCCCAATCCACAACTAATTCACAGCACTCAGCCACATTGACAAAGACCTTGCTGCTTCCAATGGCAAATAGCAGATGCCACCTCTCTGATATTACTGTGACCCAACACCAGGGTACAAGGACCATTAAGTTGGACTTGGCTACTCCTGCTGCCAAGATTCAGGGCTCAGTAAAATGTCAGCTAGGGTCAGATTTCAAGGCCCAAGTAAATCTCTCTGTCTATGCCCTATTTTTTTTGTAAAGAGGCTGAGAAATCAGGTTTCTGGACTCTCAGAGTGATATCATCTCCATCACTTAATGATGAGCACCAGATAAATAGAGGAAAATGCAGACACCAGGAAGAACATAAGATTGGAAAAAAAAATAGAGACTTAGACAGTGAGGAAGATACAGTGTGCCAGAGATCTTTGTGATTCTAAAGTGTCCTAATAAGCTAAATGCATTCAGTTGCTTGAAACAAGTCACATTTATCTCCTCAAGATGCTGTCAATAAAAAACATTGAGTGTGTTACCAGCCAATGGTTGCCCATAATTTGTGAATTTGTGAGAATGTCTCTCTCTCACACTCACCCTCTCTCTCCCCCCTCTCCTTCTCTCTCTCCCTTCTTTCTCTCCCTCTCCCTCCCCCTTCCATCTGCCCATATCAACTCAACCTGAAGACCTGCTTGATTTCCATTTTCTCTAAGAAGACAGAACACTTGAAATCAGTGTTATTCATTCTTCACAGTTCACATTTGATTTCTCTCATTAATTATGGTGTTTGTTGCAGTAAATACAGAGGAATACTGATAGCATCTTTTCTTGTTTATATCCTCAGAGTTCAACTTTCATCACAATAAAAGCCATTCACTGCAATTCTTGGTATGGCCTGTAGCAAAGCTCCTCCTGTCTTTGGGAGAGGAAGAACATAAACATGGCTTACTGATTGCCTGGTCAGCTCTTGAAATCGATGTGAAATTAAATTCTTAACCAACCACCTCTATGCATTTCAATTTTCATTAAAATGCTTCCCTTTTAAAGAGAAACGTGTGGAAGAATTATGTTGAGTTGTCCTGTTATTGGAGCATTACCATCAGTAAGCCTCTGGAATCATTCATTCTGTCTTCATGGATTTGTTTGTTTCACTTTAAAGCTCCTAAGTAAAGTTCTGTGAGACATAACGTGAAAGAATTGACAACAGAGAATTTACCAGAGGAAGAAATGCCATAATAAATGAAAAGAGCTCATGGTCTCTTATCCAGAATAGAATAGAAGCTGCCATTCACCCAAATAAATCACCTGCCACTCCTCACCCCTGGGCTGGTTCAACTTCTGAGATACTGATGTGTACCCCGCTGAAATCTAGACAAGTGCTTTCTTGACAGACTGTGCTCTTTCAGGATGACAGTCCTCATCCTTTCTCTTTCCCTTCCCAGCCACACCATGGAAAGTGCAGCTTGTGCCTTTCTCTGTATTCTCAGTTTGGCACAGTTTGGCACCACTCCTCTGTATAACCTGTTACCAAATTCACTAGATTACTTTCATTGACTAAAACCAATGCTACATTTTCAGCTTACAATTGTCCCACCTCACTGTTCTCAGAAAAGCCTCCGGACACCCATATTGCTTCTTCCTTACCTTCCGACTTCCTCATCCCCCATCTTCCTCTTATCCTGTTGCCATTCCAGCTGTTTTACAGTTGTTTCTCCCATGAGGCTTCCTGTAACTTCATATAGAATGCACTTGTACTCCTTTTCTTTCTTTTGTTTTATGAAATTAATAGCCACCTTCCTGTGGATGTCAGATGCAGTGTAAAGTCTCTGGGTGAAAGATCACATACAGAGCATTTAATAAAATCACTAACACCACCTAAATTTTTCTGGAAACCTAAGTTATAGTCTAATCAAATATAACTGATTCTGACTATCCAAGAGCCCAAACTCTATGTCACATTGATGTCTATTTTTTTTTTTTTCACTTGAGAGGGAAACTTTTGTTAAATATTGAAACCTGCCTAACACCAGAATGAAGACTTAACAAACTATGATATTGTGGACACATCTTGGGTATTCTGCTGGTGACAGCCAGAAGTAGTGACAATATGAAGGCTGCTGTTGGGTCAGAGGAATTCACACCTACAAGTGTTGGGTTCAGTTCTCATGCTTAGAGAACAGATATAAATGTAACACATGTGACATGACTAGGGGTACATTCAAAGCCAAGTATATTTTCAAGGGATTTGGTGTATTTTAAAGCCATTATTTGAAGACTGCATCTCAGGAAACTACACTTGTCCTCCCTCTCTCAGAATTACTAAGCCAGAAAACCAGAATAACTTGTATCCAGAGTCCGGTGCACATTTTCCTCACTAACAACTGTCAAAAATCTTCACAGATAATGAGGTTACTTCTAGATGTCTGACAGCATCTTGGTATTTTTTGTTTGTTTGTTTGTTTTGAATCCTCTTTGATCATGAATATTTTTTCATCTAGCTTTTTTTAAAGACATTGACTAAAATTAATTACAAACCATCGTCACACCTGTGCCATCTTATCTGCATACCCAGATCACTACAATTGCAAGTTACCCTGAACTCTGGAAGTGCTTCAAACAGCCATGGGTGAGCCCTGGGAGCAACACTGGCAGTCCACGAGCCCATTAGAGGTTGGCAGCAGGGTCTGCCTTGCTTAGTTTCATAGTTCCAGCATTGAGCCGAATACCTTTCACAGAAGAGAGGTTCAAGTAATATTTGTAGAATGAAGAAATGCTTCATCACACTGATGTAGCACAAAACACAATTTAAATTTGTTCAAACCTCATCAACAACCTCGTACTCTTGACAGGACAGCTAAGCTTCTCTGCGTGGTCACTTCCTGCTTTGCTAACTCCTTTTTTAACCTTGTGACTACTGAGCCATTTGCTCCAATCATGGTGAGTTAATTGAAATCCCTGATGTATGTGCGATAGTATTCCCTTTCTTCCTTCCTGGGATGTTCCTTACAAATGTGTATTTACCTTTTAATTAGCTCAAGGATGCTTCATGACTCTAAGCCCCTCTGAGCACTCCCAAAATGGAATGAGCTCTGTATTCTTGCTGTTGCATACTAAAAACATCTTGATGCATCTAGCATGCAGTCTTCATTGCAATTTTGTATTTACAGTCTCCTCACCCCAGGAACAAAGCTCCTTATAGTATTACAAGACTATCTCATGGTACTTGACACATGAAACAGTCAACACATGATAAATTTAATATCTTTTAATGTTTATGAAGGACACATAGATGATTAGAAGTAAAGTTTTAAGTAAAAAAAAATCCATAATGAACATTGTTTTCAGTTAGTGTGACAAATTATCTATTTTATACCCACACCTCATTTATCTTATAGTTGATTTATCGAAAGTGAAACCACAAAAAAATGACAAATGAGTCTTAAAATAGGCAGTAAGGAGAGCCAAGATGGAGAGTCTGGAGAAGGAAGAACCGCCAGCCGCCTTTCCCTGGTAAGACCAGGTGGAAATACATAGAAATGGGCTAATAATTAAGAAAGAGCTAGCAGATAAGAAACAAGTAACCGGGCCAACAGAATTATATCTAATACAGAGTCTCAGTGTATTGTTTGGGGCTGGCGCAGTGGCGGGACCAGACCAGGTGGCGGGGAGGAAAAACCCGTACTCCTTACAATAGGCTCTTGTTATAACTGTATGCTTTAAACACAGATAACATAGTAATGTTTTAGTGTCACAACATCTTTTAAAGTCCGTGTCCCTAAAAGCACTGGCTGCTCTTCCAGAGGTCCCGAGTTAAAAATCTCAGCAACCACATGGTGGCTCACAGCCATCTATAATGAGATCTGGTGTCCTCTTCTGGTGTACAGGAATACATGATGGCAGAACACTGTATACATAATTGATAGATAAATAAATAAAAATAAAGTCATCATCCTCTTTTGTTCAATTCATATAACTTCATTTAGAACATATTTCACTTATTCATTATTACTGTAATTCTGAAGAGATGGATGCACACTTATCACAAGGGCACTCCAGCTTTTGTTCCAATAGTACCATGAGGACCCCAAAGAGCTTCTTGTTAATATAGGTTATAATTACTGATACTTATTACATAAAATTAAAACAAATTAAATTTGTAGTAATTTACTGAATTAGCCCTAATCAAAGTTTCATATGTCAACATGAAAAACATTTTAATACAAGCATGTTTTCAAATCTCAAGATGAGAACAGCATATGTATATAAACTTTTAAACAGCAGAATGAGCTTTATACAGTTCTGTAGATGTTAAAATCAGAAAGTCTCTTAAAAGCTCTACTCTAAGGCTCAAGGAACATCAAGAAAGAAAAGGAGGAGATGAGCTTATCTGTCCCCTGATTTTGTCCTGTAAATATACCAGGGAAACCCCACCCATTAAATCTCAACAATATGTCTGCCCTGACAAGACTACCCTAGTTGTCATGTCAACATAGATATGGGAAATCTCACAGGACCTCACACCTAGATGAAGAACTATAGTCAATTAATGACTGATGAGAGAGAAAGAATCAGTTTTCCCCAGAGATGAGCCCTTGGATTATCCAGTACCAACTTGTCATCCCTAAAAACATATACACATGAAGAAGACTAAATGGACTCAACAGGCTTATACCTGTATATTTATCTGTCTCTGTGTGTGGACATACATGCGCACACACACACAAACTCACATACACATAATTACAAAAGTCAAGAACTTTAGTGGGAGGAGGATCATGGAAGAATGATATTGGAGGAGGTAGATTATAGAGCGAAAAAGAAGAAATGATGTAAATGAAGTACTCAACCATGAAATTATTAAAAACTAAAATTAAAAATAATTTGTTTAATTTTGTATTCCCCTAATGGCTAATGATGTTGACCTTTATTTTAGTGTTTCTTATCCATTTGTGTTTCATTGCTCAAGATCTCTCTGCTTAGTTCTATACCTCAACTTCAAATTGTGTTGTTTTCTTGATGTTCACATTTGTTGTTGCTCTTTACATATTATAGATACTAACCATATATGAAATGCATAATAGGTAAATATTTTTGGTTTTCATTCTGTAGCTGCTTGGCTTGAATGGTGGTGCCCTATACAGAAGAGTTTTAATTTCACAATATCCAATTTATTAATTATTATTTTTAGTTCTTGTACTATTGGTGTCCTGTTCATAAAGTCCTTTCTGGTTTCAATAAATTCATTCCTATGTCCTATTTTCACATTTATTAAGTTCAGGGTTTCTGGATTTACACTAAGTTCCTTTATCTATGTGGAACTGACTTTTGGGCAGGATGATAGATATGGATTTACCTTACCTTAGTTAGAATGGTCAAGGTCAATAAAACAAATGACAATACATGCTAGTTAGGATTCAGGGAAAGCAGAACACTTACTCATTGCTGGTGGCAATGAAACCTGTACAACACTATGTAAATCAGTAACAGTTCCTCCAAGAACTAAAACTAGATCTACCACAAGATTGTGCTGTACCACTCTGGTATCTATCCAAAGGTCTCTACATACTACTATAGAGATACTTGCTCATCCACATTAATTGTTTCTTTATTCATAGTAGCCAAAAATTGGAAACACCCTAGATGTTCATCAACTGATAAATAGATAATGAGAATCTGGCACATTTATACAATAGTCAGCTATTAAGAAAAATTATGTTTGCAGGATAGATGGAGCTATAAACAATTATTTAAGAGAGGTAACAGACTCCAAAAGACAAACATCACATGTTTTCTTTTAAGATGTATGTATGTATGTATGTATGTATGTATGTATTTCTATCCAAATAAACCACAGATGGTAGGTAGCTAGTAAGGGACCACAGAGGAAGAAGGGGTCAGCCAAGGAAGGGGAAATCAGAGTGCAGTGATATAAAGAGATAAAGAGGAAACTAAAATAGGAGGATTAAATAGGAGAGGGGAGATTAGAGATGGTTAAAGGAAAGGATATGGGGAAAGCCCACTAACTCTAAAGGCTTTTTGAAAAGCCATATGGAAATCAACAAGTATAGAAGCATCTATATATACATATATAATTTAAATGAAGTAACCAACTAGACATCTTATGCCATCAAGTGAACCCTCCAGTGCCAGAAATAGGATACATCTTGTTGAATCATTAGAAGAAATTGGTCCTATAGACCTTCCCAAAAGTAAGTTATTGTTGAGGCTATTGGTTGCTTTCCATAACCTGATAGTGAGGTCCCATTTCCAAAGGTAACATTTTCATATATCACAAAATCAAGCTTGTGACCAACTAGAAACTTCTCTGGAATACTGATTCCAGAGATTTATGGTTCTGGAAGATGCTTCACATATACAGGAGGGGAAAGTTATCATTAGATTCACCCAGCTACATACCCTGTGACTTACAACAGGGATCTACCTGCAAGATACACTAGTGCAATAATGGCAAAAATGTTATGGAAGTAACCAACCAACTTCTGATTGGATCTAAGGCCAATTCTATAGAATGCAATTCATGCCTGAAATTATTAAAATGGCCAAGAACCTGAGAATAGATAGATCATGATCTAAAGGAACATAGCAATGAAATTATTCTTAATAACCCTTTTGCTATGGTCATAGATCAGTATCTTGTTCAACACTGGGGACCTTTGCCCTAAATGGGATGTCACAATTAATCCCTATTAAACCTCTAAGGCAAAAGGATCTATGTAGAAGAGAAAGAAAGATTGTAGGAGCCAGAGATGGTGGATGTCTCTGAGGAAACAGCTTCTTCTAGATATATTAGGACTGTTGCACACATAGACTGATAGGGACTGTGACAATACACACACAAAACCTGCATGACTCCAGACCACACAAATCCCAACAATGGGAAAGACAAGTAGAAACCAAGTCCCATATCTAATCATGAAGCTATTGATATCTACTGGAAAATGGAGTCTGTTTCTCCAATGGAATGTCACCAGGTATATCAACCAGGCAAGCCCAGTGTCCAGAAGTAGTTTGAGAACACAAAACAGAGTGCATGGTTCTTTTTGGGGGGTAGGGTTTTGGGGGGTTGTTTGTTTACTTTTTGGTTTGTATATTTGCTTGTTGTTGTCCATTTATTGACAGTCTTAATTCCTTACTTTTGATAACATTTCTACTTATAGTGTTTTATTTACATTCTCATTCTGCTTTGCTAACTCTTCTCAGGTTGAACCCCCCATATCCACCCAACTTTTCATTCTCATTTTTTTATGGTTTCAGATGATTAGAGTCCATGATGGTGGAACAAAGCCATGGTATGGTGGCAGGAAAAATTGAGTGCTCACATCTGGATCAACAAGAAGAGACAGAGAACATATCCTAGAAATGGCATGAGTCTTGAAATCTCAAAGTCTTCACCCAATGCCACATCTTGTTTAAAAAAAAAAAAAAAAAAAAAAAAAAAAAAGGTCATATATCCTAATCTTTGTAACAGTTCCATAAACCAGGGTGCAAATTTCCAGACACATGAACTCATGGAGTCCATATTGATTAAAACTACCACAAATGGCAAGATGTTAATATAATAAAATGGCAATTATGCTTTAATATTATTATATACATTATCTTGATGTTGTACATTATCTATAAAAGTTTCAAGGACTCCCAGAACCTGACCACACACACACACACACACACACACACACACATTGTTCTACATCACAAAATAGTCTATATTAAAAATACCTTGTAATTCAGAAATAAGATTATAATTGGGCTGGGACCAATCATTGAGTTCCCTGATCATTGCAGAGATCAGGGAAAAATCTGTCAAAACATTGCCTCATTTTTCAAAACCAATGTGAATAAATCATATATTTTCTTCTCTGACTTCCCAAGAAACAAAATTGGTATCTTCCCTGTGAGACTTGTTACATTTTTACCTTTATTTTAGTTACTTATATCATGTCTGTTGTTCTTTGTTAGGCAATATTCTCCAAGGACAGATTTGATTTAGTGTCAGATTCTAGGAAAGCATTGGGAATACCTAATAGTCACAATAAGTATTTACTTTGCTCAGCTGACTAACATACCTTACAGACCCAAGAAGAATTATGCCATACAGTGTCCTTTACACGTGTTTTAAGTTCAATTTCACAATGCATATAAACCTAAAGCTACAAAACTCCTAATAGAAAATGCAATAATAAACCCTTGTGATCTTGAGTAGCAACTAAAACAGAGGCAGTAAAAGAAAATATAAATTTGGTAGATAGTAGTGTGTTCTCAAATGACCCTATTGGGCACACCAGATCAAAAAAGCATCAGGAAATCAAAAATATAACCAACAGAATAAGAAATCATTTGCAAAAGAATTCATATGGCAAAGGATTTGTTTTTAATCCATACCAAAGGGTGCTTTCATTTCAACAACAAAAAGAAATCATCGTCAAACTACTACTTGAAAATGAGTTAAGGACAGGCAAATAGCAAGTAAGCACCTGGAAAATGTTCAGTGTCCTGAGTTATTAGGGGAATGCAAATGAAAGCCTCACTGGACACTTCTTTGTGCCCAGCTGGATAATGTTACAAAGATAGAACCCAGTGTTGGGAGGTCAGAGCCTGACTCATCACAGTCAGAGATATAGCCTAGTGCAGCTCTGAAAAATTCCCACAAAGCTTTCACACAGCTGTCATATGACCAAATAATTCTATTCCGAAGTACACATGCAAGTGAAGTAAAAGCAAATATCCACTGAAGATGAAAGCAGAAATGTTCACAGCAACAACATCAAGGAAGGAAACATAGCATGTCAATCAAGAGGAATGTTTGAAAACAATGCATGTTATCAATACAGTGGAATATTATTCAGCGATACAAACTACCCAAGTACCAAGATATTAAAAACCAAACAAGGCAAAAACAAACAAAACAAAACAAAACAAAACAAAACTCTAAAATAGATCTTGAAGACATGCTGGTGGCTTTGTGAGATGGGTGTAGTGGGTAAAGACACTTAGACACTTGCCAATCAGGCCTGGTCACCAGAACTTGCATCCCCTAAAGCTATGTAAAGATAAAAGGAGAGAACCATTACACAAAGTTGTGATTTTCACACATGTTCCATGGCAAACAAACACTCATACCCTATATAGAGTGAACACAGGCATGTGCATGAGCATGTACACACACACACAGACACACACACTCACACACTAACGACAAATACATTTTAAAAAATTAAAAGGACATTATATTGAGAGAAAATTTACAAATGATCACATACTACATGATGTCCTTTATATAAAATGCCCAGAGCAGATGCTTTTATGAAGACAGACAAGATTGTGAGGAGTCACTTGGGAATGGAGAATAATAGCTAACCATGGAGTGTTGCTTTTGGGGAAACAAAAATATTGTAAGCCTAGATTATTGCACTATATCAAAATGCCACCTCCCCCCCCCCCGAGTTGTTCTCTTATAAATGAATTAGACATTTTGTTCAGCTTCTGGCTACTCGAGTTCTATCACCAATACATGTGAATATTTGCATATCAATTTTAATTAGCTGTTGCTTATAAAGCAAAAAAGAAATTATACCACATCTTTGCAGAACATGCACAGATGTGTTTCAAACTGGGAAATCCTAGGAGGTGCTTAATCTGGTGCTTCAGCTTCATCACATTTATAACTAGAGACCAGGTATTTTTTGAAATGAATTAGTGTTGAATAACCAGTACATTCTAAAAAGACAAGTTTAATTATTACAACAACATGGTAACCACTAATATCATTAGCTTATATAATAAACATATAACGATATATTTTTGGAACTCAGACATTTTGGAATCAAGGTATGCACTTCTAAAATAAATACATATATCATACACATTGTGTATTTATATATCCCACCAAGAATGCCCAGATCTACCAAAAGTATCACTATCAGGAATGTCATTGCAAAACTCCATGAAGAAGCTTAACATCAACATGTTTGGCAAGGCTAAGAAAAGTGTATCTACTCCCAGTGCACCCCATGGGTGAAGGAACTGTGCAAATCATGATTTTACCACTCATCTCTCCTCATTCTGACAGAAATGAATGCTAAGAAACTGAAAAGATAAATGGTTCTCACATAATGTGAAAGGGGAAACAAACAAATAAACAAACAAACAAAAACAATTCGGACTGTAACACAGACACATTTGTTTTTCCTGCAAGATCTCCTGGATGGTAGCCCAAACCCTTTCTTTTCATGGATGGTAAAAGCCTGTTTTCTCCTTCCTTTGTCAGGCTCCACCCTTCTCAGGCCTCAGTGGGGGTTCTCAGCAATGTTAATTAACCATAATAATGGTCAGGCGGCAACAGAAAGCTGGGGTGGGAGGGGTTTGGGAGTGAGAAGTGGGAGGAGAAAGATATACTAACTAGGAGGGGAGAGTGGGTCGTGCGTTTGTAAGACCTAATTTGTCTAATATCCACTAACAAAAGGAACACGGCTGCGCTGTGCACAAACGCGACATCAATCATTGGCTAACTGGTTCACATAGGTAACGAGCTCACTCTGGCCTGCTCATACTTTGTAAAGACAGCTGAGGGGGTGAAAACCAAACAGAATTTGTATCTTAATGTAACTCTTATTCTTTAAACACAAAAATAAACAAATTAAAGTTGGTAAAAATGTAACTGTCTCTCATAAATGCTGAGCATGACAATATATTTGGCCTCCTCTTAGTGGTTGGGGTCCCAGGCATAAGGAATCTCTCATTTCATTTATGGTGAGATGCTTTGGTTTCTCTAAACACATAACATTGGCTCATAGAACACATTTCAGTCAGGTTTTCCTCAATGAAAAGGAGTCCATGAGTAAGAAAGAGAGAAATGGGGGGGGGGGGTGCAAGAGGGCTTGGAGGAAGGAAAGAGAAGGGGGAAATAATATACTTGTAATTTCAAAAAGAAAAGAAAAAGAAGTTTTTGAAAAGCGGCATTTTATTTAGCTAACTTGCTTTATTTTAAATCAAAATTATGTTTTGTAGTTATGTAAAACGTATTTATATTCTTACTGTTGCATATTTAGAAAGTGAAAAATAGATTATCATAAATTGCACAAACAAGGATTACATTCAAAACCAGATACATATCAGTGCAAGAGAGATCTGTGTCCTAGGTTAAAGCATTTATTTTCTGTTTTCTATTTATTTCTCTAAAAATGAAGTCAAGGTAGATTTTTAAAATTTCTTTCACACAAACAAACAAAAAAGTTTAAAAATAAATTTGAAAAGAAATATAAACTGTATTTTGACAGTTAATGATCTTTTAAGAAAATAATAAGCAATGAACACTACCTGACTTGCCTGTGTGAGGGGCATGCAATCCATGTGTTGGGGCATTCACTATGTAATCACTGTTGGAAATAACGAACTATGCATACAAGAGTTATTTCTAAAAGACAGTTTAAGATGAAATAGGGCTGAGCTGAAAGGAAATGGGAAAAATAGTAAGAGCAACCATGACAAGCGGAGGGAAAAGATTTTAATGAGGTCAAGTTGAAAATATAATTTAAGATAAAAAACACCATTGAACTCTGCCTGCTGTTCCACTAACAGGAAGATATAATCAGCTTCCTTGATCTCTGGTATGGATTTTAACTCAGGAAAACCATTTTGGCATGAGAAAAAAAGTATGAAAAGGCTTGGCTCCTAATGAGCAAAAATCTAAACCCACTATTTTATAGCATTTGGAGTGGCTTTCTTTTAAGACTAAAATAATTAAAGTCTGTAATACTTTAGATTTAGTTTTAGGCCTCATAGACCATAAAGCTGTCAGGAATCCTGATATATATTTTTAAAGAGTCACAGATTTCAATTAGATTTTTAAAAACCTAGATGCAATGGTAGAAAGGAACAGTGAAACATGATCTTGTTGAGATAAACAGTAATAACAGCTAATGAGCTGATAATTCAGTTCATATTTTCACCAAAAGTTTCCAATTTATTCATAGTTTCAGCATTATAAACAACCATAGCCTTCATTAAAAGATAGATACATCTAATGTATGCCAAGATGTGGACCAAGTTTTCTCTCATCATCGAGGTCCACGTACATTGTGTATCCCTTCTTAAGGGAAGAAATGTTGGTTAAATTTAACTTTCTGAAGTTTGTAATATAAACAGAGTGTGCCTTCTCATTCTGAAATGGGAAGTGACACTGTACTCGTGAATATACTTTTCTAATTCTGCACATACTCTCTCCCCAATTCTCTTTGACGAAGTCACTACTTTCCTATGGGAGCCTGGTACTTTCCAAACAAGCAGAGTAAAGTAAAAGACTTATTATCTTAATATAGCCATACATTTAGACAGGATCTATTTCCTAAGACACTAAGGTACTACAAAATTTCTCCTGGTAAGGAAAAAGTACCCCTGTGTTTTCTGTGAGGGCATCTATGTTGGTTGTCCACTATCCTTTAGAGTTTTGATGGTTTCCATTCAAGGACAAGACTAGGGTCCAAGATAGTTTTTAGTTAAATGCCAAGGAATTACTTCATTTCATCATTTCATCCTTGTAGACCAAAGAAGCTGAACCTTAAGTGTTAAGGTCATGATACAAGCTCTTGGGAGAACACTAGAAGGACTAGGGCAAGAAGAAAAGATCCCATCATGTGGTATTCTGGAAGAGTGAGCACATCCTCTGGGGTCCTGTGAAGAACAGGATATATCTATCTCCTAGTGGTAGCATTCCTGAAACTCTTCATTTCTAGATAGATGCACAGCTCAATGCTGTCAACCAGAGCAGGGCTGGGGATAATATACTAGTTTGCATATCATTGTCCAATTACCCTAGTCTTTGGGGAGACATTGTCATTCTACTTTGAAAAACACACCCCTGACCAGGATAGTGTTTGCTTTAAGATCTAGTTAATACTTTTCATGGATAGAGAGACACAAGCTAAAATTCTCAATTTCTCCCAGGGTCAGGTTACAAACACAGAGAAATAACATTCTAGATGCTGCAGTGACACAGTCACCAAATTCAGATTTTCCTTTTGGCAGATGTAGCTCTGTATTCTGTAGTGTTAGTCAGCTCTTCATGTACAGATAGCCACAAATTGGGCCAGAGGTGAGGCTATGTATGCTTCAAGGCTTATCTTTGCCCTGGCCTGTGGTTTGTAAGGAGCTCTTTATTTATGAAGTGTCTCCTTGCAGCTTCTATATTTATCAATTTGTCTTTTCTTCCTTCTCTATATCTCACATGCAATAGTGTTCACACAGACATTATCCTTGGAGATATTTGAAGAGTCTGGAAGAATGCCAGTCATATTTGTTAATTAGGGAGGTCAATGTATGGTGACTGGACAAAGCCACATGGGAAATACTCTTGAGGAAAATTTCCTAAAGGAAGCTGAGTGCTCTGTATCAGCCTGTAGGAGTATAAGCTGGGAGAAGCTATGATTGTTCTCAAAGTTTTCATATCTCCTCTTAAAAGTAGCTGCCATAAGGATCGGGGTGCAAATTTTGAAATTTACTCTTTGTTTCCAGCTAATATTTTAATAAATCATGCACTGCCATTTTTTGGTGAAAATTTCAGTATGAGTGATACCAGAATAGGAACATGCTAGGACTATAAACAAGATGCCAAGGTGAAGCTGTCATATTGTTTGGTTATGATGCTGAGTCACAGTTCATTGTCTCTTGACCCATTCTGAGATAAATTAATGCCACAGTTTTCCTGACCATCATGCTCTTTCCCCAAGACCTAGCAAAGATTCACAAAGCAATATTAGCCTGTTCCTTCACAGTGTGATAACCCACTGGAAAAACTAATATCCTGGGTACACATTAGAAATATGTCTTATTGTATGCCAAGGAGTGTTTGCATATCTGAAAATCTTCAATACCTTTTTTTCAACGGCAAGCGCAAACCAGGCCTGACATTAATGAGCTGTTCAAAATCTCAATAATTAGCCTGGCTAAGAAGTCCTACTCCTTCTATCAGATTGTTAGTACATTGTAAGGAGTATACCACATGAGACACACAAAGGCATTTGTAGGAGGCAGGGAAACGGGCAAATAGTGATTTCCATGATAGTTCTGTGTCAAAGGCCTTCCTTGTCAACATACAAAGCTGCTTCAGATGTGTAAATGAGACCTGTGCTGTCACTATTCTGGGTTTGCCATAAACACTAGGCTTTCATACAAAACACTTTTATTGTATCCTTCCCAAGCAATTTTTCAAAAAATGCTTCCTAGAGATCATTAACACACATTTTACTTTAAAATATTAGGATAAAATAAAAAAATCCCCAAACATATCAAAACCATATGCTGTGCTTTAAACAAAAGATTGGCACCAACTAAGTTGGGATTCACCTACATTTTATACTGACTTTTAAATAGATGGCAGTTTGAAAAAACAATCTTATTAAAGTACTGGCTTCTATTAGGAATGCTGACAAATTTCACCAATCTAGAATACAAGGTCACAGTTTCAGTGACAAGTGAATTAAAGGAAAATCAGATATTCTATAATCAATGATTTATCTTTTTTTCTGCTTTCTTCTTTCTTTCTTTCTTTTTTTTTTTTTTTTTAAAGCAAGGAATTAAATCCATCTGGGGTTAGGTTAGCTCAGTTATCTGTGATGTGCAAGGCAGACGTGATCCATTGTGCTCCTAGGTTGAGTGACAGCATGAATGACAGCCTGTGCCAGTCAAAACCAGATAAGGGCTGGGTTCTGAGGGAAGCCCCTACTTGAGAACCATCTGCATTGTCTCAGTCGTCACTGCTGGCAGGAAGGCTCATCTGAGATAAGGTGATGGTGATGTGCTTGCTCAGAGGGGTCTCAGGACAATCAGTGCCATCTGCATTTGGAACAACAGCCATCAGGGTGGCGTCTTTCTTCCTTGTTGAAACTTTTCAACAATGCCCACCCCCACCTCCAAGCGAGTACTGCCAAAGCTTCATTACATTTACATAGCCAACAAAGCCCTGCTCTTGCCATTCATACCGCCAAACCGAACAAAAAGATCCCAAAGACTGAGAATGCAAGGCAGCAAGAAGGACTGTCTGAGCGACAGGTTGGTGAGATACAAGTAAAGGCTCTACTGAAAGTTCATAGGAAAGCAAATGCTAAGGAGAGCCAGAGGTTTTGCAGACTCTTCCAGAGCTAAGTATAGCCTTTGCTGGAGTGAGCATAAAGGAAAACAGAAACAGAGTAACTATCAACCAAGTGGTAGATGATGGGTAGATGGGTAGCTCCCAAGGCCTCATCCAGGAAAGGAAGGCCAGGGGGAACTGGCAGGAACAAAGTGCCACCTTGGCAATGTTGTGAGACGTGCAATCATGCATTGTTAGGCCTGTGCATTGCACACAATGACTGATAGGAATATGCCCTGGTTAAGGCAACTAAAACCCTTTGACAACTGCCACACTCAGATCAGAACATTAAAATAAGATATAGACAAAAAATCATGTGTTAGTGTAACACGAAAAATAAATGACTCAGAGCCTATTATTGGGGTTCAAACTTCAAGCTGAATATCAGAAAAGCAAAGCAGCTAGCCACTAGCATCTTACCTTACCTCGGGGCTGAACCTATCTCCACAAACTCTCACCAAGCTTCAAACTGTAACCTCTCCTCCGTGTGGCTGGAGGATCAATGCCTCCTATTTCAGTGTGGCTGGGGATTAATGCCTCAGAGACCCTGCTTCTATCTTTTATATCCCCCTAGTACTGGAATTCAAGGCATGTGATCTGTTACTCTTTTAGATAGATTCAATCTATCCTTGGGTGACTTTGAACTCAGATCTTTCTACCTTGTAATCCTGAGCCCTAGGATTAAAAGTGTGTACCACCACCTCCTAGTTTCCAGCTGCTGGGATTAAAGGTGTGTGCCTGGCTTCTATGGTTTGTGGTCAACTTTGTTTTCTGAATCCTCAGGCAAGCTTTATAAACCATAGGTAATATATCATGGCATATTACCTTTCATATAGCAGAGAAGACTCATAAGCAGCTAGTGTCCTACATCTATGGCCTGTGAGAATTTTCCTGTCTTTGATATAAAGTATAACAAAATATTATAGAATTGTTGGTTATTTTGCAAACTATCTCAGGGATTTGCCATGGAGAACTGAGTGAAGGCAAAATGAAGGAGGGCCCAAGATGGAAAGCAAGACAGGAGGCAGAGATTCTAGCAGATCACTTAGCAATCAAGCTTTTCCCTATGAGGAAAGGTGTATGAGTCTGGGCAAAACTCAGCAGCAGGAAGATGTGAGATGTGGAGATGTTGGGGTACCTGGCTGCCAAAAAGACTTAGCAGGAGAGTTGAGCTGCCTCTCTGTGCCTGCAGCATGACTCATGGAAGTTCACGCTAACCTTTAGAACCACAGCTCATTACTACCAACTGATCCCATGATGAACATAACTCCCAGAAATGCTGATCCATCCTATTCTTAGCTGAAGATTAAAGAAACTGCTCAATGACTTAGAGGAATAATCGTCAACTCCAGCTTTTGAATCCTCATTATTAGGATTAGTAGCTATTAGATTATCAGGATTATTAGCTCCAATATATAGTATCTATGTTTGAAGTAGCCATTTGGCTCATAGATAGCTATTTTATGGTTGTTGATGATATTATTATTTCAGGTACTTTATGTTAAAGGAGTAGAATGACTATCCTGTTACCCAATATCCCCATACCTATTGCCACTGTAAGATCTTCGCACTATCTGCCCTTTGCAAAATTTGCCATTCTGTTCTCATCACTGCCTTGGAGTCATTTATATTCATTTCTTTGTCATCCTGCTTGATTCACAAATGAGCTCAGCTCTGGGCCCAGCTTCCTTCATCAAATCAACTGTAGCCAGCCTTAGAGATGTCATCAGTACTCAGGATGAAGAACAATCCCTTGGAGCCATGGGTTCTTCACTTCCTGATGCTAAGGGTCATCCCACAGAAGTCACACAGGACCTCAGGACCAGCATCTGCCTATATGCAAAGCTCAAGTACAAGCATTCCACCAGAGGACCATTTTCCTGTTCTCCCCTCTCTCTTATTTAAGTAAGTGTGCTCCTTATGTTATGGCCTTCAGAGTATTGAACACACAGTCTCTGGTCGTCCTAACATCTGTTCTTTATCTTCACTTCTCCAGTTTATAGACAAAAGTACATCATTACAATCATACCCTTGCCTCTACTATCTCTTTTTCATGTGTTCTCTATAAGCAAATGTCACAGTTGCATTCCAGATGGGTTCTACCACCTTCTTTCCTAACCCTCTCCTGAGAACCTGCAAGTTGCTGAAGGAAACATTCATTTGAACCTCATCCCTTACATCTCTGATAGGCCCTCAATGCTACACAGTGATTTCATTTCTCAGTTGAACATACCTCCACATTCTCAATATGACTATTTTATATGTGATCTTCTTCCCGTACCCCAGCTGTTCATCTTAATCAGAGCTATTACCTTATCTCCTTATTTTACTTTAAAAATAGAAATAACTAGGTATTAGCTTTCTTGAATTAGATTTACAAACTCACAGATTTCCCCATGTCTCCATTTTACATATAAGAAAAAGAAGTATCAAATAACTTCACAAGTGCATGGATGCTATTTAAGCTTCTCATTCAGGCTCTTGAGTCCCTGATTTCTAAGTCAGTTCCAGTAGTATTATCCATTTAAATACATAAAAATTTAGGGAGATTTAAGGTTTGTATGGTCTCTGCCATATTTATGCATACACATACCCAACAATATAATAGACAGATAGATCTGCTGCAATTCTAAACTATTTAGAATCTTTAATGTTCCTAAAAATTTGAGATGGTTTTTAATGGAATAGAAAAATTAAGAACTTTATAAATACATTAGTGTTAGGATAAAGCACATGGTGGACCATTTGTGGATTCTATATGGAGGGATAAACATTTCAGGCAGACAGAACTTAAGTGAGAACCTTTATTAGAAAGGGGAGGGAAGGGAAAGGAAAGAGAAAAGAGTTAAAGAGACAGAGGCACAGAGACATAGACACAAAGGGCAGAGGAGAAGAGGGAGACCAGAAAAGTCCTGTCTGCCCCAGGGGATCATCTGCAAAGAGAGCAGGAAAGAGAGGAGCCACAAAGAGAGGAGAGGGAAAGAAAGTGTAAGTGGGCGGGAATCTTTCTTTCTTTTTAAATTAATTAATCTTTTTTATTATTTTACATATTGATTCCAATTTTCTCTCCCTCCCTCCCATGCTCCCAACCACCCTTTCATCCCATTCCACCACCCCCCATTCCACAGGGAGGGTAGTGCCTTCCAGGAGGGGTCAACAAAATCTATCAAGTCATTTGGAGTAGGGACTAGTCCCTCCCTCCTGCCTCTAGGTTAAGGGAGTATCCCTCCAAGGGGAACAGACTCCCAAAGTCCTTTTTGTGCACCAGGGATACATCCTGGTCCTATTGTCAGAGGTCCCTTAGAACTGCCCAGGCCTTCTAACTGAGACCCATGTTTAGGGGGTCTAAGTCAATCCAGTGCTCTTTTCCCAGCTCTCAGTCTGGAGGCCCATTGGCTCCTCCTTCTTCAGGTCAACTGTCTGTGTGTTTCTGTAGCCTGGTCTTGTTCTCCCTCTCTGCATCTGGACTCCAGGTCAGCTCGGTGTTTAGCTGTGGGTGTTTGCTTCTGTTTCCATCAGCTACTAGATGGGGCTCTATGATGGTGGATAAGTTAGTCATCAATCTCATTATCATCATCAAGGTCATTTATGGTAGCCTTTCCACTGTTGCTCAAATTGTTAGTTGGGGTCAGTCTTGTAGGTCTCTGGATATTTCTCTAGAGTCAGTTTTTTCTTCAAACCTATAATGGCTCCCTCTTTATGTTATCTCTCTCTGTCTCTCTCTTTTATTTTCTCTCATCTATTCCTCCCCTGACTCAATCTTCTTAGTCCCACGTGCTTTCCTCTCCTCCCCTTCTCTTTCCCCTAGCTCCCACTCCACTCACTGCCCACCCCCCCCCCTTCGCTAAAGAGATCTTTTTCCTTTCTCCTTCTGTGAGGGACCTTGTATAAATCTCTTAGATTCGTCCTTGTATCCTAGTTTTCTCTGGCAGTGTGAATTATAGGATGGTGATCCTTTTCTCTATGTCTAAAATCCATATATGAATGAGTACATACAATGTTCCTCTTTTTGTGACTGGGTTACCTAATCAGGATGGTTTCTGCATGTAGAACAATGGAATCGAATAAAAAATCCTGATATTAACCCACACACCTAAGAACACCTGACTTTTGACCAAACAGCTAAAAGTATACAATGGAAGGATGAAAGCATCCTCAACAAACGGTGCTGGCACAACTGGATGATGGTGTGTAGAAGACTGTAGATAGACTCATGTCTATCGGCATGCACAAAACTAAAGTCCAAATAGATCAAAGACCTCAATATAAATCCAGCCACACTGAACCTCTTAGAAGAGAAAATGGGAGGTACCCTTGAACAAATTGTTACAGGAGACCGTTTTCTGAACATAACTCCAGTAGCACAGACATTGAAATCGACAATTAATAAATGGGACCTCCTCAAACTGAGACGCTTCTGTAAGGACACAGTTGACAAGGCCATACAGCAGCCCACAGACTGGGAAAAGATCTTCATCAACCCTACATCTGACACAGGGCTCATCTCCAAGATATAGAAAGAACTCAAGAAACTAGTCAACAAAACACCAAATCACCCTATTAAAAAATGGGGTACAGAACTGAAGAGAGAATTCTCAATAGAGGAATTAAAAAAGACTGAAAAACACTTAAGAAAGTGCTCAATATCCTTAGCTATCAGGGAAATGCAAATCAAAACAACTCTAAGATACCATCTTACTCTTGCTGAAAGGCTAAAATTAGAAACACCAATGACAACTTATGTTGGAGAGGATATTGAGAAAGGGGAACACTCCTCCACTGCTGGTGGCAGTGCAAACTCGTACAGCCATTTTGGAGATCAGTATGGCAGTTCCTCAGGAAAATGGGAATCAGTTTACCACAGGACCCGGCAATCCCCCTCTTGGGCATATACCCAAATGATCCACATCCATGCAACAAAAACATCTGTTCAACTATGTTCATAGCAGCATTATTTGTAATAGCAAGAGCCTGGAAGCAACCCAGATGCCCCTCAACTGAAGAATGCATAAAGAAGATATGGCACATCTACACAATGGAATACTACTCTGCAGGAAAAAAAAAAAAGGAATCTTGAAATTCGCAGGGAATCTTTCTTTTAAAGGGGTCCTTTGCACCTGGGATGACCAGGGTTCTGCCTGAGTGCATTCTGCCAGGTAAAAGGGGCAGGCCAGCATAATGCCTGAATCCTTACAACTAGTATGTTGTTAAATTTCCCCTGTATTTATTTTGAATATTCATGGAAAAGACTGTGCTTCTGAAATCTATTGTGAAACTTGAAACCTGTCCAGTTAGCATTACCCAAATCCATTCCTATTTCAGATAGTTCAAGTTTGAGGCCACTTCATCTATTCTCTCCAGTGTTTGATCTCAACTGTTGGGGTAGATGGTAGGAACATTAAAAATCACTATACATTGTATTACCATTCAAAATCAGATATAAAATTTTTTTACAGGATGGGTAGATGCAGTATCCAAAATAGTGTATGTCAATGAGGAGCAGCTTCTTGATTGGCTAATGCAATGAATGCATATGAGACAATATCCTGCCATGCTTTCTTTTCACATGCAAATTGAGACATGTTCGTCTTTCAGTGTGCACTTGGATGGTGCATTTTTTTTTCCAGAGTTGCTTGAGCTGGGGAATCATACTACATTGAGTATCTGCTACTTGCTGTCAGATTAACCACATCCTTCTTGAATTCTCTTACTAAAAAGAGAAATACTAAAATTCATAGAAGGATGGCAAGGATAGAAGCTATTTCATGTAATAAAAGATGACAAATGTTAACAGAGAATATTCAGCACCATGCTACAAGCCTACAGAAATTGTTTCTTTGGATATTCTTACCAGCCCAAGGGAGAGGTACTATTTGAGATAGTTCATGTAAAATTAGCTGTCTTTTCCTGTTACCTCTGTTCAGAGATAGGGATAGTAGTTTCAGGTGATGTATCATAATTTTAGTAACCCATGTTGAGGTGAGGATTCTAAATTATATGAGGGTGAAGTTTGAGCTTCTGGCTTATTGCACTCAGCTCTGTATGACTAGAATAGAGGAAAGATTTCAAACCCAGAGCATGCTGAACCTAAAGGTCTCTTCTTACCAAGTTTCTGATGAAAGTTTGGTCCATGAGAAGTCCAGTTATGTAACACAGGGCTGCCAATGGCTCTGCACCTTCAGAGTTGTCCCCCAGGGATACACCCACTGTGCTAACTTTAGAAGCCAGAGAGTAAAGTAATCCTTTAAATAGTTCATGACAATCATAAACTATTCAATGCTACTGAAAAACAGAAAGTTATGTTTGAATGATCTAGCTTATCTCTTGAGGAAGCCTGAAAGAGGACATTATTTCTCTGCAATGATTCTACCATTAATCAAATATCATCCCTATGCAAAGACAGTCATGCTGCTTGGCTGAGAACAATACAAAAGATTTCTAAGGGAGAACTGGATGTCAGCTTTCTGAATTAGCTCTTAGCGACTTGACTTGTGTGACAAGAGCACTTGACTTAAGTGTTGATTTACTAACACCCTTTATTCGCCTGGTGGCTTTATGTGACTTTTCACGCATTTAGCAGAGTTGAAATTGTATTAGCAATGGCAGATAAAATATTTAAAAGTAATTTAATCACAATTAAGAACCTCATTTTGCCTGTACTTAATAGTTATTACTTAGCATTCTTTAAATATTATAATAAAGAGGGTGCACTACCATTATATTACCAAATGTCAACAGATGCATCAATGGTCATGGAGAGCGTGCCAGGTGACCCATGACTCGGGGCAGATTGAAAGTGAGTGAGATGACTAAATTAACTAAACAGAAGGAAATTTCACTAAATGGCATGGATTAGTAAACAAGTGCTCTGACAAATCTATGCTCTTTGAAGAACTCTTTCAAAATCACAATACAAAGAAAACTAACTGTATTAGCTCATAGAAGGTATTATCTTGAATGTATATGTGGCTTTAGCCATGAAGCGTTATGTTAAAATATGTTTCAATGTCCTACCTATATGGAAAACATTGATATGTAAGATATGGGAGCATTACTTGACTCAGGCCCACCAAATAGATAGCTTATACTACCAAGTAGCTAACAGAATGTATTATTTTTTCTTCTAGTAGCTGTGCCCATTCCTAAATAAACCACTTGAGGAAGGGCTTAATGTTGTTCCATGGTTTAAGAGGATCTAGCTGTCCATGGTGGGGGAAGACACAATAGGTCAAGAAAGCAGGAACAGGAGTAGGAAAAGGGAAGGGACAAGACACTGTTGATACTGAGAATCAAGAGGGAAAGACCAGTTCCACAATTTTGAGTCAAATTTGAAGCAAGCTTTAATTAAATACTGGCGAGGATCATAGACTCTGGCCATGTCCATTCCTGGGTTGCCAGAAAATGGCACACAGTCATGTTTTGCAGAGGCTTAAAAATGCAAACCCACAAGGCCATCCTATTTCCAATCAGGTCCAACCAACTGCAAGCATATATCCTGACATATTTCCTGTTCACTCCTGCCTATATTTAATTAAGCATAGCCAGTTGGGTCAAACTTGAAAACAAGTGGCTTGTTACCTCCCATAAGCAATAGCCACCAACTTCCCAGGAAGTATCTGTCCTTGGGCAAGTGGGGTTTACAGGTTAACTTTGGCCCTTTCAATACTCCCAGAACCCACATCCTCAGTGACCTACTTCCTCCAGCTGAGTCTACCTCCTAACAGTTCCAGAAATTTCTAAAATACTACCTCCAAATAAATACCAAGGCCCAGTCCCTGAGATTTTATGAGGAACACTTCCTTTCTGAACCATACACAGAAGAATATTACAGAGAAGGTAGAGTATAGGTCTAACTTGGGTGTTATATTTATTTGCAGACAAACTAACCTGCTGAAATAGAGGTGAGGAACAAGTCCAACACCTAAAGAAAAGAGACCATCTGTATTCCGTCAGGATGATTCCATGTGCATATGAAGCCCCAAATTTGCTCAAGTTCAAGAAACACATTAGTGAACCCTGAAAAGCTGATTCCTAGTGTGTTGATAATACTCTAAAAGGCAAAGCAACAAATCATGTGAGTCACGCTTCCAGTCACCAAACAATGTTCACTCAGCTATATCCAGATGCCCCTCATAAGGACTGCCTTGGCTTGTCTTCCATTTTTGTGCATTCTATAAGACACAAGATGTGTCTGTTCCAGATCCTAGCTGTGTTGCAGCCTTCTCTGAAGATAATATTGTGACTTGGAAATAACATGTCTGCCAGTGGAATCATCACCATCCTGTGGGCTATGGGCTTCTAGAAGGAGTGTCATGCATCCTCTTAGGAGTCCAGGAAGACATACACAGATTTTTAATCTAATTTTTAAAACAAAGCCAAGCTTTTTATTTAAAACAATTCTTTAAAATCTACAAGCTATATTTTTGTGTTAAATATAGAATTCATCTTTTCTTCTGGGCACATTTTATCTAGTATACCAACAACATATGTTTCAGGCCACCAAACAACCTTACTTTGAATCTTGTATATCAATGATGCTAAAGGGAGACTAAAAATAGCTTATCTTTATTGACAAGGGAAAGTTAGATTTGGGTTGTAGCTTCAATTTCTGCTATTCCTTTTGTTTTGTTTTTTCATTTGTTTTTCAAGACAGGGTTTTTCTATGTAGTCCTGGATGTCCTGGAGCTCTCTCTGGCCTTGAACTCAGGGATCTGCCTGTCTCAACCCCCCCCCCCAATGCTGGGATTAAAGGTGGGCACCATCACCACCTAGTTCTACTGTCTTTTTAAACAGCACAGCTGATCCAGCTGCACAAACACTCTGGTCCCTGAGCCAACCTGCAAGATTTTGTTCTTCACATTATAAATTTTAGTGTAGTTTCGCTAATATCAACTGTGCTTCAGCACACACATAAAATTATGGACATTTTGATTATGGTACTGGGTTAACAAAATATATTTAAATGAAAAACTGGGCACAGAGAAAAAGATATGCAGTGTGTCTTGTATATAGAAATCTGTATTTTCCTCACACACATTTACAGCAATGTATACAAAGAGAAGTTAATTCCTTTATATTCCATTTGTACATCAGGCAAGTTCATCTTCAAAAGACCACTGGAAATATTACAGGTAATTTGAGGTCCTCTACCAACTAACATATGAGGAGCTAGCACTCTGATAGCCTTAAGCCCCATTCTTCTCCATTGGTTGGGGTTGTGGGGAGAGCTCACAGGCTTGCCACTGTTTGCCTGTCCTTCTCAAGCAACACAAATTCCACAAGCTTCTCTGGTTGATTGATGTTCTCAGCTAGAACTGCCTCCTCAAAATTAAAGCAACAGAAACCAAGATGCACATTAGGCAAGAGGTAAAGGTTGCCCTTTAAATCTCAACCAACATGTTCAGCTATCTCCGGGATGGGGGAAAAGATTTAGCAAAGAACTACCATCAAATGTGTACACATGGCCTGTGATTTTGCACTATGGGTTAACTGCAAAAAGAAAACCCCTTCGGAAGAACTCGTAGGAGGAGGCACTCAAGCTTTCAGGCCAGGGGTTAACAGTTGAAGAGTAGAAAAGATAGGCTTCTGAAAGAGAAAGAAGAAATGGTCTGAGCAATGCCAGAGCAAGGCTGTGTCTAATACCCTGACTTACCAGAGAAGGAAGGTTCCTCCAGCTGAAAAGAGGCAAAGCCTGATCCCTAAGAGGACACTAAGGACAGCAGGGATGGGGGTAGGGGTACCAAGGGGAAATGGAGGTCCCAAATCAATGTGCATTTTTCTCACAGAGAACAGACTGGAAAGGTGGGGAGAAAAAATAACTATTTGGACACCCCAGACCAAGTAAGTCATCACTCAGCATTGTTAGTTTGCTTTCATTTTAACTGAAGTTATGTTTGGTTAGTTGCAGAATGCCCTAAGTTATTCTGTATATGATTCATTTGGTTTAGCTGACTTTTTACATTACACTTTCAGATGTGTCTGTTTTGTGGGCATTTGGTTTTGTCACTGTGCTTTCTGACTGTAAGGAATAAACTTCGTCTTATCTCCTAGCTCTTGGAGATCTTGCAGATTTATGGGAGAAAGTTTACTGGGTAGAAGAAGACCTCATGGCAATTAATGTTCAACTTGAGAAGTAGACATAAATTTCTTGGAGCCTTCTGATCCCCACACTCCTGCTATGGTCAGGGTGACTGGAGCTCACAGCCAAGACTTCTATTTGCCCCTTGCTGCTGACCTTCGAGCTTGCCAACAGTTTCTGCTGCCTGATAGTCACAAAGAACAAAATGCAAGTTTGGCTTTTAAATAAAGGCAAGTTTTTAATGGGCTTTGAAGGTGTATTTAATAAACCATAGCTAGAAAATGCAATCAAATAGAATAAACAGAAAATAGCCAAGTTTGCCAGCTCAATATAACTATGTGTATATACCAATGCTGTTATGTCATGATCAGATAATGTTGAAAGCTACTATATAGAATAATGCTTACTTATAAAACTGGAGTCAAGAACAGAAATTATTCTGCAGTCTTTTCAAATTTCTATCATCAGGTGTTTATTTTTTATGAATTTAGAAAAATTTGAATATTTATAGAGTTGAATATGATGTTCAATGCATATAAACATTACACAAGGTTAAGCCAACTGAATAATCATTGTATTTGTTACCTTTTTACTGTTGTGAAAAAACACCAAGACCAAAAACAACTCATGGAATAAAGAGTTAACTTTGGCTTATGGTTCCACAGGGAGATTTCATAATGGTGGGGGCAGGATTCAATAAAGGTTTAATAACCTCCCCCAAACACCATCACCAACTGGGTACCAAATGTTCAAATACTCAAGCTTATGGGAAATATTTCTCATTCAAGCCACTGCACCTATCTCCTTAAATATTTATAAACACTTTCTCAGGAAAACACTCAAATGCCTTTCCTCTAGCCTTAAAAACAAAGCAAATCAAAATAAAACATATATTTCATAATAGTTATCTATAACCAGCCTAATAGTAGTCATTGACCAGTTCTTCATCATTCTTCACTCTGTTTTCTGCCTAAGTAGCTGTGACACTGCATTGCAGATTCAACATATTCTGTTTCCACAAATGTATAAGACCATGTGGTACTTATTTTTCTGTGCCCGGTTTATTCCTTCATGTGTCTCATAGTAATTTTTTTTGGTAAGTGATGTACTTTAGACCTGCTTAGTTTTTATTATGATCTAATTGATAGTATAGTCACATGACTGTTGGCTATAGCTCTACAGGAGGAATAACACACTTGATGGCTAAAATTAAAATGATTTCTATCACCATGCCTTTTTTGCACCTTTAAAATCTATATTCTAATAGGAATATTAAATGCAACAGATCAAGGGTCAGACTTCCTGGTGATCATTGACAGGCACACTGAATCTTGCGACTTGGATTTGATTCTTGAGCTAGTACTTTGTACAAGGGGCCATTCTGGCTGTCATTATTATAATATGTCTTACATTGGGTTGTAAGGACTCTGCTGAGAGGACTTTCCAAGACCAGGTCTCCCTGTCCTAGTACAGCTCGCCTAAGTTTATTTACTCATGAGTTGCTGATCAGGTAGTTTGTTGCATTAGATATTTATACTGTTTTGGAGAATCTAGGTAAAGAAGACAATAAGCATCAAGGCTATGTATAGGACATGCAAAAATAAAATTAGTTCACATTGTAGTCCAAAAAATCCACAGCTACAGTATATAGAACACACTATGCAAATAATGTGCATAGAAATAATAATTCTAATATATAGCATTCTGATTTTTTAAAATAAGGGATAAAATGTCACTAGATGATCAGACAATGATATGGCATATAAACAAAAGTCAGATACCAGAATATTTATATTTTAATTAGAAGTTAAATCAGTAATAATATGATAGTGCCTAAATAGCCTTTCATAAATGATAATTATGCTCATTTAAATACCCTCTTTATAGGTAGGTTGTAGAGATGACTTGGAAATTAAAATGCTACTCACAAACATGAGGGATTGAGTTTAACTTCTGGCACTCACACACAGAGCTGGGCATAATGATGTGCTCCTGTGCTGGGGAGGTAGAAACTGGTACCCCATGCAGATTGCTGGTCTGCTAATATAGCTAAATTGGAGAGAACCAGACTTACTGAAAGACCAAGTTTTAAAAAAATAGGGCAGAGAACAAAGGAGGAGGTCTCCCAATTTACTTTTGGCCCTAGATCTACACATACCCATATATATATATATATATATATATATATATATATATATATATATATACACACACACACACACACACACAGACACACACACACACACACGTATGCACATGCTCAGATGCACATGTGTATGAGCATGTGTACATACTGACACACACAGGAGAGAGGGAGATATAAAATTGATATATAAATCAGTGGACCTCAATTAAATAATAGAACAAACATAGGTAGGAGCTATATATGTAACTTGAACTTTTTAATATTTTAGTGTCTCTAATTTTATAAGAAATAAAGTGAGGTAAAGTAAGTTCTAATAATATACTTTAACCACACATATTCTCAAATCAACATGTAATCAATACAAAATAATACAAAATTTAATATATTTTTAAACATATTTTATACTAAGCCTTTGAATCCAAAACTTTTCAAACTCATCATTTAATGGTTAAACTGTCAAGTATGGCTAATGACTGCTGTTTTAGAAGGCATGGGCTTTGAGCATGTACCTCAAAAACTAGCTGGTCTCAGTGTTGTGTCTATGAAAAGTCAGTGGCAAGATTATAGAAATCTTGTTCACACTAGAAAAATACTGGTACACTCATTTTAAAAGTTAAAAACATTTGGTCTTGTCCACTGTGTCCTTTGCCTTACAGAGCTTCTAAGTTTGACGAGGTCCCATTTATTAATTGTTGATCTCAGTGTCTTTGCCCCTGGAGTTATGTTCAGGAAGCGGTCTCCTATACCAATTGGTTCAAGGGTACCTCCTACTTTCTCTTCTAAGAGGTTCAGTGTGGATTGATGTTGAGGTCTTTGATCCATTTGGACTTGAGTTTTGTGCATGGTGACAGACATGGGTCTATCTGCAGTCTTCTACACACCATCATCCAATTGTGCCAGCACCATTTGTTGAAGATGCTGTCCTCACCCCATTGTATAATTTTAGCTGTTTTGTCAAAAATCAGGTGTTCGTAGGTGTGTGGATTAATGTCAGGATTTTCAATTTGATTCCATTGGTCTACATGTCTATTTTTGTGCCAATACCAGGCTGTTTTCAGAACTATAGCTCTGTAGTAGAGCTAAAATTCAGGGATGGTGATGCCTCCTGAAGTTCTTTTATTGTATATGATTCTTTTGGCTATCCTGGGTCTTTTGTTTTTCCATATAAAGTTGATTATTATCCTTTCAAGGTCAGTGAAGAATTGTGGTAGGATTTTAATGGGGATTGCATTGAATCTGTAGATTGCTTTTGGCAAGATTGCCATTTTTACTATGTTTATCCTACTTACCCAAGAGCATGGGAGATCTTTCCATTTCAGCCCACAATCCTACATATGACAAAGGGCTGATCTCTAAAATATACAAATAATTCAAGAAACTAGTCAACAAAACACCAAATAACCCTATTAAAAAATGGGGTACAGAACTGAAGAAAGAATTCTCAATAGAGGAAATCAAAAAGGCTGAAAGACACTTAAGAAAGTGCTCAACATCCATAGCTATCAGGGAAATGCAAATCAAAACAACTTTGAGATACCATCTTACTCCTGCCAGAATGTCTAAAATTAGAAACACCAATGATGACTCATGGAGAGGATGTGGAGAAATGGGAACACTCCTCCACTGCTGGTGGGAGTGCAAACTCATACAGCCATTTTGAAGATCAGTATGGCAGTTCCTCAGGAAAATGGGAATTAGTATACCATAGGACCCAGCAATCCCCCTCTTAGGCATATACCCAAATGATCCACATCCATGCAACAAAAACATCTATATAACTATGTTCTTAGCAGCATTATTTGTAATAGAAATAACCTGGAAGCAACCTAGATGCCCCTCAACTGAAGAATGGATAAAGAAGATGTGGCACATCTACACAATGGAATACTACTCTGCAGAAAAAAAATAATGGTATCTTGAAATTCGCAGGCAAGTGGATGGCACTTGAAGAAACCATCTTGAATGAGGTAACCCAGTCACAAAAAGAGGAACACAGTAAGTACTCACTCATATATATATATTTGAGACCTAGATCAAAGGATCACCAGCCTATAATTCACACCACCAGAGGAACTAGGATACAAGGTGTATTTTAAGAGATGCATATAAAGTCCCTCACAGAAGCAGGAAGGAAGAAGTCCCCCAGAGCACAGGGGAAGTGGGGGGGCCAGTGAATGAAGAGAGAAGTAGGAGAGTAGGAGAAAGAGAGGGGGAGGAGAGGGAAGCATGTGCGACTAGGAAGATTGAGTCAGGGTAGAAATAGAAGACAGGAGAGAGAGAGAGAGAGAGAGAGAGAGAGAGAGAGAGAGAGAGAGAGAGAGAGAGAGAGAGAGAGAGAGAGAGAGAGACATAAAAGAGGGAGCCATTATTGGTTTGAAGAGAAAACTGAACCTAAAGAAAGGTCTAGAGACCTACAAGACTGCCACCAACTAACAATTTGAGCAACCGTGGAAAGGCTACCATAAATGCCCTTCCTGGATAGTGAGATCAACAACTAACTTATCCATGGAGCCCTCATCTAGTATCTGTTGTAAACAGAAGCAAACACCCATACCTAAACACTGAGTTGAAGTAGAATCCAGGTGCAGATGGAGAGGACAAGACCAGGTTACAGAAACACATAGAGACAGCTGACCTGAACAAGGAGGAGCTGATGGGCCCCCAGACTGATAGCTGGGAATCCAGCATGGGACTGACTCAGACCCCCTGAATATGGGTCTCAGCCAGAAGGATTGAGCAGTCTAAGGGACCTCAGACAGTGGAACCAGGATGTATTCCTGGTGCACCAAAGGACCTTGCGAACACATCCCCCATGGAGGGATACTGCCTTAACCTAGAGACAGGTGAGAAATCCTAGTCCCTATTTCAAATGACCTGACAGATCTACATGACCCCACCTGGATGGCACTGCCCTACATGTGATATTGGGGTGGGGGGATGGGAGGGGAGGGTGGTCAGGATGGATGTGAGGGGGCAGAGAGGGTAAAAGGGAGGGAGGGAGAGGGAACTGGGTCAACATGTAAAACAATGAATTAAATTAAAAAATTAAATTAAAAAAGTTACAAAACAAATGTGAATACACTGGTTTTGAATTTCAATATGTCCTTTATATAAACCATAGAATTTATTCTCTCCTTAGACTTTTCAAAAAGCCCTAGGGTTTCCAGTAAGTTCAATAGCTTTCAGAGCCGAACAATTACTCATAAAATCAATGATGTCCTCACTGAATTGAATTTGTGAGCTAATTTCCCAAACTTTGCTGTACCCATATATTTGCACTAAGAATTTTTTTTGTAAAGTAAAGATATAAACTTGAGAAAAGAAACAGGAAGTGCTGCTACCTGCATGGTCCCGTGTGTAGCAACAAAAGAAGCAGCAACAAAATCATTTTAATTTTAGATTGTTTTATGAAAGTGATCATTCTTTGTTAAGGTACACTATGACACCATAATGAAAACCTTACAACAACAATAAAACCCAAAACTCTCTGGTATAGTCTGGCAGTTCACTCATGAGAATAAGTGACTTATTTAAGTTCAGCTACATTACATGTGGACATGTAATTGCCAAATAAAACTCCAAGATAATAGATGAACCAGCTACGTGTTTGGATCATGTCCTTAAGATATTAAGACTATTTATGTTGGCCCCAAATACTGATAAAATTAACACAAATCACATTTATATTCAAAACTTATTAGGCATATTTATTAATGAAATTAATATGTATGGCTAAAAAATATAATGAAATATTTCAGCTACTTTATACTGCATTATAAGGAAAGAAACATAAAAGTTTAAACCATCATCATTACTACTATATTAGTTGTATATTTTTGTATAATACAAATTACTTTCTTACTGACTGAAAGTATAATAGAATCTTCAGATGATGCAGAAGCCTCTCTTTCTACCACTTTCTATTCTATCACTTGGTTATGATAATTTCTCACTTTCATTTTCTTTATATCACAATGAGAAGTCTAATCTCTTCATCTCATGAAAAATAATATGTTTGCTTTTTTATCCTGGAAGCACCTGATTCCAATAGTTGCATTGCTTTGGGGCTTTATTGTGTTTCATTGTTCTTTTATCACATGCATTTTTTTCTGATATGCATCAAATTCCACCAAAGGTCTTATGTAAATTCAAGGAAGAGGTCACTGCTCCCACAGAATACCAAGAAGCTAAACTACTTATATTTTTAAACTGATTTGGATCTTCCCTTGCAATAACAGTGAGGAGTTAAGTTGTTTATGTGTTTCCTTGAAGGAAACACAGTCCACAGTCCACAAAAGATTGTACTGTCCATCCAAAGCTACAGTGGAGATGCTCACCATGGGGTAAAGCAAGGTAATATCTTTGTGCTGCCAGCCTTAAAAGAAATGTAGTGTTCTGATAAGATCTGAAAACAGCTAAAGAAAAGCAATGCCACCACTAGCCTAGCCTCTTTGATTACCATCCAGGTAGGATGAAGAAATAACTTCTGTATTGGACCACGAACACTTACTTTCTGCCATGATTTTCATTATTCTATCACTGTAGTAGATATAACTTCAAAACTTTTAAAAGCACTGTCTTTGATAGTATAAATAAGTTACCCAGCTGTAAATCTCATGAACTATAAAGCTGAGCTGTCAGGCCTGCTATCCTCTCTGGTTTAATAAAGAAACAAGTGTTATTGGAGTGACTAACCATTCTCAGATTGGATTTGAGGCCCGCAACACAGGAGGGAATACATGTTTGGTACTAAGTAAAAACCCATGGCTAGGGAGGCCACAGATCCTAGAGTAGGACCATACTACCTTGCTTTCCTAAATTGACATGGCACCAAACCTCAATCTGAATATGTATACTTATAGAAAAATGTGATTCCAATCTTTAATCAGAATTTTGTCTTTTCAGTGAATAGCAGTAAATGCAGAGACTTGTAGATGTTCAAGAGGCTTACAATAAATGTCAATTTAGTGCTCAATTCTGAACAGAACATTCATGCGACCTCCTCTAAGGCTTAGGGACCATTGCAGGAGAGCAGAAAGAATGTAAGAGCCAGATGATAGGGAAAGAAAATGCCAAATGTTATCTTCAGTACATGACACAGCCATTGTCCATACAAAGCCATTACCTGTACTGTGATGGTCCAAGGCAGGATGTGTCAAACGTGAATCAAGGATCAGGGAGGTGCTCATAGGACTATATACCCCCTTTCTGAACTATTGGCAACTGATAGATTCATAGGGAAGGACAATTATTGCCTCCAGTCACATATCAAATAGTGGACCCTACAGGCTCCATTGGTTAGTGGCCATAGGGATGGTCTTGGGTTAAAATGAGAGTGTCACAAAACAACAAAAAGGCACACATGTAGAAAAGACACATGTAATGGGGGAATAACAGAGGTTGGAGGGCAATGAGAGAAGGTGGGGAGGATAAACCGGACACACTATATAAATGCATGAAATTGTTAAAAGAACACATTCCATCAATAAAAGTCCCCAGGAAAAATAAAAGAAATAAAAGAGTAACTCCCCCCCCAAAAAAATATCCCACAATCAATAACAGAATATTTTCTTCTTTCAAGATCTGTAAGACAGAGAAAACTGTTTGGTGGGACCCAATCTGGAATTCCTGTAAGGACGTTTCTGAGGATTTCAAGAAAACTGAAGTTTAAAAGTTAATTTTACCAATTTCAATATACTTATTGCAAACAATGAACTCCAGCTACATAATTTGAAGTACTTTTGTAGCATGAATTTTATTAAGAAGCAACCCTCAAAATCTTGAAGCTGGAGAGATGGGTTAGTTAACGACATGCCTGACATATAAGCATGCATATCTTAGTTTAGATTAGTAGGACCTACCTGAAATCCAGGTACAGTGGCACATGTCTATAACCTAATGATCGGACTGCAGAGACAGGAGGCTCCCAAAGTGTGATGGACAGGTGCTATAGTCTACTGATGATCTCTGGGTTCAGTGAGAGACCCTGTACAAAAAATTAATGTGGAGCAAGCCTTTGATCCTACCACTCAAGAAGCAGAGGCAGGTGGATTTCTATGAACTGGAGCCTAGTCTCTTCCACATAGAAGTTCTATACTGTATGAGCTACACAATGAGACATCATCTCAAAAGTAATAAATAAATTAGGGAGCGATTGAGGAATACAACCAACATTGACCTCTGGTATCCATACATACATGAAGAGAGAGACAGAGAGACACAGAGACACAGAGACACACACACACACAGAGAGAGAGGCAGAGATAGAAATATCTAGTTACAAATATTTGTGGTAGATCTCAATATTGGTGAACCAGCTTTGAAGGCAATTGTCTATAAGAACTAATTTCAAATCTGCAAACTTTTGGTGCATTTCCATGGTTGAAAACAGTTTCAATATCCTATATATAGAGCTACTACATGAAAATAAAATTTTAAGTTTTTCAAACAGAAGCTCCAATGTTCAAATAAGAAAGTTAGCAATGGATTTAAAGTACCTTAGTTAGGGTTTCTGTTCCTGTGAAGAGACATCATGACCTCAGCAACTCTTATAAATGAAAACATTTAATTAGAGGTGGCTTACAGTTTCAGAGATTTAGTTCATTATCATCATGGCAGGTGGCATAGGTGGCATACAGGTTAGAAATGGTGCTGATGAAGGAGCTGAGAGTTCTACATCATGATCCACAGACAGCAGAAGGATTCTGTGTCCCACACTAAACATAGCTTGAGCATATAAGAACTTAAAACCCACCTCCAACAGTGACACACTTCCTCCAACAAGGCTTTACCTATGCCAGCAAGGCCAAACCCACTCACTATGGGCCAAGTAGTCAAACACATGACTCTGTGGAGGGCATATCTATCCAAACTACCACACCCAGGATAATGTGATCAGCCCTGATCAAGAAAATGAAAAGATAATTTGTTGCATTTGCCCATAAGATTATTTTCTTGTGTCTACCTTCTACAACAAGATAAGGCTGTGTGGTTACTTAAAATATAGTGATTACGGCAGGTGAGATTCCATTTAACTGTCAAAGCAAATCAATGTAACAAAGAAATAAATGTTACTGGTTGGCAGAGTAGTCACTAAAATAATTTGACTTTGATTTCTCAGGACTAAGGCAAAAGAGAACAAACTAAAGTGTCCAGTTGCCTGCAACATTTTCCCATAGAAAACTAACAGATTTCTGTGATGATTTGTATAGGCCAATGACAATTTTTAAGGTGTGATATTAAAGAACAGAGCCAGTGACTATGTTAAAGTGGTTCCAAGATCAGAAACAGCTATTCCAGTGGCGTGTTCTCAGTGAGGGAGGGCAGCTGTGTAAAGAGAATTCCGTCCAAACACTCTGCTTTCTGATGACTGGCCCAGTTTAGCAAAGGAGCAGATGGGAAACTCAAACACTAGAGAGTGATTTGTTTATCTGCATAGACTAGCATTTGTGACACAAACAGCAGATGGCTTCCTTCCTTCTGAGTTGCAATATTCTGAAGTTTATTATTTTCTGTATTTTTAAAGTCCAGGTACTGTTACTAGTACTATATCTAGCCTACTAAAATATAGGTCACATTAGTATTTTTATTTATGTACTCCCTTGCATCATTACTTAAATGTTAAAATGTAATTACATAAATTTCCTCATTCCCTTTCCTCTTGCCAGTCCTTCTTATGTATCATTCACCTTGCTCCCTCTCAAAATCATGGCCTCTTTTTGTTAAACACACACACACACACACCATGCACACACATTCATGTGCACATGCTCAACACACTCATGTGCACACACACATAGACACATACTCATTTAATCACTTACCTGCATGCGTGTGTACACACACACGCACCTATAAATATATAAATACAGCCTTCTCAGTCCCTTTAGTGTCACTTTTATGCATAGGATTCTTAAGGCTGCTCACTTGGTACTGGATAACCAACTAGGGGACTCATCCCTGGGGAAGATTCTTAATTGCCTTTAGTTTTAGCCTTTATTTTTAAAAGGTGTCTGTAATAGGGGAACTGACTATCTTCTCATTTATATATATATATATATTTTTTGCTTGATTCAGTATATATTTCCCAATACATGAGAATGATTAAAAAAAATTTCATTAAGAAAAGTGAAGATTTTACCTTGTACTTACAACTTTTAGGAGCGTGACCACTTGTATTCATATAAGGTCTAAAAGATAGATTCATTTTGTAAGTGATGTTTTTATAGATATAATATTAAATATATTATTAGCATTGCTAGAAAATGCAAGCAAACAAGGCAAAATCTACATACAACAGACTGGAAACAGTTTAACTTTTATGTGATTTTTTTTTCTATTTTTGTAGCCAGAAGATTTCATGTTAAAATGAACATTGCTTATATCAACTAATGAGTTTTAATTCATAATTTGCCATTCAAAAGCCAGGATAAGATTTCCCTTTTGTACTGTCACTTCATACTTGACTCAGTGAAATTCTTATCTATTCAGTCTAAATGCAGAATAGAGTCAATGGTTTCTACGTGAACATGTTGTGTCTTCAGGACACCTAAAGGTCATCTAGAAAGTCACCTAACTAGTGCCCAGGAAAACCACAGGCAATAGTAGAAAGTAATCAGAATGTGAGTATGTTTAGTTTGAAAAAGGACCAGCCATCTATCTTTCCTCTTCATTATAGAAACTAAAGACAGCACAGCATGCTACAGATGCTGCTGGCCTGGAGGGATCATGGCTCAGGGTGCATGGTTAGGGCCATCCATCTCAGGGTGCTGACTCCACACAAGGATGGAGCCCATGCAGGCCTTTTCTGGAACTAAGGCTCATTTGTAATTTCTCCCTTGCTTTCTCAGTTTCCCACAATGAACATGAATCATTTCTAATCATAAATATAGTTATAAAAGCTTGAGTACACTTTAATGAATTATTATGATGTGGTAATGATTTCAGCTGAGCGGCCACAGTGCAATGATAGCAAATAGAGTTATCTATAGGTAATTACATAAATATGTCTGCAGGAAAATAAAGGATGCAGAAGAGGCGAAATCCTAGTTCATTCTGCCTTCTGGCTCCAGAATGACTTTCTACTGGAGCAGCAGGATCGCATGTTCCTGCATTCCTGGTAATGCTAGCCTGCCTTGTGGTGTCAGATCACCAATGAGCACAAGTCAGTTCATGCTCTCTCAAGAATTGTAGAGAGCAAGACACAAAGGACAAAGGGTGAGACAAAGTGGAGGGAGGAAACATGGAGACAAACAGACAGACACAGAGAGAAGGAGAGACAGACAGACAGAGACAGAGAGAGACATAGAGAACAAACTGAGTGAGAAGTGCATGATTTTGGACCCTGGGCTAAAGTATAGTATTCTTTTGGGGAAGAAGCAGAGTTTATAGCAAACTTGAATGGGTCAGGAGATGGAACCAGTGTTTCTGAAAGTTATTTTTGGATTTCAGTGAAGAACTGAAAGTAACAGATTTAAACAATTATTTACCAAACCTGTGCTATTGAATGTGTTATGAAATATAGTTTCAGTTTCTTTTATTGTAACTTATTAAAGTATGAACAAATTGGTGTCTCAAGACCAGTAAGGTGCAAACATGGTTTAAACATGGTTCTCTCGCCCTGCACCACTTTGACTGGCTCTGTGCAGTGACTCTGAATAAATTCAAGGCTTCCTTTGAATGGTGTCCAAGAAATTCACTCTCTGAGTCTCTTGCAAAAGTTATTTTTACTATTTCTTTTTTCTTTCTGTGTAATACATCTCAGGAATTCTCATTAGCAATGATGGCTAATTTTTTTTTTTTTTTTTTTTTTGTGAATACTACACAGAGGATTCAGATCTCCAACTATTAAGAAAGGCAACAGATCCTCTTATTTTTTGTTTTCATGGCTTGATTTAGTAGGCTTTTTTCCTATTCAGGATTATCCACTTAAAGGGTCAATAAATGAAAAAACAAACAAACAAACAAACAAAAAACCCAAAAAAACAGAAGCATGATAATTGTGGGTTACAGCTACAAGACTTGCATATTGGAAGGGATGAGTAGCATTTAAATGTGAGGAACAGCTTTCTGATCAAATAGAAAAAAAGGTCACAGTTCTACCTGAACCGAGATTCCAAGAAAGAAAATGCATTATTGTGAAGCCTATTTCTGCAGGATTTGCCTCTTTCCCTGGACACCTCACCCTTCCACACTTCATAAGTCACATGCTGTCTAGACCACATTCAAGGTTCACTCTGAAAAAGATTACATTCCCAGGGTCACTGAGAATGGAGGTGGGGGCAGGTGCCTTCCGCCTGAAGAATGGAGCTTTGATTTATGTTGGGTTGCAAACTTAAGTTTGGTCCAAGGTTTTTCTACCTTTTCAATATGAAAAAACAAGAACAACTGCAAAATAAAAGGCAAGTTTCATGCAATATAAATGAGCACAATAAATTACTATAAGGGCAGTTTACCTAAGCATTAATTAGATGATTGCAGCATCATTACTACAGTTTACAAGTGGTGAACATCACAGATATAAATCCTATGACTGGTGAGACCTAATGTTCCCAGAGTTACGAACTAAGATCAAAACTTCATTTATAATTTATTTAAAAATAAAGGGCACAAGAATTATTATTCTTTACTATCCAAGATTGAAATGCAAGCCATAATTATAACAAGCAATATCAAGACATGTTCATATTTATCTCTTTCAAACAAAGGGGTTACAGAGTTCATGCCTGTTCATACCTTTCATATGCATCTTCATCAAATTCAAAGGTCAAATGGCAGTAGTGTGGATCAAAGCCTTATAATATAATAAAGAAGACTTGCAAAACCTCAAATGTCATATGGCTTTTTCACTGTCATGACCATGACAGTAGAGAAGAATGAACTAAACTTAATTTCAGGTACTGGTTGGCTGAGGAGGCTCTCATTGTTATGAAGAGGGCATGCATGAGAACAAGGGCAGACAGAGTTCATAAAATGTCACTTCACCCTGAAATATATGCTCACTGATTTCCTGGGGGTAGGGCTTTACATGCCTTTAGATGGAAATATGGATATTATAACAGGAAAAATGAACAATGCAGGCAAACAAATCTTGAGCTGCAGCCCAGTTCAAGCCACTCTTCCCACCCAGACAAATGCTTCATCAAAAGTTCCAGTCTCTGTCATGTGCTCCCTGGCAGCACAAGCTAACATTCTTTGGGGACTGCAGGGAGTTTTAAATTATTTACTTTATGGCATTTCAAGACAAGCTAGACACTTGCCAAGGAAACTAAGATGAGATGTGACAGAAATGCAGTGAAGATGCCTGATGTCTTGGAGGGAAGACACTGGACATATTAACAAAGACAAGTCTACTCCAAGGGGAAAGAAGACTGGACAAAATAGGCAAAATAACCAAGCCACTAGAAAGCAGTTTTCCTACTCTTTTTTCTCCTTTCTTTGAGTCTTTTGCAGTGGGCAGCAGTCAACACAGAGAGACTCATAACTGGCCAAAGTGTTAAGAATAATTGACTATTCATATTTGACCCTAAACATTACATGCCCTACATATTACATGTTGATCAGACCCTTGCCTCTGACAATGCTCAAGTAGCAAACAGCATGGTGAAAGAGGGGGCTGAAAGACTGTAAAGGGGAGAGGACTGCAAGTGCTGTGAAAGCTGTTTGCTGAACATGTTGTGGCCGTTGCACTCATACTCACAGGAGCTCTCATTCCTCCCACAAGATCCAAGGAAGGTCAAGCCAGTCACAATTATAGTGTGGATGGATCAGAAGCTCACAAAACCCCATTCTTAACTGAGGTATTAGTGATAGAAGATAGTTGCTGAGGCAGGGAGAATCACTCATTTTTAGGAGTTTGGCCACTGGTTGGTTTCCCATGTTGTAGTAGATGGCCCCACATTCATTTACATATTAACAGCACTAATTGAACATGTTGGGTTATGGAGGAGGGGGAGGAAGAGGAGAAGAAGAGGAGTAGGAGGGTGTGTTGGGGAGAAATGGGAGCAATTGAATGTTGATATGATTATATCTCTTTGTATACATATACACAATTCTCAAAGAATAAATTTAAAAAAGAAATATGTAAGAGTGTACTAATTTTAAAAGTATCATGTACACATAGAAGCAGTGTTTTCTTTAAAATAAAAACCTCCTGCTTTCTTTTTTCCAAGTTGAATATTTTATAAGGACTATACATAACAGAAATTGCAATAACATTTTATAAAGCTAAGCGTTCCTTCATCATGTTCACCATCATTTCCAATAATATCCTTTAAAAGTTATCCTATTCCTCTTTTGCTGTCAAATGAACATATTTCTTCATCTGATTCAAATTTATTTCTGTTTCTATGGGACATTAATCACCCCAATAACAAGTAAAACCATGAAGGATGCATATATATTCTTAAATATGAATGTTGGCTCTGTATACTAACAGAGGGCCAAGAGGATTTTGACATTTTATGAAGATATGTCGTCTTCAGTCCAAGTAAGTAGTAAATTGAAAAGTCAGATTCCTGAAGTACTAATGACTTAATGTATCATTGTTATTCTTTCAAAATGATGACATTTTAATGAGTTAAGATGCAGTAGATCTCAAAGCACAGTGCCTATCAAAACCACCTTGTGGAACTTTAGAATTTTATTAAACTCACTGGAATTGATGGAAGCCGTAAAGTGTCCATGTACATAAGAAATTCTAACATAGGATATTGCCCTGTCCCATCCTGGGTAATGTGCAGTGTGAGACTATTGCCAATTTTCTTCAATAAGCAAGAGTAGAATTCCTCATGATGCTTTTCTGTCCCTTTAATCCCCTATTGTGTTATTCTCTCTCTCTCTCTCTCTCTCTCTCTCTCTCTCACACACACACACACACACACACACACAAACACACACATATTAGACTGAACGTGTGTGTGTGTGTGTGTGTGTGTGCTGACTGATGTGAATTTTGAGAAAGTATTGAAGCCAAATGAAGCTCTATAAAGAAATAGTAGCAGAGGGTTCATTGCAGAAAAAAAAATCACATAAAATATATTAAATTGTTGACAAGATCATTCAAACTGTTCAATACTTTCATCTACTTTTGATACTTCAGAACAGGGAATTTTAGAGATGTATAAAAAGATTTTAATAGTTGTTATATGTGCTGAAGTAAATATATTATTAGCAGGAGGTCCAATTTACATCACAGATCAGAGGAAGCACATTGCAGAGTGTTCAGAGGCTCCTGAGTGCCTGCCATCAGATCTATGCCCTTCTCTTAATGCTATGTGAATCCTTGAGCATGCAGGCACACAAAGATCCCTTTTATGTTTGCAGAACTGCTTGGCCTAAACAGAACTAGTTCCCACAGCAAAGTTACTGAAGAAAGAAATGTAGTATTGAAAAAAAAAATGTGTCTTGTGAATAAAATATTACAACTCAGTAGTGTTTTAAGATAGGATACTATGTGTGGGGATAGCTTTTCTTTCTTTCTTTCTTTTTTTTTTTAATAGAGTTTTTTTTTTCATCTTAAAAGACATTTTATCCTTTACTTTCAAGAGCAAAAATTGACATAGATTGCTTGGCAATGCTCTAAAGCCTGCCATGGTCAAGCTGTGATAATGGAACTGTCAATGATGTTAAGATGTGCTTAGGTCCTGAGGATGGCATTTGCAAATGTAACTATGATCCCTGCTAAATCCTCTTTGGAGGTCTGGAAGGGGTAAGAGCAACTGCAGAGCTCTGCGGTAGCATAAGTCACAAGGCAAAATGGGAGAATGATGTCAAGAATGAGAGTGATCTTGAAAGATTATAGATTCTGTTAATATGTGAAACTGGCTTTTTATTGTGCTTAATTCAAGTCACAGAGCTAGTCTCTATCTGTCTCTCAAACACTGAGGAATTTTCTTTTTCTTTCCACCCTCAACGTTCCTCTTTTCCATTTTCTTTTGTCAGTTTGCTAATTTTAATTTCCTTATCATCATCTCCAGAGATTTAAAAATAAATCTTTTTTTACTACTGTTCAGTCCCATCTTATCCTTGCCTGGATCACTGGATTAACTTTCCTCATTATTTATATTGGATCTTCAAATATTAGACATAACTTGTCATTCCCAATTCAAACAATTCTCTTTTAATTATACTTTAAATCTTCATTTTATTTACAGTTGTTTCTGATGTTTCTCTAAATACCATATGTTAGAAAATCAGGTCCAATTCAACCATGTTAAAAGTTGAGGGATGTAGAGAGGTGATCAGTCACTGGGGCAGAACAAATGATTAACATCACTGTGAGTAGGAGGGATTCATTACTGATGGGAGTATGTCCCATAGCAAGGGATTAACATGTCTCTACTTTTCTTACTGTCTGTTGTGTAGTCATGGGATGGAACGACAGAAAGGTTGTCACTATATGCTAGTTCTAAAATCTTGACTTCCTAACCTCCATATCTAGGAGAAAATAAACTTCTATTCATATGAGCAATGGAGAAAGGTGACACTTGCTAGGAAGTGGCAAAGAACGTGGCTGCATTGTCCTTGTGATGTCGTGTTTGAAAGTATGAGGGTGATGGTACTTAACAAGGCTGTTCCTCACCCAAGTGATAAAAGAGTGCCCTGTATTCTCCTGGTGGCGTATATGAAATCCAAGAAGCAAAAAATGAGTCAAACAGGTCACTGTCAACAAAAGGACTTAGGATCTAAGAATTCAGAAAGTGTTCAAGCTGTCTATATTACAGAAAATGAAAAAATATGCTTATAAGAGAAAAATAAGCTAGTGAGTGATGGACTACTGTATAAGAAGATGGGTGGGGGTGTCAGCCACAGACCTAATTAAACACCTTATTTGAGATGAGAACTGAGGGTCGTGAAAATGGGACAAAATCAATATGGTTCATAGACTTCTTATAGCTGTAGGACAGATAAAACCACTCAGCTTTCAAATATGCATAACTCTTCAAGGAAAGGGGAAAAATGGCTCCAAAGCTATACAGAGATCAGAGTCTCTGTTTCCATTGCTTGGGAAGACCCTAATCAAAGCAGCTGAGGAGAAGTTAACAGGGAGCCAGGGGCACAACGCTTATACCCAAGAGCCATGATGTAACCAGGACCTCCACTAAAAGCCATCTCTTGAGAATATGGTTCACTGAATATGAAGGTGACACTGTGACTTCAGCTGGCATGAAAGACTGAGTATTGCATTAAAGTTGATTATTTTTTAGCTTTAAGATCTCATGAAATTTGATTTATTAAGTCTCATCCATTTTTCTTTCTAATGTCTGCTTTTGGGAACTAAAAAGCCTATCACATACCTGGCCTGCCACTGCATTTTGAAAGCACAAAGCTAGGTCTTTCACAGACTTTTAGCTACAGAAATTTGCCTCACTATGGATGGACTCTTGGCTATGTTTGGTTTAAATAATATCCAGTTGAGAACATATTAAAAGAGGGTGGAAGGAGACAGCCCATGGGCACAGAGGTGTGGGCAGGGAGATAGAAGAGATGAGCCTGGATGGAGACAGAATATATAAAAATGCCTTAAGGAAATCTGTCATTTTGTAAGCTAATTAAAATAAACAGATAAACTTAGGTCATTATGCTTGAGGTACCTAAGAGAAGCCCACCCATTTGTTTTTCCTCCTGCTAGTGTACCACTGAAATTATACATAATATAAAAAACTTAGATTGACCATGGTGAACTAGCTAGCATTTGATAATTATACTTTGTATTAGAGAAGGATATGGATCTAGAAGGATAGAACACGTAGAGCTTGTAGCTCTGCCAACATCCTGTGTTGAAGGCCTCACCCTCAAGTAGGCCTTTGGGATGTAGCTGAGGCCATGAGTGGGAACCCCTAAGGACAGGTCAGTGCTCATATAAGGGGAAGAAAAGAAGACTCATGAAGCTGTCCCCGTGAGATAGGACTTCTGCTGGTACCTTGGTCTCAGACTTTCCTTCCTCCAGAACTATGGGAGGTGTTTGTGTTTCATCCATCAGTCTACGGGATTTTGTTATGGCATCCCAAGCTAACTAAACAAACCAGTGGCATCTGAAAGAGCCTGGGCACTGTCTTATGCTATTCCACTGGTAACATCTATGGCTTGGATATGGTTTACATTGGGTCCCTTACCTGGCTTTTGGCAGAGTAATAAGGGAAGGTGTTGTGAGAACTTTGCAGGTGCATGATAGTGGGTGCTGGTTAGGCTATTGGAGGTTTGACTTTAGAAGGATTAGCATAGTCTGTGGAAGCTAAGTTAATTCTTGTGACAGGGTTGTTATAAATGAACCAGCGTTGATATGCACCCCAGCCCATGGCTTTTTGAATCTTGTAGAGTCCTGCCATGATGGCATTACTGAAGGGCCTTCACCAAAGACCAACACATATGAGGCTGCCTAATCTTGAAAATATCTGCTACTTTGAGCTAAATAAGTCTCAATGCTATAGTTTAAAAAGCTTGGAGTATTTTGGTACAATCATGAAAGTGAATAAATATAGCATCCTTCCAGATATCCAGTGGTACACGACAATTAGCAGGCAAGAAAGAAAAAAAAACTTAATTTTACTTAGTCACCTGAACAAAAGTAAAACAATGAGTGATGTGTCTAAAGTCAGAATTAGTTATGCTGCAGTCTACAACACTGTGCCATACTGCCCCAGCCCTGCCTCCTAAATTCTTCATAATCATATTTCTTTGCCCCCTTTGCTTTCATTGAGCTCTTCGTTCCTGTCTATCATGCTCTTCTGCTTTTGTGTACCTGCCAGCCTCGACCTCTGCCCATCTCCTTGGGTGGGAGAACTGAAATATGCAGCTCTCCCATATATCTGCAAAGTTTCTAGACTGTTCTCAAACTGTTCTGGTCAGAAGTGAAGAGTTTCATGCATTCTTGTCTTTTTCTCTTGACCAAATGGAAATTACTACTTGCTTCAAGAAGGGTGTGTGCTTGTTTTCCTCATTCATTAGTCATTGAAGTTACTCAGAAAAGGGACACCATGACATTAATCATAGTTCTGGCATCTGACACTGTCCAAGTCACGATTTCTCATTGAAATGGATATTATTTTCATGGTGGCAAATCCTGGCCTTGGGGAGATGATGAAAAACTCAACTCTCACAAAGGATGTGGTTCCAAAGAGCTATAGTACAGCACATCTGCACAGTGCATCTGAAAGCTACAGTACAGCACATATGTACAGTGCATCTGAAAGCTACAGCGCAGCACATCTACACAGTGCATCTGAAAGCTATAGTACAGCACATATGTGCAGTACATCTGAGCCGCTGAAGTGTTGGAAGAGAACAATGAACAAAGAAATGTCTAAAAAGGGGGAGTATGGAAACTATGAGAGATATAACTTACATTAGCACTCAGTCATAGATTTTTTTTTTTTTTTTGAGGAAGAAATTCATGTCAACTTTTAAAACCTAGAATAGCTCCCTCTATTATGGTATCGCTTTTCTTGCTCTCCTCTATTCTTTCTCTGATTCAATCTTTCTGCTCTGTCCTACCCAGCTCTCCCCTCCTCTTCCTCCTAACTCCCTCTCCCCTCCCCCCCCATACTCCCAAATTGCTTGGAAGATCTAGCCCTTTCCTCTTCTCCTGGGACCATGTATTTCTCTTTTTGGGTCTTTCTTGTTTCCTAGCTTTTCTGGCGGTGTAGATTTTAAGAGAAATCTGGCACTATGGAAATGTATGGAGATCTACAAGGATGACCCCAACTAACAATCTAAGCAATAGTGGAGAGGCTATCTTAAATATCCATCCCCAATAATGAGATTGATGACTACCTTATACCCCATCTTAGAGCCTTCATCTAGTAGCTGATGGAAGCAGAAGCAGACATCCACAGCTAAATACTGAGCCAAACTCTTGGAATCCAGTTGCAGACAGGGAGGAATGATGAGCAAAGATGTCAAGACCAGGTTAGAGAAACCCATAGAAACTGCTGACCTGAACAAGGGGGAAAGCTCATGGACCCCAGTCTGATGCTGGGAAAGCAGCATAGGATCAACCCAGACCCCCTGAATGTGGTGTTAGTTGGAAGGACTGGGCAGTCTATGGGGCCTCTGGCAGTGGATCAGTATTTATCTGTAATATATGAATGGAATTTGGGAGCCCATTCTACATAGAGGGATATTCTCTCAGCCTAGACACATTGGGGAGGGCCTGGGCCTTGCCCTAAATGATATGACAGACTTTGAAGACTCCCCATGAAAGGCCTACCCTCCCTGGGGAAGAGAAAGGGAATGGAATGGGGGCTGGTTGGGGGAACAGGGGAAGACGGGAGGGTGTGGGAACTGGGATTGATAAGTAAAACAAGCTTCTGTCAAATTTAAATTATATATATATATATATGAATGTAAACTCTAGTCTGATGGTTATTATATGGCAACTGTATATGATACTTATGCATACAATGTACAAGACCCTGAAACTGGATGTGACATTTATGCTTCCTAGCACCTCATGCATTTTAATCTTTCATCAGGGTTATCTACAGTGATCTGATACTTTGCCCCCATGACGCTCGTCCTTACCTATTTTATTCAGTAAAACCCAGTATGTCCTTCTGAGTTCTGTGATATTTTCTTAATCATGTAAAGGGAATAGTCTGCACTCTCTAGTCCTTATATGGATGTATGGCAGTTCTGAGGCCAGAGCTTGCTTCTTGCTCATAGTGAATAGCTAGATGACAATCAGGTGCTTGATAACAACTCAAGCATTGTCTGCCTTGATGAACAGCCTGCCAGGTTCCTCTGTGACCACTCTTAAGAATGACAGTGAAGATCCTGCAGTGGTACCAAGAGTCCCAGGCTTATGCTGTCTCAACAAACCCCACCTTGGGAAAGTCAACTTGACTTTGGTGCACACAAGGTGCAACAGGAGCAGGCTGCAATTCTGCTATTTCCTCTCACAAGCTTGAGGAGTATCAGTAGCAGCATTATTTCCCAGTAGTCAGAATGGTGACTAACTGCATGCAAACCACATGCATTTAAATAATAATCTACTAAATGGTTGGTGGGAGCAAATCTCATGGAAACCTAGTTCCGTGAGGCATTCCAGAGAAAATAATAGCTGAGTTCTTCAATATTTTTATTTTAAACAGCATCTTATAACAGAATATATGTAATCTTTGTTTTACAAGGTGATGCAAAAGTTTCAGAACATGGTTTTGGGATAGTGAAAACATCAAGAAATTTCTAGGCACGATGCTATGTGACGAGGACCCAATCAGAGGCAAGCAGGAAATTACCCTGAGGCACTGAGCTCAGAGGACTCTGGAGAGTTTCCCCCAACCATTTCCTTTGTAATTATGCCACGTTGCATCCTATTTTGCCAAGGGCATGAGCTGACTGGTAGTTTTGCTGATTTACTAGGCAACAGTGCAGTGCTATGAAAATGGAGGGCTTGCAGCAATCACTGTAACTGCTGTGGAGGCCTCTCTGCAGACTGCCTGTATCATGCCACGAATCTGTGGCTTCCAGTGGATAATTCTCCTGTTTACAAGTCACAGCTGATAGCCTCTGTGGATACTGAGGCCAATATTATGGGTGAACAGTAGCTTTAGATGTTCATCAATGCCTACTATGCCGATTCTGTATCCATTAGCATGGGCCATGATGTACTCAGGCCAAAACTAACACAGCATCATTCTGGGAAGTAACATTCATGTTCTCAACATGGGGTTTATATTATTTTTTCTTTCTGTTTTTATTATAGTTTTGTTTAATTTCTTAAGACAGATGTTATTTTGACATTGCATTTTCCAAGAATTGGGACAATCATTTTCAAACAGAACATTTACTCATTTGATTTTATACCTCTAAAAATTTTTTAAATATACAATTGCACTATGTAATACAAGTGAACTGATGAGTCATATTTTGTGTCACCATTATAGATTTGTGAATAATATGAGAAATTGAAAAAAACAAGAATTATAAAAAAAAGCTTAGAGAATATTTTGTTATGGTAGTGATACTGACTGAATAAAACAGCAATGGCTAAAGAAAGTTTCTTGACGATCTGTGGTGTTCAAGTCAGCATTAGTAATAGAGTTTTCTTTGTTTCAGAATTAGGAACCTACTCACACATGCATGCACATGCATATATATATATACACAGATACACATGTGCATGCACACACAAGCACACACACATGCACATGAATGCTATAATTCCCCCCCACATTATATAAGTCATATGAAATATTCTATTCATTTTACAATTAAAAAGAGAAGGAGAGTGCTTTTTAACAGACGCTGAATCACAAATAGGTGCTGAACATTTTAAGAACATTACAAAAATAATGACACTGAGCAAATTTTGAAAGTTAATACTCAGGCACTTTTAGAGATGAGATGTGATAATCTATCTTCTGGTAGTTATATTCTGCTCTCTACTTTCAGGCTTTGTCTTCCTTTGCTGTACTAGAGTGGAAGAAAATGCCTGACAGCTATCTCTCAGAGAGTGCACCTTTATGCTGAGCTCCTTCCTTTATTCATGTTATGATTTAGAAATTCCTTGATTAAGGACAGTAAATAATAGAGTTTCCTCAATAAACAAAACAACTTGAGTTCCCCTTTATATCAGGATGATTGCCTTCAATGTTCATATCCTCAGATCTTCTATAAAAACCGTGACATCTTTGTATACTTGTGTTCCCTTATACCTCATAGACAAAACCCTTCCAGAGTAGTGATAAGCAAATGAACAAAGGGGGTTCTTTAAATGCTGAGATTTTACTCAAACTGAGTGCTTGCAACAGTCTCTCATAGGTGAATGTCTGTTTCCTTTCTCATAATTTTTGCTTCTTTTGAAACAAACAGAGCAATCATCTTAACTATCACACACGTGAAGGAGGTCAAGGAGCTTGCCAGCAATCATCTACCAGCTGCGGACTCACAGGACAGAGATGATATCAAAAAATAAGGTCAACATTTAAAATTCCGAACAATAATAAGCTGCCCTGATAAGAGTTCTCCTTCCACACAATTCAATACTGTAAAAATAACAACAGCAGCTTTCACCTTGGCTGCAGTTCTGCAAATAAGCAGAAGGCATAACAACAAACTCTGGTTTTCATAACTCTGATTGCTTGAGTCCACTGTCATTTCAAGTTCTCGTCCAGGAAGACATATTTGTTTTCCCTGAAGCCTTCAATAAAGCACAAGGAAGCTTTGAAAGATGTGCTTGTTCAGAAAACTCATGAAGTTATGCTGCAAAACTACACGGAGTTTCTGCAGTGATCACTGCGAATCACTGACCAGCATGTGAAAGGCTCTGGGGATATTTGACAAATTGCTTATGGATATAATAGGGAGAACTCTTGGGGTTTTTATTTCCTTAATACACACATATCCTGAGGCCAAATGAATATCTTTATTAGAGGCCATTTCTCAAAGAAGAGATAATGAACACAAGGGAAAAAATAAAACCTACATATTATGAAATATTTCTAGTATATGTTTGATTTTAATTGGGCATTTCAGAGTATACCAGATGGTTTATTGAAACACTATGTATATGTGTGTGTGTGTGTGTGTGTGTGTGTATGTATGTATATATATGTATGTATATGTGTATGTGTGTGTGTATATGTATATATTAGTCCAAATGGAATTATTAAGGGATATTTAGGTTTATAAAATTATTGTTTAATACTGCATTTGAAATATAACTAGGCTGGGATTTAGAAAAACTTTGTTTTAATTCTAGTAGTGAATTTATCAGACTTTCACTTTCTAATTTATCACCACCCTACATTTGTTTTTAAATTAAATGAAGTAAATAATTATATGCATGCATATTTCAAAAGGTTTGAGAAAGATCCAATACAGCATATTTGTAAAAGCACTGAAAGAGCTATGTGGAAACAAATGGAGCATTGCTATCATGTAGTATTTTCATTTTTATGATATATAAGTAGTGTATGTCATATATATCCTATAAATACAGCATAAGTAAGAAAAGGAATCAGGCAGTGGTGTTGCATGCCTTTAATCCCAGCACTTGGGAGGTAGAGACAGGCAGATCTATGTGAATTTGAGGTCAGTCTGGACTACAGAGTGAGTTCCGGAACAGGCTCCAAATTACACAGAAGAACCCTGCCTTGAAAAACCAAAAACCAACCAAACAAACAAATTAATAAATATTAGTTTACTCTTTGAATAAAAGTATACTCAGAGATTAAAATATTTAAGCAATTAAAGATCTCTAGGTATATAGCTTATTTCTATATGGTGACATATGTCTATTATTGAAAAGTATTATGTTAATGACATAATCATATAATATTAGCATTCCAAATTTTATTGATGCACAGAAATGAACAATACAAGTTGTATAGATATACATCCATCTTTAGTCTCAAATGGCTTTATTAACTGAACTTCATGTTGGCTATTTGAAACACAGGGAGATTGGAAAGGAAATTTTAAAATGTGAAAACACAGTGGGATTATTAATAGTTAATTCTCCAAAGACTGAATTATAAAAACTTTAGTATATATTGAACACTCAAACAACTGCTCTGAAAGTTTTTATTTTCCAGAACTATGCTATGAAAACTTACAGTAAACCCGTCTCTGAGTAAAGCTGTGTAAAATAAACATTATAAGGATAACATCTAAGCTTATAAAACAAATCCATTCTGAAGGAATAAAATATGTAATTGGATCTAAAATCAGAATCAATAATTGAAATGAATTTCCCAAGTTACACGTATGCCCAAGAGGGCAGTTCTGAGGTGCTACAAATCACAGTGGCTTAATAGAACATTGCATCTGAATCCCAACAAAGGTATGGGAAGAACCTACAGCTCCAGGCTCACCCTCTCTCCTTCTTTCCATTATGACACCAAAATTCAGACTGTTTCCAAGGAAGTTTTGGCAATCATGTCTAAAGCTGTCAGAAGAGCAATCTGGCTCTAATTTTATCCATATTAAATTTGTTATTGTTGTTGTTGTTATTATTGGTGGTGGTTCCTTATCCTAATGTTATCATATTAGTCAAGCCTTTAGCTCTTGTGCCAAATACTTGAAAGGAAAACTTTCAAACATGCATATTTACTTTGGTTTCACGGTTCCTGAAGTTTCAAGGCCAAGGTCTCTTGATCCTGTTGCCTCTGGCCTCATCATCAGAGGTTTATTAGGAAACAGTGGAGGCTGCTCACTTCAAAGCAGCAGCAGCAGAAAGGAGGGAGAGAGAAGTGTGTGTGGTGAAGACATATGGGAAAAGGAGAGTGATGGAGGGAAAGAGAGAGATATATGGAAAGAGGAAAGGGAGGGAGACAGAGATAGAAATGGCCATGGACAAGATCTTTCTTCACAGGGCCCATCTCCAGTTACTCACCTCTCCCAATCAGGCCATAAATCCCAGTTAAACTATCATATTATAAATTGATCAATGGATTGATTAGGATAGTGCCCACTGGCTCCAATTTTCAAAAGCCTATTAATCCCTCTTACCACTACAAGAGCCTTCCTGGGACATCTCAGATCCAAACCCCAACTTCTATAAAGTGAAGACTTCATCATGTGACAGGTCTTGTGAGGAACACAGCTTGAGAGCATTGAGCTAGAAGGATGGTAGCATGATAGGAACTGGAAAGGATGGCCAAATGGATGTGTGGTCACAAAACAGCCAGGGATCCTTAGTAGACAAGGGCTCAGAAGGTCCTGGAAGACCTGAATTCCATCTCAGAGGGTTCTGGCAGAACTGTCCTACATACAACCAGTGTATTATTCTTGAGAAAGGAAACACTAACTCTACAGTCTGTGTATATTGACACACAATGGACATTCACATGTCAGTTCTAACTGGTGGCTAGCTTATTTTGAGAAACACTTGTTAGTTTGCCCCACCAGCCTGGCTCATTTCCATGTCTTTAAGTTCCATCTCATTTACATTCTAGTTCTAGAAGGCATTTTTCCTCACTCAATCCTTACAAGGTAATTTGTAAAAGAGTATTCCTGACACATATTTTTAAAAATTCACAAAGCAGTTGACTAAGGTGGCATACGCCTTTAATCCTAGAACTTGGGAGGCAGAGATGGAGTGATCTCTGTGAATTCAAGCCAAGCCCCGTCTACATAGTCCCAGCCATGCCAGGGCTATAGTAAGATTCTGTCTCAAATAAAATGAAATAAAATAAAACCACAAGGCAACGAATAAACTTAAAATGTATGCATGAGATTTATAATGCACAAGTCATAGTGCATAAAAAGACACAAGTATGTGCAATCTATAAATTGTCACTGGGAAAACTTTAAATTTAGAATTTGAAATTCTACTCAATACATCAATTATAGTGTTTTCCTGTGTGCAAACATTCTTGACTTAGTGTTCTATAATTATTTCTTATATTTCTTTAATGTAAAAATGACAACTGCAGTTAAAAATATATTTGGGCAAGAAAATAATGCTTTTCCCCCACTCAGTTAGGTAGGCAGACAGTGGCAGAGCTATTTGGGGAGATTTCATAGCTGTCATTAGATTGATGGAACTCAGCATTTAGCGGGGGATTCACCACTTCCTTCATTGGTGATTACCCACTACTGTATTCCCATGACTCTTCATGGATTACTGTAATGAAATGTTGTGTTTTCTTTTTTTAACCCATTAGTAGTTTAACTCAATGTTAAATGTCAGAATCTTTGGGAAGCAAATGATAGAGGGCTTGGAGTATATCTATGAACTCTCCCAAAGTAGGGTTGCCACTGTCCAATTTGCCCTATGTAGTGGTTTCTGAAAGCAATACGGATTTCTTTGTCCAAGTATGTTTTCAACATTAACAGTGACTTTTATGTTATTAAAATAATAAAATAAATCCCAAGCATCTCTCATTAAAGAAAACACTGAAAGAGACTAAGTATTGGAATATAATTTTAAGAACAAACTTTTAAAATTGTTATGAAGGTGCCCTTTTCTACTTGAGTTGCCTAGAAAGGGGGGGGGGATTATTTTTCTCTCCCTTGAAGAGGAATACATTGTAGTTTTCTACTAATCACACCAAAGAACATTCTATGAACTGCTCAAAAGTATGCTATATTTTAAAATTGAACAGGACAAATTTAAGTGTGTGTGTGTGTGTGTGTGTGTGTGTGTGTGTGTGTGTGTGTGTGTAATGTTTCCTAAGTGTTGAAATTTTGTCTTATTTTATCTCACAGAGAAGAAATATATGTCTACACGTTCTTTGTTAAATGGCATTTAGCTTTTCAGCAACTTTTTCTTTAAACTGAATCAATTTCTACTGTGTCTTCCTCCCTCCACGTTTCCTGTTTGACTTGGGCTGGTTTTCAGTGACCATCTAGGAGTTTCTTGTAATTGATCTCCATGGGAGAATCCATGTTTTGCATCTCAAGCTTTCCTCTCCCCTGTTTTCCACACTGGGAGCCACACTTCCAAGGGAACCTCCCTGCAGCTGCTGCATGTCAGAGGCCAGCTTGACTTGAACCTTGGAGTTAAAGCCCTGCTGGGTGCTGATTCTTTTTGAATTGTTGCTCTCTAGGTCTGAAAAACTTACCCCATTGTCTAGGCTGCAGGACTAAAGAGAGGTGGATGTTACTGAGAGCTTGGGCTTGTTTTAATGACCTCATTATTTGTATTGGAAGATTTTAGATTAAGGAACCTGTCTCTGGCTACTGTAAGGGTTATTCTCTCTTAACCTCCCCACCCATTTTTTTTTTTTATTTCTCCCCTTGTAAGATGATGTAAACAATATTTAGCCTCCTAAACTTGTCTTTATTTTCACATTCTTTTACTTCTCTTTTTTCAGCACATGAAACAGACTACACCATTGTTGGCTATCATGATTTTAATATGCAAAGGTTCTACGTTAATTGTCAACTGTTTTCCAGTGACTCAGTAAACTCAGGCTTGAAAGGACAATCTTTAGATTAAAATGATTTCAATCTTCTCTATTTTAATGTGGAAACAGTTTGAGAATTGCTCTATTTGATACAACATTTAAAGTAAAATAATTTTAAATGTTAAATACTTAAAATGAATTTTCTATCTCATTTAACAGCCTTTATAAAGGCCTAACAATTCCCTCCATTTTATATTTTAAATCTTTCAAAACAATCTTGCTACTTATAATTCATCTGAAATTACTAATAGAAAATAATTACTTTTCAAGACTATGATGGCTAATATTGGATGTCAGCTTGACTGGATTGATCTGGAATCACCAAAAACACAAGAAACTGGGCACTCCTGTGTTGTGAGATATTTGATTAATATATTATGTAAAGATATGTCACTGTGATTAGTTTAATAAAAGGCTAAATGGCTAATAGCTAGGCAGGAGAGATAGGTGGGAATTCTTTGGGACAGAGAAAGCTCTGGGAGGAAGAAAGGGGGAGTCACAAGCAAGACACAGAGGAAGCAGGGCATGCAGAAGGAGAAGAAAAAGCCACAAGCCAAGTGGCAGAACATAGATTTAGAGAAATGGGTTAATTTGTTATAAGAGCTGGTTAGGAACAAGCCTAAGCTCAGGCCAAGCTTTCATAATTAATAAGAGGTCTCCATGTCATTGTCTGAGAGCTGGCTGGTGGGACAGAAAAAAACTTGTTACATTCCTGTGGGTTAAGTTTCTTGATTAGAAAATTTGAGGCAGCAAGACCTCCCAAATATGGACAGCACCTTCTGGTGACAGCCTAGATTAAAGGACACAGCAAAAGTAAACTTTGCTTTTTGCCTGCTTTTCCTTCACCCTTGCTGGGAAGTCCTCCCATCATACCACTTTGCTGCTGTATTCCTTTGCTGATCTTAGAACCTGTTTATCTGGGCCTGCACTATAGATAAAATAGCAGCAGCTCTCCAGGACTCTTCTGGCCCTTAGTCCAATACTGAGACTGCTGAGACATCCACTTTTGTGTCATAAACTGAGAAACTACTGGGTTCTTAGCCTTTCTGGGATGAAATAGCCATGGTTGAGCTACCCAGCCCCTATCATATAAGCTAATCTTAAAAATTCCCATTGAATGCATATCAAATATATATTTATTTAATACATATCAAATACATATACACACATACACATATACACATATATACATATATATGTGTGTGTGTGTGTGTGTGTGTGTATGTGTATACAAATGTGTGTGTATTCCTCTAGAGAATTCTTTTTTCTCTAGAGAATTCTGACATTCATAAAGAAACAATCAGCTATAGTTGTTATAGACAGGTTTCAAAACACAGATTTCATTCAACAGCTATTTGTTACATATACATAGCAACCCGGTGAAGTATACTTTACACCAGGGGAATAGTCTTTGTGATGCCAAGAAACCTGATGAGCAAAAATGTCAGAGGCAGACCTTGCTGAGGGCTGTGATGTTAAAGCCACTGCCCCTTCTATCACACTAGATGCAAACCAGGGTGGAAGTCAGACCATCAGACTGTAAGCTGAACACTTTGCCTGGGAAACACAAACTCTATGGTTACAAACTATATAGTGAAGGAGAATTAAAAACTCTGAGCATATTTTATGTAAACACCCTGAAGTTAATTCCAACACTGTTTGTTGCATGGTACAGCTATGGAGAGGGAAGCAGGCTCTCTTATTTGTGATCATCATGTTTTCCTGCTTTGATAGTTAGCATTAGAAGCATGTTTTATTGGCTTTGTTTGGGAGTACTGCATCATTCTATGTGACATCTAGAATGAATAATTAAACAGGTAACTGTGAAGCACTACAGAAATTAATTTTAAGAGGACAAATGGGATGAGGGAACACAGCATACACTGAATTTTACTGAAAACACCTTCAGCCATTCCATTAAATAATCCACGCCATATCCCCTAGTAATTTCCAGAGTGATTTCCTTTGAACAAAATGAACTACTTCTGCTACATGGATTATAACAGACTGGGTTCATGCGTTCATAGTTTACTTACCCCAGAAGATAGCATATACAGATAAACAACCCAAATATCTAGCAGTTTGCCACTGGTAGTGTAGCTATCTCAGAGCAGATGTAAAAGGAGTAAGACATAAATGGAGGGACTGAGAATGGAGAGACAGTAGTCAGGCTTTCACAACTAAGGTTAAACTCTGTTGAGGCCCCTGCAGGTAGATAACACCAGGAAGAACTTTTCTGGATGTTTTGTATGTAGGGACTCTGTAACTAACTTGGGGATGATGAAATGTGAATGAAAGTTACACATCCTTTTTCTGAGTCTTGACATAAAGGAGTTGGAGAGAGCTTTTCCTTGTGTCTATTTCTCACTGACTTCTATTCCATCAATACAAAGCTAAAAATAAATGACTCTGAGATAGCTCTTCATTGAGAGCCAGAAAGACCATGCTCTAGAACATGTTTTCCTTCTTGCTAAGCAGTTTGGAATCTTTGGCTGTGGGTTTTTGAAGTCTGTTCAGTGGTATCCACTCTACACATTCCTGTTTGTGCCCCGTAGCCCACAGCTTCCTCACTGCAGCTATGGATAACATTTCTTTTGTACCTAAGAACCATCATTCCTAACTAACACATTTTGCTAACTTCTAATATTGGTGCTTTGCTTCTGTGCTCTTTACTTAGGGATGGGCTACTCTGCTACTTCTGAAGACTCCAGTTACCACATAGATGAGTAGAAGACCTCTTTATCTTGCAGATTTCTTACAGGCCTGTTTGCCTTCCTTCCATGTTTGCTACTCAGGCCTCCTGTACTGAAACTCAGCAAGGTAACATGCTTGAGTTAATAGCTCCTCCTTGCAAATGTCACAGATGCAATGTTGTGTTCATGGAAGCATAATTGCAGCATTTGCCTGTCTACCTATAAGCCTTCTTCAGGGTGTACAAAGCTCATATGGTTGGGCTTTCTCTGTAACTATGAACATGATATACCCATGACATACCCATATACCATACTAAAGAACTAAGTCTTACCTTGACTTTGGAAGACCCAGAACCAATAATACTTTTATAAAACATAAATGAAGAAAAACAGCCAAGCCTGTTTAAATCTGCTGGTAAACCTGAGAACCATTCTTGCCAATGGACAGATAGGGAATGGAAACACCATAAAGGTCTTATCACATATACACAGTGGTGACTTAAGAGGACTGCAGTTTTGGTTGCATCTAAGAGACCTGGCCATGTTCACTGAATCTCAGCATAGGAGGCAAGCCTGTGACTTCCTTGGTTCAGCCACTTGAGCAGTATATTTTAGAAGTACTGCTGCTTGTTTTTTTTTTTTTTTTTTTTTTTTTTGTGACAGGATTTCAAGTAGCCAAGGATGGCCTTAATCTACTGATCCCCTATCACCCCCACCTGCTGAGTTCTGGGCTTACAGGCATGGACCACCACACCTTGTTTTTGTGGTGCTTGCAAAGGAACCCCAGGCTTATGTATATTTGATGAGTGTTCCAAATGATGGTGTTTCTGAGAAATTTGTTCAGTACTTTTATGTCCTTAATGCTCCTAGAACCCAAGTCAAATTGTGCCTGCATGCTAATAAATCCGGGAGAGGCCTTTACAGGTTGCCTTTAACAACACATTTAGAAATCTTGACAAGGTTATATAAATTCCAATGCAGAGTTCCTCGTCCCGTGGGTCAATTGGAGAATGATAGAAAGAACAACTTTGGATACAAATAAAATCAATCTCATTTCTTAACACAAAGTCTTTTTATACTTTCACTTAAATATATGCTTTGTTCAGTATGCACAGAAAAACAAATATGGAATTCTAAGACTTTTTAAGAAATGAATCGAAAGCCTATCCTTTAATCCCTGCTGCTCAGGAGGAGAGCATGTTCAAGGTCAGCTTGGATTACAGATTCAGATCATGTCAAACTGGGCATATCAGCACAATCCATCTCATGATAAAACCAATCCTTTAAAAGGGCTAGGGATATAGTTCAGTGGTAGAGCGCTTGCCTAACATAGGCTAATGATTCATTTCTAGTACCACACACACACAAAAGTAGAAAGGTATGGCTCAATCTATGTTAAATTGAGAATTATATGGTTTATGAACAAAAATTAAAGGTTGAAAAGTATCCATGCCAGGCCCAGGAGAAGAGTAAATTGGGGAAAGACTGTAAAAATGACAGGATATTAGCTCTTTTGAAATCTGTTTTCTTGGGTTCAGATAAACATATGAAATTATTGTTCCTCACAGGTTTAGACATCAGATTCCCAGTTGTTATTCCAGCCACTTCCTTCATATTTACTAACGATGTCACTGCTAGATTTTACACGTTATCCCAAACTGTTTCTCCAGGTTGAAATCATTGTGTACTTCAGTGATTGTATATGAAGTGTCTTTCATGTGAAAGTTCATATCAGTTCTCAACTTGACAGGATCTAGAATCTCCTAGAAAGCAAAGCTCTGGGCATTTCTGGAGGTTCTAAATTGAGGTAAGTTAGATGTGCGGGCCCACCGCTGCTCTGGCAGCAGCATCCATGGACTGAGATTCTAGAAAGGAGAAAGTGAGCTGAGAAGTAGCATTCATCACTTTCTTTTTCCCTGATGCTCCTGCCACTAGGATCCCCTGTCACATGGCAGGTCATGTCCCCTAAACTACATACAAATTAAAGCCTGTCTTAAATTCCCCTGGTTAGGGTTTTGTTCTGTTTTTTTTTTTTTCCCCCTAGAAATGAGAAAAGGATGATATATCCTATAAAGTTGCTCTTCTCCATGCATAGGTGAAAAGGATTTTCGATCTATTTTATGTTTTCTTAAATTAAAGGAGGAAAGGAAATTTCATAAAACATGTGTTAATTAGTGACCTATTTTATTTTAAAAGTGTTATACCACAGAGTGACCAGCTTTGGTATTTCCATTTTCTAAACCAAAAATTGCCTTCGAATATTACATTTCTTATTAAAATACTTATTTAAGAGTCTGTGCATAAAAGCAATTCAGTTTGCTTTAACTAGGTTTCACTTTCTCTCCCAGCAGGGATGCTGCTATGGTCCCATTACAAAGCTCAATGGATCTCAGATATCACTGTCCCCAGCTGCACATGAACCCAAAGGAATGTCTACAACTTGCTGTGCTCCCTTCTCAGAACACACAGGTATCCTTATGCTTTGCATTTATCTATTTGGTATCAAACTTCCTGGCTCCTTTGTAACTAGCACTGAAGATTCAGTTTACATCCTGCAGTCAGTTTTCCACTCTTTTCTCTAGATCTAGCCACAAAGCAAACACCCAGGGGAAGCTCCAGGAAAAGAACTTTAGATTGCTGTTGTATCCACTTGCCCCTCATCTGGTGACAAATAGGAGGCATCTGTCTTCAAAGCTGAAACCTCAGTTTCCATGTTCTCCTTAGTCTGCATGTGACATTGTGGGTCTCTTCTGTGGAAGCTGCTTAGAGGACCTGCTTATATAGGATAAAGGTCTCCAAAGCCACTTGGGGTGGGACAAGGACACCATGCCTGTGAACTACATCAGTGACCTTTTTACTTCCAAAAGAAGTTAACCTGATGTAGTCTAAATGGACATCTTCATACAGCTCAATTGATGTGATTCTCCTAGCTGTCTCTGCACCTATACCGCAGCTACACAAAGGAGTGATGGGCCTGACTCTTATTACCACCTGGTTCAGTCTAGATCTTCTTTAAGACTAGTTCAGTGTCATTTGTACGAGAAGCGCAGCCCTAGATGTTGTAGGTTAGTAGACCTCTTCGTTAAAAATGTACTATTTTTATAGTCTCATTACTTTTAATAAGTTCAAAGATTTGTTTTGGGGTATTTTGGGGGGGTGCAAGTGGGGTTGGGTTGGTTGTTCTGTTTATTCAAGATGAGGTTTCTCTGCATATCCCTGACTGTACTGGAACTCACTCTGTAGATCAGGCTGGCCTCGAACTCAAAGAGATCCACCTGCATCTCCACCCCTTGAGCACTGGGATTAAAGGTGTGTGTGACCTGGCAAAAGTTCATAGTTTTAAAATGACCTTTAATTATAATGCATGTTATTTACACCTCACTGAATGTTACAACAGTCACACAGAATCGCTGTTTTCTTTAGTGTTTGTGGATTAGTGTGAACCTAATATATGAGTATTTAGATCAGCATAGCAGAGATTTGGTAGGCTGCACTGTGCATCAACAAATAGCTGAAATGCTTTACCAGAACTAATTTACATGGCTGTGACTCAAGAAACTATGAACAAAAATGAAATATTTGCCTCACCTTCTTTTGAACAGCTGTTACTCTGCATTAAGTGTTTCTTAGAATTTCCACTCAGATCTCTGTTAATTATCACATGAGGAGATTACATGTTAAAAGTCAGGTGCATATGCTCTGGTAAAACAATGAAAACTGGCCTCTTCCACATATGTTCAAATAGTTGTCCCTGTTGTATGAGAAATTAATTCAAACAGATGACTTTGGTCGTCTAACAAAGATATGCAAATGTGTTTCCTTAAGTCATATATGTGTAATGAATTCAGACTTGTTATTAATAAAGCCAGATTGCCAGTATCTGAAACATAAACTGGTAGCCATTGTGGCATCAGGAAAGCAGCTCCTGAAAGGGCATCTGTATTTTTCAGGAGGATAAGCTAACAGTGAGGACACATTGATTTCTCATCCCTGTAGTGAGAGCTGAGAAATCAGGGGCGGCATGAAGAGCAGGTGCTGTGGATCACAGACTGAATTCCATTTTTTTTTTTTTTTTGAGAAGACACCAAGCCATATTGCAAATAGAGACATGAAGAAGAACTTCCTCTCCAATTAGGACAAAATCATACACTGCAGGTAATAAAACAACAGGAGACATCACAGTATTGATACCTGAGAAATACTGCCACTTGTTATCTAACCATATCACTCACTCAGAACATTACCCAAGGGAACTGGAGCCAGTCTAAATACTCCAGAAAATATCTAGGGCCTTATGGCACAATGCTTTCTCAGGCCCCAGAGTAAAAGTTAGCCAGAGCCTACTGCCATACGAAAATGATTTATTACCGTGGGGCTGAAGTAATGCACTCTGCTTTACAACTCTCCTGGAAGGCCAGGGGGAGGCTGCGTTCATCACCTACAGTACACTATGCCTGCTGAAGAGCTCTGTGTTATTCATAAGGTTGCCTATTCTGTGCTGTCGTAATACTGATAAATTATGAAAAAATGCATATTTTATTTCAATTTATAACATATTGTTATATTTGTATCAATACATCACACTGCAGCAAGCGGAGCAAATGTTATTGCTTCAGGCTGTTGACATGCTTCAATAAAGCCCAAAGGGGCTACCCAGAAAATCCTAAGTCACAGCTAGCATGGCAAATAAAAAGCCACTTCTATCTCTCATAATATTTAGAGGAGATTTGCAGGAATGTCAGCACTGCATGAAGGAGAAACTTCAAGGAAAGCCCTGAGAGACATGGAAATTTCCACTCTAAGTCCCTGGGAGGAATAGGGCCTTCTATGTTTCATAAAAGGGCTCTCTGTGATGTACAGGGCCTCATAAAGAATGGCAAATTGATTAATGAAGGAGAGTTGTTATTTTCTATCATTTATTTATTTTACTTTTCTTATCTGATTATAAAATGCCTCATTCTAAAAAATGAGTTTTGAGATGAAGCCCTGAGATTTTCTATCAATTCCCACATTTTCTGCAGATTTCCATTTTGTAACTCTTTTTTTTTTTTTTTTTTTTTTTTTAACATTAGTCAGGCTGCATAGACAAATAGTATTCAGATCTTGCCATAGCTTTAGAGGTCTCCTCTTCTGTTCTGTTTACAAACAGTAGTTGAACAGTAGTTGAGATGTAATGAATAAAAGCTAATCTAAGGGTAATTGATGTTCTTAATAAGGCCAAGTTGTTTTTAGAGATCAAGAATTCAATAGAGACAGTTCTGAGATGACAGAATGTTGTAGTTGTTTAACTACAATGGCAAATTAGATGTATGAGCCCATCTGATGTCTGTACTAGGCTATGTTTCTAGGAGAACCCCAATTAGAACTCAAATTTGTCTCCTAATTTAGTCTATTATTCCAAGTGCCCTTTCTGGAATTTAAAATGCAAATTTATACATGAGATTTCTCTTCTAAAGACTTAATGTTTGGATATAATGACCCATTTCCATTTTACAACACCAAAATATATTGTTGCTGCCCTAAGTCATTGGAAAAAACAAGCTATAGTAAGACAGATAACAAGACTACCTTCCTGTTTTTTATGTCTACATTGGGGAAATTGACTGACTTAAAATTTAAAATCCAATGTTGTTACCAGTGAACTAGAGGAAGAAAGACTACAAAAAGAAATTATATATATAATATATATATATATATATATTCTTTTATTTTCTTTGTCTGATTGTAATTCTGAAATAATCTTGAGTGTCAGAGAGCCCTAGGATTCCTTCTAGTCTGACATTTCTATTTGATCATTAAAAAGCCTATTGGGTCAAGTGTGTTAGATTGGCTTTAACTGTGAGAGAATGGTGATCAGGAAACTTTGTCAGCCCTATAATTTATGAAAAAGTACCATTCTCAGCACTTCATATATAATACCACAAGCCATGCATATGCTCCCATGTGATGCTCCCATGTTTTAAATGTGCCAAGGAGTTCACAGTGGATATTTCTCTTTGCATTTCAGCTGTGTACTTGATACAAGAGGTAAGGGCCATCAATGTACACAAGTACACAATGTACACAACAGGAAACAGGGAAATTTGGCATCCCAAACAAATCTTCCAGCTTCACCTGAATCTATATTTAGAATTAGAAGTTCATAGAATTCCTCATTTTATAACAGGATTTATCCAGCATTGGGCAAAGTCCAGCATTTACCCACTATTTCTAGAAAGTTCCAGGAGAGGAATTTCAATGGAATAATTGAGAAGGTCTAAGGATGCTCAAGTGTAGGGTTCTGACTAGTAAGTGCCTGTCCTTGTCCTTAAAAGACTATTGTATCAAGGGGTATGAATGCTTAGCCAGCCTGGCCAGGTTCTGAGAAAGTACAAGGAAAAGACCACTTTGGATCACACCATATTTAGCTCTGATCTCTTCACAGAATAGCAGAAGGTAAGCATTTATAAATCGAATAAACTGTTGGTTTAGCAGACTATGAACACCAACCTGGCACATTAGATAACTTTCTGCACATAAGTATCACAATGTCTCTTTGCATTTGATGAAAACCATTAATCTGAATAGAAAGGTAACTTTTTTTCCTTTGCACCCTATGCCAATTTTTCTCCCATGGCCTCTGAATACAACGTGAAAGTCAGCATGTAGGACTACCCACTCCTTCAGTCTTATCACCTTAGAGGTCACAAATAATTCAAAAAGTAGGGGAGATTTTCAGCATGAGTATGGGCAGAAAATGAGAGGACAAGTAGCACTCTGGTGTGCACGCAGAGTGCCAAGGGTGTCTGTTGACTTATGGCTGTGGCTTTTCTAGCTAGTAGAACCATTAGCATAATTGGTTTAAGATCAGATGGAACCCATTAGCCTCAAATTCCTTGCTGTGGCCTAAAATGTCTAACTAATATGCCTTTTATTCTATATAACCTTTCACTTGCCCACATAAATTATCTTCCCTTCTCCTAGACATAAGGAAAAACCATCCTTCTCCCTATGTGAATTACTCTTTCTGGGGCTACTAATCCTCCTAAAAGAAGCCTTTGCTCTCCATACTGTTTTTCTTTTAAATCAGAGAGCCGTGGAGCCCTTCTGGTGCTGCCACAGGCATTATTAGGTAAAGCCTATTAGGTAGGCTGATGGCCCCTGAGTACTCTCCAGGACCATCATCCCACTTCCCGAATGGACCAAGCAAGCTCTCACACGCTGAACATCAGGTGAACACAAAACTGGGATGAGGATACCGGCCATCTGTTGACAACCTACTTGGACTGTGCATGAGCTCCCAAGCCCACAGCATTTGGAATGAAAGCTGTTCCATCCCTCATCGGGGGCGATGGTGCAGGCCGTGCAAAAGCCGCAGCATCCATCCCCACATTCATGCCCATCTTATTTTCAGCATGAACCGTATATTAGGAGGCAGCAGATTTTATACGTTTGGCATTATAAATGAGCTGAAACTCCACAGAAAATGAAAAGCTCCTCTGTAGAAAGCAGGATCACGGGTCCTGTTTCAGAGGCTTGGGTGTTTCTGCCATCTGCTGGCTGCAGGATGGAAAGTCCCAAGTTCTTGAGCTCTCGGTGTGGATACTTCATGACATTTATTGTTCAGCTGAATTAATGGGGTTGAGTCTTAGAAGATTGCAAGTTAAAAGGTTGTAAGTCATTGCTGAGAGTGAACTTTCTCAAAATAAATTTTATTTTTTAACATGCATCCACACTTTGGAAGTTATGAGTGTGTCACAGTCTGCATGTGTCCATACCCAGATTCCCATTGATAACACTTTATTCTGTCTCATTTGTCACACTAACTACAAGGCAGATAATAGCATTATGAAATAAATGAGAACAAAATTGGTGACAGCACCCACAGCCATAAACTTTGACTCATCAAGACTAACACAGGGCGCTATCCACAGGTGGGTATCGGGTAGCTCCCTTTTCTGCCTACCATTGTCCTTGCTGGCCTGTCGATGATTTCTTTTGTGATTTTACACACACATACACACACACACACACACACACACACACACACACACACACACACACACCACCTGCAAAGGGGGAGTTTTTATTTTCATTCAGGAAAATAATAAAGCTAGAATGATGTGTGACTTGTCTTCTTGTCTAGTGATAGTCAAAGCATTTCTCATAAATTTGTTGCAAGGTCTTAGTTGAATATTTCAAAAAAAGCCTATGGAGTCTATGGTAGATGGTGAACACAAAGTAACACTAGGCCTACCTAGATCTAAATGTGCCACTCCACACACAGACCAAGAATCTCTACCCCCAAAACACGTACGAATTCTTCTAGCATAGTCTAACGTCCTCATCTCTCTGAGGTCTCCTTCAGTCTCCACAGAAGCCTGTACATTTCCTAAGCATCATTTTCTTAGTCCTAAGTATACTCCATTTTTCCTATCAAAGCTCATTTAAATATAGTCTGGGACCCTTTAAACAGGAAAGCTCTTCCCTGGCCTCAAATCCCTGGGTTCAAATCCCATCTCCTCCAATTACTGAATGTCTATGGTTTTATGTACAATTATTTCTCACATTTCGTCACTAAGCTCTCTATAGTTCATTTGGGGAGATTGGGGAGAAGGATATGTAACAGCAAAGATATGGTCAGTACAGATGCCAGCACAGGACAGGTAAGGATGTGTGTCAGAGGAAATGTAATTCCTGCCTCTCTGACAGTCACTCTTTGAATCATGCCAAGCTCATGACAGAGATCTGGCCAAACATCATTTAGCAGGGAAGAACAGAGGATTTAAAGTTTTGGCAGTGGGAACTAATAATGTTGGGATTTATGCCCTAGTAAAATACTTCAGGCAAAGGGATGAATATAAAACAGGTGATAAATATTATGAAGAAAAATAAGACAGCTATGATGGGAGAGAATGGTAATTTGTATAAGGGGAGGCAAACTATCTGAAATGTGTACTCTTAAATCAAAGATGGGCTATCTAAAAATATGCACTACACGGTGTTCTTTCTGCCTATCTCCAAGCATATACACTCTCCATTTTCTGGAGTCATTTTGATTCTGTAGGGCACTTTATTCTGAGGTACAGTTCCATGTAGCACAAATTCCATAGATACGAGAAAGACATTGCCAAGACATGTCAACATGACAACACTCGATATGAATCTGTTCCTGCTTATCAGTGGGTCAAATTACATGACTAGCCAGCATTCTCTGTGTGCATATACTAATTCAGTGAGAGACTTTGCAAATGGGCTGGATTTAGTTTCTCCAACCACTAGTCTAGAGATCTAATAAAACTGGAAGGGAACTAATCTTAAATGCCTCCAGGCATTTGAAGGGCATACACTGTATAGTTAAAAGACAAAATTGGGGCCAGAAAATGTCAGTTATAAACAGACAGAGTTGCCAAAATATAAGGAAACGTTAGTGTGGCCATTTGGAAATGTTCTGGGCTGCTTCAGCAAATCTCTTGTTCTGGCTTTAGTGGACTTTTAGAGCCAGCAAGTGGAGAAGGTATAAGTCACCATTAAATGTACTTTATATTGTGTTCCAAGAATATTCCTGAGCATCTTTGGAGTTGAGCGTACTTCAGAAGTAGCCTTGATTTCAAAACTTTAACCAGTTTAGGGACATCTTTCTTACTGGCTTACACTAGAGATTATTTCCTGACAAAAAAAGACACATTCAATATTGAAAGGCTTTCTGTTGATAGTTACAACTTCTGTACATTTCCACTGGTATTTACCTTGATGTATTGTCATCTTTTTATAGGATCAGTTATTATAAATGTTTGGCCATAAAGAACTTAGAAAGTAAATAGTTTTAACTCCATAATGCACAAAGCTGTTATTACCAAATATACTAATATAGTCAATCCTGATATTTCCTAACAGAAAAATATCTATTTTGTAGACACTCATTAGGAGAACCTTCATTCTGACAAATGGATACAATTGATTTCACCAGTTAATAGAGATGCAGTTATTCTATTTGAAAAAAATTTAAAAATTTACTCACAGCATTTTATGAACTTAAAAGCTATGTTCCATGTGTAAGAAGGCAAGGCCCTTTTAATGATAAGGTAAAGAAATAGCAAGATTAACTTCAGCTTCTGTAGGTGATGGTGATGGTTGTCTTTGTGCAATTAAGTTTTAGGTCTTGATATGTCAGCAAAAGTGATGGGACGTAGTGGGATGATTTTAAAGGCTATCTGCCAACCTAGTTCTTTGGTATCTGCTGTATTGAAGATAAACTTGTCAGCTGTACACATCTAACTGACTTCAATTGTAATTTGACATGGTTTAGAATCATCTACATGTTTGCTGGTGGCTGGTTCCTACTAAACAGTCTATAAAATAGGATTTTGTGTTCATGCCTTTTTCAGTATCCTGGGAGTCACACATTTGTTACTTCTATGTATACTACTTCTTCATGGAAATGGTTTCAGAACAATGTGTATGTTCTGAGTCACAGGAGCGCCTTGTAACTTCCCTTGGCATTTTCCACCCATCTCTGCCATGTGCTTCAGTTGCAGAAGAGGATCCTGTAGTTTCTGATCTCCACACTACTTCATTCCTCTCCAACCTCTATTTGCCTTTCCTTTCTATGTGTTTCTGAGGAACTTCATCTCCAGTGACTTTTTTACACAATCTCATACCTGAGTTTGCTCTTGTTAGGATCACATTGGACACCTATTCGTATTAATCTCCTTGTCATATTCCTCTCTGGTATAAGTATCTACCAAGCACATTGTCTCATTAGAATGCATTTTGGGAAACATTAAATATTTTCTTCATCTACATTGGCTTTAGTTTAGACTAAAAATTAGGCTCAGAGACAATGCTAAGAAAGTAGAGATTGCATGACTTTTGATACTAGAGTTCATGTTAGTTATAAATGTTCATTTCTTCCTGTTTAATTTGGAACATTATTGGTACTTCTGGAAATTCAGATGAACAAAAGCACACAGTCTGCTAATTTAGCAAATGGACATGGATTTCACCAGCTCTTCCAGCAGCTTCTCTACAGGCACCTTTAAAGGGTGCTTAACTACAAATGGAAAGTGAAATAGTCCATTTTCTAGGGAAATGGGATAAAATAAAGACAGACACAGACTCTGAGAATGACACATTTTTAAAAAATTTCAAAGTGGTAATAAAATTCTTAAAGTTTTCTAGGAATCATTGGTACATAGTCTTGGAATTCAGGCCCATGTTTTTACCAACAGAATGGCAATCTTAATTAAACAGTATGGCTTCTGCCTCAGGTAAGCTGAAGAAAGTGGTAAGACTAGGTATGTCTTTGTTGAGGCAATGAGATACTTAGCTGTTTCAAACAGTTTTACATAATTACAGGGATTTAATGCTCATTTAGTAGAGTGACTGGGTCATTATAATTAGGGTATTTTAAAATTAATATTGGGTATACAAGGAAGACATTACCCCCGCTGAGGAGTAGATGAGGATAGAAAGGGGGAAGCAGGGGAAGGAAAATGGGAGGGAGGGGGAACTAGGGTGGGTTTGTAAAATGAAAAATAACTGTTTAATTAAAATTGATAACAGGATAGAGAGGTAGGTGGTATCTATGAGTTCAAGGCTAGCCTGGTCTACATAGCAATTTCAGTCTAGATTGGTCACATAGTGAGACCCTTCTAAATCAGTAACTAAACCTAAAACAATAACAATAAAAATCAACCAACCAAACAGCAAGTCAATTAGAATGGATACATAAGACTTACAAATTGCTTTTGCATTTTACCTAGCATATTTATCATTTGAGGACTCAAGCCTATAAATTCCACTTGGGGCAGCAATATTCATATGCAAAACAAAAGAAGATGTTCCTAGTATATAATGCTAGGCTTGTCACATGTCACTGTTGGCCTCAATATTAAAGGGGTTATTTATTGATGAGCTCATGTTAATAAAGGTGATATTGGTAAAGGAAAAACTAAATTCATTAACTAGACATCAAAGAAATACTTATCTTTTATTGTTTATGTAAGCTAAGGTAATACACTTAAATGTGACCATTTCCTTTTACACAACAATTATTAGGATTTCATTGCTTGTTCATGAAGGGAACAGTCTCCATGAGTGTGTGTAAACACAGAAATGATGTTTCAGATCATTCATGAGATCTTTCATGAGATCAAGATACTGGAAGAGGACTGGAGCAGCCTGTGTTTTATTTCCCATTCCAGATGTTCCCCAGTGACAAGCAAGAAGGTCCCCAAAGCCTGTTTGTTTTCAGTGCCATTGCAATAGGAGCTGCAGCTTCCTCTCATGCATTCCTGATCATTCTTTTCATCCACTCACAAATGTGAATTGTCACCCCTGATTCATGTTCATTAATCAAAATGGCAAATGCATGTGGAGTGCTGAACCAGGGTCCAGGCTGTTGTCTGAAAGTGTGATCAATCATCACTGATTGGCATTTCCAGTTAAACTACACAAGGTATGTGGTGAAAACAGATGCTCCTGCGAAGCAGGGGAAGGAAGTTGGGGGCCAAGAGGCTAGCACTTTAATCGGCAAGATGCAAAATGCTTACAGAGGAACAGACTAGACATTTCAAGTTTTGTAGGAAAACGATTATGCAAAATACAGGGAAAGTGGCTTTTTTTCAAACATCTTTGGGGAAAACATCTTGAAAACAGTGCCATAGATAGTTAAAAATGCTACCTGACTTAATAAGGCCACAGAAATAGGATTTGACCCATATTTTCTGCACCTAGGGGAAGCTGGCTAAGTATAATGAGAATCAGCTACTCATAAAACAATAAACTCACAAGGTACTTAATGGCTCCTGCTGGGCTCTGTGCTCTGTGTTGAGGGAGGAGCTGTACCTATTAAATCAGTTTCTTAGAAAAAATACCCATAAAGACACTCAAGGAAAAAAAATAGGTATATTAGTTGAGGCTGATGAGATGAGAATATATATTATTCCTTGAAGTGTATATAACAAAACCCTCAGAAGGAACAAGGTCTGCAAAAGCATTTCTCCAAGTCAGGTAGCATGATTTACAATCCTACACATGAAGGCAGAAGACTTTAAACTTCTGATTTGAAAAATAATAATTTAAACTTGCAATGATGCATATGTTTGGACCACTTAATGACCTCTTACTAAAATATCTCTTATTTGGTACAACTTTACCATTAAATCACTGTAAAAGAGGGTTCTCATTTCCTGTACATAGATACATGTATTGTGACCACAAATACTTTCAGTTTCTCAGTCTCCCCAAAGACATCAATATGTGATTTTTGTATTTTGTTTTCCCAAAAGGCTATGACTCTTTTCTATCATACTGAGATATGACAACAGCAAGAAATAACTAACATAGCAGGTAATATATTTAACATAAATCCAATCATTAGCACAAAGTGATGAATTATCAAGCAGCAGTTGGCAAGGAGAGAGTACATAGACAACCTCACCTTTACAACCTTCACTAGAAGCAAGCAGGCCCTGTGGAGTCCACATTCAATACACATTTGTTCTTCATAGTTACAGAAATACATTTTAAAAGCAAGCTAATTAAGGTGCCTGTAACTGAGTTCTCCCTACTGTTGAACTAAAGAATTAGATTATCTGTAACAATTCACTTCAGTGGAAAACATTTTTGGTCTAAATTCTTAACTGTTGCTTCAATAATGGCCAGATTACCTGTATCAAAAAAAATCTACTTCTAAACACACAGTAGTTACAATCCAAAACCAATCCCCAACATTAACAATATTGACTGATCAGAAGGAATTTCTGTGTCTGTGTTTGCACTTAAATTATACAACCTCAGTGACAGGAAATATGTAGCATCCCTTTAGAGACAACTGATTCACTCAGACTCAGCTGTTAACAGGGCAGAGCTGAAACTGGGTTGCAAAGCCTAGCTCTTTTATTTTCAACCCATTAGAATCAATTCGGAACACCAGAAAGCTAGGAGAGAAATAGGGACCCACAGGTGTGACACACAGGAACATGATAGGGAGAGAGACTCATAGGCACGTCCTTTTGGGCAGCCTTGATGGTCATTCTAGAAGCTGAAAAGTCATAGTGTGTTTTTGTGTATCAGAAGCTTCTTAAATTTCAAAACCTTATTGTGGGGTGACGTGGTGTTTTCTCTAGGTAACCTGTAACCTAAGACCTTTTATCTTCTTAATTTTACAATTTATTTCAAACTCGACATTTCTCCTTTCCTTGGGCTATCTCAGGAAACTGCACAGCTTTTTGTCTTTCTTTGGGCTATTTCAGGAAGCAGTAAGCTAGATGCAGAGGATACTGCTGTGCAAAATATTCAATAGCATGCAAAGGCCTGAAATCTGTAACATTGCAACAGCTGTGGAGGCCCTGGCACTCGGCTACAATTTTAGGATTTTAACTATTGAGGTCCTAGAGTTGGAAAAAAGAATTAAAATTATTTAAGTCTCTTATTAGTAACTTGGGTAATTTAAATCATAAATGTCTTCTTTGTTTTCTTTTTCATTCCAATGTAAAAACAATCAGTCTCCTGTAATTGGGGCAGCATCAGAGGCCTGCAATGTGCAATGTGGTAACAAGGTCTGCTGGAATCAATTATGCTGGGAAGAAAGAAGCATCGGCCTTCTATAAGATGCATGGCATGATGCTTAAACAACATCAACATTAATAAGCTGCTCTTAAGTTTCTAGGTAGCTTTCTCGGGGGGAGAATCTGTTATTGTCAGTCAGCTGTCAGGTGCTTATAGTATGATTAATGAATCATATTTAGATGACTGGCAGTGGAAGTCTACTTTATAGAACATGTCAATCATTTTTATAGTCACTTTCCATTCTCTTGGACACTTGCAATACTGTTCTGAGCCTTAGAACCATTATAACCTCAACTCTTTGCTGTGGGCCACCAGCTACACAGAATTCTAGAGATTTTATTCCATCTCTTTCCACAATGCTTTAGGCTAAACTCAAATATCCATGTTTGCTCTCCAGGCTCAAGGTGAAGTAGACAATAGATTTCAACTCAAAAATTAATGACACAGGTTGACTAGATTGAATCTCTCTGTCCAGTTGATCATTTTTAAGGCAGGGCATCAAATTTCAAATGTACAATCATCTCTGTGTTTATCCCTAGTGATTCATTCTTCACACTTCTCTTATGTGCCTTTTCTCCAGTTTAATTTTTTCACTTTGGAAATATATCAGCTTTTAAGATGTAAGGCACTCCATCAAAATAACAGTATCATTTTAAATAACAGTGGAGCTCTGCTTTTGCTGACTCAAAATTCTATTATGAGAAAGAATGGTGTGTTTAAGTGAATGTGATTTCCTGATGTGTTATCTATTATCTCTAAAACAACAGTTACAATATTTTAACACATAAAGATTTTTCAAGAGAATAGTCGAAGTTTTCATACCAAAAATAAGTCAAACCCAAGTCATGAGATCAGTATAGGCATTTCAGCATTTACTCATTTTTCTGGTTCTCATTTGCCTTCCTTTTCCTTAGGAATGTTTGTGTCTCAGACAAGGACCATCAAGGGACAGGGGCTGCCTCCCTTCCCACTTCTGCTGCTTCAAATGAATTCAGCAACACAGAGGTACCTAAGGCCTCCTGTCTGAGTAGCCACTGGAGGCAATGCTGTGTGAATTAATAGACTGTGCAAGGCTCTCAACTCTCAGCTGCTTGATTTTTAGTATTTTTAACTTTCCTGGAGTCTCCACACCTATATAAAGCTGACAACAGGAAGATGTTGGGAATTTAAATAAAATGACTTAGGTTAACAATTTGGCATAGTGCCTCTAACACAACATCACAAGCATTAAATATTCAAGATTCTCTTTTGTGCCCACCACAGTCTTAGCAATGTAGAAACCTGTACCCAGTATGCATAATATCACAAAATACAAAGTGGCTAGGTGTAGTTTAATAATGTCAGTAGCCTGTAGTAGAAGTTTTGAGCTTCCCTGGGTCATTGTGGCGGTAACTAGAAGCTTGGTAACCAGGTACTTGTGTGGCATTCTTCATTGCATAAATGAATTAACACATCAGTGTTTCTTTACATTCTCTTGCTCTCTCTTTGTTACTACTCCAATTTTCATCAGCACAAAGAAATAACTTCAAGCTCCTGGTCCACTGTGAAAGCTCAGATAGCTTCCCAATTTCTACTGTTCTACTTCTTAGTTAGGGTTTTATTGCTGTGAAGAGATACCATGACCATGACACTTATAAAGGAAAACATTTAATCAAGGCTGGCTTACAGTTCAGAGGTTTAGTCCATTATCATCACGTTGGGAAGTACAGCAGTACACTGACAGACATGATACTGTAGAGGTTGCTAGGAGTTCTATATCCCATTGGCCAGACAACAAGAAGACAGAGCACCAGTGGGCCTGGCTTGGCCTTCTAAAACATCAAGGACTTCCCCAATGACACAAGTCCACAGCTACTCAGACAAAGCCACTCCTCCCAATAGTGCCACTCCCTATGAGTCTATGGGGGCCATTTTCATTCAAACCACCACAGTATCTTATATTTTCTACTTTTTTCTATGCAAACAGAAGACTGATTATCAAGGTTTGAAATAACTCACTAAGTGTCATAATAGCTGCCTAGAGATGATTCTCAACAGGTTCAGTAGGAATGGCCAATTAGTGATGCCTGCCACAGTCGCAGGAAGGATAAGATAAAGTGTGTATATCAAGTTGTTCCAGTCCTTACCCAAATCCCCCTCCAGCTATATTTCTGCTCCATTTTATGATGGCAGGTACTAGCAGTTTTACATTACCCGTGTCAGCACTAGAACTGTTTTCCTGCTTTTCCTTATCTTCCCACTTTTTTCCCTGCCCCCTCTTGCTGTTCTGTTCTCTCCCAATAGTTCCCATTCTGTTCTATGACATCTCCTTACTTTCATCGTGCCTCAAAATTCTTTTTAGCCTCTGTGTGGCACCAGAGATGAAGGATTCTATGAAGCAACCTGGGAGTTGGTGTGGTATCGTGGTTTAATAAGGACCAGGAGAAACATATAGGCCCAATAGATGTTTATTCAAGGAGAAATAACTTACAACATAGACAGATGAACACCAGCAGGTTCCTGGCCCCGAGGATGCCTCTGGATGCTCACCTGTCCCTGTACTGCAAACAAGAGTGCTCCTGGGCTCCTCCTCAGACCTAGTTCCCCCAGGTATCTTCCACCTGTCTCCACCCCCCAATGGGTGTGGTCAGTGCCACAGACAAAGTGAATAAATATCTCACTACAGTGTGGAGGTGGCAAGCAGACTGTCTAATCATGTGGATGAACAGATTAATAGGATTCTGATAATATGGAATGTAAACAGAATGTTATATAAAGATAGCAGCATTTACTAATGATGTGAGATTGAGCTCTAATCCTCAAAAGGCAATTTACTATCTTAGAATGGTTTTTCTCCCTTTTAAACAAATAAACCAACCAACCTCTGGTAGCCTATATTGACACAAGCAAAGGGATCAATGGAAAGCTCTAATGGACTGGATATAGAAAGCTAAGATATACTCAAGCCAGTTTCTATCTGTGTGTGCCCTTGCCAGCATTACTCTTTGAGCCTTTTGTCTCTGGTTTATGTATTTTTAGTGTTTGCCATAGGCTTTGATTCAATGAGATGCATAATTTAAGTGGATAATTCTTAGTGGGCAGATCAGTGTGTTGCTTCTATGGAGACTGAAGAGGCTGGGTCAGGGAGCATTTTCTTCCTTAGCTCTTCAACTTATAGACAGGATTCTGGTGGATCCACACAGAAAGCAGACATGAGGTCATGCATGGTTTTTTGATGATAAACTAGATCTTTTCTTCAAGTAAGTGTCTGGCTTAGGTTGAATGGTAATCTCCTTTCATGTTCCCTGCTTCCTACCACTCAGACAGACCATATGCTGTAACTAAAGATGGAAATAGAATGTAGGGCACAATTCAGTGAGAAAAGGTACACGCCACCAGGCCTGATGATCTGAGTTCAATCCTGGAGTTGAGCATAGTAGAGAGAAATCAATTCCTGACCTCCTTCTGGGCCATGGCACACCTGTGGGCATGCCATGGAACACAGATGTAATGCAATTTTTAAAAGCTTAAATGGCAATCCAGTCCACAGTATACATGTAAAATGAGGTTCTCCATTCTTGTTGGCATCATCATCAAGGAAACATGAGACTATTTATTGAAAGGTCCATAAAAGAAATACTATGTAATACTGCACTAAAGCTCACCCCTTGGTAGAAGCTGCTAATAAAAAAGTTTTGCAATGAGAAATATATTTGCAGCTATACATTTTCAAATAGATATTAAACCCATCATACTTTTAAAATAAAATTTGAGGGTATATACTATATCCCATAAGTGCCCTTATAAGAGAGAAAGCCTGACTGAGGCCACTGCCTTTTATAACTTCCCAACTAAACAGCAGAGGCTTACAATTCAGATCAAGGTTTGTGTTGCAGAAAAATGAGGAACACAGAGCGAAAGGAAAGGCATTGCCAGTCTTTCATTGTTACATTTGCTTGGCTTAAGGCAAGATTATACCGCCCTCTAACGGATTCTTTGAACCACTACAAACATATCAAATGTCTACAAGGACTATGAAGTTTGCCTTAATTGCTACAGGTATAACATGATGTTATCATATTCCTGACTACTTAAAAGCTTAATGATGTGAAAATTGGTTAAAAAAATCTGCATACACTCAGGTTGAAGTTGGGTTTCATTAGGTGAGAGTAATTTGATATTCTTTTCTTTGATAGAGTTTATACATTTTTTTAACCTTTCTCCAAATCTGAACATTTTGAATGATGAATATACTGCTAATTATATTTTTATTCAAGAAGTTCTGCTATCAAAGGATTGGAATATTAAGTCATTGGTATGGTTTTTACAGAATCAGTTTTTTCTCTTCTTTCTTCTATTCCTCTGTCATTCCCTCCTTTCCTTTCATTTGTGTGTGCATGTGCATGTGTATGTGTGCATGTGCATGCGTGCCTACATACACACATACACGCACCATAGTCTGACTCATAATACACCTTGATTGCAGAGACAGCAGCATTTTGATAGATAACAGCCTACTATTAATACTGGGGGATGGGAAGTAACTCTTTATGTATTCTAAGATAACCGATTACATACAGCAATATTTTATTGCATGAACTGAGCTAGTAATCAAATTTCCAACTTAATTTGAACACAAAATTAATGATGACTTATTCTTCCTTCCCAGCATTTTATCCTAGTTAATAAGCTCAATTTTTATTTTTCTTAAATGACTGTAATTCAATAAAGATTCACTCCATCACCTCCTCCCCTGCCAGGTGAATTCAATTTTGTATACTAAGTTCAAGGGCAACAGAAGCCTCTTAAAATGAACTAATGCACACCAATGTCTGTGGTGAAAACTTGCAGGTCTGCTTGTTATATAGTCACTAGGACGCCACTGTAAAGTAGGACAGATGTCCCCAAACGTCTCACATTTTAGGAATGAGTACAAGTTTGCAGACAGTTTGGAGAAGTAGTAATTGGGTCATGAGGACAGGCAATTAGAGAGTAAAGGTGAAAAAAAATTGTAACTGCAGGAAAGGAAAATGTTCAGACATCATTAAGGAGTATGGATACTAGAGTTGGCCTCCTCCTTGGTATGCCGCCCTATTGCTCATGCCCAACACCATTGTATGTCAGCCTGTGTTAGGATCCAGGGCTAAGGAATAAGCAAGAAAACAATACAGATGAGAAGAAGGCTGGCACCTCCACCTCCAGTTTGTTCTCTGTTTTGATTTGTTTGTCTGTTCTGTGAGTTTTGTTTGGTTAGTTAATTGGTATCCTTGCATCTTTTCATCCTGACTCTGTCTTATGTTATGTTGCATCCTTTTCATGTCTTTTCCTCTAATATTTTATTAGTATAGTTTCTCTGCTACTTTTTTTTATACAACTATTTTCAGTTTTGTACATTTGACTGTACATTTGACATCAGAACTGTGTTCTAACCACTGCTTCACCAGAATGGATATTTTACAACTAGCTTTCCCTCATTTTTCTACATCCATAAAAGTCCTCCCTTCTGTTTCCAACTCTATGACAGGACTTGTGCTACTCCTCATGCTTATGGTTCATACTCCTCCCATCTCATTCACACTGTGTCCCTCCTGGCGTCTTTCCCCAGGTCTTCTGCATTTATCTGTTTGAATGCTGCTACCCTTGCTCTAAAAAGCATTCCCCATATCACACTGTCTCCAAAAAGTGGCGCAGCACCATTTTCTCTTCAACATAAAAAGCATAATGCAAAAGAGTCTTACATCTGGGAAAAGCCAAAGCTCAAGATGAGTATGTGGCTCCTTCTATCAATGCATCTCCCTCTACATATCACCAGGAAATACTGTTCCTATGGCAAAGTTCTTATGCAGAACTCACAAAAATTTAAACCCAACCCAAGTAGGGATGGAAAAGGGTAACATTAAAACTGGAAGACAAACTATCCTAACCGATGCACAAAATACAATAATCACACACAAAAAATGATACAGCCTGCCATAACCCATTTCAAATCATGTAACTGTACTTTAATAGAAGCCAAAAATCACTGACATAGTTGAAATATCTAAGAAGGAATTCAGATGCCTACTTTAACAAAATGAATGACCATATAAAATCTTCATATATGTCTATGTATCAACTAATAGAACCTAAGATTTTCACAAGGGAGTCTCCAAAAGTGAATGAAATAGTAAATCATAAAATTCAAATCCGTGGGGGGAAAATTCATTAAGTTTTTTAGTTTATCCTACAATATCTTTATTTCTGATGAAGCAGAACTGAAAACAAATGACATTATGGGGGTCATTCTCATTCTAATCACCATCCCTCTCAAGGTCATGAACCTTGGGCTTCATTCCAGGGACACAAATTTGATTCAACATATGCAAATCAATCAAGGTAACACAACAAGAAATCTACAACCATCTGTATAGATGCAGAAAAGGCATTTCTTAAAGTTTAGCATATCTCATGATAAAAGTATTGGAAATTTTAGGAGTAGACAATATATTCCTCAATATAGTAAAGGCCATCTTTGTCAAACCTGTAGACAATAGTGTACTAAAAGGGGAAAACTAAGAGTATTTTGTTTAATGCTTGCATTTATTTTCCATAATTAAAAGACCTTTCAGGTACTAACCAGAATTTTTGGAATATTTTCAATAAAGTTGCAGAAAAAAATTAACTCACAAAAATCAGTAGCTTTATATAAATAATAATAAATTTGCTGAGAAAGATTTTTTTAAATCACAATAGTTCAAAACATATATAGGAATATGTGGCTGGTGAGAAGCTCTTCCTAGTTGGAGTCCTAGTAGCCATGGCAGGTGTCTTACAACTATCTATAACTCCAACTCAGGGAATCCATTGCCTTTGTCCTTCAGTGGCACTTGTATTCTCATGTAGACATCTGCCTATTTACCTACCTACCTACATACCTACACACACACACACACAATTTAAAAATATTCTAAAATATTCATGAATAAATCTCACCAAAGACGTAAAAGGTTTCTACTATAAAAACTTTAAGACACAGAAGAAAGGAAGAAGAAAGAAAGAAAAAGGAAGGAAGGAAGGAAGGATGAATGGAAGAAAGGAAGGGTGATAGAAAGAACTCTACCATACTGGGTTGGCAGAATTAACACTGAGAAAATGACTGTACTGCCAAAAGCAATCTGCAGGTTCAGTGCAGCTCCAATAAAAATTCAAGTGACAGTCTTCACAGAACTAGAAAAAACAATCTCCAGATTCATATGGAGATAAAAATACTATGAATAGCCAAAGAAACTGTGGCAGAAAAACATTGCCTGAGGTATCATTAATCAAGTAACACTGGAGTTATAGTGTCCATGACAGAATGGCATTGGCTCAAAAGCAGGCACTCATGCCAATAAAATGGAATAGAGAACTTAATAATAAATCCCCACATAAAACTATGACCACCTAATCTGAACAAAGAAGCAAAAAAATCATATACTAGAATAAAGACTACCAATACAAAAATGGTGCTGTCAAAACTGGATAGCTACATACAGAAATATATCCATATCTCACCTCTTAGAAAAATTCCAATTCAAACAGCCCTTAATTAAAATATGAAATGTTCTGCCTGTATACTCTGGGATATGTGGCCTTTCACTGGTGCATAGTTCACTTGTCAGTGGTCACACATTTAAAGAAAGCTGATGCTTCCTTTCCCAGAAGTTATCAATTGGAGTAGCCCCTTCACTAGAGGTGGGCTTTGTGATCATCTCTCCTCCAGTGATTTTGTGCTTGCCAATATCTTTGTGACTACTGTTATTACTGCTGGGAGTTCATATGTAGACTCCTCTGCTGTGTCTTAGAAAACTATGCTCATAGTCACCTTCCACCTTTGCTCTTTATAGTCTTCCTGCCTCCTCTTATGCAATGGTCCCTGAGCCTTCAAAGTAAGGGGGTGTGGCACAGATGTCTCATTCAGAACTAAGCATTCTGCAGTCTCCTAATCTATTCCCTTTGATTAATTATGGCTTTTTGTATTAATAGACAAATAATCTTCTTTGAAGAGGGCTAAGAGATGTATTAATATACAATTATAACAATTACTAGTTGATTTAATACTATGTGTATTTATCAGAATAATAGTGGTAGTAGATTCCTCCTCAGGATCTATGACCTATCTAACCAGTTTCTTGAACAGACAGTCAAGAATGGGAAGGTATCTATCCTATCTTATACATCAGATAGGGCATTGTCTAGCATATATATATATATATATATATATATATATATATATATACGTATATATATATATATGTATATATTAACTCACAAAATTCAAATACACATACATACGCACACACTCTCTCCCTTTCTCTCTCTCATGTCAAATGACCTACCCCAGGGAAGAGAACACCAATGGATTATCCAATACCAAATGATCAGTCTTATAAACATATATAAAGCAATAATAAACAGATTAAAAAGTTTATATTTAGGGAGAGATAAGTGTATACATATAGGCATGTAACAACAATAACAAAGAAGCTATAAATTTGTAAGACAGCAAGATGGAGATATGGGAGGGTTTGAAGGTAAGGAAGGAAAGTGAGAAATGTAATTATATTATAATATAAATATATAAAAATGGGCTAATAAAATGAATATATGGTTCTCAAAAGAAGAAACACAAATGCCCAATAAGAACTTTAAAATGTCTTCACCATCCTTAGCCATTAGGGAAATGCAAATGAAAACTACTTTGGGATTTTATCTCACTCCACTTAACACCAGTAACAATGGCTATCATAAAACAATGGTTATCATAAAAACAAGATAATGAAAAATCATGGCAAGGAGATAAAGATGAACCTTTATTAGATACAAGTGAGAATAATACCTAGTATATCCATTATATAAATCAATGTGAATGTTTATGAAAAAATTGAAAATAGAACTACCATATTCCCTTAATTTATCAATCCCGGGCTTATACCCAAAGGACTCTATTTCCTACCCAAACATACTACACATCAATGTTTATTGCTGCATTATACTTAATAGCAAGGGGAATAACCAAATAAAGATCCATCAATAGATAAATGATGAACATATAGTATATACACAATGAAGTTTCAGTTTTCTATAGAAACAAATATAATTATGAAATATGCAAGGAAATAAATGCAGCTGAAAAGTATGATATAGGCAAAATAATTTAGGCTCCAAAGATAAAAAATATTATGTTCTCTCTCCTAGCTAGTACCTACTAGTCTATAACTTTTATGTATAAGTGGGAAAGACTATGGGTTATTAAAGTAGGAGACCATGACCATGAAATGAAAATAGATATGTTGAGAAAGAATTTGGGTAGGTCAATGGGATGTAAGTGACATAAAAGTGGAATGAGTTCCCTGTTTGTGCTGTCTTGGAACTCATTCAGAAGTTTATTTGTGTCCTCTGATATCTTTAAACATACTTATAATATTTCTATCATTAGCAGCCATTGTCATAAGATTAGTAAATTTTAGAGGAATAATGCTGTCTTGGTCTTGCCAGTTTCTTGTGTGTTTGCAATTGGACTTGTGGATTGGGTTTCAGTGGATGGTTGGACATTTTTAGTACTCTTGATACCCAGAAATACTTCTCTAAACGGGGAGGGGGGGCTTTGCACCAAAATATCACAATATCCTTTGAGGATGAAGCCTGACAGGGACCAAAGTTGACAGGGAAACACCCAGACCCAGCTTTCAATGGTGACCCACATAACAAAAGATTACAGAGGAGTATGACTAGCTTTTCCAACTTGACAACCAAAAGATGGTCCAGACAAATTACATCCATGACATGTTCTTTGATGGAGCACCCATTTTGACAGCATATTAGAAAGGACCACCCAGAGGCAAGTATATCATCCACAAGACTACTTCGGAGCAACCATCCCAAGGTATAACCAGCATCTATAACCCAAGTATGGACTTCCAAAGGACTCCTATGTCATACAATAGTTATCTGGGGGCCCTGGATGACAATGTTTAAAGAGTCAAAGTTAACTAACATATCCATGGAGACCTCAACTAATGCCTGTTGGAAACAGGATCAAACACACATACATAAACACTGAGTTGAACTAGAACCCAAATGCAGATGGAGAGGACAAGACCATGCAGCAGAAACACATACAGACAGCTTACCTGAACAAGGAGGAGCTAGCGGGCCACCAGACTGATAGCTGGGAAGCCAGCATGGGACTGACTCAGGCCCCCTGAATATGGGTCTCAGCCAGAAGGACTGAGCAGTCTAAGGGACCTCAGACAGTGGAGCCAGGATGTATCCCTGGTGCACAAAAAGGACTTTGCGAACACATCCCCCATGGAGGGATAACTGCCTTAATCTAGAGACCGGAGAGAAGCCCTAGTCCCTACTTCACAGGACCTGTCAGATCTACATGACCTCAACTGGATGGCATTCCCCTACATATGGAATTGGGGTGGGGGGATGGGAGGGGAGGGTGTTTAGAGTGCATGTGAGAGGGCAGAGAGGGTAAAAGGGAGGGAAGGAGGAAGGGAGGGAGGGAGGGAAGGAGGGAGAGGGAACTGGGATCGACATGTAAAATAATAAATTAAATTTAAAAAAATGCTTTGACTCCAAAATTTAAGTTCAAGGACAAGTTACTGGGGAAAAGGATTTCTATTTTTGTTTCCACAGAAAATGAAAAGATGTGGATTCCTTCCAGACTAATGTGGTTTGATCAAGCCAGACTGCCTGAAACAGCATATGAGGTGATCCTACATTCAAAACAGCTGGACAAAGCAGCCTTACAGACTACAGCCAGGATTTCTGAATCTTCTTCGAATCCCCCATGACAGCGCCCCTTACCAGCAGGAAGTAGTTTGGAAAGAACAACGCCCAAATTGCCAAATATTGTCTATAAATGTTTGTTTTCATTTAAATGGACTTTGTTATATAAAATAAATTGAAAAAAAGAAAAGAAAAGAAAAGAAAAAAAGAGTCAAAGTTAGCCTAGTAATCCAATTGTATTCTAATCTCAAGAAGGAACTAAGGACTGAGTCCGATAGTATAAGTGCTAGTGTCGCAGATGCAAACACCTCAAGGACCCACTACAACCTGGTCTCTCTTGAGATGAGGGTAAGCACTTCTACTATAAGAGATGTCCATGAATCTACAAAAGGTTCAAGTAAGAATCTTCCCACCTCATATTATAGTTTAAATATTTAGTATGCATGATGAATAATACACTTGAAAAACTGATGGAGCAATACCAAATCACATATAAGGGCAGGTACATCAAATAACAGTCAATTCCAGAACAGATACTTTAAAGCCAAGAGGACATGGAGTATCTCAGTCTCCAAATGACAACAGCTACCAAGCTTGACTACTACACCCAGTAAAACAGACCATCAAACCAAAGAAGGAAGGAAGATTTTCTATGACAAAATTGTATTATTCCCAACTGCTAAATCAGGCCTCCAGAAGATACTTGAAGGAATTCCTCAAACTGGAAAGAAAGAAAAAGACATCAATGGGACTATAGGAAGAAATAAGCCATGCTGGAAAATGTCTATCTGCTTCCTCTAAGAAATGCACCTCATCATCCAAGATAGATACTAACTTAGGGAGGGAAAAAGGCATTCCATGAAACTTGAACTAGGGAACAGTAAGTGTCATCAGTCTAATATGTGACAAAATAGACTTTAAACAAAAATTAGTCACAAGAAATAAAGAAGGCCAATCCATACTGATAACAGATAACCCATCAAGAGCAGTAACAATTCTAAACATATTTATATGAACTTACCTAATTCCATAAAAAAATTATTGCTATCTGAAAAGACATAGGTTTACTCCAACACAATAATAACTGATGGCTTTAGTACTCAATTCTTACTGACTAAAAAAATCTAAACAGCAAAAACATTTGAATTAATGTCTTAAGATTAAGTTTTCTTCATTTACTAAAAAAATCTATACTTCTTATTTTTAAAAACCAATTATTCATTTTAACAATTAACCAACTTGAACCAATCGTTATTAATTAAAACAAATCAGAGGATACCTTCTGAAAAGGCCTACTAAAAGCTTACTTCCCCATTGAAGTTTCATGGAAAAAAAGTCAAGACAATAGAGAGCTCTATTCTGAATAATAGGCCTCTAAAATCTGTGGCCTCTAATGGTATCCCATTTCCTCTCCAAGTTGATTTCTTGACCCGGATTTTTCTTTCTTTTCAAAGTCAATCTATTGCTGACTTGTATCCTTACCCAACCTCTTTTTTTTTTTTTCCCCTTTTTCTTTTTTGAGACAGGGTTTCTCTGTATTGCTTTGGAGCCTGTCCTGGAACTAGCTCTGTAGACCAGGTTCCAACTCACAGAGATCTGCCTGCCTCTGCCTCTTGAGTGCTGGGATTAAAGGTTTGTGCCACCAATGCCTAACATCCAACCAATTTCTTCCCAGTCCCAATTTTATTAACGAAAATCTGAGTTAGCATGCTCCCTAACAACCTTGGTTGTTCATCTACCAACAGTAAAGTTCAAGGGTCCTCTGTGGTTTGATAGCTAGTACAGAATCTGCACAGCAGCAATAGGCAACAGCTGTGGTTGCTCTTGAAGTTAACATTCTATTCAAGGAGCAATGTTGAGTTTATCAGGTACCCTGAGCTCCTAGATCAAGAGATTATTTTCTGAACTACCTACTTCAATTCTACTACATCCAAGACCCACTAGAACGTGGCAAATATTTTAACTGAAAGAATACAGTTAATTTTAAAAAGTCCCAAATGAAATAAAACGGGAAAATAATCCCTAATATGCAAATGCCCATGAAGTAATATACAACAAAATATGAAAAGCCAAGACAATACAATGCATCAAAAAGTTACGAGGCATTTGGTAATGACATCTATTGAGAGTAAGTTAGATGGAATCTCAGAGAGAGAACACAAGAGATGATTATAAGTATGGAAGAAGAAGAAGAAGAAGAAGAAGAAGAAGAAGAAGAAGAAGAAGAAGAAGAAGAAGAAGAAGAAGAAGAAGAAGAAAACAAACTCCTAATTTAGATCATAAACATATAGGCTCAGTAACATGTAAATGGTGCAAGATATGGAAAAGAAAAAAAGGAATTCAACAGACAGAAATACCAAAGAAAAGCAACCTGAAATACTGGAAGTGGGGAACATAAGCCAGGTAAAAATCTCTTGGAGACTCACATCAATGGAATGGATCAAAGTGAGTAGAACATCTGAGAGTGAGGATTAGGCGGAGGAATTGGGTCAAGCAAGGGCAAAGGTAAAATAAAAAAAAAAAAAAGAGCATGCTATGAAACTCCCAAGATATGTGCTCATTCCATGAATAATAGGCATAAAAAGGAGAAGAAACTTCTTCTAAAGGCACAGAAAATATTAAAAATATAGAAAATTGCCCAGAATGAGGAAAACAGAGGCCAATCCAGATAGATAAAAGAGACAGTTAGACACAAAACAGACAAGACCAGTAAAGAAGCTCCATTTTGCAATCTACCACCGCACACTAGGCCTGACCATGGCTGATCATGTATTCCCTTGCCATAACTGCACATACAGAGTCTAAGGGAGGGAAGAGAGTGCAAAACAATGTGTTCTCACTGCCCTGTGATGAGAGGGATGACACATACTCCACAGATGTTTCTATGCTTCTCTGGCTGTTTTGGGAACTCTGACACTGAGGTTTTCACAGAGCCATGTGTTTACTGACCATTCCCCAGATCACCTTGGCTTACTGCAGCTGGCTAATCAGGAAGCCATAGCTGCTCTGCCTGAGCAGCAACCCGGTGGGGGTCCTTGTAATCAGTCATTTCAGGATTTTCTGTCTTCAGCACAGAGTGAACAAAGTACAGTTTCAAAACAGCAAAGCTGACTAGCTCATTTCTTATAAAGCCCAAGAGAATGTATAGTATGTGATGATTAGGGACACCATCACCATGGAAGAATCAGGGAGCATATTTGTATGAGGTCACCATTCTGAAGACATGGGGATCGAATTAAGCAAATCAGCAATCAGTTAGCTTACTTGGTGTGTGTGTGTGTGTGTGTGTGTGTGTGTGTGTGTGTGTGTGTGAGAGAGAGAGAGAGAGAGAGAGAGAGAGAGAGAGAGAGGAGAGAGAGAGGAAACAGAAATAATCTAATTCTTTTTGCAATAATTGGTGTCACTGGGAAATTAGGCAATGTAATGTAATACCAACAAATGAGTTTTTAATGTCAGTGACACGAAGACATTTTCAACATTCATATATTTTCCCTAGTAATTCCCCCTAAAGCAATGTAGGTATTTGCCAACCAATTAATGATAATAGAACCAGAACCCTGTTGCTCCAAGCTAATAGATCTAAAGCAGTCCTCACTCCCATGCCTGTGCTCTCTAGTCAGGGTTTCTCACTTAAAATGAGCATGACACCAATGAGGCAATGTGCAGTCATGAATGGATTTCTGTCGTACATCCCCATCCTTCTCTTTATGAAAACACACCCATGAAAGCAGAGCACACCTCCACCCTGTATTAAACTGTGGGGGAAGTGATGGGAGTTGCTTAAAATCAATTGTGCTCATGCAGCATGGGACAGCTCAGAAACAAAACAAAGAAACAATTGTGTTCATGATGTGAGTGAAGGCAGTTTTCCTATCTCCTGGAGAAATTCTCTCTGTTGAGCTAAATAAAATGCTGTGTATATGAGTGTTACAGATAAATATTAGAAATGAAACTAAAAGTCCTACCTCTCTGCAGGCATTTCAATACCACAGATTATTCTAATGCAACCTGCAAGACAGAGAGAGAGAGAGACAGAGAGAGAGACAGAGAGACAGAGAGAGACAGAGAGAGAGACAGAGAGAGAGAGACAGAGAGACAGAGAGACAGAGAGAGAGACAGAGAGAGAGAGAAAGACCAAAAAGTGAAGTTAAATGAAGGAAGGTCTGACTGGCCAATATCTGTTCCTTGGAATTTGCTAGCTTCCTCTCACCAGGACCTGAGATAAGAAGAATTCACACTGCCCCTCCTTTCCTGTGAGTCAACAGGTGGTGAATAGGGTCATTAGGAAACAAAGAGATAGCTGCAACTCCGGTTTGGCCAGAAAAAATTAATTAGCAACAGCCCTAAGGTCTGCTGACCCTAATAGCAGACCATCCGGCCTCCAAGGGTCACGTAGTACTCAATGGACAGAGGGTCCCACCCCCTCCCTAAGCTTGTGGGTTTACCTTTAAAAACACCTGGGCCCAGGGGAGGGGGCTTCTCCCTAGCCTGCTCGCTGGAGGAGCCCGTTTGCGCAAACATTTCCTATTCATTAAAGCCTCTTGCGTTTTGCAGCAACTGGACTGGACATTGAGTTCTTGGGGTATCGACCGAACCTGGAAGACTCCTCATTCTGAGGGTCTTACAAGAAGACAGGGAGGGAGAGAGGGAAAGAGAGGAGAGGGAGGGAAAGAGGGAAGGAGAGAAGGAAAGAGAGTGACAGAGGACAGGGAGGAAGGGAGAGAGGGAGGAAGAAAGGGATGAAGGAAAGGAGAGATGGAGGGAGAGAGGGAAAGAGAGAGGCAGAGAGGAGAGGGAAGGAGAGAGGAGAGGGAGAAAGAGGGGGAGAGGGAAAGGGAGAGAGGAGAGGGAGAGAGAGAGAAAGAAGAAGAGAGAGAGAAAGAAGGAGAGAGAGGGAGAGTGTTCACATGTTCACTGATAGGATAAAGAACTACTTAGATCACTTGGTTCTAAAGTGGTAGGATGGAGTGTTACTTATTCACTGTATTATTACAACATGCTCTTCTTAAGCTTTTCTTTTTCTATTTTAAATATATGTGTATATTAATTTTTCAGATTATAATAATTCCCCCTTTCATTTTCTCCTTTCAAACACTCCCCCATGTACTACCTTTTTCAGTTTCGTGACCTCTTTTTCTTTGTTGTTGTTGTTGTTGTTGTGTGTGTGTGTGTGTTTGGGTATTCCGATATAAATCTAAATATAAACCTACTTGATCTGTATAATAAATACTATTTCTAATTGTATGCTTGGAAGGCTGACCACTCAGCATTGGGTAACCAGTTTTCAGCTCTTCCTTGGGGAAGACTGTTTCTCTACTCTAGGTACTCCTTAGTCATGTGTTGCTCCTAGTCTAGTGCCCAGTCCTCCTGAGCTCTCCCCCCCTTTCCACATTAACATACCTATCATTGTAGTCTTTGTTCGGCTCATGTTTAGGTAGCCATGATGGTGAGACTTCATGGGTGTAGCTTTTGACAGTCCTAGGAGACACAATCTCTTAGCAAACTCCCTGTGTCTCTGGCTCTTATAATTTTTCTGTCCCTTCTTTCACAATGATCCCTGAGCCTTAGGTGCAGGAGTTGTATAATAGAAGTATCATTTGGGACTCGGCCTCATCTCTGTGTTTTGATTGGTTGTGATTTTCTGTAAAAGTTTCCCTCTGTTGTAAAGAGACACTTCCTTGATGAAGGGTGAGGACTATACTTTTCTGTAGGAAAAAAAACCCACAAATATTTAGAATGTAGTTAGGAACAATGCTGGTTTGGTAAAGTGGCAATTGTAGGTTATCTTCCAAGATCCATCATTTCACTAGCCCTGGTTATTTGCTGGTTAGTTTTGTAGTACCTGGCATGATTTCCCTTTTGATGATCGCCTAAATTCTAATTAGAGAGCTGTTGGTTACTTCCAAGGCATGAATACCACTACTGTATTTGTAACTTGTAGCAATGATGAGTGTTTTGGCTCTGTGCCAATGTCAGAAAGTAAAGCTAAGCTGTCTGTGTGTTATTTGCTGACCTAGACATACGAGCATTTCTAAGTATATACTGTGTGAGGTTGGCTTTCCATTTCTGAAGATGTACCCTTCAAGATGCTGTCTTCAAGATAATATTCATTGTAGCTCTGCTGCCAAGGACAATCTGGGAAGGCTCTAGGGGCTTTAGACCATCAAGTGACATAATCACAGTTGTGTCTCTCATATCAGCTGGCAGAAGGCTCCTTACTTGTATACTGTACCTTACATACAGCAAAAGCACATATGTAAGCCACTTGTTAACTAAAAACAAGAGAGGTTCTCACTCTAAGTTGCATGACATAAGTGCTATTCCCAGGAGGAATGTCCACTGAATTTAAAAATAGGATGAAGATTTTTGTATGTACCATCTCTCAGATAGACAGGAATGCTTGATTAATGTTCCACAACAGCAATAAAAATCAAGTCACAAACTGACTCTCGCAAGAACCATTTGTAGAAATGTTGACAGAAATTGCTACACTCATAAAAATTGGTGCACAGCAAAATTCTACCTTCATGAAATGCACAGGTGGCTCATCCTTGTACTTCTAGGCTGGGAAATGAGGCCATATTTCTAGTAATAAATACAAAGAATGTTGTTGACATTACAGAGAACCTCAAGGACGAGAAAAACTGTTTAAAATGGGACATCTCTCATTCCTCAGGCTCTGAGAAGTTACAAGGCTTCTGAAGCCTGGGACAATGAAGATTACAGATTAAAACAAAAACAAAAACATGCTACAATCGTGACATCACTGTTACAGGGTGATTTGAAAGAATAACATGAATGAAAATAGAAATTTAACTATTACTATAGATTGGACAGCAGACAAGGAACAAAGGGAAAGAAAAGGGTCAGATCAGCATCAACCCAATGAGGAAATCTATCAGGCTATCCACACCAGACTAACTAGACAGCTAGATTTACTGAATGTAAAAAAGCAGCAGAAATTCTAGTTGTGATTGATATTTCCATGTTTGCTTATGAATCCTTAGAAAACTCCTCTCTGGCCCTGTGTTTTATTTGCAGTAGTTAACTTTTCCTTAATTTATGGAACAACTCCTGTGTGCCTTTCATAGGAACAGCCCATCAGCCTGTGCTTGGCAGGGGCTGTTGGAGAAAGACTTGTCAAGTCCAGACCATTTGTCTCAGATTTTAGCATTAACATTAGGAGCAGTAATTTTCACTAGATAAATGAATGAAGTAACAGGCTTATAAAGCATTGTGTAATGCACAATTGGATCCAGACAATAGACCTAATTCTCATTTGGGGAGAAAAAAAAAATGAGTTATTGCAAAGAAGGATGTCATACTTGATTTTAGATGTTAAACCCCATTCAGATTGGTCTTGCAGTGCTGAATATTTTTAGTCTGAGTTTTTGCAATATATGATCCTATCTTGATGGAAGAAACTTGTATACATGCAAAATACAGAGGCCAAGAAAATCACCTCATGTCATTTCCCATAATACTAATTTTTGTAGATGTGGCTCCCTGAAATATTTCAAGGAGCACTGCTTCTGTGACGAACTCAAAGGAAACTGTTAATCAGAAATTTGTTTTCTCATTACAAAAACTTACACTTATGATTCTCAATGGCATTACAATAGTCTGATTCATAAAACCTTGGAGTGTCATTGTGTGTTGTGTGACTTATCCAGAACAGAGGTTTCTTTTTCACTTTAGAAGATAAAATTCTCTTGCCTTCACCCCTAATTAACCCTTTAACCCACAGCACACTGTTTCCTAGCCAAGGGCCTTTCCAAATTGCTATGAGACCAGAGAGGATTTTTTTCACCTATCCTATCCAAGTTAAACAGACTATTCATATAACACTGATATTATTGTGAACAGTTTTGAATTGTGTAGTCTGCAAGTCTGACTCTAACTCCAGTCCTCAATTAAAATTCACCTTTAGCTGAAAGAAACCATTATGAATCCCCCTTCTGTAATTTAAAACGATCATAATGACATACATTATGTTGGACAACTGTCCAACAAGCTAGAGAAGCCCTAGAAAATATCAGTCCTGGGCTCTTGCAGGCTTTGCAGTGTTGGTCACAACTTCTATATCCCACAGATATAGGGTTCTGACTCTACACTCATTGTGATGAAATTACAATTTTATTTATTTCATGGACACTAGATCAGTCAACTAAATACTACTGATAAACACTTTCTCTGAAAGCAATTAGATTTTCAGTACATGGCAACACATGCTATCAACCTTGGTGTGTATTCTGCATGTTTAAGGCATTGTTTTATTTTATTCTACTTCTTTCCACTTTATTCCTTTGCTATACATCACAGAAGAGAGAAATGGACAACAGAAAATTGAACAGCAAGCAGTACACATTGCATGTAAATATGCCACAGCAGAGATCCTGAGAATGATAGTACATCATCAGACAGACAGACCATTTGAAAATCACTTATTGTCCTTGAAAAACTGTATGCATTTGTCTACAGGATTTAAATGATTCTACCAATCTGGATAGAGAACAGCCATCTGAATAAGATTTCTTATTGGGTGCTGTATAGCAATTTTCTCTGCATAGAAGCATTCTGTCCTAGAGGGAGAATCCGTAAAACTGAGGAGATAATCAAAATGTGTTAAGTTTCAAAAACTTGAAACTCACAAGGTTCACAGGACACTGCCTTCAAGGTTGGACATGCAGCCACCCCTCCCTAGCTGATCTTTGGTTCTGTCTGCCTTTGTTTAGGCACCAGCTGTACTACATGACTCTTGCTGGAGAAGTGAAAACAAGAATTCACCTGCAAATGGTACCAGTGACAGAATGAACTAACTGTTCTACCAATGTCTAACTTAGCCAATGAACTCATTGCACCAATTCTGTTATATGCAATAAGGCATGTGATTGAGGTTGATCTTTCTGCCCAGAAAGAACTTGCCCAATAACAAGAGGAGTTACAATGGAAAAAGATATGCAAAGTCTATCCATTGTGTTAACTCCTGATTTGGCAGGCCAAATGGAAAAGGGGAGGATGAGAATAACCTGTTGGCCTGCTGTTTCTCAAGCTGGCTGGACCCAAAGAAAGGAAGTACAAATTAGTAGTGTGCTAAAGATCCCTTCAGAATCCATAAATAATTGGACAGTGAGGATTAAGAGAAAATTAAGACTTGTTAACCCCAAAATGCTGTCACCAACAACCCTCCGTGACTTCACATGAACCTAAATCATGGAAGGATGGCATGGGCACTCTTGACCCAACAGTTCTCCTGAGGGAATCCTATCTTCTGGTACATATCCCTGATTCTATTTCCTTTAGTTTCTTAGGAAGGCCTAAGAAGATGGGATTGGGAGGGAGAAATAACATAAACGCAAGGAATTCCAAGGCTAGGCTGCAGGAGTTTTATTTCTGTTTGTGTTCCTGTGCCTAGAACAAAGGTATATATCCCCCTCAATGACAAAGGAACAAGGAACTAGAACCTGGTGTATTCAGAAGGAAAATGAAATGAATTATGTTCAGTATAAAACATGTAGAAATATTGAGACTCTGGGTAAAACAGAGATTCTTTCCTCTATTGGACTCTTCTCCTTTCAAATTATGGGTGCACTAGCCAACAATACTCAACTTAAAGGTTAACCTTTAAGTTAGTTAGTAATGCTGAGACACCCACAGAAGCAAGACATCATGCCTAAAGGTGAGAAATCATTTTATTTTCAGTATGGCGGTTCCTCTGGAAAGTGGGAACCAGTCTTTCTCAAGATCCAACAATTCCACTCTTAGGCATATACCCAAAAGTTGTACATTCATACAAGGACATCTGTTCAGCTATGTTCATAGCAGCATTATTTGTAATATCCAGAACCTGGAAGCACCCTAGATGTCCCTTATCTGAAGAATGGATACAGAAAATGTGGTACATTTACACAATGAAAAAAAAAACAAAAAACAATGAAATCTTGAAATTCAAGGGCAAATGGATAGAACTAGAAGAAACCATCCTAAGTGAGGTAACCCAATCATAGAAAGACAAACATGGTATGTATTACTCATACATGGATATCAAACATAGAGCAAATTCACACCTGCAGAGAAGCTAGGAAACAAGGACATCCATAAAAGACATGCATGGTCCCTTCATGAAGGGAAAAGGGACAAGAGCCCCTAAACAAACTGGGAGCATGGAGGAGCAGGGAAGAGGAAGGGAGGTAGGAAAAAGAGGAGGGGAGAAAAGGAGGGGGAGGAGAACATGAGGGATCAGGAAGATTGAATGGGGAGATGAATAGAGGAGAGTAAGAAAAGAGACAGCAATAGAGGGAAGGATTATAGGTTTAAAGAGAAATTTGGTACTAGGGGGTTGTTCAGAGATCCACAAGGATGACCCCAACTAAGAATCTAAGCAATGGTGGAGAGGCTACCTTAAATGCCCTTCCCTGATAATAAGATTGATGACTACCTTATATGCCATCCTAGAGGCTTCATCCAGTAGCCGATGAAAGCAGAAGAAGCAGACACCTGCAGCTAAGCACTAAGCTGAACTCCTAGAATCCAGTTTCAGAGAGGGATGAGTGATTAACATAGGGGTCAAGACCACACTGGGAAAACCCACAGAAACAGCTGACCTGAGCAAGTGGGAACTCATGGACCCCAGGACCAAACCAGGACTCCCAGCTAGGCGAACTGAGAAGTCTATGGGGCTTCTGGCAGTGGAACCAGGATGTATCCTGAACAGACTTCAGGAGCCCATTCCCCATGGAGGGATACTCCCTTAGTTTAGAGACATGGGGGAGGGCCCGGGCCCTACCGCAAATGACTTGACAGATTTTGATGATACCTCATGGAATACCTCACCCTCCCTGGAGAGTGGATGGAGGATGGGATGGGGGGGTCAGTTGGGAGCATGGGAGGATGGGGGGAGAGGGAACTGGGATTGATATGTAAAATAATATTATTTCTAATTTAAATATTTAAAAATGTACTTTTTATTTGTATGTATGAGCACATGTGACTGTAATGCTCACAGATGCCAGAAGAGGGCATCAGATCACCTCCAGTATGAGTTTCAGGAAGTTGTGAGCTGCCTGATGTGGGTTCTGGGAACAAGAAGTAGAATTTCACCACTGAGCCAGTGGTTAATTTCCCTTGAAAACTTCATATATCAAAATCTCAACTCCTACTGATTAAAGTTAAACATAACTATTGCATGAACCCAAATGAAATGTGTTTTGTGGGACAAGATGGACAGAGATGAACACATTCAAAAGTCAGACAGGTACCGTTTACACACCATGAAGAGAAAGTGCTCTCAGAAGAATTTACAGCCATCTTGAACAGTGAACCTTTGCTTAAGTCAACTAGTTTGAATTATTTACTATGGCTATCCTGGCAAATAAACACAGGTTTTACACAAATAAAGCAAGCAACATGAAATCCTTATGCTTGGCCTGAGTGTGTGTTCCAGCCTCACGTTATTCCTTTCTATACACTCATTTATCGAAACTGCCTGTCATCTGCAATCACATTCGTAAGGCTGCCATTACAGATGTTAATGACACACACACAGAGTACTCACAAACTCATACAGAAGAACTGTATGTTTTCCATTGAGTGATACCTAGTACATCAGTAGCCCAAGACAGATCATGTATAAGTTGTGCCTTACATATGTGAAATTACTAATGAAAACTTTGGAATGAATGCTATGGCTTTGGAATATTCTTCCAGGAAAAGTACTGCATTTATGCAAAATGAACACAAAACTAGAACTAACTTTTTATGTTATATCAATGTCATCTCTTGGCTCCTAATCTTAATGAGGCATTATGTGTGGTGAGTGTGTGTTGTATGTGGTGTGTGTGTGTTTTCAATAGAAAACCTTGTTTCCCCTCCAGACATGTTAATGTCTGCCAGTTAGCAGCTTCAACACCTCACCTAACATGTAATCCAATTTTCAAACATTTGTGCAGTTTAACATTAGGGTTATTAAGGGCCTGCCCAGGACAAAATTGATTAGGAAAGTTGGGCTTCTCCCTATTGAAAGGAATAAAGGAATGCTTCAATTCAACTCATACGGTATTACCACGTGGTCATTTCTTCTCCCTGATCTCTACTTCCATAGTAAAATATTCACCAGAGAGATTTACAGTGAATATGTTCTGAGATTTGAGACCACCTGGTATTCTTCTCCTTGTTACTTCTTTCTTCCGTCTTGACTAAATAGCTCCTCTCTCATCAAAACAGAAGGCAAGGATCACATCCTCCCAGATGTTAGTGCCTCTGATTTCCTGGCTAGACTAGCTCATAGCTTCAGTTTCCACTGTAGCTCTTCTGAGTTGTCTTTCAGTGTCAGCCCACCTGCAACACTAAGAGGCGTAGGCTGTGTCTGTGTACCAAAATAGCTCCCACAAATGAATGCTCAATCGAGAGGCATTTGTTTTTACCCTTAAGTTCAGGCTATTATCCATAGATTTCTGAAGTTTCAGGTTAACTCAAGACATTAACTTTTAACCAAATCTTGAAGCTTGTCACAAAAGTGAACAAGTGAAATGAAAATGTATTAAATATTTTATTGTACTTTAAATTAGATGACATATATTTGCTAATAAGCTATAATTAATGAAAAATATTTGATATTGTTTTTACTGTAGTATATACAACCAAACCTTTTAGCTATCAAGTTTTTCCCATTAAAAAGAATATTCTGTGTAGGTGTGTCAGATAAAGTACTATTTTTGCATAAGAATTTTCTAGCCCCATACAGTGAAGTCTGGAATGAAAGTATGTGACTATAATACATGCATATGGAATGAATATGTAGGGCCAGTTCATAGGAGAAAATATTTTCACCTTTAAAATGTCTAGATTCAATGCTTCTAAAAGTGACTCCTACTGTCCAGACTTGGAATCATGTCTGTTTACCTCTCTCTGAGGTTCCTTTATCTGCATCACCTGCTTCAGCTGGCTCCCCCCTTGGCTTTGGGAGTCCTTTCAAGGTGTTCACTGAAGAGCATATCAAATGAAGCCGTGCTCCTAGATAACAGTCTCTCTCTCTCTGAGGCAGGAAGGTGGCCTATATCTTAATCACCTCTACAGTTCAGACAAGAGAGTGGCTGTTGCTTCCTGAAGGAGGCTTAATCACCTGCATAGTTGCATTGTGCAAGGGAAGCAGACTAAATTTTGGACATCATTTCACATTTTTCCAGTCCCTTGCTGTCTGGCATGCTCATCCCCAGTGTGTGTCCACCCTGATTGAAGGCTGAGCTCAGTGAGAAGTTAATATGTGCTGTCACTGGCTTTTGGGTTCTTTTATAGTGCTAGCAAACTAGACTCTGGGCCTTAAGCATGGTGAATAAGTTCTTCATTACTGAGATGTAGTCTGTTCTTTTCTCTGTTCTGGGTAGGACTTAGGGCATGGAGAGAATTCTGCACATAGAGAGCCCGTGTCAACATGTAGTGACATCTATCTTATTCACATCCTCAGATGGTACCCATTTCATGTTTGAATAAAAAGGCTAAGGGTGCACACGTAAACACTGGGAGAGGAGCACACCACCACCACCGCTAGAGGAAGACTGGGACAGAGCTCTGAAAATTTTATCCATTGATTTAGCACAGAATACGTTTTCTTTGGGCCTTTAAATTATTTTCTAAATGTATAGACAAAAAGAAAGTCAGCCTATTATTGGCTGTTTTAAGTATAAACTTTTCAGATACTAGGAGGACATGATAAAATTGTCATGTCATTCCCATCTAATTGAATCTCTAAAGATCTATTACTTTTATCCCAGCGGCATCATACATTTGGTGGCTCCATTCACCAGTGGAAGAGAGAAAAGCCCTACAGAGACCACATGTGCCTGCATGCTAAACTCTGTGGGTAGTCCCAGTTCTGAGTAATGCACAGCTTAACCCAGCTTTAAACCTCAGGCTTCCTGCAGAGGAAAGAGGAGAATATGAAGGAATCAGGAGCCACACAGAGAAGAAGAGAAATCAGCTTATTTGCTTTGGGATAGATAGGATGGTGGAGTCATCTCCTTATAAAACAAATGGAGCTTGCTAAGATGATCACCGAAGCCTGGGATCCCTTGTAAGGAAATAAAGAATATTAGTTTGGACTTCAGTCGATTATTAGACTTTCCAAACAATGCAATGTTTAATGATTATGTGAAAATTATTTGAAAAGATAAAAAACAATTACTTCTTTGTTATAAGTTGTGTATTGACAATTAAATAAATAGGTCATCAAGAACTTACTTAGTTATTGTCCCCTACAAAATTATAAATTATACCAGATATAAGTCAGGGTATTACTTTATTACTTTAACACTCTGAAAATGCAGTATTCAGGCCTAGTGAAATGTGTTGACAGTACAAAACAAGAAAGTGTACTCAATGGTTTTCTCTAGTTTTAAATCTTTAAAATGGGCATCTAATATATGTTTAAAAATTATTTCTGACCAGGCAGTGGTGGTGCACTCATTTAGTCCTAACACTCAAGGAGGCAGAAGAAGGTGGATCTCTATGAGTTCAAGGCATGGTTTACAGAGAGTTCCAGGACAGTCAGAGCTATACAGAGAAACCCTGTCTTGAAAAAAAAAATTCTGTTCTTGTTAAAGAGAAAATTTCTAAAGTCAATTTCAGGAATCCAGCGTATCTTTCAAGGTCATGCAGTATCCTTTGTGATTTCCTCAAAGAAAATCCCCATTTTAAAAAATCAATAGCCCACATTAGCTACCTGTGTACATGGCTCTGGTTACACAGGGATGTGAATTGTTTTTTTGCTATCAGATTACAAAAAGATGTTCTTTAATTACTCATCATTTCTCCCATAACGCTCTACATAACACACTGCACACATGAGAACGAAATCTTTTTAAGGCTCATGGAAATTCCCCCCATTGACCAGTATCAGGATTAAATTTTAACTGAAAATAATTGAATTTGTCCTCCTTTTACTTATCAACCACCACCCTACATCTCTAACATTAGGATTATCTTTTCTTTCTTTTTTTTTTTTTTTTTTTCTTTTTTCTTTTTTCTTTTCTTTTTTTTTAAGGATTTCCCATGTTAATGAGGTCCTTAGAAAACTCTCATTTGCTCGGCTGTCTCCGTTTCAGACTGCAGCAGCTAAAGAAGATCTCCTGGGAGGTTTCTCAGACTACAGCCTACAGGTCACACATGATCGCTTAAGGTACCTGTTCAAAATGCAAACATCAGATTATCCTCAGACCAACTAACCCCCAAGGAACCAACGAAGCGGATCTTTTAACACCTTGTTCTTAGCATTCTTGAGAAGTCCTGTCATGACTGCTTCATATCACACTCACTCCCTTAGGCTGAGGACTGGGACTCACTGATGTCAGCCATTTGTGACATCAGTTGAAGAGTGCTTACCCCAGTGCCTGGATAGTGCCTCTCGATGCCCTCTGTGTCTCTGTCTTATCACCAATTGCAATGAGAGCAAAACTGTAAAAGGTAAGGCAACCCAGGATTCCCACTCCTGCTTTAGTAAAGCCATCTTTGGTTATTACATCTGCCTTGATGGGTAGTTCACTATCTTTAGAGTCCCAGCAGATTGTCTGCCATGACAACATATATATTCAAAGAAGCTTTTACACTACTTAATATATCCCTGTGAGGTGTGACATGCAAATTTCTCCCAGCAGGCAAAACCTGTTTAGGGATCACTCTTCACCCTTGCCTTCTATCAGATTTTCTTATCTGTCTGGAGTAGTCTAAAGGAATGCTCTAAGTTTACAACACTCCTGCTTTAAACAACTTTGACTCTAAAGAAGCCTCATCCTGTCCCCCACCTCTACCTGCTACAAAATGTAGTATTACTGTTTCCCTAAATCTCAGAGAATGGCAGGGACCAAATTAGACAATTAACATGAACGTGCCCTTTATTTAATAAAGTGTTTTACCTCATAGAGTACTACTACTGCTCAAACATTTAAAAATCCCTCCTTCCACTCAACCCTTCAATTTCTGGTTTGTTTCTGTTTGGCCTAGAACTATACTATCAACAAAACTAGTTGACAAATGAAATTATTTTAAGGAAAACAGGGACACCATAGATGTTGCTATCCAATCAGGGCACTAATTAGAGCGAGAATGTCGACTATTAATCACTTGTCCACATCAGCAGGGCTACACAGAGCAACCTTGACATGTAGCCACCTGTCTGTGAGATGCTGCATCAATCAGACCCCTTCATATTGCTCTCCAACTTCTCTGTTGTTATGTTTGCAATTCCCCTGTCTCAGTCTCCCTAGTACTGGTTTACAGATCTGTCCTAGATTTCAGTGTTTTAGGATCAAAGTGTATTCACTGGGGCTTTGCTTTCTTTTGCAAAGGGCTCTCTTGAATTTCTAATCTTAGATACAGTTTCTGCAGTCCCAGCCCTTAGTGAAGTTTATGCCCCCCAGTACACACTAGGAATCACACAAGGAGCACTGACAGCCAGGCTTCACACTCTAAGCACTGTGTAGGTTCCCATTAGTATGGGGATTCCCGAATTTCTTAGACTGTAATCCCCAAAGAGAAGATGGTTTTCAATATTTGATGGTTCATTTTCAGCTGTTTATAAACACAACTATTTGAGATATTTCTTATACTTTAAAACTTTGTGTTTAATAATTTTAAATTTTAAGAATTTAAAATTATGAGCAGTGCCTCTACATTACCCCTGTCCTTCCCTCTCACCCCTACAATTCCTCCCATGCCCCTCCCCCAATTCTGATCCCTTTGTTAGTCATTACTTTTTAGGCGGTCAATGCTTATTTTAATATCTTTAGCCAGGTAGTAGTGGCATGTGCCTTTAATCCCAGCACTTGAAAGGCAGAGGCAGGCCTGTATCTGAGTTCAAGACTAGCCTAGCCTGGTCTACTGAGAGAGTTCCAACACAGCCTTCAAAGCTACAAAGAGAAACCCTGTCTTGAAACCAACTCCCCCCCCCCACAAAAAAAAAAAAAAAAAAAAACTTTAATGGTTCATCATTTGCTAAAAATGAGTGATTTAAAGTGATATTATTGCATTTTAAGCACGTTGTAAAAGGCATTACTAAAATAAAATGATTGACCTATGTGTTGATGCTGCCTGAACACTTTCAGTAGAAATCTGCCCCTACTGCACTTTCTGCAGCAAAAGCAATGCCCCCTGCTCAGGCATTAGAAGGCTAGACATGTCAATGGGTTTTAAAAATGGTTTCTAACTCAAATGTACTACTACTGTGGTTCATTAACATAGCTATCCACAGGACCACAGGAGCCCTTTCCAAAATAAGCCTGGACATGGTGTGACAGTGTTGACAAGTTATTGTTAGACCTAGGAAGGAGATGGAAAGTCACACACACAGATACAGCACAAACACACATACATGGAAATATTAATATGCTCAGACACCTCTTTAACCTCCTGCAACTTAATTCAATGCCAAACTCATAGGAAATTAAAAAAAAAAAAACATAGAAGAAGAAATCTGTATGTTGTACATGAATGCTTCCTGGAAATTATTTTTCTAAAATGCTCTCTGAAATGTTTTTGAAAATAGTATTTGTCAGAATTAATAGACATTGTTTTATCTTTTTAATTTTTTAAAGAAAGAGTAATAGATTCGTGCAGAGTTTCATGGGCCATGAAGGACTTGAGGGGTCTTGAAGACTTAGGGGTTCAGAGGTTTTGAAGGGTTTCAGGGTTGTAAAGGTTTTCAAGAGTTTGCCAACTAGAAGAGAAGATGTGAGAAAATGGAAAGAGAATGAAAAATAAAAGCAGAGAGGCCTAAAGATTGGGAAGAAAAGCTACTTCTCAGAAGCACAGTTCGGATGGGGTAAAGAAGAAAGGCTTTGTAAAACACAAATGTTTTGAAGGGCCATGTTTATTTCCTCAGAAGTAGATTTTAATCTACTGATGGTAGGATGCCAGTGAGAGGCCTCAGCCAGGGAGCAAGAAAAAAACTAAAGCTGACCTGGGGTAAGCAAGTTGAGATGAATGTGGCAGAGGCTGAGTGAAGAAAACATCTCAGGAAGCCAATGGGATCACTTAGGGAAGGTCACAACAGCTTGGGAATTAAGGTATTGCCACATTCAGGCAGTCTTTTAGGGCAAACTGTCAATGTGCAAGGGAATTGAAGGCCTTTCTTTGCACATTAGACCAAAAAAAAAATTAAATTAAAAAAGGAATAAGATACCAGACAGCTAGGATAATTAGAGAAAATAAGGACACAGCTATTAAGATTCATTTTGAAATGTTATCAAAACTTCAAAACTCAACTTGGCACCTTATTTTAGAATTAAGTCACAGCACAAAATGGTTTATAAGTGTCAATCACAGTCAGACATTTTGCAAAAATTTTTTGGTGTTTTTTGTTTTGTTTTTTTTTTGTTATGTATATTATTTATTACTATTACATGTGTCTGCTTTTTTGTTTGTTTGTTTTCCAGAAGAGGGTGTCAGGTCCTTGGGAACCACAATTATAGAAGGATGTGAGCCACCATGTGGGTACTGGAAATTGAACCCAAGTCCTCTGGAAGAGCAGGTGCTCTTAACCTCCAAGACATCTCTCCAGCCTCAGTCAGTACCAGTGTACAAACTCCACAGTCTTTTGTGGTTATTCTCTCTCCTCTCATGGAAACTTACCACTCAAAGACTAGATCTGTGCTCAATTTTCACAAGCTTAAATGGTGCCACAGTGCTCAGCACACTATAGTTTAATGATAGCACTCTAACACTGTTTTTCTAACACAGTATCTATTAAAGCAGAAACCTAGAGAGGGACAAAATCTATGCTCATTGACAGTCTAAGCAACTATAAGATTTGTCCACATTCTACTGCTTTAACAAAATACCCAAGGTCAGCAGTTTTATAAATAAAAGAGGTCAATTAGCTCAGGGTTTTCAAGGCTCAAAAGTACAATGCCACCACCAGCTGGGTTCTAGATGGTATCATAGTAGTTGCAGCACATGTAAGAGAGGACTCTCAGAACCACACAGGAAGCCAAGGACTAAGGATGTTCTCTTTTATGAGAACATCCCTGACAGAACTGATGAGACACCCCATAGAATGACTTCAGGTCTTCCAAGACTGACAGTATGTGACCACTTGACCTCTTACTAGACCCTCCCACTACCTTTCAGTTCTGTTCCAGTGGACCACGTTTTAGAGGAAGATCCTTATGGAATAAAGTGGAGCCAAACATCAGTGCTACTCATCACCTCATTGCTATTTAAGGCAGGATACTGCAGGTAAGAAAGGTTGAGATGTAGTCTGTTATAACTCAACATAAATTCAAAATGTTCAAAGCCTGGGTCTTTTAGAAACCATGAGACAATCTCTTATCTGTATATCTTCTACTGTCTTCTACATGCCCTTAACCTTATGCCATGATTCCCAAAATGAAGCAAACAACTCTAGGACAATAGGAAAACTAGAGTGAACACTGTGACCCTACTAAGGTCGAATCTACATCCTTTGCAAATTCATAGGACAGAATGCTTTGTATTACAGGGCACTTAAGAGCTCTTCTTCCCCAGCCAGCCAAGTGTAGGTGCTCTTCTTGCAAACAGAAAATCTGGCCTCTGACCAACCATACTACAGCAACAACAGCTCTTCTTGCCTGCAGTGTTCCTGTAGATAAATCTCAATGCTGTTACAATCTGCTGATCTTCAGCAAACTCTGGCATCCTCAGGAACTGGAAGATCTGAATGCTGGCAGCAGCTGTCCTAGCTCTCCTCAAACTTCTTGCTTGTATAAACTGAAAGTACATGTAGAAACTAAGGAGGAACTCAATTCATTCTGTCTTTAAGAGGTAGAGCAGGCATTCCAGCAAGGCTCCTTTACCTCATGGCCCAGGCTCTTCTCATGATACCACATTATTTTTCAAGAGACAGTACAACATATGATACATTCATCTCAGTAGCATCAAATTGTGGCTACTAATCTCATCAGAATATAATTTCTTATTATATTCTTTGATATTTTTCCTCATTATTATACAATCAAGCTATTATTGAAATATACCTTAAAATGGACAATAAGTATATTGTTCTATTGAGATTTGCAGTCATCTGTTCAAATAAAAAATAACTGCCCACTGGTTTACAGGTACTCCTGCAACTTGCAAATGTTTCTTATATGTGAAACAATCATTATTAGTGATTTGAGGTGGAACTTTATAGATTTATCTCAGTATTTTTAAGTGGTTAGCCCTGGTCTGTAGTTAATTTTCCTGCTTTGACAGCTATAAACCACTGTCCAAAGCCTTAGCTGAACTCACCCAATAACCATAGCATTCACTGTGGCCATGCCTAGAGTCGACACAGAATGCAGAAGATATAGCATGTCATTGTATTGGAAGAAAAAGCAGCTGGCAGCCTGACAACAGAATTCCTGGTTGGGAAAGGTCTTCCCTCCAGTGCCAAACAAGACACCATATGGAAAGTGCCACACAGGCACAATTCAATATAGGAACTGTTTATAAAGCAAAAGAAGCTGCTTTTGTGGCTGCTGTTCAGGATGAGTTTCAGCTTCATAGATAGAAGTTATTTTAGTATGTGCATTCACACGAGCATTGTTTTCTGTTTCAATGTGCTCATCTGAAATGCTGAAGACTCCATTTCAAATTTCTGATTCTGAGAAACTAAGTGGTAACTGCTGTGCATAACACTGTCCTGTCACTGTCATTGCTAGATGATGTTTGGAAGACCAGAAGTATACAAAGAGACATGGATGACTCTGCACCATTTCTCACTCTGGACTGTTGGGCTCATTGCTGCCTACCAATGTCACAAAATTATGATATGATATTGTTCACAGCAGCAATAAACTTTGACCACCACCCCCACTTCCTCCCACATACTTCACGGGTATCTTGATAGTTGCTTCTTCTGATAGGACCAAGTGCCTATCAGATATCTCTTAATTGTGAAAGACAAGCCCAGTAGCTTTAAACCTCATGTACATACTGAACTGGTTTACCTGAATTTCTGATGCTGTTAACAGTTTTTCAACCTTTTTTTAGACTCTGGTAATATTTTGTCACTTAATGCTATAACTCAAATATCAAACTTAACTTGTTTTTAATACACACAAATACATACTGTCAGTGACACTGGTGTAAAAGTAGGTAGAAACTAGCCAGCATGGATATTTCTGGAGAATGACTCCAAAATTATCCCCTGGAATAAAGTATACCAAAACCAGTCATTTTAAAGTTGTTGAACTATGGCAAAAGCAAACATATTTGCCACAGTATAAGAGCACAAATACATTGAATATTATGAAGATGTCCAATTTACTTAATTGAAACAATTTGACTCATTCTGAATGCTTTGAAATGAAAATAACCAAAGCTGAAAAACTTTATTGTTACCTTCTTTTCAAAGCATACCTAAAATATTTAGTATGGTTATTAGCATAAGTGATGCACAACAAATAAAAAACTATAATTATTAAAATATTCATAAAACATCAATTTGAATAAAAAGTAGGTATGTTAACACGGCTCTATTGATGCTTATAGAGACTTTACTAATTCTAATACAATATTAGTTATAATGCTGCCTTTTGAAATTCAAAATCTGGCTGAATTTTTCATTGCATTCCTTCTGTCAGCAAATCATAAGGTGAAAAAAATAAGTTATTGACTTTGTTTTGAAAAATCTGTTTATCCAGCTCTGCACATTTTAAATCAATGTAGTTTGTCAATTTCCTATTAGATACAAACGTAATATTGATTAGTAGCTCTGAAATAGGAATTAAAATGACTGACAGGCATCAGCTGTTTATAACTCTTAATGGCATGTGATGATTGTCCTCAAAATCTGTGTTTTTAATACTTGTTGGAATATGTACTAAGGTCACTGACAGGACACTAAACAAACAGCCAAGTGTTAGAGGCTTATTTTTAGCTATCTTCCTTCTAAAATAGTCACACTAATTAACAAGATAATTGCAAAAATACTAAAATAATTTTACCCAGTTCTTGGCAACAAATGTGGTCTCATAAATCTATTGTAGATCTGATGTAAATAAATATATTATTCATGCCCTGGAAAAGATGATATATATGTGTGTTATGATAAGTCTAAAGTTTTTTCTAATGACCGTTTATTTACAAATCAAGATGAATAATATCACAGTTCATTATAAATTTCAACTGATTCTCCACCACTGGGTCAATTTTGCTGTTTATCTTAATAGAGTTTAAGTAAGATTAGCTTGACAAATATTAGTAATGACATTGGATGGATTGCTAGACAAATTTGTTATCAAACATTGACTTTTTTTTTTTTTTTTTTTTTAAAGTAAAATTACCTTTTCCAGTAAGAAAACGAATGAGACTATAATTTTACTTTGGTGCTGTGAGTGGAACCCCTGACCTTTACCAGGTAATCACACTTCTAGCCCTAAATATATGAGTGTTTTTTTTTTTTTTTTTAAAGTATTACATCAGGCTGGAGAGATGGCTCAGAGGTTAAGGGCACTGGCTGTTCTTTCAAAGACCCTGAGTTCAATTCCAAGCAACCACATGGTGGCTCACAACCATCTATAAAAAGATCTGGTGCCCTCTTCTGGCCTGCAGGCATACATGCAGGCAGAACACTGTATACATAATAAATTTGAAAAAAAGTATTAGAGCATAATAAAGAAAACTCCTTCCTTTTTTTTTAAAGGCACATGTGTGTGTGTGTGTGTGTGTGTGTGTGTGTGTCTGAGTGTATGCCACATATGTATGTGGGGGCTGTCACAGAGGCTTCGAGGGGCCAGACTCTCCTGGATCTAGAGTCGTAATCAGTTGTAATACACCTGATACGGGTGCTGGAAACAACTTAGACCCTCTGTAAGAACAGTATGCACCTTAATTGCTAAGCCCTATCTTCTAACTCTGCTGCTTTCTTTTTTATTGCCAATATCAACAAGACTTATGTAACACTGTCAAATATCTAAATAATTCAAATCCCCTTTATTGATTTCTCTCACTGGGTTATGAGTGTGTTTGAGTTTAAGTATTAAAGCAAATACTATTTGCTTTAACAGTGTCAAATATAGACTTTCATTTAATTAGAATGCTTCTGAGATGTTATGAAAAATGAGATTTTTTAAAATGAATATACCTGTTGAAAAAATATATTACAGGTACCTTCACAGGAGCGAAAACAGTAATCTTTTGACTACAGTCACTGCAATCTATAAATTTTTTCAGCAGGTAACCTGAAGCAAACTGCATAGCCAGAAGAAGGTTGTCTGTCCTTTTATTTGGTTACAGGGCTTGAAACAATGTTGATCTGCAGACCTATTTAAACAAACAGTCTCCACCCAAAGGCAACACCCTACTCTTCAAGTGTCAAGTAAGCTTTCTTCTAGATACCATGGTTTTCCTTCTATTCCTTTTCTAGCTCAATGCTGGCTCAAGACTCAGCTTTGTTAGCATATACAATTTGAATACAAATCAAAAATTTATCAGAAATCTAATAAAGTGGAATCTACCCATCCAGAAAGGCAATGCTACTGATTCCACAATACAGAATATACAGATTTATTTTCAAAATACAGTGCAGTCCAATAAACCTTCACTTCTATTGATACCTTTACAAATACATCGGAAATTAACTAACCAGTAAAAATAACCTAATCACTTTTGGTGACAACAAATAATACTAGCTGTGAAGCAACACTGGGGGGGGCATAATTCCAGTACTGCCATCACAGCTCATTCCCAGCATAAGCTCCAAACAACACAGCTGCATACTCAAAAGCTCCCATCCCACAGCTCCTCCCTACAGAGGCAAGACCGCTCCTTCATTTGTCTTGCTTTAAAAAAGACAGAATATGCCCAAGGATGATAAAAGACACTTTATAGGTAATCCCAGTATTCTCATGTACATACTGATAACAATCTTTAAAAAGCATTATTTTCTTATCAAAACAGATTCATCACCTTTTGAAATGATACAAAAAGGAATTCCATGAAAGTCAATGAAATCCCTTTGGTTTCTGTGAAGGGAATGTATTAAAATGCAGATTTTCATTAATGTATCTGGAAGTCTAAGGTACTTTGTGCTAACTGATAAAGAACTGTCATAGTGTCTTACATTTTAAGGAAGAAATAAAACAACAAAGTCTCCATTGCAGTTAGATGTGTACTCTGATGAGGATATGGAGGTGAGGAATGTGTATGTCACCTTACAAAGTTTTAATCACAGAGCATGCACATTTTCTTCTCTGCCTTACCTCAATGATTTTGTCATGGATCTCCAGACCATCTACTCTGTCTGCAGGTCCATTTTCTACAATTTTTGAAACATAAATTCCTTCAGTTGCTGATTGCTTCTGGTAATTCTACAGGGGAAAAATATTAACAGAAAGAATCTTATTAAGCAAACTTTAAATTTTGTAATGGATGATTTTATTTTTCTAATTGTAACAGTAGCAATTCTGCTCAAACATGCAACTCTCTTAGCTGGGAATTTGGCACAGAATTAACTCACTTAACGCCAACTAGTCATTAATCAAGATGACAGCTATAATGAACAAGTCCAGCATCTCTGACAAGTTCATCTATTTACTTTACATTTTGAATTCATATGATAAGCTTTAGAGAAGGGCACACACAAGGTGAGATCAGCAGCGTTACTGTAAACACCTCTCACTTATAAAGTGTTATGGGAAATTTTTAAAAAACAAGGACAGAAGTTTAGACAAAGAAAGCAAATTACCCTCTAGTATATAACAACTTAGATGCAATCATAACCCTAAAAATATATTTTAGCTTCCAGTGTGAGAAATTTTGAATCATAGCTCTGACCACCTAGGAGACAAAGTAATTTTAAATCTAAAATCTCAAAATATCAACTGTACATGACCAAAAGGCCTATTTAAATCTGATCGTTACATGGTTCCAGGTACAAGTTTCACAGGGAATAGGTAAACCTCAAAAAGCAGCCTTTGACACTGCATAGCATTTTAGCCAATCACAAGAAAGCAATGATCCTGTAAGACCTACTTAGGAAGATGTTTGTCATCATATTACAACACTTTATATATTTTTAAATGTCAGTTGATTTTATGGCAAGACAAATAAAATCATCCCCCAAACTTCTTGTTAATTGGCTTGCTTCAACCAGAATTAGAAGTGCTTCTACAAAATACCCAATGTCAAATTGCTAACCAGAAGTTATAAATAACCCTCAAGAGAAGGGAGAACAAAAATAATGTGAAGAAATGCCTGTGTTTTTACAATAACTGGGACCATTTCAGAACAGAAGCAGAACAGTGGCCTTTAATTGTTGGGTTTGCTAGTTGCATAAAAGACAAAGGGTGGCATAGGTCACCACCATCTTAACCCCAGCTTAAAGCAGGACAAAGAGTCCTAAGCATAGAAATCCTTGAAGAGCACATGACACATGGGACAGGAGAGTTCCAGAGAAGTTGGAGAGTTAAATAAGGTGATTTTCTTTACTAAATTTCTCTATCTTTGTTCAGTTACATTCAAAATTAAGACAGCATATGATTGAAGGATGTCAAAGGATTTTGTCATCACAATATGTAAATTCATAATATGTACTCTGAGAACAGTAAGTATAAGGTAAGATTATTCATCCATTTAAATAAGGAGTTGATTTGGAAAGCCAAAAATGTTTCATATCAACTCTTTTTAGTATGAATTTTTCTTAAGAAATTTTGGGAAGAAGAAGATGGGGGAGAGAACACTATACTCTCGCACACCTCACTTTTCTCTAACTTAAATTCATTTCAACTCTGCATTCAATATATACTGTCACCTTCTCCAGCCCCATTGTCATCTAAAGGCCAAGCCATTGAAAACAGCAAGTATATGTAGACTAGATACTACTTAGTGTAGCAAATGGAAATTACCTACTCAGGTACTGTATCATAGGGTCAAGAGATCTGCCCATGGTACTATGCAAGAAAGATGGATGAACTGTAAAACACTCTCTTCCCTTTATGGTTGTGACTTAGAGAATCAAGTTGGTCAACTGTGGGGTGTTCTGTTGTTTTCCAACTCTCTCATAAAGAAATTCTGGGTATGGACCAGAAGGTCTACATTAAGAATCTGGTATTTGGGCACAAGCATCCTTTTAAGGATGACATCAATTGTTTGTCCTACCCATGTTCCATTTCACACACAGAATGTGGTATTAACAAAGGAGTCACCTGATTTGGCCTGCCTCCTATTATGTTGAATCCCAAGGTATCATCTTCTCTTTCTAACACAACAGTGAATGACTTCTGTTCTCCACCCTAAGTGAGAAAGGGGAGAAGTGTATAAGTAAAGAAAAAAAAATATATAAGAGAAAATTAACAGCTACAGTGACATTTTACCTTAAATAGAAAGCAATTTAAGAATGGTTGACTCTAGCAAAATTTCTTCTAGAACATAGTCTAAAGCATGTATTTGAAGGAAACTGCTGTGCATGTGAGAAAAAAGGATTTTCCGAATGACTACATGGATTTGCATTTCACACAGGCAGCATCCCATCTGACTTCACCTAAACTGCAAACAGATTTCTGGGCTCCACCAGCCAGGGCTCTTTATTTTTATCCTTGTATGACAAAAATGTAAAATAAACTGTCAGTGGATCTTAGAAATTAGAAATACTTTTACATAAATTTTCCCTGTAGGAATGCCAAGCTATTTATAAAGTCCCCTCAGCAGAAACATTCAGGCTGCCCCTGTAATGCAGGGTCTACTGGAAGGCAGCTGTCTTGATTTTCAATACTATCCTTATTGTGTTTGTCATCATTCTTACAGAGTGAAAATAAGAGTTTGGCTAGGTAGAGTATTTCTTTCTGGATGAGCCAATAAGATTTAAACAAATGTAAATTACACTAGCCACCTGTGTGTTAGCAAAGACACATTTAAGCAATCAGGGATGTAGCTAGAGAGATAAGCTGTAGGTACCACTACAAACATTACATCTGATGCTGATCCTTACAGTCACCTCAGGCCAACCCCCCCCCAACCCGGGTCAACACACACAAACACCCAGGAGCTTTTCCAGAGCCCACAGCAGCCCCTACAGGCAAGTAAAATACAATTTTTGAGAAGCACCACCCACTGGCAGCATTTGAAAATGAGTCCACAACCTGTGGGTCGAGTATCTGCTTAACAAATATTTACATTATGATTCATAACAGTAGCCAACGGAATAACTTTATGGTTGGAGGTCACCACACCAGGAGGAAACTGTATTAAAATGTTTGCAGCATTAGGAAGGGTCAGAACCGCTGTCAGAGAACCATAGCTTGATGGATGCTGCACGTTTTTATCCCATAATTCTAACCCTTGTTCCTTTCCATCAACATTAAAACCTGAACTGGAAGGGCAGATCGAACTTGTGTGCTTTTCTCTATATCATCCATCTGAAGATTATCCTATACATAAGCAGACTGGGCAACTCATACAGCATCCAAACATTTTTATTCTCTCCATTAACTAACTGCTCATGGTGCTCTGTTATAAACAGGCACTCTTCCACCAGTATAATTTGTGTGTTGAGCATAGTGTACATGCTCCCTCATCAGAGCATCTTATCTCACTTTGTGTTTTTCAGGCTAGGGTCAGAAAGGTTAAAACCTAGGGCCAGAACTGGAGTCAGACCTAAGTAGAAGGTTCCCAAAAGGAAGCCCTCTGTTGCTCCTCAACCAAGGAGAGCAGAAGAATGAAATCAGCTCCCTGAGAGAGGATGCAAATTAAATCCTTGCTTGCTAAGTCAGCGACCAAATCAAACACCTGTGTGAATGTACTGAAAACAAGTTACAGCTGGTGAACAAGTACCTTCAGCCATGCAGCTCAAGACCAGCAGCTTCCACGAAGTAAGCAAGACAGTTGCCTGGCTGGCACTCATGGGGTCAGTGTGACCAAAGGCAGATGCTCTTGTCCTGGGACAGGTCCCCAGGTCCTACAGGCATACTCAATAATCACCACCAATAAGGGGCATTTGAGATCCGGAGGGAGGAACCATCAAGAAAAGTCAGGGATGTGAAAAAAAATCTCACCCTGGTTCCCTGCCACCACCCTCCCTTGAAGTCCCTGAACTGAGGAAAGTGTAGTTAAGTAAGGGATAGGCATACTTTGGCAGTGAAAATAAGCCATTCCCAGCTAATTGACTTATTGATGGAATTTGCTTCAGGCGCAGGCCAATGATACAAAAGATGGGCGGTAATGGGGGGCAAGAGAGTGGAAGACAGAAGCAAGAGTGTGGATGGGAGAAGACTTTTCTCAATTCCTCCATTCCTCTAGGAGAGAGCTAAGTTTGACTCCCTGACTCCCTGAGCCCTAAGCAAGGTTTCTGGGGCAGAGGTGCAGATGAGGCAAACATAACAAAATGGGGGGGGGTGCCTCATGCTTCTCTGGAAAAAAAAAAAAAAAAAAAAAAAAAAAAAGACAGCACCTCCAAAGGAATCCTCACAGGTCAAAAAGATTCCTTTCTCCCCATCCCAAGCACGCTTGAGGGCCCACTCTATGCTTACCCGGCCGCGGCCTCCTGGGTCCCCAACGAAGTTGCGAGTGTGCGCCATGTACCTGGCCAACTTCTTCTGGCACCTGCGCTGCAGAAAGCTGAGCTGCGTTCGCAGCGTCTTCCCCAACCACCTGTAGGGGGCTACCCGAGGCCGACCCCCGGACCTCGGTGGCCCCTCACGCGTGTCCCCACTTGGCTGGGTTGTGGTAGCCTGGTTCCTTTCCTTCCTGCCGCCTCCGCAGCAGCTTCCTGAGCAGTGGCGGCCACAGCCACTGGCAAGGCCAAAGTCGCAGCTCTGGACGTGCGCCGCCAGCTCTCGCAGCCGCACGGTGTGGCCACAGCCCCGTGCACGGTAGTCACAACGCACTCGCAGCTGCTGGACCAGGCTGCGCAACGGCAGCACCCGATACAGCTCTCCCGGCGCCAGTGGCTGGCACTGCAGTGGGCACCGGCGCCTCCGCGCCGCCCAGGGCAGCAGGCAGCTGGCGCAGAAGACGTGGCCGCAAGGCGTGCACGCGGGCTCCTCCAGCACCTGGCCGCACAGCTGGCAATGGAAAGCCGGGTCTACAGCTTCAGCGAAGCGCTCCAAAGCGAAGTCCATGAGAGCGGTCGCGGGGAGGAGAGCCAAAAGGGGTGTCCGTTTCTTCAGAGCACCCCCAGGCAGCGCCAGGGGCAGCGGTCTCACCACCGCTGAACTCTTTGTGGGGAGGTGTGTGGGATCTCAGAGTTTGGCTTGGCGTTTCCAAGCTTTGGCTAGGACCTCCGACTTCTCCCTATTGACACTAATAGAAGCCACCTGGGTGAATCCTTCCCCACCCCACCCCCTTCTTTGTGGCTTTGCAATGCAAGGTCTTTCAAGTCTGTCCCTGAGAATGAGGCGCATTTACACAGTGGTCTTTGGGCAGCTTCATTCTTTACCTGAGCCAAGAACTTCAAGTCCTCTGCGGTGCTCTACCTGGGCAGAGCTGGAGCTGGGCACAACACTGATGCTGAGAACTTTCAAACCTACTAGGATGAAAGATTCTGGAGGACAGGATCTTTGTGTCAAGCAGATCCTCAACAAAACCATGTTTGAAATACATATTATACTTTTTTTTCTCTAAGGAAAAAAAATCAACTGTGACTCGAAATTAGCCTCAGGTTTCAGAAAGGTCATTTAGGACCTCCATGGAGCCAGGGCTTTCAAATCAAGATCAGAAGCCAGGTGACAGTAGAGAAGGGTGATCTTAGAACATGCAGCAAGGGCTGGGGAAAGGCCAGGCGTTTTCCTCTGAACACTTTATATCTTGGTGGGGGGAGAAAACAGCGAGCAGCCACGCAGGACTCCTGCCCGAGTGAAGAGACTGGAGTTTCACTGTCACAGCTTCCCTCCAACTTCAGCTGTCACACTAGTTCTATTTCAGATGCACATTAGTACAGGGAACGGGGATGACCTTTTGAGCACCTGGAAGCAAAAATATTTCATGAATGAAATAGCAGGATAACATTAAAAACAAAAGGCAAAACAAACAAACAAAACTTTAGTGATGCCTCCCTGGACTCAACCAGAGCAGAATCAATCCAAACTGCTCACTTCCATTCTACTGCCAGACTTTTCCTGAAGGCATACAGTGGAGTTTACTCCAGGACCCCAGCCATGTTTTCTTCACTTTCTTCTGAAATGTAGGTGTGCAAAGAGCCCCTCGCCTCACACCGTGGTATATGCACACGACTTAATATCATTACCCAGAAACCATGCCCGATGCTTAGAATAGGGGTCCTTAAATTAATTACCCTCACTGTCAGTTGGATGCTGCTCCTGGAAGGATGTGAAGAGCATGAAAAGGGATCTAGACATCATGGAAAGAATAATACACTTTCTAGGGAGAACGTTCTGAGCCTTCAATGGCTATTGAAATTCACAAGTGATGTTCCAGATATCTGAAATAATTTTTCTTTTTTTAATCAAAGATGCTATATTGTATGTTCTATAAAAATATATGATCAAGTTTATTTGCTACTATGATCCAGTGTTCCCCTCTATGTCTGTCTCATTTTTCTACAAGGAGGCAAACAATAAATTCCTGAAATAATTTGGAACATTATTTACAAGAACATGTTTTTGTGAAATCCATAAACAAAATGATGATACTATAAAAATTATTCAAACAGTTCTGAGTGGGAGAAAACTGTTTTGTCTTTCCTAGCACATAACATCCTAGTCTTATAAATATGACTATAGATATGGCTTGTCATTTATATGTTTTACAGTAAACACAATAGTGCCAAGAACATTTTAAAAGATAAAGCATGAAGAGATGGAATCTAAAATGGTCCCATTGGAATACTCAGAAATAGAGACTTGCCATTATTAAAAGCAAGCAAGCAAATAAGCAAAAAGGCGAACAATGATCTTTTTATGTTCTTGGAAGAGTCAATGGTGGGAAGGGGTGTGCGACAAATTGGTTCCTGGACATGGCATATCTATCATACTCAGGAAGTCACTGAAGCTATGTGTACCTGTACAAGACCTCCTGCATAAGATCAATCCATACAGAATTCTGGAACAGATAATGGAGGAGGCACTCTTCATGCTCCATCCCTTACCCAAGGGCCACTGGCAATTGAAAGAGGCTGGGGATCTTTGTCTTTTAGGATGCTCCTACTGAGAGATCTTCCATGCTCTAGGAAATTGCCCCAAACTCACTCACATACACATAACCAACAACAATTGTACTTAATGAATTGTATGAAAGAAGAAGGACAAAAAAGAGGAAAGAAAAGAAAATAGAAAAAAAAAGACACAAAATTAAGTGACATAAAAGTGAAGACACTGCAGTAGATTCAGGAGAATTGTAGGAAGAAAATGGAGATGATTAATGATTGTACGAATGTGTAAAATTCTCAAGAATAAAGACATATTCTTGTTAAAGGAAGCAATTATCTGACATAGGCAAAGAGCCTCAGAATCACACACACACACACACACACACACACACACACACACACACTTTTCAGCAAAAATAGATCCAGGAGTATTTTAGTATCTTTTGGCAAAGGTTATTATGCCACAACCTTGAACATATGCTTATGCCTTTATTAGTCAGCAATGTCTGTTTTTTAAGAACATAGAGAATCAAATTTGGAGACTGAACAGTTAGTTGGTAGACCTGAAAATGAAGTCCCCATTTTCATGTTTGGTGCACGCAGTCTCTAACTATATTGCTGCTTGTGGCTAAGACATGCTTTGCCCATAAGCATTCATTCAGTCTGATAATGTGCCTCTCTCAGTGACATACCAAGGAAACAACATACTCCCTCAGCACCATGGCATGGAATGGATCAAAGTACCTGTAAGTTTATGTAGTTTTCAGCTTAGTAACTGAGATTTAATTCCAACATTGAGTCATCTGTACTCATGGAAAGAAATTCAGTTTGCTCTTTCTGAACTCATCATTGAACAGCCATGAAAGGAGGCTGTGCCTGGGCTGGTTCTAGTGTGGAGAGGCAGGCTTCCAACTCAGAGTAAAACCTGCTTCCAAAGAGCAACCATAAGTTACTGTGTCAGACTTAGAACACATATCATCTGGGCTCATGATCCTCAGACAGATAAATGAAGACTAAAGATGAAATGGGAAATAGTTTTCCACCACCTTAAGCATAAAAAATGTTTTGCTAAATGGACTAGTTTTAAAATTCATTTTCTCTGCTGTCTAATGCCAACTTAACACAAGCTAGACTTATCTGAACAGAGGGGACCTTAATTGAGAAAATGCCTCTATAAGATCCAGCAGTAAAGCATTTTCTTAATTAGCGATTGAAAAGGGAGGGAGGGCCCAGCCCATTGTGGGTGCTGCCATGCATGGACTGGTGGTCTTGGGTTCTATAAGCAAGCAGGCCAAGCAAGCCAGTAAGCAGCTCCCCTCCATGTCCTCTGCATCAGCTCCTGTCCAGGTTTCTGCCATGTTTGAGTCCTTATCCTGACTTTCTTCAGTGACAAGCAAAGTGGAAGTGTAAGCCAAATAAAACTTTTTTTTTTTTTCTCCAGCTTGCTTTTTTTCATGCTGTTTCCTTGTAGCAATAGACACCCCAAGACATCTTGTTTTCCCTTTGGTTTTATGCATTGATTGTGATTCATGAAGTTAAAAAGCTTGAGGAAATATTTCAAATAAATAAGTCATTTATTTAATATGTGATAATATAGCACAGTTTAGTACTTTTAACATAACACTGCAAAATTACCCATAAGAACTTTCTCTGAAAGGACATTTAATTTATCTTTTTATTTCTCCTATTCTGTGGTTTTATTTTCCATCAAAAGTATGTCTGTCATTTCTGCCTTTTCTCAAAGTGATCTAAGTTGAAGCTACCACCTCATAAAATTACTCTAATAACTGAGGCAAAATACTCTGATACTTTAGGCCTGTACAGTTCCTACATCCTACATTTATCTCTAGTATTGAATTCACCATGCACACATATTCTTCTCTTGATCGTTTTATGTCATAGCCAAAGATCAGACTTGTTCTTTGAAGTATAAATGAATGTGTTCACAAAGCTTGTGATGATAAGAAGGTCACCTCGACCCAGAGAAGAACTTCAAATCTTCAAGAAAGTAGCAATGCCCTGAAGCAGAGGCAGCTGACAGCTCATTTTTGAACTATTTTATCAGAGATAGGTTTTGGATATATGCTTTACTCTTAGAAACAATTGGAACCAGTTAAAGCCAGACAGCTCCAAGATCTGACACTCTCAAGCAGACATACATGCAGAAAAAATACCAGTGGACATAAAATAAAAGTAAATAATCTGAGGGGGTGCTTAAGAGATGGCTCAGAGGCTAAGAACACTGGCTACTCTTCTAGAGATCCTGAGTTCAATTTCCAGCAACCACATGGCGGCTCATAACCATCTATAAAGAGAACTGGTGCCCTTTTCTGGCCAGCAGGCAGAACACTATATACAATAAATAAGTAAATCTTAAAAAGAAAAAGAGTTTTGTAACATTTTTTTTAGTCCCCATGAGAATTAATAATCAAAGAAAGCCAAGTGAGTATTTGAAGGAAATGGGGAATAATTAAATTTAAAACTGTGGCAGCTGCTCTGGGGGCCCACCCAGTTTAGCTCCTTCCTTCTAGCCCATCCTCATTCTTTTTTTGTCAGTCATTGATAGCAAGGACACCCCACCTGCTATCTGACAACTCCAGTTGACAACAATAGGTTGATACTCAGCGGGTGAGTCTCACAATTGGTCCTGTCCACCATTAGGCTTTCTCCAGTCTTCAGTTCTGTAGCAGCCTGCTTGCAGGTGCCCTTCCTCCTACTATTCATTCATTTCCCTAGAAACTCCAACTCCTACTTGGGACCCAGCTTAGCTCTTCTTGCAGAGCCTCTCAGCATCTCCTCTTAGCCTATTCCCTCTTCATGAGCTGTCTATATCTAGAAACCATTTCACCAGGGACCCCTCGTGGCCACACAGGGCTGGGACTTAGGTAAATGATCCTCACTGTCCTTCCTATCATTCATTATGATCTTACTTGCTTCAACCTCAGCCCTGTTGGAGCCTGCTCCTCCCACCTCACTCCAGACAAGGTTTCCATAACCCAATCATCCCTGAGTCTCCACACTTATTTTTGTCTTACTGCTGCATACTTGTAGAAACTCTCCTCACTCCATGGCTCCAACTCCCCGAGGAGCCCATGTTTTAGCCTAGATAGCATTATCCTAGCTCTTTCCCACATCCCATCTCTGCCTTCCCTTCTAGCATATCTCTATTCCTCTTAGACACGCACTGGAATAAACTCTCTACCAAGGAAATCAGAGCCACCATACTTTCCCAAGAAACAAACAGGGCAGCAGAAATCAAGGAACAGAACAGTAAACCAACAAAGACAAGAACAGATATCAACACCTAGAATTGCCTCAGTCATCTAACTTCTGAAGCCTAGACACCAGTGCAAAAACACAAACTTGAATATTCAAGACAGCATGTCTCTTCCAGAACCTAGTAACCCTACTACAATAGGCCCTGAAAAATGCAATATAGATGAATCACAAGGCAAAACCTTAAAAAATAGCCTTTATGAAGATGTGAGTGGTCCTTAAAGAGCATATGAATAAATGCATCAATAAAATCTATTAACACACACATACAACAACAACAACGACAATAAAAAATACCAGAGGGATAAAATGAAAATAGTACAAGGTATGAAAGTGGAAATAAAACCAATAATAAAAACTCAGTTAGAAGGCCTGGGCAGTCTAAGGGACCTCTGACAGTGAAACCAGGATGTATCCCTGGTGCACAAAAGGATTTTGGGAGCACATTCCCCATGGAGGAATATTCCCTTAGCCTAGAGGCAGGAGGGAGGGCCTAGTCCTTACTCCAAATGATTTGGCAGATTTTGTTGATCCCTCCTGGAAGGCATCACCCTCCTTGTGGGGGAATGGGATGGGAGGGTGGTTGGAGGGCATGAGAGGAAGGGAGGGAAAAAAAGAGGGAGGGAAGGAGAGGGAACTGGGATCGATATGAATAATAAGAAAAAAACAAAAATAAATAAAAATAATTGTCCACAAAAAGAAAAACAAAAACAAAAACCCCAAAAACAAACAAAAAAAGATAGAAAAAAAAAAAAGAAAACTCAAACTAAGGGGAAACAAGACATGAATAATTTAAAAATTAAAAGAAGAATGAACCTCAGAGGCTTGCTCATCACCAGAATCCAAGAGATGGGAGAGAAAATATCTGTCATTGAAGAGAAAATACAAGAAATGGATACCTCAACCAAAGAAAATGCTAAATCTAAAATACATCCAGACACAAAACATCCAGGGAATCTGGGACACTATGAAAAGACCTAATCTAAGAATAATAGAAATAGAGGATGGAGAAGAAACCCTGGTCAAAGGCAGAGAAAATATATTCCCCAAAACTATAAACAGAAACTTCCCCAACCTATAGAAGGAGGTGCCTACTAAGGTACACAAAATATACAGAACATCAAATAGACTGGACCACAAAGAAATTTCTACATGACAAATAATAATCAAAACAGTTACATATAGAACAAAGACGAATACTGAAAGCTACAAGGGAAAGAGATCAAATTACATATAAAGGTACATTAGCAGACTAACACCTGACTTTTCAATGAAGAGTATAAAAAGCCAGAATAGCCTAGGCAAATGTTCTATAACTCCAAGAGACCACAGATGCCAGGCCAGAGAATTATACCCAGTAAAACTTTCAATTACAATAGATGGAAAAGACATTTCTAAATAAATATCAGATAAGCAATTCAAACAAACCTATAACCACCTAGTAAAACAGAAGCAGTAATTAAAAGCCTCCCAACCAAAAAAGACTAGGGATAAATGGTTTTAGAACAGACCAAGGCTAAATGGTTTTATAATGGAATTCTCCCAGACTTTCAAAGAAGAGTTATGCCAATACTCCTCAAATTACTTTACAAAATGAACATAGAAGGAACATTGCCCACTTCCTTTTAATGAAGCCATTATACTCTGATATCTAAACCACATAAAGGCTCAGTGAAGAAAGAGAATTAAAGACCAAGTTATCTTATGAACATATATACAAAAGTTTAAATAAAATCTTGCAAACTTAATTCAACAATACATAAAAGAATCATCCGCCACAATTTACAGCATGCCCACAGCCAACATCAACTTAAATTGGAAACTCAAAGCATTTCCACTTTTTATTTTTTTAATCTCTTAATATCTACTCAATATAGTACTTTAAATCTTACTTTTGGACACCAGAAATTTACAAAGATACCAAAAATACACACTAGAGAAAAGACAGAATCTTCATCAAACAGTGCTGGTTAAACTGATTGACTGTATGTAGAAGAATGCAAATAGCTCCATACTTATCACCTTGCACAAAATTCAACTGCAAATATATCAGGGACCTAAACCTAAGACAAGATGCCCTGAATCTGATAGAACAGATAGTGGGAATAGTCTTGAACTCATTGGCACAGGAAAAGAATTCTGAACAGAATAACAGCAACACAGGATAAAGAACAAAAATTAGTTAGTACAACCTTATGACACTGAAATGTTTTTGCATGGCAAAGGGTGTCATCATTTAGGCAAAGTGGCGTGCTCCACAGTGGGAAAATATCTTTATCAATTACACAGTTGGCAGGGGTCTACTAATATGTGAAATATATAAAGATCTCAATAATATTGTACATTGTATATCAAAAAAGTAAATAATCTAATCAGAACAAAATAGACAGTTCTCAAATGGTGAAACATAAATGGCTAAAAGAAATACTTAAAGAAATGTTCAACATCCTTAGTCATCACCGAAATGCAAATTGAAACTACCTTGAGATTTCATCTGATATGAGTCAGAATGGCCAAGAGCAACAAAGCAAGTGGTAGCTTATGCTAATAGGGATATTGGGAAAGGAGTACATTTCTTCATTGCTGGTGGAGAGCAAACTTGTACAGCCACTATGTAAATCAGTGTGGTGATTCCTAAAAGGAACCAGGAATAGAACTACTTCAATATCAAGTTATACCATGCTTGGTAATATACTCAAGGGACTCTTCTACTGCAGAGATACTTTCTCAACTATGTTCATTGATTCTCTATTCATAATATCCATAAATTGGATAGCCTAGATGTCCATCACCTGAAGAATGGGTAATAAAAATGTGGTACATATTAATTAACGTAGATGGATGGAGCTTGAAAAAAATCTTCCTGAGTGAGGTAACACAGACCCAAAAGGACAAATACTCTATGTTTCCTATTGTATATAGAGGTTAGCTTTTATGCCTTTGATAGGTGTGCTACAATCAGTATAACCACAGAGGTTAGATATTAAATAAGGGAGAAAGGAGGAGGGGAGAATATCCTAAGAGGAACTAGAATGTATGTTTATGGGGAGACAAAGAGAGAGACTGGAATGGGAGAATTAAATGGAGAATGTGAATAACGAAGGGATAAAGGAGAAAAAATGGGGAGGGTTATTTGAGGGGTCATATAGAAACCAACTGCTGTAAAAGCTTTCTAAATTATAAACATGTATGAAAGAAATAAGTAGAGTTGCCAATTAACCAGGAAGACAATGCTTCAACTCAGCACATTTTGCCACCAAGCCAAATGCCTTGTATTAAGGACAGGTTACATCCAGTTGAGTTGTTAGTCAAAGGGTCCCAATGGAACCCCACAAATTTCTGAGACTATTGCCAAGCATATTGGTTGCTTGCCACAAAGTGGTGTTAAGGCTCTATTACTGAAGACATTTATATATTTTGCTGAACCAAGAGAAATCCAGTTGGTCCCTACCTAGAGGCTTTCCCCCTACTATCTAGTGTTCATGTTATTAAAATGTACTTCACACACTACCAGAGGAGGAAGAGTACCATTAACCCAGATTTGAATTCTGTGATTTAAAATGGTGACCTTCCTGCTAGACTTCTGGTGCAATGTGGCACAAAAATTTTGGAAGTAATCAACCTGTCCCTGATTGGATTTAAGGACCACTCAAAGAGATGAAACCCATGCCTGACACTTCTTAGATGACCAAGTGCCTGACACTAGATAGGCCATAGGCCTATGGAAAAACAAATATTGTTATGCTAAAGGAACATCCCAATAAATTACTACTAGTGACATCTCACTATACCTTTTGACCAGTGCATAGCTCCACTTCCTCTTGCATTAGATAGGAACTAATTCAAGAGACCCACAAATGGACAATTGTGGGAGATTTTGGACTGTTCAGTCCTACATAGGATGTCTTCTCCAATGATTGCACTCAACTGTTTTACTTGTTTGCCTTTTAAAGAGAGAGAGAAAGAAGTGTGGAGGTTGGTGAGTGGGAAGGTATGGAGGTTCTGAAAGTAGTTGGGGAAGGAGAAGAACCCATGATCAGAATATGTTGTGTGTGTTTTTCTTCAGTAAAACTATGGTAACTTTTAAATAGATTATAGACAGATTTCTAAAGTTACTGAGACATTACTTAGGGTACTCTAATCATTCTATTTAAAAGATGGCTGTTGAGAGATTGTTTAGCATGTAGGAAATCTTACATTTAGTTAACCATAAATTCATACTATATCATAACAGATCATAGTTACCAAAAGAGAGGTATGACACCAAGCCTGACTTCAAGGACCAGTATGTAAAAAATAATAATCTTACAATGTTATAGCTCCAGCTTTGCATTAGTCTGAAACATCATCTCAGTCAATTTTCCCTGTGACCACTTTGGAGGAACATTATCATTATCTCCATGCCTAGACCCAGACTACAAAAATAGAAACTGGCACAATTTAACCCCAAACCTTTAAGTGTATCCCTGCAGGGTCTGGATGTGGATCTCAGTTGCTAGGTTACTGCCTAGCATGAGTGCGGCCCTGAGCTGGATCACTACACTGCAGGAGCTGGGTGTGGTAGCACATCTGACCTTAGAGCTCAGCTAACCCTGAAATCAATAAAGTAGAAACTAGGAAAACAATACAAAGGATCAATGTAACAAAGACTTGGTTCTTGGAGAAAATCAACAAGATAGACAAATCTTTATCCAAACTAACGAAAAAGCAGAGAGAGAACATGCAATTAACAACATAAGAAATGAAAGGGGAGACATAGCAATGGACACTGAGGAAATCCAGAGAATCTTCAGGTCATAATTTGAAAATCTGTATACCACAAAATTTGAAAATTTAATGGAAATGGAAAATTTTGTTGATAGATATCACTTACCAAAATTAAATTAAGAACAGAGAAGCTATTTAAATCAACCTATAACCCCTAATGAAATAAAAGCAGTCATCAAAAGTCTCCGAAGCAACAAAAGCCCAGGGCCAAATGGTTTCAGTGCATAATTCTATCAGAAATTCAAAGAAAAGCTAATACCAATACTCCTCAAAGTGTTTCACACAATGGAAAGTAGGGTCATTGCCAAACCCTTTTTATGAGGCTACAATTACCTTAGTACTCAAGCTACACAAAGACACAACTAAGAAAGAGAACTAGAGAGCAATATCCCTCATGAACACTGATGCAAAAATACTCAATAAAAATTGAATCCAAGAACACATCAGAGAAATTATCCACCATCCCAGGGATGCAGGGATGGTTCAACATATGGAAATTAATCAATGCAATCCACCATATAAATAAACTGAAAATGAAAAACCATATGATCATTTCACTAGATGCTGAAAATGCCTTTGACAAAATCCAACATCCCTTCATGATTAAGGTATTGGAGAGATAAGGGATATCAACAACATACCTAAACATGATATAAACAATATACAGTAAACCAACAGCCAACATCAAACTAAATGGAGAGAAACTCAATGTGATTACTCTAAGATTAGGAACAAGACAAGGGTGCCAACTCTCTCCATATCTCTTCAATGTTGTACTTGAAATTCTAGCTAGAGCAATAATAATACAAAAGGAGACCAAGGGGATACATATTGGAAAGGAAGAAGTCAAATATTCACAAATTGCAGAAGATATGATAGTTTACGTAAGTGACCTGAAAAACTCTACCAGGGAACTCCTACAACTGATAAACACCTTCAGCAAAGTGGCAGGATATAAGATTAACTAAAAAAAAAAAATCAGTAGTCCTACTATCTAATGACAATAAAGGGGCTGAGAAAGAAATCAAAGAAACATTACCCTTTACAATAGCCACAAACAATATAAAATATCCTGGGATAATGATAACCAAGCAAGTGAAAGACATCTATAATAAGAACTTTGAGTTTTTAAAGAAAGAAATTAAAGAAGATACCAGAAAATGGAAAGATCTTCCATGCTCTTGGATAGGTAGAGCCAACATAGTAAAAATATCAATCTTGCCAAAAGCAATCTACAGATTCAATGCAATCCCCATCAAAATTCGAACACAATTCTTCACAGACCTTGAAAAAATAATACTCCACTTTATATGGAAAATCAAAAGACCCAGGATATCCAAAACAACTCTGTATAATAAAGGAACTTCCAGAGGTATTACCACCCCTGACTTCAAGTTCTGTTATAGAGCTATAGTCCTGAAAACAGCTTGGTAGTGGAGCAAAAACAGTCAGGAAGACCAATGGAATTAAATTGAAAACCCTGATATTAATCCATACACCTACGAATACCTGATATTTGACATAGCAGCTAAAAGTATATAATGGAAAAGAAGCATCTTTAACAAATGGTGCTGGCATAACTGGATGTTGACTTATAGAAGACTGCAGATAGACCCATATCTATCGCCATGCATAAAACTTAAGTCCAAATGGATCAAAGACCTCGACATAAACCCAGCCACACTGAACTTATTGGAGAAAGTGGAAGGTGGCCTTGAAGGAATTGGTATAGGAGACTGATTACTGAACATAACACCAGTGGCACAGACACTGAGATTGACAATTAATAAATGGGACCTCCTGAAACTGAGAAGCTTCTGTAAGGCAAAGGAAACAGTCAACAAGACAAACCGGCAGCCTGCAGAATAGAAAAAGAAATTCACCAACCCCACATCTGACAGAGGGCTGATTTCTAAAGTATACAAAGAATTCAAGAAGCTAGTTACCAAAACACCAAATAATCCAATTAAAAAGAGGGGTAAAGAACTAAATAGAGAATTCTCAATATCTAAAATTGCTGAAAGATACTTAAGAAAGTGCTCAACATCCTTAGTCATCAGGGAAATGCAAATCAAAACAAGTCTGCAATACCATCTTACTCCTAACAGAATGGCTAAAATCAAAAAAGCAAAGACAGTTTATGCTGGAGAGGATGTGGAGAAAGGGGAAACATTCCTGCACTGCTGGTGGGAGTGCAAAGTCATACAGCCACTTTAGAAATCAGTATAGTGTTTCCTCAGGAAAATGGGAATCAGTCTACCTCAGGATCCAGTAAGTTCACTCCTAGGCATATCCCCAAATGATGCACATTCATACAACAAGGGCATCTGTTCAACTATGTTCATAGCAGCATTCTTTGTATTAGCCAGAACCTGGAAGCAACCTAAATGCCCCTCAACTGAAGAATGGATGGAGAAAATGTGGTACATTTACACAATGGAGTACTACTCAGTGGAAAAAACAATGGAATCTTGAAATTCACAGGCAAATGGGTGAAACTAGAAGAAACCATCCTAAGTGAGGTAACCCAGTCACAAAAAGACAAACACGGTATATACTCAGTCATACATGAATATTAGACATAAAGCAAAGGATTACCATCCTACAATCCACACCAGCTGAAAAGCTAGGGAACAAGGATGATCTTGAGTGAGACATACATGGTCCCCAGGAAAAGGGGAAAGAGACTAGATCTCCCAAGCAAATTGAGAGCATGGAGGCAGGGAGAGGAGGTGTTAGGAGGAAGAAGAGGGGAGAGGTGGGCATGAGGGACCAGGAAGATTGAGTCAGGGAAAGAATAGGGGAGAGCAAGAAAAGAGAGATCATAATAGAAGAAGACCTTATAGAGGCTTTATGAGAAATCTAGCACTAGGGAAATGTCCAGAGATGTACAAAGATAACCCCATCTAACAATCTGTTCAATAGTGGAAGGTTACTTTAAATTACCTTCCCTGATAATGAGATTGATGACTACCTTATGTACCACCCTAGAGCCTTTATCTAGAAGCTGATGGAAGCAGAAGCAGACACTCACACCTAAATACTAAGCAGAACTCCTGGAATCCAGTTGCAAAGAGGGAGAAGTGATGAACACAGGGGTCAAGACCAGGCTGGAGAAACCTACAGAAACTGCTGACCTGAACAAGGCTGAGCTCATGGACTGTAGTCTGATAGCTGGGAAACCAGCATAGACCCAGACTCCCTGAATATGGGAGTTAGTTAGAAGGACTAGGCAGTCTAGGAGGCCTCTGGTAATGGAACAGTATTTATTCCTAGTATATGAATGGACTTTGGGAGTCCATCCCACATAGAGGGATACTTTCTCAGCGTAGACACATGGGGGAGGGCCTAGGGCCTGCTCCAAATGACATGACAGACTTTGGAGACTCCCTATGGAAGGTCTCTTGCTCCCTGGGGAGCAGAAAGTGGATGGGATGGGGGAATGGAGAGGACAGGAGGGTGCAGGAACTGGGACTGACATGTAAAACAAGCTTATTTCAAATTTAAATAATAAAATATATGTCATAATTCACATTCCACCATGTTTTCTGAGACTTTGGTACAAGCATTGTGTTATAGATGTATCTATATACCACAATCAGTTGTTTTCTGCATTTTGACCAGTTGTGTTTTTTCAGCAACAGTCTCTATGTTCTGCACAAAGTGGGGTGAGAGCTACATTTATCTATGAGTATAAGGATATGTCCTTAGAATGAAACTAGGAATTATGTTGGTTTAGGAAAGTGGTGGTTGTGGGTTCTCCACTAAGATCCATGACTTCACTAGCCTCAAGTAGTTGGCTATAACCTGATTAGTCTGTTAAAAGTGGCTTCTATGTATATGAACTAAGGAGTGAGCATTGATATTGGATAATCAATTAGGGAAGACCAATGCTTTCTCTTTCACAGTCATTAATTGTCCATAGATTATCGCTTATCACCTACTGTTGAATTTCTCCCACTGTTTTTGGCATGGAGGTCATGGATCCTAGAGGATGACATGTTACTGCCACTTTGCATAAACAGTATAATGCTTAACTATATCTAAATACTTACAACTTTGACCCCATGTCAAAGCAGCTTCTTTTTGCAGAACTTGGAGACCATGACAGAAAGCCACAACTGGTCAAAATGCAGAGAACAACTGACAGTGCATTTCTTAGCTTTAGTTCCTACATCTACAGCACAAAGCCTGCATCTAATGCTCAGCGAACACACTGAAAGAGGGTCCAGAATCATGGAAGCATCAGAGGACTAGGGATTCTGCAGTGAGATCATGCCTTCTGGATATGACAGGGAAGCCACCCACACAAAATTTCAATGTGTTTCGTCCTAATCATGGCTCAAAGATCTTCTATGCTCTGTGCACAATTACTTCATTTTTAAGTGTACCCATTTCCTAATTTTTGAAACTTGACTTTTTATTTCCTCTCCCAACTGATATAGCTCATTGAAGTTTTTTAAACTCTGAATATTATTTACTTTCTGAACATTATTCTCAGATTTGACTTTTCCCAGAATATCCAAAGTTTCTTTTTCATATTCTGCACTATTTCCCTTATATCATTGGACATTTTATTTGAATATCCTTTGAGTTTATTGTCATTCTATAATCATTATTTTATTTCTCTCTCTCTCTCTCTCTCTCTCTCTCTCTCTCTGTGTGTGTGTGTGTGTGTGTGTATGTGTGTGTATTGGGCATCAAGATCAAGTTCAGGGCCTCATGGATGCTAGGTAAACACACTCTCCCTGGGTCATGCCGCAGTCTATTTTTTTTATTTTATTATTTTATTTTATTTTATATAACAAAGTCCAATTAAATGAAAACAAACATTTATACACAATATTTGGGAATTTGGGCGTCGTTCTTTCCAAACTACTTCCTGCTGGTAAGGGGCGCTGTCATGGGGGATTCGAAGAAGATTCAGAAATCCTGGCTGTAGTCTGTAGGGCTGCTTTGTCCAGCTGTTTTGAATGTAGGATCACCTCATATGCTGTTTCAGGCGGTCTGGCATGATCAAACCACATTAGTCTGGAAGGAATCCACATCATTTCATTGTTTCATGGAAACAAAAATAGAAATCCTTTTCCCCAATAACTTGTCCTTCAACTTAAATTTTGGAGTCAAAGCATTTTTTAATTTAATTTATTATTTTACATGTCAATCCCAGTTCCCCCTCCCTCCCTCCCTCCCTCCATCCCTTCTTCCCTCCTTCCCTCCCTTTTACCCTCTCTGCCCTCTCACATGCACTGTAACCACCCTCCCCTCCCATCCCTCCACCCCAATTCCATATGTAGGGGAATGCCATCCAGTAGGAGTCATGTAGGTCTGACAGGTCATATGAAGTAGGGACTAGGGCTTCTCTCTGCCTCTAGATTAAGGCAGTTATCCCTCCATGGGGGATGTGTTGGCAAAGTCCTTTTGTGCACCAGGGATACATCCTGGCTCCACTGTCTGAGGTCCCTTAGATTGCTCAGTCCTTCTGGCTGAGACCCATATTCAGGGGGGCCTGAGTCAGTCCCATGCTGGCTTCCCAGCTGTCAGTCTAGTGGCGGTTAGCTCCTCCTTGTTCAGGTAAGCTGTCTCTATGTGTTTCTGCTGCATGGTCTTGTCCTCTCCATCTGCATCTGGGTTCTAGTTCGACTCAGTGTTTATGTATGGGTGTTTGATCCTGTTTTCAACAGGCATTAGTTGAGGGCTCCATGGAGAAGTTAGTTGTTGATCTCACTCTCCGGGAAGGGCATTTATGATAGCCTTTCCACGGAAGCTCAAATTGTTAGTTGGGAGCAGTCTTGTAGTTCTCTAGACCTTTCTTTGTGTTCAATTTTATATTCAAACCAATATTGGCTCCCTCTTTTATGTTCTCTCTCTCTGTCTCTGTCTCTGTCTCTCTCTCTCTCTCTCTCTCTCTCTCTCTCTCTCTCTCTCTCTCTCTCTCTCTCTCTTCCTATCTTCTATTCCTAACCAGGCTCAATCTTCCTGGTCGCACATGTTTTCTTTTCCTCCCCCTCATTTTCTCCTACTTCTCTCTCCATTTGCTGCCCCCCCCCCACTTCACCTGTGCTCTGGGGGACTTGTCCCTTCCCAGTTCTGTGAGGGACTTTATGTGAATCTCTTAGAATACACCTTGTATCCTGCCGCAGTCTATTTTTAAAAAAAATCTTTGGCATTCAATCCACTTCATTATCACTGGAATCAGTTACTGTAAAATCACTAACTTTTACTTTTAGCAGAGTTGTGTTGTTCTCTTTCGTATTTCTTGTTTTTCCATTTTAAGTTTTGTACATCTTGCTCAGTCTTTGGCTGGAGGCTTTAATCTCATGTAATATTTTCATTGGAGTATTTGTCATATTTGATGTAGCACTATGCCTTGGCTAGATCAAGCAAGACTGTTATTTCTATAGCCAAGCCCTTATATAACCCACTGATAGTTTACAGATAACTGTGTGTTGCCTTTGTTATCCTCATAGCTCAGAAAGTGAAGAATACAAACTAAAATTATGAAAATATTTTCAATGAAGATGCCAGTATTTCTTCAATCAAAACAAGCCAAGTATTCACAATACAACAGAAAGGGAATTTAAAGGTCCATATGCTGTTAAATAGCAGAATGAAAAAGTTGGAGGGGAAAATATAACAGTCTACTTAGAAAAATTTAAAATCAGAAAACAAGTGGTCTTATTTATTGAATATTTTTAAATGTTATTGAACAAGATTACTTTAAAATTGAAAAATATAAATAATGACAAAGAACTATACACTATTTTAGTGGATTTATGGTTAACTTCAGTTAGGTGCCTCCAGAACTGGTCATAGGTAGATAATATGAATTTGTTAAAATTTGAATTATACTTAATAGAAATGTATAAGTTTTGAACATATCATAATGCAATAATGTTTGTTACTATTGTTGACTTAATCATTTAGGGGAACCTAATGCAGTTTTTCACTATTGGATGTTGGTAGAATACTAATGTTTTAAGATGCTTTTTTCCTCACTTTTTATAAGGAAGCTTATCATTGGGACACATTTGCTGAATGTACTTTATATTCACATATTGAATCATTGTTATTATAATGCATTATTAGCCACTCCAAACTAGGGGTATGGATTTGTAGTACTTCAGGGTCAGACAATTTATTCAATGTGCACCTCTGAGACTGTGCTTGTTAGTTTTTGACAACTTGGCACATATTAGAGTCACAAAGGAAGATGTGACCTCAGTTGAAGAGTTGCCTCCATCAGATTGCACTGTGGGTCATTCTCTTAATTGATGATTAATGTGAGAGGGTCTAGCACACTGTGTGGTACCATCCCTGGTAGATCTGGGTTATATAGGAAAGCAGGCTAAACAAGCCAGTTAGTAGTATTGCTCTATGGTCTCTGTTTCAGTTTTTGCCTCCAGGTTCTTGTGTAGATCCAGTCTTAGCTTCCCTCAGTGATGGACTCTAACTTGTAAGCTAAAATAATCCTTATCTCCTGTCCCCTGGTTGGTTTTAGTGAGTGTATTATCATAGTTATGAAAAAGCAAGCTAATGCAGATATCAACATCCATTTTAATCTACAAATGGGAGGTGGAAGAATAATGTCTGCCTCAGTGATGGAAACTGGAGTAGCTGGAAGTAAAAATGCTTAAAGAATTAAAAGCATATTGGCCCTTAATGGACCATATATATTACTTTTCTCTAAGTACTTTACAGTTTATCTTTTCTTCATCTGAAAATTTATATGTGCCTACCTCATTGCATAATTCCCAGTTGTCACTAAATGAGGATGTTATACCCTTTTATAGTATAAAAGAGAAGTACTGAAGACTGAGTATATTCCAATATAATGCATTTAGGAAAAGGGAAATAAAAAATAAGCCAAGTTAGCCGCTCCTGCGCTTGACAGTTTCAGTGTCCCTGAATCTCAAGATAGAGGCATTTCCATGGTGACACAGATATTTCATTCTTACCCAAAAATCTACGCTAGAAAATGGTACAGTAAATAGCTAGGTTAAAAGTGGGCAATAAAACTAAATTAATACTTAATGTAGAGCAGAATTCTTAAAGAAGGCTATGTGTGTGTACATACATGCACATAACCACAAAGATTTAAAGAGATGATTGGGAGGTTTAAACAAGATTTTTGAACATTGCTTTTACTGCCCATGGTTTGTGGCAACAAATAACTGCCATTTCCTCCTCTTATTCACCAAGCTCCTATGGAAAAACAAATGACTTGCTATATAAAATACAGGTTATCATGAATATTGCTAATTGATGGTATAGCTGCCAAATTTCAAGTCAGATTCTGAACAGAAAGTGAGCTAATGCTACTCAATGACATTGCATCAATCACAGGTCAGAAAATAACTGACCTGCAGTATTTTCTTTGGGTCAGCAATGGAACTGAATAGTGGCAGTTAAGCATAATTAAAGGCCTATAGTCAGATTAAAATTTCTTAGTTTGTAATTTTTTCTTTTTTTACTAAGAAGGGTTATGTATTAGATGGTGATTGAGTTGAATCCAAAATGTGGGAAAAGCCACACCAAGTTAATAAAAAAAAATATTTCGATGAATATTTAATGAGTAACTGTTCTTGACGGTGACGGTCACCCGTGAGACATAACAGTAGATGATTCAGACATTGATGCTCAAGAAATTGTCTAATGTATTGGATATATACAATGTGGGAAATAAAGCAAAAAGCAGAAGTTTGATGGGGACTACTCAAAGAGGGTGATGATTTGAGAACAAGGAGAAGCTTAGGAATCATGATCTGAAAGTATCACTTCCCAGAAAGTAAACAAGAAGAGGACATGTGAGGAGAAGACATTTCACAGGATTTTCTTGAGTGCCAAGATGGCTTCTGTTTGTAGTTTCTAGAACCTGCACATAGAAAGGCATTTGGTTATCCTAACATTGGTTTAGGATGCCAAAGTTATAATGAGAAATGACATCATCTGGCATCATGTGGTCCACAGCACTCTGACAGCAGTTGAATTATAAATGTATCCTAACTTGAACAACCTGATGAAATTTAGAAGCAAAGAACCATGCTGGAGCCATGAATAGAAAACAAGATGGTGTCATCAAGCCAGCTCGACATTATTGTGGTTTGAAGAATATGAAATGTATTCCGTAGGCTCATGTGGTTGAACACTAGGTCCCTGATGGTAGCTTGGAAAGACTATGGGAACTTTAGAAGGTTTCTTGGTGGAGGAGACATATCACTGGGGCTTGGCTTTAGTGTTTTTGAAGTCTGGTCCCGTTTCCTGTCCACTCTCTCTTCCTTACAGCTGCTGCAACTTGGCAAGCTGGCAGTATGCTGGTTCTGTATGCCTTCCTTGCTATGATGGACTATTTCACAGGACTCTGAGGAAAAAAAATAAACGTTTTTCTGCCTAGAAATGCATTTGTCAGGTATTTTATCTTAACATGAAATGAACTAACACAAACATGAAAACATTTGGAAAAGGTGAACAGAAGCAAAATTGTTGGGGTGAAGAGTAGTGCCATGTTTAGAAAGCTTTGTTTCTTTACTGTTCCCCTTCCATTGTGGCTCTTACATTCTTCCCATCAGCCTCCACTTCTATAGAGTGGACCAAGCCCTGAGGGGAGGGACTTACTGGGGACCTTCTTTTTAGAACTCAGTTTTCTAGGGTCTCTCACTCTGCACATTGTCTGACTGTGAGTCTTTATTTGTTCTCATATGCTGCAGGGGTAAGCTTCTCTGATGATGACTGAGCAAGAAACTAGTCTATGAGAATAGCATAATGTTATTATGAGTCATGTTATTGTTATGTTCCTTTACCAGAACAATAGTATTTAATCTTCATCTAGGCCCCAGGACTATCTAGTATCAGGTCCCTGGCTACTCAATGTCTTGGATGGGTTTCATCTCATGGGGAGGCCCTTAAATCAAATCAAATATTGGTTTGTTACCAATGTCACTTTTGGTGTCATATATATATATATGTATATATATATATATATACATATATATGTATAATACCTTTTAAACAATGCCTTTTCTAATATATATATAGGAACTGTCTAAAAATCAAATACTGTTGTTCTTGTTGTTCTGCTAAAGGAACATAGCAATAAAATAACTCCTAATAACATTTGGATATGTTGTGTGTGTTCAGAATTATATATATATGTATGTATGTATGTATGTATGTATATATTCAACAAATGTCTCTGTAATAGAATGAAACATCATCATCTTTGGCTATGTGTCCAGAATGGTTTAGCTCTGGTTTAGCTATCTGAGGTAGATGAATTTGCAACTTTCAGAGGAACCATTACACTAATTTCCATAGTGGTTGTACAAGTTTGCTGTCCCACCAGCAATGGAGAAGTATTCTCCTTGTTCTGAATCACCATCATGAGCTTTAACTTGTGTTATTGGTCTTGAACATTCTGACAACTGTAAGATGAAATCTCAAACTAGCTTTCATATACATTTTCCTGATGACAAAGTATGATGAAATTTTCTTGGGTGTTTCTTTAGCCATTTGATTTCCCTCTATTAAGAATTCTGTTTCAATTAGTACCTCATTTTTGATTGGGTTGTCTTATTGATGTCTAGTTTTTTGAGTTCTTTATCAATTTTGGGTATTTGTCCTCTATCATATGTATAGTTGGTGAAAATCTTTTCCCATTCTATAGGCTGTGGCTTCTCTCAATGACAGTGTTATTTTCCAAATAGAAGATTTTCAATTTTATGGGAACCATTTATTAATTGTTGTTCTTAGTGCCTGTGGTATCAATTTTCTGTTCAGGAAGTCTTCTCCTATGCCAATGAATCCGAGGCTATTCCCTACTTCCTCCTCTATCAGAGTTGGTGTATTTGTGCTCGTGTTGAGGTCTTTGATCCAGTTTGAGTTTTTTGATAGATGACAAGTATCAATAGTCAAACAGAATCTGAGTTGCAGAATCCAAAGGAATCAAGTATAATAAACAATCCTCATAAAAGTCACTGTGTCATTTACAAAACTTCTAGCCTTGATGCCACCTATCAGTGGAAGACTTTAAATCAACTCCTTTTGTTTAAGGTCGTAGAGACAAACGTATGGAGATCTTGACCACTTCACTATCAGCCCAACTGCACCATGTGTGAATTCAGCTTGAATCTTTGAAACTTGATTCTAGCTTGAAAAGACTGGGGAGAGCTCATGAACTGACCAGTGTCTTTTCCATTACATTTATATTAAGTTAGCCTTTTATCACTGTGAAATAGAGCTATGCAATAACATCTAATTCTTTTTTTCTGGCTTTGTACCTGTTTGTTTGTTTGTTTTTGGAGATAGGGTTTCTCTGTATTGCTTTGGAGCCTGTCCTAGAACTCTGTCTGTAAACCAGGCTGGCTTCAAACCCACAGAGATCTACCTTCCTCTGCCTCCTAAGTGCTGGGATTAATGGCATGAGCTCCTGGCTGTGTACCTTTTCAAGACAGATTATGAGTGAACAAGTTTTATACATATCAACCTATTAATATTCACAACAATCATTTAAGGAAATTTTCTCCTTACATTTTCTTCTTTTTTTCATCTCCAGTAAGGTATATATTTCCCTTAGACTCAAATTAGATTATTTCTAAATTACTTGTGGTCATTTAAAAACTATGTAACATCCCTAATACTAACCTAGCAATAGAGTAAGACATTAGGTGTGTGATTATTCTCTCTATTAGATATAGACATAGCTATTTTGGATAGTTAGGGATTTGACTTGAAATATTCAGAGGTAAGAGTAGTATTTGTTAAGTGGAAGGTATTTTAATCATGGATGTAGACATGTGCCTGGATGAGGCTGGTGTGGTGGAGGTATACATCTACATTGTATATAACATGATCTCACTTTCACATCTTCTTCAACAAGGTAATCAGTGAGGAATAATTATTGAGGAATAACAACAGCCACAAGAAGAGACTTGAGGAGTATGCTGTAGTTGCAGATGATGTGATCACTACTTTATTTTTATATGCATGCTTTACCCCCTTGTAGTGGCTTTACCAAAGAAGCAAGAAAAACACAGAGATACATCATTGTCTCAGGCAATCACTCCCAAACTAGGCAAGCAGAAATTGAGATGTAGAAGCTGGGCAAGCCAGGGTTTCTGCAGACAATACCTCCCAGGAGTAAAATTGTGAGATGTAGAAATTTGATACAGAGATACTATCAATGGTGCCACAAAGAAAAATGAAAATGATGATTTAACATGAGATGATATAAATGATGATAAATAATTAGGGTTAACTAGAAATACATCAAACTGGGAACCATGAAATGGTAGGGCTGGCTACTGTTACTTCAATCCTGATCTAGTACAGACATATCCCCATTGGTTTTGTTATCTACAAAAAGAGTGGCTGGCTGCCATGAGCTGAGGATCCATCCTAGTTCCAACACTTACTAGATGGTATTATTCAACATGTCACTTACTTTATCTCTGTGTTTTCATTTGCAAAGTAAGAACACTATCTTCCTTGACTGCCTTCCACAATCACCATGCAATTAAATGTGCATATTCATTTGAAAGCTCTTCATGAATTAGAGATCCATTCTGAAGTTATTTATTGTCAAAACTAAGTTATTAAAGATGAAGGAAGCAGATAATTTTCCAGAGGGGCTGGACATTAGCCTTATGACTTCTAAGAAACTCATCATTGAATAATGGGTGCTTAATACAACTTGATGGAATATAGACTCATGTAGAAGATAAAGTTCTAAGCCAATGTGTAAGAGATTATCTAGTTTATGTTTAGGGAGATGTGAAGACCCACCCTTCTGGTGATATCTTGCTTGTCTGAAGATCAGAGAATGAAGCGTGCCATTAGCTAACCATTAAGGTTTAGAGGTCTGTATAGACAGACAGGAAGTGAGATGGCTGGGAAGAAACAGGAAGTGGGATGGCTAGGCACAGACACGAAATGAGATTGCTGGGCAGAGAGAATATAAGCGGGAGGAAACAGGAACTTGCTCTCTTGTCTGCTGAGACACTAAGGAGGTAAGGTGTGGTTGTGGCTTGCTCTTTCTTCTCTGTGATTTTTAGACAGGCTTTATTTGTACAAGCAAGGTATCACCACATACCCTGAAGCACAATTCCTTGGGCTAGGGTTCCAAACAACATTAAAAGAAGAAAGCAAGCTGAGCAGAAGCATTTATCATGATCTGGCTCCATGTTTCACCTTTCTTCCATCCATACTCTCTCCCACTTTAACATAGACTAGAGATAGGCTTATGTTTGAAATGTGGAAGATGATGGAAGTACTTTGGGTTTGGCAGGAGGCAATCATGTAACAAATACCTAGGGAGAATAAACCTATGTTAATACTTCAACAATTTTTCTAGTCACTCCCGAGTAGATCAGAAGACAGTGATATGTCTGGGGCAGAGATGTCTATAATAAATTCATTAGAGATCACCCAAGCAAAAGATAGCAAATCAGTCAGTGGGGGAAAAGGCTGAAAAAAAGAAAAATTAATTGAGTTGACACACATCTAAAATATGATACTTAAATGAGTATGTCTCTTCTACCAGGTCTCAGGGTACCCAGAGATCTGATTTAATAATAATATCTACTGAATAACTGAGCTGGGTGCCATACTTGTGGGGCCTGACTACCAAGCTGTTGGAGGGTGCCTGGATTGAAGCACTTAACAGACCACCATGAGAAGTGAAGAGGAAGCTGCTGCCATTTATTACAGAGAGCAATGGGCTTATATACACAAGACAGGGGATGGTCTAAGCATAGGAGGAAATCATGCACCACCCACACCTGGGGTTGAGGCATGTGCACTGCCCATAGGAAAATTATGAGAACAACCTTGTTTGGTCAGCCTTGAGAGCACAGGAGTTCTACAGCTGGGTGGGGAGGAAAAGATATGTAAGGGACAAGTACTTAAATTTCCCAACAGTTCCTCCCTTTTTATTTTTTTAAATAAAGCCATCCCTGTCTTAGGTCACCTTTGGGAATAAATACCTTACCAGTCACGGGGAAATGCTCTCATCATTCCCTGTCTTAGGTGGCATTGATCCTGCTAGGAGTTGCCGTCATTGGTTATCCCTTCTCCAGCATCTATAGCCATACTTAGGCTGATTCAGGTTACACTGCCAAGTCCATGAGTGCCTGTCAGGTGGCATTTGCCTGTCTATTGTGGAAGCAGGCACAGATACTCAGGACCCTTAGTAGGAATAATGCAATAGACCCAGACCAGTGCTGTATCCATTCTCCCACATGGGACATGATCCACTTGAGTGGCATTAATCACCTTAATCACCAATCACTAGGTTTTACAGGATCCACATGAGTGGTATTAATCACCATAATAGGGTGACTCAACTGGGTAGTGAAATTGACAAAGGTAACATTCCATCAGTAGCATTAACAACATTTCCAGGAGTCGCACAAACAGAATGATAGTAAGACAATTGTTGATGAATTTCCAAAACCCCTTTTTCAGTCACTTTTCTCTGTAAACAATATTTGGGAATTCGGGCGTTCTTCTTTCCAAACAGCTTCCTGCTGGTAGGGGGCACTGTCATGGGGATCCTAAGAAGACACAGAAATCCTGGGTGTAGTGGTCTGCAAGGCTGCCTTGTCAGACAAGCTCTTCCAGGCCCTCACTGCTGCAGCTGCAATCTGGGCATAAACCCCAGGATCATAGTTTAACTGAGCTGCCAGGTTAGCATATTTCCCAGCTCCTATTAGCATATCAATGTCTCTTTGGAGGAAACCAGCCTGGGCATTCATAAGAGTTGTTTGAAGACACTGTTCTTGGTACTCTCCTCTCCATAGCAAATAATCACGTACAGAGAGGCATGTGTAACACAGTGGTTGCTGGTTGCTGGGAATAAGATTGAGGGCCATGAAAGATTCAAACATGGGAACTGTGAAAGATGCTAAAGGCCCATAAGAGGTAACTGCTTTTTTCAACTGTTTAATTTTCTTAAAGTTGAGAGGGGCATGCTGACAGATGACTTACCTGGATTGTTAGGATAAGGAACCTTTATAACAGGGCAAGTTTGCAGAGATGGGTTTCTAATGATCAACCCCCATGGAGGTTCATCATAGAGTGTATCAACATAGGCGGAGCAGAGGACATTAATCCATGCCAAGCTATTTCCTCATCTCCCTTAGCTGAAGAAAGACCCTCAAGGCCATGTCCCTTATGAGTTGTTTTATGACAACGCCACAGCTTATGGTGGAGTTCTTCAATTTCCTTTATTAAAATTTCCTCCTCCAAGTCCTCCTCCAACTCATACTCGTTAACCATTTTGTATCATTCTCTTTACTGGGGATTGTTACTTTTCCTATGTCTTTGTTTTTTCCCTCTAGCTTTGTCTATTAGTAATACAACTTTGACTAACCTCCACAAGGAGAAGGTACTTAAAGCAATTCCCATATTGTTGTACATACCTTGTTTACCCCAATGCTCTCCTGCCGGCTACAGATCAACCCTGTCCATGATTTTTCACTTTCCAAATCTAGGTGGAACCTCCACTTGCCACACCCACATGGCCAAAGTACCTAGCTGGCAGAGGGTGTCTGGATTGAAACACTTAACAGATCACCATGAGAAGTGAAGAGGAAGCTGCTGCCTTTTATTACAGAGAGTAATGGGCTTATATACCCAAGCCAGGGGATGGGCTAAGCATAGGAGGAAATCATGCACCACCCACACCTGGGGTTGAGGCATGTGCACTGCACATAGGAAAGTTATGAGAACAACCTTGTTTGGTCAACCTTGAGAGCATAGGAGTTCTACAGCTGGGTGGGGAGGAAGAGAGCTGTAAGGGACAAGTACTTAAATTTCCCAACAGCTGGCACTTGTCCTCTATTTTATGTCTGAGATCCTGATCCTCAGGCTGTAGATTTGTACTGAAGTCCACATCATTGCTTTCTCAGGCTTCTGAATTATATTTTGCTTCCTGTGGTCTTTGACATTGATAACTACCTTATATGCCATGCCATCATAGAGCCTTCATCCATTAGTTTATGTAAGCAGAAGCAGACACCCACAGCTAACACTGAGCCGAACTCCTGGAATCCAGTTATAGACAGGGAGGAGTGATGAGCAAAGGAGTCAAGACCAGGCTGCAGAAACCCACAGAAACTGCTGAACTGAACAAGGGGGAGCTCATGGACTCCTCTGATAGCTGGGAAACTAGCATAGAACCAACCCAGACCCCTAAATGTGGGTGTTAGTTAGGAGGACTGGGCAGTCTATTGTGCCTCTGGCAGTGGATCAGTATTTATCACTGGTATAGGAATGGACTTTGGGAGCCCATTCCACATAGAGGGATATTCTTTCAGCCTAGACACATGGGGAGGGCTTAGGCCCTGCTCCAAATGATATGACAGACTTTGAAGACTTTCCATGGAAGGCCTCACCCTCCCTGGGGAGCAGAAAGGGGGTGGGATGGGAGTTGGTGGGGAGCACTGGGGAGGATGGGAGGGTGAGGGAACTGGGATTGACATGTAAAACAAGCTATTTTCAAATGTAAATAAAATTATTAAAAAATAAAAATAATCATCCCAAAACATTTTGCATTTCTTATTAAAATGTTCTTTAAATCTCATCTAGTCTATGACACAAAGGATTATTTCCCCACTGTTTTTTGCTCTATTTGGGCAGGCTCCTCATGATGCTCAAAGGAAAAGGGAAGCAACTGGATGGGTCAGTGTTCATATTGAATATGACATGTATTGAACCTTATAAGAGTTTCTGTAGAATAAAACAAAACAAAACAAAATAAAACAAACAAACAAAGAAAACCCCATTGAAAGTTCTACAGTGGAGCAAAGAAATGGCCCTTATGATCCTCATGCAGAATGAAAGGAACAAGGTAGATGTTACAGCACATTTAAAATCTGCAAAGGAGGAACATCCATCACACAACAAAATAAAGACAACGTTAATAAGGCCAACAATCTTTGCACCTTGTGAGCACTGCCAGAGCCTTTGTATGACATGGTCTGGTAGCATAGAGTTTCATCTGTAATATGTCTAAATAAACAGTGGGAGGTTATCTGTTGGTAGAAGATTCAGGATTCAAAGGTGTTAGAGTGAATTGCAGTCTATCGTGCCTCTGGTAGTGGATCAGTATTTATCACTGGTATAGGAATGGACTTTGGGAGCCCATTCCACATAGAGGGATATTCTCTCAGCCTAGACACATGGGGGAGGGCTTAGGCCCTGCTCCAAATGATATGACAGACTTTGAATGATTTTCATAATCATTTCTCTAAAAAAAAAAAAGAGGTCTATTTTATTTGCTAACTAAAATCTTGATATTCAGCAGTGGCCCAACACTCAATTATTGCATTTAGTAATAGCATATTGAATAAAATTATAAAGAACGACATGGTGGGCAGAGAGGAAAAAATGATCTCCAGGACCAAAAGCTCTTCTTAAAGTTTCATTTTGCTACTTCAAGTTTTGTCTGCCTTCTCTGAACCTTACTCAAAGTCATAGGGTTAGTGAAATGTTTCATGTGGAGCATCAGAAACTTTTCCAAGAAAAATAGTATTTGTTAATATGCAGGACTCAAGAGGGAGGAAGTATTATTTGCTCCATCTTTCAGTCAGTGAAACAGGAGCCCTGGGATGCTAAACACCCTGTCCAAGGCCACATTTCCCACAGATGGTGACCCCAAGGCTACCCTCTAAATAACAAACTAATGTGCTCTCTAGGGGCATTAAAGAGTGTAGTCATTGCTCATTACCCACAGGTCAGTCACTTATCTAATCATTCACTGTGTATGTATTTATTTGCATTTACTGAATGTTAAATGCTCTCTCTAGAATTGTAATTAGATATGGTTACAGAGGCATGGAAAAGAGTTTATCCATGCATTATATAATAGAGATGGGGCAAAAATAATCCAACAAAATCTAATTATGTCAGATGATAATAGTAAGTGGTATGAATAAAAGTAACATAGGAAAATCAACTTGATTTTGATGGTTTTCCTGCCAGGGTGAGGTTTACTAGATAAAGGAAAGAAATTATTGAATGAACTAAAACAGCTACATGGATTACATGAAATAAATGCATGAAATTCCTCAAGACAGTACTGCTGTCAGAATACATGATTTGTAAATTACACTTTCTTCTTGAAATGGGAGAATCAAGTTCTAGTAGAAATAAAGTATCATTGGCTTGCTTATTCATCACAACATAAAAAAGCCAATATAAAAAGTTAAAATTAAAAATAAAAATTCCACATATTCATTCCTTTGAGCACTCAAATTTATAAAAACAATTCCACCATAAAATTAGGATGTATGAGTGCTCTATCTCTTTTCTGTCTCTCTCTCTCTGATGTACATCTCTCTCTGTGTCTCTCTCTCTCTCTCTCTCTCTCTCTCTCTCTCTGTGTATGTATGTGTCTGTGTGTGTTGAAAGACATATTTTTAATGTGCTAATAAATAACATTCCTGGTAGACATGAATGCAACACTTACCTAGGAATATGAGGACATGAGTACTTTATTACTCTGAATTTTATCCAGCTCATTAAAGGCAGTGTACATCATACAGCTCATCCAAATCAATAAATCATAAACATAACTATGCTTATGATTAAATAATGCCACAGCTCTTGTAATTCTATTCAGAGAAACTGAAGTTTCCTTTGGGAAAATGAAGTGGGTGTTACAATTTTATGTGACTAGGTGGAGAATAAACATGGCTATGTAATAGCTCTGTATTTGTTATAACTTACATTTATAACATGAAAGTCACTTACCTGACTCTCTGAAGTACATTAGCTGGCTTAACTTTATAGTCTTGTTACTAGAGTGAAGTTTATATAAATACTTATGAGGAATTTGACAGAGAATTTGGGTGAAGAGGTTGTAAAACTATAATTGTTTTGGATTCTTGACATGGATACTACTAATTTATATAAGCTTTATTATTACTTGCTGATATTCATAACAATAATTTTTAATCTTAGTATGTAGATAAAATATAACATAAAGCTATTTGAGTAATAGAAGCTGGTGGGCATGTGTGCTTTTATTTGTGCATTACTGACAAAAGTCTTTGTGGGAGGACAAAATGGTAGAGACTGTTTCAGTATATTACTTACTGTTCTCAGATTTGATGGAGAGCTGGTTCCTGTGGACATGTCTGCCAGACCTAGCTGTGGTTTGGTGGTACCACATGTCCCCACCACCTCATCTTCATCAGCTTTGTCCATTCCTTTACTCAGCATTAACATGCTGATCTTTCATGTTCTGTGCTGAATCTCAAGCAATTGTGCTGCACTGAATTGCTGCTCAGATCACTTTACCCAAGAACTCTTCCCTCACTCTGAAGGCATCAGTCATCCTATTTCTTTCGGATAGGATATCATTGTAGTCTGACTTTATTCTCTGGATCTTCACAGTGTATTAGATGAAAACTATGGAGTTAGGAATCATCAGAAAGCATGGTGGGACCCTCTTTATACTGTTTCACCATGAAATTCAGATCTAAAGTGTCTTGGCGTTCTTTCTTTTTTCCTTTCTTTCTTTCTTCCTAACAGAAAGTTTTATACATAAAATATATTATGTATATAGTGTTCTATCTCTGTGTATACCTGCAGGCCAGAAAAGGTCACCAAACCCCATTATGGATGGTTGTGAGCCACCATTTGGTTACTGGGAATTGAACTTAGGACCTTTGGGAGAGCAGCCAGTGCTCTTAACCTCTGAACTATCTCTTCAGTCCTTAAGGAGTTTTGAAAGCAATGATAGTCATTTATATAAAAAAATAGAATTCTGAAAATATACAGTGTTTCATTTTTATATCAAAAGCATTATTTTAATAAATGAAGTATTACTGATAAACTTAGTCCTGCAAATAATCTTTATAAGGGATAATTTATTTTAAAATAGATCTATTCATACTTATTTCCATGGGAATAAATTACACAAAGCTTTAATGAATATGCCTTTTTTGATGACACAAAATTCATCATTTTTGTTGGTTCCATATAAATACATACACAAGATACATTTTAATACACTTTATTACAAAACTTTCATAAATACAATAAAACATTACACACTGAATTTAATAGACCTAATGGCTGCACATCTCAAAGAATTTCTCCAAAGTTAGGAGAGTCATTCTGAGGCTGTGGAACTTCATGCTGGGTTTTGCATATCCACCATTGAATATATTTATGTGCTTAAACACAACTGGAAAATAGAAACCCATGTCAGAGTTAGACCTAGATAAATAATTAGCTTCATATGCTCTTTCATAACTCATGCCCATTACCTGCCTTTCGTATACATTGCATATTTCAGTATCCAAGTAACATGAAGACATATAGATAAGGAAAAGAGTGTTGTCACTATGGAAACACTCGGGAACCAAACTACTGTTGATCCAGATCTTTCCATGAGTGCAGCATTCCATGTGCACACCCTTCTAGGTGTGGTGTGACTTCTCATTCCTCATAAATCTAAACACATTATTTAGTGTATAAATAATGCTTGCAGTGCCTACGCATAACATTTTCACTAAAGTAGATGGACAGCTTTGACTTCCAGAAGTTACATTGCTGGTTTTCTAGCAGCTCCTTGTTCATCTGAATCAGCAGACACCTAATGCTCATTAGCTTTACTTTACAGACAGGATCAGAAGAAAGAGGTTTCTTTAAGCATAAGACCCCTGTCCTTTGATAGAAAATCTAGCCTTCAAGTGCTCTTATCAATTCATATTGAATAGATTTTGATAGCTCATAAGAGATATTGAAGTATGACACTCAGCTCTACAATAATTCCTTGTAACAGCTATGAGTGATGGTGGCCATTCCTGTGCTGCCTTTTTCTCAGGCAGTTCCAGACTAAGGTACAAATCTTTACTTCTTACAGTCTTTCTTTCTTTATTGGAACTTTCATTAGAGATGCACAGCCAAATGCTCCCCAAGCTCTGAGATCTAGCATAGCTCTATTGTTTGAACTGCTTTCCTGGCATAGTGCCCAGGCTTATTTACATTTCTGTTTATTTATTTAACATTCCACAGGCCCTTCAGCTGATTGCTATGAGATTATGATTACATTGGTTTGTGATTTTTTTTTTTTAAAATAGACTATTCCTTGGGAATTTTATACATGCATACAATGTATTTTGATCAGATCCACTCCATACTTCCCTATCCAGTTCCTCTTAGACATCTAGAAAAGTGGTCTAGATATCCCCTAGAAAATAGGTCAAATTGGCCAAAATTACTGCCAGCGAACAGGTAGATGGAAGGAGTTTTTCCTATCTCTCTGCTAAACAATCTCTTTCCCTAATCTTGTTTCTGTTCTCTTCCTGCAATGCTAAAGCTCTCCTGCCTGCTGCAGCTGCAGCCTGTCTCGGCGGGAACCTCCCTCCACCTGAAAGTGCTCTGTTCTGCTAGGTATCTTTATACTCCTGTTCAAATGTCTCACTCTCTTGTTTGTCCTCTCTGCTGCCCTTCCCCTTTCTTTTTTCTCTGTGCAGATGCCAGTGGCTCACAGTGGGCTGGGCTGAGGCAGCATCTGCTAAAGGTACTCTGAGAGTTTTTCATTTTTCCCCACAAATGAGGTTTTCGAATTTTGTGCCCTAGCACCACTCATGCTGACTGGTGCATTCCTTTCTCAGACCCACGAGGGGTCTCTCGGGTTTTATACTTTAGCATTGCCCTTAGACTGATATATACATTTCTCAAACCTACGGTGGTGTTTTTGGATGTTGTACCCCTTGGACTCTGGTGTCCTGTTAGTTTCACAAATCCTTCTGACTCACTCATGGAGAGAAAAAAAGCGAACAAATTTATATCTCAAAACTTTGTGATTTCTGCCAGCTGTTGGCAATGTGTTCATGGCAGCCGCCATCTTGGCCATGTGGCCTAGCCTCACCCCCCATAGTTTTTCCCTTTGCTACATCAGCCACCTAGGCAGAGGGAGTCTAGCCAGCTTCTGCCACCAACAGAACCTGTAATTCATTCACCTTTTGCCTTTTATTCTTTGTCTCTAATTTCTTTTTTCACTGACTATGTTACACATAGCTTTACACTCTGGTCCTTCTCAATTTTACCCAGTCCTGTTTAATATATTGTAAGACCCTCAGAATGAGGAGTCTTCCAGGTTTGGTTGATACCCCAAGAACTCAATGTCCAGTGCAGTTGCTGCAAAATGCAAGAGGCTTTAATGAACAGGAAACGTTTGCGCAAACGGGCTCCTCCAGCACTCAGCCTAGAGAGAAGCCCCCTCCCCTGGGCCCAGGTGTTTTTAAAGGCAAACCCACAAGCTTAGGGAGGGGGTGGGACCCCCTGTCCATTGAGTACATGACCCTTGGAGGCTGGATGGTCTGCTATTAGGGTCAACAGACCTTAGGGCCTCAGGTGTGCTAATTAATCTTGTCTGGGCAAACCAGAGTTGCAGCTATCTCTTTGTTTCCTACAGACTCTATTCACCACTTGCTGACTCACAGGAAAGGAGGGGCAGTGTGAATTCTTGTCATCTTAAGGCCTGATGAGAGGAAGCTAGGGCCTGGTGAGAGGAAGCTAGCAAATTCCAAGGAACAGATATTGGTTAGCTTTCCAGGTCAGACAGTCCTTCATTTAACTTCACTTTTTGGTCTTTCAATATCTGTACATGTGACTTAAATTTAATTTTATATGTAAATGTACGCTAACTCTATACAACTTAAATTCAACTGTACTAAGTCTCAAATATTTCTAAAGTGTTATGTGTCTTTAAATGATGGTAAATGAAAGACATAAAAAGTAATGTTAATGATGGACTAACCTGGAAACCAATATCTGTTCCTTGGAATTTGCTAGCTTCCTCTCACAAGGCCCTAAGAAGAATTCACACTGCCCCTCCTTTCCTGTGAGTCAACAGGTGGTAAATAGGGTCAAGAGATAGCTGTGACTCTGGTTTGCCCAGACAAGATTAATTAGCACACCCTGAGGCCCTAAGGTCTGCTGACCCTAATAGCAGACCATCTGGCCTCCAAGGTCACATACTCAATGGACATAGGGTCCCACCCCCTCCCTAAGCTTGTGGGTTTGCCTTTAAAAACACCTGGGCCCAGGGGAGGGGGCTTCTCTCTAGGCTGAGTGCTGGAGGAGCCCGTTTGCGCAAACGTTTCCTGTTCATTAAAGCCTCTTGCATTTCGCAACAACTGGACTGGACATTGAGTTCTTGGGGTATCGACCGAACCTGGAAGGCTCCTCATTCTGAGGGTCTTACAGTAAACATTTAAGGTTATAAAGGTCTATTTCAAACTAACAAAATATTTATGCCAGCCAGTCCTTCCTGTAAGCTGTTTATAAAGGTTAAGCTTCTATTATCAAAGGGAGTTTTTCTCTACCTCTTTGTCCTTTACAGGTGTAAATCTAACCTCACAGCCAGGCTGGAGGACTCTGAGTAAAGCATCCCTCCATAGCCTCTCAGCTTGGATCCAGTTTTCCAGACAGATTAATTACAGGGATAAAGCCTTACCTAGCCACCTATGTGCTTAAGGCAAGTAACTAAAGACAAATTCTGTATACTAAGTTATACTAAACAGTCAGACAGCCCTCAAATGCTCAGAGATCTAGAGAATATGGCATTTAAAATGTTTCATTAAAAAAAAAAACAAAAAACAAAAAACCTTTATAACAGAGAGACAGGCCAGTTGCTGGCACCACCCATTTCCTCCAAGAAGACTGGTATTTACTGAAGAAACTCCACCCACAAAAGTGGCAATGCTAGCTAGCCACTGAGCAATCCTGCCTTTCATCTCAACTGCTACAAAGAGCTCTAAGGACCATGGACAAGAGGACAATGGAATCAACTTTCTCCACGTTAGTTGGGCCAACAGTAGGTAAGTCTTCCAAAAGCTCCTAATCCACAGGTCTTGTGCCATCAGCAGAAGGCAGATGTCCTTAAGGCCTCTAACCTCAACAACTGTGGAGGACACTCTAATTATTCAGGTAAAATTTTATCCTTCTCAAGAACTCTGATGCTTTTGATGACTGGTAGCTTGTTAGCTTAAAGCAGCAGCCAAGGCTCCAATTGTTACAAAACAGATTTAAGAAACGGGAATTTTAAGGTTGCTACTTTTTATAGTCTTAACATTAATCAATAAAGTTTTAATGAGCTAATAATCCAATTCTGACAGTACTAAACACCATACTATGCCACTATATGATCATAAATGTAACTATAAGCTCACAATTAGGGAGTTTTTCATTGTGCTAAAAATCTGCCAGTTGTATGTGTTAATTCTTTGAGCCAAATCATTTCTAACATGAGTATGCTGCTAATGTTTCTTAATATTTATGTTTTCACAAACTCAAAGGATTCTTGTAAGTTCCAGGGAGCCGAATTGGTCCTATCCAAACAGGTCAGATTCACTCCAAATAAATATTCAACCTTTCCCTGGTTCCAGAACTCCCTTCCCTCACCTCGGGAACCCCTCCCTCATTTTACAATTCTCCCTTCAAGTACCAGTACCTAGAAAAAACTGTTTTCTAAACTTAACCTTGTCCTCTGTTCTGCTAACATCTTGTCAGGTCTCAAAAAGATGCCAGAGTTCCATACAGTCAGGACTGCAATAAAACAACCAGTTACCAGGACTTGGCAGTCTCCCTCCCCCCACACAGCTTTCTCATTTGCCCAAAGAGGATCACCACCCCAAGTCAGCAGGAAGCAGTCTTGAGAACTCAAGGTCCTTATTCCACACCCAACCCCCACCTTTTTAATAAGAGGTGGGAATGTTGGGAACCAGCAGTCTGCTGACCCCGCCCCCTGATGATGGGCGGGATGCTCATGGCCATGTCTTCTCTAGGTCATGACTTACCTGGCTGCTGAAGCTTTACCTGGCTGCCAGGGGACTCAGTTACACATGTGCAAGTTTCCCTTTTAAAGCAAGCATGCCAAGCACGCCTCTCTCTTGCTCTTTCTCTCTCTCTCTCTCTCTCTTGCTCCTGCTCTCTCTTGCTTTCTCTTTTTCTCTCTGTCTTTCTTGCTCCCCTCCCTCTCTTGTTCTTGTTCTGCTCCCCTCTCTCTCTTCTCTTGCCTTGCTCTCCCCTCCCCCCCTTTCTCTCCTTCCTACCAATAAACTCCATGTGGGTGCTGAGTCTAGTGTTTGTGTTTCATAGGCAAGAATTGTAGCAAATGGAGTGGTTCCTTCATATGCATTTCACAGCAATCCTTCTCAGCCCCTGCCTCTTAAATCCTTTGGGATCACAATTCTTTAACAGGAACAATGTGATTTTTACTTTGGACAGATATAAAGGCAGCACATCTAACTCCAAGTCTTATGCTGTGTTGTGGCATTCATCTACTCATAGAATTATCTACAAGCCTTGGGCACTTGCAGGGAAGGGACCCTTCTGAGAACACATTTGCACATGTTTTCTTGGTAGTGCTTTGAAATCAGTGAAATAAAGCCACTAGGTTTTAAGCTTTTCTACCATTACTGATTGATCATAAAACATATTTTCTAGGAATTCACTAACTTTACAAATCTTTTTTCTTCTCTATGTCACTGTGTGGGGTACTATTGTGGATGACAAGAAAGTTAGTTAGCTGTCTCTACAAACAAATAGCTTCCATTAAAGAAGATCACACGGGGAAATCAGTGGCCAGTGCTTTCTGAGAGTTGGGAATGCAGCTGCAGCAGTAATGTATGACATTGCTAAGGTAGGCAATTGTGTGGCACTGTACTGTGCATTATTTAGAAGAGTCAAGGATGCACTGTGCTCTATATCATGTATTCCAGCCACTGCTGGATGCCCTGCTACAAATTGGCCATGGCTTTTGATTTCTGGATTTTGTACTATTCCCAAATGTTAACACTGTGCCATCAACAGTGGTGAGAATCAAACAATTCCCCTAAACATGCATTTGACTATATCATCTTAAAGCTGTTATAGTGGGACAACAATATCTTCAGGTTTCCATTTGTATCTGGACATAGTTGGCATCATTATTCAATATGATTTCAAGGTCATAGAATCTCAATGAATTCACACTTCTGGCCACAGGCAGTGTCTTTCTTAATAAAGCCATATTTTTCTTTTCTTTTCTTACAGATGAGCTCATTCTGACCCAATTTTCAGTTGAAACTCTTGTTTCTGCAAGTGGCTGATCTCTGTGAATACAAGACCAGCCTGGTCTACTTAACAAGTTTCAGGCCAGTTGGGGCAGAGGAGTATGGCCAGTGCTGTAGCTGTGGATAAACAGGTAGGAAAACAATGTTGCCATGTGTGTACCATCACTGTGAATCAACTGGACTGTATTCTTTCAGAATTGCTAGGATGAAGAAAAATTCTGAATTTGATGTTTATAAGTGATACTTAAGAGAGGTAAGTGACCATGAATGTAGGGCTCATGGTTGCTGAAACAGCTTTTAAAATTATTTATTTTTTCAGAAAGGGTTCTATTCACACAAGCCAGACTTGCATTTAATTAAGTAATACAGATCAAGGCTCAGGAAGACACTGAAGTACAGCAACATTTGAAAACGTAGAAGCTTACTGAAAATATGAAGAGTGTATTTGACTTGTGTTCTATGCTTGCCTCAAATAGGAAGATATTGATATCTGCTTAGGCATTTGTAAAAGAATGCTAAGATTGTATGACTTATAAATAGTAGACATTTGGAAGCTGGGAATTCCTCAATCAAAGGGCAACATACTCAGTGTTGGTGAAGAGCCACTTTTTGCTATGAATATTTTTCTATTTTTTTTTATTATTAAGCTGCCCAGACATGCCTTGAACTTGTATCCTTTCCTCAGCCTCCTGAATAGCTGGAATTATAGAAGTAGGCCCAGTTAGAGCTTGCGTTTTTACTATGTCTTTGCTTGGTAAATGGTACCATGGGTTTCTTGGAGATCTTTTATAGCAGCATGAAATTCTTGCACAAAGGCTTTTTCCTCAGGATCTGATCACCACTTACAGATATGTCCTCCCAAACCCTTCACATTGGAAATTAGGAAGCATCATATCAAGTTTGAAAGAACACATTTGGTTCATGGACATATTAAAATATTGGAATGAAGAACAGTAGACAAAAATGTATCAAATGCAATATTGTGTGGTTATTAAAATAATGCTAGGTTTTCTTTTTCTTTTTTTTTTTTACAAATAAGTAAAACTATTGAATACATTAACTGTAAAAATCTAGTACACATATTACATGTTAAAAATGATTGTACACATGTGATATATGGGTGGAATGGAATGGGATAATAGCCAAATGACTATACTTAATCTGTGTACTGGCTGGTTTTGTGTGTCAACTCGATACAAACTGAAATCATCAGAGAGAAAGAAAGCTCTGTTGAGGAAATGCCTCAATGAGATCCAGCTGCAAGGCATTTTCTCATCTAGTGATAAATGGGGGAGTGTCTTGCCTATCCTGGGTTATGCCATCCCTGGACTGCTGATCCTGGGTTCTATAAGATGATCTGAACAAGTCATGGGAAGCAAGCCAGTAAGCAGCTCCGCTCCATAGCCTATGTATCAGCCCCTGCCTCCAGGTTGCAGCCCTGTTTGAGTTCCTGTCCTGACTTCCTTCAGTGGTGAACAGCAATGATGAAGTATAAGCCTAATAAACCCTTTTCTCTCCAACTTGCATTTTCATCATAGTGTTTGGTCACATCAATAGAAACCCTAACTAAGACAGTCTATTATGTAGTAATCCACCATTGAATAATTTCTAGTTTTTGTCCAGGAAAATGTCTAAATAATTAAGATATACACAAATTTACACAGCTTTACTTTAAAAATGATCAAAATAATATAATAATACTACTATACTGTTAAATCTGTTTACTCCTTTCATCACAGCTCTGTTTGGAAGGGCACAATATGATATTATCTGTGTCCTTCCTATGCTTCCCTTCAGTAACATCATCTTCCTCTACCAAAACCTCATCTCAACAGCAACCATCTCCACCTGCCTAAGCATTTGTCAAATCTTTCCTCAGTGTAGACAGAAGGAAAGGCAACTTGCCAGCACTGAAAGAAATACAGCATGCATAAATGGAGTGTGTGCCTCCTGGGATTCTGGTTTCTTTGCTCCATCATATTTGTTAAGTGCCAGCATATGACAAGTCTGAGGTGAGCATTAGAAATCCTCTGTTTTCACAGACCTCATTTTATGGGAAAGACGAGGTGAATTATCATAGTCCATTCTCTGTTTCTTTCACTTTATATTTTTCCCTTTTAATATTTTTATACAATATATTTTGGTAATACCTGTTCCTTTCCTCAAGTCCTTCCAGATTCTACACACTTCCTTACCCACCCAATTTCATGTTCTTTCTCTTTCTAAACAAACACAAACATACCAAAGCCAAGAAAATCAAAACACATCAAACCATAACAAAAGAGATCACATACAAAAACATAGAACATGGTTTGTGTCAGCCAACTACTCCAGAGCATTGGGCCTGCCCAGGAGTATCATTGCTATATCCACTGTCATTCATTTTAAGAGAGGAAAAAAAAAAACAAAAAACAAAAAATATTTTCTGTCTCCCAACAGTTATTTTTGTTGGCAGTTGTCAGAACTCGAAGCAGGGTTTGCTTACATAGCTAGCATTTTTTAGACTATCTTACCAGGTAGGCAAACATCCCCATAGCAACAGCATGTGGCTTGCCACTTTGCTAATGATGTGGTTAGTAAGCACATCAATCCCAAACAGATTCAGATATTTCATTGTCGTACAAAAACAAATCAAGATCAGCATGGCTGCAATTCACCACTTCTATTGTCTAACATTAGTCACTGAACCAGCAGAGTTAGACAATGAGCAGTATAGATGAAAGCCCTTCACACAGGTGAACAACCTCTGGACCACTGCTGAGCATCTCAGAGAGTTACCTGGACATCTGAGACTGTGTTAAGAAGTCAACAAGCCGTGCTGCAAGTTACCCCATCATGAACTAAGCATTGCCAGGACCCCTGCACCTGTGCCATCCTTGCTGACTGAAGATACTTGAAATGTGAGTCAAATCCTTCCTCTCTTACATAGCTTATGTTGTTCATTCTGTTACAGTAATGTGAAAACAAATAAATATAGTGAGACCACAGGAGCTGGATTGCTTCAGTTTCATTGGTTTTTCCTTCCTATGGTTACCAAGCAATTAGTGGTACTTTGACTATTTAAATAAATAGCTGTAACCTATAGCTCTGAGATCAATGTGGTAGCCCCTAGTCACTGGAGGATATTGAGCAATGAAATTTGTAAGTAAAATATAAAATCAGCTGCTCCTCATCCCAGCTGCATTTCAGGCCACTTGACACAGCATGTGAAAAGGAAATTTCTGTCCTCTCAGAACATTCTAGAAGACAGTATGTGTGATGTCAGCTTGCTCCCCTCAGGATGCGGCTTTGTTGTAGCTCTATAAAACATGCTCTCTTGTTTAATTCTTGGGTCAGCTTTTGAAAATTATCCTTCCAAATAGCAAGATATTCTAAATATCATGGGATTTAACTAATTTAAGAATTTGGAACTAGATATCAAAAATTTAAAAAAATTCCTTGTACTTAGGAATTAAGGTTGAAGGGTGGCTTCAACGTGCAAAGTCCTGTATCAGGGTAGCGAGGGCTCTGGAACAATCTCTGTACCTTTGCCTTCCAACCCAATTCTTAACCATCAAATTTCAACATTAGCTTAATAACAAAGAGTCACCTAAGTCATAATTCAGGCAGCATATAAACTTTTCTGGTATTTTCAGTTTTTCATGAGATATGCCATAAAGCATTCAGAACCATTAGTTAATTTCTGTTCCTTGAAATTTAAATGGCATGTGCATCAATGCCTTGCAAGCTTCCATGGGACATGACTTTTCTTAGGACTAACTTTCCCCACTGGCCCAAGAGGATCTAAGCTAACAGCTGCCATCAGTTACAGATAACTTTAAAATCCCTGTTTGCTTTAAGCAATATGGCAGGGCCTTAGATATTAGAATTAACTTAATTTTCTTCCCTAGGAATAAACAGTGTCTTTTCCCCAAATGTGTATAAGCATTAGACTAGTGGGTAAGTCTGAGGGCACTCACTTAATACCAGTGATTTATGCTAATTGCTTTTCCAAGATAATAGCATTTGTGGCTTCCAGCACTCCACATAAATCATATCCACAAGCACTTAGGATGGCTTATGTGTGAGCTTGCAGTTGCTTTCTGAACACTGTGCACTCATCAATGTTCTGAATATGGTTGGCACATTTCTGTTTTGAATGATCCCTCTCTTCTGAATCATTGCATGTATTTGATTTTATCATTTTAAATGGCATAGTTTAAGAAATTTCTAATATGATGCTTAAACATTATAGACATGATTTCATTTTTAATTTATATAAATAAAAATCTACCTTTAAGTTTTATTCCTGGGCTTATGAATATTTTTTCAGTCTCAATGTTTGTTTAAAGACCCAAATAAACAAATCCTAAAAAAAAATCAGAAAGTACAATGTGAAATCACATTAAATTGAGAAATAAATGATGAGTCAAAATATTTGGTTGATGGTTGGTCTTATTTTCCAAATGGAAAGTTAGATATGAAAAGAATTCCACTTCTAACTAGGATACAAGGTGTATTCTAAGAGAGTCATACAAAGTCCCCCAGAGCTCAGGTGAAGTGGTGGGGGGCAGCGAATGGAGAGAGAAGTAGGAGAAAATGAGGGGGAGGAAAAGAAAACATGTGCGACCAAGAAGATTGAGCCTGGTTAGGAATAGAAGATAGGAAAGAGAGAGAGACAGAGAGAGAGAACATAAAAGAGGGAGTCAATATTGGTTTGAAGATAAAATTGAACACAAAGAAAGGTCTAGAGAACTATAAGACTGCTCCCAACTAACAATCTCAGCTTCCGTGGAAAGGCTATCATAAATGCCCTTCCCGGAGAGTGAGATCAACAACTAACTTCTCCATGGAGCCCTCAACTAATGCCTGTTGAAAACAGGATCAAACACCCATACATAAACACTGAGTCAAACTAGAACCCAGATGCAGATAGAGAGGACAAGACCATGCGGCAGAATCACATAGAGACAGCTTACCTGAACAAGGAGGAGCTAAGGGCCACTAGACTGATAGCTGGGAAGCCAGCATGGGACTGACTCAGGCCCCCCTGAATATGGGTCTCAGCCAGAAGGACTTAGTAGTCTAAGAGACCTCAGACAGTGGAGCCAGGATGTATCCCTGGTGCACAAAAGGACTTTGTGACCATACCCCCCTTGGAGGGATAACTGCCTTAATCTAGAGGCAGAGAGAAGCCCTAGTCCCTACTTCACAGGAACTGTCAGATCTACATGACCTCAACTGGATGGCATTCCCCTACATATGGAATTGGGGTGGGGGGATGGGAGGGGAGGGTGGTTACAGTGCATGTGAGAGGGCAGAGAGGGTAAAAGTGATGGAAGGAGGGAGAGATGGGGGAGGGAGGGAGGGAGAGGGAACTGGGATCGACATGTAAAATAATAAATTAAATTAAAAAATGCTTTGACTCCAAAATTTAAGTTGAAGGACAAGTTACTGGGGAAAAGGATTTCTATTTTTGTTTCCACAGAAAATGAAAAGATGTGGATTCCTTCCAGACTAATGTGGTTTGATCATGCCAGACCTCCTGAAACATAGTACAAGGTGATCCTACATTCAAAATAGCTGGACAAAATAGCCCTACAGACTACAGCCAGGGTATCTGAATCTTCTTTGAATCCCCCATGACAGTGCCCCTTACCAGCAGGAAGTAGTTTGGAAAGAACGACGCCCAAATTCCCAAATATTGTGTATAAATATTTGTTTTCATTTAATTGGACTTTGTTATATAAAATTAAATAAAATAATAAAAAAGAAAAGAATTCCACTTCTATTAGCATTTTTGTATATTTAACCAGCATTTGGCTAAATGCTATTCTAAGAAAATTAGAACTTTACTCCTAAGATGGAAGTTTAGGTCTCACAGAAAAGAGTCAAGTTACTTTAAAGTTCCATATGTCATCTTTCCAAAGATCTCATGAAATAAAAGCAAGAAGTCATTGCTGGGCTAGGTTGTTTGGGGTACATGTGAACTGTTTATAAAGTCCTGAAAGCCTTAAGGATCCATCACTGTCTAGAATCTGGGTATTCTATGAGGTCGAGGAATGAATAGGAATCAAAAATTCTAGTGGAAGATGTCCTCTGTGCACTGTTTTTCCAACAAGGACTAAAGGAAGAATAAAAGGCTCTCTGCCATGCAGTAGGGACATGCCTCTCTGCTGACTCCATGGAGAGACTTAGGTGCTTGGTTAGCACACTAGAGGATCTTTCTGAAGGAGAGGTGTTCTGGAAAGTCTGTCCCACCTTTATTAATTCCTGTTGCAATTCCCAAATTACACTGTTCTTCTCAGAAACAAGGGAGCACTGAATAGTTTATAAGAATCTAAAATCATTAGACTACTAAGGAAATTGTTATTTTCTATGTTACATGGGTCTCACATAGATTGTTATATGTAAACTATATAATTACTGTGTATATTCCTTGGGGAAAATTTCTCATTATATAGATAATGCCTTTTTGCCTTCTTAGACATTATATATATAGCATAACAGTGCATTGAAATATACTTAGTGACAAAATTGTCACAATATTACTCTTGTGTAACGTGAATGGTTTTTCCTGCCCGCTGCCTGTCTTGTCCCGCCGCCGCGCCAGCCCCAAATAATGCACAGAGACTCTGTATTTGATACAATTCTGTTGGACAGTTACTAGTTTCTTATGGGCTAGCTCTGTCTTAATTATTAACTCATTTCTGCTGATCTATGTATTTCTCTTACCCGGGAGCCGGCCGGCATACTGCTTTCTCCCGACTCTCCATCTTGGCTCCCCCTTACTACTTCCTCTTCTTCCTTGTCTCCTAGTCCCTCCTATCTTCCTTTCCTATTGGCAAACAGTGCTTTATTTATTAACCAGTATGAGAAACATATACAGAATGGCATTTCCCATCACTCTTGCAAATGAAAATTAAATGAAAAGTGTTGAGCTAAATCCTCTTTATTTTGTGAATCTTTAATGTATATGTGCACTGTGCATATATGTATCTGTTCATGTATGTTGTGGTATACATATGCATATGTGTACAAGCAAACACACATATGTATCTGGACTCCACTTATGTAGGTAGAGGCCAGAGAAAAAATGTGGGCATCTTTATCAGAAACACCATCCAGGTCCCTTGAATTATGGTTTCTCCATTGCCTGGAGCTCTCCAACAAAACTAGACTGGCTGGCCAGTTATGCCAGCAATCCTCTGCCCCTGCCTTCCCAGAATATCTATTAAAACCCTGTGTTAAATGCCAACATGCTTTTTCTGTGATTCTGAGGATTGAAATCAGGGCCCTGTCCTTGCAAGTTGAGCACTCAATTAACCAAGCCATTCTCATCGCCCTAGAATCCATTGTTGACTCAGAATTCTCTGAGAAATCACCTTTGCTACAGCTTCTTGATGTTCTTATCTATATGAGCCACAAAAAGGGGAACCAACTAATTATAATACCATTTATTTCAGGTATTTCTTCCACACCATTTACCATGATGGAGCAAATTTTGGTGCTTCTATCTATCTTCATCCACTAATTTTTATTTTGCTGAGCAGTGGCACATGCCTTTAATCACAGCACTCAGGAGGCAGGGGTAGATGGATCTCTATGAGTTCTAGGCCAGTCTGGTAAACAGAGCAAGTTCCATGGCAGCCAAGACTATATAGAGAAACCCCTGTGTCTCCAAAAACTAAAACAAAATAAAGCAAAATAAAAACCAAAACCAAAACTGTGGATTACATTGTTCAAAGGGAAAACATGACAATTCTATCTAAATCTTTGAAGTAACTAAAAAATCAATACTTCCTGACTTATTTCATAAAGTCTATATTGTCATGCCATTGAAACTACAGTTACAAAAAGAAAGGAAATGAGAGATTACTATCCCTCATGGATACACACACACACACACACACACACACACACATACATCCCTATTAGCATATTACTCAATCAAATCAGCTACATGTAAAAACAGATTAAAATTAGCAGCATAAACCAACACAAGTTTGGCTTAATATGGGGAAATCAGCGTATTTAGCAGAACAGGTTCATAGTGGTATTGGCAGGACAGCATTGCTACAGCAGAAAAGCTGTGGCATGCATTGAGTTATTCCTGTACTTTTACGAGGCTGTGCAATGCGTGTTAGGCTATTCATGAACATTATCTGGCTGTGGCTTGCTTTTACTATATTCCTATTTATTTCATGAGCAATACCATAGTTTGTCTGCTGTTTTGAGAAGCAGGCAATCTAGGGGTTTGTTTTCTAAGGGAGCTTTAATTTCTCCCAATCATAACCTTACTCTGAGAACTGTTACCTTTTCCCATGTTTTTGCTTCACCACACAAAGGAAGCTGTCTTTCAGTCCTCCCATTTCAAACCTCTCCTTGTAACCCGAGCCATCTAGTTCTGACCTTTGTTGATTTTTTTTTGACATTTGAAGTTGATATCCTTTTTCTTTGTGCTGGCTTACATTTTACCACACATCTCAAACCAAGAAATTCCAAATGAATTATACACTGGGTGGTAAGGAAGTTGGAAGCCCAGTGTGACCAATGATACTGCTGAGCATTGAACAATGGCAACTTCAAGATCTGAGCTTTTAAGGATAAAATAATGTCTCATGAATTGAATTTTACATTGCTTACAATCAAATGCATCTTAACTTATGTATCATTTCTGGCAGGATCTCAAAATTGTCAAGGTAGAACAAGTTAAAATCAATAAGAATCTAATGTTAGGTGATTGGATTTACTGTCTTAAGGGGGAAAGGGATGTTGGAGATGATCAACTACACAGGAGCTTTAGAAAGGAGTCAATGGATTCTCTATACAAACTGCTCAACGAGGTAGAAAGAGAAGACAGTAAAATATATTATAAACTGAAGGTATACAGGTTGGTTAAATTGTGACTGAAGAGGTGAACAGAAACTGAGTCTCTCAACTAAGGAATTAAGTTTCATCTCCTGGGCATTTTTAATGTGGTTATTGATAATAAACCTTTTAATTGTTTTTTTTTTGAGTGTTTTCAATATATGCATACAATGTACTTGGATCAGATTCAACCTCTGCTTCTCCCAGATCTACCTTCCATCCATCCATCCTGACTTTGTGTCCTTTTGTTTTTGTTGTCATATGAAGCTCACTAGTCTCCTATTATGATTCCCATAAACCCACCAGTGTGGGGGATAATGCTCTTCACAGAGACATGGGTTTTCAAATAAAAAGTCCCATGCTAGATGTATGACAAGTTCTTTGGGGTTGTTGGCCAATGGTGTCTGGGAGGCTCCCAATACAAGAGAATATTGTGCCCACCAGAACTTGATGGTAAAACCAACATGACATACTTTGGTCATGATATATGGGGAAATCAAACTGGTACCAACTAGGCATCTTTCCTCTTACTGGCTAGTTTATGAAAGTACCAGAAGGTTCCCTACATGCTTCTGGGGAGAGTGTAAGTATTTGCAACAGTGAATCCTGTAAACTTCAATAATGATTACTGTGGCGAGATACAGCCATGGATGCAATAGCAGCACAAATATTGTGAAGGCAACCAATAACTCAGATTGAATATAAGGTCTGGCTGCTACCCAGAAGTAAAAAAAAAAAATCTCTGGAGGTTTTAAAAGTATTTGTATGGTGTATTCCCATGGACACTGTGTTAGGAAGGCATCAAAGGATGGATGAAGGAAGATAGTGTCAGGAACTAGGCGATATTGCCAGGAACCAGGATACACTGCCAGGAAATGGATAATATGCCAGGAACCAGGCAGTGGTAGGAAAGGCTAGTTGGAACAAGTCTGAGGAAGTGTCTGTGGTGGCTTTAGACTGAAACCTTTTATCTTCCCTGGAAACAGATAAGTCACAATCTCAAAAACAAAAACAAAAACAAAAAAACAAAGCAAAACAAAAAAACAAACAAACAAAAAACAAAAATACCCCCACACGTTTGTAATGAGTCTAGAAAGAATTTTCAGAAGACTGAGGGTACAAGACAGACTAAAGGTTTTCAGATCCTTTAGGAGATTCAAGGTTAGAAGCTAGGTGTTTAATGATTGGCTTTTATCATAAATAAAATTATTCTGTTGCAAAGATGTTAAATAAAGTGCAGAAATTTGTAGTTTATCTTACTATTTTCAGAAGTTTAAAAAACAAAAAGGCAGAAAAGCAAAGCAAAGCTGTCATAGTCTTTTTCAACCCCCAGAGAGCTAACAAATAATGACAGAGACTTCTTATTAATTATGAAAGATTGGCTCACAGCTTAGGCTAGCTTCTAACTAGCTCTTATGACTTAAATGAACACATTTATATTAATCTACGTTCTATCAGGTGGTGGTATCTCTCTTCCATCTTGCACCTCCTCTTTCCTCTCTGTCTCCTGGCTTCTCCTGTGTGCCTAGATGTTGCTGCCCACACTGTGGGTGGTTCTTCCCGTATCAGATCAAGGCAATCAGTTCAGTTCTTCAGGTGAACATCTGTACTCAAGTGTTTCTAATTTTCGGCAGGTGAACATTGAAACCAATCAAGATAAATACCAAAGAGCCCAGTTCATACGCCTGAACTTTGAAAGCCTCATCTCTGGGCACCCTGAATGACTTAAAGCAGCTTGCCCAGGGGCCAAGGCTCTCATCTCCCCAGATGTGACTGCTCATATAACCCCAGGGAACAGCTCTGTGAGTTTTGTTAGCTTTAAGAGGTTTCTGGGCTTTGGAAGTCTGACTTACTTCCTGAGTCTTATGGGCCATTGGTCAGACAAAGTATTTTAATTAGAAGGAAATAGCTACATAGGCACAAGCAATTTGTAAAAATCATACTTCCAAGAAACATTGTACCAAAATAGTTTTGAAATTTTTACTACATAATTTATAGAACAGCATGTTGACATCCAATCAAACATGAGATAATTAAATCACTTGTGATAATAAGATGATTGAGAGTCCCAAAAGTGAACTGTTAGAAGTAAACTTTTGGGTAGCTTGTTCAATAATCCCCCTAACACTGATATCCTATAATAATTTATGAAACTTGCAAATACTGACTAATGTGGCAGACTTTGGGAGTCTTGACCTGTATTTACCAGGCTTGCTTGTAAGTATAATGGAGAACTCCTTTAAAAGGGAGATACAAGAGTGAATGAATGTACCCCAAAGTGTAAAGATTGTAAGGGTTTGACCAGGAGCCAAAGGATTCCTTTACATCCCCAGATCATTCAGAGGGACGATGGCTTTTAGCATAGCTCAAAACTTAGAAATAATTCAATGATAATGAATTAGGACTTTTGGACTCCATAACTGTGAGTGAACAAAGGTGTATTATTTTAAATCACCAGACTCATGACCATTTGCTATAGCATCTGTAGGTAGATAAACGCAGTTATTACAGGGGCCAACTTTGATGTTGTTGTTAACTTTGTTTTTGAGTCAGCTTCTCACTTTGAACGGTGCACAAGCTCATCTTGAACTTGTGATCTTCCTGACGCTGTCCCCTGAGTTCTATGATCTTGGGCTCCAGCATTGTAGGAAATCACCTTAATCATCCTATGAATGTATATTGTCACCCTTTCCAGGTAAAGGCAAAATGATTCCATCCTTCACGGAGCACAGCTTTGATAAGGAAAGCATTTGTTAGATCTATGACAGCATGCCAGGTGTCTGAGTGCAGCTACACTTCTCTATTAAGGTGACAGCATCTAGGACAGCCTCAGTGAGTGAAGGAGTCATTTCATTTAATTCCTGGTAGTTTATCGTCATTGTCCATGACCCATCATAGTTTTTAAACATGCTATAATGGATTATTTCACTGAGCAGTGGTCAGGACTACAACCTTTTGAGATAACCTTGTATAGTTTGAGATATTTTATTCCTCGCTGCTCGGTATGTAATATTACTTTACTTGGAAATCCTTGTTAGCAGTAGATAATGTTATGGGTTGGATAAGCACATTTGTGCCAACACGGGGGCCTGGGGAAGCTTATAAGAAAGGATGCCTAGGCTGGAGACATGGGTCTTAAATAAGTATGACATGTGTGCTAAATCAGAAAGAGGGAGCTCTGTGGCTTTAAATCACACATGAGGAGGATGTGGGCTTGGAGCTGTTGTCACTGTTGAGATCTGACACTTGAACAGCATGCCAGAGAACCACAGTCTTCAAAGGAAAGAGGCTCCCACAACAGCACCTAAGCCATATTAATCACTTACCACTTAAGTCAACAGACTGCTTTCTGTTCTTGGGCTGACTTAAATTGATCATCCTTTGTAACTTAAAGAATCTAGAATGATTCAGGAATATTATGTCTGTTATGCAAAGGAAGAAAGCAACCTCAAACTGCTATGTTCCTTGTTTAAAAGCTCACAAGTTGTAGAAGGAAATTAGGATACTACCAGGAATAGATTTCTCAAGTGACCCGATCTTCCTATGATTGCATTAAAAAATCATTGTTATTTGTATGTATGTGTTTGCTTGTATGTCTGTGAACAAAACTGAAGTATCCAGAAGAGAGCATCCAAGCCCCCGGAGCTGTAGTTACTTACCTACTTGAGTGTTGGGGACTGAAGTTGATCCTCTGCAGAGATCAGTACCTACTTTTAACAGCTAAGTCACCTCACCAGTCCCCATGCTTGAGAGTTTAAATGTGCATATAGTGAAATTTTCCCTTTTGCTAACAGTTTGTGAGTCTTATCCAATGCATAGATTCCAGTTCTATTGTTCTTCATGTAGCTCTTGTGTGATCAGACCCTCTCCTTTAACCTAAACCCTGGCAACTGACCTGTTTACTGAACCCAGAGTTCTGCTTTTTATAGAATGTCATATAAATGGACCAAGCCAGTCTCTTCCATTTTGTGCAATACATTCAAGAAGGAGAAAGGACCAGATGTGCACTCATAGCCATCCCAAGGCAAATAGTTAATTCAGCTCTAGAACCATGATAGAATAAATTGCAGTCCAAATAAATATAAAATCCTATATAATGAATTCTTATAGGAAACTATAGGAAGAATATATGATGCCTTTGGGCATTGTTCTCAAGGTCTTGCCCTTCACTAAAGCCAGTAAGCCAAATGAGAACACAAGACAGAGAAACTGCCCACTCAGTTTCAACTGAGGCTCATCCTAACTGAGCTGCAATAGCCAAAGGGTAAGAGTACTATACTACCTGGAATATATTACCCAGAGTAGTGCATTTATTTCTAGAAACTATTATGGGAGATCTGTTTTTAAAATATGATAAACAATGTACAAAACTAATCTTGTCTTGTCATAAACTAATTTATAAAGTTAACTCATTAAAAACTATCATGTTTCTATTTAGAAAAAAGTGCTGAGGTTGGGATAGAAGCATATTTCACCAACTCCTTAAAATAGCACTCTCCAGGAAATTATAGTCTTGGAACATTAGGTGTTAAAATTAAATAATTTAAAGAAGCATATGAGCGAAATAAAAGAGATAAAGGAAAGTACAACCAAACAAATCAAAAGAAAACCAAAGAAAATCTACGTCGCCTTAGTTCTCTTGACTGCCCAGATTCTTGAAACAAAGAAACAAATTAGAAGATGGTTCTTTACAGGAAAAGCTACCAATTTTGATAAGAAAAGAATGTTTATAAATAAATAAACATTTTTAGGAATGTGATAAAAATGAGATTTTTTTCTTAAGTAATTAAATTATGTGTGCATAATGTTGGACTGTGCCTTGACTTAGTTAAAATTACTAAATCTTTGGTAATTATGAAAATCTGATTTCTATTCAACCCCCCCTCCCTGGCAACATCCTCAAAAGCCACTCCAAAAATGTAGCTTCTTGTACTTGAACTCCAACATTCTAACTCTGGATAGTGGCCAAAGAAATCCATCATACCTTTCAAGTTCGCTGCTTGATCCTGAGAGGCAGACAAGCTGACAACTTCTACCATTGAGTCTAACCTCATGGAAAGCTTTGATCATACAAAACCTGCAATAATGTCAACCAGGGTTATCTGAAAGTCAAAAGCACAAAGCAAAATGTGAAACTGGAAGTAACCTCACATATAGGATCAAGAAATAGAGACAGGTCTTAGAAAAGAAAAGAAAAACCCAGAATGAAGCAAGCTTCATGAGCCAGGAAGGGAGATCAGAATGATGGAGGAAAAAATGGCTAAAAATGATCAACAAAAGGCAAAGAAAGCTCCAGGAACAGAGTCCTGGGCTTAATTTTTCTCCGGACTCTGAAAAAGATTTATGTGTTTTAGGCTCCTTGCCTGATTATTGGATTTATGTAATTCCTCCATGAAGTTCAGCACACTCAAGATTAAGCAAATTGTTTTTTTTTTTATTCTGGGCGTCTAGAATCCTGCCCTAGTATTCTGCAGCAAACCATGTAATACTCACTAGTGTTTCCAGTGTGTGATTGTTTCTGGCTATAGATCTGCTTTGCTTTTTTAGATTTTTAAAAAATTATTATTGTTCTTCTTATATGTACGTGTCTGGGTAAGTTTACGTTCCTCTCACATACATGCAGGTGGTCATGAAGTCAAGAGAGAGCATCAGATTCCTAGACCTGGAGTTACATTTGACAGTGAGATGTCTGATAAAGATGCAGTAAACGTTCTTAACTGCTGAGCCATATTTCTAGCCTGTGTGGAGTTTCATGCCAGTGAACTATTTCAACTCTGAATTTTTACTTACCCAGGAGTAATTACTCCATAACATCAAGCTCATAATGAAAATTTTCTAAAAAAAAAATTAACTTCAGGTAAATTAAAAGGACAGTTACTTTTTGGGCAACAGTAAGACATTTATTTCTTTATAATTTGTATTCATTCATAAAAAGGACAAACCACAGTCCTATGCTACTCCATTGAAAAAAATGATAAAAAATAACTAAAAAAATCAATTTGTTATTTATCAGTATCAAATAAAACTACTATTACCTTTCCTGAAATACAAAGAAACAACAGATGTGTCTATAGCTATATAAAGTTTAATTAAGAATCTTGCATCTTAAAGCATATGATACATTGGTTAGCTTGACAACCATTTAAAACTGATGGTCCCAGTCATTTCTGTACAATTAAGTGAGAAAATGAAAAGCAGAATCATTAGTTCATGAGAGAGTTGAGTTTATCCACCACATAGTTAAAACTAAACAACCTTCAAGTCTGTTTTCTTATCTTTCAGAACCGTTTCATGCAAAATCTAGCCAGTTTTGGTCTTTATTACCATATATTAGGAAATAAAAGGCAAGCATGCATTTGGCAAAAGATGTAGTCATTATTGATGATATAAAAATGCCCAACATGGGTCACATCGCAAGAGGAAAACCCCAAATGTAACAAGGAAAACACAACATTTGTACAGAAAGCTTACAGAGTGTTCATCTCCCTAACGTATGAAGGCATTTTCTTCTTTTTTTCAAATCTTTAAATATTTTATGAAACCTGTCAATGATTTGTTGACATACTTCTACTGGGAAAGCATCGGTTTTTACTGATTTTAAAAAGCTTCATCTGTATAACAAAGTGTTAAGTGTAAATCAATGAAATATTTATTGATATTTTCATAATGAGGACTTTAACATTTACACATATAGTACAAAAATTATACAAATTAAAGATAGGGGTAACATATTAATAGATCTATTTTTGCTTCCTGTAAATATTCTTTATGGACCTATAGGGTATCCTTTCTAAAAAGATAAACTCTGTCTCTAATTAGCCAGCAATATTGTGCTAATAAAATAGGATTAGACTTCTCAAGAAACCAAACATTGCACTATTTCAGGAGCCAGCTAATTTTTATTACCCAAGTTCTTTCACACCCACACTCAGACACATCTCCGTGCACACCAAGGATAATGAGGAAACACAGGTTTCCCTTTCATATCTCACAAATTCCTCCACATCAACACTTGGGAGACATCCCTGGATAGGACACTGTCTACCCATCCTGCCTCCCAGCTTTGCATATTCTTCCTAGGACCACTAGCAACATTCTGATTTGGTATATTTAGCCAGTTTTCAGTATTGCATTGGAATGGGAAACGAGCTTTAAATTTCTTTAAATGGAATTCTGTAGCTTTTTTTCAACCTGCATGTGATTTCTTGATTCTACACCTTCTATAAAGAGAGTTTATACTTAGGCATGAAGCACAAAACTGGAGCAACAAGAACATTCAAAGATTCTGATACTGTACTGTCACTTATTTCTAACTGTGTAAAGACGACCATCATGTTGCAATAGAAATGGAAGCAGGCTACTCCCCCCAAACCTGTCACTCCACATATGCATGTATGCAGCAGTAGCCAGAGCTCCAGGATGAGCGGCAAGTTCTGTGGCTTGACATCGATGAGAGGAAAAGCACAAAACAATTTCAGATTAGAATATAAAAGTAAAAAATCCTCACATGGCATGTGAACCTCAGCATTAGAAAACTAACCGACAAGGCTTACAGATTCTGAAAAGCAAATATGTAGAAAATTACTTCAAAAAACAAGAATACTGATAGTAAGTTCTATAATTTGGTTTTCATAGTCAAAAACTTTTCAACTCATTCAGTAAGGTGATTTGGTAATGGTGTTTATGTCAAAACATTTTTGTTCTATTTATGCTTTAATTTTATGGAAAACTCAAAATATGATGAGTGGCAGGGACTTTTGAAAAATATACAGTACCTCAAACAGATAGGCTAATATAAGAGACTACATTACTCTTACACATACCACATACGATCAACATTTCAACCTCTATTAAATTTCACAACTTGTCATTAAATGTAAAGCACCATGTATGGTGATTTTACTTTCACTCTACAACCTATGGTTTTGAATTGAACACTGTAACTTGTCCATTGAATTGAATCATGCAACCCTCACAGAATCAGGTTAAATGGTTTATAAGGCATATTGGAACGAGTTAAAAATCATTTTGTTTCCATTGAAAAGTTATTCTTTTAGATGAAGGGGTTCCTGAATGCCTCGGTCATAATGTGTTGGATATCAGCTGAATAGCTTGTTAGAGTCTAATTTATTTGGTTTAGGATGGAGCCGCAGGGATTAGAAGGAATTACAGTCATCCCAGGATGAAGGGTATCCTCTGAGCTGGGCTGGGAACAGCAGATGTCACAACATTCAGAATTCCATGTAGAGAAGGAAGCCAAGGAAGGGCAGTAGCAAGCTGAGGAGACTCCAAGACAGCATGGACACACCTACAAAGCAAAACCCAAAAGCATACTTGTCATTTCATCAACTACACTCTCCTGCTCACCCAGTCTGCTTTGGAAAAGGCAGGATTGTGTTGATCTGAACATCCAATGTTCCTTTATGTAAAATAAGTGCCTCTTACTCTAGGCAATATGAGAGGAATAAAGACATTTTATCAAAGATTTTGTGTGTGAGATCATGTGATGATCTCTACATTTTGTTTCAATAAATCATGAAAATATTAACATTGGAATACTAATGTTGCCTCTGTGATCCAGGAGTCTCAAACTTCCACCAGAAGGTAGAAGAACTATACCATAAATAAATACAAACCAAAACCCATATGTGAAGGCAAGAATGTCACCTGTGCCATTCAAAGTGTTTTCTGGATTCTTGCAGGTTTTCATTTAACTTTCTACTTTCCTGCATATTAAAAAAAAATAAGCCACAACCACATACTGTCTTTTCAATTATGCAATATACAGGACCTCAACACCACACTGACAGAAGTAAGGAGGCTTTGAACAAAATTTACCAGGGCTTATTGGTAGATTTGGAATCAGCAGCTAGGAAAAAGGAGAAAACACACAAGAGAACACACACACACACACACACACACACACACACACACACACACACACACACACACAATATTCAACATATCAGGGTCTCTCACCTTTATTTGTTCCTTTACCTCTTCCCTGATGTTTTACTTTTACATATTTCCTGATTTTTTTCTTCTATATCTCTTAATTTTTCTCCTACAGCTTATATACTCCAGAAAAATCTTCCAAGCTATTTTTCAAGTGAATGATTATAATGCATACAAGTAAAAAAAATGCATGCTCCCCATTTTTCTTACATGGTTAAATATTTTAAGGATTACAGGTGAAAAACAAATCATTTCCAAGGACTCATATACATTTAGGTCTAAGCAAATTGTTATAGATTAACAAAGTGTAAGCAAGCAAGGCAGTTTTCTCAGCCAGTTCTTTTATTGACAGCCTACATATTGCAGTTACAAAAGGTCAATCATTTTATTATTATCTCAATAGGTAATCATAAAAAAAATCTTAAAATAATCACAAATAAACTTTTTATATAAAAATTCATTTCTACTTTAAATCCTCAGGGTGCATACCCATTCATCAACAATTTTCTTTTTATTTAATTATATCAGGAAGCTGAGGGCAAAAATGGTTACAAGAAACTAATCATCACCTTTGATCACCAATCCATCTTTATCAAGAAAGGCATGTCAGCTAGTAATAGCCAGGTAGCCTTTGTTCTTGTTCCTTGACCTCAACAAGTCACTTGCTTAACTAACAAAAGTATGCCTCTCTAAACTTTAACTTGCTCCCCAAGATTTTCTACATCAAAGCCATTGACAAAATCATATTAACCTAACTTTACTAACAATTCTACATCTCTAGGTTCTTTTAAGAGTGGTGGCTGGGTCATTAATCTGTTCCAGCAGTAATGCTTGGAAAAAGTCAGTCACTGTTATCATAAGTACCAATGACACTGCCTCCTGAGGGGCTAGAAACCCCCTTAGAATTTTCATACAACTCATAGATTATGATGGATGCGGTGACTATGAGGGCAATAAGCAGAGTAAGGCTCACTAACTGCATGATATCTTCAGGAAAGTAGTCTTTGGATTTCTGCATCTCCAAGGATCATCCAGTGTGATAATGCTGTCCCCTGGGCCATTTTCCATGAGTTCCAAAGCTGTTTTCTATTCCTTTTGCATGACCCCTGACAATACTTAATGTTTACCTTAATAGATCCAGATATCTCAGAAAATGAGCAATCAACAAATATTGCCTTTGTCATGCTGTCAGACTCAGACATCAGAAAGAAACCTTAAAAATTACAGCAATTCAAGGTTATGAATAGGCTCCAGCTTTTAGAAATAGCTCAGAAAGTCTACAACAATCAGGGCTCAGCAAAGAAAAAAACATTGAAAGAGACTAAGGAGGTTGGTAGCTGCCCTTAAGGAAATAGACAAAAGGAGAGTGGGAAAAAGGCCTGTGGATAAGGAGAATGATTGATCGATGCACTTACTATAAACAAAAGGTACATAGGTAGAATGGATGCCAAAACAAGAAGGGAAGAAGAAAATCCTTCCAGTCCTCCAGTTAAGGGAGACATGATAGAGTCAGAACTCCATCCTATTGAGCCCACAGAAAGTAATGATCACATAAATATATGGTACAAACCCATTAAGAAATAAGTAAATAAATAAAAAAAAACAGGTAGTCAGTGAGGGTCAAAACTTGAGCTCAAAATATAAAAGACCCCTGGGCCTTTAATAGCCACTCAAGAGCACCCAAAATGCAGATGTTGTCAATTGCTGTCAATAACAATGATGACTGTGATGATGATTAGGGGTTCTCATACACGCTGTTCTATAGCATAAAGTAGATCCTGGTGGTCCTTAGACAGTGGGACTGAGAAGATATATGCCTTCTTTACATCTTCATTCTCTCTCTCTCCTTTTCCCACCTCTCAAATGCACACCCAGGTGCACATGCGCGCGCGCGCACGCACGCACGCACGCGCACACACACACACACACACACACACACACTCATGTTAACCTAACAGCCCATTATTTCAGGTTTTCAGAATAAGAAATGAAAAACACAGCATATAATGCATTATACAATGCATTCATCAGCAGTAAGTTCAAGGAACTGTAAATTTAATCTTATATTCTACTTCCTTAATAGTATATTGAACAAAAATATCACTCAAGTCAATACAAATTTCTTAAAACTCATTCAGGACAAATGACTTAGCAAAGGGTTACCAGCAGAGAAAATGACTCTTTAGTATTGCTCAGCACTGAAGTCATACTCTTATCACCTGAGGACGCTACACTGTGACCCTACTGTGTCAAGGCAAGGACATAAACAAGGGGAAAACAGCCTTGTGGAAAAAATACAGCTACTGAATATAGTAATCCTCTGGAAGAGGATTTTGCATTCTTGCATGGTTTTAAACCTTCTATTTTTCTGCATATTTTTAAAAAGATGCCATACTCCAGTTGTTATTTTATTCTGATAAGATGACCAATAACAAACCTCAATTAAACAGAAAAACATTTAGTTTTCCATGTCTGACCTAATTTAAATGATCTATTCTGAAGCCCTATCTTAGGGTGACTGTGGGGACACTCCAATGCTCTGTCTCCTGACCACAATTACATCAGCAATGGGTATGCATTGATTTGTTTGTCTGAATATGTGGTTTGGCATGGTCCTAACTGTGGATTCAAAGAGCAGTTTAGTCAGTCACCATTTTCAAGTTTTGGTGTTAAGATGCAAACCAAACACAATTTCATAATTTGTGGCCTTGACACCAGGATATTTGATTTATTTAAAATAAACTCTATGTGTTTATGTGTTATATTTAATACCTCTAATGGATCTAGTTTATGTAATTGTGGTCTGAATCTTTAGTTCTCCTCTACATTCCAAACAGAAATTAGAGACCAAATTGAATTACAATTTGGTCACTATAAATGTGATCTACATAAAAATATATTCTTGAGGGGTTTTCAGTGTACGTTGGGTTTGTACTTTACAAACCATATGTCATATTACTACTCTTCTGAATGGCTCCAGTTCTTACATTGTATCTACTGACTATATACTTTGCTTTTCGTAGATCTCCTGACTGATAAATTAAACACCAGTCTCGCGAATCATTTTTCCATATCAGAATAAATGTAAAACCAAATTAAAATACCTTGCTTAAAGTGGACTTTCTCCACTCTTTTTTAAATTGAACTCCTGAACTTATTAATTTCTTCAAGAAGGGTTATAATCATACAAAGTGTGTGCATGTGTGTTTGTGTCACCTCTTCTCTCTCATTTGAGGCTCCTACCTTTGAGTCTTCTGATGTGACAGAGCTTATAGTGACTGCAGAAACAAAGTAAAAAAAGGACCATATTCAGAGACTGGGTAGATGTGGAAGCAATAGAGGGGGAGCTTGCATGGTACATGTGATCAGAAGGGGTAAATGAGGAAATAAAGAGGGTCCCTAGTTAGTCCAGAGGAGGAAGATAAACTCAGAGGATGGAGAGATTTGAGTAAAGAGAGCAGTCATATATAGAGAGAGGGAACAGGAATTTCAATTAAGTTTTTTCAGTTAAAAGTGGAATTGTCTTTTGTACAGGTAGAGAAAATTACTGTGTTTTATGAAATCACCTTTCAGAACTACTTATGGGGAGGCGGAAAGATCTTGAGGGATGGGGCATAGTATAGCATAGGCCATAGAAAGGGAAAAGGAAAATAATCGGGGAGGGTTAAGTAGGGAAAGTATAGAGGCAGGTAGGAGTAGGGACATTTAAGGGGATTTGAGAAAGCCATATGGAAACCTACTAACACACACACACACACACACACACACACACACACACAAATAAAACTACCTCACACACAAGGTATAGTGCTCTTCTCAGAATATGTAAATTGCCAAATGAAAAGGGCAGTACCAAGTGTAAGTGACATCCTCTCTAGTTGTTTTTGGTCTTGAGGATCCTAGAAACCCACAAACAATACAGACTTTTGGCATTGCTCTTTGTTGCCCACCAGAACTTCATGGCTAGACTCTATTGCTGAAGGCACCACATACTTTGATCACAGGACTTGGAGAAATCAAGCTGTTACTGATTGGGATACTTCCCCTCTACTGTTTTAGCTTTCATAGTGCTAGAAGCTATTATTATGCCTGTTTGGAGAGAAAACTCATCATCAATTGGACCCAGCTATGAGCCTAGAGAGCTACTGTAATAATCAACCTGGCAAGATAACCCAATTGATGCAATAGTAGCAAGAACATGATGAGGATGACCAAGAACTTTGTTATTGAAGACCTGGTTCATGCATGGAACAAGTGACTACATAGCTCATAGGCAACAGGTGTGAACTTACAAATATTATTTTGCTAAATGGATATAGTTTCAAATTTCTCTCAAAATATGTATCCCTATAGCTCTAATTAATGAAACTCACAGAGTTGACATATCATAGAAGCTTATTTGTACAGTGAACAGCAGTTAACACTGAAACGTTGGTTTTGACAACTAGTTAGAATACAGAGAATAACTGTCTGTGGAGTACTCAGAAATAAGGACATCTACATTACACATGCCCCTCCAAGGCAGAGAAAGCATCACAGAAGGGCATAGAAGGATTTAAATAGCTAGAGGATGGGGAGGACTGGGAAGAAGAGAGTGTTCTCTGGGCACAACAGAACAGTCCTGAAATCACAGCAGCTGTGGATTCCTGTCCAAGACCTATACAATATCCAGAAAGTCAACATGGATCAGGGAGAAGTCAATGAATGTCTACCCCCCCCCCAAGCTGAGGAGCCAGTGACAGCTGATGGCTGCTAAAACAAGAAGGGTAAATATTCTTCAGTGGTGTGGTCTCTAGTAGGCCAATCATGCTCCAGTGGATGATCCCACACCAATAGCACAAATTTGATTCAGTGGGCTTTAAAAAAATAAAGCACATGAATTTGGAAGCAGGATGGAAAATAGGAGGGGGATCCAGAAGTTAGTTCAAGGAGTATGGGCAATGAATATGAACAATATATACTTGTACTCATACATGGAATTCTTAGAAGCAATATATATATATATATATATATATATATATATATATATATATATTCCCATCTCTGATGTATAAATTGATCACAAGCACCAGCTCCAGCTACCATGTTCATTTGACTGACAAGACGTTGAAGTTCTTTTTCATGGCATTATTTCTTGTGTCCATGTGCTAATACCTAGACTATGGACAACTTCCATACAGAGCTTCAGATAAATGAAGCATAATTTCAATTGCTTGAATTATTCTGAGTCTTATACATAGAATATACTCAAATTGAATCACATTGTACATTAGTCATATTGTTTTCTGATTACAAAGCATAGGTAGGAGAGAAAGCATTAAGTGAGTGGTATAGGAGAATTGGCTTAAGGAAGAGGACCATTGAAGGAAATCCATGTGAATTGAGTAAAACTGTTGTGTTTCTCTTTAGTAATTCTCTCCATGGTATAAACCCCCTAACCTTTAAAGGACAGCGACAAGGAAGAAGGGTATCCTCTCCATGAACAGTGTTTAAAAAGGTAATGATACTCTTATTAGTAATTGTAAGAGTGTTTTGGCAATAGTACTATGTGGTAGCTTAAAGTAAAGGGCTTGGATGGCAGGCAATGGGGACCATCCTTGCTTTTGCCTTTTCCTGGTTTATTTGTTTGTTTGTTTGTTTGTTTTATATACCTTAGTTACTTCAACTGTTACACAGAACTAAATGTATGTCATCTATTTATTATGAGAATTGGGGATATGTTCCTCAAAGATGTGCATGTATTTCCTACATGCATATGTGCAGATGAACATATACAGCATAATTTCTCTTAATTAGATATCACAATCTGTGGAAGCTCTTCAATAAACTGGTTGGGAAAGAAAATGTTATATTCAAAGATAGGGCTCAAGGTGGCAGACCGCCATCTTTTACTTTCTCTAGGTTATCCTAGAAGCTGTGTTATGACCCACTCCAATTCTGTCACTCCAAGGGATATGCAGGGCTCCATTACTGCAATTGATAAACAGTTGTTTCATTAAAGTACTTCAGAAAATGCATGACTAACAGAAACTACCAATGGGTGGTCTTTGTAACATCTGATTATCTTTATTCTTTTTCTGTACCTGCACTGTAACTGTCAAAGAGAAGATGGAAAAAATAGAACTATAAGCTGGGCATAGTAAACCTTTCAGAAACAGACCAGCTCCTGTGTTACCTCTCTCTGTTTCAGTAATCAAGTGTCTTTGACTTAAATAACAGAAATACAACTGAAGGAAGAAAGTAACAATGTACTGTCCCTAGATACTAGAGCTCAATCATGAACTTCCCAGCCCTGCCTTAGCTCCAGAGTGTCTTTGACACACATTGTCCTGTTCAATAGACACCTGTCCCAAGTGGATGTGAAGTCCTAGCTGAACTCCTAGCTTACAAACCCATCTTTTTAATAGCAAATATAGAGCATCTTCTTTCATGGTCAATCCAATATGCAAATATTTAGTCACCCTCCCTCCCCCTAGATCAACAACTGTGGCTGAGTTAATGGTCATCTATGGTTTAACAAACCTAGAACAGCTTCCATTCCTCACTCAAATACTAGCCTATTAGTCATGGCCACTTTACAAAATGTTTCTTGCTTTTGTTTTGTGAGACAATGTAGTCCAGGCTGGCAGGAACTCAAGCAATCCTCCTGCCTCAATCTTACAAGCACCAGGATTATGGGGATGAGCCTCACACCTACCTGATGGCTATAATTCATCACTGGAGAACTAACACATTTCCACAGGGAAAAGGGCATTGTGGACTACGGCAGTAAGAGCACTGTTATCCTATGAAGGGTAAATAAACACTGAGAATCTGTCAAAGCAACATGGGTGAATAGTTCCTTCTAAATTTGTAGACAACCACAGTAATCCTTCCATCAAGGAGCGTATCACTTAAAACTTATGCCTACAAATGTGGTAATGTGTAATTCTGCAGTCATACTGTGAAAACTGGAAAAATAGGTTTGTGGTAATGACTTGAGTTCTTTAGAATCTCTCTAATTGGTTCTTAACTTTTACTGTTTTTCATTGTTTATGTCTAACCAAGACAAATAAAACAACTGAAGACTTTACTCAGTGAACTAGCATAAGTAATACCAGGACCATTGCCACAGGTAGATCTCTCAGCCTGTCAGAATTTCTGACTTCATCTACTAAGTGAAGGACAGGTGAGTTTGTCCTATAAACAAAGCCTCTATCAGCTTGCTTCAGCACTAGGACGCCGGAAATTCTGAGAGCAGCAGCATCAGAATGAGCGTAAGCTCAGAATCAGCATCAGCTGATTCGTTTTTCAGTCATTTCTCTGATCTTTGTTTCTCCCACACTATGGTTTCTTACCCCAAGTTTACATACACCTTAACATTGAAGGTTTAAGTCCTATACCTCCCCCCCCCCCAAGCAGAACGTTCTCTTGCCTGGAATTTGACACAGAGTATGCAGTAAAACCTCATGTCAGTGAGATGGATAAATTTTCAATAGGTCATATACTAAAATCATTACCTTTACAATGTCTATCATCCTTATTGAAAATAGTTCAAAGAATTGTCTTGATTCTTTCCACATTTCTTTGTGTTTGTGTGTGTGTAGCATATGTGTACGTGGGTTATGTGTGATAGCCACAGCATAACTTGGTAGGGGGTCACTTCTCACTCTCCATCTTTGTAACCGAACTTAGATCACCAGACTTGTAGGCAGGTGCTTTTCTTTTTTTTTAACCTAGGCATCTTGCCAACCCCTCAAAAGAGTTTTTTTAAACTTCTTATAAAAAAGCAATTTGGTAGGGTGATGGGCATGCTCACATGTTCCATTGAATCCACAATGTATTTCTGGATCAAAATATCAAATTTACCCTGTAAATATACACTATTTTGCCAGTTAAAAATAAATTAAATAAAGTTACAAAAGTTAAGTTAAATGCAATGAAAGAAGACATCTTTTTAGAAAACAGGATGGCCTCCAACTCACAGTTCCATCTGCCTCTGCCTCCTAGGTGCTGGGATTAAAGGCATGCACCACTACCTTCTGTCTACTCTAACTAGTTTTAGAGCTTCTAGAAAAGAAAACTTATGCAAAATAAGAAAATAAAACAGATTTTAGTTTTAGGCACAGCAGGGTTTTTCTATACTTCATTTTTTTCCTTTTTTGATCTTAGGATGTGTTTTTTTTTTTCTTTCTAGTGTCTATGTATCAACTTGCATATTTTGATTTTAATTCACTTCTTATCTCTATGAATCTTTGAGATAGCAAAGCTCTAATCTATGCAGGGTAGAAAAAAACTGAAGACCCTCTCCTTGTTTTGTCAGTAGCTAATTTGTAACCATGGACCACAAGCATAGTTCTGAAAGTTTGTGATCTTTGGCTGTTTCAGTTCTTCAGGATGTGGACAAGGACTTATCAAAATGACAGTTTTCCATCTTCTAAGTCAGAAGGTCTTAGCATTCTGGCCATGCAGCTTTTGATTCTAATACAACCATGATATTTAAGGATATAATACATTGAGCCATAAAAATTTTAAACTCATTTGTTATGTTTCTTCTTATTTATAGTATTCAAACATGGTATTAGTCTATATGTATACATTCAGAGCTTGATCATATAAGCACTAGTGGCTCAGGTGGGTTTTTTTTTTTTTTTTTTAGATGAGTGAAAGCCACTAACAACCTTGACTCTTCTCCTTGTTTGGCAATTAGGAATCTAGAAGCCAAGCAAAATAGCCATTTGTACTGTTGGCGATGTATGTAGTTTGTTGGCAGTGTATACTACAGAGTTATTTACTCCATGCTGTTGACTGCCAGACTGCCAGGCTGCACTTCCTCTCAGAATGGACTGAGCAGCTGCCACAAAATGACCACCAATGATTAACTGGAAAGTACAAAAGCAACAGTGCTCAAAACTCCAATTCTGATAGAAATTTTTGGTAAGGTAAAACTACAATTATGAGGGCTTGTACAATTGGCTTACTACATCTTAAAACATCAGGGTGACAGCTGGGCAGCAGTATGAAGTTTGCAGTAAGACATACCATTAGACACTGGCCCTTCAAAAGGCTCTTACCCTATTTAAGCTGTAATATGGAATGTGGAATACTTATATACTAGGGATGTGTGAGAATCATTTTTTAAAAATATAGTGGTATAAGCCATTGTTATGAAATTAATTTGTTGATTCAAAAAGGTTTTATTTTATGAGTATTTATCAAGACTATTTGGAGCCTGAAGTAAGACATAATATCTTTAGATTCCAGACTTAGGGTCCTATTTATCCAATGTACAGCATGCCATCAATGGACTTCCTGAGTTTGTTTATTTGCAGGTGGCACAGGATTTCTGCTTCACATTTCCAGTTATCAGAGCATGTTATTGCCCAGGCTTTAAATTTGGCTGTGAAACTCACTCCTCGCTAGAATGTTCCACAGAGTGTCCATGTACACTTTGTGGAAAGTATCCAACTGCCACCAGGGCCATTCTTTCTTAAGCTCAATTACTGTTTGATAACCTGGGGGCTTGAGATGCCACTCTCTTTTGCCAGATTCATAAAACAAATAACATCTTTCCACTGTTTCTACCTTCTCTTCTGAGTCCAATCAGGTTTGAGATGTAGTGGTAAAATGCAGAGTGAATGAGAAGGTTTGGGAACTAATGTGTTCTTACTTATTGAAGTGGTAGCCCTCCCTTAGCACTCGGTTTTAGAGGTCGCAAAGCACACCCACCAGCACTCACTCGTTCTATTTTTGGTCTTTCTTGTAGGGTTATATTTGGAGTATTGAACAGAGAAAGAGGTTCTTATGGCAAATACAAAGAATCTGTTTGGTCACCTTATAATTGTCATCACACTTATTGTGTGTCTAAACAAACATACAAAAAATTTGAACTAAAGAAACAGATTTAATTCTTTTCCATTCTGCTTTTCCAGAAATTTAAAAAGACAGTCTGCTGGTCTTAACATCTGTCAATACAAGAGATCATGGCAGGGCCCATTATCTGGAACTAGGAGAGATAGCTAAACCTGTAACACTGCCCTGACATGAAGTTGAAAGTTCTGAATCCTCATGTTCAGGACAGAAAATCTACATTGTGTGTGCATCCTTCCAATTATTGGTGAGACAAAATGTTCAGGAGATACTCATTGGTATGCTACTTAATATTCCAGTAGTTGTGGGTAAATTCTTCCCTTGAATCTGGGTAAGGGTGGGTATGGAACAGTGCCTTCTTCAAGGTGAGAGTGGATTAAGACAGACCTCTGAGGTCTGAGGTCTGTCAGGGCTGCAGACATGAAAGTAGGTGTTGTGCTGTTTCATATCACTCCTTTTGAGACTTTATCAGTTATTCAAGTGGTTAGTTGACATGGAAGGGATTTGGTTTGTCAAAGTACAGGCACAGATTAACTCAAATATAAATTGTTTACCTCTGATTTTATATCTGAATGAAGTCCCTTAACAAACAACCAGATGAAGTCTCCACAACTTAAAGGGAGTAATGACATGACACACTGCAAAGGAGATGGCTTTATAATGACTTCATTTATTGTAAAGTCTTTGGACAATATAATATTTAGCATAAATTATCCTTTTAAATAGATTATTGATAAATATCTTTTCAGTTGATTGTTTTAATTTCTATCACTTAGTAGCATCCAGTCTGTACTTCACAAGAGTTCATTTGGTTTTGCTTGTATAATGTGTAGTTAAAATGTGAGTTCTTGTCTTTGTTTATAGAAGGGGAACTGGAATTTTGATCTTAGCTCCTATGGTTGCTTTGTGGACATCTTAGCATTGCTAGAGAATACAGTGATCCCACCTTCTGTAACAGAATGAGTTGAGAGCTATGGTTGTCTAAATGCTTCTAAATATAGCCACGGCAGTCAAAAGTCCTTCTGGGAACCCAACCTTGTTCCTCTGAGCTCTTAACCATTAAGCCATTCTCCAGCACCCTATGTCTGTCTCAAATGACTATACCTTACTGCTTGAGTTAAAATGAGTTTTGCTTTTGGAAGGTGGCTTTCCATAACTGACTGTTCTCCTCTGCATCTTTGTGGAGGCTGCTCATGACCCTGTTTCTCTTTCTCGACTTTTAACATTAATCAAGACCATTTTCCTCAGTTCCTTGCTGGCCCATTTCTCATTTTTTGTTGGAATGTTCACTTGTCAAAACAAGTTTTACTGTCCTCAGATGATAATAAGCTGTGCTCATTTTGAGATATCATGGAAATGTAATCTGATGGGTGTAGGGACAGATTTGTGACTCAGTCTTGAATATCAGGGGAGAGGTTTTCAGAAGGACTTTTAGGAAATGTTCTTCAAGATGGAATGTTAATAAACAATATTTGGGCATTTATTAGCATCTTCATATGAGAGATAATTCCTGACATCTCTGAAGCCTCCACAAACCAGGGACAGGGCAATCTGGGTGGAGCTGAGGATTTGGAAGTGGGAGAAGAGGGTAAAACCCACTCTAAGTTTTTGAGACACTGATCCTATCAGGATAAATCCCATCTATTTCAAGCCTATGCCAAGTATTCTACAGGACACAGATGCTTCTCAGATATTTTTCTGTAGTTAGAAGTAATGAGTCTGTACTTTGCCTTGTTTGTTATATTAACAACACCATCTGACAACTTTGGGTATCTAACAAACATCTGCCACCTCAATTTCTGTACTTTAATTTCACAAAGCAAAAAAAAATAAAGTTATATAACTATGTAGTTGGCTCTCTGATGAACTTTGGTTTCCCAGTTTACATGATAGCCCTATCTTCATCTACCTGACTGTGGCGTGTAATAAGAACACTGGGTCATAGCGTGACTCCTGATTACCTCCTGTCATGTATTTTCAGAAGACAGATCTGTCTTAGGGAATGTTTCTACTGGTCAGTTCAGTAGATGAGTCTGCTAGTTTACATGCATTCCAAAATCAGACATTTTTAATTCACACTTCTCATCAAATCATCAGAATACACTCATTGGGTCTTCTTCTGAGCACACCATTAATATAATGGTTTCTAATCTCTACTGATCCCACACTCATCAAAATTGCATTTATTTTTTGCTCTGACCATCACCATTGGGCTTCTGTTTCCAGAGATACACAAATATTTTTACCCATGTCATGCTCAAAGACTAGCTGAAAAATATCTTTTGCAAAATATATATGTCTTAGCATGTTAATTCTCATGGTTAATTGTTTTTAAAGGCATCACCTTATATTTGGAATATCACCCAAAACATAGTCAAATCCTGCAAAGTCCAGATGACACAGTGCCTCCTGCTTTCCATAGCTCATTTGGCTGACCTCCCCATGGCTTGTCTGCAGCTACAGGCTTCTTTGTACATCCACACTTCCTCTCATCTCAAGGCTTTATGATTGTCTTGGTTACATAAATGGATGTAACTTCCCACTCCTTTCCATGTCCCTTCCAGCTGTATCTTGGAACAAGTCTCTCCTGTCACTCTTACTGAAAACAGTTGCCACTCCCTTACCCTTCTACACTCATCATCTAACACCATGTCATATAATTGATATATTTACTGAAAGACTTTGGAATAAAAACTTACTAGATTTGCTTAGAAAAAATGTTTGCCTTCACCATAAAATAATATTGGGTCTTCTTAAATTGCAATTGACTATTGTGTTGTTGTTGTGCCTCCAAAATCCATTTGTCAAAGTTTTAATCTCCAGTACCTCAGAATATGACTATTTTCACTGCAGGTTCTTTAAAGACATAAACTCATTGAAATTTAAGTCATTAGAATGAATCCTTATCTAATAAAACTCGAGTCAATGTAAGAGATGTACATCTACATGCAAGGAAGGCCTTGTGAATAGGCAGGATGGAACATCCCTGAGGAGAGAGACTTCAGGAGAAAACATTCCTGGATCCCCCTCATCTTGGGCTTCTAGCCTCTAGATTAGAAACGAGAAAAAACACCTCCTATTTTTAAAACTATCTATCTCATGTCCCTTTCCTATAATAACCCTGGAAATGAATAGATTTCCAAAACACCAGATTGAAATATAGTTTTTCTGAGGAGATTCTGGTCTTTCAGAGTTACAGCTTTGAATACAGAAAGTCAATTAGTGTTTTATAAAACACAACTTAGAAAAGATAGCAAACACCCTTATATAACAGCCAAGGAAAGAGAACATGGCTAGCACCAGGGGTTTCTTCCAACTGTTCCTAAGGTCCCCTGAGAGAAAGTACTGTTTGGAGCTTGGTACTATTCATTCTCTCTGTGGGAGTTTGTGCCTTTCCAAACACTTCTTTAGCATCTCTGATTTTGAACATTAAATCAATGATATTATTTTGTGACATTGTTTATGTTCAACATTTAATATTTTTAATTTTTAAATTTCAACATTTAGTATTTTTAAAATTCTGGGGAGAAGTCCTCACTTAATATAAGGATCACATCATCAACTGATACCTGTAACCAACTATAAGTTTGCTATAAATACTCTGAAAATTTTACAGCCTTAGCTTATTAATAAGCATAACATTTTAAAGAGTTATTAATATACATCACAGAAAAGAGCACGAATAGAATTTCAGAGAAATACAGTTATTAATAGCTACAGAGGTGACAACATGAACTGCTTCCACACAAGGACATCAATCCCATGGAGTTCAACTCTAACTTCATGGCACAAAGAAATCCCTAAGTGGTGGTGTTTGTGTGGGCTGTTGACACCTTAAATCTAGATGAGATACTAAAAGAGCCAACTGAGGGCTATGAGCATGATAGGTTATATTTGAGGAAGATGTGCTATGTGTTGCTTGGAGTGGATGTCCTGTGGTACACTATGAAGTTCCTAGAGTTGGTAGTCTTTTCCCCATTGTGTTGCTGAGACTAGGAGATGCAGATATAACATTGCTGGTTACTACTTTGTTACCTTGTGAAAAGTCTGTTAACTAATTATTCACTGTGTGACCATGACCTCTACCCAGTGATTCACCAAACACTATGATTTTTAGCTTCATAGTAAATAGTCTTCCCATTAAAAATTCAAAACCAAAACTAACCAACAACAACAAAAAATAGCTACTGAAAAGTAACATTCACTTCAGTAGTAAAAAAAATTATGAATTAGTATTTTCTTAACTAACTATGAATTTAAATATATGGCAAATGCTAGAAAATATCTTTAATGGTAAAATGCCTTCATCGTCTTTTGTTTTATTTACCAATTGCCCAAGTCTGTGCTCTGCCTTTGAAAGGCCATAATCATATCACTTCAGTACCTGGAGGTTTTCTGTTCTGTAATTGTAATGGTGCAGTTGAGACCATCTAAGGACAGGCAGTGAATCTGGAAGGATTTGGGTGTTATGAGTAGGGTTTTCCCTGCCAGCCTGGTCTCACAGCCATGCCAGTCCCAAATAACACACAGAGATTTTGTATTAGATATAATCCTGTTGGCCTGTTACAAGTTTCTTATCGGCTAGCTCTGTCTTAAATATTAACCCATTTCTATTAATCTAAGTTTCCACATGATCTTATCTTACCGGAGAGAGAGAGTCTGGCATACTACCCTGTAGGTTCTCCATCTTGAATCTCCTCCCTACTACTTCTGCAATCCTCCTTGTCTCCTAGTCCTGCCTATCTTGCTTTTCTATTGGCCAACAGTGCTTTATTCATTAACCAATACGAGAAACATATTTACAGATTGACATCTCCCATCAGTTAGAGCATGGGGTGAATATATCCCAAAAATATTTATAAGACGTACTCAACAAAGAAGCAGGAGGTGGGGGTGGGGCGAGGGATTGGTGCTCTGTAGGCTAAAACCACTGGCATGTCTAATGGCTGCTTCTAAACTGTGTGAATTGGCACTTGATTCTCCTCCTGGTAAGTGAAAGTTCCAATAAAAGTCTTCAAGGAGAATTAGATGGAATAGGGCATGGCAGGACACTGAGATGGATTCCAATCTATTCTGATCATTTGCCCTCCTTTACCTCTACCTTTACCCCACATGTCTCTGAAACCAAATGATACAAAAGTCCAGGTTCTTCTGCCAGTCTCCTGGTCATGATGGACTTTTCCCACCCTTCCCTCTCCTGCCATGCCCATTCCCTCTTTTGTGTTCATTTCCATTAAGTCTCAGAATAAACTCTGATTCTTAGAGTCTGGGTCTGACCTTCCTTCCAAAGCCAGCATTACCTCTTTTACACATCAACAACCAGTTTTATCCTGTAATTTTTATTGAATTTGCTAATTGGTTAGTTTATTACTTTTCTCCTTAGCTTCAGAAAGGCTTGCAACATCACAAATAATATAAAGGAAGAGTGTCCAACACATTAAATGCACTCAGTTACTGATTGATTTATTAGTTAAATCATCTCACTATAGAACCAAAACAGTACGGGAGTCTGCCAGAAGGCTTTTGTTTCCTAAGGGCCATTCCAGAGACTTAGGTTGTACTCCATAAATAAAAACTTTTAAATAAACACATCTTGAAGTATTATTTTTAATCTAACTTCCTGTTCTTACAATACATTTCTTTAAGGAAATTTTCATCAGAGTCCTGGCTAAAGCCTAAGTAAATATACCAAAGAAAATACTGAGACTTACTCTGTGACCTTTCTTGCAGCTGATGAAAATCTTAGTGGTAACTCAGGAAAACTCTGTCTGTGGCCTGAGGAATCCATAAGATGTGCTGCTAGATAGAACTAGTTCAAAACTTCTCAAATACAAGCTAAACTATGAACCTTCTGGGGCTGAGGAAATTGGCAGGGCCATACCACATTGGTCATTAAGTGTGGTTGTGAACTGTCTCTTGAAATCTATTCTAGTTGTTTTATTCTATCATTTCTCCCCTATTTTTATGCTTGTTACACACATCCAGGAGTTCATTACAAGGCTTTTCCAGAGGAAAATTCTTTGAGATATTATTGATGGCTTAGTGGTAATGAAGGGGATCCTATCTCAGAGTCAATTTAAATGGAAACCAGTTTTCAACCAAAAAACACATAGGCTATATTAATCTTATCAGATTCCCATTTAGCTCCCTCAAATATGGATACTAAATATTTGATTATTTCAAAATGTTGATATATATATATATATAAAATATTCCAGAATATATATTTATATTTTCCAGAGTATACACATACACGTGTGTGTGTGTGTGTGTGTGTGTGTGTGTGTGTGTATTTCCTGGAATTATTTCTGATTGGGCCTAATTATAAATAAAATTTATGAAATTATGTCAATGGATTTTCAAGAAAGTCCTTAGGATGGATATAACACTAACCAACTATTCTAATAGCAGTAAACATTCACAAAGCTGTAGTTTTTGTAGTAATTGCACTGCATAGCATTCTGCAATTAAGAAAACAGATAAAGTCAATTTAGACCTAGCATGTACATTACTCTTTCCCTCTACCTATAACACATCATACATAAGTAGAAGCTCAGAAAAATCTGGGGTTTTGAGAATCCTTATATTGCTGGGTATGGTGATATACAGTGGGAGATGGAGACAGGAAAGTTGAAGTTCAAGTTCCCTATAGTTACATAATAAGTTCAAGGACAGCCTGGGTTACAAGATAATCTGTCTAAAAAGAAATAAGAAGAAAAGCAAAAAAGATAGTAAAAAGAACAAATAAGTCAACAAAACCCTTAAAATACCCATATGAGATGTATCTGCAAAAGTGCATGATGTACATGCCTTTAATCTCAGTTCTTGGGAGGCAGAGACATGAGGATCTCTGAAACTGAGATCAATCTTCTATAATGAGTGATGGGCCAGCCAGAGCTACACAGCAAGACTTGTATCAATAGTAAAAGGTGAATGTAATAATATTGATTTCAAGTTTAATATATGAATCAAGTTTCCACCTTGCTCTCATCTTTGATCTATTTATACTGTATTATGTAGATACTGGGAAGGAAAGCATGAAAATGAAGTGGTTAAACATTCAACATTCTTGCACAGTGCTCTCTTTTTTTCTCTTCTATTGTTCAGGGGAGAGCAAAGACAAAGCACATTTTTCATTTCAGTATAAAGCCAGTGGCTTTGGACATAGAGTTTAACTTAATAGCTTAGAGTTACCTAACATAATATATTATAAAATATTAAATGCTTACGTCATTTCTAGTAACATTGAGATTTATTACCAATAATTAGCTTTCTGATTTATTAGAAGACATAAAGTAACAAAATGAATATACAGTACTTTTTAAATCAGAAGGAAATAGTGCCCCACTCTTTCAAATTAAAGCTTAGACTTCACCACACTTCTTTCTGGTCCAGACAACATCAGCTTTTTATCATTATGTGGTTATAAACTATAAACTTATAATTTATCTCCTTAAATTATACAGCTTTAACTGCTCTCTCTCTCTCTCTCTCTCTCTCTCTCTCTCTCTCTCTCTCTCAAGAATCCACAATATGATTTTCCAAGTGAGAAAATCTGATCCTGTTTTCCCTACATTAAAGCTTTCAAATGTTACTTCTCACCCTTGGGAAGAAGTTCAGACTAAAATGTCCCTGAAAGACATCTTGTTTGGGCTGAGATAGTCTGTTTAAAACTAAAACTGAAAACCAAGGCTTAAAATATGCAGCTCCCACATAACTCATTTTATAGATGGCTCTCTGTGGACCATAGCGCATCACTGTTAACCAATAATTTAATATTGCCAGCAGATATAAAACCATATACATTACCATACTAACTTTAATATGTATAATATTGTAGCTTTCTGTAATTTTAACTTAACTTATAATGAAGTATAGCAGTGACAGACAGTCAAGACAGTGTAGAGTTTATTGGATGTACCAAACTTTTGATGAAACTATCATAGTATTCTGCTTGCCTTAAGCCATACTGGAAACATTTAATGAGGAATAATTCATCACAGCAGAAGACGATGTTCAGGTCAAGGAGAAGTAGAGTTATGTATTGCATTTCTAATAAAAAATTTAAGATATTCCTAACATACAGTCTTAACCTCTATATGAATTAAGTTTGTGGAACTACACATTGCAGAATACAAAGTGCATGTCTTTCAGGGAAATGTGCTCATGTCAAGAGAACTAAACAATATCCTTAGGGTACCCAGAGCTCTTTTTCTATGTAAAAATCATTCATTAATGAAACAGGTATTTATTAAAATTCTGTTATATGCCATCCTTTCTTCTGGATATTAAAAATCCAATGAGCAAATGAGGCAATCAAGCCTTACTCCCATGAACTTAGATTCAAAACAGGATGATAGAGGCATTAAACATGCATAAATTAATAAACAGAATAACTTTAAATTGTCATAAATGTTACAAAGAAATTACTGTATGTGATCAATCTGTGAGGAAGAATTAGTCTAAGCAGGGAACTGGATAAATTTTGTGAATATAGAAGGCTGTTCTGAAGCACTCACATCTGAACATAAACAAAAAAGACAGAAATGAACCAGCCATTCCAGAGCAAAAAATCTCCAGGCAGAGACAGGGAACACAAATGCCTCAAGGTAGACATAACATCACTGGATCCAAAAGATGAAATTAATGGGAAGAGTGACTGGCAGCAAAGACTATGTAGGACACTGGGAATCTTGGTAAAAATTTTAGATGCTTGTTCAATGGGACTCGAGAGCAAAGCTACATGATTTGATAATGTCTCAAAAGACCCCCTCATTTTTGCAGAGAGAATGTTGTGTTGCCTAGTTCACTTGATACATGTTGGAGTCATCTAAAATGGAGAGACCTCAATTAAGAAAGTGCCTCAATAAAATTGGGCTGCAGGCAAGCCTGTCGGGCATTTTCTTAATTAATGGTTGACTGGTGGAGGTCACAGCCATTGTGGGTGCTGCTATCCCTGGACTGGTGGTAGACTTTCAGGATAGCAGGACATGGGGAGAAAGCCTAAAAGAAGTACTCCTCCATGGTCTCTGAATCAGCTCCTCCCTCCAGATGCATTCCCTGTTTGAGTTCCTGCCATGGCTTCCTTTGATGATGAACAGTGATATGGAAGTGTAAGCCAAATAAATCATTACATCCCCAACATGCTTTAGTCATGGTGTTTCACCACAGCAATAGGAACCCTGATAAAACAAACAGCTAAAAGGCACAATGACTGAAGTAAATTCCTCAGGGATAGTAAGTGGATAGGAGGTACACAAACCTTAGCAGGTTGTGTGGACATGAACTGTGCCTGCCTCACTATCAGCATTTCGTAATAGTCCAATTGAGGGACAACACAAGCTTGTAGACATTACTATCAGGAAATACATTAAATCCCAGCCTGAAGACTTCTGAGAAAAAAAATGAAACAAAAGACAGTTTTAATGTTCTTTAAATTTGCAAGGAAGCCTAGAAATGACATATGCTTGTATAGATCTTGCTCACAACAAATGATGTTAACTTATAAGCTTGTTTATATGTAAATGTTAATAAGAAAATTCTGGAGTAATGCTATTTCTCAAACATCTCCCACTTCAATGTATTAATTCCATAATGTTTTTGTACAATTGTGATTAGACTAAAATAAGTAACTTGAGGTTCTGAAAAGAGAAGCTGACAAATGTAATGGAGGGAAATATTCTAGACTTGTCTGCAGTTTCTACAAATGAAGGATGTGTGTGTAGACTGGATTGTTGTAATTGTCACTGTAGTGTGTGTAAATTAATTCTACTTCCTCCTAAGAGCCAACTGCCAAACGATTATCAAATTTTAAGTAATTATTAGTTCACCATCATGAAAAGTGAAATTGCATAAAATATATTAGTTATATTAAAAAGAGTAAAGCAAAGGTAGCAAATATACTCAAAATATATTGCTGCCTAATTATTTTACTATAGTTTAATATTACCGATATCTTGAGATTATACCATATTCATGGATGATAGGATACTATTAATTTGTAATGCTGTAATACCAGGCAAAGTCTTTGCTTAAACATTTGGTGAAATCACATTGAAGCCTGAGGTCAAAGGTGAAGCTATTTACACCACAGAGAGGTGACAACACTACCAAGCAGGCTATTCCCCCTGGAAAGTCACAAGTTGAGCATTTGCCTACTCATCACTAGTGGCCACCTGCTGTCATCACTTGGCCACATGCATAGTTACAGGGTCTAAACACAAACACCTGGTTTGAAACCATGAAGCAGGTTCTACTTCCCCAGGGAACAAATAAAAGTTCATCATTAAAGGAACAAATGTGATGCTGCTTGCTGTTAAAGCTCAGAATTAGAAAACTATTTTAAAGTCATGTGACGTCACCTTCATTTATCAAGTACACAAAAAGAAAGAACCACCGTGCCACGATGCAGGGAAAAACTCCCATTACAGTTATAGGAAAGGAACACGTACTTTCAAAGAGGCTTGACAATAAAGAAGCAAAATTCCAATTAATTATTTAAATTCACCTGCACAAAGACACAGTAAAAATCATAAAAATTTATTATTATCTATGAAAAACATAAAATGGTAGAAGCCTTTTATATACATGTTTGAAATAATGTTATGTCTATATTTTTTCTTTTAATACCTTATATTTTAAATGTGTTATTCATTTTAAGATGATTTTATAAAAATGTATTCAAATTGAAAACACAATATTTACATAAGGTAGAGATCACAATCCAGTAAACACCTCTAGCATCTTCCATCATGCATGTTGGGTTCTGAGACACATTCATCTTACACACTTTTAATGGTGCTTTAACATCTAAATCAAAACTGAGAGGTACTGAATTATGAATTTACTTTGTCCATTCCTAAGAAACAGACCATCAATTTCTGTGGCATGCTTGATATCTGAATTCATGTAGGGAATTGCTGATGTTGTGAATGCCAGTTCTACCTTCACTCCCGAGAAGCCAGGCATAGGGCATAGACACTCACAGGTAACATAACAGAAACAGTTCTTAAATGATGACTTACCTGAAATTTTAACTTGAGATACTACTCCATCTCCCCCATCACTGTGTGCTCGAACCTCAACCACATACTCTCCGTCTCTGGGGATTGGGACTTCTATGGAGTGTTTATGGGTTGAGAACAACTTTCCATCATGCTGTCCATCAGGTCTGTAGAGTATCTACAGAGTCCCAAATTATGAATAGTTAATGAAGTCATATTCTGAGCCAATGCCTAGTATTGACATCAGCACACAATGCTTACTCATTGATTCATAAAAAGAAGTACATTAAAACTTTGAGGGATCATTCACACTGATTCCATTCCCTGAGAACTAGGTCCTGCTGTTCTGGGATTTTTTCAAAAGCATGTGCCAGAACCTCAAGTGCTTTTTGTTGTTAACTTGCTTACTTTTGTTTGTTTTGAAATGACTAGAAACATATGACGAAAAAGATACATCTTTTTTTTTCTGGAAAATATAAAATGAAAGCTTGACACATTTTTAAAGTGGTCTAACAGAGGTTTTAAGCCTTTTCCATATTATTCCTACAGCTTACATAGCTAATGCAATAGCATGGATTGTTGAGAATCCATGGCAATAACCCTTTCCTTTTAGTTTACAGTGAGGGAGGAAGGCAATACTATACTTGGTGCTCCCCAACAAATAAAAATGAACCCATTCTGTCTCCTGTCTAAGTAATGTTTACTCTGACAGCTCCAATTTTAAATGGGATATTATATTTGTTTTGCTCACTTGCCATTGAATTTTCTTAAAATCCATTAAATATGTTTTCTTTTTTATACATTATTATTATTATTATTATTATTATTATTATTATTATTATTTTACATGTTGATCCCAGTTCCCTCTCCCACCCTCCCTCCCTCTTACCCTCTCTCCTCTTTCACATGCACCCTGACCACCCTCCACTCCCCTCCCCTACCCCAATTCCACATGTAGGGCAATGCCATCCAGGTGGGGTCATGTAAATCTGTCAAGTCATTTGAAGTAGGGACCAGGACTTCTCTCCTGTCTCTAGGATAAGAGAGTATCCGTCCATGGGGGATGTGTCCACAAGGTCCTTTTGTGCACCAGGAATTCATCCTGGTTCCACTGTCTGAGGTCCCTTAGACTGCTCAGTCCTTCTAGCTGAGACCCATATTCAGGGGGGCCTGGATTCCCAGCTATCAGTCTGGGGGCCTGTTAGCTCCTCCTTGTTCAGGTCAGCTGTCTCTCTGCATTTCTGCAACCTAGTCTTGTCCTCTCCCTCAGTGTTTAATTATGGGAGTTTGCTTCAGTTTCCAACAGGTACTAGATGAGGGCTCCACGATGGTGGATAAGTTAGTTGTTAATGTCACTATCCGGGAAGGGCATTTATGGTAGCCTTTCCTTATCTAGAGATTTTTCATGAGATTCTGTCTTGACTTTGCTGTATATATAGAATGAGACAGCCAAAAGGATTTTCCTGATAGCTGAAGCCACACACATCAATGTCAACATTAATAAATTTATATGAAGAGGAGACTAGGCACTTCTTATTTACCTTGTATCCTGTCACTGTAGATTCATTTGAGAGGGCAACAACATGATCCCATGTGATTATATAGCGAGAGCCAGACCTCACCGAGCTGATGATCCGGGGTGGTTGGCTGGGGGCTGTGGGAAGAACAGGTAATGAGTGGTCACTGGATTAAATCTTGCTTCTGCAAACTATATCACATGTGGGACTGTGGTGCTGAAGAGAATACTGTGAACAACAGGATCCAATCTGAGGATCATTTCATATATACAACATGGGACTGTATGTTTGAGAGTTCACTTAATTCTTCCATTGTGAGGCAAGAAATAAAATTGTCTTTATTCTCGTCTCATTTGATTTCTTTTTCTTCCAGTCTGTTCAGACTGTTGCAGTCAAGGTCACCAATCTTGACTAAATCTAATGTATTTCTTAAAGTTTTCTCTGACTTTTCAGAGTTGATGTTTTGGTTTGTTTGTTTGTTTGTTTTTTTGGGAGAGGGTTTCTCTGTGACTTTGGAGACTGTCCTGGAACTAGCTGTTGTAGACCAGGCTGGCCTCAAACTCACAGAGATCCATCTGCCTCTGCCTCCCGAGAGCTGGGGTTTTCTAGATCACTCATTCTTTTCATAAACCCCTTGTGTGTTATAGGGACTTCTCTGTCTCTTTGTTGTTTACTCTGCCCATTGATCACTGCGAGCTAACACTGTGCTTTCTGTTCAACTTCCAAGTGCTGAAAGGGCTTCAGATTTGATCTTCTATACACATCTGTGTTTTACCTGTAAAACTTCTCATGCACTTATATACTCCAAGTCAGTCTATAGCCCTAATCTATCTGTTGTCCTCTAAATGTTTGTTGAACTTTCTGTCTATACTGAATGTCCAATGTTCAAATATAATAAGGATGAATTATATTTGAGGTTGTGTAACCTCAAGTCTGCCTCTTAGGAATATATCCTATCTTTTGAAAAGTGCACAAGCCTGCGACTAGTTTCTTAAGGGTATTTGTTTTTTTCTTCCATTTGTTGCTAACCCTCAAGTTAGCAATATGTTCAGCCAACTCTAAATGGGGACTCTCTCTACAGTAGCCCTTCATACTAGGTGCCAATGGTTCTTTTCTCAATTCTGGAATGGCTCTTCTGCTTTTACTCTAACTGTCACTGTCCTTTATGTGCATGGGAGTCAGAATGATGGTTTCAAATAGCATTATTTAGGTATCTTTCTGACTTAGAAAAACAGATTATTATCACAGAAATACCCCAACTTTTAATGATGTCTTACAAAGTACCTCACATTTTTAGTTCAGTAAACTTCTACCTCAGAGCCATTTTTGGTCCGATTGGTGTTTCTGAAATTAAATATTTCAAATTCTGTGTGCTTATTTCTCCCAAATAGTCCTCTCTCAGCTTGTTACAAAATGGGTTCTTCTTATTTTTTTATCATATATATTCTAGGTTTCAGGGCATTGTTCCAAAGTCCTTCTAGCCATGCTATCAGATTTGGCTCCCACACAAACCATTTTCAATTTTATCAGTTCACTTATTCTATTGTCTGGAGACATAGTTTTTGAACAGTTTTATCTTAAGTTTTAAGGTTTGGTGTGGTCTCCTCTGCATCCTGTCTATGTAGAACCATTCTGGACATAACATGTTTGTAATAAGAGAATAGGATGGACAACAACAATAAATAATATTCCATTTGCAAAGTAAAAAAAAATCAAGATTTAAGGAAGAAAGCTAATTGTCTGCTGTCAAAGGTTTAATGAAAGCACAGTAAAACTCAAAACCATGTCTGGCACCATCTGACTCTGTGAGTATCCTAGGAGATATGCTGCTTAGTGATTTCCACAAAGTTGCAAACCCTAATGGTAATCAGTCTTAGAGATACTTGTGACTGTCTCTGCAATTCTGCATAAAATTGTTCCTTTGTATACATATTTAGCTGGGCTCCAGGAGAATGCCAAAGTGAACCTGGATGGATAAACTTGTCATGTGAACAAAGAGAACAGAGAGCAGTCACCATGGTGTTAGGCAGTTTAGCTTCTCTCTATGTTACACAATGATGATCTATGAATAAAGCATAAGAAAATGAACACAGCTGTGCTTTTAGTATGCTATCAATGCAGCTGCATAGAATTTTAAATTAATAAATATAGAGGGTAGACTAGCTGATTTTCTAATGGTCTGTAGTTTGAGGGGGGTCTTGCTAAAGTTACTGGGAAGTAGAATAAAAACTTCAAAGTTCCCCCTTGTCGACAATAGCTATGAATGCTGGAAGAGATTCTATGGCAGGATGAAGGGAGTGGCACTGAAAACCAAAAGTGTATAATCAGCTGGGTAGAACATTCTTTTCACATTTACCTATGATCAGGGTCTCATTTTAATCAAGTGGGAGCACTGAGTGTGTCTAAAGTCAAGTTAAGATACTCACGGGCTTTTCTGGTGAAGGCCTCGATCACATCACTTGAAGGTCCACACCCGGCACTGTTGCAAGCTCCCACTTCAATGAAGTACTGGGTATCGGGCAGAAGGTTCTCCAGCCTGGCTGAATATTCCTGGCTGGTGACTTGAACTCGGTGAGCAGCTGCTTCTTTGTCATGCGCAGCCCAGTACCGAATCTGCAAATATCCAAGAGGAGTGATGTTTTGTTGTGATTGAGTTGTTGGTGTGAAAAGTTCATTCCTTGGGCCTTGTTTCATTGGTAGGGTGTTGCCATATTTCAATGCCACATAATGGCATATTTACCCTCCTATTGGCCTGTGCATAGTGAGATCTAACCAAAAGTAGTGCAATTAAATGAAATCTACACTCCACTGACCATAGTGGCACTGTGTTGATGAGAGAGATAGAGAAGGTTGAGAAGATTTGCTTTCAAAATATGAAAGTAATCTTCCTGGAAATACCTGTGACAATAATTTCATTCTTAATTTTTTGTTGTATGTCTGCTTATGTGGTTTCAATTCATTATGAGATTTCAATAGTTTGGCAGAAATATAGTAGCTTGACAAAAATCTCATTGTTGGGTCTAAAATGCACTGGCAAATGACTTTCTCCTAACAAAATCCTTTCAGATGTAAGTATGTATGCTGTATTATGTATCTATGTATAGATATATTAGCTATTACTTTCACTCCTTTAAAACAAGGAAAAAAATATACCTAATAGTCATTTGTGTGTGTGTGTGTGTTTGTGTGTGTTTGAATGTGGGTGTGCATGCTCATATATGACAGTATAATATGGGTTATATGTAGAAATCCAAGGACAACTTGTAGAAATTTTCTCTGTCATTCTATCTTGTTGGCTCATTGAACTCAGAGTACCATGCTTTGTGTAAAATATTTAATTATTTGGTAAGTTATAGAAGTTACCACCAATCAAGGTATTTTAAAAAATATTTCCATGTTATTATTAGAATTGTTACTTTTGTCTCAAAGCTTAATACAAGTTATAAATTTGAATTTGATTCTTAAAGACAGTGGGTAATAAATCAATAATTATATCCAAAATACATATAAAAATTAACATTGTAAGTGTATTTGAATTTTGCATGTTTAGATACACTGCTTAATACAATAGGAATTTATTTTCAAAAACCAGTCAAAATGCCCCGATAAAATCACCTAATCTTAATATGATATTAAGTTTCTCACTTATGTTAGTACACAAGCACACACATGACCATTACAAAATGGAACTCAGTGAGCCTAGTCTACTTGGTACATTGTAAAGTTTATATGTCAGATGTGTGGGTTTCCAAAAGCAGGAAAAATGCTCATTGTTTATTGGTTTCTTTTGTGTTACTTTTATTTCTAATGGTCATTTTGATGCTGTCAATACCATACTTTTGGATGGTCTTGACGGAATCACTGGCATTTCTGTCATCTCAAGACAAAGCAAGTGAAAAATGCAGACAGCCCGACAGCCTGGTTTCTGTTGACAGGTGTCTGGATAGGGCAGGACCCTCTTGGGAAGTCCCCAGTTGCACAGGGGATCACATTCACTTAAGTGTGTGGAAAATGGCCTCTAACTGCATGGGACAAGACATGAGGCCTTTGCCTTGCTAACCAGAGAAGAAATACAATGAACATTCACATTCATAGAAATTCCAGGCACTTCATTAACAGTGTCCACATCTTCTAAACAAACTTAGAATGGTAGAACACATGGAGGCCAACTGCAGTCAAAACCAATGACTTTAAGATTCCTGCATCTTGCTATCTATATGTATTGAATAACAAAGTCATAACGCATCATTTCATAGTAGTGCTTACATCCACTTCAAAGAGAAGTTTATAGATCATTCTGAATTTATGTCATCTTGACATAAGCTAGAGCCATCTGGGAGGAGTGAGCCGCAAATGCCCCAACCTTGAAATTGTCAAAAATATAATAAACATTTTTTTTTAAAAAATATGACATTATCATTTTCACCTGAACTAGTTGTTAGTTGTAAAGTTAGAATTCACGTTCAAATAGAAGAGAGACTTGGGATTCTTGATCTTGGGCTAAGCTCATGTGTATAAAACATTAAACTGATTCACAAGAAAACTGTTCAGTATAAAGGACATAAAGTATAAAGGCAGGTCAGTCAGCACAAATGTAACAATTGGGGTTACTTTCCAGGAAGTTCACTGCAGAAGATGCATGAATCAGTAGGAATTGATTTTCTCCAGCAGTAGAGGAAGTACACAATAAATAAGATATTCTCACATTATTAATAAGTAATATGTTTTTTCATGTGCATATGTATGCAGGTGCTTTCTTTTGTGTGGGGGGCACATGTACACATATGTGTGGATATGTGAGGATAACCTCAGGTATCTTTTTTAATGAGCTGCACAGACACACATACACACACACACACACACACACCACTACTTGAAGCTTGCCAAGTAGGCTACATGGGCTGGCCAGTGAGCCTCCTGGCTCACTGTTTATACAGCTCTGAGATAACAAGCACATACTGCTACAACTGTCATTTTTGTTGCATTGTTTCTGAGGATAAAACTCAGACCCTATTGTTGTAATTTAAGAAAAGCAGCATAGGAGAGAAAGATGCCATGTGACAGGGTTTAATTAGGGGAAAGGATCATAAAAACGGGAAAGGGGAGAGGAAAGACTGGCATCCAGGGACAGGAGCAGCAGGAGAGAGGAAAGAGGGGCAGAAAAAGAGTGAAGGAGAGAGAGAGAGAGAGAGAGAGAGAGAGAGAGAGAGAGAGAGAGAGAGAGAGAGAGAGAGAGGGATGGGAGGTGCTTAGGGTCATTTTAAAAGGGAACATAGGGAATATGCACAGGTAGTGCTCTTAATGGCTTCAGCTGAGGGAGTATCCTGTCAGAACCCCAAGCACAGGCCAGTACAGATGCCTGAATACTAACACTCATACAGGCAAACACTTTATTGGCTGAGCCATCTCCCCAAAGCCATAAATTCACCTGTATATTCTAGAACAACATACCCTACATTTACTTCTCTAGCTTTAATGTTGTAGCATTGATCTATTTCTCTATTTGTTACTAAAGTATCCAAAGGACCCTTGCCTATTGTTAGCTTATATAATTATGGAATAGCACACTCTTTGCTCTGCATTCTTCCTAGATTGTAAACTCTGTAAGGGCAGATATATGCTATTCTTGGACCCTTTCATTCACTGGACATGTACTTATTAAATTTCCATTGTCTTCCAGGCATTGTGTCATGGAGAACCAATCAAATGTGTTCTTGACCTCCATAATTTTGCTTAAAACTAAATAAAAGGATGATTTAAAACATTAATATATATAAATATTATTAATATATATATTAATATAATATATAATTATATATATTATATATTAATATATAATATAATATTATATATTAATATATATAATAGAGATTTAAATGTTTAATTTGGCTCCAAAAAATGAACTTTCCTTAAAGGATTTGAAAGCCAAGAGAAAGGAGTCTAAGCCTTAGACTTACTAATGAATAATTATACTTAGAATGTGTTTATGTGCCCTAACAGTATCTCTTTTGTTCTGGTCCTGTTGCTTCCCACAGACCTTTGACATCATTTTCTGTAGAACATCAGGCTATGGTAAGAGGTGCTCCTCATAATGAAATGCTCAACATTCTAGGTTACTTTAAAACTTTGGCCTATTTCATTATTTACTATCTGTTTGTTTTATATCATACTTCTGAATTAATTCTTTGCTTAAATCAGGAGCTTTATACAAAACTAACCCTATTTTCAGTGACTATTCCTCTAATAAAATTTAATGCTCTATGTAAAATTAAGTATGGAACTTTAAATAAAATACATGACAAACTAACAGGAAAATCTCAGTCTTAGCAAAAGATACAACTGTAAATTATCCAGATGCAATGGTAGTGCAAACTTTAGAACATTCTATGACAATTAATAATGTCAATCATTAAAATGAGTGTTTGTAAGCCTATTGGGAGTCCTTCAAACTCCCCTTTCATTGACCTGGAGGGATAACCCAAGGATTAAGATCACTGGCTGCACTTGTAGGGGACCTGAGTTCAGCCCCCAATATCCACATGGTGGTTTACAACAGTCTGCAAGTTCATTTTCAGGGTGATATGATGCCCCTTTCTGACTCAGTGGGCACTGCCCACAAGTGGTACACAGTTACACATTCAGGAAAAACACTCATACACAGAACATAAACAGGATAAACAATTTTTTCTTCTTGGCCTTTGGGGAAGACATCAAGCTATTCTGAGCAGGCTGCAGAATAGCATCCAGTGAATGTCAGACAGCATGTCCCTCTGCTTCTACCTACAGTAATCAGTTTGTCCAGTGTGAAACTCGCTCAGTAGGGGCTGGCAGTGGGTTTAAGGTGGTATCTATGGGGCACCATCAATCAGCATGAAGAGTGCTGGAGTGACTGACCTTCTCTCCAAAGCAGAGCCATGCAGAGCCACAGATACCTTAGAAGTCTCTAGGTTATACTTCTGGCTGTCCACAGTGGCTGCCATTAATACAGAACACACCCTCTGTCTAACAATAACTTAGTCATTTCTTCCCAACCATTCCCTAGAACAATGTTAAAATAAGTTAACAAAAACCAATAAAAGTCCACCTTTCCCCACACCTTCATGTCAGAGATGCTAAGACGGGCACTTTCTCAAAAGGAAGACATCTGAGCCCTACCTTAAGATTGGTACATGCTGCAGAGAGCGAGGAGTAATAAGAAAATGGGGGACAAGACCAGGCTACAGAAACCCACAGAGACAGCTGATCTGAACAAGGGAAAGCTAATGGACTCCCACACTGATAGCTGGGAAATCAGCATTGGACCGACTCAGACCCCCTGAACATGGGTCTCAGTTAGAAGGCCTGGGCAATCTAAGGGACCTCTGACAGAGGAACCAGGATGTATCCCTGGTGCACAAAAGGACTTTGGGAGCACATTCCCCATGGAGGGATGCTCCCTTAACCTAGAGGCAGGAGGGAGGGCCTAGTCCCTACTCCAAATGATTTGACAGATTTTGTTGATCCCTCCTGGAAGGCATCACCCTCCCTGTGGCGTGTGTGTGTGTGTGTGGGGGGGAATGGGATAGAAGGGTGGTCTGGGGGCATGGGAGGAAGGGAGGGAGAAAGTAAGGGAGGAAAGAAAGGGAACTGGGATTGATATGTACAATACGAAAAAAAAAAAAAAAAAAGATTGGTACATGCTCATCTAACATTTTTTCCCTGCAACATCCTGTGGCCTGCATTATAAATCCTCTATGATGACTGTATCTATAGCAACCCAGCTCATAATAGTTTTGCAATCATAGCCTATTTGGCTTTTTTTTCATTAAATTATTTCAGCAACTGTTCTTCCACTGAGTGAACAAAGTAAATGTTTTATGGACTCTTGAGTAAGACCTCAATGTTGTTAAACATTACTGATGAGCAGATCTTCAGGGGATCACCCACATCACAGGGAAGCTGTAGGTTATTAGTGGAAGTGGAGGCTCTTTCATCAAGACAAGCGGGAGTGACTTTAAATTTTTCAAAACACATTTTAAAACACACACACACACACACACACACACACACACACACACACACACACTAATTTTTAGACTCAGCAGCCTGTAGTACTATTTTGTTATAACCAAGGAGTTAACCTTAAATTGGATGTAAGCATGCAAAATGCAGGATTTCCTAACCACTATATTTTATTTCACATTTTTAATATAATGCTTTTGCATTTGTGGCTTTATAACTCAGATGCATCATATATTTTAGGGAAGGGAAGGAACTGTTTTTCATGACCATCTATGCTACACTGGCTTCTCACATATTTTAAAATCAAAACATAATCATATCATAGTCAGCCTTCCTTACCCATATATTCACAGGAATATTTTCTTACAGAAGAAATAAATAGTATTTATTTTTCTTGCTTTTCTCCTTTAAGTTTCTGTGCTTGTCTATTTGACAGTTAAGTTTCTGAATGAGAGGCTAAAAGGGTTTTTTAAGAAAGGACAAATAGATAATACAACAAGGACATCTGTTCACCTATGCTCACAGCAGCCAGAACCTGGAAGCAACCTAAATGCCCCTCAACTGAAGAAGGGATGGAGAAAATGTGGTACATTTACACAATGGAGTACTACTCAGCAGGGGAAAAAAAAACCAGTGGAATCTTAAAATTCACAGGCAAATGGATGGAACTGAAAGACACTATCCTGAATGAGGGAACCCAGTCACAAAAAGACAAACAGGGGATGTACTTACTCATATATGGATTTTAGACATAGAGCAAAGGATTACCAGCCTACAATCCACACCACCAGAAAAGCTAGAGAACAAGGAGGACCATTAAGAGAGACATACATGTTCCCCCTGGAGAAGGGGAAAGGGACAAGAGGGAGTTAGGCTTAAGAAGAGGGGAGAGGTGGGCATGAGGGAGCAGGAAGTTTGAGTCAGGGAAAGAATAGAGGAGAACAAGAAAAGAGATACTATAATAAATGGAGACAATATAGGTTCTAAGATAAATCTGGTACAAGGATTTATCTAAGCAATCTAAGCAACAATGAAGAGGCTACCTTAAATGACCTTCCCAGATAATGAGATTGATGATCACTTTATATGCCATCCTAAAGCCATCATCTAGTAGCTGATGGAAGCAGAAGCAGACACCTACAGCTAAACACTGAGCCAAACCCTGGGAACCCAGTTGCAGAGAGGGAGGAGTGATAAGCAAAGGGATAAAGACCAGGCTGGAGAAACCCACAGAAACTGCTGAACTGAACAAGGGGGAACTCATGGACACCAGACTGATAGCTGGGAAACCAGTATAGGACCTACCCAGAGTCCCTAAATGTGGTGTTAGTTGGGAGGACTGGGCAGTCTATGGGGCCTCTAGTAGTGGATCAATATTTATCCCTAGTATAAGAATGGATTTTGGGAGCCCATTCCTTATAGAGGGATACTCTCTTAGCCTAGACACATGGGAGAGGGCCTGGGCCCTGCTCCAAATGATATGACAGACTTTGAAGACTCCCCATGGAAGGTTTCACCCTCTCTGGGGAACAGAAGGGGGATGGGATGGGAGTTGGTGGAGGAACAGGGGAGGACGGGAGGGTGCAGAAACTGGGATTGACATGTAAAACAAGATTGTTTCAAATTTTATTTATATATATTAGCTTCATTCTCAGATTTACTTCAAGCTTTGTAAATCATCTGTTCTCAGGACAGTCAAGACCCAGATTAAAACCTGGCTGTGGAAATTATCAGTCAGACATGTGGTGTGCAAATTCAATAGAATGAACTTTATTATATATTCAATGGAAACTCAGTAAATATTTACATCTTTGCATCTATGGACATCCTCCTCCTCCCTTTTCTCCTCCTGTTCTTCTTACTCCCCTACCTCCTCATCATCACCATTACCACCACCACCACCATCATGATCACAGTTACTTCTAAATATCCATAATACAGAACAGGGAAAAGGCCATATGATCTAATGAGGCAAGTGTGACTTCCTCAACTTTAGAGATGAGGAAACTGATAAAGTTCATGTGCTTTTTACCCCCAACTTGCTGAGGGATAGACATGGTATATATGGAGCCAAGTTTGCTCTATAGCATAGTTCATAACTTTATACAACGCCATGCTCCAAAGAGCCAGATGTCTGGAAGACTAATCCATAGCAGGGCACATGCTCTGCTCTCTTCAAGTTATCTTCTGAGAAATCCTTATTTGCTAAAAGTCAGTTTTTGACTCTACAAATACTTAGTTGAGATAAACGTATCAGTCTAAAAGCTTATATTCTTATTATTTTCTGGTTGAATGATTGGTATTGCGCCATAGCTTTCCATCTTTTTTTTTCTACCATATTGGTTTGAAATATGTACAGCAAAGGTAATATATAATTCTATAGCATGTTCTTTATAACATTTTTTTTAACTTGTACAAGTGCTTGGCCCTCACATGTGTGTTTGTATTACATGCATGTCTAGTCCCAACAGAGGCCAGCAGAGAGCACCAGAAACCCTGCAACAAGAAAAAACAGTTCTATGCCAACACATGGATGCTGAGAAAGGAACCTGGTCCCCTGGAGGAGCAGCCACTGCTTTTAACCACTGAGCCATCTCCCTAGACCTCTAACTAGTATGCTCTTAATAGAGTAAAAAAGTGCATTTAATGCATTGACTCAGTGACATAGAGCATATATTTTTATTTTTATTAGAGACAAATTATATAAAGGACAAAAAAATAACATTGTAGCCCCAAACTTGATTTTTTTTTGTAGTAATTATTAAATACTAGTGTGCTTTCCCAAAGGCACAAGGCTTACTGACAGAGTTTTACAGAATCTGGTCTTTCCTTGCATCTGCTTAATGTGATTCAGGGTTGCTCATTCACATAACACTGGACACTTTTGGTGTGTTCTTATCATTTCCAACCTCCTTAATCCAAGCCCTTGCCAAAACACCTAGAGATGTACCCAAATCATGACCTGTGGTGAGACAATCCCATATTGCTACTCTGAGCATTTCTGCTTAAAGGCTTTGGTTCCTTTTGTGGCCAGATCTCAGAACTCTCCCCCCCCCCCCCCCAGAGAACCAATCTGTAACACTGCATTTAACTGTACCTTCTTACGCCTATCAGAACTTGTGATGGTTGTTGGTGACTTAATGCGACAGGAATTAGAATTAGATGGGAATGAATCCCTGGGTTTGTCTATCATGGATTTTCTATACTGGGTTAAGATGTATGGAAATTCATCTTTAATGTCGGCAGTATTAGAATGTAGGAGTGGAAGCTCCAAGGATGCACCAGCTCAACCTCTCTATGCTCAATGAGCTGAGTGGAAGCTGTTCTCAGCAATTGGATCCCACTGTCGGTTTTCAGAGAACAACCTTCTGTCCTAGCATCAGTCTCATTGGCTCAAGAAGTACTTTGCAGGTTACAGAAAGAGAAATGCAGATACTAACCCAGCCACAAAACCATTCACCTACAATCTGTCTTGCCCACAGGATTTGCTGGGGCAATGGTGGCACAAAACATGTGGGAGTGGACAACTAATGTCTCATTTAACTTGAGGCCCATGCCACAAGAGGAGCCCGCCTCCCTTTTACTGCCTGGATGGCTAGGAACCTGGGACTGGATAGCCCAGAGACAGTGTAGAATCAAACACAACTGGGGGAAAAACTCAGCGAAATGATTCCTAATGATGCTCTTCTATACTGGTAGATCAGTGCCTTGTTCAGTCATCATCAGAGAGGCTTCTTCTGGAAGCAGATGGGAGTGGGCGGGTACTGACTCATGGCCTGACATGTGAATAAAAAGTCAAAATTGGAGGTCTTCATTGGTTTCGTCCCCTATGAGATTGGGAAAACTCATTGAAGAGGGGGAGAAAAAACTGTAGGAGGCAGAGGGGATGGAGGATACCAGAACATGGCCCACAGATCAACTAAGCAAGAATCACATGAGCTCACAGAGACTGAAAAGAGAAACATGGGGCCTGCAGGGGTCTACACCAGGTCCTCATGAGTATATTTTATGGTTGTTATCTTGGTGCTCTTATGAGACTCCTGGAAGTGGGAGTGGGTGTGTCTCTGACTCTTTTGCCTGCTCTTGAGACTCTTTTCTCCTATTTTATTGCTTTGTTCAACTTCTATATGAGGGCTTTCATCTTGTCTCATTGTATCTTGTTTTGTCCTCTCCAGATGTTGTCTCTTGGAGACCTGCTCTTTTATGAGGATGAAACAGAAGGGGAATAGATATGGGGGGAGAAGGGAGGAGGAAGATAGGAGGTGTTGAGGGAGGGGAAACTATGGTGTATATTACAAGAATATGACATGTAAGGTTTGGGTGTGTCTCAGTGGTAGAGTGCTTGCCTAGTACATGGATGTACTAGGTTTGACCTGCAGCAAGGGAGACAGGATGAGTTTTTATTTTAGCCTAGTCATTGTGTCCGCAGAGGTCTCTCTATATATATATCCCTCCTAGAGAGGCCAGGTAGAAACTTCTATGTTAGTCAGTTTGTTTTTGTTGTTGTTGTTGTTGCTTATTTGTTTGTTTTGTTCAAAACAGGGTTTCTCTTTGTAGCCCTGGCTGTCCTGTAATTCACTCTGTTGACCAAGCTGTCCTAAAAATCAGAGACTTCTTCTGCTTCTCAAGTTCTAGGATAAAAGGCATGTGCCACCACCCCAGGCTGCTACAAAATTTTTAAATGAGAGATAATATCTGTATGTATTTATTGTGACCATGATGTTCAGTAAATACATATATCAGATCATCTTCCAAATAGATACCCAAATCACTCAACAGAAAAGAAGAAGGTGTTCAATACCAAATTAACCACTGGTATACCAACATTGAAGACTAAGCATATTATAAAATGCACATATTTATAAATAAACACATATGTTTTGATTAAAACAAACTTAACTCACCTGATAGCTTTCCACAATTTTCTCTAGAACATGCTTCCAATGAACAGATATCTCAGAAGAGGACAGCACTTTCACTCCTACTTCTGTGGGGGCTTCACTGGGAGCTAAAATTGGATGAGACTGTTACTTTTCAGCCAGAAGTTTACATAAAAAATTCAAATAGTTCTTGAAGCTTACACTAAAGTTCAAATAAAGTTCTTTTGTATAGGAATGAATTAGAACCATAACTTATGTAAACAGTTTTAATAATCTTCCTATTTATCTGTCACTGTGCACATGCATATTCATATACATGGATGTTGACACATGCACACGCACACACACACACACACACACACACACACACACACACACACACCCTCACATACACAGACACACAGGCACATAGACACAGTACACACAGACAGACAAATATCCATGTACACATGTGCACTCACACCACACAAGACACATGTACCCATGTACTCAAAGCACACACACAACATGTGTACACACATAAATACACACTACACACATACACACACACGTGCACTTTAACAAAACAGGAAACTTCAGGGGGTCTCAGGTCTCAGAATGTTCATAAGCAGTTATTATACATTTAAAAACACTCCAAACTGGTATATTCCATATAGTTTTTTGATACAAATTAAATTTAGTTACATAATTCAACAGTTTTACTTGCCAGAAAATGGGGAAATTGGTACTTAGTATGAACAGGCATTTATGAAAATTAATTTTCTTATTGCTATCTATATAAATTACCAGTACAGAGAACTATTAATAAAATTTCCCTCTCATGTTCAAGCTATAAAGCAGTTCAACATCCTCAAAACAAGTTGTAAGTTGTAACATTCCTGTCTGGTGTCTGGAGAGGTTTTCCATGCCTAATCTTTCAACTGGCCATCAAATCAAATATGTATCAATGGCTTCTTCCCCTCAAAAAAAAAAAAAAAAAAAAAAAAAAAAAAAAACAGCTCCTTGTTGAAATTTACACAAAGAACCACAGAATCCTTAAAGCAGGGGTCATCAAATTTTATTGTCTTTCATTACAAAGACATAATCCTATTTAATTTTAAGAAATGTCCCACGTGTGAACAGCTACCCATCCTAGTTAAGGTAAACAAATAGTGCCACGACTGATGTCTTAGCAGAAGAAGACTGACAACCTACACAAGCTGCAACACATGCAGGTTTTATGAGGCTCTTGAAATAGTCAAGAAGGAAATATGATTAAATACAAACACCCAGGACTGAATATATGAGAAGCATGGCTGGTGCCTAAACACTGACTTTAGCATTGAAAAAATTAGTAGATCAAAGTGAATACTGCATGGAAAAATAATTGGTATAGTTCTAACTTGTATTTTCTCGGTGAGATCAAGTCCTGTTTCAGTCCCCAGCTGACAACACACAAAAGGAATAAAATATGCCACTAGGAGTGCTTATTGTCTGGTTTTGAATTTAAATAATTGTTTTTACCTTTTATTATTTGGAGGTATTTAGTTTGCCAGGTTGAGATAAACTATCCAGCTGACTTCTTCTTATATCTGTGTTTTAATGTAATATTTATATGTAAAAGAGCATGCTCATTTTAAAGGTATCATAAGATAATTTGAAATACATTATAGTTTTTAGAAATATGGAAACTAATAAGGAATTATATTATGAATTCCCAATGACTTCTAAGAAACAGCTCTACATTTATTTTTGAGTAACATATTGCCAGGATGGTGGTGCATACTTATGATTTCAGAAGGCTGAGGTAAAAGGATTTCTGAGAGTTTAAGGCCAGCCTGGGTTGCATAGAAAATGAGACTTTGTCCCAAAACAGCAAGATAACATGTAAATCAGCCAAACTAGAATATTGGATTATGTTCTCTAAAAGAACGAAAGAGAACTGTGAAATACTTTAATTTTTTAATTCGTCTTTTTGGGTTACTCCTAAGTGCATCAAGAGATACCTAGCCAAGAGTATTTGCATTAAGACACAAAGCATGAAGTCTTCTTTTCCTTTCCATCCATCTATTATTGACAGAGTACATATGAATTAGGAGACATAATAGGGATGTCTTACTTTTTACATGTGTGATGCTCGAGCACCTGTGTGTGTGTGTGTGTGTGTGTGTGTGTGTGTGTGTGTGTGTGTGTGTGTGTAAGCCAGAGCTCAATGACAGATGTCTTCTTCTATATTTTCCAACCTTTTATTTGGGACAGTCTCTCACTGAGCATGAAGTACACTGATTAGACTGGAGTAGCTGATATCAAACTGTCTTAGCACAGGAATTATAAACACGTATCACTAATACATCTTTTTCTCACAAAGGTGCTGGAAACCTGAACTCTGGTCCTTGTAGGAAGCCCTTGGGCAGGAAAGTCCTCTCCCTGAGTGTATCATATCTCTTGTGTTGTGTGCACAGGTAGGTGCATATAAATATGTATGTGTGAGCATGTGTGAATAAGATTATCCTCAGATATATTACTCAACTCCTTCTCCACCTTGTTCAGACAGGATCAGTGGACCTGGAGCCCACTTATTTGGCTAGTCTTGCTAGCCAGTGAACATCCTGGGTCTTGTTGTCTCTACCGCCCTGGCATGGAGGTCAAAGATACACTATAGCACCTCACTTTTCCTAAGTGCTGGAATCTAGTCTAAGGTCTTCATGCTTGCACAGTAAGTGCAGCAAAGAGCTTCACAGTTTATATGGGGAATCACAGAAAGCAACCTTAAACTGGCTCTGTTTGCATTTATGTAGAGTCCTGGACAAATATACTTTGTTTACCTAATATTCTCAGAAAACAAAGAGCTGTGATAGTGTTGCTGCCCCATCCTCAAATGGCTTACAAAACATGGCTCTCTCTTCTTTTAATTAATGTATTTTCTTCTTTCATATATTACATCCCCATGATATTTTCCTGCCCTTTTCTCTTCCCAGTCCCTCTCCCTCAATTCTTCCCCTCTTCCCAGATCTACTTTTCTGTCTCCTTTCAGAAAAGAGCAGGTCTCCCACGGACAGTTTTTATCTTTTAAAGGAAAATTTCACCTGGATGAGGGAGGTTGTTCAGTTAGCTGTTAAGAGCCTGACCTGCAAACATGAGACGCCTAGCTTGAGCCCCAGACTACATGGAGAAAAGCAAAATGCTAAGTATTGTGGTACATGCTTGTGGCTCCTTGCTTGGAGACAAAGATGGGCAGATCCCTGGGGCTCTTGGTTAGCCAGCCCAGCCAACCTGTAGTTTTCAGAGCAGGGAGCCCTGCCTCAAAAGGAAAAAAACAAAACAAAACAAAACACAAAATTCAAGATGGGTGTTACATGAGGAAAAACACCAGAAGTTTCCCCCATGACCTCCACATGTACAAACCAATACACCCACACATACATTATCATGTGCAACACACACACACACACACACACACACACACACACACATTCTAGTATTTAACTGTAATAACAAGATGTACATAAATGCTACCATTAGACAAAATTCAAGTTAAAATTCCAGACAATTTTACAAAGACTACATGTAGTATATTTTTGACTAATACAAATTTTAAATTGTATCATTTTCCTTATATTCCTTTTTCTTCTCTCAACCATTCACATGTACCCCCTAGCGCTCTCTCAAATTCATGAGTTCCACTTTCTAATTGCTGTTGTCAAGCTTTAATTGTTGGTGAACTGTACAAATATAACCTGCTAAGGTTTTTCTGTTACTTGTGTGTATATGACTTTAGTGCTTAACACTTGGTATTGTCTAAATAATTCAGGGACTCTTATCTAGTAGTGGAGTTTGAAACTACATAGACTCATGCACGGGCAGGAGAGGAGGCTCAGTAATAATGAACACTCATGGCCTTCCAGAGGACCCCAAGATTTGACTTGCACAAGTATCTGTAACTACATTTCCAGGGGATTTGAATCCCACTGTGTATAGGCAAAGCATACATATACACAAAATAACAAAATATTAAAAAAAAACACAGAAAAGCATAGACCTCATGAAATTATTCAAATATGGAGAATTCAGGTCTGAAAATTATAATCATGAGAACTAGGACTGGATTTCATCAGCCAACAGTTTTAAGAGCGATTTCCTTGTTTACAAGGATAGAATCAGAAGAATGAGAAGGACTTAAAACACTTTTTAGCAACACTTTTGTCATTTACATGAAGAGGCTGACATATAAAATTGGCTTAATAGAGCACTTGCTTACCAAGCACACAGTAATACAAGAAGAGCTTAGCATACAATCCCTGACGGGAAAACATACTATATCCTACTAGTAAATACAGTTTCCATCCCCCCTCCCCCATGATGCCAGCCAGGTCTCTCATTCACCTACCGTCTTGTGCTGAGTTGATGACAGCGATGAGGCTGTAGGGCCCATCTCCTTTATTGTTGAATGCCTTCACTTTCACTTGAAATGCAGTGGAAGGGGTCATGGTTTCGTCTTTGTGGACATAGCGACCAGTATCTGGGTTAGTAACTGTCACTTTCTTCCATTCGTCTCCATCAAATGGCTTAAAGGCCACTATGTAGCCAAAATTGTTACCGTAATGGTATTCTCTTGACAAAGGCTAAAGAAAAATTCAAATAACAAATAGGTTTGTGATACAGTTAACATGGAAGAGTCCTAGGAGAATGCAATCACACAGAGTAGCATGCTCTTTGTAAAATGATAACTCATTTCATAAATTAATGATAGTTGGGAAGATGCCAGAGCACCTGAATATATTCACCCAGGAGACAATATCGTTATTGAAGTGGTGTCCTTGCTGCTTGCTGAACACCTGTGTGCTTGCAACCCCCATCCCATCCATTTCCAATGTAATTCTTCCCTTGCTCCCTGTGGGAGAACTACTACCTCCCAGACAGTGTTTTCTCAGCCCATGGCATCTGCTAATCAAAAATTCTGCAGTGCCCCATGTGCCACCTCTCAGCTTTCTTTCCTCTCCCCTTTCATACTGTTGTGGTCAATTCCACACATTTAAGTTCCTTATCTACTGCTACACAACCCCTGCAAAATAAGTTGTACAAAGACAGGGGTTTCCTGAATTTTCTTTCTTTTTCATCCTTAGAACCTAGAGCAGGGCTGGAAAGATACAAGATGAATGACTAAACTGCAGAATTTAAAGACCACAATATGAATCTGGATTCTAGAATATCTCGGTTATCACCACAAAGTGATTTTTGGAGGAACAGGAGTACAGGTGCCTTGGAGGAAAAGCGGTGCCACTCCCACGAGCAAGAGGCTGGCTGTGGGCACCTGCGCACTGAACACTGCAGCCATGCTTCATTTCCTGGAACTTATGCAGGGTTTCTCAGGAGGTGTGTGATGGTACGGACAGCACAGATTTAAAGGTAGTTCTAATGCCTTCTATTTGCACTTCTGAGGGTGTTAATTTTTATAGGTGTTTGCACTTTGGAATATAATATTGACTCTAACACACACACACACACACACACACACACACACACACACACACTTCTAAACTAGCAAAAAAAAATTCCTAAATCTCACTTGAGGAAGATCTGATGGAAATGGCCATATAGCAGAGTTAAGTCCCTTTCTACTATCTATCCATTTCTTGGATAAATCAGTTTAATTCATGAAAGGAATAAAGATAAAGCCTGGCAATTTTCTTGCCGCTGTTGACACCTTGTTGTGACTCTTTATCATCTTTAACAGTCAAATTCTAAAAATACAGAATGAGTGGGTTGTGCAGAGCATGTCTGCACAGGTGCCAGAAGTCTAGCTCAGACAATTTTTGGCTGTCATACATTCTCCTGTCCCCATAGCTCCGTCACTGAAAACCTTGAGTCTGACATAATTTTTCTTTGAGTCATGAAAACTGAACGAAATGTTTGGCTCTTAGTTTCAAGCCCTTTGGGTGACTGCTAAAACAGATTAAGATGGATTATTGTAGTGACTGAGATCAGGCTTGAGTGAGATCCAGTGTTCTGTTTACCAATGGATTTGATGTCATTTATGAACATAGTCTTTGTTGTATAAATATCCAGGCAAAAGGTTATATGACTTATAATAGGCTAGTGGATGTCATGCACTCACAATCCCTGTGGGATCAAATGTTTGGGTGTTTTCTAGGGCAACATATCCCTGAGCAGCCAGTGTCTTGTTTGGCACAGGAACTTCTTGCTAAGCACAGGAAGACAGATTAAATATGGTATGTATTTATGGTGGAGGGAGTAATTATTCTTTTGCATGGGTTGAATATTTCTTTTTATTTTCAATTTACTTCAATAAAAATGGGTTTGCAATTAAAACTAGCTGATTTGTTTTCTCCATGCAGTTTGTTAATACTTACCGCCCATGTTATTGTCAGCTCTCTGTTGCTTCCTCCCCCACCTCCTACATCTGAGGGAGCCACATTTGGTGCTGAAACACATAAATGTACAGCAAGTAAATGGAAGCTAAGAATTTTTTCTGACAATGTAGATCTTATTTACCACAGAAACCACGCATCCTTCATCCACTGAGTGAAGTAAGCTGCAGCAGGAGCCACACAGTTTCTCGAGCAAGGTGTCATCCACCCTTTCACCTCATCATTGAGCCTCTGTGTCTGCTGGAGACTGAACCATGTAGTTTACAAAATGGACAATTGTCCTTTATGTACTCTTCCTTAATCCCCAGGCTAGCACAGCTCTCCTGTCACCGATGGACACGGAAGAACTCACACACAGGTGTGCATGGAGGAACTCACACACAGATGTGCATGGGGGAACTCACAGATGTGCATGGAAGAACTCATACACAGATGTGCATGGAAGAACTCACACACAGATGTGCATGGAAGGACTCAGACATATGTGCATGGAGCAAATCAAATACAGATGTGCATGGAAGGACTCACACACAGATGTGCATGGAAGAACTCAAATACAGATGTGCATAGAGGAACTCACACATAGCTGGTTTGTACTTGATCCCATAGTCAATTTTTAGCAGTTCTCTTTCAGCCCCACAAGTCACTCTTTCTCACTCTTTTAAAAGTCACATTGCTTTTATCTGCACAGTCCAGTGTCTTTTTGGTTTTTGTCTCTCCTTGCCATCCCTTCAGGGGAGGCAACACTTCTTTCTGATGGACTTGGCTTCTAAGTAGACGTGCCTGTCCCTCCCTGCATTCCCAGACATGTGGGCCAAGTTCAGTGATCCACAAATGCATTGGCTCTGTGTAAGCTGCCACCTCAAATCTGTTCCCATCCTAAAGAGATGAAGTTTTAGTACTTCCAGGACTAAAGCTCTTCACAATAGGGACTTAGCCACACCCATCTCAAAATGTACCTCGGATCAGTCTAACAAAGAGCCGTGACACAATGACACACATTTTAAAACTTCCATGTCAGCCACACAAATTCCTTGCTGAGATATGAACTTGAGCAGCATCAAAACAAAAATGCATCTTCCTCATTCTGTCCATCAAGCTATGCAATCTTATTTCCACATGAAGAGATTAATGTTAAGCCCAAGAGACAATTTACTGTTAACTGACACCACCTGTGTACTAGAAGATAAAACTGGCCACACAAGGGTGTTCAGAGGTGAAGAGTAGCTCATTGTGTGTGTGTGTGTGTGTGTGTGTGTGTGTGTGTGTGTGTGTAGAGAGAGAGAGAGAGATATAGAGAGATAGGGAATAGGCCAGACTGTTAAAACAACTGCAAATCTGCCAATGCTCTTAGCAACATAAGTAATATTGTAATATTGTGAATTTAGAATTCATTATCCTATGGAAAAACTAACAAACATATTTTGTTAAAATCAATAAATCAAATATTGTTTTACTTTAAATATAGGTAGAGTTGTTGTGAGGAAATACTTTCAAAGTAAGCTTAAATAAACTGTCATGAAAATGTATAGAACCAAATATTTCCTCTTCTAAGGGAAAGTGTATTTGCCAAGTCATTTCTTTGTAATGCTTTTCAGTATAACTAATTTAAACCTTTTAAGTTATAACAGTTAAAAATAGAATGTATCTATTAGACTAAACATCTTCTACTTTCTAGCATGCTCCAAGTAAGGAATTCAAGAGTCATTTTCTTTTCAAAGATTGTCCATTCTGCTCATGCTGTTAAACTCAAAACAGGAGAACCACAGTGGTATGAACTGCATTTCTTGATAGAATATTGTACTGTTTTGCCTAGATTGTTGGCTTATTTATTATTTTTAGCTTCTGTAGTGTAGAAGCAACTTTTCACCGAGGAAGTTGACACATAGCACGTTTAAATTGAGTCAGAGAACACAGCAGTTGGCACTCTATGCTCAGCCCTGCTCAAGAAGGAAGCCTTCCCACAGAATGCTTAGTCTCAGGGAAGTAAATCTTGGTAAACATTAGCAGGGACATTTTGCTTCAGACTCCAGGTACTTACCAGGGAACAAACTTGGTGTTCTTTAAGTCATAAATTATCAAAACAAAACTTGAACTAACATTTAAAAATGATAAATTATTAATAGTGAATAACAAAATTTTATAATTGTAAATTAAGATGTTTTAAATCATGCCTTTGCTAGCATTCTGGATAAAGTACAATATATTTCTATTTTCAAAAGGGCCACAATGTTTTAGCTTATAGAGCCAAAACAGCTTGGAATTTAGCTCAATATCATGATTATTCACTCCAACGAAAGAACCAAGTATTTCCAATTTTCCCTTTATATTTTAATTCTTAGATAATTTCCAGTAAGTAACTCTTTGGGCTTTATTTGACAATGTAAACCTGGCATGTAAGAAGTTCTGAATATGAAGATCATGTATTTTCTAAAGATTTATTTTGATACAAAATATGCTGACAAGTTATTTTTGGTTAATTGGTGCTTTATCATGTTTAGTCATATTAACACACAAACTTAAATTACAATTTCAATTTCCATCAAAATTTCACTATGATTTTTTTTTAAAAAAATTAAGATATTGACCATGATTATGTCAGTCTATAAAACCAAGACTGACATTTAATGTTCTATTTTCAATGTATAGATTTTTAAAGTTCCTTTTACCTTTGAGATTATAATATAATTGTATCATTAATGCACAATTTTGAAAGGCTAATCATATAATCACATGAACTGTAAGGTGCTTGTCACTTGTGTGATCCTGGCTTGGTGGTAATGCACACTGCAAGGTCTTCTGACATGGTTCCAGTTTTAAATAGATTGGAGTATGAAAACAGATTTGGAACCCAACATATGTCATGCAGCAAGACCACAAGTTTGTTTAATATTTAAATAAAACAGACTGCAGCATAACCTCATGACTCCCTCAGGTGACTTACAATAAAAGAATAATTCAGGTCAGGTGAGGACACTTAGTTTGGCAGACAAGAAGGTTGTAAGCAGAGGTCATAAGGCATAATGATTTTTTTTTCTGGAGATCTCAATCCAATTATGCTTTTTGTTATTTAAAAGAATTGAAGAGATTAAAGATTGCTAGTGTTCTTTTATCTGTTTATGAAAAAGGAATCAGACTATAGTGCCCTTGCTAAACTTGTTTTCACAGAAATGACAATAAGTTTTCTTATGCTACTAGTGTTACTAATATGTTTTCCCTCCCATTAAATGGATTTTAAAAAAGAAAGATAGAAAAATAAATAAATTAAACAGAGAAAATGTAAATACAAGTGTAGAAGAATTTCATTAGGTATAAAACTAAGGCACTCCCCTTTCATGTCATTGTTGATCGTGATGTTATTTTTCCTCATTAAATTGACTCGAACTGGCAAATACATATGAAAGTTGTCAAAATTAATCTTCTTTCACTTGCAGAGATTTTGATGTGGGGGTGTTTCCAGGGATCATATATAGCAAATGGGAGGCTTTTGATATCATTTTTAATCAAAATATTATTACTTAACTTACAAACATGTCTTCTATTTCTTTATACGAAAATATCTAAAAAGTGCCCTTAACTGTTCTCTGTGGTTTTAATATTAAGTAACTGTGGAGGGATGTGTACTGAGTGATGATGCCAGGGTTTCAACAGATCAATGGCCTGCAGATCAACATTATACACTATCCTCAGAAAAGAAATATGAACTAGAATGATCTAAATTTGAATGTTGTCTCATATTGGTCAGAGTCAAGAACATGTTAGGCTGTGTAAGAATGCCTTATCCAAGAGAGAATATCAACATTAATATTACTGATTTGGCAATGTTATTGTAAGAATTAGGTGAAGCAATGCACTAGAGAGTAAGCAGTATATCTGAGAAAACGTGGAAAACTATGACAGCCCTTAAAGCTGGTCAAGAAAAGATGACTGTAAATTATCTTCTGGTGCTGGACTGCCATGTGTTGTAGAGTACCGGGATTTATTTTTTTCACAAACTAAGTGAAGCAGAGCAAAAATTGTTCTGGTCAGGATCTTGAACTGGAAATAAGAAAGCATGTCATTGCTGTGTTCTCTGTTGGGCTCTGATGACACTCATAGGAAGTTATAAGAATATCAGAGAAAGAATTAATTCCTTAATAAAATATCACTTAAGTAACAATAATCAGTAAGAAGACTTTTAAAAGTTGATTCCAAGAAGAAATTGGTTGGAACAAACACCCTTCTCACAAATTTAGGGTCCATGTTTCCTTGAAATGGCTTTTCCTGGCATGTCAGGACAGGACACTAAAACTGAAAGCTCTAGCTATTTGTAGTTGAAGTATTAAATACATGACTCCTATATGTGGCATTAGATATACATTAGTTTTATAGATTTTAATATAAAATACATTTTTCTGATATTTAAAAAACTGCATCATTTCTACTATCAGATCTAAAAACTACTTAAGATAGACCTCATACTGATTCTATATAGGTAGTGAGCCCTTTTACACAATATTGTCTGAGATTTTAAAAAACTGTAATTTATAGCAAAATGCTATATTATAGCAAAATTTGTAGCAAAAAGGGAGGTCCTGCAGATGAACAATGCCAAAGATTGCCTTCTACTCTGTGGACAATATTCACCAAAAACACTGGTGTTCAAAAAAGATACTGCTCACACCACAGAACATTAATTCAACTCAGTGAGGAAAAAGTGGCCTGAACTTTAGACAGGTATGATGTTACAGCTGGAATATTTACCTAACCCAACTTAAACACTCAGGATTTTCCTGAAATTTCATTCTGAAATGAAAGCTTGTTCAAACAAATCAAGTTTGATTTCTTGGTATGAAATTCTGTGGTCAAAACCACCAGTCACGTCATGCTCCATTTGTTTTTCTTTGTTTTTCAAGAAAGGGCAAATCATCAAACAGAAGCCACCATTGCAACAGAGGTAGCATCTGAGAGAGCAATAAATAAACAAACCTAAGACCTGGGCATGTGGTGTCTGTGTTTCATAGTTTCAACCCATAATGAAATTTCTGTGATGTAGAGAAAACAGAATGTTCCAAGTCATTTTTGTAGGGAAATATATTAAAACAAAAAATTCTGGTGACATCTGCCTTCATATTTAAGGAAGAAATTCAAGCTTCAGTTAGGACTCTAATCCAAGTTCATAAAGTATATGGGTCTTCAGAGTCCTGCTTGGAAAGCTGTCTTGAAGAGTAAGTAGCCCAGTGAACTGGAAGAGACATCTGGATTTGAACCTTGGAATTTACTAGTATGGTCCTTGACTTAAATAAACTATCTGAAACTCTCCAATCCATTAATAAGGACTGGGATAGCCCTCTGAAATAAACCAGGAATTTTAATGATATTTTCTTCCCTTTGTCACTATCACGCTTAACTGAGAAGCTGTATAAAACCACACAGAACTCTATAAAGTAGTTCATGATGGCCCTCCCCATGATATTAAAACTTATAGTTCTATTCAGAAACCAGGCCAAGAAACTGGGGCAGCCAAAAATATGGGCAAGTGACATTAAGAGACCACAGCAGAATTTTAAAGGCAGTCAACCATCTTTTTAAAATCTTTAACTCAAATAAAGCCCTGATTTTTGGCAAGAAAGTTAAAATAAATGAACTCAGCCTGAAAAAAGTATATTTTTTGACAGACATGGATTAATAAAAAGAAATTGCATTAGAATCAGAACAACATTTTATCTTGGGAAAATGGGGTTAAAAAGGTGCATTATTTATCAAAATAAATGGTATTTAAGTGGAATTGGTATTGAGCATAAAAACAAATCAGAATTTGTTGAGCTACTATGAGAACCTGGTTAGAATGACAGCTGAAGTTAAGAGAAAATACCCTGTATGTTGTGACTCTTCAGTGTCAAGATCCTACAAACCTCTAACATCTATCTCCCTTGTCTCCAGACCCTTCTCGCTCTCTAACCTTGCCCATATGTTCCAGTCACACTGTAATTGAGCTGTAAATGTTTCTGTCATACACCAAAGCGCCGAAGCTCCTAAGACATTGAACTTTTAAACCCAATGTCTCCCTGGTTAAGATACATATTATACCTACAAACTTCATTTGATAGTTTCTGTTAGAATATATATGCTGAGAAAATATAAAATTTATAGACTTTTATATAATTAATATATCTCCTGCATTGATATCTTAGTAGTAGTTATTTTGTTGTTTTGGGCTACAGACATTTGTAGATGAACCACTGATGACAGAGATTATTTATAAATACATTCTAATATGTATTAAAGGGGTAATGTATTGTAACCTTATGAAGTTTACAAAGGTTCTTGCACATACCAGCACCATCTGTTTTAATCCTGTTTGAAGGTATGCTGGGTTCTCCGGTACCTAAGGTATTGGTCGCTACTACTCGAAATTCATACTCCATCCATGGGATTAAATCCACTGCTTTTGCTGCCTCCATGTTTCCTTCAATGATTGGGGGATCTAAATAAAATCAACATAAAATAGAGATTAGTAGCTGGCTAAATCATTTTTGTATCTAGAGATGGTGCATATACAATGGATTGACATAAAAACGTTTACCAATGACAGATGCTGAGTTGAAGAGAGTAAGAAGAAAGATATTTGATAACAAACTAGAAAAAGTGACACGTGTGCAATTTGCTTGTCTAGAGACCCTGAGGTGGGGGCTGCAACCCTGAACCTCTGCCAACCTCCCTGTTCAAGTCTTGCTGCTAATCCCTGGGCTACCCCTTGAGTAGAAAAGAATCATTCTCTTAATGCAAAAGCTAGGATGATTTTCTAAGGCTGAAATTGGGAGAACTTTCACTAATGTGTTCCATAGGCAGCAAATGATATTCTGCTCAAATTAAAAATGACACTATGAATAATATTGCTTGTAAGTGTTGCAGACTTACGCCATTTCCATCTAAGCTTACATGTGCTATAAGTTCTCAGCATTCAGGCTACTCAAGGGAGATTATAAATCATCATTAAGATATGATCTTAGCTTGCAGTAGGATAAAAACACTCAACCAAGTGTTTTTAATAATTAACCTACACACAAATAAATGCATGTAAATACATGCATACTAGTTGGAGAATTTGTTATTTCAGGCTTGTCTATGACTCATTGTGTTAATATTTGGGGAACTGCCATCTGTTCATGCAGATCATAAATACATGGCATTTGAGGAGGGGGTGCTCAGTATCCAGTTTTCACCTTTGGACTATCTTTCAGGGCTAGCTCAGGCTTTGCCCTGCCAAAATCTTTTTCTTCTGAATACTAGTTTTGTCAACAGTCCTATCATATTGCCACAGCTTTGTTTGAAATATTGAACATGTAGTTTTGACTGTCTAACAAAAAGTTTGCCTTCCCCTTCTCTCTGTTTTATTCTACATGGTTTTTCTCTCATGTCATATCTACCTATGTGCTCAAGTTCACATATAGAAGGACTTCCACTCTAGCTAATGGATAGAGGACAAGTAAAGGTCTGGAATAATCTGGAATAATAAAAGTGCTTCATCAAGGAAAGGGGGAACAACAGGCTGACATTTCTGATTGAGATGGCTCCTCTTTCCTATGTTACTCTTTTCTTCAACTTTGAGCTGCCCATGGAAGGAAGGCTTATTCATATTAAATGATAAAATAGCCAAGAATTAGTCCATGGCTAAATTCACAACCTGTGTGTTACCTAATATGAACAGAGGGACAGAGGGGTCTTAGAAGAGAATTTTAAGAAGATGCTCAAATTAAGGTAGAGATTTTTTTATATAAGACCATTAAATGTGTGTAACTCCTAAGTACAATGACAAGTGTCTTTGTGAAAGACATAGAAGAGTGACTTCACAGAGATGTGACTTCACACAGATCCATGTGACCATGGATGTAGATAATGAAGTGATGCAGTCATAGGCAAGGATCATGGGAGATGTTTCTTGTTCTATAAGAAATTGGAAGAGGAGATCTGGGGAGATAGCTCAGCTCACAAAATGCTTGGGATATCCATGACCTGAATTCAACCTCTAGAGCCCAGATAAACATAATGGGCATGAAACTCAAAGTTATGAGCAGTCGTTGCTCTTGTGGAAGACCTGGGTTTGGTTTACAGCACCCAATATGGTAGTTCACAACCATTTGTAACTCTAGTTCCACAGGATATGTTGTCCTCTTTCTCACCTCCATGGTAGCAGACACATATGCTACATACTTACATACATTTGGCAACACAGTCATACATAAAAATTAAAACTAAAAAAAATTATAGCATGCTTATAAATGTAGCACTGGGGAGGCAGAGATTGGAGGATTACTGGAGATTGCTAAACTAGTTGACAAACCACAGGTCGGCAAAGGACCCAGATACAAAAAGCAAGGTAGACTTCATGTAAGGGACACCATTCAAGATTGGCCTCTGGTTTCCATACACCCATGTACACATGTGCACATGCACACCCCTATACACATATATGGAAATACACATACATACACACAAATGGACACACACAAACATACACACATACCACAAAATATTAGAAGCTTGAAAGTTAGGGGATATGTGGTCCTTTGGAGCTTAATCATATGCCTGACATCTGAAATCGTGAGAGTAAATTTGTATTGTTTTATGTTTTATGCTACATAATTTGTGAAATTATGTTACATTGGTCATGTAGAATGAGTCTTGGATCCTTGAACAAAAATGTATTAAAGAAAACTCAAAGAGGCAATCAGATCCACCATGCTACTCCCATGGAACAAATTCTCAGCCCTACTGAAAAATCTGAAGACTGGAGACATTGAACACCTTCCTAAAGGCCATCTTAGCAGTGATAAACTGCTCTTGTGATGGCCACAGCTTCACCCGGGCTCTATTGAACAGCTGAACAAGGAACAGGCATGAACAAGTTATGTTAGATTTGAATGGGAAGAGCCTTCAGCTATTCAGTGGAGACTACAGCTGAAAGGCTGGCTTCAGGCACGTATGAGGAAGTAGTATGAAAACTGTTAAAACACGTGGGAAGCCAGGAAGCAGTAGAGAATCTGTTGATAGGTCACAAAAGGTCAACTGGAGTTTCTTGGTGGTAAAAGTTGGATTCCAAAAACAAAACAAAATGGATTCCAAATATGGACTTGGACCTATGCCTTGAAAACAAGTATGAAAAAGGTAGAAAGGTAATCATACAGCTTTGAAGCTTCTACCATGAGAAGGCAGACTTGAATAGGAAATCGTGGCTCAGAGGTGAACATAACCCTCTCCAGGAGTGAATAAGAAGTAGATATCAAGAAAATAGCATCAAGACATGAAGATAGCTAAGTTGGTAAAATGCCTACAATGTGACACAAGGACCTGAATTTGATCTCCAGCATCTACATACAAAGTCAGGTGTGCTAGCATATACTTAGAATTCCAGATGTAGGGAGATGGAGACAGACAGATACATGGAAGTAGATAATTAGTCACCCTAGACTAATTAGCAGACTTGGGTACCAGTGAAAGTGTATTACAACAAACAACTGGATGCTCCAGAGGAATGACATTGTTGATGACTTTGGTCCCCACATGTATGTATCTGCATATACATCTGTACATACTAACACATACCACATACACACAGAGAAAAAACTATGTGAAATCTGGCTTCTGAATGATTAAGAAATGTATTAAAATCTATAAAATTATATATATATATATATATATATATATATATACCTTTAGACAAATAAAAATAATGCTAACTGCATTCTAAAAGATGACCTTATGTTTTTAGATCCACAGATAATTTTGCTCTCACCATGAAACATAAAATCTTCTCTTTTCAGCAAATGGAAACTCTTCAGAAAAGCACAACTGGTCATAATTCAGAGAACTATTGATCATAGGGAGCCTAGCCCAAGGTTCAGGGAATAACGAGGAAGAAGGAACAGAGAGATTGAAATAACCAGAGGACCAGATGAGACTGTGTCTCCTAGAAATGACTAGGGAACATCACCCATGTTACCTCAACAGCATAGCTGCCTAAACATGACCTTAACAATGATAGTACTAACAGACAGGTTGATGTGGAAGAGGACAGCATCATGGGTCCCACTCCTAGGCAAAGAAGTACAAGTGACTAATGTTTGCTGAGAATGGAAGAATTAGCCTCAACCAGGAAGTGTCTCCTAATTGGTTATCCAATAAAAATGCTCAGCCCTGAAGTCATATACATACAAGCAAGACTGAAGAAACTTGGTGGCTTGTATTCATATATTTATGCTTTTATATGTATGTATTTTATATGTATGTAACATGTAACAATAGTAATGAAAGAAAAAGAGACCATCCATCTTGGGGGGTGGGGATCATGGGAGGGATTATTGAAAGGGCCATTAGGAAGAATTGGAGGGAGGAAGAATTAAAATTAGAAGGGAACAAAAAAGAAATCATGTGGAAACATGAACAGACTAATTAGACACATAATCTTACCTGTCTTTGCATCTTTCCAGTCATCGGAGAGGATGGTCTTGGTCTGGATAGTGTATTTAGAGATAGGACTGTGATTGTCTGAACCACGGCTCCAGGTCAGTGCCACAGAGGTAGCTCTTATATCTTCTATTCTCAAGCCACCTGGAGGGCCTGGCGGTCCTGGGATGAAAATGTGGGTGATAAATCAGTAAGTCTTAGTTAGTGAATTAAACACTCATGAGAATACACAAAGGGCTTTCTAGCAGTTATTCTAAATAAGGCAATTTGTGTTGGGTGTTGCTTTTCTTCAGATGTAGACAGGAAGTAGTGATAGTATATCCTGTGTTTGCACTTAATTATTTTGTGTGTCTTTATAAGGAAGGCAATAAATGTTACGATTAAAAACAGCAGCAGGCCACCACTGCAGGTAAAGGCATCTGCAAGCAAGCCTTATGACCAGAGTTTATCTCCAGGATTCACATGGCAGAAAAAGAGAACTGACCCCCAAAAGTAGTCCTCTGACCCCTAGACACATGGAGTTGTCCTTGATGTCCATACACACACTCGTGCCCCCAATACCTATTGCTTTTAAAATATACAAAATAAAAAACAGCACTTTATTCATGATACAAGTGAAATTATTTGACACAAAAAAGTGCACTTAGCTTCAGCACAGCCAATACAAATTAGAGAGTGTTGAGCTTTAATGAATGTTTGTTGGATGCATGAATCACATATTCAGTTTGAAAACAAGAATATTCGATCCAGTGTTTCAGTCTGTTTCCCAAGGTGGAATAAATAATACATTCAATCTATTTTACTTGGATTTCTGAGAATCACCTTATATTTTGCTTCGGCTATTAAATTTTCTATTAGTTATAACAATGAAAATAAATTACATTAAGGAAGATTCCTCTACTTAAGTGAAATATTGAAGATAATGCTCCACAAAGAGATTCCTGCTCTGAAAACATCACATTAAATGTTGACAAGTCTCAGAACACAAAATCCCATGGTTTCTGAACATGAAACAGTGTTAAAATCGGTTTCTATGGAAGCATCATTCTGCAGAAACTATGCTACTAATTTATTCTCCAAACCCATAACAGCATGCTGAAATGGATATAACTTAGAGGTTTCTATAACTCTGTGATTTAAAAGATTAAAATGGACCAGTAAAGTAATGAGGGGAGTAAACGCTGGTAAATGACAGGAAATTGTATTCAAGGTTCTTCTATGTCAGGTCATAATTTTTTTCTTTTCAAAATCAAAGTCAGCAGGAGGTATTTTAAGTAATAAACTAGCAGCCATTACTTGCTGTTAAAATCATTTTGGTTAAGAGACATCTATTGCAGATAGTCAGAAAATGCCCTCACTTAACCCTCTCTGTACCACCAAGGCATCTTTAACTGTATCCTATCAAATACAGCAATCAACTATTTGGTTAAGCAGAACTTTTTTTTTTTCATGGTTAGTTGTACTAAAGCGCATGTCTGTCTTTATCCTGCAGCTAATACCTTACTTATGTTCTATCAAGTAAGTATGCAGCCTTGGTGGCTTTTCCTGCATATGTGATTTGTTTTTACAGAGGATAGGCAACATCTCACACATTTGCCTATCTCAAGGAAGAAATTGTGTGTGTGTCAATAAACACAGGACACACCCTGTTGCTGGCAATAAATTTTATTCCTTAGAAGAATACATATGAACACAATAAAGACAAACAAGATTTAAAATTCATTATCTATGCATGTGCATATATTCAGTGTTCAACAATAAAATACAGACATGTACATAATGTATATCACATTTGCTATTCAAAGAGAATACCCCACAGTATTTATTTATTTATTTATTTATTTATTTACTTATTTATTTATTTATTTATTTATTTATTTTGGTTTTTATGTGAACAAACCAGACACACACAGGACAGCTTGTTAATGAGGCTTAGAGGAAAATCAAGAACTGATAATAACATTTCAGAGAATTAAAATAGAAAAGCAGGAAGAAAGAGGAGAGAAGCCATTAACAAAAAAAAAGAAGAAGATAAGCTTCTATGATGCATCCAAACTCTGCTGAGCATTAGTTTATAGCAACGTTACAAGAAATTAAAGAAGAAACTCTCAGGTTAACTTCTACCTGCTCATGTACACATCTTTTCCCTGCTGTTTTTCTCTGAAATTCTTGGAGTTTCTGGTGAGCCATATTGCACAAAGATCAGATGGTGTTGCTTGCATACATTAATAATTTGTTAGGAACACTGTGTGCATCATAATTTTGCTGAGTTGCTCAGTGACTGAAAAACAACAGTATTGAGCAAATACATGGTTGTTTTTGTGATGTTGATCTCTGATGCGCGCTTGGCTTGTGAGGCTCCATTGCTGACCATATGGATAAATTGATCACAGTTGATGTCCTTATAGCATCCATAATGAACCCTTGACATACTAACCTTGAGATGCTGTATTACCAGGAAGTGGAACTAAGGGAGCAGATGAAAGGAGTGGTCAGCACCCAAAACTCCCTTATGTGGTATTATTACTTTGCAATATTTCATCTAATATAAGACAGACTTTTCTGCTTCATAACCTATTATGAGCCTTAGGTTTAAATGGCTGTGCCACCGCTCTAGCCTCTCACCTCGTTATTTCTTATATTTGTCTGCAAGGTAGAGAATTCACTCAGAGGGGGAAAAATCATAAAAAAGTTGGAATTTGACAATGCAAAATAAGCATGCCTTTAAAATTCACATGCTAATATAACACGGTCAGGGTTTTTAAACTACTGATTTCTTACTTCCTCATATATCAAATGGGAGTAATATGAGTTCATCATTAGACTGTTGTTGTCTGATCATGATCATCATCAGACTAAAGTAATAGCCTTAAGGACTTTGCTTCTAGGCAGGCCTTGTCTCCAAAACCTTTAGAAAACATCAGATGCCATTATTGCTGAAAGAATTTTCTAGGAGTCACAGCTCCTGGAAGCAGTGATTACTCTTAACAAGAGCTGCTCATTTATGATCTTAAAGCAGCAGGGATTCTAGAAACTGAAGTGCTTTCTGAAGCTTTGATGGAGGTGAGGGAAAATGTAGACTGTCAAGCTATGTGGAGCATGGAATTCTGAATGGCCTGGCTGACCCCGGGCCAGGCTGCGGCACTTCCCAAAGAGGGGTTTGTCTTGTTTTTGTTCAGAATGACAGTGCTGGGGTAGAAAATAAGACAAAGAAACCATGTGTCCTGGAACAAAAGAAGACACTCAACAAGCAGAGGCCTCTCTTGAGTCCCTTGTCAATGGTATGTGTGTGTGTGGGGGGCAGGGGTTACATACAATTGTAACTTCCAGGACCATTTTCTTCCTTCCTCTCTCCCTTATGGGATGCACTGACATTGGGAAGAATATAAGCAAATGGCTATTATTTCAGCATTTTGTCATATATTCAACATTTCTTAGGATTCTCCCATCCACAGATAATAATTTTCTATCAGCACATTTTCATCTCAAAGTTCCACCATCACAAAATATAAAGGGCCTTGAAATTTGAATTATTTTATTCCTCAATTTGTTTCTTTCTTTTAATTTTTAAAGATATAAGGTGGCCTTCCCTAAGGTTCATAGACAATCCCAGAAGAGAGGTGCAAATATTGTAAGAGCCAGAGGTCAGAGATGACAAGGTTAAAAGATTGATAGGATGCACTCATGAACTTACAACAGCCTTGGTTCCCTGCACAAAATCAGAACATGATCAAACCAGTCTCATCCCAACTTTGGGCTGAGAGAGGCTCATGGTTCCACTCAGCTGATACTGAAAGGTAATTGTTGCGGGAGGGAGTGAAATAGTTTTTTTCAAAGGTGTAGTCACTGGTAGACTGTTCATACTCCAGTGGGTGGTTCCACACCCATGAGCATATAGGCTTCACTAATTAAAATGAAGGCCTGAAGCTGGGAGGAGGGGTTAGGGTATCTGGGATGAGTTGGGGGAAGAGTGGGGATAAATATGATCAAAGTACTTTGTATGCATGTATGAAATTCTTAATTAATGAAAATATTATATTTAATAAAATGCTTACAGTAGGTGATGAACAGATATATTTTTGTGACTAGCTCTAGCAAAGACAAGTTTCTTGCCACCACTAAATACTTGTGGAAATAGAAACAGTAGAAAAAGAAGCAAAGGACAGAAGGAAGGGAGGGAGGGAGAGAGGGAAGGAAAGGGAGAGAAAGATGGAGAAGAGAATAAAGTTGGTAAAAGCAGCTTCTGCTTTTCATTCTTTACATACTTCAATTGCCTCACAACCTTTCCTGGGCTTTCTGCATTGCAGAGTTTTGAGTTCATGTCACATCTCTACAGACAGGCTGATCTCTGTTTCTTGTTACAGCCAGATGTTGCTAGGTTAAGCCCCCTGCTTGCCTAGGGGTATCTTCCCGCAGTGCTCAGATGGAGGCATGGACCACCTGTCCTGTTGTACCACTGCCTCTACACTTTCAGTTCCTCATCCACATGTTCTTTCTCTCCTGCTTTAGTGTCCCTGGAGATGCTGATAGAGGATGCTCTGAGCCATTGCCCTTTATCCTTGTAAGATGATGCACAGCTAGCTACCAGCCTCCTTCCAAGGGTTATGTCTAGGCATTGGGGAGTCCACAAGTGGCCACTGAAGCCTGTTTTAGTTCTGCTAGCCAATGAAGGAATATAGAAATGTCCAGTATCTCTCGTGTGGCAGAGAGTCTCATTTGTTTCTCTCATTAATTTGGTCTTGATTCTTTTTCCTACTAAATCGTTGACTACTGGTAGACAAAGAGAGGTCTCAATGCTCAGTGCTCCTTGCAGCCAGTATCTACATATTCTTGTCTGTAAAGACAATTGCCAGAACCACTTAGGCAATGAGAGAAAGAGTATTGTCACGACAGGTTACAAACCTTCCTAGCACAATGTGGCTAAATCCTGGGATGTCAATTTGAAAGCTCAGATCATGTGTCTGCAATGTGAACTGCTTTCTAACACTACCCACTAAACATTTCCAAAAAGTATGTTTCGTATCACTTATTTCTTAAATAAATGTTGCTGATTCCAAAGTGGTCATTCTCTCTCTTTTGATAAATAGTCAGTTTGCAATAAAATAAAAGCAAGGCATCCCAACACATATTCTGTATTCATTGTTAATTTCTACCAATGTGATTTAATCAGATGAAATTTGAAGAGGCTAAGAAAACAAAAAGTATGAAATCTCAAACTAAAACTTGTCAACAGAGGAAAAATATACAAGTTTTAGCTGGCCAATTGTTCCTCTATTACCAAATAAGTCAATTAAAGACCATTCATTGCAACAGGCCTGCTAGAACCAGGAAATGTGTTAGGGTAATGGCTCATTTGTAATGGTACAAAATCATATTGGTGTGGTATGCTACAGTTCAAGTTTGAGCAGTGTGAAACAGAAATAAATAACAAACATCCTCTGATGGAGATAGTCATTCTGTGGCACTGACCACGCCCATTTGGGGGTGGAGCCATGGGCGGATGCGACCTGTGGAAGGAGGTCCTGGGATGGCAGGACTCAGACAGGAGAGCATCCGAGGAATTTCCTGGTGTTCATCTGTCCAGGTTGTTAAGTTATTTATCCCTGAATAAACATCTATTCGGCCTGTTTTTTTTTATCCTGATCCTTATTTAACCGCAATACTTTGACACTGATTAAAAATGAAAGGAACTTCTACCACACTAAGAAATGAGATTGGGAGGAAGTTAATGAAGCTAAGAAACCTTTCTTGTTTAAACACAAGCATTCATGCTTTCCTATCAAGTGATTTCTTTCTGAATTTTCATTCTTTACTTTCTTGTCTGGTCTTGGAGGTATCACCTCAAATACAGATTATATAAGAAAATTTCCATAGTGACTCACATGTGTTTCCATGGTGACGTTTATAGAGACACACACAAAGAAAACCCTCAAAATAGTTTCAAATATTTACTAAAGCAGAAATTAATGTAGGCAGTTCTTTATGCCAACCACAACTACAAGACATAAAGGATGAATATAAGGAATCCAGAGACCCTTGTCCTTTGAAAATTATTTGCAGAGTAACCATCTGTGTGTAATTATTTACATATCCCTCAAATGGTTCCTGAGGTTTTCCAACCACAGATGACATTTCTGAGGGTCACTAATTACTAAAATGAAAGGACCAAATAATATCTCATTGCTAAATATAAAAATGTCTAAAAAGGGCAAAATGACTTCTTGGGAAAAATTAAGAATTTTAATGTTTCTCTCCAAATAAGAGAACAAAAGAATGTAAGCCATCCCTTGAAGAATTGCACAATCAGTTTCGATCTCTACTTCAGCTCAATTATAATACAACCCCAACCTTCCTCCTGAAGGAAGTGGCCAAGAAGGAAATGGTAGGAATTAGCATAGTTTAACTTGAAAGCATGCTGTTGATGACTTAGTCACCCTCCTATGAATCTTACTCTATTCACTGTCCAAGTTCATTTCTCAAACCCAGACTTTGCTCCAAGACTCTTGAAGGTCATTATCCCTGTCCAATGGCTTACAGCTGCTTTTTCAACTGTTCTTCCAAAGTATGAAATAGAGTATTAGATAAGAAAGTCACTGATGGTGTGGTCCCACCCAGCTCGAACTCCATTAAAATGACTGGTGAATTGGTCAGCAACACCAGTACCTGCTCCAATCAATCAAACAGTTCATGTTTTTATGTCCCCAGTTCTTCATAATGTTTTATGGTAATATGCTAACTTCTGAGATAGATAATCTCAAAGAAAAACAGAATAGGAAATGGGACTTTCACTGGGATAGTATACTACGATGCCCTGGGTTAGCATGCTAAGGCATTGTTTTCAGGTGTTAGTGAAGCTAATCCAGGATTTTAAATCCTCTCACTTCAAAGTGCGTTAGAAAGTCTCAAACATCCTCTACAAACTATAATGGAGAAAGGCATGGCAAGAGCTACAAGGTTGGGTTAATTAGTCAAATCTAGTTTGGCACGTTTTTAAGTTTGAGGTGGGGGCTTTCACACAACAGGTGAGTGTCCAGATCACCAGGTTGGAGGCAGGCTGGCACAGACGGGGAGAAAGGGGTCCACCATGTTTTTCTCTCCATCTTTTCTCTTTTTACCTGCAAGAGGAAAGATTAACGCTGAAGGGAATGTCTAGATGTCCAATTCTGGGCAGGAAACCACCTGCTTTGGGGCTTACCATGTGTCTTCGACAGTTGAAATCATGGCCAAAGAGCTACCTACTTACCAAGGATGCTTGCCTAAAGGAGAGAAACTGACACAGTGGGCATTGGTCCAGTGACCCTCCATTTCTCTTCAGTGCTAACTGAAGTTGGCAAGCACAAGAATTGTAACTACAACCCCTTGGCAAAAGCCAGAACTTCACCCACAACCCAAAAGAAAGAAAGATAACAAAACCAAATAAAAATGAGAAAAGCAAGCTGGAACTCCTGAAGCCTAAATTTCATTCTGTCCAACTCAGGTATACTTACTAACAGATATGTGCTAAAGAATTATAATTCAAAAAAAAAAGAAAATAAAATAAAAAAAAGAAAGAAAGAAAAAGCAAGAATGAAAGAAAAAATTTGAACTTAACTTCTAAGAAAAAGTATTGATAAAAATTGGTATTTGTATTCCCTTTTGTAATTTTGGCACCTGATACTCACTGACTGGACAGCCTGAAGCCTCTTGTTCTCAAGGGAAGGAATGAATATCTAATACCTCTTTGTCTGATGCTGAGCATCAGAGCCTTCCCATCACTGATTGGCATGCTTTTAAACAACTGGACATGTATGGTTAATGTAGTTATATAGCTACAAGTAAGGCTTTGGAAGTTTGTATTATTGCAGAGTTGCTTTTCTGTGTTTTGATGTGGGGAGTGTAGGGAGAGGGCTGGAGCCAGTCACATAGGATGTATCCTCCATATTGAGGTGCCTTTATGTTCTTGTAGGATGTTTAAACTCAAGGCTCCAGAGGAACGTAACTATTCCCATCAACAACAGCCTTCGAACACAGAGAAATTCTTGAAAAGTAGATGTAAAGCTTTCTCCTTGAGAGTCACTAGGAATGCTGGGAATTGCTGTTTAGAGGTTTGTTCTTTAGGTCCATAGAAACCAAACTCTTCCATATTCACAGAGGACTTCCATTCTCTGGTTTGTCACAAACAATTTCTTACTAATAGTATTGGGAATTCAGGAGATGTGTACACTTTATTTTTACTATACCAAATCTATAAAAAAAAAACCTATGTATTTATGGGCTACCATATGCATATATTATATGATGCTTCCAAGAAAGGAGCATATATGTATCTTCACACCATTTCCTTTACCATTCTTTTAATATTTCCTTAGGAAGGGAACAGTTGAAATCTTTCTTCTAACTTTTGAAAAAATACACACAGCACATTATTCATTGCTGTACTTTTGCTGTCAAACTATAATTTGATAGAATACCCAAGCATCGTTCTTCTTCCCAATTTTTAAAGGGCATCTGGTGTTCTCCCATCCCCTCCCTTCCCCACACTCATCCTTCAAGAAGTGTGTGTCTGGTGCATTTCTTCTAACATTTCCACTATGCTCTCAGAAGGAATACTTTTAAAAAATTTCACATATTAAAACTAGGTGAATTTTCTAAAAACTAGGTAGATTTCAAGTTTTCCCTACAATATGGTTACTCTCATGTGAATTCCAATGCCCTTTGGAACACTGGGATGGTGCCCCAGGAGTGACCTGAGAACTGTCCACAGACATCCTCATATGGCTTCAGGCTGTTACCACAGTGTGACGATAGCCGACAGAAAGGACTGGCCAATTAGCAAGTGAAGTGAGTTATGTCTTGGGAAAGAGTGACTTGGGGTTTATGCTGGAATCTGCAATTACCCCATGAGAATAAGAAGTACAGTAAATCCTCATAATGGAAAAGCTCTAAAGGAAAGGTCTAAGAACTATGCCTTCCTGTTCTCATCTGATGGGGAAATCCCAACACTAAAGTGGACTTCACACTGCTGGGATTCTAAAATCACTCTGAGAGAAAGTAGAGGATACCAGCTGTGAGAAGACTGCATTTGTAGACACCAAAAGAAATTTTAGCCTCACTTGTCAAACCTTGACACCTTCCTTCTTGCCCTCAGAGTGTGATACAATTAATCCCAGTAACAGTTAACAAAGTTAGAAGATCTAAAGCGCTAAATGTGCCACTGTAGTTTCCCACACTGGTAAACAGGTAATCACCTTGTCCAAGGGTCCCCCCTGTCTTTGTGTAATTAGGAAGCAATGGGGGAATCTACTTATTTTCACCAGGGACAGGGCCAGAGAGGTATCTGGGGGAGGGGAATTGCGCATGCACATTAACTACAGAACAATGAAAAATTCCAGTTCATCAAAAATCTGATCAGTTTCTCAAAGCCATTTTCATTCAACCTACACTAAGAAATATAATTTTGCAACATTAATGCATTTTAAATCACAGAAGTACTTGGACAAGTTATATTTCTTGTGTTTTTCAGAATCTATTAAATAGAACTCTAGGTTCTAATTTTAAATAGCCAGTCATTTTCTGCATCCTATGCTTATTCTGCCCAGACCCATACTCATTTCCAGAGTTGAGCTTTGGTAGGAACCGCTGTGGAGAGCCGTTTTCAATAGAGTGCTCTTGACCTGAATTAGTTGATTCTCAGGAGAAAGGGAAATGCTTAGTTTCTGAGCCAGCTTCACTATTAATAGCCGGTGGAGTTGTGGTTTAGTGTGGAGTTGAGTCAAAATGCTTCTGAATGGCGCCTAGTTGGTTCCCCTTGCAGCCAGTGTGGGCAGCAAGGCCATTTTGCTGTCTTAGTCCTGCAATGCTGATGAGACAGCACCTCTGGTCTGTCTCTGTGGCAAGATCTCCTTGGCCAAAGCAAGTGGAAAGCTGGGGCTGTCAGCCAAGGATCTGAGGTGAATGTGTATTTCTCTCCCAAGTATTTGAAACAAATCTACCTCTTTAGTTTCATCTATCAGGACACTGATCTTCTTGCCTTTACATGTTTATCTCTTGCCAAGATTTCTGTCCATGCTGTGTGTGTGTGTGTGTTTGCATGTGTGCTGTGTATGTGAAATGTGTGTGTTAAGTGTGTGTGGTGTTGTGTGATGTGTAAGGTGTATGTGGTGTATGTGTGTGTTGTATGGTGTTGTGGTGTGTGGTATGTATGTGTATTTGTGTGCATGTGTGTGAGATATGTGTGTTTGTGGTGTGTGTGTGTGGTGTGTATACATGTACATGTGTGTGTGTGGGATGTGTGTGTGGTGTGTGTGTGTGTGTGTGTGTGTGTGTGTGTGTGTGTGTTATGGGGTTTCCTGTCTGGTTCTGTAACCGCCTTGCCCCCAAATGAGCACATCAATTCTATATTAGTTATAATACTGTTGGCCAGTGACTTGGCTTTCTTATTGGCTAGCACTGTCTTAATTATTAACCCATAACTACTAATCTATGTATTTCTACATAGTCTTATCTTACTAGAGAATGCCTGATGCAAGTCCTCTCTTCCTGGGCTCACATGTGGACTACTCCCTGCCTACACTTCCCAGAATTTTCCTCCTCTAGTAGCCCTGCCTATTCTTCCTGCCTGGCCACTAGCCAAATTGTGTTTTATTAATTAACCAATAAGAGAAACATATGTACAGAATTATCCCCATCATGTATGTATGTGTGTATGGTATGTGCATGGTTTGCGTGTTGTATGTGTGTGTATGTCGTGTGTATGTCTTATGAACTTGCATTTATACCTGCACTCTTCATTTGACATGAATGTTATATGAAACTTTTGTGACTGTTCTCCCTAACTTCCTGATAATTAAAATGACTGATTTGAAGTTCCTTTGAAATAATTTCAGCCTGCCACACTTTAATAATATTTTTAGTATAAATCCATACTTGATTACTTAGTCATGATAAATCAGATACAAGGGCTCTTGACAATTGCACATTTATGCCAAATACAGAAATTTAATTTTTGAGCTAACTCAAAGAATTCTACAAAATTTGAGAGACTTTTGCACCCCATTGCCTTGACTAACATACAAGAGCCCTGATTTTTCCATTTGGAATGCTAAATAACCCAAAAGTTGGTGACTTAACTTTTTAGCAATAAGTGATTTGATGATTTAGTTTTGTCAAGTTGACAAGACCTAGAGTCACCTGGGATGCAGAACTTTTACTCCCCAGAGGAGATTTATTTAGATTAGGCCATTGAGGTGGGAAGTTCCACCTTAACTGAAGGTCACATTGTCCCACGGGCGGAGGCTCTGGGATACATAAAAAGGAGAAAATAAGCAGAGCACAGGCTACCCTCCCTCTCCTTCCTGGTTGTGGATGCCACCTGACCAGCCACTCCTGGTCCTGCCACTATGCCTTCCATGCTTGGTGGAATTGACTTTCCCACCAAGACAGAATATACTCTGGAATCATGAGCCAAAATACCCATCCCTTTCAATGCTGCTTTCCTTTTGTAGCAGTAAGGAAAAAAGTAACTGTTAACAAGTAAGTGACTGATGGCAAGTATGGTTGGATTCACTAACTCCACAGTGCTTTAAAGATAGTCATCACAGGGATGGATCACAAACCCCACTTACTCACTTGAAGAAGCAACCAGAAATGCTCATGGATGTGTAGTTTAGTTTCTCAGGGCTTAGTCACCAAGCTCTGATGCTACTGGAGGTGGTGAGTGGGGCTCTTGGGAGGCAGAGCTTAGTGCAGGGAAGAGTGACTATTAGGGGCAGGCTTTGAGGGGTATGAGGACCTCAGCCCAGTGTCTCTTTGTTCCTGCTTGGCATGAGATGTGCAGGTTGCCTCCCCTCATTGTCCCTGAGGTGAGGTGATACTCTGCTTTGCAACCAGTCACACAAGGGACCCAACTGATCATAGACTGAAATGTGTGACATCAAGAATGAGAACAGATTCTATTGCTTCCAAGTATTGGTTTTTGTTACTGCACCGGGAAGCTAAGTTCTTCCTTCTTTTTCAAGTATCAGGAAGACACAAAATTTAGCGGTATTCTTAGGGTAGATTTTTGTGAGAAGTATAAAATATCAAAAGCACAAGAGTTACTTTTAAATTACTGCAAAAAATTCTCACTGTAAAGATCTAAATATACACCTTTTCTAATACTTTGTGATGATGTCACACACACCTGTGGATAGGGGTGTCACTCAGAGTATAAGTGAAGTTCTTGGTGAATGTACATTGTTGACTCAGTACAGCCATGCCGAGGAAGAATGCCTTAGCCCCAAAGGGAATGGCAAAGCCTTCCCAGGTGAGATTCAGAAGGATGGCCAAGCCTTTCTGGGCCCTGAGCATAAACATCAGTATGTGCAGCAATATCCACTGTGGTTTTCCCTTCCCAGATGTTTAATGTCTGAAGACTGCTCCGGTACAGAGACTGCTCCTACTAAGACTAGCGAGCCCCTCCCCAGCTATATGCAATAATTCCACCTCCCTGTTTGATTGTATATAATCAACACAATGAACTTCCTGGGTGTAGCTTTTCTATAGAGAGCCTGGACTACCAGACCCAGCTCTTCTCTGTATGCACTCATTTCATCACTGCTCCTTAGCCAGAGTTCCAGAACCCACACTGTAAAGGATACAACCCACACCTCTGCTTTACAGTTGATTCTCAAATCCCTTCTTTCATAGACTCTGTATTGTTTCTGATTTATGTAAATACTTTTCTCAAAACAACAACAAAAAGATGGGTGCATGAATTCTTCAATGTCTGGGCTGAATGGTCCTTGACCAGTTTCTCGTGGTAGTTGAAAGCTACAATCATGATGCCAGCAATTGTCATATGCCCTAGATGGCTCACTCCAGTCACTGGTAAATCAGTTTGGGGCTTGGGGGAAGCACATTTCTTCCTCTTGTGGTCTTCTCCAAGGGGCCACTGGCATCTGCTTCTGATATGGCAGCTTTTAACCCCCAAAGGGAGACATGCCGGCCCCTGAACAAGAGCAGCAATGTTATTTCCCACTGATCCTGAAACATTACTTCTGCTGACCCACAGAGTAAACAAACATGACAGAGGTTACATTCAGGTTGCTGAGCCAGGGAACAAGAGTCACTGGGGACCATCTTGTGGGCTAGCATCACAGTTATCTTGTTATTATTGTTACCAAACGATCTACTGTCCATGTACTGTGATATCTTTGTAAAGACAATTCTTTTGAATATTTTCACTGGTATTACTTGTATAACACTGCATTTATTTTGGTTTTTTTGAAGTTTATTTTCACTTTTCTTTTGTGATTTTTGATCGGGAGGGATTCTGCTTGTCCTTGATCTTCCCAAACTTGTCCACATCTTATCTTAAAATGTTTCTTTCCTATTTTATTTATTTCTTGTTAATTCAATTGAAAAGCAAGAATTTACCACTATATCTTCAGTGTCTTTTCCAAAATATTTTTGAGTTTGGGTCTAGCAGTATTTGAAAGGCTGCTGTCATAATTCTCAGCTCAAGTAATCTTCCTGCCTCAGGTCCTCAAGTGGCTAAGCCTAGAGGTACATGACACGGGCTCATTTATGTACGCAATGCCTTTACTTCTTTTTAGTATTTTATTTTTGATTATCTGTGCTGAAGTATGATTTTTATCAAGTATAGCCTCCAGCTTTATGACCCACCCCTTGTCTATCACTGAGATGTTGAATTTCCATTTTCAATGACTGTGTTTCTACATCACTTAAAGGGGTTTCCTTTCTGTCTGAACTACTGAATTTTTAAAGTATGTCATTCAGAACCATTTTGACTCTGAATAATTTCCTAATTTCAGCATGACTATTTTAAGTTGTACTTTACTCACTGTACTCTGAACTCTTGGCTTGAGTCTTATTGTTTTTCATTTATTTGTCTTCACTTTCTTATCAACACAGGCTTCCTTATATATTTGGTGTGTGTGTTTTACATAATTTCACATTTTATTTATCAGTGTGTTTGGCTCATCAGAGAGCTGAGTGGAAGACTCTCATCTTAGAAAGGGTCATCTTTTCTTTTTGCCAGAGTTTATCCACATCTTGAATTTTGTGAAATGAACTTCTGGAACCATACCACTTGAAGTACAAAGCCTCCTGTAGAGATAATTGCTATCCAGCATCAATGTGGACAGACAGACCTAACAGAAATGACAGGTTTGGAAGAGTGGAAACGCAGAGTGCAAGCCCCAGTTTCCAGCTTGAGCAGGACTGGTGGGTCAGGTTCTATACGATAGTTTCTGTTCTCCTCTTTAAGACTTTTATGCTGAATTGGTGTTTAAATACATTCAAGTGCTGCAGCTTGTTATAACAGATGATGCCCTCAGCTGTTATAAATACTGGTACCATTTTGATGAGTTGTTTACAGTCCTCAATGCTGCCTTGTTCTTTCTTTATTCCTCAGGCCTAACCAATATGCAGCAGAGCAGTTTCTTTTAAGCAGAATGCTCCTTGCACTAGATCCAGAGTTACGATCCCTTGCAGTATTTGTCTAGAGGCTGCTAAGGTTTGAGATATAGTTTGTATGGTTCCCGGAGAATGTATGTGTGGGAAGTTTGGTTTTGTTTTCCCAGTGGTGGACCCTTTACAAAATAGGGCACATTGTGAGGTAATAGGCCATGGAGGGTGCTTTTTGGGCTTGTTTTGATATTGGTCTCATGCTATGAGCAACACACGCATACAAATGACATGTGATGTGTATCTTTCCATGCCATATGTGTCTTTCCATGCTATGTTTGTCTTTAACTGCTCATGAGAGCTGAGGCAGTGACAGTGTCAGGTTTCCAGCCTCATAAACTATGATGTATATGAACCTCCTTTCTTTATACATGATCTCAGTTCAGGTATTGTGCTTTGATAATGAAAAATAGACCCATATGAAGGCATTTAGATTTAATTAATTGAGCCCCTTCTAAACTTAATTTGAAATAATAATAAAAGGAGTGCCTTAGTTCCTGATAATACTTCATTCATGAAGCTTCATGCATACACTCACTCTCGTTATAATCACAAGTGTGCACACATGCATACACACACACCAGTGCACACAGTCTGTGTGGCAGTGACATTTTCTACTCTGCATCATTTTCTTCAAGGTAATGCAGGTTTACAAATGTCCACATTCTTGGCTTACAGAGATACCCACCCTGTAAAATACTTGCTACAGAAGCACAAAGACTGAATTGAATTCCCAGAATGATATAAACATCTGGAAGTGGTAGAACACAATTATAATCCCAGAGATGACAGGTGGATCCCTGGGGCTCCCTTACCAATCAGTCACCTAGCTTAACTGGAGAGCCCCAAGTCAGTGAGAGATACTCTCAGAAACACAAGGTACATAGTTCCTAGAAAAGAACATCTCAAGTACTCCTCTGGGGTTTACACACATGCACACACACACATACACACACACACACACACACACACACACAGAGAGAGAGAGAGAGAGAGAGAGAGAGAGAGAGAGAGAGAGATCTTTGGAATTGAGCTAAGAGGAATGCCTTCCTTGTACAAGCAGTGAACCAGTGAATAGCAGACCACACCTATCTCTCCTTCCAAGTCATCCTCTTCCACATCAGAGGGGCAAAGGGACTAAATTTGCCATGCACACATAGTCCATCATGTTCTCAATTACATCACCCATGCCAACAAAAGCAGTAGTGGAAAACCAGCAATGCACAGCAGCATGGTAATACACCAAACACCAATCCACGTTTTAATTCTAAGGCAATCACAACAAACATATCACATTGTGGTTAAGGTAAGTAAGGCCTATCAATTTTTTTTTCTCATTTGCAGTAAAAAGGTAATTGTACTATACCACACACTGAAAAGCATTAGAAGGAAACAAGGAGCTTGAGTATTTAGTTTTAAACACGGTCAGTAAGAGGCTTGTGGTATAACTTACTGGAAGACACATGGTCAGTGACACAAACAGAATCAGGGCATTTACTACTTGTCTGGCGTAAGCCATCCGGAGCTGGAGGGAGAAAGCCAGAAACACATCTGCACCATGGATCCTTACTATAAACACATGAAGATTTGGATATCCAGGGTTACCAGAAGACTATTCGAATTACAAAGGTCAAACACGTTGGGGTTTATTTTCACTTGTATTGTTGGCAACTAATTCTTACCTCGTACCACAAGGTCAGCTGAAGCTGAAGAATTGTCCACAATGGTCTGTGCTGTGCACGTGTATCTTCCTGCATGTTTCAGTTGGGCATTTCGGATGAGCAGTTCCCCGTTGGCATCAAGCTATGGGCAAAACCAGCAACTGTTGAGTCAGTGCATTTCCACTAACCACACAGCATTTAGGATATGGAGGTATATTGTTTATCCTACTGGAAGCAACTGCGATGGACCTACCAAGTGCATGTCATTGTTCAGCTTCCGCTCCAGCCTCAACTTTCCAACTGGAAACTAAAGAAACTGAACTTCACCCCTTTGATATCTGGTGTCTTTGACATTCTGTCAATGAGCAACACCAAAAAGAAGGTTGGACTTAGTTGATTAGTAGCTTTTCATTTTTTATTTTTGAAATTATAATATAATTATAAAATTTCCCTCTTCCTTTCCTCCCTCAATACCTTCCTATGAACCCCTCCCCACTCTCCTTCAAATGAATGGCCTTTTTTTCAAATCACTAATTGTTATCACATGCATATATGTATTTACAAATATATTCCTAAATATAACCTTTCCAGTTCATATGGTGTTAATTGGCACTTTTAACGAAAAATGCCAGTGTCTAAGAATCTTAGTGCTGTCAATGTGAGTACATAAATGTTTCATGACTGAGAACTGTGAATTTACTTTTGCAAAGCTGAGTGAACTGACCAAATTCAAAATGCTCCACAGTTCGTCTTATAAAAATGTTTAAAAAAAAAACTTACAGAACTATCAAAATAGATTGTGATTCTGTTGTAATGAAACTTGTCATCAAATTCTAATTGACACAAGGATTTAGGTCTCATTCAAGACTATTCCTGGTAATAATAAAGTGTGTGTGTGTGTGTGTGTGTGTGTGTGTGTGTGTGTGTGTGTGTGTGTGTGTTCTGCTCTGCTACAGGTGTTTTGTGTTCTCTGATGCACTCAACTTCAAACATTTGGCTTTGTAGTCTTTACATTACTGAGGAGGTGAAGTCAAAGCTACCAACAACCTGTTCACATTTTGATCACATTTACACACACACCCTCATGCCTAGTAGAAGCTTAAATTGAAGCCAATTAAGAATCAGCTCTGTCTTAAATATTACAACCTAAAAAATACAAACTACAACTGACAGGCTCATGTAAGAATTATGAGAGTGTCAACATGCAGACTCCCTGCTCTACATGTGATGGAGGCATGTTGCTGAAACCCCACAGAAGGAATGCAGAGGGGAAAGTCCATATCCTTCCTAGTATATTGTGCATGTGTGAAATATTTTCAGACATTTTTACACAGGCAGCTAACACTTTCCACCCTCAGGAGAGGCTGGGGCACTTGGTGGTTGATAGAACGCTTACAAAGCAAGTGAAGACCACGAGTCTCAGCACATTCTAGCCACAAATTAGATGCGAATGTTCACTTATTTTCACTAAAAGCCACAACTTGGCTGAGTCACAGATTCTTCCCTTCAGATGAGGAGAGTTGAATCACATCCTGGAAACTGTGATAGCAGAGCTCGGGGGGATTCCAGCGTGTATAAGTGGTTGACCACTTAGAAGTCTCCCAAGTTTAGGTCAAAAGACTTTCAACATATAAATGCCCAGTCTTTGCCTCCTCCTCCACCATACTCAAACAGCAAATTAATTATTGTAATTAGTAAAGAAAAATTAAAGTATTACTAATCTGTATGAACAAATTGACTCAAAGAACACGCAAACAAAACTAAATAAAACAAAACAAAAAACATGATTAACACAAAGCATCCTTTGTGCATTTGAAATTGACAAGGGTGAAAAAAAGCATGTCATTTAAATCATACTGTTGGTAAACACAAATGGAAAGTATTAAATATGCCTTATGCCTAACACATGTGCTATACATGAAGCAAGACTTTTCTTTGCTCATGGCTTGCTAGAAAACAGCTCTAGAAGGCACATCATAGGCACCCATGCATGCTAGCAGAACTTCATAGCTCCTCTAACACCAACAGGCACATCACAGGCAGCCTCACATGCCAATAGCACTCCATGGCTCCTCGAACAGCAGGAGTGCAGCAGGAGCTGAGGTTTGCTGAAATGCTTTGCAAGCATAGCTAGATACACTCTGATTTGGAACTCTGTGAGAAAGATACAACTTTTAATCAACTCCAAGGCAATATTTTTATATCTGATAATCGAGTCTAGCTTCCTTCTTTCATATGTAGAAATGGAACTTCACAGATATTATGCTAAGTTACTTTCCTTTTCAAATTTAAACACATGAAGTATCACAATAGAACAGTTACATTCCACAGCTACTGATTTCACTCCTGTAATGAACTTCTCACTGTAACTGTGTTGTTTCACCGTTGAGTTGCCTGGTGTCTTTCTATCTAGCATCATTCTGTCCAGTGCAGAGCACTGAGAATACTGGCATCTTCATGTCCGCACTTAACATCCTAGCAACTTTTTAATGACAGCTCCTTGACTCTCAAAAGAGGGCCATTCTCTTTAATCAACACAAGCTATATTTTCCCACATCCAACTAACACTAATTCTCTCACAGTCAATATTTAAATTTGATATTGATTTCAATAATGTGTCAATTTAATCGCTTGGGTCTAAATTTTTGAATATCAAAAAACTCCAGCTGAGGCCTCTTTTTTTTTTTTTTTTTTTTTTTTTTTTTTAGCAGAGGCCCTGCTTTGTGGGTCAAGGATCTTGCTGGTGGGAACTCAAAGTGGACCCGCAGAGATAGGCAGATCTTTGGGAGCGGCCCAGGACTCCAGCAGAGGACTGGAGGTGGGATCAGAGACCAAGCAGGTGGAAATTACGGGTGGTCCCGTGTGGATAGGCAGGTCTCCATTGTTCAGAATTGCTCTGAGAAGTCTCAGTAAGGCATGCCATTAGCATTAAAAAACTGACATATGTAAAGAAAGCTATAATTACTTAAAAATCATTCTGGAATTGCCTGGAAATGTTGACACAAACTAGAGGGGTAACTGGAGAATTCAGTTTTGACCAATTGGTCCACTTTTAAAGGAAACACACAATGAGAATTTTGTTTGAGCTTCCTGCTAAATATTCTTTTTATTAAGAAAAAATATATCAAAGCTTCAAACCCTATGCTTTGTTTTAGAGTTGAAGGACAACTTGGACTTAATTCATTTCATTTCCATTTCTTCCCATTGGCCTCAGAGGTATCAGTATCTATCTATATAGGAAGGAATGGAGGAAGTTCTATAAGTAGGGTTCTTTGCCATTCAGTAACCTACACACACACACACACACACACACACACACACACACACACACACACACACCATTTTCTTAAGAGCAACCTAACTACCTTTATTGTATATTATTGTTCTTAGTTATATTTTGTTGGGGAAATTCTGCTAAACACAGTTTTTAAAGTGTGTGTGTGTGTGTGTGTGTGTGTGTGTGTGTGTGTTTGTATGTTCAATTCTCAGGATCCACGAAGTAAAAATAACAAACATGGTGGCATATCCCTGAACCCATCACTGGAGCTTTTTTCCCAGCTAGTCTCACCTACAGGCACCATGCTGGTGAAGAGACACTGTCTCAAAAGAGTTTATGGTGCCTGAGGAAAGACATCCAAAGTTGTACTTTGGATTCCACATGTGTACACATACATGAGTACATGTAACTATACTATAGACAGTCCCTTCCACACACATGTACTCTTCCAACATACACAAAAGGGCAAGGCTTGTTGCTTTATGTGCTTAATTTCCTTCATTAGCACAATCATCTACAAGTGTTTAAGGACTGGCCTATTGTGACTTGCTCTTGCCAGTCAGGAACTTTGGCTGGTGCAGTTTCCACTTGATTATTTCAGTATTTTAAAGAAGCTAGCTCAGGTATAAAGCACATTTTCTCTAATTGTCTGATGCCAGCAAAACAACAACAACCACAGCACACATCAGGAGATATGTGAGATGATACCCAGTGGAGTATGACATTAAGGTGCATTATGCTAAGATGTGACAAGGATCAAATCCCCAAGTCTGTTCCTGAACTGTGCTGACATACTCTGGTTCCCTTTGCTATAACTTAACTCTAACCTTTCAGGGTGATTTTCAAATCCTCTTTATTGACTCCATGCTGCTTGTCCATAGCTCTGGACAACCTCAAGCCAGTGACATTTAAAACAATAAAAATAGCTAAACTTTTGCTTCATTTTTGCTTCAGTTTAATTCTTCTCTTTCTGCTTTCTTTATTGCCTAGCAGTACTTTCTCAGGATCAATACTGTGCTTGGTTTCTAGAATAAAAAGTTGTTTCTCAAATCCAAATGCTTTTTAATGCCTTGTTTCACATAATTCATAGTTTCTTTTTCAAAGCAAGAGAAAACTGCCTTAGAGAAAGAAATCTGTTTTCTAATGGTATGGTGTGATGATCACAGCCAACACACATTTTTCACTCCATTAAACACACTGACAGCCAATGAACATCCTCACCCTTGCAAGCACACAGACAGCCAACACACACACTAACACCTTCAAACACTGAGAGCCAATGAACATTCTCACACCTGCAAACACACAGTCAATGCATGCCTCACACCTGCAAATATACCATCAGCCAGTGCACATCCTCACCCTTGCAAGCACACAGTCAATGCATGGCCTCACCCCTGCAAGCACAATGACAGCCAATGTACCTCCTCACACCTGCAAAGACACAGATAAAAACTCAATCCCTGAAAACCTGAAGGAGATGTTCTTGGATTCCCACTGACTTTATATTTAAACCTGATGCTGTGTAGGCTTGACTTGCCATACACTGCAAAGGCTGACCAGTGTCTGAAGGAAAAATTAATGTGGACAATATTAATGTAAATGAGTCATTAAACAAGATTTTAGAATAAAATATGAGTTGAAGAATACTGACTTCCTATATTTCCAACATGCAGAGAATTATTTAAGTAGATATAGACATTAATATTACGCCACAACCAGAACAGATGACATTTACAATGGCAGCAGCAAGACACCAGCTCTTTGGACTTATGTCTTTGGGTTTGTCTCATCTGTCTAATCATCAGTTTTCCTACCTTTGAAGTTGAGACATTCATAATAGCATCAACTTCATTGAATATTGCTGTTAGAACACATGTCAAATACCGGGAAATCATTTAATTCAAAACTGACTAAACAGTATCTCATTAATGTAGTGTAGTGGTACCTTTCCATTGCCCTCAGAAATTAAGCATCTAGACTATTTCATCTGAAACTTGGTATCCAGTAACCTGATCACTGCTTTAAATTCTGATATTGAGATCTGTTAACAGAAAGGAGAAAAATCAATTTACAGATGTTTAAGTGACAAACAATGGCTCTGTCATAAAGTTTATCAAAAGATAGTCAATGAGGGTCACTCTATTCCTTATCAAGTACTTCAGAAGCATTCTATTGTCCTCATAAATATTGGTTCTAGAAACCTAATAAAGTAGCATTTTATAGGGTGGAAAGGTGGGTAGAGAGCAGGTGTAAAACGGGGTAGTGTTGAGGGGTAAAAATGTTCACTGAAGAACTCAGATGGTATCTCTGAATTTTTATCAAACCTGTAGTGACTTTCTGCTGGACTGTGTTGGAACCCAGCGCTCTGCTGACCCCGCCCCTGATGATGGGCAGGATGCTCTTGGCCTTGTCTTCTCTACTATGTCACAATTTACCTGGCTGATGCTTTACCTGGCTGCACAGGGGACCCAGTTATGCATGCACAAGTTTCCCTTTTAAAGCAAGCGCACCAAGCTTTTCTCTCTCTCTCTCTCTCTCTCTCTCTCTCTCTCTCTCTCTCTCTCTCTCTCTCTCTCTCCCCTTTGCTCTCTCCCCCTTCTCTCCTGCTTTCAGTTGGCTACCAGCTAACCCCCCTTTCTCTCCCCTCTATCAATAAACCCCACATGTGGGCTGAGTCTCATGTTTGTGTTTCATAGACAATAATTATATCAAAAGAGCAACAGACTGAACCCTCAATATTGTAGGAAAGAAGTGAGGAGGATTCAGAGAGTTCATGAACCAGGTGTGCTTAATACCGATAGTGACAGTGACAATGAGTATACTGCCAAACAAGTGAAGGAAAATGATCCAAAGTAGTTGTCAAAATTAGGCAACTGTGGGCCAGGGTGCGTGTCAGTGAGTAAAAGCAGTAGCCACACAAGCCTGATGGGGCTAGTTTGTTCCCTAAAACCCTATAAGAAGACAAACATGGGGCAGACTTCTGTCAGCCCGGTTTTTCTAGAGTGAGATGGTAAATGGATACAGGTAGCCAGCTAGCCTGTCGTAGGCAGAGCATCTGAGAAAACAAAAGACCCTGCCTTAACGTGGAGGGTGAGACTCTCCTGAATGCTCTCTGGTGCCCTCCACAGGTGTGCCTTAGCACGTGTATTCCCACACTCACTACCACACACAAAATGCAATAATATAAAGTTATCCAGCAATTAAAAATAATTTTGGCCCAGCATTTGCCATAGTGAATTAAGTATTGAAGTAACACATATATGAATAAAAAAGTGTTTATATTACATATATACATATACATAGATAACCTCAAGTTCTTTTTAGAAAAAGAAGGGTTATAACATAACATAATTAAAATTCATTTTAGTTTTATAAGTGTCTGTTAAATTAGAAAACAAAATAGTAATTTTATAAATGGATATTGAAAATACATGACTATTTGTCACTAACCCTTGTCAGAACAATCTAATTCAGATAAATTGTTTTAATCAATTATTGTATTAAACTGCTAATTTATTCATATTTTATCGAAACATGGATTTTGTTCAAGCACAAATAAAACATTTATCAGCCATTACCACATGAAACACAAAATCCAGTGATTTTTAAATTAAATTTATAGCAGATAATGGAAATATTACATAGAGTAGTAGCAATAAGGATAGGACAGCACTATTTGTCCTTTTGTTTCGTTTCAGTGACAACTTAAATGCTTACAAGAGCACAGTAATGCCTTGTTACTTCTCTCCTGGTACTCAAGGGACTCCATGGAGAAAAGAATTACAGTGGGATTTATCATTGCTCATCATGTCACAATGTGCTGGTAAATTTGATGAGATGCATTTGCTTCATCCCATAAAGATTGAATTAGTCCAGGCGGTGAATCTTGAAATCTTACACAATGCTGCCACACAGTGGTCAACATTGGAAACAACAAGCTGTACTCAAAGTTGTCTTGATTTTTAAATGATATTTTAAAATTAAATTGGAAGTGAAAATTCATGTAATAAATTTAAATTTTATATCTAGATTATTTTAGTGAAAATGGATTCCATTATTAGTTGTTGGAAGTAATAATTATCTTATCGAAACATAATAATGGTAGCTGTGGAATTTTAACTCAAAACATCTCTTTTTTTTTTGTTTGTTTGTTTTTTTGGGGGGGTTGTACATTTGCCTTAGTGAATAGCATAGGTGCACCAGATGGTTTTAAGCCAACTCATGCTATCCCTCTATTAAAATGCTCCCCCAAATTAAGAAAAATGTGAAATGTTATTTAAGAGACCGCCACAGAGACATTTTTGCCTACGCAAGGTTGAGCAACAGATAGTAACAGCCACCTGTGCTCTTTCATCCCCCCGATGCCCACTGGCACTGAGTTTCCACTCTCTAAGCTTCAGGTGGGGTTGTTACAGCAACAGAAGCTGGGACATGAGGACTGTCTCTGAATGATGGCCTTCACTTACATATCACTTAGTAGTGACATTTGCCCCTGACTTTTTGTCAAAAAGGGAAGATGTCAAGAATACTTTGCAGGACTTTTTGGAAGTTTAAAAGAGAATTTCACTGATCACTTTACAACAATGATCGGGATGTAGAAAATATGAAAACATTTAATTACAATACCCGTTCTTATCCTAGGTTTGTATTTTTCTTTTAAGAATTCAACTCATTAATCTTTCATTGAAGTGCTAATAATAAACATTGCTAATGTGATTCAGTTGTGTGTCATATTTAACCAGCAAATATAGTTTTGGCTTATCTGTTAGCTTATGCTAACACCTGGAGTTAAGGAATCCCAATGTGGTGTCCACAGCCAGCAAACCCTCTGAGTACCAACCTAAGGCAAGCTATTTACTGACCCTCTGGAACTATCATTTGCAAAGAGAGCAGACATAGTCTCAACAACTCAGTCACCATCTGTTCTCTCAGTTTCCCCCTTTAGCATAACAATCATTCCTCCAGGCCCTGGGGTCTTTTTTCCCCTCTCCTATTTCTTTTTCTTATTTCCCCCCTGTTTTTTCCATATAGTGATTATTAATGTTAAATTGCCGGGGGTGACTATCATTTAAAAAAATATATCTAGGCTCTAAATGTAAAGTTTCACCATAATTAGGGTAATATATGTACCCAAATCTATTCATACAGACTTCCCTGAAGCTAGTAAGCTATACAGCAATTATAAGCTCTTCTTATCATCTTTCCATATGGTAGGTCATAAATTATTAACTTTATTACACCAAATTAATAAATGAACTCAAAACTTCATTTCTTTCTTTAAGATTTATTGATTTCCTTAAAATCAATAAAACAGGGGAGTTACTTAAAACAATAACTACAAATAATGTAAAGAAGAATTATTATTGATAAAGACTGTGGGGGCAATTTCACTAATGATAGGCAAATCTACATTAAGAACATTATAATCTGTTGTTCTCTGTCGATTTGTGTTAACTTTAAGTGCAGTTTTGGCTCAGAAATGAAATTTGTAGGTTTACTACTAATTTATGGTTGTGATGGCTAGTCACAATAAATTGCAAATACCTGGACTTTACAGTGAACACACAGGAGCACATACATATACCCTGAGAGTTGTGAATACTGTGCATCTATCTAGAAATGTCCCTTACTCAACCTGAAGAAGCCCCAGACAACTGGTCAACCTGAAGCATAATTTTACTAAAATTTACAAATATTAATCTAGATTTCACATGATGTAAAAATTCTAAAGTATCCCAATGAGTTGGTTCAAGCTTTTGTGTATATTAATAGATGATTTTGAAGTTAGTGTTTTCTTTTTCACTTTTTTGTTTGCTTCTGGTTTGTTTCTTGACAGGGATTCACAATGTAGACTAGGCTGGCCTCTAGCCTTAAGAATCTAAGATTCTCTTGACTCAACTTCCTGAGTGCTGAGGTTCAAGGCATATTTTGGCATATTTCCATTTGTTGTTGCTGCTTTTATTTCTATCATTTTAAATATTAAATAAGGGTTTCATATATATATATATATATATATATATATATATATCTTTGATTATATCCCCTACCTACTTGCTCTCTGCGTCCTGTAGTGGTCCCCTTCTACTAACATAATACTCATCTCCAACACATCTTCATAATTAAGGGCATGTGTCAAGCAGATACACAAGTTCTTAACTAGTAACCTCTCCAGAGAGGAGATGGAAGCCACAAGTGGGGCCAATTTGTCTTTGTGGAAGTCAATTCCCTGTATTACTTTCTGGCATTCTCTCTACTCTCTAGTTGCTGTGTTAATTTACAAGGTTTATAGAATCTACAGTTTCTAAATCTTAGAATAATCCTTTAATCTTTTCAAATAACACAGACTGGTTTCAAGTCTTGAAACACATACATATCATTGATTTATTGCCTCCACAGAATGAAATAAATAACTTGAAAACAACCATTATTACCTGGAGTAAGTTCAATGTTTTCTCTCATTCAAGTTAGAATGAAATTATTGAGTCATGTGGTACAAATTTAATAGGGTAAAGTTCACATCAATACAAGAATCATGTAATAGGAAGGAAAAATAAACCTGGATATCAGGAAATATTTGAAAATATCTCTACAAAACTTTTCACTAGCCCTTTACAAATGTTTCAGAGTACCACGATTAATTTAGTAAAAATTAGAAGCTTTTCATATGAATATCTCTCCATTAAAAATTAAAATCTCATAAAATACTATTGAATTTTTAATTAATTAAATATTTGTGTGTGTGTGTGTGTGTGTGTGTGTGTGTGTGTGTGTGTGTGTGTTTACGCCATGGCACATTTTAACCAGAGAATAGCTTTTGTAAGTTGATCCCCTCCTTCTGCTATCTGGGTTCCTATGATTCAACTCAGGTCCAGAGGTTTGGAGGCTTACTTACCTGCTGAACTATTTCTCTGGCTCATAACTATTAGTGCAGACACATAAGAAGCTTTGGGATATTAATAAGATGAAATATAAAACACATACCATATAATTCCTCTGATAATGGATGTGTGTAATTTCTTTGTTAAAATCAATCACGTAGCCATTGAAGGACCAAACAAATGTGAGATCCAAGGCAGGGTCAAAGGATGCTGCACATTGCATCGTAGCATTTTCTCCAACAGTGATATCAGCATTAATTGGGGCCAAAATGATTCGTGTGGGATCTGCATGTTTTGAAATAAAAAAGAGTAGATCACATTTAAAGACAAAGTGAGACACCATATTACCTGACACTGTAAAAACACAGCCATTTGAGGACCTCTGCCATCCAATAATGAATACGCTCTGGGTTGCCCTGAGACTGAACTTCAAGTACCATCCAGCTCTTCCAAAACAGACAATGCGGTTTTAGGGTGGTAATAACTTCAGATCCCAATGCTCATTCAACAAAGGGGGGCCAGATACAACCAACAATATAAGTACAGATTTCCAAGGCCCATCACATGTGTGCGCGTGCGCGCATGCACACACACACACACACACACACACACACACACACACACACACACACACAATCCAAGTAATACAAAGCCCAATACAAAATACCTCTTCCAAAAATTATTAAGCCCACATTAGGGATCCCAAATGAGACCAACTTAGATGGCAAGACAGTTAATTCAAAAGAACAATTATGAATATGCTTAAGGAGTTCAAAGGGGTTACAAGTAAATATTAAAATGAAAGTCAATAAAATACAAACAGTTGAATAAAATAAGGAGAAAGAGTCCCAGCTATATGAAAATATAATTCAATAGAGAGATATAAACATTGAATAAACCTCAAACTAATATAAAACTTAAAATGAAAACTTCAGTATATTTATTAAAAAGTTCAGTGGAAAGCCTCACTAATAAAATACATGTAGCAGAAGACAGATTATCAGGGCTTAAGACAAGAAAGAAGAACTTAAAATAATAAGTTTTAAAGACCCATAAACAGAATAATGCAAAGTAGTATGGAGGGTATAAAAAGCCCTGTTCTGAGTGGCTGTTCTCTGGGACAAGTGACATCCATCTTTGGTAGTTCAGCTGTATCTCTTGCAAATGGTTATCGGTATAGTGTTTGTTGATCTGTTTATCCCTCACAAAGATTGGAGAGCATCATGAGACCATCTGAGTATCAGCTCCCTATCACCTGTTACATACCTCCCTGCCTTAAATGCATGTGGCTCAGATAGGGACTAGAGTATATAAATTGGAGAGACTGGGGGGGATTCATCTATGCAGCTATGGGAAGCCCTCAGCACCCACACAGATGACACAGGTGGGTCTTAACACAGTAACAAGACTAAACTGTTAGAATGCGAAGGGAACTTTTAGAAAGGAAGCAGGTTATCGGGTGGGAAGGGGTATTAGAGATGGTGATTATTGCAGTCAGGATACACATTATACATATGTGGAATTGTGAAAGAGCAAACACAATAACAATTTTACAAAAGGAATGAAAATCCGATATATTTTGATCCTCCCCGCACAGGAATAGGACATTTTCACACCCATTTCCTTTAACATTTCCTCTTCCTCAGAGGCAAAAACTTGCCCATAAGGCTTCTGAAATGGAAACTCATCACTACATTGACTGCAGTAGGAGCTTAGTTTTGAATGGCATATATGTAATACTGTATAACTTAAGCACCATCACTTAAAGGAAAAGCATCTTTGAAATGTCAAACGATTCCTTACTTGTGATCACCAGAGTCCCAGTGCTATTGGCTTTCCCTCTATTATTTTCTGCAAAGCATGTATAGACTCCTCCATCATTCCTTGTAATATTATTGATTTCCAAACTACCATCTTCCCATATGAGTATTCTATAAAATTAAAAAAACACACAATTCACAAAAGTCATTTAATAACATACCTTATTATTGTACCTTGCGTTATAAATGCTAACATTACATTTTATACCAATTTCTTGGTAAGACATTTTCAGGCATAAACAGTCTAGCCTTTGTTTCGGATGTTTTTTCTCAGCATCTGCAGGGTGCTGAGAAGCTGAATTCCCTGCTTCCCTAGATGACGGCTAGGGCCCTAAGGCGGATTCATTTGTGCTCCTATGAGCCCAGGTTAGTTGTTTTTGTCCATTCTCTTGTGATGTCCTTGACCCTTGACCCCAACCTGGCTGATAAAGTCCTTTCCCCCCCTTCTTTATCAAGATTCCCTGAGCTTGGCTCAGTGTTTGGCTGTGGGTCTCTTATTTTGCATTTTCTTATACAAAAATTCAATATTAAATATTTAGTCACTTTTACTTTTTAAAACTAAATTATTTTCTAAACGTAATTCTCTATAGTTATCAAAAACAACAGAAATATTTGCTCTCTTTAAGTACACATTCTCCAAATGTGAAGAAATGTAATGAACCACTGTCCCATGCTCTGCACAAAGAAACTGGTCACTGTGTTTTATGAAGGCCACGGACCTCAGCCTGATGCCAGCCTGACTGGGAATATGGGGACTTTGCAATAAGGCCCATTCTCGTGGACATGAAATTTTTCTTGAAGCACTTTTGGTCAAAGCACTTTCCTAGGCCCCTGTCTCCAAACTGTGCTGATTCCAAGTCCGTTCAATCAAAGCTTTCTGCCTTCCTTCACACTCTGCATGTCTGAAATCGGGCCTGCTCATTGAATATTTTTCCAGCCTCCACCCAGCTCTGTCTCTACTTTCTCTGCCAGACATTGCCACTAATAAAAGACACTCTCAGATGGCTTAATTCATCTTGGTACTGGGCTTTTTGTACATGTTCTCACAGTACAGATTAATGCTTCCTATCACTTCAAATCCTTATCAAACTTCTATCCATACCCCATTTAATATAGTTTGCACAGAAATAAAAATTACAGTCAAGTAACAGCAGAAAACCTTTAACAATTTTTCCATAAAACCCATGGTAATTTAAATTTACATATATATTACTAGACATGATATATAATATATTACTATATATGTGACATATTACTATATCATATAAATTACTATGTATAAGTATGTTTTATATATATTACTTTATATAATACATTATATATATATATGACATGTATATATGTGTGCTTTAAATTGATCTTTATCATGTTCAAAGAGTCTTATATCACACCATGACATTTCAGTCAGTGGTTTTACTCAGTGACAGGGTTGCACAGAAGTTCCATAAGACTATGATGGGACCTTAAATCTCCTTTCATTTAATCGTGCTATACCATGCAGCATCACATGCAAGCACTGGTCAGGTTGGGGATCCTGGAGCTAAAGATCTCCTACCCTGTCAGTCCACAGATTGTGCATATAATCTTGGGAACCACATGCCTCTCAATAATGACAAATGACTATGCTTCTGCCTTGCATACTTGCTATACTTATTTCTTCCTATATTGTTTCATATGGCATGGGAAAGGAACAGGCACTCTGCAGGTATGAGAGTCATTCGTTTGCTGGATTACGGTTATAATTTTATTCATCCAAATAAAATTATATTTATTCTTAACGACCACTGTTCAGACTAATTTCTAACAATTCATATTTGTATTTTTCATTTACAAATACATTTAATTATATGTACACATATATAATTTACAACATTCAAAAATTCTTGCACATGAACACTTTATTATAAAGTGAATTGGCAATGAGTTAAAGTACTGAACTTGGAGACTCTACAAGGAAACCACTAGGCTGACATTAAATTCTTAAAGGCACTAAGCACAGTGACATTGCAAGACCTCAGGGGCTCGTGAACATCAATTCCATTCCTGTCTGACCTGACCTGCTGCTGTTGACAAGCCACTCAGTCCCTTTGCTCCATGAAAACTTGGGTTTTGGTGCAGCCTTGGGTTTACATTCAATGATAACCCTTCCTCCTTTAGCAGCCAGGATCTTTTTCTTCATGGGATTCATTTCAAAAGTCGGAGCTAAAGCTACAAGGTAAACAAAGGATTATCATTCTCCTTTTGCTAGCAAGCCCAATTATTACTTCTGGATTGTAACTTCTTTTACAGATCAATAATCAATAGGGAAGACTGAGGTAAATATTGTTAGCATTGAGGCCTTTTACTGGCCTGCCTTTGGAGTTCTGACAAGATATGTCCTCAGTTGCTGCCACTAAGAGCACCTGTGCCCATTCACTATGTTCCCTTTTAAAAGGACCCCGCCCACTCCCATCCATCTCCCTCTCTCTCTTTCCCTCCCTTCCTCCCTCTCTCTGCTCCTCTCCTCCGCCCCCCATGCCACCCCCCCCACCTCTCCTTCTTCTTACCCGATGTTGCTGTCCACGGGCTTCAGTATCCCCCTCCCCTTTTCCCCTTTCACCCTTTCCCCCTTTTTACAATTCTTTTCCCTTAAGGAAAAAAACCTCCACTTGAACTCTGTGGCATGGAGTCTTTCTAACTTTCTTATTTATTTATTTTTTCCTTTTTTATTTAAATTTGAAACAAGGTTGTTTTACATGTTTAACTTTATTTATTTATTTTTCCTTTTTTTATTTAAATTTGAAACAAGGTTGTTTTATATGTCAATCCCAGTTTCCTCACTCTCCCAATCTTCCCTATCACCCCCACAAAACCCCAGCCCATCCCCTTTCTGCTCCTCAGGGAGGGTGAGACCTTCCATGAGGAGTCTTCAAAATCTGTCATATCATCTGGGCTGGGCCTAGGCCCTACCCCCATTTGTCTAGGCTGAGAGAGTATCCCTGTATGTTGGATGGGCTCCCAAAATCCATTCCTATATTAGGGATAAATACCGATCCATTACTAGAGGCCCCATAGACTGCCCAGTCCTCCTAACCGACACCCATATTTAGGGGTTTTGGGTCAGTCCTATGCTGGTTTCCCAGCTATAAGACTGGAGTACATGAGCTCCCCCTTTTTCAGGTCAGCTGATTCTGTGGGCTTCTCCAGCCTGGTCTTGAACTACTTTATTAAATTACAATAAATATGACCAGTTGTAGTTCATGGACATTTCTACATGACTTTTTATTCAATAATTTAATAACATCTTCTCAGTTCAAATGGACAGGTTGCTGGTAACCTTCTACCAATAACAACAAATTTTAGTTTTAATCATATAAAAGGCAGCTTGAATTCAATTGTTGTGTTTTAATTCTACAAGGGAACTTAATGAAAAAGATGGGAAGAAATCTGTGTACTACAAAATGTTACATTAGCATAAGTTTTCACACATCCTTACAGCTCTTCCACTCAGTATACTTCAAGCTACTAATGGGGAGAGTTGAAGTTTATTAAATTGGTACAACTTTTTATGGTGTCACAGGTAGTTGATATTTGAACATGAAAACACTCTTTCGATAAATAATGGAATCCCACTCAACTGTCCATTCACTGAGCACCAACCGAATGTATATAATCTGTGAGGAAAAAATCCAGGTCTTCAGAACCTATCTCCAGAAAGCTAGGAGAAAAGTGGACCCAAACACTTGGTTCAGGTGCACACGACACAGCTGAAGTTCATTCTCAAGCCATAGCACAGAATCATAATTGTGAAGTCATGACACAGAGTCTTGTAGCTGATAACCCCAGTGATGGTATTCTCTGTCTTCAAAGTTCCCCTATCTAGTCCATTGCTCAGTCACCTTGGCTATGAGCAGACATAATGTGTCCCAGTCTTCTGCATCCCATCTCTTCTGGGGACACTTTCTAGGCTAGTGTATATTTGACTCTTTCTCATTTAGTCCAGTAATTTTTAAACTTGAACTGCTTATCAAAACATCTGAGCATCTAATTAAAATTTCTGCTCAGTAGGTTGATGGTGGGACTGGGTTATACACATGTAATAACAAGCTCTAAGTATTGTTACCACAGCTGCTGCTCTGGAGAATTTGCTTTAACCGCTAATATTTATTCTATTTAATTGTTTCTTTAGTCTGAATTTTGATAACTGGGAATTTATAAATATATAACCAACTTTTGCTACACATTTAATAAAAGCAAAGTGAAATTGAATGTAATCTATGGATAATTTTTCACTTTTTCATATGATGTTTGTTTGATAAACATTTATAAGGAATCAGAAAGGATACTAACCCAGGATCTTGAGCTCGGCATTTGCATAAATGGATCCATAAGCATTTTCTGCTATGCACTGGTACATCCCAGCATTTTCAAATGTGACGTCATAGAGTCTTAGTTCACCTTTGTGATACTAAAGATCAAAAGAAATTACATGGCTTTGAGGAACATGGATGTAAACACTTCATTCAGCTTGAGGTTAACGCTTAAACTAAGTTGTGTTCATCCACTCCCATCCGCTCCTAAGATGCACAAACCGGGGTTTTCATGGCATGGAGAAGACCAACCCACTTACCATGCCCAGTGGCTCTTGTTCTATTCATCTTACAGAGCCGAGAGTCCACCTTTTCCCCTTTGGACCAGCTGGGAGAGTATAGTGGGAAGGTAGAGAAGGGCCCCACTGGTGTCACTTGTCCCAAGGCTAGGATAGGACTTAGCGCGTCTCTCTTACCTCTGTTTCTGTGGGGTTCAGGGAAACAGTGGCAAAGAGGGGACAATATGAGTGGACATGGTTCAGTAGGAAGGGGGGAAGTGGAACAAAGGAAAAATAAGGAAAAAAAAGAGAGAGGTAAAGAGACCATTACAGAAAGCTGTTGAAACTGAAAGGAGATAGTTTTGTTTCTCAAGGAAAATTTTTATTTCAGGGCCCAAGTACCCTTAGTCTAGTGACTGTGCTGTGACTGACCAAACACAGCAAGACACATCAACATACTTACCGCATACCCGTTTTTCAGCCATCTGATGGTAGGGATAGGTTTCCCTGTGGCCACACAAGGCCAGTAGAGGTCACTGCCTATGTCCACCTCAGTGTCATTGATATGTTCTACCCATTCAGGAAATGCTGTAAAGAAGAACATTGTGTCGCATTACCTGTCACAATCTTGAGAGTCTAAATTTTGCATTTTATTGACTTTATTCTGATAAATATATAAGACATTACATGTCTGTTTACACAGGTCTGTATTCTACAAAAACCATATATTATTATAGAATAAGATGACTGTAATTGAGTTAGTAATTATGCTTCTAGATTATTTTTATTTATGTGTATATGGCATGCCTACATGATTTTATGTGCACCATATGCCAGCAGGTGCTCTCAAAGGCCAGAGGGCATTGGTTGGGGCCTCTGGAGCTGAAGCTATAGGCAGTTGGAGCTACCTGCTATGGGGGATGAGAACTGAATTCTAGTGCTATGAGAGAACAAGGAGTGCTTTTACATTCTGAAGCATCCCTGTTAACTGTCATTCACAAATTTAAAAGCTAATTCAAGATAAACACTAAATTAATTGGTTTGTCCCTTAAAATTTGAATCTTTCAGATAGGCCAAAATTACAACTGAGATTTTAAAAGAGCTATCTCCCAATTAGCTATTCATTAACATTTTGGATCAAGATTCAGGACTTTCTACAATCTCCTTATTATATATTATATTCTAAATGGAGCCTTTGAGTGTTGACGAATGTTGCATCTTACTCCTGCTAGAAAAATGAAGTGGACACTTTCAGACACTTTACAGCAGCTCCTTCAGTAGCTGTCACTGGGGAACCACTTCCTTGTCTGAAATGGACTTCAGTCTCTGTGCTTATTTTTATCTACTTGGTTGTTGTAAAAAGAAAATTAAATTCTAGAAATTTCCTCAAAGAAAGAGGAATGTTTCTACATGAAAAAAAAAAAAAAAAAAAAAAAAAAAAGCAGTGTTGTTAAAGATTTCAGTGTTATTTAAGCAGCCCAAACAAAGTAAATAGTATAAACTAAGAAAAGGAACAGAGAGAGAACTCTTAGTGGAGGGGACTATTTCCTTTTTATTGAAAATTAAACATTGTTTTATATTTATTTTCTGTGGAAAGTATCATTTACATTTTACTAGAAATACACACACACGTGTGCGCACAATATCACACAATATTTTCTGACCTCTACAGACTATCAATAAGCCAGTACATAGATACATATGTGTCTCTTAATGCATACTATGCAGTATCAACCTGATTTAGCTTGTTTTCACTAACCATTTGTTTGTAACACATGGAAAGAACTTTCAGAAACTGGAAAATGGTGAATTTGTTAGTTGAATACACATTTTATTTCATACAGCATCTCTTTAATACTTTAATGACATCCTTGCTACCTTGGCCCCCCTGGGTGACACATAGGTGTTATAATGTATAATACAATGATAAGAATAAATAATTGAATCACTTCAGTGAATTCGGCATGTGGTTTCATCATAAAGCTTTTGGAGATAGTTTGCTTAAACATACAGATAAAAATTAGGATATCTTACTAGTAAAGGAGAAATGAAGTTACTTCAAATGACCCCATACAAATACCTGCTCTGTCACATTGATTCTTTTAAGGCCTTAGGTATGTGACAGTTCAGAATTTTACCCTACTGAGAACCTAGAGTGAAATTATCGAAATGCATCGAAAAAAAAATAACCTTATCTGTAATTGATAGACCCAGTAAAGTGGTAATATTATTCAAGACATTCAAGGGGCCCACAAATATTTCCCTTCATACAAGCCATTCTACATATACTTAATATATGTCATGGTATGATGTTGAGCCATTGGATATTCATGTCTACAGAGCTCCAAGGCTGTAGATTTTACAATCATGTTCATGGGTGAAACCATAGAAGGATCCAGAGAAGTTGAATTACTGACTCTGATCGTTCAGTGTTAGATTGGTATGAACAGGACTCTGAAGGGGAAATGGGAATGGTAAGTGTAAATGAAGTGCAGAATCCAGGTGCCAAGCACAGAAAATGAAGCACAGAGGAGAGGTATGTCAAGTGTGGCTGCTGATGCTGTCCTATCTAATCAGATAGAGAGGAGGATGATCAGCTTTAGCAGCTGGACATCCTGGGTGATTATAGAGGAAAGGTGTCAGTAGAGAAATACTCATGAAAACAAAGTGGAGTGAAGTAAGAAAGAATGCAATTGAATATGGATACTAGTTTTTTAGACTTTAGAGGAGTTTGTCAAAACTTATGCTTGGGAGAGATTAGCAGAAGATAAACAGAGCATTAACCAGAGTTAAAAACAAAACAAAACAAAACAGCAGGAGGTAGAGGAGAGAAGTAGATTTCTGTGAGTTTGAGGTCAGCCTGGTCTAGGTAAGAAGTTATAGGCCCGCTGGGGATATATAGAGAGAACATGTCACAGAACAAACAGACAAACAACAAGCCAGAGTGAATTTATCGAAACCTAGTTATTTATTTCATATTATGGGAAGTGGTAATGATGACTTCAGCCTCAAGAAGTTCTAACATTCTAAGCCAAAATGGCTCAGTGATTAACAGCACTTGTTGCTCTTGTAGAAGACTGTATTAAATTCTCAGCATGCACATATCATTTATAACCATCAGTAACTACAGTACCAGGAGACCTAATACCCTCTTCTGGCCTCTGTAGGCACCAGACACACATGCTGTACACATAAATATATGCAGGAAAAATACCTAAACACATAAATAAAATTTAATAAATTTTAAGAAAAAATTAAATTCCAAGAGTTTTCAAAATTTTTTCTCTTCCAAGATATGCTTACTCTGGTTGGTGAGGATCAAAGACTTATATCAAAATACTTTTGTTAAAGTAAGAAAAGACGATTCCTTACACCAAGGGTTCTATAGCTTCAGGAACATGAGTATCTAAGGTATTTTGGAAATACATACTCTGAAGCTCACAGTATTCTTCTGTGTCAGAAATTTTATGGGAAAACCAACAGCCAGTACATTATCAAGCCCTCAGAAATTTTGAGACATATTAAACTTAGCAAACGACTGGCTCAAATTCAAAGCCATATTGCATAAATTCTTATCTAAATAAAGGTACATAAGAAAAGGAAAAAATAGAGGATCAAATGAGCAACAGTTCTTTTTAATTATCAACAACTATCAATCTCTTACTATAACCATGATATCAAAAGTATAAGTTCATACCATCTGTAACTTAGAGTTGTGGCATAGTTAGACATAAGTTAAATATCTCAATTATCTGAATAATATACTACACACCACCTCTTTTTAAAATGAATAATTATTCTATGATAGTTCCTCAAGTATGCAAAAGCCTTTGAATAAGACATTGATAACATTCATAGAAAATCAAAATATCTACCTTGAACATAAATTCTTGCCTGGTGTTTGTCCTTCCCTCTAATGTTCTCAGCTTCACATTCATAGATACCTTCATCTTCTAACTGAATGTTGAAGATCTTAAGGACAGCCCCTGAGGTGCTTATCTCAGCAGTGCTAGGCATGGGTTCTAGAACCTTCCGCCACCGGATATCAGGGACAGGGCTTGAAAGAGAAGATATAAAAATTCAAGATCCACAGTTCTTGAAGAGATTGCCTGACAGTTACAGCTAAGCATTTATGTCATTTATTTCCTGAAAAGGCATAAAACCTACTTTTGTTTTTATGCATGTAAATGGAAAGCACAAGCATACTTACTTTCCAAGAGCGAAACACTCTAAAGTCACATTTTGGCCCATCATGGTATATATGTCTTTGAACTGCACTACAATATCAGCAGGGTATGGCTTTGTTGTTCCTAATTTAAAAAAAGAAAACACAGACACTCATAATATATTATTCATAATCTTTTTTCCTTTTTAACATAATGAATTTTTTTAGTTTATAACTGGAACAACATAGAAGTTTTCTCTACATAGCTATTGTTTGTGTCATAATATATAGATTTGTTTGTTTAAGCACAGTATATGCAAGTATGAACTTCATCACACATTCTGATACCTGTAACTAATCAGACTAAATTATAGAATTTCAAGGTATCATTAAGGGACTTCAAATAATACTATGATCTGTGCTAAAATTACATATATAATCATTGAGAAGGTAGAAAAACAAGAAAGAAATGGGAATATGAAAAAATGGAAGAAGTGGAGGAAACGAGTAGACTAAGCAAAGAGAAAATGGAAGAATTACCTTCAGAAACCAAGGAAACAGAGTAAGAGAAATGGCAGAAAAAGGCTGTTACCATAACATTACCACACTTATTCTGAGAGTACTAATGTCCATTGTTCAGCATATTGGACCTGAAATATGAGCTGATAGAAACAGGCTCCAAAAGGCTGAATGCATTATTTCCCACCAAAGCATGAGTGTGTACTTTATATTGAATAAAAATAAATAAATAAATAAATAAACACACCATGACAGTACAGAAGGAAAAACAAAATAATTCATCTGAAAGCAGTCAGCAAAAAAGGAATGACTTCAGAATCTCAGAGTGGATATGGGAATTTTGGGCATAAAATAATGGAAACTGAATTGAACTAGTTCATGACAAAGCTCTAAGATGGTGCTGTTGCAGAGAATTAAAGAAAATAGGGAGGAAGTCAAAGGACATTAATATATATGACCTAAAGGTCAGCTGAACGCACATGACAGAAGGCCAGGGAACACGGTATTAGAGGTTTGAGATCAATTTTGTCAGTGGGAAAATAGCAGTGAGATTATTAAGAGGAGTCACCTTGAGCTTGCCTTTGGTTCTAGATGAGACCTTGCTGGCAGCTTTAAGGCTTCTGGAATCAGACTCTGCATGTCATGCTGTTCTCAGAACTCCCTAGTAGCTTATATATTGATTTAATTAAAAGCCACAGGGTTAGCTGATCTGAACATCAGAGGGAGGAGAGACTTGACAAATGCAAATGCTACTTGTTAGGAAATACAGGCAGTTATGACCAAGTGGGCTGACGAGTACTAGGAGCAAGAGGGGGCTTTGTGAGACAGCAATGGTTGTGCCATGAACACTTAACATCCTGGAGAGTTTTGTGGGACAATCTAGGATGAAGATATAACTGAAGCCTAGAGAGACAAGAAAAAATTAGAGAGTATTTTTATATCCAGTCACATGACCACTACTGAAAATGGGCAGTTTAGTGAGAAGAGCTAGAAAAAAACTGGAGAGAACTATGAGAAGGAGGAACACCTGGTGATTCATGCTGTGTAAGACTTGACAGGGGAGGGAGGTAAGCATGGAGGAAAGAGAAATCTGTGAGGGGCAGAGGAAAACGATCAAATACTGAAAAAAAGATGGGGACTGAAAACTACCCTTTGATTGAATAAATATGAGTTTTATATGCTTATTCCAGATGGCCTTTAGTGAATAGGAACGAACATGCAGAGTGAGAAGATGGGATTTGGAGAGAGGAAAGGACAAGAACTAAGGGGTTTGGTGAAGCCCTGAATTAAATGGGATGTGAGACAGAGTAACTGAAGGGATTGCCTGTAGCAGGTGAAATCTGCCCACCATTAAGACAGCAAGGGAAAGTGTAGAGGATGGAGGGGAAGTGCATTTGTGAAATAGAGTAGGAAAGGTAATCAAGGCCCCTTTCCAGAGGCCACGTTTAACACTGTGAAACAGTGAGGCCAGAGCTGATGAGTCAGAAAGGCAACCGCATTGGCTGAATATCAATTGTGTGACTGTTTCTTCAGGAGGCGGAGTGAAAATGGATTGCCAGTGGTAGTGTGCCACTTCCCACATTTACAGGAAGAGGGGGAGCGAACAGGTCAGTTTTGAAGTGTGCACTCACTGCTGCTCATGTAGCAGAAGCGCTGGGGCTAAGCTGGGATAAGAGAAACACACATGCTATGATACGATAAAGTGCACTTCAAGCAGTGTACATGTTAAAAACTTGTGGAAAAAAAATCTTAAAAATTTAAAAAGGGAAGTGGAGTATGACCCCAGCACACAGGTCACAGTAATATATACTAAGTATTTAAAGCAGAAATATCAATTATTTACATTAATTTATACCATGTAAACATTTCCTTAAAACAATCAACAATCAATTTAAAAAAAAATTGACCTAAGTATTTAGTCCCATTAGAAATTTATTATCAAGTAAAAATGGCCATGAAATAAAAAACAGATCCTAGACATTTCCATGGTAATTCTGTAGGGAACCTGAACTAATTAATCTACCCTCCATATATTTCCTAAGCTAGAAGCACCGTATATGAACTCAACCACTTTATTAAATAAAAATGAACTTCAGAAGCTAAACACTAAGTCTTCTATGCAGCATATACCATGTGATGCCCTCCCCAGGAAGACAACGGATCATTATTATAAATGCACTATAAACAGATAACTTTGTAACAAGAGTATAACAAATAAAACACTTACGTTCAGGTATTGGGATGAGAGGAATAAACTTGCTGAACACACTCTTTGTAATAGAAGGACTGGACACAAAGCAGGAGTAATTGCCTCTGTCAGAAGACTCAACGTTTGCAATGTAGAGATTGCCATTGGTCTGAGACACAAATCTTCGTTTGTCCATTGTGATAAACACAGGAAATTCATTCAGGAGCCAGCGGTAGCTAAGGTCATCTAGAAGAAAATATTGTCCACTAAATATCAAGCTTTTCTATGAAAGTGAAGATTCTACTTCATAATTACAAGCCAGCATGTAGTCTGTCCATTAAGTACTGGAAGTTGAGACAGAAGACATTTGCTCACAACTACCACTTTTTAAAAGAATATAATTGTCATAGTAAACAATTAAATCTACTTTTCTGTATCTATCAATCATCTATCACTTGTACTTTTAAGAGTCTCAACATTCTTGCTCCCATTTCATCTGTGGATTAACTGAAATTTTAGTTAAACAATTTGCACAGTGTTCATGACTGCTAAATAGAATGGATAGTTACACAGCTCATAGTCTATCTTTCCTACTCCAATTCACAAATAAGCTCAAGGTAACTCAGTTTACATACTAGATCTCCTTGTTTCATTGCACCCATTATATATATAATATATATGTATTTATATACATATATATATATATAACAATTAAAACCACACAAATGGAAGAAAAGCATGCTCCTGGTTTTCTTAAATATTAGAATATATTAAATATGATACGATTATTTTAAAAAATAATCTATTTGTGTGTGCCTGCTGACATTGAAGACTGAACTCTACTGGGGACCCACAATTCCATATTTGATTGGGACTCAGGTAGGGGAGCTCTATCTTCCACATGTTCCATTCAAGTCTCTCCACTCTTACTCTTAAACCTGCAGCCACCTAATTGTCACAGTTCTTCTGCCTAGGCCACCTTCATTCTCATGAGACTAGGGCTTTAGGTGGGACTCAGAGTTCTCCACTTCCTTTTTTGCCATTCCTTCTAGTGCATCACTCTAACCAGGGACCACACAACCACTTTGCTTGACTTGGAATCAGAGATTGTACAGCCCCCCAACATTGATAGGACCCGTAGTAAGCAATTGATAGCCAAGACAATAGTGGATATCCACTTCATGAATTACTTCAAACATGGTAACTCCAGATGTTTATATCCCAACCCCAAAACACAAACATGAGCAATCAAGACAATATGCCTCCTCCAAAAGTCAGAAAGCATATTGTAGTATGCCTCAATAAAAGCAATTTAACTGAAGGGCATTACAAAGGCACTTCAAAAATACCAATTATGAATATGTTCCAATGACCTTAAAGATGATGTGAATAAATGTCTTTATGAAGACCACGAAAACACAGTTGAATGAAATAATGAAAACAATTCAAAACACGAAAGTAAACTTTAACAAACAAACTAAATGTAGAATCACTGAAGAAAAGTCAAAGTAAAAATAAAGAACAGGATATCAAACAAAAACCTAGCCTTACAACAGGACTCAAGATATGGAAGAGTATTTTAAGAGGAAATGGACAGCTCAGTCAAAGAAAATGCTAAATATAAAACTACAACAACAACAACAAAAAAACAAAGCATAAAACTTGTAGAATAGAATAGTATCCTTTGGGATTCTATGAAAAAACCAAATCAACAAATAATAGATATAGAGGAAGGGGGAGAAACCCAGGTCAAAGACACAACATATATTCCCCTGATCTAAAGATAGATATAGATTCCTATCAAGTAATGACAGGCATACAGAATGCCCAATAGGACCAGTAAAGAAACTGTCCACAACACTAATAATCAAACACACTAAATGGACATAGCAAAGAAAAGATATTAAAGGCTACAAGCTAACAAGGCCAAGTCACATATAAAGAGAGGACCATAAGAATAATTCCTGGTTTTTCAATGGAGACTCTGAAAGCTAGATGGGCCTGGCTGAATGATCACAAATTCTAGCCTGGAGTATTATACCTAACAAAACTATCTTTCACAGTTGACAGAGAAAGAAAAACATCTCATGATAAAACACATTTAATCAATTTCTATACAATAATTCATTTTTATTTTCAGAAGGAACTAAGTGGAAAGTGTCAGTGTGAAGAGAAGGTTATTTTTTATATGAAACTACTATTACCCTGACACCAAAATCACACAAAGAACCAATAAAAAAAGAAAATTATAAACATATAACCCTATGAACATGGTTGTAAAAATTCTAAATAAAATACTTGCAAACTAAATTCACCATAAGTCAATAAACACAATAAATCACATAAACAGATTAAAAAACAAAGAACCTCCACAAGCATTTCATTAGATGCTGAAAAGGCCATTGACAAAGTTCAACATCCTTTCATGATAAAATCCCCATAGAGAATGAGGATGATACAAGGGATACAATAAAGGCAAATTAGAGCAAGACAACATGACAATCAAACGAAATGGAGAGAAATTCAATTCATTTCCATTAAAATTAGGTCAAGACTAGTCTGTCCACTCTCCTGACCTGTCTGAGATCCTGGCCTATCTTCTTTTGATGAAAGACAGTGATATGGAAGTATGAGTTGAATAAACCCTTTCCTCCCTAACTTGGTTTTTGGACATGGTGTTTCATCACAGCAACAGAAATTCTAACTAAGGCAACATATAACCAAAATTCTGGTGAAGGAACATAGCAATATAATTATTCCTAATGATTTTCTGATATAAACTTAAATCAGTCCCTCATTCAGCCCTCATCATAGAAGCTTCTTCTTACAGTAGATTACTGGCCCCAGTCTCCCAAGTTGACAATGTGCAGACAATGATAGACTTTGGAGCATTCAGCTTTAAATGTGATGTGTTTATCAAACTCCTCCTGTCAAGACTGAGGGAAACATGGGGAAGGGGAGGTAGGAAGATTGTAAGAGCCAGAGGTGGTGGATATCTCCAAGGAAACATTTCAGGACTGCAGATACACACATAAATTCACAGGAATTGTTATGAAATACATAAGAACCTGCATGGGTTCAAACCAGAAAAAAAAGAAAATCCGAAAATCCAAGAAATGAGAAAGAGAAGTGGACCCAAGTCCCAGCCCATCCCCCACTGCAAAAAAAAAAAAAAGTTAATTACAATTGATATCTGATGGGAATGGGAAAATAAATTTTCTCCAGTGGCTTGTTACTGCCACTTGGTACTTCCACCACACTCCAGGTTAGGCTCCATGCCCAGAAGTAGCTGAAGATTACAAAAATCTGTTATTTTGTTTTGTTTTGTTTTGTTTTTATTGTTGTTTCGTGCGCGCGCGAAATCTGTTATTTTGTTTTGTTTTGTTTTGTTTTTATTGTTGTTTCGTGCGCGCTCGCGCCCGTGTGTGTGTTGTTTTGTTACTTTCATCTTTTGGGGGAGGGGTATCTTTTGATGTTTTTGTTATGAGTGATACAGACAGAGGGTGGCAGTGGGGAAGGGAGAGGAAGGGAGAGGGAATATCAAGTCGAGTGGGTGGTGGGTGGAGAGGATCTGGATAGCATTGGTTTGGGAAGCAGAAAGACCATTATAAAATGCATCTGGTTAGTTGGGATTTCTATTTCTGTGAAGAGACACCATGACAACAGCAACTCTTATAAAGGAAAACATTTAACTGATGTGGTGGGTTACATTTCGGAGGTTTGTGCATTATCATCATCATAGCGGCATACAGGCAGACATGGTGCTGTCTACCTCTTGGTCAGAAGGCAGCAGGAAGTGGACTGTGACACTTAAGCATAAGAGACCTCAAAGCCCGCGCCCACAGTGACATATTTCTTTTGAGAACAAGGCCATGCATCTCAATAGTGCCACTCCCTATGAGCTTATGCGGCCAATTACATTCAAACTACCACAATATTGTATATAAGTTTAGAAAACAAAACAAAAGCAATTAAATGTTAGACTAAGGGAAAAAATGAATTTCCTCCTAATTTTGCTAGTTATGAATCATATTGTAAATATCTGATATGCAACCCCAGTGAAGGTGGGAGGCGCAGTTTGCCAAACACTGCTCTGACCATCCTAAAACAGTTAACCACTCATGCCATGTGGTTCCTCTGCTCAACACTCTGAGTGTAAACCTCGCCTAAAGTAAGAACACATGCATGCTAAGATCCTCCCCAGCACAGCTCCTGGAGCTCACACCACATTTCCTTACTGCCTTTTGTGTTACCCCCTCTGCCCCAGGTAGTCTGGCTTGCTTTGTGCCCATGGTGCTACCTCATCCCTTGCTCTCGTTGCCTCTCCCACCTGTAATGTCCTCTTATGTACTTTTACTACAAGCTTCTTCACTTCCTTATGGTTTTAACAACATTCCCTTCCTGGCAAGGCCCTTTCTAAAATCTAAATTATCCTCTACCCTTGCCTCTTCCTGTCTTGTATCCTGTAGCTTTTAAGTACTCCCGTCACAGCAGAAGCTCTCTGAGGGCTGTCAGGTTTTATTGTTCTGTTCCACTGGTATGTCCTGTGAAATGAGCAGTATCTGGTCGAGGGAAAGTGCTCACAGGGGTTTTCTTAGTAATTGGAGCTCCTTGTCCATTGTTGAGCAGGCAAAGGGAGTGAATGTGCATCTATTGCCTTATTTGTGGGAAATACTATGAAGAGGAGAGGGATTTACTCATAGTTTAAGCAGTTCCTCCAGCAAAAACCTATTCCCTGATGGAATCCTGTTATAACACTGGAAACATGCCCCTATGTGAGCAAAATAACTGTCTTTCTTGCAGTACAGATAAAACTAACAGTATTTTATATAAGCAACTAGAAATATATATATACAGTTTTCATATATGTATATGGAATTTCATAATCATGAAAATTTACAAGATATATGTATAATTTTGTGATATATATATATATATATATATATATATATATAAAATGTCTATGAATACATATGAAGTTGGTACATCCCCCACAAAATTACTTGTAGCAGAGTGTTCTGTTTCATTTTCTATGGATATGTTTTAAGTCATATTTAATATATAAAGAACATAAAACATTCATTTCATTTTCAGGGGAGAAGTAAAACAAATGAAAACAAGACTATGACTATGTACTATGGTAGCCTTAATTTTAATCATATCAAATGAAGGGAATATGTATTCCAAATTGAGGTTTTAACAGATGAGTTTTAATTCTGTTCCCTTTCTGAAGTGCACAATTATTCTCATAGATCAGTGACTCAAAGGATATTAATAATTTATCATGTCTTTATTCCTTTCTAGTGCTTAGCTGTAATTCACAGTATATTGCAGATACTAAATTGAAAAACTGATTGATCATACATCATTCCTTAGGGTTGTTCTATTTCTGAATATTTAACACAGTTTCTGGAATTATCTTCCATAAGTGCACAATCCAATATACTTATTATTTATGAACTGAAATGACTAGAAAAACCTTAGGATGAGGGCCAAGTAACTTAGGAGCCCATATGGAAATGTATCTACAACGACTTGTAAGTGATGGCTGCAAAGTGATGCTATTGTGGAATGCTTTCCTACAGGCATGGCATAGCCATTGTCCTAATGAACTCCTGGTAGCTGTGTTTACCTTCATGACATCTGCTTGAGGCTGGTACACTTAATATTCTAGGGGAAGGGTCACAAGTTCCACCCCTTCCTAACGTATAATTATCTTACAGGAAGTTAGTGGCTGCTGGAGGAAAGACATTTTCTTCAGTGATGTAGCCGTTCATAAGTTGCCCAGGCTGATGTAAATAATACTTCTCTTGTGTAAGGGATACTAGTTAAACTCATTGGTTGGAATCTTTTATTGAGTCAGTGTCCTGTCTATGGTGGGATGTTTATCTCCCCAGGAAAATTTCCCACAACAAATACAAAGATAAAGTAATTATTAGCATATTGTTATCACTAGCTGTCTTCATTTAATTCCCTAGGTGTCGATAGTCTGAGAAACTCCATTTACCTGGAAAGTGGTACGGAGGGTCACAGAGAAGCACCATGCCCTTCCCTTCCTTCACTTTCACCTCCGGACGCTCCTCAGGAGGAAAAGGGTCGAGATCTGATTTCAAAAGGGAAAAGGAAAATGTTCACTCTGCTCAAGAGAAAGATATTTGTTAAGTGTGATCTTTTGCTGAGTTACTTGTGCGATATGGCAGAACTCAGCTGGCTCTGGACACCCGTGCAAAGCAACTTGTTTTCACAGCTGGGATTTCTGTGCGCCATCCACTTCTGTCACTGACTCATAGAAGCCAGAATAATTCTGACAACCACGAAGGTTCCAGCTAAACTAAAAATGTTCCTTTCAGGTTAGGGAGAGTCTCCATGAGGAAATAACAGTGAGGTCAGCCAAAGCCCGAGATTTAGGGAGGAAGGACACGTGCGCATCCCTTCCCTTCCAGCCAGTGCTTGGACACTCAGTGAAAAGAGCTGGGGGATGGACCCCAGTTTCCATCACCTCTTCCACGACCCCGCCCCCACTGTGTTTTGTCTTCGTCTTCTTCGTCTTCCTCCTCCTCCTTCTTCTTTTTCTGATATTGGTACTGTTTAGCTTCTGCCTATCTTTCTCAATATTTGTGATCCACACCAAAACCATGATACCTACTTTTTACTCCCCTAAACACACTGTCTGCCTCTGGAAACCCATATGCTCTCCCTGTTATATTTTTCCAGAGGGAAGCTCAAAGCCACATCTCTGGACTTGAGGTGCTAATGACACCTGAGTGCCTCTTTCAGCCTCACGTGCTCATTTAATTAATCAATCAATTTAACTTGGTAAAGTTCTGTTCATCTCTGGTCATGGAACACAAACTCATATGCTTAGTCACATCTTAAAGTCATTTTCCTGGCTCTCATCCTACTGTAGTAAAGGAAGAATATTTTTGCCTTTTAACTTGGCTTTCTTTGAAAATTAAAAAAAAATAACCTTTAGTGCAATGCAAGTACTGAATTTTTTAATTTTAATTTTATTGTTTCTTGACTTATCTCACCCTTCCTAGTGATTGATCTGTTTTCTTGAAACATTATTTTCATCCTGTAATGTATCTACTAAAGCTTGAACACATGACATAAATCACAAAATGGAGATTTATTACTGTAATCAGCTCCCCTTCCAATATAGTGGTGTCCTTTGGAAGAGACTCAACTTTTATTTTAGCAAGTATTTTTTTTAATGTTTTCCATTGTTGGCCCCATTTAGAAAAATAGTCTTAATTAAAATTTAAGATAATCTACTAACTAGAATACAGTTTAATTAATTCCATGCCACAGAAGTTAAACAAGGAAAAGCCAGATATTCTCTGGGATGCAGGAGTTTAGGAGAGGCTCAGGGCACTGCGGAACTCAGATATTTTATCTCCTAATAGTTAGTTCTCATCCTGTAGGGGCCTTCATGCTGACACCAGTTCATTGATGACAGAATGCAGAGAACCACTTAAGATTCTTCAGAATGTGGTCCTAATTTCTTTCACATGAGCTTTACAATACTCATCATAGTGCTGTGCCTCTGCTGAACTTACCTGCAAGTGTCACTGCCCTGTACAATGCATTTCCTCTATGGCATATCTTGTCAGTAGCCTATTTTCTTGCTTTTTCTCTTTACAGAACCCTTAATGGTTATATTTGCTGATGTGTCTTGACAGTCACTCAGAATTACTGTATTTTAATTGGAATTTCAAGTGCGTTACCTGTCTTACCAACAACAACCTGCCACCTGTAAATGAGCAGGTGATGTGACTTCTTTAATAAACTACACAGTGTCACTACTTTGGTTGGAATGATAATGTAGGAGGAAGGTCCATATTCATAGGGATAAGATTTTTTAATTGTGCTTATACCTGTGTATTTGTGTATGTGTGAAATATGTGTGTGTGCTGTGGTGTGTGTGTGTGTGTGTGTGTTTTGCTTTCTACCCATGGAAGCCAGAAGAGGGCACTGGATCCCATGAGGCTAGAGTTTCAAGCAGTTGTGAGTCACTCAACATGGGTTTTGGGAACTGAACTTGGTGCTTCTGGAAGAGTAGTTACTATACTTTACCTCTGAACCATCTATCTAGGAGAAGTTATTTTAATGGGAGAGAAAAGCTGAGATATGAAACCCCAATATTTATAGATATTTATCAATAATTAAAATACTTGTATTCAATCTCACACAAATAAACCCACCCTTCAGAGAAGCTGTGATTACTTACATCCAAAACTCAGGGTCGCCTCTGTGCTTCTGACCATCCCATAGTTATTTGATGCCAAGCAGTAGTAGATCCCAGCATCTTTCTGCTTATCAGGGTTGTTGATGACAAGGTTTCCTCCCACCATACTGTATCGGTCATTTGTCAGGTCAACATCCCCATTATTCATTCTCCATCTTGGGAAAAAGACATTAATGTCACTCTGAAGGTCACAAAGCCTGGAAAGTGTCAGACTAACATTACTCTGATTTCTGTATAGCTCCATGTGACATGAAATGATTGTTCTGACTCGGTGGTATTTCTTAATGACCTATAATTCTGAGTATATGAAAACATTAATAATAACTTACCTAAGGTACAAAAATGTAATTGCTAACTCTTGACAATGCCCTCATCTTCAATGAGGTATTATTCTAAAAGCAAAATGTATGTTACCTAGTTTCATTCCATTGATTGATATTTTTATTGTTTACACATGAGCATATTTGTTAGCCACAAATTGCTGTGTAGTTTCACATACATCTAAATAAATTTTTATAAATGATTTAAAAAACATATCTCTAGAACAATTAAAATGTAAACTATGAGTTTCTGTCTAAATAGCACAGCAATTTTCCAGTGAAACTAAAGGAGGCAGGCTGTCTGCTCAGCAACTGACATGTTGACCACTAGGGGGAGATCACATAGTTTAAAATTATTTCACTGTCTTAAGTCCAAGTGACAACTAAACTAGTATGGTAAGATTTTTTTTTAGCTTAGATTTAATGTTCACTGATGCCCTTTCATATCAAATAATTAATTAATTAATTAATTATTCTTATTTTACATATTGATCCCAGTTCCCTCTCCCTTCTTTCTCCTTCCCTCCCATCCCATCCCTCTCCCCCACTCCACAGGAATGGTGATAACTTCCAGGAGGGATCAACAAAATCTATCAAGTCATTTGGAGTAGAGACTAGGCCCTCACTCCTGCCTCTAGGTTAAGGGAGTATCCCTCCATGGGAAAATGTGCTCCCAAATCCTTTTGTGCACCAGGGATATATCCTGGTTCCTCTGTCAGAAGTCCCTTAGACTGTCCAGGCCTTCTAACTGAGACCCATGTTCAGGGGGTCTGAGTTGGTCCAATGCTGGTTTTCCAGCTATCAGTCTGGGGGTCTATTAACTCCCCTTGTCCAGGTCAGCTATCTCTGTGGGTTCACATGTTTTAGGAGCAATATTTGTGGAAGGTATTTTCCTTCACCATATACTCCTATGTATAGTGGTGTCAATGAGAAATATTATGGCTAACAATACTACCAACTGAAGGGGATAATGCTATAAATAGAAGTCTGCTGGGTTTTTGTTTGTTTTTCAAGAGTTGCTGAGAAGAATGCATGTAGAAAAGAGTTTTCATTTACAATGATAGTAGCAAATCATTTTACAGTTGTTCCATACTGTGTCAGGGTCTGTCTTTTAAAGCAATGTCCTAGGAAAACCATCAGACAAGAGTCCTCATCATGAAGTTCAGGGGACAGCCACTTTTTGGATGCCAAATACATTTCTGATACAGGTGAGAATAATGGCGAAAATGCAGTTTGTCAGAATGTCTTCACAAGTTGGGTCACTAGGACATTTCCCCGTTAAAATCCCTCTGTCATCAGAGCTAATTTCAAAAGAAATCACAGAGTACTGTGTGACTGGCCCTGGCACATGTTTCCCAGTTTCACAACATGAGTTGTTGGGATTTTCCCTTTACTGGAAGCAAGTTGTGTTCATTTCTTTGACTTCCTCTGGCTGTAGTTGTTTGGGATATCAAAATGTTATGCCATGCTGTGTTCTCGCAAGTTGGTTGTCTGTTTTCAGAGATGGGTATTGAAATTCCTGTGCATGCCTTTAAATGTTTCTTATTGCAGTGCTGCAGTGCTTGCTACGTGGGCATGGAGATGGGAGAAAGTGTGTCAGAGCTGGCGAGTGGCAAATGAAATTCCTTGTAGTGCCTCTTGCCTCTCAGGATGCCACTGTGCATAATCCATCACCACAGGGCATACTATAAATACAAAACTACTTTGTGAAAGACAAATTGCACGATTACTTAAGGCAGTGCAGTTTTCCCGTAATTAAGTATATTTGAAAAACTTCGGGCATTCCTTCCTACCTTCAAAAAGTATTTCTCCCCTCCCCTCCTCTCCTCTCTTCTCCCCTGCCCTCCTCTCCTCTCCCCTCCCTTCCTCTCCTCTCCCCTCCCCTCTCTCCTGTCCTCTCCCCTCCTCTCCTGTCCTCTCCCCTCCCCTCCCCTCCTCTCCTCTCTCCTCCCTTCTCCTAACTATTCCCTCCCCTCCTTCCCTTTTGTCTCTTTCCCTACAAGCTTTATTTACTTGGCTTCCTCTGCTCCCTATATTAATAAACAGAGGCAAGCCAGCTCAAGCTGGGGACTTTGTTTGGCTAAAACCTGTGGAGTGTAGTCAGTGACATATTTGCCAGATTACATTTCATTCCTACTGCTTCTGTGCTGGGAAGGACAATAGGCCTGCCCATGCTGTGTTTCTAGAAACACTGAGCACAGCACCTGCTGATTGGTTGTCTCTAAGCTGTCCTGGAGGCTGCTGTCTAAGACAGTATAATGGAATTTGTATCACTGAAATAAGCTTGAGATTTTCACACTATCTGGAGGCTTCTTTAGAAGCCATATACCTGTGTTTTGGTCCAGCATTTGTACTAACTCACACAGTCAAGCCAATGTATCTAAGTTAGGATTTAGCGTCTTTTCCTGTATATATTTCTTGGAAAATCTCTACAACCTGTCAGTGATGCTAGCCCATGGCCGTGATTGTGCAGAGGCCACTGCAGTCAGTCTACCAACCAAATAATTTTTGCAACAATGTGTTATCTATAATTTATATTGTGCTCTCAAGCATGAAATTGAAACCATAAAAATAATGTCAGAAGGATGGTGATTTTATACCTAAATTCATATTTTGCTTTAGTAGTAAACTTGTAATTATGGCCAGAGGCAAGAGAAAATGAACACAATTATAATTAAGTGGTGGGAAGGACTATCTTTCCTGGTAATAGCTTTTTATAACAATAGAAAGCTGTTTTATAGTAGGAGGAAAGCTTACTATCAAACACTTAATTATTAATTAATATACTTCAATTAAGTCCAGTGACGATTGTCCACTGAAGTACCATTTTCCTATTACTGGTTTTTCTTTCATGGAAACACCTCATAAAAGAAATTCAAATTCCCTGGCATTTATTTAACTTTTAGTTTTTGAATCAGATTAAATTGGTGGTACAATTTTGTGAGCTCTCTATAGCAGAGAAACCCAGTTTTACTTCTTACCAAGTTTTTATGATAGCACAAAGAAGTAACCCAGGAATACAGAAGGAGTTGCTCACTCACTATTCAGAAGATAGAAATGTATTTTTTATTTTATTTATTTATTTTGCTTTGTTTTGTTTTTTGTTTTTCAAGACAGGGTTTCTTTGCATAGCCCTGGCTGTTCTGGAATTTGCTTTGTAGACCAGGTTGGCCTTAAACTCACAGAGATCCTCCTGCATCTGCCTCCTGAATGCTGGGATTAACAGCCTGCTCCTCTGCTACCACCACTACCTGGCTAAGACATATGTTTGTGCTGGAGATACAGCTCAGTGGCTGAGTGTTTGCTTCACATACATGAGTGTTAGGGTTAAATCCTAGTACTTCAGAAAAATGTCAGGGATAGAGATTTGAGATCAGTTAAAAAGGGCAACACTTTCAGGGATTGCCTATGCAAACTTTTGAATGTAGTTAATATAGAAAGATTATCAGCCACTAATAGATTTGAGATATTTAGGACAGTACATACAAAATGATTGTGTATAGCCATAGCTATAATGCTTTTATGTGACATTTATTTGTTTGAAAGCATCAGTTCATTAGATAATATCAAATCTACCTGTATAATCTGTGTATAAATAAATTTTTATATATATTTAAGGATACTACATGTATATAAGTACAATATTGTGTTTTCAGTAATGGGTATGCTAATATATGAGTCAATGTCCACTGACCTTACAGACCGGTCTTAGAGATTTCTCTATAGATCTGAGGTCCCAGGTGCCAGGTGCACTCTGCCACCCTAGCCCTCCCTTGAAAAAGAGCAGTGGGGTGCATTACTTGTAAACTGGAAATGGGCTGGCTCGTGCCCGGCAGTTGAGTGAAACTTTTCCTTCCAGCGACTCCTCTGGGTAAATGGTATTGATTGGTTGCTCTTCAAAAATGGGTCCAAATCCTTTGTCCTCCTCAGAAACTGAAACAAAACCAAGATGATTTTATAGTGTACCATTCTATATGTCAAATAAAATTTGGTTGCACCAAAAGTGCTTCTTTTCTGCCTGTCTCTTTGTTTCCTTAAAAGTACCATTTGCCAGTTATCGCTGTACAGTTTCCTCTACAGACATATAAACACATGCACATTCATGCCTCCAGGTCTTTGTATGAGCTTTGAGCTTTTCTACTTTCTAAAATCGTCACCCTAGTCTTCTTATCAAAGTTTGTACATTTGTGACCCAGCCACGGCGTTAATTCTGTCAGATTTTCTGTTCTAAATGACCCTCCTTTGTGGCCCTATAGTTCCCAACTCAGGCTGCAGGACTTAAAACGCCCGCTTTGACTTTTAATGCAAACTTCTATGTCACCACACTGGCAGTGATTGGAGACAGGTGGCATCTTTAATCACTGTATCTTGCTACCCAGCTGCCTAGTGGTCTAGATTGCAAAGGTGCTTAAATATTTTAGAAGATGAGAATGAAGCAATAAGTGAATTGCTGAATGCTCCAGAGAAGATTATTTACTTTTGAATTGCTTTCTTTCCTGAAAATGGGACCAGGATTCATACCGAGCTATTATCTGTGACAACATACATACAAATTCCAAGTATGGGAGTTGATGAAGTGGTTTGAAATCCATCACAAGTACCCTGTTTGGGCAGCAATTGTCCTGGGATTCTATCCTATATGGAAGGAAGAACAAACGAAACAGCAGGGAAGGTGGAAGAGGCAGGGGTGTCTTGCATGACTCTAGTGTAGCAGCATCTTCTGCCTACAGCCAAGAGCCATATGCTCTGAATGAGTTAGTAGTGAGCCATGTGCCTTGAAAGGCAGGCAATTCTCCCCTGAAGTCACTCACTGTGACGGCTCCAAGAGAAACAAGCCAGCAAGCCATGGATCACTTCTCCATCTTGTGCTGTTGTTAATGTTTTGTCTTTGTTTCTGGTTTTTATTTAAGACAGTCTCATATAGCCCAAGTTGACCTCATATTTCAGGTTCTCCAGTCTCTACCTCCTGGGTAATAGGATGGCAGGCATGTGCCATCAAGTCAGGATACCCCAGCTTTTTCTTTTTCCCCTTTTATTTAAAATGTTATTTCATACAATATATTCTGATTAAAGCAGTCCCTGCCTCCTCCCAGTTCTTCTCCCAGATCCACACCCTTCCCATCTACCCTTAAAAAACAAACAAGCATCTAAGAAATAGTAGTACAATAAAATAGAACATAATAAAATAAAACAAAAACAAACAAATCAGCACAGGACAAAGAAGAAAACAAAGAGAAGAAAAAGACAAAGGAAAAGCACAAGAAATACGGGTAGCCTCAAAGACACACACATTCACACACACAAGAATCCCAAATACACAAAATCTATAATATAGGCACAAAGGACTTGTAAGATGATAATGGTAATGACAATAATAATAATAATAAATAGATAAAATAAAGAAAAAAGGAAGGGAATATTCTGACTCAACATTATAAGACAAAGGATGTCCAAAACTACCATTCAGTTTGTTTTGTATTGTCTGGGTATGAGGCCTACCTTTAAGACTGATTTGTTTCCCCAGTGAGCTTGCAGAAAACTTATTGTTCATTTGCAAGTAGTTATCAATTGCAGTCAGCTTCTGGGTTAGGGATGGGGGCATGTATCCATTTCTTTCAGTTCTGGGGCTCCCTCTGTGCTGGCCCTGTGCATGCTGCCAGTCTCTGTGAGTTTACGGTTGTTGGACCTGCTATGTTTAGAAGGTTTTGTTTACTTGGTATCTTCCATCCCCACTGGCTCTTGTCTCCTTTGCTGCAGAGTTCCCTGAGCTCCAAGGAAGGGTTTTGATGGAGAAATCCCAATTAGCACTGTGTGTCCCAAGGTCTCTCACTCCTACGTACATATTATTTGGATGTGGGTCTCTGTATTTGTTCATATCTGTAGCAGGAAGAAACTTCTCTGATGATGCTAGTGCAAAGCACTGATCTAAGAGTATAGCAGAATTTTATTAGGAGCAATTTTATTGCTGTATTCCTTTAGTAGAACATTAATATTTGGCTTTCCCCTGACCAATCTAATCTCAGGATCTTTCTTGGCCACCCAAGCAGTGTTGTATGGGTTCCATTTCATAGAGTGAGCATTAAATCAATGTATCTTGTAGACAGGCCATTGTAAATCAAAGGATTTGTAGTTGGATTTGTGTTTATATTTCTCCTTTGGTAGCATGCAGAGTGCCTTCCAGTTCCATGAAGCCATGTTGGGGTAATGGCTCTAGATAGGTACCAACTCAACTTCTCCATGTTCAATGACTTGTGTATGTTCTGTCTTCAATCAATTTGTGGAGAATAATCAATACCCTTGGCTGGGTTGTTTGAGCTGATTCTCATGTTGTACCTTTTGCCAACAACTTGATTGAATGTAATTTATTTCTGAGATGCTTCGTTTGTTAATGAGGGATGCTCAGTCAGGTCTCTGAGCTTGTTTATTAGTAGATGGTTTAATTCAAGCAGCACAGTGGTTTTTATCCTCTCTAACAGCTATCTTTGGGATACTGCCTGAAAGAAATACCACCTCCTAACAGTAGTGAGGCCTTAACCTTTTGTGATATATGAACAATATGTATGAAATATATATATATATATATATATATATATATAGAAAGGCAATTATGCAAAGAACTTATGTAAATATTAAAGAATTTGTACTTAAAGTTCTATAGGTCAAATGAAAATATTGTTGAATTTTTTTCTTCTTAATGGTAATATTTTGCACAAATGATATGTGTATATTTTCCAACCCTCCATTAGCCTCCAACTCCTATAGGGTTAGATATGAAACCTTAGAGAGATAAAATAATGATGCTAAATAAATTTCCATATGGCAGAAAATCACATTTAAAATATTTCAGTTTTCTTGTTTCCAGGATAAGGCTACGCTTTTAATGAACATATGTTGTTTACATGTCTAGAGTTTTTTACACTGGATAAGACTGGATCCCCTGTAAAGCTTGTGGATGATTCTGCACACGTTAATTGGGAACTGAAACCAACCCTTAAGAGCAGGAGTTACTGTTTCAAGTCTTTGTTTCCCATTGTCACCTTCAGCAAGAACCTAACCCCATCACCCAATATTGTGACTCCATGGACCCTAACTCAACAGGAGTGCTCAGACCCAGAGAAAGATCTTTCTGGAATAAAACTACATGAGACTCGGGACAGGCCCCATGAAGACAGCTTTACACTCAGCCTACAGAAATGGGTGTCTGTCTCTTACCATTCTAACAGTGAGATCCAGGTGACAGTTTTTGATGTTTTTGAAGTTTTATGGAGAGAAGGGGGTGCAGTGTGTGTGTGGGGGGGGGAGGCACAAAGTTGGAGGTAACATCTTAGGTTGCCTGAATTTAATTAACAAGTTTTCTTTTGATCCTTTTTTTCCCCCTTAATACAAACTCATTTTAACAAAATCTTTCATTTTCCTTTATCTAATGTAGCTATTATAACTCTAGCATAGAAGTGATTACTTTATCAAATTTAGTTAAAAATTTTGATAAGACAGAAAAAGATTGCACATGTATATTTGAAAGTAAAATCTGTAGATGAAGGACAATTAAATGCTACTGCTGCTTCCTCGGTGGGCTTTTTGTGTCCAGAGACTCCACAATCAGTCAGTGGCATGAGCTAAAATAGTAGCTTCACACTTTTCAAACTGTGGAGATAGTCCTCTGTAATCTTGCTATTTGGTTTTATTTCTAGAGATTTAAAAGTAAGATAGAGTTTGTGCTTGAGAGTTATTTTTAGTAACTTTTCTGTCTTCAGACAAATTCTGATTTCTTCACTCTGAAATATGTCTTCTCTGTCATTAAACAGAATTTTGCATAAGTATGTTGTCAGATTAGTCTAAGAAAAATATACTAGGAAATAAAGTAATGGCATCAAAATTTGAGGAGTCTGTTATTAAAATTCTTACAATATTTACAGTATCTCTTGTCATGGAGCCAAGAGTGATTTAAGTTCTCCTGAAATGCAATGAACTATCTACATGATGCAGAAGTTACATTGCTGAGCACAACTTCTACATAGTATTGGTCCTTCACTGAGACAATCAAGATATTTAGGACTTGGTTTTGAATACTCTGGTACCACTATCACTTAGGCCAATGGGTAAGAAGCAACGCTGCTCTAATTTACCAAACCTAACAATGCAACACTCAGAGTTCCTCTCATAGGTGTGCATACATCCAATTTTTAAAATTTTAAAAATGGTGAGGATTGGATTAGCAAATTATAGAGACTAAATTATTTGTTTGAGTTTATGTCACAGGGAGAGTAAATGCCTTTAAAGCCTCCTTGGAACCTCAAGCCGTTTCATAAACTTCTAGACATGTCTGGGAATATCCCCAAGCCACTTCATGTCTGATGTGCCCCCCCCCAAAGGTGGTACCTCGTCTGCTATAGCAAGAAAAGACCCAGACCAAGTCAAGCCATGACATTTCTTTCAGAGGAGTTTGTGAAAGGTTCTCTTGCTTTAAAAGAGATAGATAAAAAAGAGAGATAAATGCTCCTCTTCACTGTTATGATTATATGTGATGGTCTCCCTGTGCAGTACAGGGCAAGTCGGAGAGTGGCTCACTGCATTGACCTCTTGTACATCATGGGTGACAAAGAGACAATGGTTAATTACTGGTGTTAAATCTTGCTATATTCAAAGAGGAAAATAGATAAAGTATTTGAAAAGAAACATCATAGGCAAAAGCATTTTTTGTTGTAATATTGCTGTCAAGTAGACGGAATACATAGGATATTACATATAGGGTTTGAAAATGACAGGATTGTTATTATTATTATTATTATTATTATTATTATTATTTATTAATTCTTTGGTTATACAGTGTGTCTCTTTGTAGCCTTGGGTATTTTGGAACTCTCTATGTAGACCAGGCTAGATTTGAACTCACAGAGATTCACCTACCTTTCTGCCTCTGCTGGAATAAAAGTCATTCATCACAACTTTCCCTGCCTACCCAGAGAGAGAGAGAGAGAGAGAGAGAGAGAGAGAGAGAGAGAGAAAGAGAAAGAGAGAGAGAGAGAGAGAGAGAGTTGATAGTAATATCCATAAAAAAGGAGAAATTGGCAATGGCGAGAGAAGTGACATTTTCTGTGGCTACAGTTTAAATGGATTATATGAAACACATCTACTGCATAAGAGAAGGGCAGGCATGGTGAGCCCTACAAATGTCAGCAAGACACACCAGTGCAATACGAGCAGTGAGTTAGGTCATGTAGGAGGAACCTGTGGAGCTATCTTCTCATCATTTCTAATCTCCCTATCTACTAGGAATAAATTCTGACATCTAAAATTCAGAATGCACAAGGATTTTAGAGGTATGTGGAGTGAGGTACCCTAAGACAGGACCAAGGAGATGGGTATGCAAGGGAATGCAGTGCTTGCTGGGCAATCTCAGGACTCCAGCTGAAGGGAAGAAACAAATTTAAATTTAACATGAATAAAGGGTCCTTGGTGATTATCAGCTGGATGCTAACTGAGCTTGGGAATACATGCATATATTAAGTCTCTCCTCAGGGACTCATCTTACAAAATGGTGTGCACGGGGTAGAGGGCACTTTGGCATGTTCAGGTGGAAAGTTAATATGAGGAGAGAATAATAGGGAGAAGTTTTGAGCAGGTGGAGGCAGACACTGGAACTATGCCTTCACCACCAAAGGAGCACATGGGGCTACTGACAACTGAAAGGGGCAAGGGTTCTGCCCCACTAACACCTTGAGCTTGCGTTCTATTTTCTAGAGATGTGAAAAAAATGAATTGATGTTCTTAGCCACTGTGATCCAGGTGTTTTATTATGTCGGTGTGATGAAATCTCTGCACTTACTTTTTAGTACTATAAATCCTAAACTCAAATAAACCACTAAGCTTTACTCTACAACAGCATTTCCAACAGCTTATTTGACGATAAAGTACTTTCTAATGGAATCCCTGATAATGTCCTACAGAAATTACAAGTGTTTTTTTAATCCTTCTATCAGTAACCTTATTTATTTAGAATTTGTGATATTTCTACATGTTAAAATACTTCAGTTTTCCTTATCTACAACTTCCACCATTAAGTATACATTGAATCATCAAAGAATTCCTATGAAGCACACTTCAATTATTTTCTAAAGAAGTATTACATTGTCATATTTCCTACTTATGTTAAGGTTCATGAAGTTGAGGAAGCTATGCCAGGGATCTTTATGAAATCTACATGTAGTGATTCCCAGCTTATAAGGTGGAAGGAGAAATGACTTTGATGATGTTTGGGCTAATTTCTTGTCCTTCTGCTCCTTAGGCAAATGGAAATCCTTCTCAGTCTGAACGGCATCATTTGGATTGGGCATGAAGGCTGGCATACTGGATGCTCAGCACTTTCTCCTGGTCTTTCCTTCTGTTGTGACGAAGTGGTTTAGTGAGTTAGCAGTTACCAAACACTGAGCACAAAGTCCATCAGTCACAGCATCAGCTGTATTTGCTTCTTGTGGTAAGAAACCCTGTGATTTTTTTCCATTTAAATCCAGAAGCTCATAGGAGCTGACTAATTTATGTAAAAAATGCAAGTTTAGCCAGGAAGTTCCAGCTGGAGAGGCAGATCCAAGTTGGTTTTCTTTTGACTGCCTGTACTTCAGAGAAACCAGTAATCATGGGAGACTCTACAGCAGCATGTTTGGTTGTTACATCTCAAGCAGTAAATTGTCTAACATCTGTCTGAGCCTAATTGCACTGAATCTTAGGGTTTCCAATGCACTAACTTGAGTTCTTTCTCTGGAAGCAAACAAGAGGCTTGCAAAAAAAAAAAAAAAGTTAAGCCATCTTTAAACACCAATTTAAATGTCACAGCACTGCTTTGCTACAAAGCATGTAAGACAATATGTAGACCACACTGATTATTTTTCATCTACCCAAATGGCTTAGTGTGTGTGTGTGTGTGTGTATTTTATGTCTTTCAACAATCAAACAGCTTGTTTAAAAAAAATGATCTCAGGGAAAAAATGCCTTAGAGGATTTCTAAGTTGCTCAACAGTAATCTTTTGCCTTCAAGTTTAGAGTTACCACAGCTTAAAGCAGAAATCAATTATATTTACAATAAAAGCTATTTAAATCTTACCTCCATGACCATATCTCCTGTGCCATGTGAACTCTAAAAAATAAAAGGATAATTTATGTTAAGTGATTCTTTGAGGTGTGCTTTCAAACATTGCCAAAGAATCAATGAACTGGTAGAAAACACTCTTCACACCAAAGATTAATATATCTTTACATCTGTGTGAATATTGTTTACTTATTTTTACATTATATAGTGGTAGCACTAATGTTCGCAATCAGTATAATTAGTATGGATTTGGGAGACTAATAAACACTTTTTATTTCATTTATAATAAGATATCAACAGCTATATAAGATTTCTTTTTTACTACATACACATCACAATGCAATTATAAACCCACTTATGGGCGTGCATATCATTCTTGTGTCTATGTATATTTACCATTGTCATTATATTCTCAAGTATTAAGTGAGGCAGGATAGAAAAAGGAGGAACAGGATGGGGACAAAGGGAGGGAAAAATCCCTGCACCTCTGTCTGAGAGTCAAGAATTCCAACACAACTATCATTTGCTCAAGGTCTTTACCCCTTCCCAGATGAAAACCCAGCATTCTAGGGGAATGAGCAGGACCCCTCTTTATGCTAAGCTAGTGGTGCATGGTTTGCTCCTATTAAACTGTATTCTTACCCAAGGCATCTCTGGATCGATCCTCTATTCTTAATTAACAAAAAGAGTGAAAGGGAAAATTTTCTTTTTCTCAGACATCCTTGGGCATGTAAATGTATAACTATCAACATGGTGTGTATGTTTGCCATTGAGACAATTGTCACTCATGTTTTGTGAGAAGCCTACACAGATACTCAAAGTTGTGATTTAGTCATTCCTAAGCTCCTTTCCCTACATTTATAATACATTCTGGCTCTGTTTTATAAGCAGAAATTACTTTTTGGCTTCAAAAGCAAAGCTCTGTTTTTACTTGAGTTTAGGTCCCTGAAAACTGGAGGGAGGGCTCCATGGTGCTGCATGGTGGTGTGGCCCCCTCTCTCCCACCGGGGACACTAATGAGATTGTTCTCACCAAATTCCAGAACTGGTGTAATAAAAATTACCATATCCTCAAAAAACATCATTTTTATTTCCTTAAAAATAAAGACTAGTTGACCACATGTAATCCCAGCACTCAGGAGAATGATACAGGGGGATCAGTAGTTCAAGGTCATCCTTGGCCACCCAGTAAGTTTCAGGACAGTCTGGGCTACAAGGGGCTCTGTATCAGACAAACAAGCGAACTAAGTAAATCATAATGCAATAGAACTGTCTTTGGGTACACCCCGAAAGAGACTGGCAGAGATCCTTGTATCAAATGGCTACGCACAAGTATGTCTTCAGATGAATAACAACTCAGCTAGTACTCACTGAGCAAAAGTCATTGAGATGGTGGTTTGAGGGGGGGAGAAAAAAGATTATTAGGAAACATACTAATGCCACTAAAAAAAATGTGTCTATGCTTGTGGGAAATCTCTCTGAATTTTCATATTTCCTCTGAAAGAGAGAATCATGATCTTTGTGCTGCTGAAAGCTCAAATGTGCTATGCTATTCTTTATATGCCTATAGACGTCATAGAATATTTGGATGCTATTTTCCTAAAATTGAGTAAGCAAATGAAAGATTTATCAGATTCAGTGTTGTGTTGGATACTCATAATAGCTATGTATTTGTTATAATTTTAGAAATCTTGTTAATCAGTTATTAAACACAGTTATATACACTTAATGTAATGCTAATTGACAGGTAAGTTGTAGTAAAGACGAAGACATTTAAAATGTTACTTTTTGAATTTCTTACTACATTTTACTATTATTAAAGATACTAAAGTTCATTCAATTATAGGCAGCTGGGATAAATGACACCCATCTTTTCCAACGCTACATAAATTAAGTTAAAATTGACCATTCTATGACATACTAAGTGTTTTCTTTTCGAGAGATACAAAGTTTACAGGTTTATGAGCATTTAGTACAGAAAGTGAGCTAAAGTTTACAAAATCTTCACTGAAAATAAAAATAAAATTAAGGTCAATCTTAGCATATAAAATGTATTTACTAATATGATCCAACCCAGATGTCAAAAGGAGACATAAGTTCTAATTTTACATGAGAGAATTCATGATAAAAACACATAATGACTATATTCACATAATTTATGGAGAATACATAAAGGCTTGTTCTTACCTCCTAGACAGGATATGGCAGAGATTAGCAGGAGATGGCTAACCAGCAATGACATTTCCATCTTCAGTTAAGTAGATGGCTCAGTTTTCAAAACTAAGGAAAGCTTTATGACAGTTGAAATCTATGAAACACCTGCATCAAGAAAAGACAAGAAAGTAAGTTAGAAGGAAAGAAGAAAAAATAAGAAAAGTAATGGAAATGAGAATAATGGGGGAGACAGGAGGATAAGAGGGGAGGGAAACAGGAGAATTAGAGAAGGGGAGAGGACAGGAAAGAAGGGAAAATGTCCAACATTTGTTTTTATTTTCCAGTCTTAATATATTTAGTACAATGAGAGGACTCCCAAGGTCCCTTCCCTCCCAGAATGCTCATGCTGATCAGAACTGGGCAGGCTTATGGTGGGTAACCAGGTTTCTTTTCTTATTCAACACAAAATACACTGATCATCTGATGAAACTGATATATTGTCAACACTTAATATAGGTTATTTTGATGGATTAAATTTAGGTGACACACAGATGAAAGAGTAATTAATATAGTCTTACTCTGAGACCCTGGGCTCCATCCCTGATGCCACAGAAGAAAGAGAACCTTTGTAAGAGCTTTAGAAGCATGGAGGATGGCATCAAAGGTGGTCTTTTGGTGTTTTCTTAAATAAACAAAAATTTACCAGAAATGCCTAATGTCTGTCTGTCTGTCTATCTAAGCAGGGTCTTGGTGCATAGTTCAGTCAAGACTCAATCTAAGCACCCTCTTTCCTTTCTGTTCTTTTAGTTACTCATTTAATGTTTTTTTTTTCTTATTGCAGAATATTTCCAGATATATCTGTCAGCAAAATCAAGATAGGTTTGGTGTATTCAACTCTTTAAAAGTTTGGGAGTCCCCTCTAATTTCAAGAAGAAAAGTTTTTAAACTTAGCTACAGAATTATATAGCGATCTAGTTAAAATATCTTCCTTTGTTAAGTTTTTCAAAAACTAATGACCATATATTTACACTGCTAGACTTCACCCAGAACTTTCGAATAGCCTCGTGGTAGTGTGGGGCACATAACTAATATTTTGTTGTCTTTGCATAAGCAACAGATATGAAAAATAAAAGGCAATGTAGAAGTGCCTGCTATTAATAAACTCTCTGGCCAGTTGCAAATAGACAGGTATAGAAGTTAGTGTAGTGAGTTAGATTGAAGTTTGCATGATACTCACATGAGAGAAGAAGGTTATCTTAATGAAAGCACTGTAAACAGCACTGTGGCAAAGTAAGTAAAACATGAAGGTGGAGATACTGTAGCCCAAGATGTAAGATTTGCTAACTATAATTCAACTATTTCTACCAAACAACAATGGAAAAACAATGTGTCATCGAGCATTACAGAGAAACCCAGAGAACAGGAGTTTCAACTTGAGAAAAAATATGTTTTCAAAGATTTCCAAATAGTGATACAGGATGTTAGATAAGAAGAAAGACAATAAGAGGCCATCTGAAGTCAACACCTCCAGTATCATTTGAGAAACATGCACATTTCTCTCAGCTTCTTTGTTACACATGGCCTGATCATCCATGGCATATAACATTAGTCTCATGTAGCAAATGAATTCCACTAAGTTGACATGCTAACATCTTCTGGCACATATTGACTTTGAATGGTTACTAAGCTCCTGACAAGTGTCTTGGTTAATGGCTGATCTTGTCTCTTTGAAGGAGACAACAGTCACTTCCTTTATTCAGACAAGTGTAAAGTCTGGTTTCTGTAAGGAAGAAACTCTGCTTTCCAACCTGAAGAAGAGCAGCCTAAAGTCAGAGGACATATGATGGACATGGAGACTTGATTTAAAAAAATGGGAGGGGAAAAGAAGACAGAAAGAAAATAAGAGGAATAGCTATGACGAGATATGAACTAACCTTCTAAGGTCCCTTCTCTTATGCAGTGGCTACCAGATTGCTAATTCTGTTCAGTGAGTTCTCCCAACAAGCCTCTTTTCCTTCCTTGGGAAGCCTCCCACCATGCAATAGGCCAAGGACCCCAGTGTTGAGCTTGACACTTAACTTCTCAGAAATCTTAGCTTTTTTCTTCTTCCCTGTTCAGTCTCCTGCTACCAGAAACTGCCCAGATGTGTGGATTGCCTGTCATGTTGTTTTCTCTAATTCCAGTAATGTTTGTGAATGTGTCTGCAATGTTAAGTTGTAATTGTCAATTTCACGCAATCTAATGTAACCTGGGAAGAGTTCCATGGGAGACTGTCTAGATGAGGTTGGCTTGTGGGCATGTCTGTGGGAGACTGTCTTGTTTGTATTAATTGAAGTGGGAAACCCTGTCGACCATGTGCAGAGAGGAGACTGAGTAGAGAGGTACATTCATCTCTCTCTGCTCTTGAATGGGGATGTGATATGAATAGCTACTTAAAGTTCTTGTTGATTTGACCTCCCTACTGTGGTGGTATATCACCTGGAATTGTGAGCTAAAATACATGCCTTATCCTCTAAAGTACTTGTCTGTCTACATGTATGTACTTGTATGTACATTTTGTCAGAGCAAAAGTAAGAAAATTAATACATCTTTTGAGGCACCAAGAATTTGGACTCATTGTCTTTATGACCACAATAACGTGATAGTGGAATTCCTACTTGCTGTTGCCAAGTCATATAATATTATTGCTTTTTGTGAAAGCACAAATCTAAAATAAACAGTGATGCCAATGAAGATTTCACCTACATCATAATTTGTATTTCAAACACAAACTAGTCTGTATATGTTCACTTAAAGCATCTGAGTATTGAAATAATAATAAAAACACTCTTAAAAACACACCTGGTACAATTACAAATTTAAAATTCACGTTTTTACTTTAACAGAAAACCTATGAAAAGAAAGAATCTGAAGTTCCTGGTATGCTAAATGTACTTTAAAAAAAAATAAAGGCTCATTATATATAGAAAAAAAATCAAGTTCCTGTCTAGGTTATTGTTAAATTCTCTTACCAAAAACCTACAAAGGGAATCCCTATCCCTTGTGACAAAAGAATAGTGGAAATTTCATGTGAGATTTCAGTGATTAAGAGCACTAGCTTCTCTTCCAGTGGATTCGGGTTCTGTTCCCAGAAGCTCACAACCATCTGTAACTCCAATCCCAGGAGATCTAATATCCTCTCCTGGTCTCTGTGAGCACTGCACATACTTGGTGCACAGAAGCAGTCAAAACAACAAATTCAAAGTAAATAAATCATCAAAAAATTTAAAATAGCACACACCATTAATCCCAGCACTCAGAGGCAGAGGCAGGCAAATCTCTGTGAGTTCGAGGCTAGCCTGGTCTACATGGCAAGTTCTGGGACAGGCTCTCTGTCTCAACAAACAAACAAACAAACAAACAAACAAACAAACAAAAAGAATAAATACAGAATCAATATTCAGATAAAAAAGAGAGAAATAATTTACTTCTATCAGAATGGATTTTGAAAAACATTTTATTGTCTTTATTCTCATGAATTCTAACTATTTGAAAAGTACAAAAATATTTTTCTTTTAGTATATGATTATATTGCAATAAATAAATTTTAGAAAATGTGAAATGAATTCTTGGGTTAAAGGGAAACAGTGGTAATGAGTCATTATAGGCAGGCAATATTTAGACTATCATTGCTATAAAACTAATAGCTTTTCAGATATAAAGATTAATTTATCAGAGATTTCTGGGAAGGCAAGAAATATATTCCTAGAATATCTATATTAAATCTGGGATATTTAATTCTATCAGAGATACTACTCTGATAAAATATTTTGACTTCAGTATATAAAAATAATGAGTAAGAATGAATTTTTTTTTCAGGAGGAAAGGGAATCAGTTAAATGTGCTGAAGAAAAAAATTATCAGATTTGTTTTATTTAAGTGATGCATGATAATAATAGTATCAAATATTGTTATAAATAAAAATCACTGATATTGACTGGTTGTGTCATTTTAAGTTTGGAAATAGAACAAAATGGGTGTTTTGGCTTCAGACCTTCCCATTGGGCTTTGTGTAATATTTAGAATGAGTTCTTTTGTGAAGAGGAAGGTAGTAAAAATGCAAACAGGTAACTGTGTCAAGATTTTTGTTTCTCTGAGATAATCATACTCAAAGGTTAAATTAGCTAAAATGTGTGCAAAGCAAACAATACAGCATGTGCAGTTCAATAGCAACAGTAAACACTGAATTTTAATACAACTCTAAGGAGTTTTATATGTAGTGTTATAATATGAGAAAGGTAATAGTTATTTGGATAGAGAGCAAGGGGAGTTGCTACAGTTTAGTGTTGACTGAAAAAGTAGCAGTGCTTGCCAAAGAGATGGAGTCAAACAGGGAATTGAGACAGGTCTTCCCTCTTTTTTGCAACATTGGGATATTTATGCAATCTCTGGACTTCACTTTGTCCAAATATTAAATATGGGATCAGAAATTACACTACAAGTGCTGTGTGAAACTGTTGCTGTGAAATACTTAAAAAATTACTTGATGCATGGTAACAGGATTAAAAGACAAGGCTAGAGCCCATCATCATATTCAGCAGATGGTGAACTGTAAGACCTGGAACAACCAGACTCTAATTACCAGTCGGAGGAATGGAACCTAAGTCAAATCTCTGGCCCTAGGTGGAGACTTTTAAAGACCCGTGGAGGGCATGGACCCTCACGCCCCGACTCAAGAAAGGCGGCCTCCCCAAATCACTCACGAGAAGCGGTCTTGATGCAAAAGCATGAGGTCTTTTATATTCCAGAGCACTGGGGTCCACAGCCATACTCCACGTGGGGTAGAGGACTGGGAACCTGGGTACAGGGTTCAGACAGCTTTTATAGGGTTACTACAAAGCCCACACATCACAAACCAATCATCTCATAACATCAAGTGCAGACCAATCAATTTGGACTATCCAAACCTACACTTTGCTCAGGAAGTCTGCTTTCGCTAGGGCTTCTGGGTAGTGTGGCACGGCTTATTTCCTGTTCTCATTCACTCACAGGTGCTGTCCATAAACTGCCCTGTCGTAAACAGTCAAGAATGACCTTTTGCCTACTCACTGCTAGGGGGCAGAGTCTAGGGAAAATTAGGCTAAATTTTTCCATCCTTACAATGTCACACCCGGAACTGTCTGGAAATGAGAAATGAGTTAGCTCCCACATGAAGTAAGAACAGGGTCTGCAGCAAATAAAGAGCTAGAGGTAGATGTATAGAAAGTGACTTAATCAAGAGCCAACGAAACAAGTGAAGGAAGAACGGAGAGAGTGGATGAAGATGTATATGACATGTGATCACTCCTGATGCAACAAGGGATGCATGGCTCCTTTGCTGAAGGGCTGGGGGCGGGGGATGCTTGCAAAATGACTAATTTCAATTTAAAATTATCTCAGTATCAATTCAGTTCCTACCTTAGTCTCATAAAAGGCACTAACTTAGGAAGTGAAGTGGTATTCCTCTTTGGGGACCCCTCCTTTCAGGAGTTCTTTCCTGTTTTTCTTTAACAAATCTGTATTAGCTCTGCTTGCTCCTTTGTTGGATGTTCTCTTGCTGTGAGACAATGAGAGCCTCTGGTAGCTACAGGAACCCAACCGAGTCTGTTAAATGGTCTCAAGAATTTATTACTCACTGCCATGATCCAGCTGCTATGTCCTGCTGTTCTGCCCAGGGAATGTGGGGTCCAACCATAGGAATTAGAAAGCCAGAGAGCACTACCCTGTCCCCTCAGTTTTTAAGCTGTCAAGTAAGCAGGCAAACCATGCCCATTAGCCAAACAGATGGAAATTCCACAACTACTGGCTCTCAGGAGGTAGTTTTGTTGACTGCTGGACTCCTGACATTCTAGTTTCCCAAGTTCAAGTACCCCAAGTGTAGAGAAAAAGCCTAGCCACTCTCAAAGAATCCACAGTAGGTCTCCCGTGGATAACTCAATCAACTGGGTTCAAGGAGTCCAGAATCTTACAAGATTCCAGTATAGCAAGAAACTTCCAAAGAAAGGGCAAGATATTGCCTCCTTCTATAAAGGTCAAACTGTACCAGAATCCATTCTAATAACCCAAACAAGCTATGCTTAGACACCCATCCTTAATAGTCCAACTGAAGGCACAAGTAATAGTGAAAATAATAGAGATGTATTCAATATGGCCACTTTGGGAAGAAGACCAAGGAGATCTAGTGCAAAGCCTCCAACCCCGCCAAGTCTGTCCATGTTGTTGTTAAATGAAACTTAGAGACTAAGAGTTAAACAAAACTGAGAGGTCAGCCATTTTCTTCTTCTAGCTTTAGTGTCCTGGGGAAATTGAAAGAACTTTGGGTTCATTGTCTCAATACTTTAATGACTAAAAGGAATTGGGGTCCATTGTCTCAGTAGTCTAATGACTAAAAGAAGGAGCACCAATGTATCACTGAAATGTCTCTATTCATGCCAGGATGCTTATATAAGCAAACAGGTCCATGAAACACTTGGATAGGAAACCCCTACCCACAGCAAAGCTGTCCATTCTGCACATTTTAGAAAGTATATAAAACCATTCTAAATTGTAGATTTGTATCTCTATTTTTTTGGTCATGGTCAACCCTCAAGAAAGCCCTAAAATCTTATAAAAACTTCCTCACTTCCCTATCATCTACAGTATGCTACGTTTCATTTAAATTCTTATGACAGAGATCAGAAGGATCAGGTTGTCAAGGGGAGTCTAGATAAGATTCTAGCAACAATCGGTCCATGGACAGCAAACTTGTCATTCATGTACTTTGCATTGCTCTTGTCTGATGTCATATAAATGAAAGACTGCATCCATACCTACTACATTCTAAGCACTTCATAGAACTAAAATTGGATTTTAGTTTTCTTAGATAATGACAGGTTCATAACTATAAACAATAAGAAATGTCTCTTCTTGAGGCTTTGGACTTTGTTAAGGATCACAGTTGTTCTTTTGTTACAATTTTCACCTAGTAGAACACAAACAGGGAACTCAGCGTGCCCACATGGAGTTTATTGGTGGAGGGGAGAGAAAGGGGGGTAGCTGGTGGCCAACGGAAAGCAGGAGAGAGAGAAGAGAAAGCAAGAGAGAGAGAGAGAGAGAGAGAGAGAGAGAGAGAGAGAGAGAGAGAGAGGTGTGCTTGTGTGCTTGCTTTAGAAGGGAAACTTGTGCATGTGTAACTGAGTCCTCTGCACAGCCAGGTAATGAGTGACATAGCGATGACATGACATGGCCATGAGTGTCCTGCCCATGGTCAGGGGGTGGGGTCAGCAGACTGTTGGTTTCCAAAAACAGTGGCCTAGAAATGTACTCTCTAAGAGTTTCAATGTTTTATCAATATTTAAAGACTTTTAGAAATGAAGTTGCTTGAAGTCTACCTCTGAGTTTCATCAGATCAAAGTTTTGTCATTATTTGTGCCACTCTGTGATGTGCCATGCCTTTCTTCCTTCACTTCAATATCAGTTAATCATCAACTAGGCAGCCTGCAATTCTTCCCCATTAGATGGGATCTTGCTGGATGGGAGTAAAAGCGTTTTTGACATCTTGTCCGTACATTTGCTTTTCCTAGTGATTTACTCTATTGTGTTACCCATTGTCCTGTCATTTGTGGCTCCCTGATCACAATCCCTCAGCAGCACAATGAAGCTAACCTCTTCCTTGTAAAGAAAGTACTATACGTGTTTCTCTCTGGAGGACACACTACACGATGCATCAGGGTGGGCTCCATGACTTCCATGTCTCACAGTGCTGGAAAATGAAACAGCAGAAGGAAGCCATCATCTCTGACTCAGATTGCCAGTTACAGAGAAAGCCTCATTTCTACCCAGTAACTGAAGCAAGCAGGAACCAGGATTTGCTTCCTTTCCAGATGCCACTATGCTGCTACCTTCAAGAATTCCCTGGCCTTTGGGGCACCATGGCTTCTCACACGCCCAGATGAATCCTGGTACTATTCCCTGTGCTGGTCGCTGCTTCCCATCTTCCTAGCCTCTAAATGTCCTTAGGTACACAGGGCAAAAAACCCTACCACCTTCGTTTGTTCAAAGAACTTAGGAAACTGAAATAGTACAAGAAAATTGATTCATATATGGTTTGGCCAAAGCAAAGATGGTGGCCATCATACATTTTATGAAATGCTATAAGACAAAGACTAGAATGTACATAAATATAACTGAGAGACAGGCCAACCAGTGTTTTCCTTGGTGGAAAGGCACTTGGACCCTAGCTAGCTTCCATTTCTCAGGATGAAAACGATTTTCACTCAAGTTTGGTTGGAGGAAAATAGGGATCTTAAATTTAGGAAGAGAAAAAACTCCTCATCGATCCTGGGTCTGGCAAAATTCTTTGTTTTCCCTTCACCCCTTTGATAAGTTTAAAGTGGCAGCCCTATGTATCTTTTCTGTGGAGGTCAGGTTCAAGCTGCAGACTTCTACATTCTTGAATGCCAGGGTCACAGAAACATTAGCAATATTAGAAGGAGTGGGACACATAAGTGTAGCCTGGTAGCATGGTGGGCACTTTGGCACCATATCAAAGAAACCAATGACAGCAAAATTGAATGTAACCCTGACTAAGAGCTTTGTAGCACATATAATGGGCAAATGTGAGAGAAGGTATGTCTAAATAAATGACCCACAAATAATGGCAAACCTCCAAAGACTAACTTCATCCCCCAGTTTTCTCATCTAATAATAGCCCAGAAATTTTTGTTTGTTTGTTTGTTTGTTGTTTTGCTTTTCAAGATAGAGTTTCTCTATGTAGCTTTGGCTGTCCTAAAACTCACTTTATAGACCATGCTGGCCTCCAACTCACAGAGATCTGCCTGCGTCTGGCTCCCAAGTGCTGGGATGAAAGCCAAGAACTACCACCACCTTCTGCCTTCTGAATAACTTGTTTCTATTGCTATTACTACTACATATATGTCACTGATACAATTCCTTATCCCAGAAAAATATAAATGGGAAATCCTAGTAGATATCCTCTGGGTATATATGTGTCTATAACAAAATACATAAAAATTAATTCAAAATTGAACACATTATGATCCAGGTTGTTTCTGAGAACACTAACTTATGTAGCATTATGTGATATCATCACAGACTTCATTTTGAACAGAACAGGTGAACTTGGCACTGAAAAAAAAATGCCCTGTAAACACTCGCTTCATATTTCAGGCTATTGTTTTATGTAGTACCATTTCATATTTGAGGCTAATATTTTATGGACTGACTGTTTCATAGTAACACAATTTCTTTATAATGAAAAATATATTTTAAACAGTTTCTTATCAGCATTTCTTACCATGTAGCAAGTTAGCATGCCTTTGGATTGCACTGTTGACAGGAAGCTTGATTTGTAAAAATGAGCCCAGCACAGCTTTCCTGTGAGCATAGAAACCATGTATCTAGTCTAACAAAACTGTTGCCCATGTGGACCCTATGAAAGATGCTATCTTTCCAAGCTAAAAGTACCTCAGCAGCCCATCATGAATTAGCACAAAGGGTCTCCATGTCTGAACTTCTAACAGCACCTAGCTGAGTCAAGACAGCTAAGGATAAAGAACACCAAGCACTAATCCAAATTCTCATTCATCGGGCGTATGCCAGAACACCACCTTCACTTATAGGAAACAGGATGAGTTACACTGAAAGCCAAAAAGACAGATCAGTGAAGAAATTCCTCACATCACATATATATGTGCATGTATGTATGTATATATATGTGTGTGTATGTATTTTTGTAAATGTGTATGTATGTATATGCATGTATATACTAATGTATATATGTATATAACTCATAGATGAGAACTTAAAAAAATTAAAACAAAGAAAGTTTCTTGAGCACTGCAAGAGATAAACACCAGGTCCTATCTAAAGAAAGGCAGGGCTAACCAAAACACAGCTGACTCATCAACAGGAACTTCAAAGACAAGAAAATTTTGAAATTATGTATTTTAAGATTTGAACAGCCACAGATGTCATCCCAGACTACTACATTGTGAAAAACTATCAAGAAGAGATTTTAAAATACTGGTATTCAATTAGAACAATTATACATTATACACAAATGATGGGAGATGTTTTCTGCATATATGTTTCTCTTATTGGTTGATGAATAAAACAATGATTGACCAGTAGAGGCAGGAAGATAGGTAGGGCCAGGAGACGGGGAGAATGCTGGGGAGAGAGGCAGAGAGAAGCCCTGAGAGGGATACCATGCAGAGACCAGGAAGATAGGATGCTTCAGGCATTCTCTGGTAAAATAAGGCCATGTAGAAATATCTAGGTTAGTAGTTATGGGTTAAAAATTAAGACAGAGCTAGCCAATAAGAAGTCCTAGCCACCGGCCTATAGTGTAATTATTAATATACCTCTGTCTGCTTATTTGGGGCTGAAGGGTAGCAGGACCTGGTAGGACAGAAACCTCCATCTTTTCACAAACCTATGGGATACAATAAAAAATAGTTCTAAGAGGAAAATATGTAGTTTTAAGTGGCTACATTAGGGAATAAGACAGATTTCAAATAAATAACAATGTGCCTTCAAATCCCAGGAAAAGAAAAACAAGCCAAATTTCAAATCCTCATATTGGAAGGAATAGTTAAGAATAGGACACAGACTAATGTAATAAAAAATTTTAAAGTACAAAGAAGCAACAAAACAAAGAGTTAGTGCCTTGATAGGTTAATTGAGATCAAAGCAGTAATAAAAACTATCCTATCTAAATCTAGACCCCAAAAGAGTCACTAATGAATTCCACTAGGCCCTCAGTGAATACCAGTGCTTCTCAAACTGTTCTATAATATAGGACTGAGAAGCTGTCCTGGATCCTCTGTATAAAAGTATTGCCCTCATTCCAAAAGAGACAAAACCACAATGGAAGAAATTTACAGCCCCGAGGAACATAGATGCAAAACTTCTCAACAAGATACTTGCAATTCTGATACAGGAACACATCAAAAAAGATTTATCTTATGATCAAGTTGGCTTTATTCCAAAGATGTATGGATGGTTCAAAATATACAAATTAATAAACCCAATACATAGTATAATGGAGTCAGTGAAAGAAATCACAGATTATCTCAACAGATGCAGAAAAAGCTTTAAACAAAATCCAACACTACTTCATGATTAACCTACTGAAGAAAATGAATGTCTAAGAACACATCCCAGAAGAAATAAGGGCATCTGTGACAAATCTATTGACAACATGATAGTAAATAGAGAGAAAAACAAAAACAAACAAACAATAACAACAACAAAACCAAAAAACTCAAAGCATAGCCACAAATTCAGGAAAAGGGTGAGGCTATCATTACCACTCCTTCAACAAAATACTGGAAGTCTTACCTAGAACATTAAGGCAAGAGACATAAACAAAAAAATCAAAACAATTTAAAGGAAATGAAGTAGGCAAAGCATCTTTATTGGCAAGTGATATGATTATGTCCTTAAGAGGCTAAAGACTTTGCCAGAATACCCTTGGACCTAATAAACACTTCCAACAAAGTAACAACCTAGAAAGTTAGCATTTAAAAAATCAGTGGCCTCCTATAATCCAATAACAAATATGCTGAGGAAGAAATCATTTTTAGGGTTGTCATTTGAGAAATTTGGGCCACATCTAGACAGTCATTTCTATTCTGTGGTGATGTCACCATCTGGATTTTGTGTTCTATTCTGATTAACATCTTCCACATAAATTAATCAAAACAATTCATCACACCATTTGTAAGCATTTAATGACTAACAATCACAGAGGATTTACATATACTTCCTTTAATGACAGGCTGCTTAATCAAGATCAGTGATTCTTATTTGCAATGATACACAAAGAGATCTATTAATAAGTTCTTCTGTCACTGTTTTACAAATAAAAGAATATTTTTAGGGATATGGACACACAGAAAGGCATGCTCCTGTATCTGAAGCGCAGCTAGGGAAAGGATTTTAGGAAAGAGCTAACCTAAAATGTCTTACTCTGCTCTGGCCTCAAGAACACTTGTTATATAGTCTACTTCTAAGAAATGATGACAAAGAGCTAAGTACGGTTAAATACAGGCTATTCTAGGTGAGAAACACCATCACCTACTGGGTGCTTTTTGAAAGTTCAAGTAATCAATATGAAAGTCTCCTGTGTTGCTGGGGGTTTCTCATCCTTACAAGGCAAGTCTGCAAACAGAGCATGAATTCCATTTTTTAGAGACACACTGTTAGGATTAGCAAAATTGAAATCAGGAAGTGAATGACAAGTTCTGGAAGTGAAATTAGTTTGGGATTTACAGAGGGAGTAGTATACATTTAAATGCTAAGCTCATTAATCTGTTTCATGTAAGACTTATACTTCCCCAGTCAACTATTGAATTATTAAATACAATTTTAATGCAGTACATTGTGAATGCTCTTTAGCTTCCCTGTGACTCTTTTAAACCATCTTTAAGGATTATGACTTTGGTTTAACCCTTAATGTTGTATCATTACTGAAATGTGAACAGCTTGTTGTTAAAGTCAGATGTAGTTAGTAAAAATGCTCGGAGTAAAGAATACAGTGCACACCCAAGGAAAACATTTCTTTTCTGAATGTAACTGTAAGTAGCATCGGATTTTGCTTGTTTGCATGTTTGTTTGCTTGTCAGAATAGCTCAGCTAGAGGTAGAGCTATGAATTCAATGGTCTTCAGGTGGCAAGTGCCCAGCTCTGAATTAACCTGCTACCAGACTGTGTGAAACATATGGAGAAAGAGAAGCAACATGCAAACATCTCACTGAATGGAAGAGTACGAAATTACAAAATCAGGAGTGACTGAAGGAAACATCTGCAGGCTTTTTGATGACATGGGTATTAACTGGGTGCTGATAATGTCTGCATTTTACAGAATAGGGCATGGCTCATGTTTCATGTAATTAGATAGATAGTTAGTAACTCTTAAATACACAATGCATGCTGGAGGGCTTAAACTCTAGGTATCCATTTGCAATACTTAACAGGAGACATTTTTTTCTTCACAAGGAAATAGAACCCGTGTGGAGTAAAAGCTCTGCTAGATTCACACTTCCTCATTGCACATGAAGGAATACAGCACTTTAAAGTGCTACCGCGAGTACACAACATTGCTTGTCCTGAATTTTAGGAACGTGTGCATGTGTGGAAAAGAATGCAGACTAGAATGTCTCAAAACATCACCCACTGTGGAACTAATATAATATCCACCCTATCCATTTATTTAGCTTGAAGTTTTCAAAATTTGAGATGATAAAGAAAAACAGAGAGGGGGAAAATAAGCAAATCAAACAATGACTTCTCGACTATTGACAATTGAAGAAAAAACAAAAACAAAAATAACAAAGAAAAGAAAAACAAAAAACCCCACTCAGATTCAATCAAGGAAAGGATACACTAGTTTAACAAGTAGGACTTAACACATTTGTCCATTATTTTATGATTTCTTTTCCCTAGTCAACAGAAAAGCCAGACTCCACTTCCTTTAAAGCCACAAGAACTATGATCAAGGTTTGGCATAGAACTATTGGGAAGAAATAAAAACACAGATGAATACTAAATGAAGTATACAGCTTGCTTAATTACAGTAGGATCTAGGGATGAGTATCAGGAGAAAAGGAATTTTAAACTCTCTGCTGTCTGGGTACAAGCAAGTGCATGGAGCAAGATAATGAATAGGAATGCTAAAGATGCTAACACATGCATACACATGGACACATCAGAGAAAGGACACACGGGGACACACACACACACACACACACACACACACACACACACACACACCACAGATCATCAACTTACATATTACCACATATGATTCCAATATAATCTGCCTGTGTTATTAAGAGATAGCCTGCACAATAAGAGTCATGTAGATTGCCCCCAAACACTTGACAACTAACAGAGTAAGAGCTTCAATTCTAATATTGCAAATAGAGTCTAATCCTATAGACTTACTATTTAATTTTTATGAACATACAGTCTGTGTTTGATATAGATGACTAGAGAAGATACTTCTTAAGCAGTAATTCGTGTGCTTCTTATAATTGTGAATCAGTGTTTGTCAAAGTATGTTGTATCAATTACCTGCTTATTAATAAGAAATGTCCCTCAGCAACACCCAAGAGTAAGTAAGAGTTTCTGGAGAATACTCAAAATATCTGCATTTTAATCAGATGTCCAGGGGATATTTAGGCATCTCAGAGATGTAGAATTTCTGTAGTATGTTAAATTTAAAGTTTCCTTTACAGAGAAAATATATGGCTAGAACACTGTGTGTAGATGTGTTTTGAGGTCCATTTTTAGGCAAATGTACTCTAAAATCCATGGCCATGCATCATATAGTACCCTAGTTCTTAAAATTAGACTACACTGTGCTTCGTGTGTCCTTCAGTTTGTGTGAAAAAATGAATATACTCAATGCCTACATCTGATGGCTTTTTTCCATATTGAAATGAAAGTGGAAGTTTGAGCCAAGCATGGTACCATACACCTTTAATCCTAGCACTCTGGATGCAGAGACAGATGAATCAATTTGAGTTGGAGGGCAGCATGCTCGATAGAGTGAATTCCAGGATATCCAAAACTGTATAGAGAGACCCTGTCTCAACTAACAATAAAGAGACAGAGAGAGATGGGGGAGGGAGGAAAGCATGAGAGGGAGAAAGGAAGGAAAGGGCATTGGTGCTGAGCGATAATCTGTATACTGTAAATATGTATTGCTCGTATTGTTAATAAAAAGCTGATTGGCCAATAGCTATGCAGGAAGAGATTGGGCAAGACAGCCTGAGATAGATAGAATGCTGGGAGGAGGAAGGTCAGAGTCAGAGGGTCACCAGTCAGAGAGAAAATGAGTTCTACACCTAAAATTGTATAGAGGTGAAAGCCACAAGCCTTGGGCACCACATTGACTAATAGAAATGGGTTAAGCTGTACTAGCTAGTTAGTAACAAGCCTGAGTTGTTGACCAAGCATTTATAATTTATATTAAGCCTCTGAGTGGTAATTTGGAAAACGGCTGCCAGGACAGTAAATCTCTGCCTACACAATTTGTTATGCTGCGCTGACTAATGTTTGAGATAGTCTAACTTTTATATGGGACTCTCTTGATGAGCTATAATGATCTAACTAAATGCGCTTTAACTTCCATTTTTACCCTGATATACTTCGAACCGATCTGACATAGCTGGATGACTACAAAGACCCCCATGCTGAGGTGCCAGCCCAGTGAATCAAATTTAATAACCCAAAATGGGATTTAATAAGCCTTGACAGCAGAAACACACCATGCCAGCGAGGCAGAATGATCCAAGTATTTTCCCCTTTGCTCTCACAGACACACATGTGAGGACAGGCTGTCAGATGGAAGAGCTCACTCAACTCCTACTGCAAGCACTAATGACTTCCTGAGCCTCACTTGTCTTTCTGAACAGCTTTAGACCTCAGTGGAGACACCCATGTGTAGGAAAAGGCTTCGGTCCCTGCTGTCTTGCCTCCCCTTAGACACCATCCTCAACCTTTCTCTCTTGAGCCTCTGCACAGACTTAGGTTGTTAGCAGGTGGCCTACAGGTAAAAGTGTGCTCCTTGAATACTTCACTCAGTCAAAGGCACATACAACTTCTTAGTGGTCCATAACTCTCACCTACATGGAGAGAATGTTGTTAATGATCATATACCTCCTGGGAGTTATTTCTGGGGTTATGAGATATGCCACAGAGAACCCGTATTCCTCTTGAGAACATGGTATGACCTGAGGCAATGGAGGTTGAACAACATGGAAGAATCACAGACAGCATGTTGGTTGTAGCTGTATGTCAACTGACAGGTAAAGGACTTAGCATCTAATCCTAGAATAAGCATAAGGAAATACTATTTTCTAATGAACTTTAACTTTGAATATTTTACAAGCATTTTGGGTTTAATAATAATGTTTGGAAATTATAATTATACCATTTCTCCCTTTTCTCTTCCTCTCTCCAGCCCTCCCAAAACCCCCTCCCAAATTCATGGCTCTTTTTCCTTTGTTACACACACAAATACACACACACACAGGCGCGCGCACACACTCCTAATTACATAAATAAAGCCTGTTCAATCTATATATTTCCTGTGTATGTATACATTCTCAGGGCAAGCCACACCCTTTTGACTCTTTCACAAGGGGAAGATTATTTCTCTCATTCTCAGTTTGTTCATAGTTTATTGTCTGCTGTTGGTGCTTAAGTGCTTTTCCGTTACAGGTTAGCATGTCCATTGGTGTCGACACTGTTCTGGTCTTATTAAGGCAGCCAGCTTAATAAGGCTTCATGGGTGTAGCCTCTCTGACTTTTTTAGGAGACACAAACTGACAGAAAACTTCATGTTTCTCTGCCTCTTACAATCTTTCTGCCCCTTCTCCCACAATGATCCCAGAGCCTGTTATGGTGGGAGAGTTTGAGATGTATCAGTTGGTCTCTTGTTCTCTGAACTTTGATCAGTTGTAGTTTTCTGTGATGGTGTTTGTCTATTGCAAAGTGAAGCTTATTTTATGGGGACAAGAACTATATTTGTCTGTGGGTATAAGGACAAATATTTTTTATGTCTTACAATGACACACTGAGGACTGTACTCTGAACATCCCTACTTTTCATATGAGAGGGCTTATTCAGAAAGATTGAATATAATTCTTCATTATGATGGTGATGCATGGACAACATAATACCCACTTGTTTAACCACTTCAAGTCAGTGGCATTAAGTACACTCATACTGTGAAGACCATACACAAGAGTTTTCCTCTTCTCCCAAACAGAAACTAGCATTCTTGTTGATATTAGAAATGCAGCCATGTTTTCTCTCCTTCAGTGATTGAGCACTAAGTCATTGAAATGAGTAGCATTGTATTCTAACACCAAGGTCCTATTGTTTACTACATATATTTTAGTAATATGTTCACTCATTTTGGGATTACAACTCAAACACCTTTCCCTTCCAGATGTCTGAGAAACCTTTGTGGTAAGTATTGTTCTATTTCTCACTGTCTCACTTCAAGCATCCAGTATGCAGAGGCATCAAAGTGTCTATCTGGCAATGATGTGAAGGAATATTTGCTATTTATAGAGTTTCTTGGGGTACAGATATGAGGGGAAGGTTTGGAATGATGGAGCTCTCTCCTTGGCCCTCCCTCCCTCACACTAGAGCCATTTAACTGCCTCCATAGCTTCCAGTTGTTTCTTCATTTTAAACTACTCATAGCAATCCCACCCTTGTTTTTTCTTTGTTTTTCATGATTCAGAACAGAGTTGATGGAGACAGTTATCTTGAACATAGGCCTGGGCACTTCTCACCAGTTCCTCCTCCACTATGAACTCATTAAATGGACAGATGGGTGTGAATTTGCTGGCATCAAGTTGGAATCTTACAGAGAATAATCGAGATAGGAACTTTCAAATTCTTCTCTTATATTAAGTTAACATATTTTCAAAGGATCTCTTGCCAAACCCTACAGAGCAAGCAGCTGCTGCTTCAGGCCTGTGCACCATGGCAAGGTGATATTGTCAAATACAGAGGTATGAGCAAGACTTTGCTCTGGCCATAGGAGCCCCCAGTGGATGCTTTCTTTTTAGATATTGTTCAGTTTCGTGTATCTTTTAAATCCTTTGACTTTGTTTTGTTTGTAGAGGGCTGCTCACCTTGTGAGACTCTGTTCTGTTTCTCAAAATGAAAAGATATTTCCATAATCCTTTTACAAAGCTCTTTGGAGAGTTTGCTGCCTTCACTATTAGATAGGCAGTGTTATTTGTCAAGTACCTTCCCTACAGGCTGGAGAGAGGGCTCAGTATTAAAGAACACTGGCTGTTCTTCTCGTTCTAGGGTATTCAATCCACTCTTCTGGCCACCATGGCAGCAGACATATATGCGATGAACAGACATACATACAGGCAAACACCCATACAAATAAAATTTTTAAGTGGGAAAAATTAGAATTAAGCATCCTTTTGACCCTTTCCCTGTTTTAACAATAGAAATATGAAATAATAACAGCTAACAAAAAAGAAAGAAAGAAACACATATAAATCTATCTTTGTTTTGTTTTTTGGTTTATTAGCCACATTTCTTACAAAGACTAATCTAATATAGAACAAGAAAGGAGAAGGAAAAATTAAAAATTGTATCTGAACTTACTCCTGTCTCTTAAACATCTTTCATTATAGAATCAAACTCTATTTCTGGCATTGGCTTTGAACACCTAAAATAATGATTCCCAGGCAGAAATAATTTAGTGGGCAAAGTTTTATTATGCAAACTTGAAAACCTGAGTCTGCTTAATCCTGGCACTCTTACAGTGAAATAGAAGATAGAGATAGGAGAATCCCTCAGGCCTCATGCATCAACTAACTTAGTGTAAACAGCAGTGGATAAAAGAGACCTTATCCCCAAAACATATAGAAGGCAAGGACCAACATGTGACTTCCACACACATGGTGTGCCATTTTATGTGTAGACCCACACTAACATATGCATATGGCAATAGACACAAGCACACACACACACACACACACACACACACACACACACATGAACATATGTCACATATACATTAAATATAATTTTAAATACTACTTTATGAAGTTTAAATTAATGCATTTGCATAGAACTTTTTAAATATGTAACTTACTTTATGTATTTCAATGGAAAATTTGTAACTACTACTCTGGAAGAAGACACAAAAATATCTAGATTTTGTGGAGTTAGGGTATTTCTTTTCACATGATGCCCTCATATACATAAAATATGTAAGTATATTTTCTCCCATAATCTGTCTTAATGTTATTCTAAGTAGAGAAATTAGAAGGGTAGAAGGAAGCTATACTCTCCTCATCAATGTCATGTTTATAAAATGACAAGACTTGAAGTTCAGTAGACTGAATTTCCCAATAAAAATACATAGACAGGATGGATGCAAAAACAGGATCTATCCTTCTTCCACTGCATACAATAAACACATCTCAACATCAAAGGTATACATTACCAGAGAGTAAATGTTTTGAAAAAGGTATTCCTATCAAATGGACCTAAGAAGCAAGCTGGTTTAGCATTCTTAATATCTAACAAAATAGACTTCCAACCAAAATCAAAAGAGATGGTGATGGGGGATGTCCTGTTTTGTATATGTTTCTCTTATTGGTTGATGAATAAAACACTGATTGGTCAGTATCCAGGCAGGATTATGGGTGGGGCTACCAGACCAGGAGAAGCCTGGGGAGAGGAGGCAGAGAGAAGCCATGAGGAGATGCCATGTAGATGCTAAGGGAGCAAGATTCTCCAGTAAGATACGACCACGTGGAAATACTTAGATTAATAGAAATGGGTTAGTAATTAAGAGAGAGCTAGCCAGTAAGAAGCCTAAGCCATTGGCCAGTTTATATTAAAACTGAAGGATGGTGGGACCAGGTAGAACAGAAACTTCTGCCTACAAGATGGGGAAGGACATTTCATATTCATCAATGAAAAAAATCCACCAAGATGTTTCCATTCTTAACATCTATGCCCTGAACACCAGGGCACCCATGTTTATAAGAGAAACATCATTAAAGCTTAAATCACACATCATCCCTAGCACATGGATAGTGGGAAATTTCAATACCCAACTCTGACCATCAGACAAGCTATCTAGCCAAAAACGAAACAGAGAAATACCTGAGCTAACAGGCATGTTATAAAACAAATAGACCTAACACATACCTACAGAGCATTTCACCTAATGACAAAAGAATGCATCTTCTTCTCAGCACTTCATGGGACTTTCTCCAAAATTGATCACACACTTGGTCAAACAGTAAATCACAACAGAAACAAGAAAATTTAAATAATTCCCTGAATCCTATGAGATTACCACTGATTAAAGCCAGACTTCAACAGTAACAGAAATAACAAAAAGCCTACAAACTCATGGAAACTGAACAACTCTACTGAATAACTACTAGGTAAAGACAGGAGTAAGAAAAGAAATTAAAGACATAAAATATTCAACAGGAAGAACTATTGTAATGAAATTTTCTAACTGGAAAATTGTCATTTCACTTCATATGTCAATATAAACTCAGATGAATTCAATGTCCAAGTATAAAAATTAAACCACTTTAAAATAAAATTAGTAGTTAAAGCAAATAATCATGTAAAACCCCTCAACAGATGAAAATAAAATTGGGATTTTCCCCCTCTCTTATATAAAAAATTACAAACAAATTGTAAAGCCAAAATATGAATTGGGTAAAAATCTGAAATTGGTTGTAGACGAAGTTCTAAAGAATTCACAACTAAAGATGAGAATAACTGTACATTTATTATAGATACATACATGGTAGGCATGGAAAGAAATCTACATAAAAGAATAATTACAAACAACTGTAAATTAAAAATGCAAAGGCTGGGAAGGTGGCTCAGTTGGGAAAGTGCTTTGCAGTAACAAGCATGACAGTTTTGGTTCATCTACATAGGTGCTTGGGACACTGACATGCTTGTAAGCCCATCACACAGTGTGCACATCCTTGGAACCCGACAGTTTAGCTGAACCAGTAATCTGTAGGTTCAGTGAAAGTGTCTATCTCAAAATATGAGCTAGAGAACAAGTGAAGAAGGTGTCTAGTGTTAGCATTCAGGCATTATTGCTGGCCAGCCCTTAGGTCCTCAATTGCAACTACTAAGAGCAGTCCTTGTGCACATGTGCTGGTTAGTACTCAGGCATCATTACTGGCCACCACTAAGAGTCCTGACCGAATACATGATCAAGCTGCCGGGAGTATGTAGAGCTTTCCCTGTGCGCATATGCCATACCCCTTATAAAAAGCAGGCACTTCCCATGTCTCTCTCTCTTTTTTCTTGCATTGCTTCCAACTCCAGAGGCCTGACTTGGTCTGCTTTTCCTTCCCTTCCCCCAGTAAACCTCCCAGGTGAGTTCTATTGTATGGTGTAACTTCCTGCCACTGCCACCAGCCAAACAATAACACCTGGCCTGAATATGCATGTGCACCTGTGTATAGCACACCCTCTTGTACATATGCACACATAATAATAGACATATATGAACTCAAAAATGTTTACATATATGAATACACTTTTATAGAATTAAAGGTAGTAAAATTCAGTGTTGAAACAGACAAAATGATTGAATTTTCCAATACAACTAAAAAGTAGCAACTAAGACAGTATGTTGAGAAATTAACTTATGTACCAAAGAACTGAAGAAAGTTCAGATATTGTGACACAGTAATTCACCATGAAAACCTATTCTAATGGCTTAATTAGATTTATTTATAATGGAGCAAAATTACAAAACATTAAACTACCTTTTATTAGAATTATTTTTTAAAAAGTTTATATAATACTTTGTTAGAAAAAGAGACTGGATGTTGCCTGACCTTAAATTGCAAAATATACAAAAATTGAAAAGAAGAGGGTAGAAATACTAAGTGAGGCAATGTAGACCTATAATGCCAGGACAAAAGTGTTAAGGTAGGAAGATTGCAACTTCAAGGTCAGCATTGGCAATATAATAAAATTCTGTCCTTAAAAAAATCAAGAAATTAAATAATAAGCTAAGAAAAGAAGAGAAAACTTATGGACAATAAAACTTACTTAGTGAGTTTTAGATAGATATCTTAGTGAAAGAAGATTATAATAATTATAAATTAATTAAACTAATGCACATGCTAAAAGGAAAAGATTCTTACTTGAATTAAAAATCCAATTTGCAAAGCATAAAGTAGTATGTACTATCTGAAAATAATAAAACATGATGGCATATCACCAAAATGTAGTTTTTTTTTCTGTGACAACATAGAAGTTTTGTAGATGCATTATATTTTCTATATAGCCAAATTTCCTAATATTAATGACAAAATATTTCATTGGTAAGAAAATATTAGGGAGAGATTTAAGAAGAGTTTATCATTGTGATTATATATGATATAATAATGGCTACATTGGCAACTAATATTGGATATTTAAAATTTTATTCTTACATATATTTTTAAAAGAATTCCTACATGTTTTAGTATAACATAAATTTAAAAAAATATTCAAAATAAAGCCACTGAAGGGAAATCACAATAAATCACATTTAGATGCAGAACTAAAAGATCATTTTTTTTCTCTACTTTTAAACTAGGGGAAGAAAACTCAACAACTAAGAGTGCTTTACCATTTAGGTTCTCAGAACACACCTTAAGGGACTCACAACCACTTGTAGCTCAAGTGCCAGGGGGATCTGATGACCTTCTGCTTGCACAGGCACCTCAAAAATGTGGTTCACAAGTTCTCACACAGACACACATATATATACACATAAAGAGAAATCAGTGAATCACTCTCTTTATAAAAGTCAGAGCTCACCATCATCCTTCCTTAGTACAGGGTGGAAGATATCTCTGTAGGAGATTTAATCTTCAAACTGTTTCCTAGCAACATGGTTTAAGACAGGGTATCTTTCTTCATATCAATCACTCACATCTATGGAAAATGCCTAAGAGCATCACTTTCATGCTGTGAATAAAGTTTGAATCTGGCTCTCTGGCAGCTTCAGTGTGAGGACTGGAATGCTGATTCTACAAACACTAGCCTTTGAGTTCGAGGACAAACAATTACACATTCTATCATAGCTGTATGATTTTAGTAACAGTTTTAATTATAAAGGAGTTCAATTAAAAAGCACATTAAAAACTGTTGACCGTATCATTTTTATTTTCTAAAGACATGAAAAACTACACCTCAAAGCAACACATTCAGTTTTTAAAAGGTGGCCTTCTCTTTACCTGAACCTTTGATGCGAATTAAAATCACCTGGGAATCTTATAAAGAAGAAAGTCTGTGTAGACTGGGCCTTGATTTATGAAGTTATTGTACATTAACTCAACTGAGAAGCAATGTACATTGTACAATCCTATAGAAAGGGGTAAACTACATTTCAAGAATATCTGAAAGTTAGATGTCACTTAACCATACTTTAAATATACCAATTCATGCAAATACAACAAATCAAATATAAACTTCAAGCAATGAAATCATAAAGAAAAAATTTAAAAACAATGCTTTATGTTTTTAAAAAAGAAAAATACAGCATTAAACCTTTGTTCCTCTAAGCTGTTTTACTTATACTAAAAATAAAATATTGAACTTAAAACATATTAAATGGAGACTTTGTACATGTGTTGATTGTCAATATTGTTGGTGACATGAGATACTGGACAAGGAGTTGAGGGTAGGTATCTGGACAACCAACCACTGTGTTCCTTGACCTTGACTACAAACTGTCTTGGTCAGAAGCCAGAAAATGCCCTTGACTCTATTGGCAGCTTATCCTGGCTGGATGTCAGAGAGAACAATGATGTTTATGAGCATTGGTTCCTAGCTGGTCTTTTCCTGTCTTATATTGCTTTCTCAACCTAGTCATACCCCTTCCTGTCTCCACCTCCTTAGTGCCAGGATTAAAAGTGTGTGTTACTCCAAGTGCTGGAATCACCTTTGTGTGAGCTCTGTTTCTCTTTCAGACTGGGTCAATTTCATGTAGCCCAGGGTGACCTTGAATTAACAGAAATCTGTTTGCCTCTGTCTCCAGAGTGCTGTGATTAAAGGTGTGTGCCACCACTGCCTGGCCTCTATGGCTAATTAGTGTGGCTAGCTTTGAACTCTGATCTTTAGGCAAACTGTCACCACAGGCTTAACTATATATGGTGCCATCTTCAATGGAAGCTATCACTTCTCAATAAGACAATGGGAGAGCCCTTTTTCCCTGGGGTGGGTGGCAGGAGTTCTGTAGTGTTCAGATCTGTTAAAAATCAAGATGACTCTTCACAAGTCCTTTACTTCCTTAGTGAAGGTATTCCTTTTGATGTTTGAAGAGAAAGTCATGTGTCTCATCGCTAAAGAGTAACAGAGCACAGTCAAATTCATAGATCTACGGATCTCAGAGAGTAAGGCAAGGAGCTAAGAATACCACTGTGAAGAGCTTGAGAAACCTGGTCCCTCTGCCTATACATTACTGAACCCAGTGTAAATCTTCAAGTCCATCCTGAGGCCTTTAAGAGATGTATGACCAGGGAAGTGTCCCCCATGGCTGCTCCTATCTATGCCCCACTGTCCAATACCTGGAGATATCAATGTGGCCCCAAACCATCACTTGAAGAGCATGAGATATATCTAGATGGAGAAAAGGACCCTCCTCAGCTGATTAGGAATATAAAGAGCCTAAAGAGCCACTCTTCTCTGCTTTGTTAAACATCTCTAAATGCTTAGTGGATGAACAAGATGTGTATGTAGTACAGCTGCCTTCAAAATAAAAATGTCATAATTGATTTTAACATCAGTTTTGGGTTTCTGTGAACCCATGTCCTCTTTTATAATAGGCATTCTGGGGGAAGTTAGGTTTTTCTTCTTCCAACTTTCGCTAGTTTCCTTCCTTGCTTCCTGACACCTGCCATTTTATATTGTGGAGTCATCACTACTCTCTTCATCCTTCCACTCACCTCACCTCTTTCTTGATTTCTTTCTCTTTGGGGGAATCTCCATCATAACATGCAGAGAGAGAGAAGGGGTTAGGGCAGCAATGTAAGATACTCCTGTGGGCTCCACTTCCAACAGTCCCATGAGTGGAATTTTTTAAAGGAGGATGTTCATTGTTCTCTCTACATTTTCGTTAAAGCTACAGAGTCTACAAGACACGCTCCAGAGTAATGGGCTCTAAAGGGGGAATACAAGAAAAACTTTTGGAGAAGGTCAAAGCACAAAATCACGCTGAGGCAACTATATTTTCAAAAGTCTTAATGATGACTATTCTATACGGAACTGGGGAAATGGGCAACATTTGATAAATGGCCTGATGTCTGAAATTAAAGTCATTGTGATATAACTAAAGCAATTGTGATATTTCAAATTCTCAACCTAAAAACCCATGGCATTGATTTTTTTTAACTTCTACATATGAGCCCAATCCAAGGCACAGTTCAGTCATTAATCTCCAAATAAATAAAGGCCAGACTGCATGACCTCTCTGGCCTCCACATTCCCTGGTCACACTTTTTTCATTTTCCCAATATATTAATTTTAGAGGGACTATAAAAGATTAATCAAAAATATCTCAAAGGATTAAATAGTGTGAGCCAATCTCATTAAAAAACAGAAAGCCTGCAAATTATGTGAGTTAAGAAAAGCTAAGATAATATTTTATTGGAAAAGAAACTACTTAATTATGCTGTCTCTCGCTGAACTTTTTAGAAAAAAAAAATAAAAATTGAGTTTAAAGCTGTGATGACTAACCTTGGTTGTAAACTTGATGAGATTTGGAATCAACTAAAAGAGATGCTTCGAATGGGTCTGTGGAAATATTACCTGGAAAGATTAATTGAGAGAACAAACCTCTCACTAGAATTGGTAGAACTTTCAAGAAGTGGTCTGAGAGAAAAGGAAATCTTCTGCCTGGCAGCTTTCACTTCTTGTTGTTGAGGGCATCTACCCTCTATGTTCATGATGCCACTATTGTTCACATCCTTTAAAGATGTAGGCACTTAACTTCTTTGTTCTTCCCATGTAAACTAAAGACAAGCTCCTAACTAGAAATCTTCTAGATCTTTTGCATCAGATTGGTACAGTGGAGGAGGTATCCAGCCTAACAGGCTGAGAAATCAGTGAACTCTCAGTCTACTTTGTATAATAAAAGCCACTGCTGGACTAACCAAATAATATCACATAAGCCAATCTAATAAAACCCCTTTATAGACATATTCTATCAGTTACATTCACTTAAAGAACTCTAACTAGTACATATGGGGTACCAGAAACTGAGTTGTAAAGATGGTTTTCTCTAGAGGGTTGGTGGTTCATTTTCCTAGTGGACATGTGTATAGCATGTGTTCTCTTCACTGACTCATCCCAAAATAGCCCATAGAAGATACCAATCATGTAGCAATTATTTCAACCTTTGTACAGTTTCTGCCACTGACAAAGAAGCTCAGTGATATTTATCTCTTGGGGGGAGGGATTTCATTTTTTCTTCTTGATTTCTCACTTTTACCTAATTTCTCATGTTCCTATCTCAAAGATTGATATGCCTTTGTGTATTCTCACAATTGCCCACATCTTTAACTATCAATAGCATGAAAAAATGAACTTGGATATCTCTTTGCCAGGTTGATCTTTGATGGTTTTGAGTGTCTTAATGCCTTTGGGTAATACTGGAGCAAGAAAGTTTTCAAACTGGGAAAAAAAATGTTTCTGTTAGCAGGTGACAAACTGACATAAATTTTATCAAGAATAAAGCTAGTAAGGGAATTTGAAAGTGTTTGCTACATTTATAGATATGTACTTTAAGAGATGTTGGCATATTTAAAAATTTGCATTCTTCAAGCAAAATTCTTAGACAAATATGGATGCACAAAAACAACAAACACTTTGAAGGCCATCAAGTTCAAAGTGATTTTCAGAATTAAAATATTTTTTAATCTAAACCACTAAAATTTTAACATGGTACTTAGAGGAAGAAAAGAATAACTATTATATTTTATAAGTTTTCATATGAAAAATATTCTAACAATAAAACCAGAGTAGTTTGTATCATGTTTTAAGACGTATGTGTTTTAATTATAAGCATAATCCAGAAGTTTAAATTAAAGAGTCTGATATAAAGTGATAATTATTCCTTGGGACATGAATTCCATTTATATATCTTATGACTTATTAATATTTTAGTACTTTTCATATGTACTTCAATTGAGTCATTAAAATTACCAGAAATAGATATTGATATAAACTTTTTAATTCATGTGCAAAATTTTCAGTTTTATATTTTATAGCACTCTTTAGAATTTATTTTTATCCAAGTATTTCAGTCATAAATGTATATAATTTTAAATTCATTTTCTATAGGAATATAACTGTGATTATACATTTTTACTGGATTTACAGCTTTTGGGTGGTTTAAAACCTATACTGACATCCTATGACTTTATGATTTGGGTAGCAATCTTTCCCTCACAACCTGAAGTCATGCTTCTGTTAGAATCACAGCAGTATCACACTCATTTGGTTGCTGAGAAGAGGTAGGAAGACAATATAAAATGCTTAGAACATGCAACAAACTCATTCTTAATTGTAGGTCAATGGTAGCCTTATATCAAGAAAAGAAATTGAAAACGATTAGAATTATATGGTTTTAGGTTGACAAAATGAGTTAATACTATCTTGTGTTTTAATGTTAGACCTGACAAAGACACCTGCACTATAAAATAAAAAGATGCTCTATCTTTTACAGTAGAATTTCTTTGCTGCAATCATACATTATTCGAATGAATAATACTGTCCCTACAATAGAATGCCTTTACAACAACCACATGTAGTTCCAGTGAACTACACTGACCCTTCAGTAAAACCTGTTGCTACAACCACCTACAGACCCATTTGAACAGTACTTTCCCTATAGTAGAATGCCTTTCTTATAACACTACACAGTTCCAATGAATGGTGTTGACCCTACAGTGCAATGCCTTTGTTATGATCACACATAGTTCCAATGAACAGTACTGACCCTATATTAAAATGACTTTCTTACAACCACAATGAGTACCAGTGAACAGTATTGCCCAGCAGTACAATGCCTTTGTTACACCTAACAGTCCCAATGAACAGCATTTTCACTGTAGTTAGAATGCCTTTATTACAACCACACATAGTTCCAGTGAACTATACTAATCTATAGTATCACATCAATGCCTTTGTTACAACCACACACATTTCCAATGAACAACACTGTTCCTAAAGTAAAGTGCCTTTATTACAAATATACATAGTAAGATGAAAGTTGTTTTCCCTACAATGAACACCTTTGTGACAGCTACACAGTTTTAATGAATGCCACTGGCCTTCCAGTAGAATGCCTTTATTGCAACTATGCATAGCTCCTTCTTTCTACAACTCACTAATATTATGCTCTTATATTTTGCTTTATTTCTTTAATAATTCCAGAAAACACATACGTTTTCTTTGAGAAAAATAATTGTATTCAGAAGTATATTATTTACGTTCACAAGTCCCAATAATTACCATTCATGTATATCCACTCAGGGACAAAGTAAATGATGGTTGTTAGAGTTAATTTGTATTTAGTTTGTAAACCATGACAGCAACATAAAAGGGAACACTCCTGCATATTCTTCAATATAGCATAATGGCGACTTCCCTTCTGAAGAGAACACACAAACACACTACATTTCTGTAGAGAGACTTTGGTTCCTGTTGAGGAGTAGAAGTAAAAATAAACTTTTTGCAAGGGAATTAAGTAATAGATTTAGCATCACATCATACTATTTTTTTCAACAGTTGATTTTATATTTGAAAGTTCTTAAAGTCTTAAACCAGTTAAGCAATTAAATTGTATGGTTTTAAACTCTTAATCAGCTATCAATGTAACACGTTATTCACAATTTCCATAAATTATTCTTTGTCAAATATTTCCATCAATTTGAATTTTTCAGGTTTTAAAGAAGCCTGGAATTAGTAATGGGAAAATGGAATAGAAATCTCTAAATAGTAAGTAACTTTTAACTCCCAAGTTAAAGTGGATGCTATTTTATTGAGTTGACAACTTTTTTTTTTTAAACCATCTGGTTCTTCCAGTTATTGCCTTAAAGGAAAATATAGTTGGCTTCTTACCATATGGCAATTACAATCTGAAGATGTAGTGATCAAATCCAGCAGTGAGGGATATTGGGGCTGGATAAAGAAAACAGAACTGCAGATTCTATGACATGCTGAATCACCAAGGACACACCCAAGGAGAAAAGCCCAGGGGCAGATAGAGGTACCCAAAAGCATCTCAAGAAAAGGAGATGGTCCAGGAAGTTGAAGAATAATATAAGATATTTGTCCAGAGAATTGAAGAGGGGGTTGAAATGCTGAGGCAGGGTGACTTTGGGTGCCCCCAAAATACCCTCTATGGATATTATAGACACTGTTCCTTGAATATCCTAGGCTTTTATTTTAATTCTTGACTATAGAGCTACTTATAAAACCCAAACCTGTGTTTTCATTTCTCATAGTAATTCCCAGAAGTAGAATTGGGCTTGTAGAATATGGCTCACAAATGTGCCAGGAATAAAGTATTATTGTTCTGTAAGTCTGTAGGCGTTATAACTAATTGATCCTACTATATACAGATGATAAAGGGGCTAAGAACGAAAACAGAAACATCACTTTTACAGCATCCACAAACAACATAAAATATCTTGGGGTAACACCAACCAAACAAGTGAAAGACCTAATTAATAAGAACTTTGAGTAGTTAAAGAAATTAAAGAACATAATAGAAAATGGAAAGATCTTTCATACTCTTGGATACATAGGATCAACATTGTAAAAATGGCAATCTTGCCAAAAAACCAATCTCCACATTCAATGCAATCCTCATCAAAATCACAGCACAATTCTTCACAGACCTTGAAAAAACAATACTCAACTTTATATGGAAAAGCAAAAGACCCAGGATAGCCAAAACAACTCTGTACAATAAAGGAAAAGGAACTTCTGGAGGCATCACAATTCCTGACTTCAAGCTCTATTATAGAGCTATAGTTCTGAAAACAGTTTGGTATTGTTGCAAATATAGACAGGAAGACCAATGGAATAGAATTGAAAACCCTGATATTAACCCACACACCTACGAACACCTGATTTTTGACAAAACAGCTAAAAGTATACAATGAAAATTATGCAGCAAATTATACAACAAATGGTGCTACCACAACTGGATGCTGACTTACAAAAGACTGCAGATAGACCCATGTCTATCACCATCCACAAAACTCAAGTCCAAATAGATAAAAGACCTCAACATAAATCCAGCCACACTGAACCTCTTAGAAGAGAAAGTGGGAGGTACCCTTGAACGAATTGGTATAGGAGATCACTTCCTGAACATAACTCCAGTAGCACAGACACTGAGATCGACAATAAATGGGACCTCCTCAAACTTAGAAGGACACAGTTAACAAGACTAAACGGCAGCCCACAGACTGGGAAAAGATTTTCTTTAATCCTACATCTGACAGAGGGCTGATCTCCAAAATATACAAAGAACTCAAGAAACTAGTCACCAAAACACCAAATAACCCTATTAAAAATGGGGTACAGAACTGAAGAAAGAATTCTCAACAGAGGAAATCAAAAAGGCTGAAAGACACTTAAGAAAGTGCCCAACATCCTTAGCTATCAGGGAAATGCAAATCAAACAACTTTGAGATACCATCTTACTCCTGCCAGAATGGCTAAAATTAGAAACAGCAATGACAACTTATGTTGGAGAGGATATGCAGAAAGAGGAACACTCCTCCACTGCTGGTGGGAGTGCAAACTCGTACAGCCATTTTGGAGATCAATATGGCGGTTCCTCAGGAAAATGGGAATCAGTCTACCAAAAGACCCAGGCAATCCCCCTCTTAGGCATATACCAAAATGATCACATCAATGCAACATAGACATGTGCTCAACTATGTTCATAACAGCTTTATTTGTAATAGTAAGAATCTGGAAGCAACATAGATGCCCCTCAACTGAAGAATGGATAAAGAAGATGTGGCACATTTACACAATGGAGTACTACTCTGTGGAAAACAAAATAAAACAAAACAAACAAACAAAAAAAAAAAAAACAATGGAATCTTGAAATTCGCAGGCAAGTGGATGGAACTTGAAGAAACATCTTGAATGAGGTAATCCAGTCACAAAAAGAGGAACATGGTATGTACTCACTCATATATAGATTTTAGACCTAGAACAAATGGTTACCAGACTATAATTGACACCACAAGAGGAACTAGAATATAAGGAGGATTCTGAGATTCATATAAGGTCCCTCACAGAAGGGGGAAGGGACAAGTCCCCCAGAGCACATGGGCAGTGGGGCAGGGGTAGTGAGTGGAGAGGAACTAGGAGAAAGAGAAGGGGAGGAGAGGAAAGCACGTGGGACATGAATATTGAGTCAGAGGAGGAATAGAAGAGAGGAGAGAGAGAAAGAGAGAGAGAAGCATAAAAGAGGGAGCAAATATAGGACAAGCTATTCAAAATAAAAATTCTGAATTTGTTCAAGGACCTTAAAGATATCATATGAATAAATGCCTTATTTAAGATAATGAAATCACACAGTGGATGAAAAATGCAAACAAGTCAAGGCATTAATTATGAACAGAATCACTAAAGAAAAGCCAAACTGAAATAAAATTGGAAATGAAAAACTTAGAATGTTAAACAAAAACCTCAGAGGTTAGCCTTTCCAACATTAGCAGAATATAACATACAGAAAAGATAATTTCAGGTCTTGAAGACAAGGTACAAGAAATGGATATCTCTGAAAGAGAAAATGTTAAAGAATCTAAAGAAAACCCAGGCACAAAATATTCAGGAAATCTGAGACAATATGCAAAGTCTAAATCTCAAATAATAGTCTAGAAGAAGGAAGGAGAAGAAACCCAGGTCAAAGGCATGAAAGATATTTTTAATAAAATTGACTGGAGAAAACTTTCCTGATTTAAAGAAGGATTTTCTTGGAAACTATGCATTGTCCTATCCAACCACCCTTTTTTTCTGGGTTAGACATTGGTAGCATCTGGAGACACATGGACACAGACAGGTACTATGACCTTGCTTTTACTTTTGTGTGTGACTTAAAATTTTCCATACAGGACTTCCTAGGCCCCTGACTGTGTATCCTTCTCAAGTTCTCCTTTCCTGACTTATGCCAGAGCTTCTTTCACAACTCAGTATATATTCTTCTATTTTGAGGATACCTGTTGCACTATGACCTTTTTACTTCTTTTCTTTGTTTTTCTATTTTGACTGATAGGACTGTTCTATGGAAACTTTGGAGTAGAGATTGCCTTTGTCTAATAGCCACAATGACAAGTGTACAAAACAGTACAATAACAGCTACATCTACAAAATGGTAGTAGGTTATGTCACTTACATTTACTATAAGGAAGAAAAGGTTATAGGATCCTCATTCTGGATTCTAGCCTTTACTTCTTATGCTCATCTGGGATCCAGCTGCTACTGACCTTGGAAGACAATAGAGTATATAACAAATATCAATTTAAATTTAAAATGGGGTGCTGCACCATGATGCAGCTCCCATGGGGTTACTAGAGGTGATAAGGTGAGATATTGTGATTATTCAACTTCTTGGAGGTCACCAACAGTCTGAAATTACATTCATAAATTCAAGTATTATTTAATCTGTTGTTAGTGCTCATTATAGTGTGAACAAATATATGCTCTTCTATTTTCAGAAAATGTTGAGACAACAATATTTCCATGCTGCTTTTATTTGATATGCCCACAACCTTTATTCCTCAAAACCAGCTCCTAAATTCAGCACACAAAACCATCAGCCTTCTTCAGTCTTATACAGATGGCTGATGACCACAGTACAAACCATGCACCTTGGCAAGTAAGCCCTTATAAACATCACCATTTACTCAGCAGATGGCTGCATGCATCCCTATTCAGCTCTAATCCATCATCTGGAGGAATAATTAAAACCTCTCTACTCTTTTCAGATTTTAGAACATTTACATATGTTTCTAATCTAAAAGGTTACTAAATGTTCCACCTTAGATGTAGTCTCCTCCTTATTTCCATTATTTCCTTAATGTTACTTACTTGCTTGCAAAATGCTTTGCCTGTGAACCTCAGAGTGTAGAAATCTTCCCTAGAGTGTGCTGAAGACCCTCCAATGGCAGATGGAAGATGTGGTTTTAATTCAGCCCTTCCTAGCAACCTTATTCTTATGTGACAAAGGAAAATCTACTTTCTCGTCTGTAATTTCAAGCAGAGTAACCAAGCACAGAAACCCAATAGAGGTACCAAACGGTAAAACTGTTGATACAATGTTGAGAAAGGTTGCTACTACTACTGAGAAAATGAATGATAATTTAAAAAGTTACTTAGCCTATATCCGGTGTTTTCACTCATTTGCATTCAACCTAATCAATAAGAAAGCTGTCAAAGTTAATATGAATTCTCCATGTGATGAGAAATTCAAATAAATGTTATATTTGACTCTTTACCATCTGTACGAATTAATAAATTAAAAGGAAAACTCCAAACAATAAACAGCAAACCATATCTCACTTTGGTACTCACTTTCTATAAAAGGCAGAGGATTAATTACAATTTCATAAGCCCCTCTGCCACATAACCAATACACTGTCTACAAAGTTATACTTCCTTTGTAACTAGTAGTTTTCCAGAACTTGGAGTGGATTGTATAGTTTTAGTCAGTTGCATATTAATAAAATTTTTACTGGAAAACCATCTCATAAGATATATGACTATTAAAGAATTAAATGCTAAGAATTTGTTAAATAACAAGACAGGACAATAAAATCACTTTTAAGAAAAAGACGTGACAAAATTCCATGAAATAGATAAAAGTTAAAAAGAAAATATTGTAGAATTTATAAAGCTCTGCAAGAGCTATTTCAAATATTTTAAATGAATTAAAAAAATCATCAAATCATTACTCAGATTCTAATTGGTATATTTAAGTGAGACAACAGATTTATTTTAAAATGTCAAAATGTACAATATGTTGAAAATACATTTTGAATATATTTTAAATATATGATGAATATTTATGTCAGTTCTTAAGTATGCGAGAGGAAGTATAATTTTAGAAAATTCTTTTGAAGGTCGACGGCTCATCTGCCTGCTTGGTTGGGTTGAGAATCACCCGGACAGTCAATAAAGCCCTCTGCTAGGTGCATCTTTGAGAGGATTGCAGAAGGAAAGAGGAACCATTCTGAGCATGCATGTCTTGTCCTATCAACTAGGGGACAGAGGAGAAAAAGGGAAATGAGAAAGCCTGGAGTGCAGGCATTCACTCTCCCTGATTCCTGGGCCTTGATGTTAGTTCCATGACACTGCCACACTGTGTCACAGAGCTGTGGCTGAGATGTCCTAAAACTTTTTAAACTTGGAGCAAAACCAACAGTTCCTTCCCTGGGGCTGTGCTGCAGCACATTTGTCACAGTGAAGTAAAATGCAAGTCCCATAGAGATGTTTGGAGGAACGGCTAGTAATCAGAAGTCTAAGCTACTGTTAGCTCTTTGCTCTTCTGATGGTGTGTCAGAGGACATTCCTGCCATTTGAACTAAAAGTAGACAAAAACAAAACAAAACAAAACAAAAAAAAAAAAAAAAAAAAAAAAAACCAGGGGTCGGGGGACTAGTGCAAAATGATACTAAGGGAGTGGAGACTATTGCTATCACCAAACAAAAGCTCTCCACGGTTATTGCCTATTTGCTTGCCTAAGTTTCCAAGTAGACCCTCACGGTATTGGGTGGGTGGTCTGTATGTATTCCATTAGCCACTGGACTGTAATTCTAGCACACTGGCTCACAGCTGGTTTTCAGTAAATACGTGTTGAGTAAGTGAAATTAGACCACAGCAAGGTTTTGAAAGCATAGGATGCCTGTTTATTTCACAGTTGAACTGGTTTCCACATCACAGACTACCATGCCTTGTCTTAGATTCTTAACTGAATCCTTAAGTGGTATTTGGTGTCTTGGCTTCTTGGCTATGTCTGTTCAACCAGGAACTACCTTTGATTTCCTGTTCAATATTTTGGTTTATCCACAAATAAAGCTATTCAAATCTATACTTGAATTATGAAGTCTCAACCATCATAGTTCTTTGAATACAATCCCTTAGAAGTCTATTTCCAATTTTTCTCTTACACCTGGGGTCAATAGTTTCTGAAATTTTGTAATTTTACAACTTTATTGTCTTCCCAACCCATAAATATCCATGTAGCAAAAGTTCAGGTGAAGAAAATTTAGAAGGAATTCTAACATTCAATTTCTTTTATGTTTCCCATACCATACAGAAAGTAATAACTGTATGTTGTTAGGGCATATAACTAAATTGAAGACAAGTTATGTTTATGGCAATATAGTAGAAAACATATACTCCAATAAATCAACATGGAAAACCCCCATTGGTTATTTAGTCAGACACTGAAAATCTAATAGGCCTTAGCTTGAATTTTTTAGAAAAGTGAAAAATACCTTGCTGCAGGAAACCAAGTGACTTAAAAATAGATTTATAAGAGTATGAAAATTAATAAAAGATTATCAGTGCTTTGGGAATTATAAAAATAGAAACAATGAGAGAGCTCTATAAAAGTTTTCTCTACAAAACCTGAGAGGATTTTTTTTTCATATCCAAGATAGGGATAAATGAGTTCAAGCATGCAACAAGTTCTGGGCACCAAGAGTGATTATAAAAAGCTTATGCTGCCTCAATTTTGTGACAGTCTTCACCCCAGCAATGGAATTTCTTTTAAAAGTAAGGGACATTTTAGAAGTGTTTTAGTATTTAAATTATTAAATGCATACATTTGTTTTTAGGACTGATGCTTGGCAAAGGATAACCAGTTATGATGATCACCTGTCCCTCAAAAAGCATTTGTTTGACTTTGGATGAACCAGAAATAGCTTTTCATCACTGCAAGAATCATCCACTTTAGTTCAGTTGAAAGTAAGTGAGTGTTTTGCCTAATGATACTTATATCATTTATGTGAGAGCTAGGCATTATAGAAGTAGAGGACACAACAAAAAGAAAATAAAAAACATGCAACAAGATAACAAGTATAGAAAGGTTTTCTTGAATTTGAAAATTTCAAGACTATTACTGTGCCAAAGAACTTTATTCCAACAAAATGGTTAAGATATGGCTTAATTAAAAATAACACTATTTGGCATTGATGCTCTCTTATAAAGGTCACATCCAAATATATCTAGGCAAATACCAAGCCATGCTTTTTCCGTTAGCTGAGTATTCTGGCACAGATCATCACTTTTCTCAAAATGTTTATTAGTTCTGTTTAGCTCTACTCCTCTCAGAGTCTCTCCATATATTGAAATTTTTCAATAAATACCAATGGCATTTTTATCAGAGTGACTTAGGCTGTGCTCTGGTTAGTACAACTATGCTTGGCTCTCAAAGGAAATCCAAGAATCTGGTAGCTGTTCATCAACAAGGCTGAATGTCTCAACTTGTCTTCAGTCTATGTTCAAATCCCAATAAAGGAACATACCTTCAACAAGCTAGATGAATGAGCTTGTCAGTGAAAATGATTGCAAGCAAGGAAAGGCCAAAGTTCCCTTCATCTACATCCTTTTATGTGGGTTGCCACAAAAATGTGAGGCCCAGATTTAGGGCTAGTCTTCATACCTCAAATGATTCAATCAAGAAAATCCCTTACAGGTTGATTACAGATATAGTCAAGTTGATAACCAAGATTAGCCATTATAATCTCAAACATTCATTAACTAATGTATGTGTCATAAATTCTCTTTTGTTAATATGCCTACAGTACTTTTGTTGAGCAGAATATCTTTTTAAGTTTGAAGGCCAATATTTTTACATTAAAATTTTCTAATTGCTATATCAACAACCTCCATGTACACTCTAGTGATCATTTGCAGAATTACATTTCCTTCAAAAAATTGTAAAAATAATCACTGGTGGGAAAAAGTACAAAGACATTGAACCATCATGGAATGGTCTCCACATATGTTGAAGCCCATGCTCAGGGAAATTGGTATCAGTGTTGCAGTCACATTTTCAGGTATATTTAACTGTAGCTATAACCCAGACATTTCTCAATTTATGCTTATAGAGCCCTCAATCATGTGACAGTACATCCTTCTAATACATTATTTTGAAGCCATTTGAAATACTTATCACTGAAAAACATTCCACTGTCAAAAGATTCATCATACATTTGATAACACAATGGACCACTAAAAGTCTACTGACTTGGCAATGTGAATTAAACAAAATATTGTCTGAGAATTCACTGTAACAAGAATAGTTGATAGGATCAATTGTTCCAACGTGTATTTAGTGAGCACCTGTTATTATACGTGCTACATTGGACAGTGGGCATTTAATGACAAACAATGCAGAAATGATGACTTTTATGCTTTTAGTTGTAGATGTACTTCTCTGGTTAGTAGCCTGCCCACATTGATAGATTTACCTGATCAGTAGACTTCCCTGTTTAGCAACACTTGTCCAGGGTGTTAAGAAGTAGAAAGAAGGTCTCCAAAAACCTCTAGAGGGATAGACATTTAAACAGGTATTCTGGCCAGTACTCCATATTTTAGAGGAATGAATAATTCATCAGTATGAATGGGTCAGAAACATCTAATTAATCAAGTTCAATAATGGTGTTCAGCTAAACACACATATCAGATGTCTTACAAAATTTCTTTAAATAATTTTTTTTTCCTTTCTGTAAGTAGAATTTCCCAAACTTGAGCAAAGTAGCCTATCTTTATACTTAGAATTTGTTTATGGATTACTGGTGGATAAATGCATAGATAGTTGAAGGTTTTACAAGAATGTCAAGAAAATTTAGAAGGGTTGTGTGGATCTAGAGGAGATCTACTGCTGAGCCCACAACATGGCCTTGCTTCTTTCAAGTTGTGTTAATTGAGTACATGTCTCTTATGGGTGTGCAAGGTTAATTCATTGACTATAAAGGTTAATTCATTCAACTATATTATAAATATATTACAGTCTTTTACCAATCTTTTAATTGCCATAGAAAAAGATTTCTAGGATGATTTCTATGTTAATTAACAATCATTTCATTCTCACTGTACTGGTGACTGTATGTATTTCTGAGAGCTGCAGTTGTCTAGTAAACTTTCTTTGCATAGACTTCATTTGTCCATGGCCAACAAGGGAATGCTTCTGTGTCCAGAGCAACTGAACAAGGAAGGTCCTAATGTGTACCTTCTAAGTTAGGAATTTAGTGTTGCCTTTAATCTCAAAACATACATGGTGACCCATGCTGACAGGGTATAGAAGCAGAGAGTCAGGAGTTCAGGGCCCTTCTCTACAACATTTTTGGGCTAGCAAGATGTCTTAGAGACTAAAAGTGATTGCTATGCAAGCCTGATAAACTGAGTTCAGTCCCTGGATCTCATGGTAAAAGGAAGGTCCACTTTTGAGGACTAACCTCTAATATCCACTTGCACATGTGTGCCCAAACACACACAAATACGTGCATACACACACACACATATCACAAAAAAGGCACACTATTGTATTTCATAATTTTACCCGAGACACTGATAAATGATCTTCTCATTGGACTCTGAAAAGACTCTGAAAATTTCTACATCCTTATTTTTCTTCAGGGTCTATCATCAAGCCTGTCACCTATGCAGCTTCCATAAACACTTCCTCAGCTTAAGAAATTTGCTCTAGTTTTTATATATGGAAGAATGCCCATAATAAGTCCATGGACATGGACAATGGAAGTATCTTTTCAATTTAGTGTTCATTTGGGTATTTAAAAGTTAGTTATGAAGGCTGTACTAACCCAAGACTCTTCTACAAATATTACTGAATGTGAAATTTTTATATTAGTCTTTGGTGACAGTTGGCAATAGAAAGATGCTTGGTTATGTTACTCAACTATATTCATGTCTACAAGCAAGAATATTTCCTAAGAATGATGGTCATGAGATGGGTAGGCAAGGCTGAGGACAGAAACAGGACAGATAACATACTCATTTTCCTTATGTTAATGAACACACTGATATTGTCACCTCTAGTAGAAAATATCCAAACTTCTTATTCTTGTGGATAGTTTATTTTAGCATTTTCCAACCAGGTCCTTATATATTAACATAATAAAGGTCAACAAAAAGGTTAACAAAACCAAACTAAGAAATAAAATTCATTTTCTATCCATGATAATTTTACAGAAAAAAATTCCTCTATGGTAAGAATCTGAATTTTTAAAGAAAAATTCCATCTATTTAAGATAATTGTTCATTGAAAATGAACAATTTTAAAAATGTATTATTTTCCCAAGCTCAGTCACAGGGAAATTTTGGAGTGGTTTTATTTGATTTTTACCTATTTGTTCTGGAACTTTCGTGCCCTCATACTGACCTATTTCATTTATTAATAGTCTATTTAGCCCACTCGTGGAAGCCTACCCACCCATGACTTCAGTAGCTTCCCATTCTCCATCAGCACTTTTTTTTTTTTTTTGCCAACTGATATATCATTCCCCATCTGTTGTAATTGCCATGTTCTTTCTAGCACAACTCCGCCTTCAGCTTTCCTCCTAGCCACCTACCTTGCTATCCCTCCATCTGCTAGCACAATGAACATCTCTGCAACATATTCCTAAGCAAAACCATGGCAAGTTTTACATATAAGCTTAGCAAACATTCATTTCTTAGAGGACCAGTACAATGACAGTAACAACTGACTACTCAGTCTCTTAGATAGAGATCATATCGACATTTACCATTTGATTACTTCTACATCCTAAAATTATTGGTTGTGCTCAATATTTTTCCATGAATAATATGTACTGAATAATAGAGTTACTGTCCTTCATAAGGACTAATGATTTTGATAGTGTTCTTCAGAGTCCTACTTTCTATGTTGTCCAATTTGTTAATTATACATGGCTCGTTGTCCAAAGATTTGTGTTTAGTGAATAAAGACAACCTTTCCTTGAATACCACATCCTCACAACAGTTTACTTCAACTCTGTAAGCTTAATGAGTCAGAATTATGTTTGAATTGAGTCATGTGCTAGAGTCACCTATAAGCTATCAAAGACGTTATGTAAATAAATGCCAACATGGTAATTGCAGGTTAAAATTTTTTGATACTTACATTGCACAAAGACTACATCTCCCTCAATATTGATATACTTACTTAATAAATGTAGGCTTGTTTCCATGTAGTGGATGAACATATACTAGAAGTTAAGGAAGTCATGGGAAAACACTAATAATCTTATACTTAGTTACCCATACATTTATCTAAATTATTCACACTATCAACTATGACTCTGAGACTACTTAAGGTCATGCTTATAAGAGGCTCACTCAGAATTTATCTTTCCATTTAAAACAACAGTTGGATTAAAGAACAATTTTTTAAACACTAAGATTGATATCCTGGGAGTATACTGCTCTAGTTATTTTAATTGGTATTATACTAAGAAAATGGTTTCATGTTTGCTTTTTATTGGCTTTACGTTTTAGGTTTGATAATGATAGATGTGGAAATGAGATGACACTCATTGGTCATTGAAAAGGCAACTTCTTATCTTCTCAGATTCTAAAGATCTGACCTCACACCAGGAAGATTTACACAGATATATAGAAGCTGATCAGAAGGCAGAATGAGTGAAATGAACAGAGGCTGGTTTGATTTCAGTGACCACTAGAACACAGAAACTATTATCTTCTACTTTTCCTGCAGTACATGATGATTGGTGGTCCAAAGAATGAGATGCTATAGTATGGTATGGGCATTGTGTTGGTCAGTATACACTTGAAAAAAAATGCATTCAAGTTGTTTACTAACTCTAGTAACTGGTTAACTGTATTAAAGGCAGTCCCTCCCAGGTAAGCAAAGTAAAATAATCAGAACCCAGAGAATAAATGACTGACAACCATTAAAAAGAAATGTTAAGAATTATGTGACATGGGTTAGAAGATTCTTTGGCTGCAAATGTCTTCAGTGAGGTTGTCAATGTCTGTGAGTGCTAAGTATGCAAGATCAAGCCTTACACATTATTCTGGCAGCAAAGGTTTAGTAACTGGCCCCATTATTCTTCTCAAGTCTACATTCCTTTGTTATGTTTCAGGATTGACTTCAGAATAGACACTTTGAACCTTTTCACTGATACTTCTATGAATATTCTACTACCAGAATCCACTTTCAAACTGGGAATATGGGTCTTCATTTCTTCCATGGTTTTTGCCAAACACTTTTGGCTGATAGATTATTGTACTTCCCACCCTCTGCTTTTATTTATTTGATCCCACTGAAATTTAAGTTCATCATCTTCTTTTGCATATACAGAGCCAGAGAACACATTAGATCCTAATGAAGTACTTATCACACTAAGTTTCCCATGAGAGGAAAGGTATTAAGAAATTACAAAAATGGAGTGAAGTACGGCGGGGGTTCGGGGGTAGGAGGTGTTTAGTTGCTGAAATAGTACCAAGCAGGTCTTTCAAATGACATAAACCTCAGGCAGCTCTATTTTTGTTTGTTTTCAGGGTCTCTCTATGTAACCTGAAATTCAAAGAGTTTCAGGAAGACATCACCACACACTTCAGTCAAATTCAAAGAGCATTTCTGGGGTGGGGGTTGCTGCAGAGGTGATTTCACAGTTAAGAAACCTTGATGCTATTCCCTTGGAAGCAAGTTGGGTTGCTGGCATTCCAGGTTGCTCACAGTCATCTATAACTAACAGCAGCTCCAGGTTAGCCAATGCTTATGTCTGGTCTCCTGGAGCACACATACATAGCATACACACTGTTACACATAATTACAATGTAATGAAAAGTAAAGCTCAAGAAAGGAGTATATATGAAAAATATACCATGTAGTATTAAGGGAACATTTTTAGGAGGGGCTATTTCTTTTTTATTTTTTAACCATTTTTTACAATGGGAGATCAAGGGAGATGAAGTCTTTCCATGTCAATCTTTGTTATCAGTTCAAACACCTCTCTGAGGCTTTTGTCAGCCCACCAAATTCTCTATGGTGAACTTCCATTCAAATCCAAACTATTATATAATCAATTTTTATATGTGTTAATGTCTGTGAAAACAGAAACACTATCCCTTTTCATATATATTTATTGTTATGTCTCTTCATCTTCCACAGGTGATCTGCAATGCCCCACAATCTTACCTGAATTATTTATACATGTGTGTGCTACTCTGCATCATACAAAGATGTTTTTAAACTATTTTAGTTCTGAGATTGTTTAATTGTTTAGGTTTGGTAAGAGTAGATTTGGAATGAGAAAAAACAAACTTGTTATTCCCATAGATACTGGGACAAAAGAGCACCTCACACTTGGCTCTTTTAAGACACATGGTGTCTAGTTGGAAGGTGGAGGAGAGAGCACACTCCTCTACTTAGACGTACTACAAAATGGTCCATTTCATATCTATACCAAGCTTATTCTGTATTGGAAACCTACAAATATATCATTTTGAGATATTCATGTCACCTGATTGCCCACTCTAAATTACTAACCTACTTTTAAATGGATTATCAAGCCTTACATTAATGAACCATAGCAGAATTCTAAAACACTGATGCTTCAGAAGTATGGTCTGTGTAAAATACCAATTCTTGGACTGGAGAAATGGTTCAGTTAGTTGTTAAAGGCTAGGCTCACAACCAAAAATATAAAATACCAATTCTATCAATTTTCCTTTCAAGTTTTGTATTTTATGTTTGGCTACTACAGCCTTCACTCCATTTCTCCTCCCTGTTTGTGTTATGTCATGCTTTTCACTTTTCCCTTCCAACCATATCTAATAGGATTATTACCTTGTCACTGAAATTGCCATTTTTGTAAGGTTGAGATTAAAAATTCTTATGAATTTCTCCCAAGTGATCCCAATTGAGCATCCACAGAAATTAATCCTAACCGCTATTATAGGTAGGCACTGAATCCATGTCACCCCATATTTCCCTCTTGTGACCTAGAAACTACCTTACTGTGACTATCAACATATTGCACTGTACTGTATTTATTTTGGTTTCCCTTCAGCCATATGTAGCACATAGTACTTTCATTACATTCACCACTCAGAATTTACTATGCATCCCTAGGCAATAGCATCTCTATAAATTCTGCCCCCTCCTGCTTCCTTTTTCACATTTGCTTTGAATTCTAAGGGCCACCCCCAAGCAGAAGGCATTTGAGAATTAAACATTGTGACTCAGCATCAAGTGATTTCAATAGACAGGTAACTCCCTCTACCAGTTTCCCTTCCCTCATGGGGAACTCCACCTTTGAGCTTCCTTCTGTAACTGAACATCTCAGAACATTTCAGACAGCATGTCTATGCCACACCACGCTGCTGACAGAGCCCAGGTGATAGAGAGAGACTGGCAGAACTCCTGTGCTCTGGGAATGCTTCAGAAGTGGATTTCCTGGCTTCTTCTCACTGTTAGGGATTTGTTTTTGTTTTTGTTTTTCAGGAAAATGATGCCCATTGTATTAAAAAAAACTATTTGTCTTTCTCTACCACTGGTTACAGAAAGATGACTTAACAAATATCTTATTAAATTAAGCCTCAACAAATATGTTGCATACATATTGCATGAATTTTTACTGATATTACTTCTGTATTCTGAAAGCAATCTTAGGAGTTAATGTTCCAAATATTTATCTGCACTTCTGAACTGACACATTTAGCAAGCAGCTTTAATTGACAAAGACTAATGACTGATACAGTCATACATTCCTATGTGTTCAGTTGGCTGAGTTAGTGAAAATTTTCTTTGTCTCATATACAGAGAACTCTATGATTCTCATAAGCATAATTCTTAAAACACTAGAGAAAAATTTATAATTTCCAAGTAAATTTTATTTTAGTCTATTGCTCTGGTCTTTTTGGAATAACATGTTCTTGACAGTAGAAGGGGCAGTGTAGGAAAAAGTCAAACTGTCCTGTTTCTAACAAGGTTTTCCCTCAAGGACATACTAGTCCAAATGGGTCGCTTCACTTACATCTGCTTAAAAAAATGAAAGGCTGTTTTTGAGTATGTCTTAGTTTTGCTGTGGTTCCCTTTACTTCCAGGAGAGCTGAGTATTTTGGGTATCAGGACCTTTTTGTACACTTTGAAATGCCGACATCACGGTAATAATCCTAGCCGAAACCCTGCCACAGCCCTGCCAAAACTTCTCCAGCAGGAGGTAATTTCCACTTACTGATACAGCAGCTCACTCCCAAGCTGCCCCTCCCCAGTCTGCTAGCTTTCTTCCAAACAAGGCATACACATCTAAGTTCCTGCACATTTTTGAAAAGCCTTGGCATGCAACATAAATAGTTTACATCCATGCTGTCAAATATATAAAATAATGCCATTTCTCAATTAACATGATCACTGAGAGTCCTGCCACCCTTGCCGGATGAACCGGGATCTCTATCATCAGTGCTGCATCGTCCTTTTATCCCAACTCAGCACATTACCTAACCTAGAGAAAAATCTTGGACTCACCGTCTGTGTTGAACCATCTGCCGATCTTGGTATAATATCTACTTCAAATTGTCCCTGTGAATAGACTCGGGGAGAGTTATGACACACGCTGTGTCTCTTCTGCAGCAGAAGGCAAGTTAAAAGGACTTCAAGCTGTGACCTCAAAGGCAGGCACAACCGCTCCCATCCTTCAGCCAACCTTCGGCGAAGAACAGGTTATAAGACTGCAAAGCTGGCTCTCTACATAGCAATACTTTGAAATAAAGCATTCTGGGCTGTGAGCTGTGGATTTACATCCCCGAACCCGGCTGGCTAGACTCAATGCTGCTTCTATGCCTGAAAATATTAAGCATTTCACTGCAGTCACTTAATGCAAGAAACTATCCGAGGCGACTTCACAAACCCTGTCATTCTGTTCAGGGGACTAAAGAACGAGCAGGGCATGCATAATTCATGCATTGGAGTCTTCAATGCACTTCCTGTAGCCTGGGCTCTACCCAGTAATGGGCTATTGATCACCTCATCCCTAAGACAATCGGAGCTCCCTGATTGGTTTATTTCCACAAATAAAATTCCAACTTTAATCATAGGCTGAAGCCTCCAGCCTGGCTGCAGCTTCTCAGGGAAGACATTCCCATAGCCGAAATGACATCTGCAAGCTGCAGGATTTTGAAGCTGTACTCCTTTGGTCAGAAACTACAGAATCTATTTTCTTTTCATCAGAAAGAAAACATTGTCAGGATGATACATAGCGCCTTCTCCATCATTCAGAGACATCAACAAGGACAAGTGAAAATTAAGGAAATAAATACATAAAAGAGTAACCTGTGGAAAAAAAAAATTAGGAACCTTTGTCCTGACCTCATTCAGTCATTGCTCTTAGAGGAATTATTCTAAAATAGTTAGCTTGTCATTTCAATAATGTGCAAAGGTATTCTTTTATTGGAATTCATAATTGGTAATGTGGTTATCCATATTAAATATCTAGACACAATTAGTTTTATTCTGGGTGTGTCGGTGGTTCTGAAATCTTTCTCTAGGAATTTAAGCTTCAAAGAACACACCATTGTTTACAATGACCGAAAATAAACAGCTGTTCAATAAAATGCAATTTTATTATGCTCATTTAATTATGTTCAGACTCATCAAAAAATAAAAACAAAAACAAAACAGGTTCCAGCACTGTAAAATGACATTATATTTGCAGAAATACTATAGTGGGAGATCCCTGTGAATCTGAAAATGTGTGCATCTATAAATAGTGCACATTTACTCAAAGGCCCTCTGGACTGATACTAGTTGTTTTATGTTTCTGCACAGGAGGAGTGAACATAATGCCCTTAAAGTCACTGAGAGCCATGCAATCATGTTTTCCCAAGGACTTTATACTTTTTATACACACACACACACACACACACACACACACACACACAAACACATATGCAATTTATATTTCAATCCTATCACACTGATAAAACCAGAGCGAAACCTTCTTGACTTGGGGCTAAAGAACCACTATGAGGGACCATCCATTCTCCCAACCTACATTTCAGATTGCATTAAACAATCACCTTTAAAGCAGGCACGATTCTGTTGGTCTTGAGTAAACCAACAACAGATACCACCACTTAGAGGCAGTATAGGTACTGATGGCAACAGAGGTCCAATAGAGAAGTGAGTCAAATTAATACATCTTTTTCCAGGTGCATATGACATGTAATATCTGCACCTGACAAATAGAGATTCCCCTAGAACATTCTACAGGGTGGTGTAAGAAACAAATCACCCAATGACTTTGATGATAATAAATTCTGAATTCATACTATTTTTTTTTGCCCTGAGAATTTCCTACTTTTGTCTTTATATATTGCTGTCCATCTAACAAATTTGAACTAAATTACACAATGGGGTTTATATATTTTTATGTCTTTACAAGACATACAAGATTGAAAGAACTTGAATATTTTTGAAATTATTATTGCAATTTATTAAAATACACAATTACTCAGGAAAGAGTGTCTCATTTAAAATAGCAAAGGTTGGGGATAGAGAGATGCCTAAGCAGTTAAGAGCACTGATTGCTCTTCTAAAGAACCTGGATTCAGTTCCTAGAACCCACCTTGTAGCTCAGTCATCTGTAACTCTAGTTAAAGAGGCTCCAGCATCTTCTGGCCTCTGAGTGCACCATAGTAAATGGACCTGCATGCACAAAGAACACCCATCCAGATGTAATAAACACCTATATATATAAAATAGAATAAGTCTTTTTAAAATTTAAAGTAAATAAATACATAAGTGAAAAAGTAAAAATAAAAATGACAGGTTTGGAAGGTATTGAGCATGAGGATATTAGAATACTATTATACAGAGATTCTAAGTAACTGATATAATGTTCAATAACTATAAATGACATGATTCAATAGAGTTATAGTCAATAAATGGAAAGAAAACCTGTGTCTTTTTCCATAAAACCTTTCATGACACAGATCTAAAATTCAGATTGTGAATTATGTATGCCCACTCTCTGAAAATGGCGAGAGAAACGTGTACACACACACACACACACACACACACACACACACACACACACACACACGGGTAGGGGGAATGACAAACTGTTGACCTAGATTGAACCAAGAATTAGAAGCCAGCAAAAAAAGAGAATCATGTGGATTCAGACAAACAATGAAGATTGTAAATCCCAAGGAAGTCAGAAGCTTAAGTGAGTCCTGAATGAAAGTGACCATGGAAAGCAGACTACATCACTTCCAGGTAAAACAAGGCCCAAGGCTGTAATAAAGACAGTGTCTATTTTCCCGAAGTCTGGCTATTCCTGAGGGGAAAAAGCAAATGAACAAACACTTAACCAATCTTTCCAGATGGATGGAAAACAGAGATGATCATTTGAAATAAATTTGATCTCTTGGCAGACCAAATGGCTTTCCAATATTTTAAATTTATAATGCCTACAAAAATACAGAATGGATTCCACAATAGAGAGTAAATCAAATCAAAATTTCAGATAAACTAAGTCATATGTTAGAATGTCAAATCTGTGATATCTGTAACTAATCTCCTTGACTCGGGTCATTTTAAACAATGTATGAGGTATTTTCAATAACCCAGAAATAATGAAACAATAAAAATAATATCAGGAAAATTTGGAGGAATAATTTTTTTGGTGTTTCCAAGTTAAAATATGAAGACTATGAACAAGGAATGTGTGCAACTTGCCATTGAAGATTCTCTGCTTTATTAATATAACAAAATACTCTTACCCATACCCATTATCCTTTGAATATTTTTAAAAAATATTTATGCAACTTCTATATGTCAAGAAAGTTTTACTAGATGCTAGAACACCAATCATGCACATAGCAGTGTTGCACAGAGTTTAGATATTATTTCAGAAAGCATGCAAATATCTTGAACAGAGAGAGAGAATATAATTGCCATGATGCATATCAAGATTTAAAGCTGAGGAACACAGATACTGAGCTTGTGTATTCCAGTATTTCAGGCATAATGGCAAAAATATTAGTATGACTACCTATCAATGGGAACACTTGGGAATGAATCATTGATAGCAATGATATTTAAAGAAACTGATTGGCATAATGGGAAGAACATAGGTTGTAATGACAGGATTTATATCAGGCCTTCCTCACATGAACATTGTGACCCTGCACATGGCATTCACAATTCTTGAACATGAGTTTTGTCATGTACAATGAATGTCAATGTGTATTTATCATGGTTTGGGTGAGAATTGGATAAACAACTTAGAGCAAAGCACAGTCACTGCAAGGACACTGGTAAAGCTTGAAGTCTACTTCCACTGCTTCATCTAAGTTTTCATTAAGCTCATAGACTCACGAGGAAATTTAAATATTCTGATCGCCTTGTGCTACTCATCACAGTTTCTGATATGGGAAGGACTTTAAAACGTTGCTGCCTTTGAAAACTAGATTTTATAAGAGAGGGCTTGTAGGAACAGGCATTTCGAGAGGAAAAGAATGTCACATGAACATGAAGGGAAGCAAGACATTACAGTAAACTTAAAAAAGCCAAGGCAACCAAGGTTATGACATGGTGGGATACCCCGCACATATTGATGGTAGGGGAATTTGGGACACTATAGTTATATTGATGCTATGAGAAGATATGACATCATGAACATATTAATGCTATAAGCAGGTGGGTCATCATGGACATTCTGATATATTGAGAATATGGGACACAGTGTGAATAGCAATGATATGAGAATATAGGACACCATGAAAATATCAATGCCATGAGAATATGAGACAGATACCATAGACATATTGATACTATGAGAATGTGGGACACTGGATATAGCAACACTATGAGAATGTGGGACATTGTGGACATATTGAGGGTATAAGAATATAGAACATTATAAGCTCGTGTCTTGGTATAAGACAAAATGATTTATAAAGATATTCTTTTTTTTTCCTATTAGGAGAGAATTTTATTTTAAAAGTGTCACCTTAAACTGCAAGAATGTCTATTAAACATCACAATTAAACATACCAAAGGAGCCATGTTGTCACAATGCCCACTTACCCACCCCCCAGACATCTCAAACCTACCCTTGCTGACCTTTTATACCCCCTTCTATTTTTCTTTTCTTTTTTTCTTTTTATTAAACAGGAGAAAGTAGACATATATGTGTTAGCAAATGCCCACTCTCTGTTTTCACATAGACAGACGGTGCAATCTCTGAGCCCAATATACAGAGAAAGGAAAAAAAAAACTAGAATTCTAGGCACTACTACACAGGGGCCTAGCGCCCCCAGCCTCCAGCAGAGCCCAGGGAGCCACGGGGCTTTTCTTTTTCCCCTACAGAGAATGTTGGGGGTGTTGAATCCATAGTTTGAGACAAAGACAAAAAATGAATTTAAAACAGAAGATTGGAGATTATTTCATTGTATTTTGTTTAAGGTATTTCCCCCCAAATAAGTTGAGAACCATGGTATTGAGAAGAGATGTCTAAGACAGGGCAACTGAGCACAAGAGGGATTGGGGAGGGGAGGGAAACGACTGCAACTTGCTCCCAGGGAATGGAGAAAATTAAAAAAAAAAAAATGAAAATTTAAAAAAGAGGATTGGAATCAATCAGTCTTCTGTGCTAGTCATCCTTGCCTTCATCCTTCTCTCCTTCCTCCCCTTCATCATCATCTGATGGGAGATGTCAGTCTGTAAATATTTTTCTCTTATTGGTTAATGAATAAAGCACTGTTGGCCAATAGGAAAGAAAGATAGGAGGGACTAGGAGACAAGGAGGAAAGAGGAAATAGTAGGGAGGAGTCAGCATGTAGAGATTGGAGAAAGCAGAATGCCGGGCCTCTCTCTCCAGTAAGATAAGACCATGTGGAAGTACTTAGATTAATAGAAATGGGTTAATGCTTAAGACAGAGCTAGCCAATAAGAAACTAGTAACTGGCCAACAAAATTATATCTAATACAGTGTCTCTATGCATTAATTGGGGCTGGCGTGGTGGTGGTACAAGAACAGTGGCAGGGAAACTACTTGTAACATTATGGCGCAGCAACATGGCTAATAAGAACATCCACTTAAAATTAAACAAAAGCTTTAAAAAGGGTTTTAGAAACAAAAGAACAAAGACAAGCAAGGCTTCTTGCTAACAGCATTTTTCTGGGTTGGACTCTGTTTTGCAAGAGACAAGCAGAGACTTGTGAAGCTCCTTTAAGGGAGGTTCCTAACTCAGCACAAAACAAACAAACAAAAAAACCCGCATGACTTTTAAGAAGAGCTTCTAAAAATTTATTGGTGTGTACAAGAGCTGGCAATGGCAGTGACCACATCTCCAAGTGGGCAGCATGCTGCTGGATGGCAGTGTAGACCAAGGCAGTGAGCACAGCTCTCAGTGCTGGTGGTAAAATAGCAGCCGCCATCTTGGATAGACTGCAGCTGAAACAACTGTGGCTTTCATTTTAGCAATGTTATTTAGCAGATAAAAAACTCGTGGCCAGAAAAAGATATTTACAGTAAAGACAGATTCAGATTAAGAAAAACCTCTAAAGGTTTACAGCATGCTTTAAAATATACGTAGGCTTGGGAGAGAAAAAGAAACAGGATACAATGGTTTAAAAAAGAAAAAAAGAAGTAGAGTAACTGGGTGTGGTGGCACACACCTTTAATCCCAGCACTCCGGAGACAGAGGCAAGCAGATCTCTATGATTGCAAAGTAAACCTGCTATGCAGAGTGAATTTCAGGACAGATAAGAGTTACACAGTGAAACTCTGTCTCAAAAAATGAAAAAATAGAAGTAAATGAAACAAAGTAATAAAAAAGCCATGTAAAGATGAAGAAAATCTGGACACTGTAAGGTATTATATTGTCTTTGTATCATTTGACTGCTGAGGAAATAACAACAACTGTTAAAACTAATGCTGCTGGATCAATCCAATTTATATATTTTAAAAATGCTTTGATTCCAAAATTTAAGTTCAAGGACAGGTTACTGGGAAGAAAGATCTCTATTTTTTTTTCACAGAAAATGAAAAGCTGGGGATTCCTTCCAGATTAATGTGGTTTGATAAAGCAAGACCCCCTGAAGCAATGTCCATGGGACAATGAAGCCTTGCAGACCACTACAACCAGGATTTCTGCACCTACTTAGAATCCCCATGACAGCACCCCCTACCAGAAGGAAGCAGTTGGGAAAGAACGATGCCCAAATTCCCAAATATTGTCTATAAATGTTTGTTTTCATTTAAATAGGCTTGGTATAAATGGTTAATGACACAACCAATCTTTTTAAAAGTAAAAAATGGATTATGGTATAGATATGAATACTTTTGTTTTGGAATGGATTTTTATTTATTGATACAATTTAAGGTCAATTTTTTGATAAGTATATTTCTCCTCTTATTTACATATTGTGTTTATATAGCTATTTAGAAATGTAATGTATAATTTAGTACAGAATAGATAGTTACCTATGATAGTCAAAACTTAGAGTTAAGTTAGTTAGATTTTCAAGACGTATTTGTGATGGGTAGGAATTCTTCAAACCTTTCAAAGGCCTACAGAATATGGCATTTAAAATGGTTTAGGGTTTTTCTTGACAGTGAGACATAACTGCTCCTGCCAACACCACCTGCGTCAGAATGGAAAGTGGACATTGAAGAAAGGCATTATGAAGCTTGCTTTCAATATGGCAAGACTAGCCATTTGGACAAGATACTGCTCTTGTCTGGACTGTTTGGCTTTATGCTGTATAAACTGGACAAGTGATTGTATAAACTGGAAAGTGATTGCTGATGCAAGATGGGAAATGCTACAGGGTTCCTGCTTCATGAAAGAGTCTGGCAGACAGTCTGCTGGACACAGAGAAAAGTGACTGACAAACTGCAATACAGGTGGACAGTTTAGTTTCCTCCTTTGCTGAGGAGTGTGCTAGACATACTATGGACTATAGACTGAAGATGGAAGATTATAGAAGAACTGACTGACCAGGCAGTGGGTTGTCTCTGTCATTTCTAAAGTTTATATATTATCCTTCTGCTGTCTTTGAAGTAGTTGAAGACAGATAGCTTACAATTTTCCATAGTTAGGATTAAAGATAAGTTACATAGACTTTAGACACACTAAGATAGGATAGATGATGGAATATTTTCTTCAAATCTGCTAAATGTTAATGGACTAAATATTGTTAACTGTGATTCTTATTTGATAACTGTTGTGTGATATATTTTGCTATGTTGAGGCTAAAACCCTTCTTTTCATTTAGACAGAAAAGAGGAGATGATGGGAGATGTCATTCTGTGAATATGTTTCTCCTATTGGTTAACAAATAAAGCACTGTTGGCCAATAGGAAAGGAAGATAAGAGGGACTAGGAGACAAGGAGGAAAGAGGAAGTAGTAGGGAGGAGTCAGCATGTAGAGATTGGAGAGAGCAGAATGCTGGCTCCACTCTCCAGTAAGATGAGACCACTTGGAAATACTTAGATTAATAGAAATGGGTTAATCATTAAGACAGAGCTAGCTGATAAGAAATTAATAACAGGCCAACAGCATTATATCAAATACAGAGTCTATGTGTGTTATTTGGGGCTGGAAAAGTAGTGGACCCAGCCCGGCAGGAAAAACCTACTCGTAACAATCATCTTCATCTTCATCTCCTTCTTCATCAATATCTTCCAAGCCTTCCTCTTCTTCTTCTTCTCCTCCTCCTCCTTCTTTATCTTCTTCTGGCTCTCCTTCTTCATCATCCATATCAGAAACCAAATAGTACTCCAAGGTTTTGGCCAAATATTGTCTTTGATGACCTCTCCTAACTCATCTGTACTTGCATCAGCTGTACATAAACCAGGTGAAGAAGCTCTGGCTCCTCGTGCTGCTTCTTCCTGCTGGCCTTATTCTGCGTTTGACTTGAGCATTTTGTCAGATCCTTTCCTGATTTACATTTGATTTCAGAGGACTTTGAAGATGGACCAATACTCTCATTCAGGTGAAATTCTTTGGAGAGAACTTCAAAGTAAGAATTTACATCAAAATAAAAATCCATTCTGTAACTAATTTAATGTCTTTAAATTCTGTCACTTCAACTCTGGTCAAGTAATGCAGAGCCTTTTGTCTTCCTCCCCAAGCAGTGCAGACACTTGTGGATGGTTGACAAATGTTGTTACCCAAATATTGGGATTATGGTGATCAATTCTGAACTTTTCTGAAAAAAAAAAAAATGGCTGGTGGACTTTGTTATATTTTTGTTCTACTTTCAAAATTTCCTCACTGGCTTGTTCATTAAGTCTGTCTATTTCATTTTGTACTTCATCAATGTGTTCAATTGCTTCTTGCTGTTCTCCCTTCAGCAGGCTGAGAGAGGCCAACTTGTCCTCCAGCTTCACAGTAGGAACCGATTTGGGTTTCTTGGACTGAGGCAGGAATGCAGATTGCCATTTCAGGGTCATGGCATGAGGGAACTGGCATGAAGCCAGTGACCAGAGCCTTGGTGCTTAGAGAAGGAAGAAAGTTGCAGGAACTCAAGATATTCTTTTAAAATGACATCTGTTAAGATCCTGGGTATACAGGTCATTTATATGGCATAGAGTTAGATGGTGATATATGGTGACATTGTGCAGGGGAAGGGTAGTCAGCATTTAAAAGAACAACATTATTAGAATTTTGTGGGGCAAAGAACACAGGGTACAGCAACCAGATGTAATATATGCATTTAGTTTATTTCTATTTAGAGCACACCAGAAGTGATATGGATCTGAAACACATCTGGGGACATGAGGATGAGGAAAACATGGAAATGCTTAAACCTCAGAATAAGTAGTTCTGAGCAGATCACAAAATGGGATGAGAGATAGATGATTTTTAGGGTTGTAACTTGGCAACTCTGTCTTCCTGTCTGATTCATTCACAAAGCAAAAAATTTTTAAAAAATATAAAATAGAAATCTATCGGTACTATGGAGACATGAGAATCTAATGTTAGAAATAGAAAATAAAGACTAAACTACAAAACAAAGTACGTGGTGATGATTTGAACAAACACACTTCCAGTGAGCAAATTGATAGTGAGGCTAGAGCTCATTAAGTAGGGTGGTACACAATCCAGACCACCCAGCTTGTGGAAAGAAATTAAACAGTTCGCAGAAGAACATATACATGAAGAGGCAGGAAGGTGAAAGCCTGAGTTGTAGATAAGCAATGCCATATGAGCTCCTGTCAGCATTTCAACAGAGTGACAAATGGCTGAGTACATGCTGCCAACATGTAGTATACATATTATACCAGAATTAGGAGTAATACTTGCTTAATGAACCTTATTTTGACTGTAATAAAGTCTTTGTCCATTAAGTAGCATTTATTTCCATGTTTCAATTAAAAGGCATGTCCAAACATAAAACTAGTCAATTCACATGATGTGTGATGATATTGTATGTTGTTAGAGATATACATATGTAATTGGAAATTATGAAGCAAAGATACACACATTATTAAATACCAAATATAGTTACTTCTGAGAAGATAAAAGAAGATAGGATGGAAAATCCTACTCAGTACTCAGAAGACACCTCTTATAGTTCAATAATCTAAATATTTTCTACACTGATACCTCTTTTGAAAAGTGAGGATAAGCAAATATCAGAATTCTCACAAGTTTTTAAACTGAGACCCTTTCCTAAGTTTTTACTTCCTTTTCAATGATGGTAACCTGGAAGAGAAAACAAACAAACAAACAAACAAAACTGTTCCAAATCACAAATGCTCTATTAAAGCACAAAGCCAAACAAAACAATAGGGAAAAAAAATCTCTCCAGCCACTAGGAAGGGATTCCAGGCCCATAGAGATGGCGCTGTGATTAAGAGCACTTGCTGCTTTTGCTGAGGATCTGAGTTAGGTTCCCAGCACCCAGATGATAGATTAAGACTGTCCTGTACATAACACTTGCTCCTGGGGATCCAGTACCTTCTTCTGATTTTCACGGGTACCAGGCATGCACAGAGTACACTTACAAAAATCCAGGGAAAACCCCTACACATAAAATAAAAAACAATTATTTTTATAAAATGAAAGTATTTCAATTCAAGAAAGAAGAAAAAATAGATATAGTAAAGAGGTTCATCAGTAATCACAAAACTGAGACTCTAGTACATTGTTCAGACACTAAATAATTCCTAATTCTACTAAAAGTAGCTTTCCCCTAATAATTTCATTTACTCTCAGATATCAGTGTACCTAAATCATTTCCTCTGCTTAAAAAAATGACTTAATTGTAATTCAATCTCCATGTGAATACAGGTGACTACAATGCCAACCATTAGTTACAGTATAATTAAAACTATAATGTAAAGTATTTTAAGTGTGAAAAAATATTATAGATAATTATAATAATCCCTATTTATCCATACTTACTATCTACACTGAAAGAAGCAACTCTCCTTTGGGAGGTTAAATGTGCTTAAGTGAATGCATGAGTAACTCCAAGTCAGCAGATGTCTAAACCTGTACTGCCCCTGGAGAACCTGAACACCCTCAGGTACAAATCAGTCTGTTTTTCTAGAAACATATCAGGGAAATGCTTGAAAATTACAGTCTACTAATCTTCTCTGGGAAGAAATTCAAACATTTTCACAACTGTTGACTCAAAATAAACTTACAAGTCTAGTCAAATTAGACCTTCATCAAGCCACACCTACCTCATTATGTGTCTTTTCCCCCCTAAATTTGGCAATATATGTACATTCTCAGTTCCTTCAAAATTTTTTCTTTCTTTTTGAAAAGTGTGCCTAAACTATGAAAAACATAAGAATGCCTGGTGGGTAATGACATTGGCAAGGTGTCAGAATAGAACATAACAGGCTTCTTTCTCCCTCCATTCCAAGACAACACTCAGAGATTAAGAAATAGCAATGGCAAGGGAACCAACTAAGAACCTACAAGAAGTGTAGCAAAAACAGGAATTATGGGTAGGTGGCTCAGCTGTGACATCTGGAGTCATATCTGTGATATTGGTGTGTTATTATCAGTAATGCATAGAGTACCACCATGGTTCCCAGTGTTCCCAGTGGCCTTCTCTTTGCAGGAAATGATCTTTTGCAGCCATGCCAGTTTGAAATTTCTTCATGGAGACAGAGATATTGTGTGCCTACCCATTAAAGGGTCCATAGTAGTATACTATATACCTTACACCAATTTATGTACAACAGATCCTGGAATCAGGGTCTTACCCAACTTTCATGCTCCAGGCATACTTCTATGGTTGCATTTGAGTTCCCAGGCTTTATAAACTGGTGGAACTATCTCAGTTGAGCCACTGCAAGCTCAGACCCTATGGTTGCAACCCATGTTCACAGCTGCCCTTAGAACCTTTGCTCCACTATCACTGAATGAGCAATACGTCAGAAATTAACATTACTGCTGGCAAGCAAGTCAATACTATAGGCTCTAGAGCCACTGTTGCCTATATGAATTTATACTTGGTAGGTCCATGGCCACCCCTCAGGCACTTCAGGCACCTCTACAGTGAACACATCCACACCCCACAGTGACAATGCTTCCATGGCAGACTAATGCATTCTGAACCTCACTTTCATTTTCATTTTATGAGCACACATATCACACACATCTCAAACACAGTTATGCAGGGACCAATGTCAATGTGCCCCACACATGCCATGATACAGCCAATATTTCTGTTGGCTTCTTGGATATTTTCACCATGAGTAACAGTCCTGGAATGTACCCTAGAACATGAATTTCCATGTGAGACAAATATGATGAAGAGACCTCACCCCAAAGCCTTGACCAAAAAGACCTCAACCACCTGCACTGCTCTGCTTATAACTCCATGCTTTGTCAATAGAACCCACTGTTACTGGACCAGTAGTATCCTCAGCTAGAAGCAGTGTGTGGAGATGATGCTGTCATGTCAGAAGCATAACAGTTACTGAGCATCCTCATAGCCATCTACAAGGGACGGAGTTTCACCACCAAAACTAGTTGCTTTGTTTTCTTTTTCCCAAGACAAATCTTACTATGTAGCCCTGACTGTCCTGGCACTCACTCTGTAGACCAGGCTGGCCCTGAACTCATAGAGATTCTCCTGTCTTTGCCTTCTAAGTGCTGGGATTAAAGGTATGTACAACTACACTGGGCTTCCAAAATCAGTTTGTAAAGTAGAAGAAACGAGGTGCTGTTTCATTAAATGTATAGGTCTCAATAGAAGCCAATGAGAAAGAAGGGCATAATGCCACTTTGCAAAATGTTACAGAAACTTTCTGGTTACAAACCCCAAGGAGACAGCAATCTACAGATTACCTGAATATAATATAAAAGTGATAACTTCAAAGAGGCTCATCTGGCTTCAAGGAGCACAGAAAGGCAAGAGAGATGTAAAAAGTAATACTCCGGGAAGATTCAACTTAATGAGATTTAAACAGTATATAGATAAGTCAAATTCAACAGAAAGACCGAAATGTAATGAAAAACAATTCTGCAGTTGAAGGATACAATTGATGAATTGAAAATGTAATTAAAATATGATATTAGATATGGTCATGGAGAAGAAAGATTTTTATTTTTTAATTTGAAGCCGAGGCATTTGAAAATACAAGTCTCATAAGAACAAGGTTAAAATTAATTAAAAAAAGGGTTTATGATTTGTGTGGTATATTCAAGTCACATTTTCGGAGTTACAGAAAAGAGAAGGAAAAACAGAGAAATAGTTAAAGAAACTATGGCTGAAAGGTTCCTGAATATGGAGAAATTCATGAATACCTAAACACACAATGTTTAAAACTCTCCAATCTGCTTCAACCCCAGAAAGCTTCACAAAACAATGTATAATCAAAGTGCCAAGAATAAATGACAAGAATTTTGAATGAAGAAAGAGAAAGAGATTTCTTTGCATTCAGAAGATCATCTTTAAAACAATCAACAGATTTCTCAAAAGAAACTTTGCAAACCAGCAGCCAATGAGCTACTCTCCCAGGGCTGACAAACCAAAAATACCAGCTGGGAGCACCATTTGTAGCAAAACCATCTGAAAGAAAGTAAAAGAAATAAAGCCATTTCCAAACAAACAAAAACCAAAGGGCATGTTCCTGGCACTGAAACTTAAGGGATCTAGTAACATGAAAGTGTATGAGAAGGGTTAATCTCACAGATGAGAGCACATAAGGAAAACACTCTAGAACACTCTATACCACAACAGCACTAAATAAACCAAGCTAAATGAGTTAAAAGACAAAACCACCCAAAACAAATGGTTATAATACCTCGGGTGAATATTCAGTGTGAAAAATATAAATTTGTAAGATTAAGCATTAAAATACATGTTGAGGGATAAGAGGTTTATGATATGTATATGATCAAAACTAAGCAAGTACTAGCTTAAATTAGATTTTTAAAAGATGTAACCACAAAGTAAGACCTTATTGTAAAAACAAGACAAAGAGAAAGGAAAAATCAAAGCATATTTCAGAAAAGTTGTCAAATCACAGATTTCAAGAAAGGCAGAAGTGATTAATAAAATAATCAGAACATAGTGGCAATATTAGGCATTGTGGAGTCATATAGGTGTATTAAGCTCTCTAATAAAAAGAAAAGGGGTGAGTGAATGGCTATAAAGATCCAATGAATGGGTCACTTCACTATATGTGTGTGTGTGTGTGTGTGTGTGTGTGTGTGTGTGTGTGTATTTACATTGCGACAACTAATTAAATAAAGCATACATTCATATAACTGAAGGGAGAAAGGGAATACAAAAAAAGTCAGAAACTTTACTACACTACTGACTAGATGCTGGTAATGAACAGGTAGGTTATTTTGACAAAGAACTGTGGTAATATATTGTTTATGATCTAATAAATGTACTACATATCAGAATGCAAAGCTAGCCACATGAGTCAACCATAGTGGTTGGTCAGGAGATACAGGCAGATGGATCTCTGTGATTTCAAGGCCACCCAGGACTACATGAGAGTGAATCAGTCTGAAAGAGAAACAAAGCTCATGCATTTAATCCCAGCACTAGAGAAGTATATAAGATAGAAACAAAGCCTTGTACTCTGGCAATTAGTCTCCAGCCAAATTGAGGTCATAATTGCCCCACATCAGAGCTCTCAGGTGATTTGAGTGCTTTGCTTCTCTGGTCTTCAGCTTGAACTACAATATCTGTCTCTGGGTTTCTATTATTTATACTACAATGAACAGTAAGAGAACTGTAGATTTAAAAATCACATAATGCTACATCACTCAAAATAATTTCATTATTAATCTAACATATAAGTTTATGCTATGGGCTCATGAGTTTATGTATACAAATACTATGAGGATTTTATGAGGGTTATTCAGCTCACATCAGTGAATATTGTGTATACATAAATTCTTCCCCTCCAGTCACAAGGCTACAAACAACAAGAGTTATACTTCAATGATTTTGTTTTACAAAAATATTTGAAATAATCTAGAAAGCTATAAACTTTTCTTCCTAAATGCACCAATTTCAAACTATATTTGGGCAAAAGTTGTTTTTTTTTTTCATACACTTCTTGTTCTTCTAGACTGAAGATGTAAGCTTTTTTTAAAATAATGAAATGTTGTTTAAATTGCTTTTGATTTTTATGCTTTGCAGCATATTTTATTGTTTACCAGACGCTAAGTCCCATTTCAGGATATTAGGGTATCAGGAAATTCTTTTGTAAAAATATTTGGTCTTATGTAGCTATTGGACAGGAAATCAACTTTGCTTCTTCATAGAGAGAGTTATATTGATTCTAGCAACTGCAATTTCCTAAAAGAAAGATTTTTATCACAGGTGCTTGCAACCTAGAATTAAACAGGCAACCTTAAAAAAATCTTGAAAATAAAATAAAATAAAATATACTTAGTTCTACAAAGCAGGCGTAGAGATCTTTTGAATAAAGTGATACATTACTGAAATATATATATTTATATTAAACATAGGTAGTCGGTGTCAAGTAAGGAATAAAAGTCCTAACAGTAGGATAACATATATTTTGGATGGTTAACTTTGCATAAAACTGTCTGGAGCTATACTGTTGCTCCCAGACACCACTAAGGGGCCTATGAATGGTGATGTCTGAGAAATAATCGAATGAAAGGTACAAAGGAAACCAAAGTAGGGAATGGAGGCAAAGTAAAACCACTTTGGACTTCCATGGCAAGACTTTGAAGAAGAGCTTCCTCTGTCTATGGCTAGCATGGACTTCAGACATTCAAGTGGGCTGTGGATTTGGGCTATAGGTCAAAACCCAAGCTGGTCCCGTGCTGGCCTAGCATTGTGGCTAGGTTCAATAACCAGTTGTGCCACAGGTAGGATGGAGGAAGGGAAACCAAGACTGATGCCAGAATGTAATATCTCTCCTTCTTACTCCAAAAATTAAAACGAAGTCTGTTGAAGTCAACCAGTAACAGCTTGCAAGAGCTTATTTTAGCTTTCAGAAATTTCACAAACCAGTTGTTAAATATAGTCCTTACTAATAATGAAAAATATAATTGTATGATCAAATAAATCATATTAAAAGATGATAATTACTCAAAATACATATTTTCAAGTATATCTTAATTTTATGAGTATTGCATAAAATTATTTACACTTGTATTGAATATGTAGTAGAACACTATGTACTAAGGTACTGAGCAAATGCTACAAAATTAGATCTTTGTTTTTCTTATTGTCTATAGACAACCATCTGCTAAACATGTATCAATATCAGTTCACAGTTAAGTGGAAACATTTTAAGAAAAATGAACCATCCTCAGCACTCTTGATGGAGAGGCAAATGGATCTCTGGATTCAAAGCTAGACTAACCTACATATCAATTTTAAGACCTGTCTCAAAATAAAACAAAGAACTCTAAGCTGCCATAATAATGTAATAATGGTGTTTTCATTCAAAAGTTTAACTGGTACCAGTGAAAACAGGAACAGTAAGTTCTAGAAACCTTCCTCTGGCAAGCTGAACAACCACCTGAACATTAATGACTACTCAGGCAATGTCTGTGCCAAAGAAAACTGTATTTTCACTCTGTTGAGAGTTTAAGGTAAGAATCAGAACAATCTAAAAAACTGTCTAGGAAAATATCCAAGGTAGCTAATCACTGAGATCACATTATTTTTTATCAAATTCATGGTACATATCATGGAACATATCATACCTGGTACCTCTTCATAATAATGTTGTCAGTGCAAGTTCTGTAAGGTGGTATATATGCATATAATATTGTCAGTCACCCTCAAATACACATTTTCCTGGGGTTAAAAAGAATAAGGTAACTACCCAAAATATATAACAACAATTGAAAACAACACTATGGTTAAATGGAGCCAGATAAGAATCAATTATACATGCCCCTTGAAAGAGTATAAAAGCAGAATGATTCAGAGGTTCTCGCAGCTACTGACCAGTATCTCAGAAGGGCACTGGAACCAATGTCATTCTAACCCCTGCCTACAGTGAAGTCTTGCATGGAACTTCCCTAACCTTTGGGTAGTAAGTACGTGCTGGCCTTCAGCAAAAATGAAGCTTGAACATGAGAACAAGGTTCCAACAGGTTTGGTAAAAGACTAGGATCACTTCCATGCTTCCTAAAGATAGCATCTAGAGAAAGTGTGTCATCACCACTCTGTGGAAGAGGAAAACCAAGATGGATGCTCTAGATTTTAAAAACTGCTTATCCAGTAATGATAAGGATGGAAAGAAGGAGACATCAGTCATAAAGGGAACCCTTTCAAATATAACTTGACACCTCCCTGTCCTGAAAGTACATGTCAGAAGCCTATGGGGGGGGGAGTAGAGAGAACTGAGACCTGCATAGAAAAGAACATATATGATTTCAACTCCAGCAGTTTTATACATCTAACCCCAGCCCAAGGTAAGGACCATTTTCCATATCCTTCACTTAGAAAGCAAATGATGGCTTTTTAAAAATAGTCACTTGATGGGAGATGTCATTCTGTATATGTTTCTCATACTGGTTAATAATAAAGCACTGTTGGCCAATAGGAAAGGAAGATAGGAGGGACTAGGAGACAAGGAGGAAATAGGAAGTAGTAAGGAGGGGTCAAGATGGAGAGTCAGGAGAGAGCTGGACGCCAGCCGCCTCCCCAGTAAGAGAAGGTCATATGAAAATACATAGATCAACAAAAATGGGTTAATAATTAAGACAGAGCTAGCCGATAAGAAACAAGTAACCGGGCCAACAGTCACTCTTCTGTATCCTTTCTGTACTTGGTATCATATAGGTAAGATACATAAATATGAATGATTCTATAAAAATAGTAGTGCTTCTGCCTTCCTTTAGAACAAGAAGGGTGCAAAAGATACCACTCCTACCATAGCTATGAAGACAAAACTAAAGTGAATTATGAGATCTTGATTGTCTCAACTTTGCTTATCCTTCAAGGCAGCCAAATAACCTGAAAATAAACAGGGACAAGTAGCTTCAAGGAGACACAGGGTACAGAAACCCTCTACTGTAGTCCAAGTTGGATAGGCAAGTGGCTAGCCATACAGTATCACACGTACTTCAATGCATAGCTAAGAAGTTAAAGGGTTGCAGAGGCTCAGGCTAACATGTTAGTGGGAAATACCAGAAGGGCCTGACAGAAGGAAACTGAGCTGAAAACTCAGGGACATCTTGTAGCTGCTGGGGCTGGGGAAAGAATTCAGGGAGATACTACAGTTGCAGCAGTTGGAAAGTCAGCTTTGGAAAGCAAAGAATAGGACAGAAACAATGAACTTTAAGTGTTTTTCCTCTCATCAAATACATTCTCCATACCACTAGGAATAACCCTGAACACAGGGAGAAGGAAGCATTACATTCGAAGAGGTAGGGGAAGGTAAATCTAATGAACGAAACAGAAAAAACAGGGGGAGGTTTTACTTGTTTCTATAGCACTACCAAACACAAAATAGACATCTCCCATGCCCCTGGGGAGGAACAGGAAATACTACCTTAAGACCAGTGGCAAACACATAACATGTTTGCTGTCATGGGGAGGGGAGTGGTTATAGATTCCTTCTGCTGCTGTGATTCATTAAAATTAATAATAAGAATTATTTTGGTTATACTTCCAGGTCATAGTCTACCAGGAAGAGAAGTCAAAATGGAAACTTGGAGGAGGATCTAGAAGCAGAAACAGGAAAACTTGCTGCTTTGCGGTGGTTCATGCCTGTATAACTTAAACAGACAGGCCAGGATCCCCTCCCTACCCAGGAAACAGTACCTCCCACAGTGAACTAGGCACTCCTACATCAATTACCAATCAAGACAATTCCCCAGAGACATGCTCAGAAACATATATGATAGAGTTACTCCATTTAGACCCATTTTTCAGGTGACTCTCTAGACTGTGTCAAGTTGACAGTTAATATTAACTGTAACAAGCAGTAAGAATGCAAAAAGTTATTGTGATATTTTAAATTGAGAATATATGATTTCTGGTTAGCTGGGATTGAATAACTGACTTTAATTAACAAGAGACATCCATCACTGCAGCAGAATATTTGCATTACTGGGACAATCAATAATGGTTACCTGAAGATGAGTCTTCATCTATGATTAAAAAGACTAGCTACATGGAGGTAAAGTCATCTGGGAGTATTTCCTCAGGACCAGCACACAGGAGCTGTGGTCCAGAAGGAGCCGAAGGCTGTAGCTCATGCTGGCAGCTGAACATGGAAATGTGTTAAAAGTATCCCATGTAGGATTTTAAATCCATTATGAGTTCATGAAGAGCAGCTGAGGCTTGGCATCATGATAGTTCGGGGGAGGCCATTGGTAAAAGTAGAGTATCAGTTCTAGTGGAAACCCCAGGAATGAGGGGGTCATGAAGAGACTGAGACTTGGCATCATATAGTAGGGTCCAAATCTCTTAAGAGAGGCCAAGAGGCCATTGGTAACCTGTGCAGTTCCCAGGATACTGAGGATGCCAGGACCTGGACAATCACTAAGGACAGTATCAATAAAGGAGTAGAGCTGGCTTGAGTTTCAGAGATGAGATACATGTGCTGTGAAAGCTAAAGCCCAAGAGATGGAGCCACACAAGCCCTTTGAGAGCCCAGATCAGGAATGACTCACAGATGAGAACCTTGAACTACAGGATTTAATTTACACTGCTGGAGCTTGGTGTTGCTCCAGTTTGATTGTGACTGTACACTGTTTCTCCCCTCTTGCAATGAGAGAATGTTTAACTTATTTTGGATTTTACAGGCGCCCATAGGTAGGAGACTTTGAACTTTTAAAATGATGTTGAATATTTAAAGAGTCTAACTTTTACTTGATGAAAAATTTAAAGACTGGCTGCCTTTTAAGAGTTGAAATGTTAAAAAAAAGAAAAAAGTTGGAATGTATTTTGATACTGTGATATTAACGTAAAATCTTGGGGATACGGCTAAAAAAAAAGGAAGGCTCATAGTTTAATAATAATATATTTGTGTGTCAAGATGACAATTTGTTGGCTGTTTTTTGTTTGTTTTGTTTTGATTTTTGTCACCTGGGACAAGGGAACTTCAACTAATAATATGTCTCTATAAAACACAGAGGAATTTGTGTGGAGAATTCTTGATTAACAATCAATGTGCAAGGGCCCAGCCGACAATGACTAGTGTCCTTGGTTGTGGAAGCAGAATGATCAAGCAACAGGGAGCATGTCAGTAGTCAGTGTTCCTCCATGCCCTTTGCTTCAGTTTTTGCATCCAGGTTTATACCTTGAATTACTGCCCTGACTCCCTTCCATGAAGGACTACAAATGTAAGCTGAAATAAACCCATTTCTCCCCAAGTTGCTTTGGTTCAAAGTGTTTTCTCAGAGCAATAGAATGCAAACCAATACAGCAGCCAAAGACCGTTCTGAGATAGGAGTGACAGGACTCAGTATTCTGACTCTATGTAGGAGACAGAGAGGAAATTTTTCAAAATATGAAATATCTAACCCCAAGAAAATCTAAAAGGTAGAAAACAGAATTATAAAGAATGGCAATTTGCATACTTCCTGACTTTGTATTCTATCTACTTCCTAAACCTGAAGCACTGGTGCATTGGAGTTTTGAAGACAGCCTACTCCTAGTTATTGTCTTGCTTCTTGGACCATTCACTTTAATCTTCTGTCTATCTACTTTATTTCCCTTCTAAACCTTGTACACTGAAAACTTCCCCCATTCCTCTTCCTCTCCATCCCTTTCTCTTCTCTCCTTGTCTTTACTCTCCTCTGCAGCATGTCTTTAACTCCTCAGACTTCCTTCATTTCCCTTCTTATTCTTTCTTCTCTCCCTGGATCTACCTTCTAACATAATAAGATCATGTACAATTAGTTTAACTATATCTTTAGCCAAATACTATTTTTAAACTCCATAATCACCAGACCACTTTTATTCTTGACATTTATGTCTGGATGCCATAAGAGCTTCTCAAAAGCAGACAATTTCTGACTCAACTTTCTTTTTCTTTTGTCCTTCCTATTCAGAGAAATGGTAGTACTATTTACTCATCAGAAAACCTGAGATGCCATCATTTAGACTCAAAAGATCGCATCTATGTTGATAAGATCCAGCTGCTACCAGCCAGGAACTCTTCACTGCACAAGGAACAAATCAACTTTACACTTTCTCTTGATTACTTCTTTATAAGCTTGCCATTATAAGTTAACTCTCAATTCCCCAAACTTGCTTGTCCCCTAATTCTTCCCACCTTAGTGAATGACCCCCTCCCACCTTATCTGCTAATGTGTGAACCTCATGGTGTTAGTTACCATTTTTTTACTCTCCAACTACATTCTAAATCCATGTCCTGATTTCTATCTTCATTGTCAATAATTGAGCTCAAGCCATCATTATCTCTTATTTAGACTATAAAAGTAGAGTAATGGAATAGTCTGTCTTCACTCTGCTGTCCATACTGAAAAAAATCTTTTAAGAATGTGGATGCTATCTTCATATTTGCTGATAGAAAATATCCAGTATTTTTCCATGATAATAAATATTTTAAGTTTTCAATAGGGCATACATTGTCCTGTTGGCCCCTAACAAGCTCCCCAACCTCATATTAGTCTCTTTTCTAATGATATTACTTTATTTTGACCACATTGGTCAGGCTCCTAATTTTAAAAATTGTGTACCCTTTTCCAGGAAAGTGGTCATCAAATACCTTCTTGGCAGGCAGCTTTTGTCTTTTAGGCTGTGTCTTCTGTACTGCCTCCCTAGAAATAAGAGTGCCTCCTCTTGTAGGTCACACTAGTTCTCCTTTACCTTATTGCTCTGTCAAAATTGTAAGAAATGACATACTTGTACAATTTTGCAGTTATTTACTACCTGTTTCACTAAAATTCAATTCCTACTCTATGGAAGACCACAATTGTTTTATTTTGCTTTTCTCTGTCCCAAAACCCCCTACCTATACTTTCTTGGCTTCCTTGAACATTCTTCTCTTTTAGATTCCCACCAAGGATCATCCTACCACAGCCCATGACTAGCTGTTACTAACAGTAATAATTCTAGCTATTGTCTCTCCCTTTTCTCCAGGCCAGCTCTAGGAATTTGATGAGCTGGCTTCTGCTCTTCTGCTTGTGAATAGTGGGGTAGGGACTCAGAGTAGAGATGATAGATAGCTCCAGGGAAGCACTGCTGTGGCTTCCCTTCCCTAGCTCTAGTTCACAGCCATGATCTACTTCTGGACTCTTGGTAGGGGAGCTGCCATTTTCTTCCACACACCTTGGGGAAAGCCTCCTAAGTTAGGAAGCCTATTAAATGGTTTAACACTTTTGCAATTTCACACATATGCTTTAAAATAGAAGATATTTTTTAGGTGGGAATTGAAGAGCAATTTTTAGCCTTGTTTTCAAATGTATCTTCTTCCCTTCTCAGTTGCTTATAGGGACAGAGAGCAGTCTGTGTAATGGTGGAAGGGAAAACTTCTATTTCTTATATCCTGAGCCTTAATGCTACATTGCATACTTACAGGTTGTCCAAATCCAAGCTCTAAAAGTGCCTACCAAATAATAAAGAAGATAACAGCAATGTCTACATTAGATGAATATGTGAGAACTGATTAAATAAAAAACCACTAGATACAGAGCACCATATGGGCAGAGTTTTCTTGTCCCAGCAGCCAAATAACCATTCAGAAACTTAATTGTAAATGCTCGCCAATAGCTCAGGCTTGTTACTAGCTGTCGCATTTAAAGTAACCCATACTTCTTATCTATACTCTGTCATATGGCTCATGGTGTGTTACCTCGTTTTCTATGAGTCTTGCTTCCTATGTGTGTGCTGGCATCTCCCCAGACCCCACATTCTTTCTTCCCAGTCCTTACTTTGGTTGTCCCACCTTTGGCTGGCCACTGGCCAATGAGCTTTTTATTAACAATGAGACCAACACATTTTCACAATGCACAGGATTATTCCATAGCAGCACCCTAACCTGCTACCCACTACGGCCATATCAAAGCCCAGCAAGGACTTCCAAAGCCAGTGTCTACATGGAGCACAGCTTGTGCAAAGCTCATTGTAGGCAGGCTTACAGTGGTTACTTGTCCAGTAGTAGGTGAATGCATCGATTTCCCGAGTCTTCTAGTTTTCCAGGTTTTAATGACCTAGAAAATATATTTTACTAGCGGGGCCATATGAAGAAGTACAAGATTACATTTTGACCACCAAAAGTTGCAAACATATTAAAGTGCTTGATACTTTTATTTATTTGCTTTATTTTTCCTTTTATTAGAAATAGCTTTTCTATTCTTACATAATATATTCTGATTATGGCTTCCCCTTTCTCTCCCAGTTCCTCCCCATTTACCATCCCATCTGATCCATGCCATTTCTGTCTCTCATTAGGAAACAAACAGGTTTCTAAGGGACAACAATAAAGTGAGGTAAAATAAAAACTAACACACTGGAATAAGAAGCACTTGATATTTATAATTAAAGCTTTATTACATTTTTAACACTGAAAATTAACATATATCTACACATACCCAAAACCAAACATCCAACCAAATACTTTCCTCATTGAAGCTTTAACAAAACTTAATTTTAGCTTGGATTATACCTTAATGGCTTGTGTGTTTGAGCACCTGTTCCTTGGCTAGCAATAATGTTCAGGAAAGTCATGGAAGCTCTTAGAGCAGAGCCTAACAGGAGAAAGTAGGCCACGGTGGTTGGGCAGTGGGGTATTTTATCTCAGCTTCGCTTCCTGTCCCCCCCTCATCTTTCTGTTCTTCCTGGATAAGTCCAGCTGTACACTTCTGCCAACATGGATCCACCTGACACTATGCCATCTCCTCCATCGTGAGTGTATAACTACCCCCAAACTATAAGCAAAAATAACCACTTTCCCCTTAAAGTGCTTTTGTTGGAATACAAAAACAAAGAAAGTCACTGATAGAGTAGTGAATTTAATAAGACCCTCAGACTTGGTGACACAGGAAGTCTTAGTGCAAGTTCTAAGGAATCATAGTTTCTCTTATGTACACATTATTATATATACTATTATGTAGACATAACCAATTGTAGATTTTATGTGTATATATGTCAAGTATGTCTACAAATATCAAGTAATAAATTTGACTGTAGGCAAATTATTTCATTACCTGGATTATAACATAACGATGGGCTATAGATATTAGAGTTCATCTGTGGCAGGCATTTTCCAAGACTCTAAATGACATGTTTAAACTTAATGTTCCAAACAGTTTCCAATGACCTGCAGCAATGCTCCAACACATTCATTTAATTTATGTAATTAGAAAATAAATCAGAGCAAGTCTTGTATTAATGCTCACCCTGTTCTGAGTAGAAAGGGGTGTTATGGAAGAAAGGCTCCCACAGCTGCTCATTTCATCTGCACCCTTTGCATTGCCCCAGAGCATGCTTGCAGACAGAGCATGTGTTTGCCTTTTGTTTCCCTGACAAATGTATTCAGTTAGGCTGACTTTCTGAGAAACCTTTGCTAGATGTGGAATTACATATTGTTTTTCTAGCTTTAAAAAATCAGGAAACTCTTTGAAGAAGGTTTTCTGTGGAGGACAGGATATGTTAAAAATGACACAGAGGCCAGCTGTGGTGGTGCATACCTTTAATCCCAAGACTCAGGAGGCAGAGGCAGTTGGATCTCTGTGAGTTTGCAGCCAATCAGGTCTACATAGTGAATTCCAGGCCAGCTGAGGCTATACAGAGAGACCTTGTCTCAAAGTAAGTAAATAAATAATCAATAAAAATGAAGTTTCCAAGTAATTTGGGCAGAAGAGGTGGCTTAGTAGTTAAGATCCCTGCCTGATCTTTCCAGAGGTCCTGAATTCAATTCCCAGCAACCACATGGTGGCTCATAAAAATGAGGTTTTCTAGTGTGGGAAATGTTAGATGGGTGTGGTACAAATAATTTAGTATATATAATTAAAGACGACTCAAAGGATCTGGCCTGATTGCTCATTCTGCCTAATCTATTGATAACTATCACTGTTTCCAGCTCCTTCCCGAAACTCTTCTCACCTGGCTTCTGGGAGACAAACCCTCTTCCTTTGCCTCTTGCTTCTCAGCCACTTCTTTCCTACCTCTTGTATTGAAACACATAGGGATTGGGGGCAAAAGAAATCTCTCCTTCACTTTTGTTCAGATATTTTCAGCCACTTGAAACATAGTTTGATCCATCATGTAAAATGAATCCAAATTTCCAGTTCGTTTGGATTTGAGGCATTAATGATGTCTGAAACACAGACAACACACGCACGAATTTGCCTTTGCTCCAAAAACATGACCTCCTCCCAGTCTTCCTCGCTTTAAGGACACAAGATTCCACCCATCTTCTCTCTAGATGGAAGGGATACACTCTCTTCTTCCCCTAAAGCTACTGGAACATTGCTCCTTATTTGGCAAATATATTTTGCATTGTTTCTTTGCTACTGGTGCTAACCTTCCCCAAGTCACCATCCTCCTTTCACTATTAAAATGAGCTTCTGAAGACTCCCTTCCCAACTCTCACCAGAGGAACACTGTTATAGTAACAATTTATTGGCTTAAATTTGCATTATTTTTAATGCAATGTTGTCACTATTATGTCAGCAGACTGCAGTAGGTCTTGTATCTTCATTATACACTATACACATCCTTTGCAATTTTCTTAGTTACTACATTCCAGTCACCCTAGGAATCCCATGCTCACCCTAACATGGACCGCTATTGCCACTTGCTCCCCTTTTGGTGTGGGATATCACCCTGTCACCAGCCTCTTTCCTGAGCTAACTTAAGGTCATCACTGAAGTTGCTATGACTTCCAATTCCCTTGCAGTTTCCTCTGTACACTTCTGCTTTTGTCTCACTTGACTGCACCACTTCCCAGGCTAGGCCAGCTCTTCTGCCACTCATTCTCTCAATACCTGTCCTTTTTCTGCTGAGAATTAAGAGAGTTTTCATTAAACACATATGTTGATAAAGGCTTTTTTAATGCCTTCCCTGTCTGATGCCAGGATCTTGCTTAGTTGTGCAGCTCTACTGCTTATCCTTGATTTTGGGGCATAAAACATATCAAACATCGTTCTGATTTCATATGGGAAAGGTACAATCATTCTGTTTATTAGCAGATTCCCACCTACAGTGTCTGATGGGGGAGGTCCTTCTGTATGCTGTGAATATACGTTGCTCTTATTGGTTGATGAATAAATCTGTTTCGGGCAATGGACAGGCAGAACATAGCCAGGCAGGAAGCACAGGTGGGGCAACCAGACTAGGAGAAGTTGGGGAAGAGGAACAGAGGTTTTATTACTCTAGTGCAAGACTTTTCAACTCCTGAGCAGCAAAGACCACCTGGGCCCAGGTTTCTTCTCTATATACAAGCCATAGTGTGTAAGTGTGTGTGTGTGTGTGTGTGTGTGTGTGTGTGTGTGTGTGTGTGTGCGCGCGCGCGCGCGCTTGTGTGAAAAATTTTTGCCTATTCTTGTTCAGATAGGGTCTATATTACCCAAGGTAGTTTCAAATTTCTATGATATGGTGAGTATCCTGCCTCAGATTCCCAGATATGTGCAACTATAAGTACATATGATTGCAATCATTTTTATTTGCATATATTTCTTATATTTACTCATATACATTTATGTTATATTTTATATCTACATAGTATATATTTATACTACCTATATTTAAAGATAATTAGTTTAAGGAATTAGCTCACAGACATTGGTATGAACCTGACAAGGAAGAAGTCCCTCGGGCAGGCTGGAAGGACTAAAAATTAGAGTCTGAAGACATAAAGCAGAATTCCATAACACTGCAGGTGAGGTGTGTCATGTGCTTTTCTTAAAGTAAGCTGATTGAGATGTTAAGCACATCTTTAAAATATCTTCACAGCCCCACCCACAATAATGTTTGTTGAAATAGCTGGCTATTGACAACACTCCCGAACAAAATAAATTCAAAGGGCTTCCATGACTCTGCCACAATCCCCTGTCCTCTGCTTAGGGACTGGGCCTCCTCCAGTTACCCACATGCAGGATGAAGTATTGGAAGCAGTCCTGTGTTCTCTGTATGTAGGCCATACACCCATCCTGTGTCTTCCTGTGACATTTTTTTTTTCCATTTGAGAAAGGGTCATTTGTGTAGTCCTGACTTTCCTGAACTCTCTATGGAGACCATGCTGGCCTTGAGTTCATAGAGATCCACCTGTCCATGTTTCCCTCATGATGGCATTAGAGACTATACAACCCTGGTTCTTACTGCAACTCTTGGTACATTTCAAAAGTTTCTCTGTCTAGTGAGCTTTGATTGTGTGTATTTTGTTTGTTTGATACTTCTGTCCCCTTCAAATAATTTTTCAGTACTCAAGAAGTGCTTACTAAACAAAACAAGCAAAAAAGCTAAAGACTAAAACAAGAAACTTGATCACTTTCTTAGACTATCTTTTAGCAAATTGTCTCAATGAACAGCTTTAACTAATAGTACAAATTCAGTTCTATTTGAATGATATCATTTAAAAGTTGTAATTCATTAACAACTTTTCCATTACATGACATCATCTATGTAAATATCCATAATTTTAATAAATTAGACACTCAGTATTTTGGCAACATATCATTTGGGTACAATTCCAGGGGACCATAATTTTAATGACAATAGTAGTAGTTCAGTTTCATTTAAATTATAGATTTTTCTCACCAGCAATTCAAAAGGAAAGAAAGAAAGTTATTCATTTTCTGACTCAAGGGGCAGGCTATAAAACAGCAGGAACTCAGGCAAGTCAGTAAGCAATGGATCTTGAAAGGAAGAAAATCCTATCCACTCTGCACTGGCTGGCACAACTCTTCCCTAACAATCCCCTATTTAGATACAAGCACAAACTACCCTTTGTGCTTTGTTTGAGCTATAAATGAACCATCACTCTCAACACACTTCAGAACCTCAGAAATAATGTTGCTGTCTCTCACAGACATAACTAAAGCCATTCAATCTAAGTGCTGCTGGGAGAGCATGGTCACCTGAGCTGACTGTCTCTTTGGGCCACCACACTCCTTACTGTTTCAAGGGTCTAAAGATTTTTTTGTTTTGTTTTTGTTTGTTTGTTTTACACATCTGAATAAAACCCTAAACTCTGAAGTGTTTATTAAATAGATGTAAGAGAAATGACCCAAACCTCCTCACCTGACTTCTCACCATCCTACTAAGGATTTTCATTTCTGACCTAATAAGGGGAGAGTTGAAAACAAATGTTTGAAGTAACATTTTATGGGTGTTCTGATAAAAATTACAACCAGTTTTAAAGCAAGCAGAAATAATGGTATAATCTCCCTGAACATCTGAGTAAGAAGATTAGGAACAATTTCACTCATTTGAGTGACATAATAATAGACATTTTCCCAATTTGAGAAAGAGGAGTTCCTTCAGGAAGGGGATGCCACATGCAGGAAGCCACAGGGGATGGCACATTTGACATACACTCCACGGACAATGATAAAGTGAGCAACCCCACTTAGTGACAGCATAATCTTCTATCTTATGAATTTCAAAGTTTAATACTTGAAATTCCTATGTGCCACATGTCTTGGTTCCATAGTATCTGTCTACACAGTCTAATTGCCCCCACATGATAGATGCTAAACAAATGTTTACTTTTAAATACACAAAGGATAACATGTTATAAATACTGGTGACACTTTGTCTGGGGTTGTAGCAGATTAAAAATATATTGTGGCAAAATACATAGCTATGTCTGAAACAAAATAAACAATTGTAAGTCAAGATAAAACATGAAGACAAATGATTTAAATCAGTAGAGAAAGTCATATAGAAGTAAACAGTTTATAAATCAAGTAAATCCTGTTCCTGTCTCCAGCAGATAAGCCTATCCTCTGGCCTGTCTGGGTCAATTATTTTAGTGCATTGTGGTGAAACATTTTTATGTCACTGTCTTCTTTAATGCTTTAATTTCCTACTGTTGCATAGACATAAATTTCCTATCTCAAAGATAGTGGGAGGAGAAATGCACTTGGGAAACAGTGAATGGAGGTGAGTAATCATCTACACATAGAAAGTTGTCAAGATAAGAAACAATGTCTGAAAATAACACAAAAGCTTAGGCTGAGCAAACATTAAGATCAGTGTGGCCATCATAAAAGCAAATTTTGTTGTTAAATGTTAAAGAATAACTAATTGCTAAGCTAAGTACAGATTTTTCATATGTATGTGTGCCAGTTTGTCTCAAAGTATTTCACTGAGTACAAAATTACTACCTCTGACTCCAATAAACAAAATTGTTTTAATGATCAAAACAATGAAGGAAAATAGTTCTTTGCCACCCCAGCCCTGGGTGTGGGACAGTCTCATTTTTGCAGGCTGTGTTTAACCCTAAAGCAGGGGTCATGGGGTGGTCCCCAGCTAAGAGTAAAAATCCCAGCTGCTCAGTGTCAACTCCTTGAAGTGTAAGTTAAAGTTAGAACTGAGACAGAACCTATCTTCTGGGATCTTTTCCCTGTGGAGATTTTATGGGTGGTGGCTTCTAAAAGAGATGGAGACAAATTATGGAGACATGAGAGAAAGGTACTGGGCTCCATTTTCTTTGACAGGTGATAGTATAGGAGGGATAGAGAGAAAAGGCTCTTAGGATTTGAAGGGTCCTAATAAGAAGCCTGGTACTCTCTTCTTGCCAGTAGATAACTGAGTAACAGAATTCTGGATATGCGGAGTATTGGTGATGGGCAGTAAGGAGATGATGAAGAGAAGCAGTGAATGAAGGCCCACCCATCTTCTTTCTTTCTTCCTTCCTTCCTACCTTTCTTCCTTCCTTTCTTTCTTTCTTTGACTTTCTTTATTTCATATGACCAAGTCCATTTAAATGAAAACAAACATTTATAGACAATATTTGGGAATTTGGGTGTTGTTCTTTCCAAACTACTTCCTGCTGGTAAGGGGCACTGTCATGGGGGATTCTAAGAAGATGCAGAAATCCATCTTCTTTCTTATGGAGTTGGTTATGCTCAGGGAGAGGCATTAGTTCCTGTCTCCCTAGGTAGCCCAAGGATGTTGGCAGCTGGTACCTGGAGGTCATGCCTTGTAAGGGCTTTCTGGCTACAATTCTAGAAGTGGCAATACTCTTTTGGTTTAGTGGGATTGTGGTTTTCTGTATCTGAGATAGTCCCAGAGAGGGAATATTATGGTAGCAAGATTTATCCAGTTTTCAAAGAAGGGATGCTGAGAAGAGGGAAGCCTCTTTCTCTGTTCTGCAAATTGATACAGCCACAGAAGGAGCAGCAACAGAACTTCTACCATTGCTTTGTAAGGATTGATGTCAAGGCCATCCCTCTTGCTCCACTTTTAGAACCTTTATTCTCTATGGTCAAACATAAAGTTTATATTTTATCTTGTTTTTCTGAACTCAGTGTTATAATTGTATAATAAATTTGATACATTGTCTTTCATCTCAAGTCTTAGCTGCTGGATTTTGTAAGGTAAGCCATTACATTTAACCTCAAGTTTCTTTGGCATTGTAGAATGTGCTTTAGGTCACATTTTCATGTATGGCTCTGACACCAAACCTAAAAAAATATATATTGATGGAATTACTGGTGACATAAAACAAACAAACAAACAAAATACAGAAAGTAAGTCTTAAAATGAATCAAGACAATGTGTTCTGAACTAAGGGGCAGTTTGCTATTAAAATTCTATTAATTGTTATAAGGCTATAGTAAAAAGTGTTCCCGTATGCACCAGGAGAATAGAGAAGAGCTAAACCGAGAGCAATTGCTGAGTGCAGAGGGCATTGCACATCAGTCTTCCCAAGTACAGGGTTGTGCACTGGGCCCATAGCAGCAGGAACACCAACCCTGGACAGTAGTCAGGTGTGACTTTCAAGACTAGATTTACATACTAGATTACATAACTCCATAAAAGTATCTCTAGATTTGATATAATAGGAAATATTAAATAATCATTTCAACCCAAAATGAAGAAATTCTTTACATGTTTACAGCATACTGTCTAGAGAGATAAATATGAATGTGAAAACATTGCCTCAATGGTAATAACACGGGGGTTATACTAAGCAGCAGAAAGAAAACCTGTAGCATCACAATCAAAGTGTCCAAACTGCTTAAAAGATGTTTTAAAAAAGAATTTGACACGAGAATGTTCTGACTTCAATATAAAATGAAGGGAAAAGAATAAGACATTGAATTTTATGTATGAATGGTCTCAGAATATTTTTAAAACATTAGCCTAGGTTTGCACGTAAGAAGAGGTACTATATTGGTTACTTTTCTGTTGTTATGATAAAACCATGACCAACTTCAGTTCCAGAAAGAAAAGATTCCACCACGGCAGGGAGACATGGCAGCAAGCAAGACGCACAGCAATGGCATCAAGAAGCAGGGAGAGCACCTCTCCAACAGCAAGCACCAGGCAGAGAGCACAAACTGAAAGGAGGGTGACTCTATGAGCTCTCAAAAGTCACTCCCAGCATTGTATTTCCTCCAAAGGTCACACTTCCTAAACTTCCCCACACAGTACCAGCTGTTCAAATACATGAGCCCACGAGGGACAATTCTCACTCAAACCGTCACAGCTACTTTTCATATTTCCTATTGTTTTCTGTAAGTATTATTCTTTCCTTTTTTTTATTTAATTTTACATTCCAACCACAGTTCTCCCATCCCCTCTCCCCCACCCCCTGCCTCATCCCACCTCACTTCCCCTCTAGCCCATCCCCTTTCCACTCCTCCTCACGGGAAAGGGCACCCAAAAGGAGTCAACATAGTCTGGCACAATAGTTTGGGGAAGGGCCAGGCCCCTCCCCTATGCATTAATACTGAGCATAGCATCCTACCATGGGGAGTGAGCTCTCAAAAGCTACCTCATGTACCAGGATAATATCATGGTCCTACTGCCACTGAGCATGGCATCCCAGCTTATATACCAGGTTTTATGAATACTCCAACTATCATCATAGAGCCCTCATCCAGTAATTGATGGAACCAGACATAGAGATCCACAACCAATAACCAGGCCAAGCTCCAGGAATCCAGTCAAAGAGAGAAAGGAGGGAATATACGAGCAATAGAGATGAATATCATGATGGCGTAATCTACAGAGAAAGCTGAACCAAGTTTGTGGAAACCCACGAACCCTAAACCATGATGCAAACATGTGTGTATTTTTTAAAGTAAATTATTTCTATCTAGAGAAAGTCTGCTCATAATTCTGCAATCTTCATGATTATGCTTTTCTTCTGCCACACAAGGATCAAATAATGGTCTGTTTGTGTTTTCACAAGTATTAGTGGAGATTTAGAATTAGTCTTTTCACTATGATATGTCTTGTACAAATATATCTTTATCCCACCATTTTGAGAAAGGAGAGGGCAATTATTTCAGGAGTTCAGGAAAATTTCTCAGCTATTCAAGTGCTATTTGCTGATAGGTGATTCAGTAATCAAAATGCAAATAGGTAGATTAGAGTTTCATCTATGTTTCATGCCAAGCTTCATCTCAGAATATCATTAGTGCAATAGCAGAAAGTCGTGCTTAAAACACAGATTATCTCCATCTGGAAAAAATCAAGCTCAAAGTCATCACAGAGGCAATCATCATGTAGCAATTAATATTCATGCCAGAATCTTATGTTAAACAGTCTGGAAAGAGTCTAAAGATGTAGAACACATAGCCCTCTTTCCATATATATTTATAACTTATTATATATGGGTATCAGAAGGAAAAGCAACAATTCAGTTTTTAACTAAACATTAAAGATGTATGACAAGGAGGGGAACATTTGTAATACATAGTAAGACTGTGCTATGTAGTGTACAGTGGTGGGGGATTTATAAATACTTATGAAGATATTTCTAATATCTTCAGAATAAAATGATGAAAGGAAAACAACAGGCATTTTAATGACCCTAATAGGTCACTTTGAAGGAGGTTCCATCTCTGATGTAGCTCACTCCATTTTGTCTCTTACTCCATCCTCTTTTTTTTTCCTTATTTCTGTTTCTTTCTCCCCTACAAGGTTCTGATTTCTAGGAACATGTCTGAAGATGAAGTCTTATGACAAATTACTGAAACCAACATCTGAAAAGCAGAGACCTGGATGCCAACAGAAGCTTGTAGGGAGAACCACATGGATATTATAAACACAATGGCTGTCTTGGACTCTAAATGACACATGGGATCATGAAGCTCACATATGTGCAGGGAACATACACAGCCATTTCATCCATGGAGTAGTGGAAAACTACCAGTTGTGATGTTCTGGAGAATGAACATTTTCTTAGTAGTTTGTTTACAATTGCAGAAAACTGAGGCTCCCACGGCCTTCTTTGTGGTTAGATTTTAGAGTAAATAGATTGCAATATATGCAGTTAACCTGTAGGGACTGGAAATTGGGAGTATATCTGGAGAGAGGACGTTAATATATTAATAGACTTCCTGATAGGTAGATAAATAATTTTCTTTATAGACTAGGTCTCCCCATATATCACTAGCCTGGCTAGCCTGGAACTCACTATATAGACCAGGGCACACAGATCCGATTGTATCTGCTGCTCCAGTATTGGAACTAAAGGCACACACCAACATGCCTACCACCAAAAGAAGTACTTTAGGCACAACACCATGTGTAAGACGTCCTGGCTAGTGTTCAAACCAGTTCTGTTTCACATTCGTTTTCAATTCTCTGCAGCAAAAATTCCAAATGACTTTAATATGTTCTCCAGACAATATTGTACATCAAGGAAAAGTCCAATAAGCTATCATTCATTAAAAAAACTGCACATGAGTATTATAGTGCAAATCTTTGAAAAAACAAATCTTGTATTTGTTTATGAAAGGCTCGTCATTTTGGTTTATACATCAGGGAATCTTAAGCACCAAATCTCTTGTGCATACTCAGATTTCATTTTATTTAATAAGCAGATTTTGTTTCAATGAAATTAATGAAAAGTTATGAGACTTTTTTCTCCATTAGTCACACCTAGAAAAGCAAAATAATGGCTTTTAACAACTAATCAGTGTAGGTACCTACAGAAGAGAAGACAGCTCTTCAGCAACAATCACTTAATGAAGCAGATTCTGATATATGGTAAAAATATTTAATTGTAGTAAACTATTTCTATACAGAAATCTATTTCTCTCTATTACCTAGTATTCCTGAAGTCCCAATTCATGTAAACCAATGCTAGCTTTGGAGTTGGATTTGGCTTTCCTTCTCTAAATTCAAGCATGTTGTTAAGATTAAATTCATGGTTTCTGCCTTAAATCAAGAAGCCAATTGGTGTAAGGCAGAAGAAAACAAAATCTGGGGATTCATTTCTTATATGCAATTTTCTCTCTGAAATCCTAATTTTCTCACATACATTTTAATGCTTATTGTTGCCTTATGCATACCTTAAAATTTTACTTTAATATTGGTGTTTAAGTTTTCCACAAGGAATAATAACAATTCCTAACAGCAGTCTTTGAACTCTCCAGAAAGAAGATGGGGCCCCACATCATCATTTCCACTTGACTCAACCTGATGCATCTGAACTACAAACTTCACCCTAAAACCGGTTTGAGACTGTTTTGCTCAAGACAACTCATGACTAGCTAGCTGTAATGGTGCACCTTCTTATTACACCCTGGCAAGAGTTTCAAATAGAACTATAGTCAAGCATTTTCTGCCACATAGTGACTAGCTACATATGTCACAGCCAGTTCTGTTGGGAAATTTGGTTGCTAAAAAACTTCTTACAGGATCCATTGGAGCAATCATCGTCCCATTTCAGCAGGAAGTAACCTTAAGATAACGACGCCCCCTTTCCCTACCCTTGGAATTTTGGGATAATAGTCATCTTCTTTGGGTTGGTTTTAGTTATTTAGGGTTGGGTATGGAAGGTGATGCTTACACTTGGGTTTATCTTTTAGACAGGAATAGGGAATGGTTGGAAAAGGTATGGTTTAGAAGGGATGTAGGTAGATTAGCTTATTTTCTTGTGAATTTGAGTAAGAGTGAGACAGTATTTTACAGTTTACATTGTTATATATTCTTATATGTGGTAAGCTATGTAAAATTAAGTTCATATTTTATTATATTGTGTAAAATCTTTCCACTTATGATGTTTTATGCACATTATTTTTACCATATCCTATGTATGTATACTTTTCTTGTATTCAAGACATTTTGTATATTGATATAATTTGGGGTATTTATCATGCTGCCCTTTATAGTTCTACCTCTTGTCTTGACATTTCTACTCTACCTCTATTTTAGGGATTTATATGTATGTATATAGTTATATTGTTTAAGTATTTGTTCCTGCTTTACTCAGGGAAGTTTTAATCAGTTTTTTAGCTAAGTTCCTGAGTATTACAGATTACCTTCACTCATGTTTCCTGTATCTATGAGATTAGTCAGTTATAGATGCTTAATCTTCAATCACCTCATAGACATACAGAACATGGCATTTAAATGTTTTAATATTAGTACTCCGTTGACATGAGACACTGTTGCTCCTGACAGCACCGTGCACTTTCCCGAAAATATGTTGGACACTGTTGTTGCTCCTGCTGGAGTTCATTCTCGCCTCAGCTAATGGCATGTTGGGCATAGAATTGCCCCCACCTTGACCACTGATTTGGACATTCAGTCCTATGTGCTTGCAGAAGACAAATATAGAAGACTGCAGGACCTTGCCAAGTCAGGGTAAGATAGCCATTCTACCTCCCTGCTATTGTTGTGGTCTGTCAGGTTCTCTTGGCCTTAGCTAAAACTGGGTGTACCAACATTGCTGTGAGAACTAGGGTGACTGTCCAGGTAGCTTGCTGTTTCTGTCCTTGCTATACCTTTTGGAAGTTGCCCATCCACACTTCCTGTCTACCCTAGTATCATTATTTTCCTTCTCAGATCTTGATGAGGTTGAAGATTAAACTATCACAACTATTATTCTCTCTTCCTAGTTAGATATATTAGGTACTAGACTTACATTTTCCAGCTTAGGAACACTCTATTGTAAACTCCGTTATGCCTTCACCCTAGGACTAGATATGTAGGTCACTTTGTTCTCCATTTTCCTTTTCTTGGAGCACACTTGTTATTCACTGTTTTGTATATAGTTTTGTATTAAGCCTAAATATTTTCTTTAGACTAAAAGGGGAATTGTAGTGAGATAGTCCTTCTGTGGCACTGACTACGCCCATTGGGCGGTGGAGCTATGGGCAAAAGTGACTTGTGGAAGGAGGTCTGAAGAAGAGCCAGGAAAAGCTCTCTTGCTGGCGGGACTTGGACAGGAGAGCCAAGTTGGTGGAACTTGCTGGTGTTCATCTGTCTAGGTTGTAAGTTATTTCTCCCTGAATAAACATCTATTCGGCCTATTTGTTTATCCTGATCCTTATTTAAAAGCAATATCTAATTGAAGAGTTACTCAAGGTATTAAAGTCCAAAATAATTCAGGTGTGCAATAGAAGTAAAATAGTATAATGTAATGAATAATTCCCAATGACCTGGAAAGATAGAGGGCAGCTGCTATGCTTACAAAAGCATTCCCCAAATTGCTAAAGAGAAGTGAGTATTATTTGATGCTAAAGAAAATATAGTTGATTAATAATAGCTTCCAATTTCTGAAAAAAGTGTTTAAGAAAACCTGTGAAACCATTGAAAGTCATATAAACTGAAGTTACAAAGATATTAACCTTTAAAAGTAATAAGCAAATGCACATTTGTTTGCTAATAAATATTACTCTGATATACTTCTAATTCATAATTATAAATTGAAATTATATAGAGGGATATATTTTATAGACAGACACGTGTCCCATTGGTATTTGGTTTCTAATGAGTATCAAAATGAAAAGAGTTACTATAATATAGGGAGCCATTATAAGTTTAAACAGAAATCTGGCACTAGTGAAATGTTGAGAAATCTACAAGGATGGCCCCAACTAACAATCTAAGCAATAGTGGAGAGGCTACCCTAAACTCCCTTCCCTGGTAGTAAGACTGATGACTTATATGCCATCCTAGAGCCTTCATCTAGTAACTAATGGAAGCAGAAGCAGATACCCACAGCTAAACACTGAGCCAGACTCCTGGAATCCAGTTGTATAAATGGAGGAATGATAAGCAAAAGAGTCAAGATCAGACTAGAGAAATCCACAGAATCTGTTGACGTGAACAAGGGGGACCTCATGGACTCCAGTCTGATAGCTAGGAAACCAGCATAGGACCCACCCAGACCCTGTGAACATGGGTGTTAGTTAAGGTAGTCTATGGGGCCTCTGGTAGTGAATCAGTATTTATCCCTAGTACACGAATGGACTTTGGTAGCCATTCCATATAGAGGGATACTTTCTCAGCCTAAACACACGGAAGAGGGCCTGGGCTCTGCTCCAAATAACATGACAGACTCTGAAGACTCCCCATGGAAGACCTTACCCTCCCTGGGGAGCAGAAAGAGGACAGGATGAGGGTTGGTGGAGGGAACAGGGGAGGATGGGAGGGTGCAGGAACTGGTATTGACTTGTAAAATAAGCTTGTTTGAAATTTAAATAAAAATTATCAAAAAATGAACTGATGATGAATATGTATTTAATAGAGAATAATTACTTATATCATAGGTTTGTTCATGATCATACTTATTAACTATTAGACATTACTGAAGCCTAAACAAAATAAGAGGCCTTCAGAGTAACATCAACTAAAATAAAATATGGAAGTCAGTAACATGATAAAGGATCTATTCACAGAGAGATAGAATTATTAGCTGGAGAGTGGGTTTCCATACATACCATATGTCAACTCTGCTTGCTTAGCTGTCACCCATTAGTCCAATTGACGTTCCCTGGAAGGGCTCTCCCTTGCTCCTCTAGCTACTCTCAGTTCTTTGTAGTTGGTCTCTGTTAGCTAAATTTTCACAACTGTAGATGTAATTTCTGTTACCTTAATCCTGATTCACTTTTCTTGCACTTCTGAACTCTGATAATCAGATAACCTCCAATGCCCATATTGCTATGAACAGTATTCAAGACATTCTCCCTTTGAATAACTCCCATCCCCCAAATCCCTCCCACAATTTCAGCAAAAATAGAACAGTGAAGGACTAATAGTCTTGGCTATGTCTGTGGCATCCACCTATGATCCCGTGAGATGGATATTTGAGACATAGATTATTAGAGACACACAGAGAATGTGAAAGTTCCATATTCAACAGAAACTCTCCACATGGAATGAAAAGGTGAGAGGGAGGCTACAAATAGAACCCAACCCATCTTCTTAAAAACTGAAGATGAAGATGACACCACAAGGCAAAATACTTGGTAGCTTTATAGCTGAGAGCAACCTTCAGCTCTTAGAAAGGAAAAAGGGAGCTGAATTCTGGCAACAATTGAATTAATGGGAAGCTAATGGGGCACAGTCTGACAGCACCTTGATTTTAGCCACCTCAGCAAAGCATTTGAGAAGCAAGTTTGCACAGTCGACTTCATATAGATTTTCATTTTGTGTCTGTCATAAAGGATACCTGTCTGTAATTTCTTGGCCTATTCAAATCTATTCTTAGTAAAACAGAATTGACTTACTGTATATACACCAAAGGTTCATTAAATAAAACTGTTAAGAAAGTTACAGTCACTACACTCAGCTTCTTTGTATGTATGGTATGCATGCTATGTATGTTCATGCATGTGAACCATTGTGGGTATATGAGCATTTGTGAGTATGCCATGTGTGCATGGGAAGGCTAGAAAACAACCTAGGGATTGTCCTCATCATCTGTCTTTTATGTAGCACAGTATTTTGATATTTTCTACTGCATCCAGGAGGTGGCACGTTTCCAGGGTTTCTCATGCTTCTACATTTAGTTTCACTATAGTGCCCTGGGATGGCAGGCATGTGCTTCTGTACAGTTTTACAGGGCTTCCAGGGATCCTAGGCCTCATGCTTGCACAGCAACTGTTTATCCACTGAGCCATAGTAACATTAAGTCTGTGCTTAGACCTGAACTATAAGAGTTCCATGTATTTTAAAATTGCATTTAGAAAATTGGTGAATATTTTTAAGCTAAGAACATTTGACCTTTTTTGTTTCATTTTGAGGTCTAATTGCTTACATCTAAACCACATCTTATTCAGCATTATCTTCTATTAAAAATTAATGTTTTAAATAAAACTGCTTAACTTGTCCTATTTTACAATGAAGAACACAATAAAACTACATTGGAAGAGTGGGGGGGGTCTTGCATGTATTTTTATACAATTTGCATATTGATAGAGATCTATCAAACTGAATATTGTTATGTCATCACATGCAACCTCAAGAACCGATAATTTCTTATGTGACAAGTCAAAAATCAAATCCAAGTAGACACTTAAGGATATTCATTCTTACAAGACAACCAATGAAAAATTAATGAAACTTGGACTCCCAAGTTTCATCTGCTTTGCTTGCGTCATTGTCATTATAATGGAAGGCCATCTTTCCTCCTGAGAAAATCTGAAACCTGAGGCAGAAAACCAAATATGACCAGGCATTGAGGAAATCAATAGACTGGCTCTACTTTTGTTTATGACAGAGAACAACAGAAGATGCAATGTAAACAAAGACTATTGGATTGGCCCTTATGCAACTACATTTACCAACTGATGTGACAACTGCATACTATTACCTCACCTTGCTGACTCATTTCAACCCTGCTGGAAAAAAAGATGGTGAGAGGGGAATATTGTAGAAGACAGATTTAAAAATAGCTAACAATCCTTTAAACATATGAGAAGATAAAATAATGGAATGAACATAACATGTAGGTTCATCTTTAGTAAGTACTGGGGAGTGTTTCTTACACAGTCATTGACAGAGGAAGGGAGTGTTAATCAGGGATGGCTGATGAATATTCAGCATAGACCTATTGCTAGATTTAATGCCTCAGATTAAAGAGACAGATCTTTCTACTTAACTATCAACAAAAAAGTGCCCATGAGACAAAGCCCCAAACATGAAAGTGTAATATTACTGTGTCTTATTGTGGCTTATATGAAATATGTCTCCTCTTGAGGTTTTCTGTCTCATAGATATGGTCATGGCCATACTTCTTCATAACCTTCACCTGCCAGCACAGGTATGACTTTGGAGACCTAATGAACTTATTTTTTAAAGATTATATTTTTTATGTAAACATGTCTGTGTGAGTGTATGCCACCAGTCTCTACAATGTTCAGAACAGGGTCTGGAACTGGAGTTACAGGTGGTTGTTAATGACCTGCCTTGGGTGCTGGGAACTGAGCACCTATCCTCTCTGGAAGAGCAGTAAGTGTCTAACCAAAGAACCAATCTTTTAATCCCTAGTTCATGTTGAGATTTGTTGTTCTTCTAGTTGCTCCTTTGTGCTTTAAATGCTATGGATATTTTCACATCCATTGTGTTTTCATATATTTGGATCCACTCCTGGCTGTTTATACATGACTCATCACTTCCTTGCAGAGGTCACCTTAGCAGTGAGAGTGGGGTTGCTTTCTAGTATGAAGCAAATCCTGATTCATTCATGACTCATCCTCCTTCTGAGGTCTCTTGAGTGTTGCACTCAAGGAACCATATTGCTCCTTTATTCTCTGTGAGTCCCAGGCTTCTAACAAAAACCAACAAGTTAAATACAGAGCTCCAATTTCTCTAGAAAATTGTCCATTAATCCATTATTATTCACAGGGTTTGGATTGAGTCTTGGAATAAAGCTTGGGTGTTTTTGTTTTTGTTTCATTTTTTTCTTCAAAAGGAAAAATGAGTATATGGGAAGATGACTCAGGAAAATGGAGCTTGCCATAAAACCTGATGACCTGAATTAAACTCCATGAATACACATTGTATAAGGAGAAAATTAACTTCTGACTTCCACATGTGTGCTGCACACACACACACACACACACACACACACACACACAAAATAGGAATAAGAAATGTCACTCCATGAAAATGTGAGTTATGTCTTAATTTTATTGTAGATGTTGATTATTCTAATATTATATAGAATTGGACACTTAGCAATTTATTGTCTGGCATTTCAGCTCTTTTATGGCTGAATCCTTAATAGGCCTAACTATCAAACCAAACCATTCATGTGACTGAACATGTTTGCCCAGCTGGGAGGTGTGTGCATCAGGTGTGACTTTGCATGTTTTGTTCCTAGGCAGAATGAGAGGTGGAGAGTTCCTTGTGACCATCTTATCCAAAGCAGGTCTGTTTTCTTACTGAATCCACTCCACTGTCCACAAATACTTCACTGTGGCTTCAAGTCCTGCAAGCCTTGTCTGCTCTACTGACAGTATGAAGGACACCCTAGTTTAACAACAGAGTAAAGCATTCCTAGGGTTACTGGCATTGACTTCCCAAACAGGTGAAGTTGGAGATGTGGCAAGGCATTGGTCTTGAATGTAAGAGTAACATTGTGTTTTGGTTTGAAACCCTTTGAAAAGAAAAACAAAGGGCCTGGATGTCTAGGAATGCTGACTGGAAACCAATCTCAAAGGCTTTCAGAGAACCACAGAACTAAAACTGTGGGGCCAGTCATAGCCTGAAGAGTCCAAACAGCAGTGTGAGGAACAGAACCCAGGACAGGGCTGGACAGAGCTGTGTTCTCTTCTGTGAAAAGCCCTCCTAGTGGAGTCAAACATGTCCTGCCGTGAACCTTCCATTATACTGCACTTGGTGTGCAGACAAAGTCTAAGGGTAAATGCAACTTGCATATTCAATGTCTTCTTTAAGAAGGACACTTATATTGTATCTCCTTTTTACTTATCCTTGGGGATTTTTTGATACTGAATGCCAAAATATTTTCCAATTGATTTTTGTGAACAGGAAATTTTTTCTTTGTGACTCAACACTAAAGAAACACATTTAAAGTCTGTCTTAAGTGGTAGGAAGGTTCTTGGAGGGTAAACTTCTAACTAAGGCTTCAACCCTGGTTCCTGATAATTTGGGACACTCAATAGAAAACAAGCCTTTTGAGAATTGTTGTTGATATTCTTACTCAGTATTAATTGTTCCTCTCCTTGTAGCTACACATCCAGATATCTTTCTCTTAAGTGATGTGTTGTTGGTGGAATCCCAGATGAATGAAAGCCAAGGAAGGTTAAGTTCTTATTTAAGTTGTCCATGAAGACACTGTTAGGTAGCAATGTTCCTCCCCATTAAAAAAAAATAGCTGACAGAATGGAGGAAAAGATGCTTTGATGGATGGTTGGATTTAAAGGATGCTTGAACTAAATCTAACATATTTTAGTTAAGATCTACCCTGTCGATTTTGTTGAGCTTCTATGTGTTTAATTAACAAAAGCATATTGTCATCATTCTCTGATATATCTGAATTTCTGGTATCCATGCCCTTGAAACTCTGACTCATTATTAAGAAAAATAAATGCTCCTGCAGCAGGAATGCTTTAATGTCACAAGAGATAATATGATAGCCAAAGTGAACTGTAAGTGGCTCATGGTTGAGAAGTGCATTCATTACATACATAAGGGATAAAGAGATGGATAAGTCAATGAGTTTTAACATCCTTATTGAGGTCTCACTCATATATGTATGTCCAATAAATGGAATAACATTAAGAACTTACCATCCTAATTATTTTTGAGGGCCCTAGGAAATCTATACTTATCCATAGTGTCAAATGTATATAGGCTGGGAGAATATAGGAACTATGATCTAGGCATATCTTTAATAGAAGAGAATAGAAATTCAAAACAAAGAAATAATAGAGAAATAACAATGATGTGGGCTCTAAAATATGATGGCATATCACGTGGAAGGAGGCACATGCTGTAAATAGTTGCTTTTGTGAAATTTACAATAGATAATGAGCCATGCTTGCTGAATAAAATAATTTCTGTAATATCAAGAATCTGTTATTTCTATAGTTAAGACATGAACCAGCTCACTACTGTGGTACATTTGTTCTTCACCATGCATTGCTCTCCATTTGCATTTTTGTATGCTTGCTTTTTTTTTTCCCCACAGTGATAACCAGGAAAACATTTCAGTATTTCAAGAAACAATCCTCTTACATCTTTGTGAGCAACATGCGGCTTAAGCTGTATTAAAAAAAAGTAACAATTTATGATTGATTTTGACCTCTGGCTAATATATTTGCACACACCAGCTTCAGCACATTGATTTTCAGACTTCAAGCATGGTTATGTGTTCCTGATGATTAGGAGAATGTGGTAAATTCTAACAGAACAGAATCCTTGTGAACCATGGGCTGCATGTTTGTCATTACCTATGCATATTAGGTCACATTAAAATGCAAGAGAGAGAGCCCACATTGCTATTTCCCCATTAATTCTATGTAATTTCAGAGAAGAGTCATATTGACTTTATACATAAAACCATGACAAAGAAAATAATTCCAGAAGTAAACTAAACTATCCAAATTCCTAAGGTTCAAGATAGTTAAATACTTTTAAATTTCCTCAAATTAAGATACACAGAATGAAATGAAATTAAAAATTTTAAAAGAACTTTAGGCACTTGAGTGTTTTTATTTCTTTAATACAATAGATGAGTTACTTTAAACATGTCTTTTCAAAATAGCAGATTTTTAAGTGATTACTTCCTTAATAAACATTATCAAGAAATAATCAAAATTTTATTTTACTCTCAATTACTTTTTAGAAAAAATTGGTTTTAAAAAGGTGAGAGAAATGTAAAAATACAGTCTAAGGTAGAAGACTACAAACAAAATTTAAGGGTTCGTCTAATACACAAAGGTTCTATAGCAACTAAATCACCCTGAGAGAAAACATGTGAGTTATGATCATAAAATTAAACTGAGGAGGAAAATTTACAATACTTTTTCCTTTAGATTTATTTTTATGCATGTTTCTGTCTGTGAGGGTGTATGCATCATGTTATAGATGCCTGCAGAGGCCAGAGGAGGACATCAGATGCCCCAGATATGGAGATATGGGTGATTTGAGGTACCTGATATGAGATTTGGGATGAACTTGGGTCCTCTGCCAAAGAAGCAAGTACCCACTGAGCCATATCTCTAGGGTCTACAATACGTTTCAAAGAATAGAATTTAAGGCATTGAGTTTATTTAATACATTTTTTCACAAAAAGTTTAGAAGACTGTTGTCTTTTAAAACTGGGTCGATTTGGGGGACAAGGAAAAGAGTTATCATATTGAAAATATAGTATTCCTACATTTTAAAAGTGGCTAATTTCAAGGAAACCCAGTTCTTTTAAGTTTTAGATCAAACAGATGCCATGCTATAGACTCCGTCACTGTCAGTGCCAACTGGTAAAGACAACTAGAGATGTGCATTTTCCTTTTGGTATAAATGATCCACAGTGGTGACTGGTAAGGCTTATTTTGGAATTGTTCTGATTCAGCATGCCTCATAGTTCATATAAAACCTGTAATAATTATAAAGACCATGCACCTAAAGCAGCTACCAAGTTGTCAGAACATAAGAGCAATAATAGGTTGTATATAATATTATGTTTGGAATTATCCTTTATATGGTAGCAAAGGAAATGTTTTAAAAAACCAACTATAACAAAGTAACCTTAGTAACATTAATTAATGAGGCTTAATCTAAACTCATAATTTTATTATCCCCTCCCCTAAATTAATCTTCTTGTTTCTGTGTATCCCATTTCATCTTCCTCCTCCTCCCTTTTCTTCCTCTTCCTCCTCCTCCTTCTACCTGATATTTCTGTTTACTGTGTGGGGGCTATAGTGACTACAGATTCTCATGCAAAAAGACAACTACTTCTTTTGTCAGGAGAGAATTCTCCTGATTTCTCAAATATTAAATAACTTTGCTGATAACCCTCATGTACAGCCAGTTATTTTCTGACTGATTTAAAGAAATATTTTCTAATATAATTTTTTACTTCAAAAAATAAGGCTTTGTTCTTTTTTTGTTATTTTATTACATTTTTGAGAATTCCAAATAATGTGTTTTGGTCATGTTCATCCCCCAGCTTCTCAAATCTCTACCCTCTCTACCCTCACCCCTCCACACTACCCAGCTTTGAATTTTCTTATTTTTCTTTTCTTTCTCTCCCCTCTTCTTTTGAATATAGTTTGTGTTGCCCAACTACTCTTGGGAGTGGGGCCTGTCCTGTTTGCCAATTTTCTGTATAAAGTGGATTATTTTAATGAAGCCTGCATGTTTTTTAGTTTTACCATCTTTATCCTCATGAAAACTTCTTTTGACACAAGAACTTTCTATTTAACCTCCCTTCTCTCTTTATTTTACATAGTGATTCCAAGTAAATCTTTCTTCCTCAGAGCCTTGGTCATAGGATTGGCCTGTTCAAATATACTCAATGTTTTCCAAATATCTATTGAAAATTGATTTGGGACTTATCTAGGTGCATATAGATATCTATATTCCTTTGTTGTGAACCTGAACATTCAAAGACAGGCTTACCAGACAATTGAAAATATGGAAAAATTATACAGGTATAGGTATAGAGTCATTCTTCCAAGCATGCAGCATTTGGAAAAAGAAAAAGAGAAAAAGAACCACATATACTTATATGGCTTTCTTCTTACACCACATACATAAGAAATTGAACCTATCTTCACAATAGGTAAATGGGTGTATTGTACAAATGGCCTGATTTGAAATCACTGGGTCAATTCACAGTTTTAGACAACATCTACATTGTATTCTTTTGTATATCTTCCTATGGGTATTGCTATAGGTTAATATCAGACTTTGGGGACCCACACTGCTTTTTAATGCTACAGCCTAGGTGCTTACAAAAGATGTAGTCCAAATCTACCTTTTCATGCTATCATTTAATAATTCTGAATTGAGAATTTTCTATATTGGTACAAGTTGTTTAAATAGTATTAGGCCTCCTATATCTATCTGAGCTGCCTAAAAGAATATGTTTTTCTTAAATTATATATGTAATGGTTAAACTTAGTTGTCAATTTCTTTGGATCTGGAATCATCTAAGAGACAGGTCACTGTGTATGTCCATGAGACTATTTCCTGGAAAGATTCAAGTTAGGGTAGAAGGCACTTTCCATACTGGTCAGCACTTTCTGATGATGGCCAAAGATAGAGAGATATCTAAGGTACAAAAAGTACTGCCTTTATATGCCCACCTTCACTCCTTCCTTGTGACAGCATCAACTCTAGTATTGCCATCCTCTACTAACATAAGAACCCAGTATCTTTGGCCTTCTCATGCGGACAGGATACCAGGGACTGCCCACTGATGATCTAGGTCTTCAGTGACCATTTGGACAGCTGAGCCATCTGGTCTCATAAACTGAAAAGCATCCCAGTTCTTGGCCTCTCCAGTGTATAAATAGCCACCGTTGAACTGTCTAGTCTATAGTATATAGGCCAGACTAATAAGTTTATTTCATACTAGGCACTCATTCTAATGGCTCATACAACATGTTTTGCAATATCTACCAAATATCTTCAAGAACAATATAAAGAAGCAGTAACAATATATAGTACTTTTATTTGAAAATTAAGTTCTCAGCAAGTTATACTAATACCAGTGTGGGGGAAAATGTAGTTCATTCCAGAAAAGTCATGAGATGGTTTAAAGAAGACAGTCATGGCTTTGAACCATGCTGAGTAGTTTGACTGCAGAGTGTAACATGCTATGACAGTGGTTCTGAGCATTCAACAAGTTGCCATGTTGTAGTATTGAAAGATTTATTTATATAGAACTTCCCTGCTACAATAGCATTGGTATCTAAAGGTTTGAGACTTAGCAGTATTTCTTCTTGAGGCTCTTTGGAGCTTGTTTATCCAACAAAAGCCCAACAAATACAAACACACAGATGTTTCTGATTCAGTAAGCCAAGTCAGAGTTGACTCCAGAGATTTGGAAACAAATAATTAAAACTTAAGCATTAATAAAAAAGAGTCTGCCTCATTAGTTTCTTAAAGTGCCCATTTCTGACTAAGTGCTTTATATGTCATATTTATTATTCTACATAAACTTCATGCTTCATGTTTTCCAATGTGGCACAAACAACAGCAAGGACAGTATTTCTCACATAAGCTCAGTCTCTTGCACAATCTATGGCCATTTCCCTTTTATACACATTTCACATCTGTGGTCGTATTTTCCTTAATTATTTATCTTCTAATTCTTTTGCACTCCCTATGGTACACCTAGACATTGAAATTCTGAGTCATTCTTATGTTCATTATTCCTGCAAATGTTCCTCTCTTAGTTCTTCATTTCCACTTCTGATAATAGTTGACCCAAGATGACCTTTAGAGAGACTCAAGAGTGTCTGGAATTATTTCCCTGGAAAATGTCCTGAGCAAAGCACTGGGTATGAGGGCTTGTTTTCTAGTTGACTAACTTGGTGAGTCTCCAAAATAATCTGGTCACGGGGAATGCCACTGAATTCCTTAAGAGGCCTTCTCTCCAGGAAGTGGCTTGCTGTCTTTGGAGGTGCTGGTAGGTATGATAGTCTTCATTGCATACAAACTTGGACATACATCAGTATGCAGAGCAACTCCAGTTCTGATTGGATTGCTGTGTTAGTTTCGGAACTGTCAAGTGTCCTGGGCGAAATGTAGGACAATCCAGGAGAACTTACCTCACACTTCTCTGCTATTGGGTCTTCTCTGATCAACATATGGTTCTCTTTTTTTTTTTCTTAGTGACACTATACTAAATGGATACATAGAAATAGCTAAACCAACAAGCTAAGCAAAAGGCACTTCCTAGAAGGGCCTTTATAAGAATATGGCAATAAGATTCATACATTAGGTACAGATTTAAGAGGACATCAACAAATAAAGTAACAAAGATGTAGATTGAATGAAACATTCAAAACACTGAAATGAACACAAAGATAAATTATGAATAAAACAAAATTTTAAATTAAAGTCTTTATATGTTATGTGTAGTTTAACATACTTTCTTAAGTATTTTAATAAACCAAACTTTTCATTATTTTCTCTCATTTATATAGTTAACTTGTTGGTCATGAGCTGGTACTTTATATGTTACTCCTATTTCTAAAGGGATGTTCAACTTGTTGTGATATTTAATAACATTAAGACCATATTTATAGATCAGAGGTTATATTAACCTAGTATTATCCCAATATTAATAAAAATCTTTGCTTATGTATTTCATTCAAATGTATATTCTAGAAACTCTAAATATCATCTTCCTATAATTACTTGACATATTTTAATTTTGCTTCATATTTCCATAATATAAAGATGTGCTACACTGGGTCTTATTAAATAGTTCACAACAGCATATTGCAAGTTAGAGATATACCCACCCAGACCTTTTATTGAGACTGCTTTGGGGAGAGTGGCTAACACTGACCAGCACAGCACACTGACTGGGGGACGACCAGCAGCATTTGAAATGACATAAAAACATAGAGTCCTCTGCTGTGTGATAAGCAACAATTTGGGAAGCAACATAACAGTGGTCTCCCAAGACTCTAATGTAGCCGAACAATTACCATCATCTAGGAACATGATAGCCATCATAATGTATGCTTGTATGAATAAAAATTCAGCAGCTCGGCTACACAGGACATAATACTTAGAAATAGCATTGTCCATGAAATGAATAGGACTTCAAATGCCACAACTGAAATAACCTTTTCCATTCCAAATGCTGGGAAAAGCCAAGGAGCAATAGGAATGCACCACACAGACCAAACCAGAGTGTCCAGATAAAGTTAACTCCCTTCAAGTACGTTCTAAACAGAGGAGTGCTTTCCTGGAAGGGCACCCCTCTAGCTAATTCTTAGAGCACTAGACAATTCCAGTCAGAGTATCTTAACTATACCAATGAATATCCAATCTAATACAGAATGTTCTCCCCTTAATGAGCAGTGCACAGAAGCATGTAGACAGCCTACCACTCCTGGATTTTCTGGCAAAGCACTCAAGGTTAGTAGTGCCTTAAGTCCCTCTGAGACTTTCAATCTTGGAGAAACACACATTTCATGTGAACCTCTACAGAAAACTTACATCCCCTGTCAGTAAGTTCCTGCTGACACCCTTACCGCCTATTATTTTTTACCTCCCTGACACTAAACTTACTCGTCCTGCCAAGAGAGTTTACTACCATTAGGAATCCTATTCGATTATTATTAAGGTTACCTTCTGTTTCATTTCACTTCATCTTGTATCTTGTAGGTTGTCCCTGGGCATTTGTTTTCCTCTCTAGATAACTTATCCATTGTACTTGTGCAATTAGGCATGTACACTACAGCAATGCTATGTAACTGCCCTACTGGTAGATGCTGTACGTTCATGTGAGACTCTCACAGATATGAGTTAGCAAATATGACCTTCTAGCCTGTCTGTCTGTCTCTTCTTTATTTGTTTTGAGACATGTTTTCTCACTGTTTAACCCAGCTGGCCTAGAAATCACTAGTAGATCAGGCTGGCTTAGAATTCACAGAGACCCACCTGCCTCTGTTTCCCAGGTTCTGGGATTAAAGTCATACAGCAAGACATTCAGCAGTGGTATAGTTTCTGACATTATTTCATGCCACACTGCTTTTATTTTTATAAACACTGTTACTCTAACTCTGCAAGCCCCATGCTCTCATGGCTACCCCTCACCCCTGTTTTCAGAGCTATTGTTGATCATATCAGGAGGGGACTTTTGTGACTGGCTTTTCCGACTTAGCTTTGTGCCAGTCACTCAAGTTCATGAAATGAAGGGACTTAACCTAGCAATGCATTACACATATTGTATTCTGTATATTGTAAGATAAATAAATCGTCCGATTGTCTAAAACCTGAAGGGAAAAAAAGTATAAAATATGCGCAGGAACACTTCGGCTCTTTCTTGTCCATGGTGTGATTCTCAGTTTGCATTCCAACTAGGAGGAAGCCTGCAGCTGACCTAATAAAAACCTGACTGGCCAAAGAGGAGGACAACCTGCAGCTTCAGGCCAGGCCAGGAAGAGTGCTAATTCTTGGCTTCAGTCTCTCCTCTGAAGGAATCATTCAGGGCTTTCTGTGGCATGGAACACTGTGACCAGCCAGAAATTGAGATGAAAATAACCTTCCTTTGTCTTATACCCTTCCACCAAAAGTAGTGATGCTTCGGTTTCATACAAGACCCTCGTCTGTGCCTTGGAGATGTGAGTTGGGGGAGGTAGAGAACAGACAGTGAAACACACCCTATGGCTTTCTGTATGGGGTTTGATTTCCACATTGGTGCACGCCTATAGGAGTGGTGCGAGCAACTTATCTAGAACATAGAGACCACTTAGAAATTTCTGGGGTGTGACAGGAAAGCTTCACATATGGGGAAAAGGGGATAATATGTGAGAACATCCTTACTAATTTTAGGATATGGACATTGTCTTCTGAGCTGTCTTTGTTGCCCTAAAGTGATAGTTTTATTACCTGGTCACAGAATTACAGTAAGAATTAAGTATCAAAACAACTCAAATTGTAAATATGATCTTTTAGTAAATGTTGTCAAGAAACCTGAAACCATAAAATATATGAGAAAATGAAATGACATTAGGAAGTCAATCTCCACAGTACTGGAGAAAATTAATTAAAAACTATTTTTGTAAATCTGAAGACATGTAGGTTGCTAAGCCCAATGCTTTCGTCTAAATAATTTCTTACATTAAGTCACTCTTAGAAGCATAAATTCAGGCATTGAAGGAACAAATTATCTGTCTGTACAATTTACTAGGTTATGAATGTCAAATTTCTCTTTAAAAATGTTTTTAAGTTATTTTTACATCCAAAAAATAAATATAGTGGAAATAAAATGGTTTCAGTATGATAACTCCTCATGTGTCTAATCATCTTAAAAACAAAATGAACTGATGAGATAATTCTATTCCATTACTAAATAATTGAAAAATGAACATTGACTTTTGGACTTGTCCAGACCAATTGCATATTATGTAAAATACTTTGAAAAAATCAAAATATAATCATTGATAATATTTGAGACTTAATTCCTTACATTATTGTAGTTGTAGTTTTTAAAAAATAAGTTTTATAACAGATAAGTTTTATACCACAAAATAATTCTGAAGGAATCATTAAAAGTTCTTAAATTTGTTCTCAGATTTATTTTAATTTTATCTGTATGTGTGTGTGGAGGGGGTTGTGTGTGTGTGTGTGTGTGTGTGTGTGTGTGTGTGCGTGCATGTGTTTGTGCCTATGGAGGCCAGAGAAGGCCATCATATCATTTACAATGAAATTACAGGTATTTGTGAGCTGGAAATCTCCAGCTCCATTGAAATTATTTTTTAATCTTGTTTACTTTTTCTTCTTGTTGTGTAATTTCTCCCTGACATATTATCACAATCTGGGTATTCATTTCAATTAATATGTTATTTTAAATCTATCTCTATTTCTAATATCTCTTCTGAAATCCAGGTTTCTACTTATACTACATGTTTCCCTTTCTACTATACTTTACTTTATACTACATTTTCCAATACACATTTCATTTTGATTCCTCAGAGATAACTAAAACATAACCTAGTCCAGAATAAATCAACATCTCTCACCACCTGATAACCACTTTGTTCATATGTGCTTTGCCTGTAGATCATACTACCCACATACTAGCTTGCTAATATGGTAGCTATCATCCTACAAACTAACTAAATAAATGGTACTCTACATATTTATGAGTTCTCTTTTACTGTTCATGTCTCCTCTCAGCCTCTCCCCTGTATCCTACTCTAACATAGATTTGCTTCTCCACATAGGCATACTGATGAGAAGGAAATCCACCACAGGCCCCAGGGCACCCATAATCTCCTTTCCCTGCAAAGGCCAGAGACACAAACAGTCATTGCAAAACTACTTCCCAATGCACGAACATGCACATTTATAATTGTCTGCCTTCTAGTTGCTGGAGAAGTTCACTGGATTTGTCAGTAATTACTCTGGTTCTCAGCCTGTAGAGCACATTCCTCATTACCTCTGAAAACTTCTAAAACATCTGCCTAAATAATTTTCAAATATTCCTCAAGATGCAGCTTGTAGGACTACATCTCCTCTGCAAGCTCCCATAACTAATCTGGCCTTGATCTCTATCATCTTCCAGAGCACTGGATAGACATTTAACATGGGACTGAGAAAATGTTTTCTGGTCACTTTTACATCTCATTTTCTCCATTAAGGCCACAAAATGGTCACCAGCATATGGTACACTCACCTGAGCATTGTAGGAGAGTGACAAGTGTTTGAATTTACTCAATGCTTCATAATTAGTGTTGTAAATTTTCTGTTGCCAAAACGGGGATAAACGTCATTTTCAGTTTTTGCTTATTGTTCTTGCCAAGGTCAGAAAGGATCTTGGGTGGCAAACATCAACACTTTTCCCTTCTCAAAGTTATTTAATTACTTAGTTTTGTCACATTTCACCACTTAACTGCATCTTGACACACCTTTTTTCCTTGACTCTTTTAACTCAGCTCTTAGACATCTCATATTTTTCTATATATTCACTTCCTCTTCTTTGCTGTCTCCCCACTCTCTTTCATCTCTGAAGATGACATACTTTGGGACTGAACCCAGCACTCTTCCCAGGTGAACAGAATAGTATACAACCTTAAATCTAAAATATCAGGGTCCTGCTTTCCATTGAGCTCTAAAGTCCCCTGTCCTGCTGTTGAATTGACAGTTCTGTTCGGAAGCCTTGAAGCATCTAACCATCACATAAGCTTCACGTTTACGCTGTGGCTCAAATCAAACCCTGTAACTGTTTCTGTTGTATATTTGATCACAGAAATGGCAAGAGTGACTAACACATGGGGTGGTTTGTGTAAAATAAAATACTACCATGCTGATAGCTGTAATATACTATAGCAATACAAAGCTGGAGAGATGCTAAGTGTTTAACAGCATTGATTGTTCTTACACAGGACCTGTTTTTGGTTTTCCAGCACCTACTTATCACCATCTGCAACTGTAGTTTCAGGCTTACAATGCCCTCTTCTACCTCTGTGGGCATCAGACACACACAGAGTATACAGCCAAACAGAATACATGCACACATACATGCACATATGAACATAGAAATTTAAAAAAATCTTTCTAAAAAGTACAGCAAGACTATATACCACATCAAATAGTCAATAATGACACTGGTTTATGTATTAACTACATTTTATTGTTATTGCAAAGTGCCTCTATTTACTTATTAGATTTTAGAGTGCACACTGATTAGAAGTGGTCCAGAAGAAGGCCTTCTCAGAGGAAGACAGCTCTGTGTGTGTTACTATCTATCTTAGTTAGAGTTTCTATTACTATGAAGAGGTATCATGACCACAGAAACTCCTTTTAATTGGGGCTGGATTAAAAGTTCAGAGGTTTAGTTCATGGTTCTCTTGGCAAGAAGCATGGCAGTACATGGCAGGCATGGTGCTGGATAAGGAGCAGAGAGTTCTACACCTGGATCAGCAGGCAGCAGGAAGAGTGAATGACACTGGCTTAAGCATCTAAAACCTCTAAGCCCACCCCAGTGACATGTTCCTCCAACAAGGCCACACTTCCTAATAGTGCCACTCTCTATGGGTCTAAGGAGGCCATTTTTATTCAAACCATCACACTACTCCAAAGATTTTCCAGTGAAAGTAAGTCCCGGATAAGCCTGAGTTAATCTGCATTTTGTCTTAGTTTTAAAGAAAAATGTTTAAAATATTTAAGAGATTCAATGGAAAAATATTTACATAACTAATATCTTAAAATGTTATCTTTTTAGTTGTTATTACAAAAGGAAAATTTCTTTAAAAATTTGAAATTGGAACTGTTATAGGATGCAAAGGCTAATTAGTTATTGAAAAGAATATCAAAATGTGTATAATTTTTTTTATGTATAAGTGTTTGGTCTATACATGTGTATGTATAGTGTATGCAGGCTGGATGCCCATGGATACCATAAAGGGGAACCTGAAACTGAAGTTATAGATGGTTGTAACTTCCACATGGGTTGTATGACCCCAACTGTGATCCTCTACAAGAGCAGCAAGTTTTAATAATAGCTGTGTCATCTCTGCAGCCCCTAAAAAGACTTGTAAGTTCAGTAGAATACCCTAAGTGTACAGTGTCAGTAGCATCTTCAGTAGCTAACAGCAACAGTATAGGTCTCTGTCTGACCCCTCACTCACTGACTCAGCCCAGCACCTTCCAGTCCTGCAAGTTCCTTCCACTTTTTGTATGTTTCCATGTGCTCAAAATTCTACTTTCTTATGGTGTTATGTTCAGGCTCACATCATTGGCTTTCTAAATAAGCCACACCACACAGCCTGAGTATGTAGAAGGGTATACTATCCAAGGAAATGCACTCTATACTATTCTCTCAATAACAAAACACTTTTATCATGTACTTCTCAGAACAATGTCATTGTCAAATGGCACATGACTGCAAGTGTGTGTATGAGCACTGAGACTGGGAGACTATGGGAGTGATACACCCACAGCAAGTGTGTGAACCTTTCAGAGATGGTCACTGATATTACACACTTCTGAAGTACCGCATTATTTTCACCTGGTAATTCTGTAGCACTCTAAAAGAATAACCCAAATCTTTAGCCAGACCTGTACAGCCCCTCGGGTCTGTCCACTCCACTTATGTAATGGGCTGTACTTCCTTAAGCCTTTCTCTAGTAGCACTCCTCAGAATCCATGCTTTCTCTACAGTGCACTGTTCCTTCCTGCCCACCACAGGTCATTTGCTCTTACCACATTTTTTCAATATTCAAAATAATCTTAGCAACATAATACATTGCCCCCTCCACACTGACTTACAAGTCTGTGCTAACCTTCATTTCTACATGAACTTAGATATCAGAAGTCTTTCTTGGTTTTCAAGATCCAGTTTCATTGCCTATGTCGAGTCATGTGGTAATTTTCCTTACCTTCTATGGTCACCTCACTTTTCAGTTATTTTATCACCACCACCATCAGCAGCAGCAGCAGCAGCCACTAAATTGTAAGCTACAGAAGGCAAGCAACCACATTTTACTCTACGTCTTATACATGTTACCAGAGGAGCACTAAGTAGGTTCTAAGTTATTCTGTGTCCAAGCTGAGACCTATTCTCAGCACCATTCTGAGCCCTTCCTCTACTCAGTGGAGAGTCTCCCTCATTCATTAGGGATGTCAGCTGACTCTTTTTTTTTAATTTGTCAGTTTTATATGACTTGCAGAATCTACTTATATGTGATGTTTAAGGATACCCTTTTTCTTTTTCAATAGAAATCTATTTAACTAAGCTCCAACCATGTCTCTAAATTCCCAAGATCATACTTGTTCCTTAAGGTGATGACTTACAGGTTGCATGGCCCCTGCCTATTCATCTTGTAACTACAAAGGTAAGGATTAAAAGTCATCACAGATGAAGGAGTTCCACAAAATGTCAAAGGCTTTCCCCATATCTCTACTATGGTAATCTCAACTATTTCCAGTATCTTCAGCATCTGTGGAATACATACCTAGGAAGAGAAATTTTACATAACTATCATAGTAAAAATCATGGCACATGGGCTCAGTAACCCTCAAAAGGAAATACAATTTTGCTTAAATTAAATATATGCTTACGAATAATGACCCAAATGTTAATACGGCTGAGCTTGATTGTGCAGTTTCCAGTAGAAAAGCCTTGCTGGGTCTTAGTCAATATGCAACACACAAGTAGCACTAAAGGGAACAGTGCAATCAGTGCTACCCTGAGCTGACATTCAGTCTCAATTAGAAGCTCTTGGTAATTTGAAAGTTTGATGAGGCTTAGGAATTTAGTCTATTCAAAAACAACATTCCTATTTCTGTGTGATTCAAACCCTTAATGATGATTCATTGAAGAAAACAAACAGCCCTTGAGAATCCAAGGAAACAGGCAAGGAAAAAAATCTAAGAAAAGAATGGTAAGATTAAAATCATATTTAAAAAAAAAAATTCTTCCTGTCTGTGACTTCTGGAGAGAAGCCATGACAATGTTACAACAGAGCTTCCTCTTCAGTTTATGTTCAGTCTAATCCATCCAGGAAATAAAACTCAAAATTCTTTCTGACGCCTTCTGTCCAAACCCAAATTGCAAACAAGTTAGCAACACCAATTTAAACATATAGTTAAAAAATTATTTATTAGCTTTCCAGAAAGAAAAAAGAACTCTGTAAGTTAAAGTGTAACCTGGGGAAAGAATAAATATGGTTTTTGTGCAGGATTCTTTGGTAAGATGACTTAAACTACTTTCTAAGGAAAGTAAGTTACTTGGTTAAAGCAAGTATCGCCACTTTAATTCCTAGGGTGGTATGTTCAGAAGACAGGAACATTAAACATTTTTAAATGCTTAGGTAACTTTGCTGAATATTCTATAACAAATGCATGGTCACCACTTCATTTCATATTGAGAGGTGAATAAGTTTAATTGAAGCAAGAGTGTTTGTTAAACATATTTGTGAATGCTACAAGTTTAAGTACATATACAACAAATCCATGACAGTGGACCAGGCCTTACATTTGAATGTGTCCTCTGAGGTTCTCCTGCATCCATTTAATTCCCACTAGAAGGGTGGGGGGGCAGATTCTGAATCTACTGCTAATGTTTAAAGGGAAAAGTCTGGGATTTGATTAGGATTCATGGCATTAGTAGAGTCCATGACTGAGAATTGACACTTTTCCTCATAGGAGGTTGAGCAATACACACTACTAGTCCATGTCTCCTACAGGAGATTCTCTCTACCCCTCAGGACTGTGCCAGTAAAAACATCTCTGCATATGGTTGCATTTGAGCTGTTTACTTCCAGAATTATGTCATTGCTAGCCTGTACCCTACCAGATGAGCCCACCCAATTATAGACTGAAACCCTACAATCCTTGCCCAAACAAATGCTGTCTCTTTATATGTTAGCTATTTAGGTATTTTGTTAGTGACAGAAAGCTGAGAAGCATGTATTTTAATTATGATTAGTTAGATTTCTATTGTATAATTCCAACAGACTAAATATGTTGCTAACTTAGAAACTGTTAATTAAATAATTAAATCATAGTATTCTTATAGGTCAAAACCAAACTCAGGAATAACAGCCAAAAGTACAACTCAAAAGCAGTTTCTGGGGAAAAAAGTGGGAGGGGTTGTAACTATAGTTTGAAAGGACACACTATCTTAAGGAACTTTGAAATATAATAATTGGATTAAAAATTCTAGGTAAGCTAAGTTTAAAGTAACAAAGAACTACAAAAGTGAAAAATGCTGTACATAACAGTAATGTTGGTATCATAGTGATTATAGACACTTACATAAATAATGTAGGATGGATGAGATAAACATGGCTTTATGGTACTATAAGTTCCTTGTCCTTCATTGTCTTGACATGTGGGATGTCTAGCCCAGGACATATGAGGCACAGTCGAAGGAAGAAGTGATTAGAAACCCCAAGCTGTAAGCTTCAACTATAAAAATCATTATAAACTAATAAAATGTTTAATGTCTGGTTAATTTTAAGATGAAACACACTTTCTATTCTGCAAACTAAAATCTTTCAAATGAAAAGAATATCTCATTAGGAGTGATATCTTCCCCTGGCACCCAAATTGAAGTCGTGTCTTACAAAAGGCATCACAGAAGTTGGAAAAGCAGCTGATTCTGACCCAGCACTCCATGTAACCAAATGAGTAGAACTCAATTTAGACTCATTACGAGTGGGAAACTGTCAAACTGGCTATCGGTGCATTAGAATTTGATAGCCTCTACTATCTAATACTGTAAATATTAGAAGCTTAATCTTGTGACTACAATAACACCCAAACATTTTTCATAATCTTTTGGAATGTAAAAAAAAAAAAAAAAAGAAATTACTGAAAATGTTGAGTATTCCATCAAAACCATGGCTTGCTATTTTTTTTTTTTTATTGTTTTGGTGCATGGAAAGAGGGTATATGTGTCTGTCTGTGGATATGTTCAGGTACACATGAGTGTTTACACGTGTGTATGCCTAAGCATACATTTAGAGGCTAGCAGTCAAGGTCAGTGTCTTCCTCAATTTCTCTCCAGCTTTGTTTTTGTAATGGGGTCATTCAACAAACCAGGGCTAAGCCTCATGGATTCTCCTATGTCTGCCTTACCAGTAGTAGGCTTACAGACATGAGATGTCCCACCTGTTTGTTTTTATATGGGTGCTGGGCAGCCAAGCTCAGGTCAGCACATTTACAGGGAAAGGACTTTAATCACTGGGCTATCTCCTCAGCCCTGTTTTGGTTTTATAAAACAAAGTCTCATTTTTTAGCCCAGGCAGGCCTAGAACTCACTATGTGACCCACACTGACCTTGAACTCATGTTAATCTCTCTTCCAGCTTGGGATTTTGTAATACTGATACTACCAGCATTAAACCACCACTGAGAACACAATTGTTAAACAGAGATGTTATAAAGGGTTAAATTGTAACAGGAGAGCTAAATATTCAGCAAATGATCACAGAATCTTAAATAGTATGATTTTTTTTAATCTCCCATAAAATTCTCAGAACATGCACACATACACAAAACATAATTTTGAACTTTAAATATTCTGAGTACATAAATATATATCAACTACTGTGTAAAATATTCATAATGCCAGAGGGTGAAAGAGTAAACAATTAGAAACATTGAACCCGTGATGTGATTAGGACGTGGCACTTCATAAAATAGGGCAGAAATAATTAGAAACATGCTACCCAGTACTCGTGTATACCATGGAGAATGTGTTTTGCCTAAGGCATCAAGTTTAGGAGCATATTTAGATACGCACTATAAGGAGATGAATAGCATCTGTCTGGGCAGATGAAGGGGAGACAGGAGCATGCTGACATTTGTTATCTTAATCCTGGCCGTAACAAGACCTCATTTACTATGCCATGGAATTTCTAGTTTTCTCTGCACAAACAAAAGAGCATAGCAAACAACTGCCAGACAGTTTTGCTTATTGACAAACCATAAGAACATTTTTCTATAGAATATATGATTATGTTTTAATGAAAAAGACAAACTAATCAGGGGAGTGAGATAGCATTGTTTCTTTTAACACAATACATTTAAATGTAAGTGGGAATTTATCGTATAATAATTTATCATATTCATGTGTATACACACACAGTATACTCTTCATTGCAAGGAATACAAGAAGAAAGTCATATCAATCACATGTTAACTGATAACTTTGTGGTGATGATTTGGCAATGAACAAAATTTTTTAATAGTGCTTTAATAAAAATCTGTACTATCATAAATTTGCAACAGCAAAGGACTGGCTCAATAAAGCAGCAAGTGTCCTCATATTAGAGTGCTACAGAACAATTGCTTTGGGTTGAGTATGGAATCCCTCATAGTTGCTCACATGTTGAACAGTTATTTGCTCCCCAGCTGGTGGCACTGTGTTTGAAAGTGGTGCAAATTTTAGGAGGCAAACGCACAGCTAGAGGAAGAGGCTCTCTAGGGACATACCCTCAAGTTGACATCTGATCCTGACTCAACCACAGCTTCTCTTTGCTTCCAGTCTGCCTAGAGATAAGCAGTCTCTGCCATATGCCCCTGTTGCCATGACATCCCCAGAAATGACTGAGCTGAGGGCTATGGACTGAACACAAAATAAGTACTTGCCCTCCCAAGTTACTTACGTTGAGCTTTTTATCACCACAGTGAAATCTAATTAATGCAGAGAGAAACTAAAATTCATAATTCTGAATAACATGGATGCATTCTGATATTGCTACAGGGGTACCAGCAAGATTTCAAAGCAGATTATAAGACAGTGAAATATATGGTCTCAATTTCCTAAAATATTTATTACAAATTATACATCAAAGATTATGCTGAGATGGGCATCAACGTATTGAGTGGCTGCTTCCCAGTCACCAAGAAATAGGTATTATTTTCCTTAATGTTGTCTGTGTTCAGGATCCTTTTGAGTATAAACTTTATTATTAAAAACTCAAATATATAAAAATGTCACAAATGCAAACCAACAATGAATGATGACATCTAAGGAGGTTGTCCTCTCTCCACTCCAGAGAAGGACCTGCTCTCTACTGCTAGAATCTTGAAGAATTCACAGGCTTGAAGGGCTTGGGGCAAAAAACTCTACTCCAGGTTATCAAAGTCCAATTCCTTCCACACCATGACTTGTACCATACTTAGAAATATTAACGATTCCTTTCACAAAAGGAATAACACAAAAATGCTAGGATGAGCAGACACTGAGCTCCACGTCTCACACCTGTTGACCAAATGTTCATGGAATATTCTTTCACCATAATTTTAATCATAAAACATAGAGATTCAAGAGACACTTAGGGCATTCATCTCTCATTTGTTTTACTTAGTAATACAGAAAGTTATAAAATTTAAAAAGAAAAACAGCTTTTACAAGCTAGATAATTTTTATCTTTTACAAAGTGTGTAAGTAGGCTTAACATTTTGTTGTTGATAATTATATCATTTTAATGTACTAAATATTAGCCTCCAAGAAATAAGTTTGAAGTTTCTGGGAATAAATATAATTATAAATAACTGCATGTACCACACAGAATGACTTTATTTCACTTTAAACAAAATAGTTACAAGTTGAGACCCATGGGACAAGCTTTACTGCATTCACACAACAGAGATATCTGCAAAACCACATGACGTTTACACCATTTCTAAGACTTTTATATAGTCTAACTGTCTAAAATGTAGTTTGCAAAAACAAATAAGGAAAGAAACGTAAGAGTTCTAAGGACATTGCTTGTTAGTTTCTAGACAAGCATTATTCAAGGGACAATGAATGTGCCACACTTGTATTTCTGACAGTGAATTTAGGACAAGGAAAATGGCACCAAAGCCTGGACTACTGCACACAGACAAAGCAGGCACTATCAGCCAAGACTCATCTATCAGAAACATGGGGCCACACCAGACACAATGGAGAACTTGTTCTTGTATTAACCTACATATGCTCTGTAGTTTCAGTTTATCTTGTTTAGCTGTTCATCAAGGAATGCTAAATAAGTATTTTACAAATAGTTTACAAATAAAACTTTGAGACAAAATATTTTTAAAAGATGAAGAGATTTATTCTAATAGTATTCAGGTAAAAGTGTTTTTAAACTGCATTTAAATTTAAGAACACAAAATAGAGATCACAAGGTTCTACAGAAGTGCTGTGAGTTACCATCTTCTATATGCTTATCAGAGCAATGTAACATCACTGGAATGAACACTCAGACCCCCGGCCACTTCACAGAAGCAGCTGAAAGGTTATGCCCCTTATTCACGTGACTGCCAATGCTGGACCTAGAAGCATCTTTGGATGTATGCATTGATCTCTACACTGAGTAGCACTGTTTCCAAATACAGTCACTGAGTCTATAAAGGCCATATATGGAAAATCATATGGCTTGCCTAACAACTGCTCAAGGTGTGGTCCTGAGATATATACAGGGAATATCCCTCAGTCCTGCTTTGCCCTGAGACAACTTTAACCACTCTCTTGTCTCTGACTCCCTACTCATAGAACACTTCCATACACTTGAACCCATGCAGACCTTTGTTCATTCTTAAAGACTGTTCTCATACTTTCCCTCATCTCTCCTGCCTCACCTGATACTTTTCTCTGATGGATGATCCCATTATAAGCCAAACCCTCTCCCTCCCCATCTTTCCGTGTATGTCCATTTGTCTCTCATTTATTTGTTTGTTTATACTCTGGCTTAATCCTTGGGCTCACTTATTCCTATCTTCTACACCTTCTACATAAATACTCCACCACTTAATGAGATTCTAAAGTCTTTCTGGGTTTTTACATTTATTGGACTTAATACATTTTTGTTTTTAGAATTTCAAAATTGAGAACTCACTTTACAGATTTCCAACTTTCTGCCCCTCCAAATTTTCCTATACCTATCTAATTCCCTCTCAAATTCATGACAGTCCTATTAAATTATTGTATATGTATGCACATGTATTAATAGAATTTTTACTGAAGCAATTTAGTGCTGCTAATATGTATGTGTGTGGATTCTTAGGGCTGACCACTTGGAATTTGATAGCCTATTGGAAAGCTCATTTTATTTTGAGTCAGGGTCTCATTAAGTTGCTTAGGTTGGCTCTGAGATAACTCTGTAACCCAGGATGGCCTTCAACTGTGACATTCTTGACTTAGGATCCCCAGTAGCTGAATTACAGACCTCTGTCATCAAGCCCACCTACAAACTTCTTTCATGAAACATTTTCATCCTGAAATGGTAAACAACTTCCCTTGTGTTCATGTTTCCATCCAGCCACTGTTGTCTTCCTCTGTGTTCCTTGATGGGAAACCCCAGATCTGTTAAGATTGTTTCTATGTCTTAACATTCTCTGAAATCCAGTTCAATCAATCTTATCACTCTATCAACAAGTTTTGTTAAGACCCAATGACTTCTACACTATCAAGTCAGTTGTTAGCCCTGAGTTCTCATACTAAAAACTAATAGAAATACTTGACACAGAGGATCAATGTTGATTAGTGTAGCCATCACCCCTCATGAATTAAGTTTCATTTTACAGCAAATGAGACTATCACAGAAAACCACAACTGTACATAATACACAGATCAATGGATTGTGGGAGGTGGTCCCAACAAAAACATCTACATCCCAGCTCCTGAATCTGTGTCTCAAAGCACACCATAGAAGAAGGGCATTGAGATGTAAGAGCAGAGAACCAGAATGGCTTTTGTGAAATAGTTTCTTCAGAAATGGCTGAATATCCAAAACTACATGGACAGCAATGTAAAAGGACATGTGTATGTGAAAGTGTGGGGGAGGGGCAGAATTTTGAGAGGGCCCACTAGATACTCAAGAATTCCTTCTGCCATTTACTACACATACACATCATATATATATACATGTATACATATACATATATGTATATATATATGATGTGTGTGTATATGTATGTGTATATGTATATATATGATGTGTGTTATATATGTATGTATATATATATATATATCCCTTTAATAACATAGATTTCCTAGCTTTTTTTTCTCAACTACTCTTCTAGTCTATGACACTTCTGTATATTCTTATGGTAACCAAATATTTCAGAGGTTTCCTGAAAATATTTTGCTCAATCTTTCATCTAAAAATCTTAAGAACAATTCTATCAGTCACCTCAGGCTGCTTTCAGGACTTCATGTCACTATACCCTTTGTACAGGCTGGAAACCATGGTATCGGACTCCACTTCTTTCTCTTCTTTATCCCAGGGGAAAAACAAAAAACAAAAAATAAAACAAAACAAAAATAAACTAGTCCCATAAGCACATTTCTCCATTCTAGAAATGGTTGGGACTTAAGGTACTCGAGGTAGCTTTTTCCTATTTCACTCTCTTTGTGCATTCATGTCTTGTGCTTAGCTTTTTGCAAATACCCATTCTAAACACCCAATTGCATCATTTAATTGTACATGTTTGTAGCATTTTGTACACAAAACTAATGCCTCTCCTAAATAAGTAATTTAATTGTATAGCTAGTAAGTGGCAGAAATAATTACCTTTATTGCAACAGTCTCTGCCTGTGTTACAATTTATAGTGGTTATTTTCAAAATATTGTTTTGTCATCCACACCCATATGAATTTCACTTAAACTTGGTTATCACGAGGATAGCCCTTGGGCCTAGAGCAAGTCTCACTATCTACACTTAGTCTTCTGCTCCTTATCCTCACTTACTGTTCCTGTCAAATTGAACATAATGATTATAGCACTCGATTGTGTCTCAGCTTCCTTAGTTTGTGCATACCTGGACAACTCATAGCACCATGTGTTCTTATCACCCACCCCACATAATCCTTTCCAGATATTCTCAAATACGTATTCCTCAAGCACACTTCCCTTTCCCTCCCAATCTTGAAGGGTAACTTGTTCTCTTGTCTACATTCATCTAGCACCTTACCTTCCATAAAGAAATTATTGGTGGATTATTGGCTAATCCATTTTAGCAAATGACAACCTCCAGTATAAGGCTGGCTCTGGTTTATCTCTGTGTGATTTCCTCATCACAGATGAACTGAGTACCTACTACGAATCAGTACTTAACTCAATGCCTAGCACAGAAAAGATACTCTATCAGTGGGTGGTAAAATTAGCATAATGTGTTTCATCAGTCAGTCCTCAAGGTCAAGGATCCTAATTTGAGAACAGCACATCCTACACAGTGTTTAGGAATGGAAGCAAAGGACATGGGGAAAGCCAAGATGTGGAAGGACAGAAGAGTTAAAAATCAACGGAAACAAACTTAACCCACTAGAAAGGCATGCCACTTCTAAAATATTAAGTAGTCAAATACATGTTAATCTGGATAATCTCCTTTACAAAAAAGTCACAGGATTATCCCCCTCCCCTTTCTTTTTGTAAACCTTGTTTCTCTGTGCAGCAAAGGAGCTACTATGGTAAAACAGCATCCTACCAATGGCTTTCAGTTTTAACCACTAAACCATTGTGGAGTTTAACTTGGCAGTCACCACACAATGAAAGGGCAGGATGGATGAAGCTTCCCTGAAGCTCTTTTACTCCTAAATAGCAGGAGGGCATTATTGGCACCCTTCAGTTGTGGCTAAGTTACACAGTTCATTTCAAAGACTTGGGACCAACTTCCCAGTGTAATGTGATATCATTGAGCCAGTTTGTCTGACTATTACAAGAACAAGTAGTTTTGTGTTGCTTCATTGTAGTGTATGAAAACTGGTCGAAAGATTATGGAATTCTATTTCAATTAAAAACATATTTTTAAAAAAAGAAAAGAAGAAAGCCTACAACAACATTACCCAGCATCTTAATCTGTAAACCTGTCCAAAAAAAAAAAAAAATCTAGATATTTTTCCCCCTACAGGCAAACCCGGAAGGGGAGTAAGTTAGCCTATCAGAAAAGCAGTTTCTTGGCTTCTTCCACTTGGCATTCTCAGAGTTTTCATGGCTTTGCTATTGTTCTATCTAGTGTAGACTTTCATATAACTGTTTTTAGTCTATGACTTCAAATTTTCTTTATTGGTATTCTTTGCCAAACAGAATTTTTAGATTCATAGTCTTCCCTCATAATTACTGCCTTTTAAATTTTACTCAAATGCCAGGAATGTGTTCCCATTTATTAGTTTTCAAAATTGGGGGTTATTTTTACCCTTACATTTTCTTTTTAAAGTTTTCATTAGCTTTCTAACCAGGAAATTTCCATAAGACTTCTTCATCCATAGTTTTTGTTAACTCATTCTTTCTCCCTCCTCTCCCTTGTTCTCCTGCCTTCATTTCCATTTAAGTCTCTATTTAGGCATCTAGAACCACCTTTCTAACCTGTGGTTCTCCTATCCCTCCAATTATAGTTATAACTGAGTTGACTGACTGCTGTGGGATGGCCTTTCTGTACACTGTGAATATGTATTGCTTTCATTGGTTGATAAATAAAGCTGCTTTAGTCCATGGCAAGACAGGATAGAGTCAAGTGGGATATCTAAGCAGAAATTCAGAAGAAGGATATGCCAGCCAGTAGTCTAGGAAGCAAGACATGTAGAAAATGAGGTTAATGCCACAGCAACATGGCAATACAAAGAAATGGGTTAATTTAAATGTAAGAGCTAGCTAGTAATAAGCCTGAGCCATCAGCCAAACATTTATAATTATTATTAAGCCTCTGAGTAGTACACCTGACAGTAACTCCCTCATGGTCTTTTCATACACTTTTCCTTTAGGTTCTCCCTCCCCCACATTGCCTTATTTCCCATCTTCCTTAATCACTTTTATGGCTGTAATGAAAAACAACTTTCCACGTACTATTTTCCACCATTAAGTTCATCTTTTCCCTCACATTTTTTGTAGCATTAGAATCATGTGAACTAAGTTTCTAAGCTCCTGGTTCTGTTAGTATATTAGCACATTATACCCTGTAAGATATGATGCTGTCAGAACTGTGGTAAACTCAGAGTCTGCTTAGTCCCTGGCACAGCAACTCCTCTTTTCTTGTTCTTTAAGCCACTTTGGGTTTACAGACAGTACAAATACATGTACACCGCTAAAGAGCTCCTTTTCTGTTCTCTTTTTGGAAATGTTTTTAGTTGGAATACAATGACATTACTTCCCCTTCCCTTTCCTCCATGCAGCCTCTCTGATCAACCCTTTCCCAGCCCTTCCCATGGCTATATAATCACAAGTTGGAAGTGTTTCTTTCTTTATTTTTGCTACACACACACGACATGCACACACACACATGCACATATGGATGCATGTGTGTATGCAAGTATATAAATACAACCTGCTGAGTCCGGTTTTGTATGTTTATGGCTTCAAGCTAACCATTCTGCATTAGACAATCAATCAGGTGGCCCAAACCTAGGAGAGTCTAATTGTCCTTCTCCTAACAGTCATTCAAAGTATCATGGGGAACCAAGCCCTATTGGATACATCTATATTATAGCTCCGAATATCACAGAACAGGAGGTAGAAAAATTGTAATGACCAAAATACTAGGAAGTGTTCTGTGAAACAATCTCTTCAAGAAATGGCTGCATAAATAAGACTAGAACAATGGCAATATCAAAACAAAAATGAACAAATAAACAAAAATCATCCTAACAAAAAATACAGACTTCTGAGAAAAAGTAGAATTAGCTTCTTCCAGGGATGAGCCCAGTCATTGTAATCCAATACTTTAACACTAATTGTGTTTGTCTCTGCACGTTTAGAGCGGTAGCCTGTTCAGAGGAAAGTGCCCTGTCTCACAGTGTTCTGCTCTTTCCCTTGCCCTTCTCCTGTGAAGGTAGTGAAGGGAAGAGGCTAGTTTCCTTGTTCCATCTGTCTGAGACTGATGGCTAAAATACCTTTAGAATATAATTCATGTTCTCCCTTCTCTCTCTCTCTCTCTCTCTCTCTCTCTCTCTCTCTCTCTCTCTCTCTGAGAGTGTGCTTTCTTCAGTAAGATTCACCCCCATGGCATTTCAGGAAGGACAAATGAAGGATGGGTGTGTTCCCACAGTGAGAACAAATACATATCCATCAAGTCAAGCCACACACTGTTGGGTTTCACCTCAGCACATACCAATTCTCAGTCTCAGCTAGCTGTGTCTGAGACATGCATGACTGTATACCATCCATCCTCTGTCCTAAATTTGTACATAGTCATCTCTGGTGGTGATGAAGCCACACAAAGAACACAAAGAGAAGCAGCAGAGGGGTTTATGGCTGTCCTGGGGCACACAGGGTTAAATGGCCTGTCTTCTGCACACCTTCTCATGTTCCAGTCATTGTCATCATTCTTTCTCATCCTTGAAGCTGAAATGAGCCTTCATGGGCAGTAAGGAATTAGATGTTGTTAAGCCCCATCCAGATGCCCTACAGTGTTTGGCACATGTGTCACTCAGGCTGGGATCTCACAACTGTACCCATCTGTGGAACATTGTTTTTGGTTCAGAAGAGCATGGCACTGTAGACTAAATAACATCCATAAAACATACCAGTTTTCATCTTTACGAGATTATAAATTGCTCTAATTAAACAGACATTTATAGGATTTCATAGAAAAATAAAGCCAAATGCTAGATTTGGGTCACTATGAGAGTTGCTGCTATTATAGTTGTGTGTGAGCATTATGTGTGTGGTACACCTGTGTGTGTGTGTGAGAGAGAGAGAGAGAGAGGCATCTATGTGTGTGTATTTGTGTGTAGGTGTACATTTGGAGGCCAGAGGTCAACATCACCTATCTTCCTCTGTCACTCTTTACCTCATGAGATAGGGTCTCTCACTGATTCTACAGCTCAAATGTTGGCTAGACTGGTCAGTCATTGAGCCCCAGTGATCCTCTTATCTCTATCCCCTGCACTAGGATGACAGACATGTGCTGTTATGCCTATGATTTTACATAGTTACTGGAGATTTGAACTCAGATCCTCACACTGAACAGCAAGTGCTTTTCCTACTGGAGTGGTCAGTCATTTCCCCACCTCGCAAATATTTTGGTCGATTAAAAGTAATATAGCCTCTGAAGCTTTTGACAATACTATAATGTTATGCATATTTATCCACAATGTTTAACCAAACTTCTTATGCAGTTTATATTCTTTTACTCAGCTCACACAATCTTATGCCTAAGAAAATGATTTCTTTCTTTACTCTTCACCAATATGCTTTTCCTGTTGTAGAATTGTGCTCATACTCTGTAACTGAAATGGACTCAACTGACAGGCACAGCAGTGTATACTTACAGTTCAAGCTGTTAGGCGATAGAGGCAGGAAGGTCAGAAGTTCACGGTTACCCTCCACTATTTAGAAAGAGAGCCAAAAGTCTGAGCTAGATGATGTTCTGTCTCAGAAACCAAAACCAAATCAAATCAAAACAATACATAAATAATTGGAATTGAACAGACAATTGCTAAAAATATTCTTTGCAAAAATATCTATAGAATCAACTTTTCCTCCTTCAAACTTTCTAACTAGTGTTGTGATTCTTTGCTTTTGAATATTAGGAGCAATCTTAGCAATCCCAGCTACTGAAATTGAACTCAGGAAGGATATTAGTCCTGGAGGCAAATGCTCTTGTCCACTGAGAGATCTAACTGCCCCTACATTAGATTAATTTTTGTACATGGCAGTGATAAATAGTAATGACACTGACATTATAATACTATGGGATTGTTATTTAGAATCTGTCAACTTCCAAGCAAGTCACTGAAGTCATTATTTATTTTAACACTTAAAATATACACACTCTATTAGGTCATTTCTCCTTTTTTTTTCCTAATGAGAAATGAGCTGAAATAAGCCAAGTAGCATCTCCAGAATCACACACAGTCAGAGCCTGGCACCTGAGCACATCTCTGTGTGGAGCCTGAGTTCCTTACCCACAATGTCCTATAGTGTAGACAATCTCCTGTTCTTCCCATGGTAGTCCTGGTGAATTTATTAGACTGCGCTCACATTCATCTCCTACTAGCAGTGTGACCTTAAGTAGACTACTTTTGTGTAACTGAATGTGGGATTCTAAGATCAATACATTGAACGTTTGTTCTGCATACTCCAGGATTTTAATCAGAATATGTTCCCCAGCTGAAGAAGTTGGCTTGATCCCTAGCTTTAGACCTCCCTCTCCTCTTTAGTGGTCTCCAGTTGTTTTGTGTGTCTGAACTGACATCAATTACACAAAGCAGCCAGAAGATGATTAGCCTAGAAAGCCGGATTGTGTCAAGTTAATTACCAGTGGAGCACGCTGACTTTGATTCATGAATATGGCTTTTAGTGGGGCTTTTAAAGGGCCATGCTAATCAGTCAACACATTTTATTTTTAGACTTTAATGAAAATGTCAAAAGGAGAGGTACATGGAAAACCAAGGAGAGAGGGACCCTGGTGTGCACTAAAAGAATTATAAAACATCAAAGAAGCATTCATTTAAGTAACTGTTTTGTGGGCCACTAAACCATGAAATGAACATCCCTTTCTTTAACTGTACAGACGTGATCAAATAAATCATCAATGTTTGAGATGGCTTGGGAGCTAGTACTCTATCTCTCAGGTATATAGTTCGTAAACTGCACTAAGTAGAACTGCACGGGAAGAGGTATAGATTTCATGGGGGATGATATTTTAATGTTTTTTTTTTAAATACAGACTATTCAGGTTTACTGTATAGTTTTTGTTCAAGCTGGAGATATTGTGAAGTCTCTTCATAGTTCAATACTGAATAGATACAGGTGGGACTAAGACCTACAACCATCATCAGTCCTTCACACTGCTCTTGATACCTGCTGTCTTCTTTGTGTTGTGTTATGAGACTCTCCAGGCTTTTCTCAGGAAAGCATTTCCTTTCCTGAACATAGTTTAACACAGCCGTATGTATCATAGGAAACCATAAATCTTGGATTATACCAAATTTTGCCATCATACCAATTTCAAATTCTTTATTTTTTTCATTTTTATGGCCTATCAGGAGTCCAAGTTTAAATGTGTATTTCAGTCATTGCTCTTGTGTAACTTGTTGCTGACTGACATAGGCACTGAAGTAGTAAGCAAGGTCCCATTGATTCCAGAAGCTTTGATAAGTCAACATTATACTCAAGGACACTGGGTTCAAAATTTGCAAATCATGTATGATATCAGCCAGCAAAATACTATGATTAAAAACATCTTTCATTCTTCATGAATGCATTACTTTGGCCCACTGCTCCGCCTCTATTCACAGGCTAAGTTCATTCCCCATACCTATGTCTTTAAACAATGCACAACTCCTAATCTCACTAAGCATGACTTTGTCCACTAGACAATTGTAAGTGTATCCTGATTTGTAAAAGTGAATAAGCAATTATAGATTTGAATCTGATCTATTTGGCACTTCGGGACCCCAGGAAGAGAGTCAGAGTTTTTGTTTTGTTTAAATTATGTGACCCCTGGTAGTATGGTATCATACCAGATCAGGCCTCAATACCAAGATTAGCTGGGCAAAACAAACTGCACTTAATTGAGAAAGAAGAGAGAGGAGAAAAAAATGAGAAGCAAAAGGAGGAGGGGGAAGAGGAGGAAAGAAAGGAAGGAGGGAAGGAAAGCAGGCATATGGGAAAGAGATAGACAGGAAGGAAAGAAGGAAGGGATGAAGAAGTAATTTCAAAGTTGGGTGAGAAAGGATTGGAGAATGAGGATGATAAGACAGGATCTGGGGAAGGTATGAGTATGTTAAAAATACATTGTCTAAAATTCTCAAAAAAATGACAGAACTAATTTTTTAAAACTATACCATATCTAGACTTCTACCTTAAATATCATTGAATGAGGAAAAGGAGGAAAGAGAGAATAGGTAAGAGAACCAGTGTGACCCATAGTTAATACATGGCATATGAACCAATGTCCTCTATCTCCATCATAAGGAAAGAACTAGAGCAAACAGTATATAAGTTCACTCGTTGTTATTGATTACTGCTTAAAAGTGGCTTGAAATAATTCATATTGCCCATCAAAAACCATCAATCTTTAAGGGCAGAAAAGATATAAAATTCTCATTTCATTCATTGTTGTGTAGGAAAAACCACATTTGTGTATTGAGGAGGAGTGCCAAAGAATGCTATTGGATCAAGGAGCAGTGAAATCATTTGAATGGATTTTTACAGAATTAATGCCTGCCAGCTTATCCAAACATGTGGACAAAAAACATTGTAGGCAAATTATTGACACTTCACTGCCTCTCCCTGCCTCTCCTCAATAGAGACACTAACAAGATCTCTGAGCAAATGTGCATTTTAATCTCATTTTGCATTAAAACCATCTCAGTTCATGATTTTTTTTTACACCCTTCTTTTTTTGTGGAGAAGAAAATAACTCAAGCCAGGGCTGTTCTGCAGTCTCCTAGGCAGCCCACCAGCCTGATTGCCAAAGACTCCATTTTAGAAACTTGGTGAATTTTAGATAATAAATTCTTAAAATGTAACAAGATGATCTCATAGTATACGATTTTTGGAGTGAAATATCATACGACATTATAACCAACAGTGCACAGGCATGTTCTCTTCATCTATCTCTGGAGCAGACAACATTTTTTCACATAATTACACTTCTGAAGTTTAACTGGATTTTAAAAAGACAATCAGAAAATTGACATTACATCTCATAACACCTCAACAGACACTCCACACACTTAACATATTAGGAAAAACATTTGCCTCAACTAAACAAGATAGGCATAAAACTACTTTAAGCCTCCCATATAATATGGCAATGGTGATTTTTTTTCCTACCAGTCTTCATTTGCAACTTAAAATTTTCCATTTTATACTATAAATATTTTTCAGTTGTTAATTAAACATTGTTTTCAGTTTTTCCTGCACCAAGAATGCAGTTACACAAACCAAATGCCTTTTCCCCAGGAGTCAGGGACTCAATGAAAGCAAGGCATGCATGCTACACATTCATTTTGTCCCTCTCCTAGAACTTAATGAGACAATTTAAATAATGATTCCATCATTCATCAAAAGTCACACCTAAATTAAGGAGGCCTATAGAAATGTCCGTATTGGTTAGATGAGACCACATGAAGGTGCTGTTTTAAGATCAGAAGCAGCCAGTAGCTGTAGTTCACACAGCTCAAACTAATTAATACACCCACTGCAGTATCTTTGTCTCCAGTTAAACTTTTTTTTATTGAAATTAGATTCTCCTCTCATACAATGCATACCTGCTAGCGCCCACTACCACCTCCCTTCTCCCCCAGATTCATTCCTCTTCAGAAAAGAGCAGGCCTCCAAGAAATGACAGAAAACAAGACAAAACAAGGCAAACAAGACAGACAAGGCAAAAGCCCTCATTTGCCAGACTCTTGAGACTATTTCCCCCTTATTGGGTTGCTTTGTCCAGTTAAACTTTTAAGTTATTTTCAGTAAGCAGTGATAATAAATGGTGCATATATATATATATATGTATACATATATACATATACATACATATATATATTATATAGACACACACACAGTCATGTGTAGCAGGCTTTCGGGGGGGGGGGACCAACCAGCTCCTTAATCAAGACACAGAGACTTCTTATTAGTTATCTTATCTTAGCTCTTACAGTCATCTGTTTCTCTTTATTTATGTTTTCCCTGGTGACCTTTTACCTTTCCTTCTGTGTATCCTACTCTGTGTCTGCTGGCTGCTGGCTGCTTGGCTGGCCTGGGTGTCTCACTCTCCCATAGACTGCCCAGTCCTCCTAGCTGACACCCACATTCAGGAGGCCTGGTTTGGTCCTATGTTGGCTCCCCAGCTGTCAGACTCGGGTCCATGAGTTCCCACTTGCTCAGATCAGCTGTTTCTGTGGGTTTTCCCAGATGGTCTTGACCCCTTTGTTTATCACGCCTCCCTCTCTGAAACTGGATTCTAGTAGTTGGGCTCAGTGCTTAGCTGTGGATCTCTGCTTCTGCTTCCATCAGCAACTAGATGAAGGCTCTAGGATGGCATTTAAGGTAATCATCAATCTCATTATAGGGGAAGGGCATTTAAGCTAGCCTCTCCACTATTGCTTAGATTCCTATTTGGGGTCATCCTTGTGGATCTCTGTAAAATTCCCTAGTCCCAGATTTCTCTTTAAACCTCTAATGGCTTCCTCTATTGATGTGTCTCTTTTCTTTCTCTCCTCTATCTCTCCATTCAATCTTCCTGATCCCTCATGTTCTCCCCCCACGCCTCTTCTCCCCTCCTCTTTTTTTCTACCTCCCTCCCTCCTCCCCCCATGCTCCCAATTTGTTCAGGGCCCCTTGAACCTTTCACATTCACCTAGGGACCATGTATGTCTCTCTTAGGGTCCTCCTTGTTTCCCAGCTTCTCTGGCAAGACAGAGCACACTCACACACACACACACACACACACACACACACACACACACACACACATTCCACAAGTACAATAATAATAAGTATAATTTGATGTAAAGATTAACTCTTTAAAGGAAGAGCTAATCAAGCTGAGTGAAAATGAGGCTGCTGTGGTAGTTAGCACTTGTCATTCTGCCATTTGTGAAAGAATGAGAACCTGCATTTCTAGCCTGTGTTGCCAGCAATTGAACCCCATGAGGGTTCGCTGATGACATTGGGTTTCAGGATTTTTATGCTTGTTGTTGTGGTTCTTACTTAACACTGTGTGTCATTACAATATTTTCTCATCTTGAATTACCTTCAGCCTTAACTGGACAACTCTGTAACATGTTCTAGCATTCCCTAGCAGGTGTTGTGATCATCCATGTATAAATGGGTTGTCTGTTAGATTTATATTCTACACATTTATTCCACATGTATGACTGATTTGCCTATGTGAGTGTATGGAAAGCCAGAAGAGGGCATCAGATCCCCTGGGACTATAGGTCCAAATGTTTGTGAGCCCCCATGTAGGTGCTGGGAACAGAACCCAGGCCCACCGCAAGAGAAACAAGTGCTCTTAACTGCTGAGCCATCTCTCCAGCCCACATTCTGCCTTATTCTAAATGTATGTCATTATCTTCTAAGACAAAGTGAGCCCTGTAGACTTCTCATGATGGCAGGAAAGTTTGTATTTTCAGTATTTCATCATGAGACCGGCTCTGCCCCAAAATCTCCTGTGTCTTTCCAAATCTACAGTAAAACTAGAAGGAAGTTTTAAAAATCTGTTTGCTGTCATCTTGCTAAGTAGGATGCCCAGCAGTTTGTGATGATGATACAAGAAGATTAAGCCAAACCTGTCAGTCTTCGTTAAAATTGCATCTTCTTTTACTCTGGTATTGTTTAAAAAGCCAGTATTTGGCTGAACCAGACTTCTTGCCTGATGGATTGTCTTGTAGAAACTCAAGGCTATTTTAAAACTCACAGAATATCAGGCATAGTGGCTCACACCCGCTTGCACATTCAAAGTCGGCTTGAGCTACACAGAGTTCAAAAATAGTTTTGGGCTATATCATGTGTCAGAAGTAACAGGTAGGTAGGTAGGTAGGTAGGTAGAACATACATATTCTTGGTCATTTGGTAGTTATTTCTACTTATTAAGACTTCACAGACCTTGTAGAAATATCAGAATTTCTCATTGAAATATCTCCCACTGTCTTGTTTCCTTGTTTTCGTGTTCTGTTGTTTATGGCAGTAAGATGTTCACAGGGCAAGAGGTTAATGCATATACTGAAGAGCAGAGCTATAAAATATGGAGTCATTTGAGGATAATTCCATTAACAACACAGAAAGAGTTTCACAGCATAATGTGCTTTAAAAGTCATATCTAGATGAAGTTTCTTTCAAAGCTCAAAATTCAATGTTCATACAATGGCAACAAAGACATCTTCTATTCAGTTCCAGCTTCTAACACTTCCCCAGAAAATTCTTTAAGTTAAATCTCAAAGTGTTGTATAAATCATTCAAGAGGTTTTCCTATGTGTACTGAGGGCAATTTATAAGGCTGGCTTACTGGGAAAAAATGCCTTAGTTATTACAGATGGCAGCATTTAAAAATCATGGAATCATTTGGTTAATCAATAGGAAATCTAGTATGTAATGAAAAGTCTCTTGAATGGCTGAGAATTAATTATGTGTAATTCTGTGATTTAATAATATCATCATCCTTGTGGTGTGCATGGAAACACCATTATGGCAAGCAACATTTCTGGGTTGCTGCCTGTAGCAGCTACCCTGCAGCGCAGACATTAGTGAAAGCTAGCCTTGCCTTAAGATTTTGTAGATGATAAATGAAACTACAGATTTTAGGAAATGTGCCCAATGTCCTAAGAAATAAGCACAAAACTGACTTTAAATGGGAGGTGTACTTGCTGGAGAGTGTCACCACACTCAACACATATACACACAGTCTTTCCTAGCTGTGGTGTTGCTTTATGCTACTGAAAAATAAATACAAAGGTTTATTGCCTTCCAAAGTCTTTTAAGCCACCATACTTATTCTAAACCAACACTGATTTTTCACAGTACTACAAAATTCACATTATAAATATTGTGTGTCTACAAGTTTAGATATGTGTTCAAGTCTTGTGTGTGTGCATGCGCATGCGCGCGCGCGCGCGCGTGTGTGTGTGTGTGTGTGTGTGTGTGTGTGTATTTGTCAATGCATGAAATTGTCAAATTTGATATGAAATTGTCAAATACAGTGAGGACTGTATTTACACCTCAACAGAGCACTAGATACTCTAGGACAGAGCAATATCTAATAAGGTCCTATCATCCATTTTCCAGAATGCATTAGGCCACAAATGTTTTAGACACAGATATAGAATACATGACATTCTGGAAGGCTGAACATCTGTCTGTGTTAGCAAAGCATAATTTGTATTTCTATATAAATTAGTACTACTCATAACAGGTAATATAAATATGGCCTGTCTTAAACTGATTCAGAACAGGGTTCATTAGTAGACAAGTTCAGACCAAGACCAGTTTGGGCATTTAATGAGTCACAAAACAGCACATGTAGCTTTAATGTAGGATTGGTAAAGGGAAAGGTGAGTTTGCAACGCTTTCATATCTGGAATATGAGGGCTTTGTTAGCTGATGGATAATCCTGTTGCTCTCAAGTGCTTGAATAAATGATATATAATTAAGTCCCCAAAACAGCGTCATTTGTAGAAGTTTCATAAATAAATCTGTGAAGTTATGAAGGTGAGCATCAAATCAAGTTTTCAATGACATGCCTACTTGACAAAAAACATAAAATGGTATCTTTAGAGTTCTGGTATAAAATAAAAGGAATGTGAAAGCCATGGAAAAGACTCAACATAAAAGAAATAGGAGTTGGCCTTGAGTGCTCTATGGAGCTTATTTCACTGATTTTATTGCTTAGAAAACATTACAGAAAATATGGAAACTGGGTCAGGGCTCAGATACAAAGTCCTGCATCCTTATGTCTTTTGAAGGGCATGTGTTTGACAAATGAGGACATGCAGGTGAACCATAATGGTACAGTTAGGAAGAGGAGATTGGGAAGAAACTAATCCAGTCAGTTCAACTCTCAAAGGTAAAGAAAAATTTCCTTCTCTTTGAATTTCACATAATCAGAGAGAGAATTACATCACCCAGTATTATTTATAAAAATGATGATACAAACTTTTCTTATGGCCTTTAACTTTTAAAGTGGGTTTACATTGATGACTAGGGAAATAAGTTAATGCAAACAGTGACCTCTCAATCCAAGAAACTGTTGCTAATTAATTCACTTTTCTAAACCTACTCTTTTGAAAGTGGCAGGTCTTAGACATAAAGTCATAGAAAGAAACATATGTAATAATATGGGGGTAGAAAAAGAAAGAAGTGCTAAAGAATGAGAAAGTGTTATCAGCTAGCTTGGGCCCTCGACAATATTCTATTCTTTCTGCTAGTACAAGCTTCATAAATCCTTTGTTGTCCAAATAAGATGTGCAGTATGCAGCAACTCTGTCAGGTCTGAATTGGGCAGTACACAATGAAAAGTGACACACTGCATTGATCTCACAGCACAAAGAAATAAATTGAGCTCTACAGTTTCACATGGACTATAATCCTGGTTCTCCTTCTAATTCCAAGATGAATGTTCTTTTCAATCCTAGCCACAGTTTATATTCTTTGCACTGCGCTAGTAATTCTCTCTATATGCTCATATAATCAAGTTTAAAAGGGCTTCCTTTTGCAAGTGGCTTATGGGGCTGGAGGGGTAGTTCAGCTTGTAAGCGTGAGGACATAAATTTGGACCCCTGAACCTACATTAAAAAAAAGATTCAGGGGTGGGTGGCAAAGGGTTGCAATCCCAGTGCTGGGGGAGCAAAGGCAAGTGGATCCCAGGGACCTGGGGCTCATTGGCCAAATATCCTACTTGATAAATGCAAAGCCAATAAAAAACCCTATCTCAAAAGATTTTTTTTTAAATGGACAGCATTTGATGAATGATAGCCAAGGTTGTCCTCTGGCTTCTACATGAACATGCACACATGAGCACACACACACACACACGAAATTTCTTACGAAAGATTCCAGAAAATACATAGCAAATTATAACTAACAGAATTTTGTAGTGACTATATGGTGTATTATAGACAAAAGGTTTTCTGAATTACCATAGCTTGATAATACAACTGTCTTCAATTTTAAATCATGACTAATTCATCTTCCCATCATTCTCCCCAGTGCTGACTTATTTAGCTGTGCAAATTTATAAGAATTTATGTCAAGAGGGCTTCATCATTTGCAAGCATAAATCATCCTCACATGACCTTCAGAACTTCTCTTTCAAGTCTTTTCTGTTAAGGAACATCACAGTTGTGTGAGGGACATAATTCCACAGCTAACTGAAAATATAGTTAGCCATACAGGGGGGGTGTATGTCTTTAATTCAAGAACTTGGAAGGCAGAGGTAGGCAGATCACTATGAGTTTGAGACCAGCCTGGGCTACAGGTCAAGTTCCAGGACATTCTTCAAAGCTACAGAGAAACTCTGTCTCAAAAAACCAAAACAAAACAAAACAAAAACAAAAAACAAAACAAAAAAAGGAGAAGAAGAAAGGAAGGAAGGAGGAAGGACAGAAGAAGGAAGGAAGGAAGGAAGAATACAGTTAGCTTTTCTTCTGTTGTGTTAAGTAAAACTGGTACACGTATAAGCATAGCATCACATCCGCAATTGTGGGGTCTCTGGCATATGAAGGAAACTCCCTTAGTTTTTGTTTTCTGAGGTTTTTTTTTTTTTTGTTTTTGTTTTTTTTTTTATGTTTTTGTTTTCAGAAGAACTGAAGTTTCTCAAAAACTCATTGTACCTGTGAATTTTTATGACATTAAATTCATCCCATTTGTGTCTATTATTATTCTTTAATGGGATTTACAGTTGGCAAGTGGGATTCCTTTGTAAATAGGGCCTATAAATAAGGATGCTAAATTTTTGATTGAATGTTTTTTAATACATTAGGTTAAGTTTTATACACACAAGAGACTGAGACAGAGACAGATACACACAAAGAGACAGAGACAGGGAGAGAAGTGTTTAGTACTCCCACAAATAGAAGAGAAGAAAAAACTGTGACTCACTCCAGACTATGGCCTAATAGCCAATGCCTCATTCACTGAACAACATCTTGCCATGGTAAAGAAATTTTATCCTTCCTTCAAATCTCCTTTCTTAAACTCTCTTGTATGAGAGAGTGACAAATTCTCTTGTGTGAGTATATGAATTATAAAATATCTTGTACTGAAACTCACATGGCAAGCAGATCTCTAGAAACCTTAGCGTCTCTAGCTTTACTTTTCTCCTTATCTATGATCCTCCATGTTAAGCCTCTCTTCAAAGTAGATGTGAATATCTGAATGGTGTACAGGGGTTAGTATTGTTTTCCTGGTGCTTTGGATGACTCTCAGCTATTCTAATTGACCTTCAAAATACTAGAAATTACTTGTGAAGTTTACCTCAATCCCCAAAGTGCATTTACTAGTTATTTGTCATGGCAAATTACATCCCCTTCTCTAGTGTCTAACTGCTGGAATTCATTTCAAGTTAGCTAATGAGGACACATCAGGGCCATTCCATTAGCTTCTTCTACTGAGTGATTGTAATAAAAACATGAGACACTCATAGATTTGATTTTTAACAGCAACAAAAAAATTCAATATTTCTCCAACACAAGTGTAATCAAATCAGGCCCCAGAATATTGCTTGTGATGATTTTATAACTGCAGCAAAAATGTATTAGTAATATTAAGCCAAGGAATGCAATCTTGCTAATGTGACATCACTATCTAGAATAAGATGTTTTGTTCTTTTTTTCCCCTTCCATTAGTTAATATCCTTGGTGGAGCTACCATTAAGAGTTACCAGCCAGTCAGGAATCATTGGTACAAAATGTATTTAAGGCACTCATCCCAAAAGGGTTCTCAAAAGGCAGTGTTAGCTTTTTCATACAAATTATCAATGTCACTCCAGACCTCCTGAGTCATAAGTCCTCAGAACCTGTTACAACAATCAATTCTACTGACACTTAATACACATTCACATTTAGGAATCACAGACTTAGAGGATAGTGCCAGCAGTGGAAACTCAGTTTACAATCCATGGTGTTATGTTTTCTTATCTCATTCCGTTCTGTATCTATTTTTCATTTCTTCATAAAATGCTTACAGAATCATTTCCTTGCTGAGAGAATTTCTTTAGTCAGCTGGCAAATCACCATGCGGGCTTGAAGGGGATCAATATTTATTTCCTGTGTTAGAAACAGAACACTTAGTCCATTTGTGTGTGTGGGGGGGTATTGCATACAGAACAGTGTTACAATTATATTCTCCTTCAGCAGATTCCCAGGCAATCAGAATTCCCCAAGAACCGCAGGGAAGAAAACCCAAGCTCAGGAAAAGCTACAGAATATTACATGTTTACTCTCTTCAGATCCCAAAAAGAATATTGTACATTTGCTTACTTTACAGAGTGCTTAAAAATATGTGTACAATAAATTCATTTTAGAGCTCTTGACAACCTCAGTAACTTCTAAAGCAGATACTGCGTATTTAATAGATGAAAGTTCATAGGAAAGTGGAATTGAAACACCATTCCTTAAGTAGCAGATAATGTTGATTTGCACAAATGTAAGAGATGAGCATGTCCTGGTAGTAAAGAATGAACAATGACATATGTGGCTATACCTTGTTTTCTTTCTAATAAAGACGTGTGGTAATAATCAGCATTTTGGTCATGCCTAGGTTAGAGAGATGAGAAGAAATATTCTGATTCAGAAATACATAAATTATTGTGTGAAACTTTGCTATTGTTTTTCTCCAATCAGCCAATTCTAGAAAACCCCCAGTTGCATGACTTTTCTGGGCTTAATCATGTTTAAAATTCGCTCTAGAACTGGAGAGTTAGCTGAGTGGTTAAGAGTGCTTGGTACTCTTGCAGAAGACCCAGGTTCAATTCCCAGTACTGATGTGGCAGCTCACCACTGTCTAATTCCCATACTAAGGGATTTAACACATCATCTGACTTCATCTGGCACCAAGCAAGCATTCGGTGTACCCATCTATATGCAGGAAGAACACTTATATACACAAAATAATAAAATAAAAAATTAACATTCAATGCTTAGTCAATTATAATTTTCTTTGAAAATAAAAGACATTACATGAATATTCAAAAAACTCTGGAACTTTGTATCCATTGTGTGGACGGACTCTGGAGCATGGTTTATATTCATATGAAGTCAAGGCTGAAATTCTCTCCCATACTCCAGTTATTTTAGTAAAGGAAGACCATGGTCATCCCATTTCACACTGCATTATTGGTCAGTGAGAAGGAGATCTTCCCAGCAGGCACAAAAACCTGATTCCAAGGAGGCCGTTGACCTTCATCATGGACCAGAGTACAATTTGAAAATACCAGGAAAAGCAAAGATAATTCTTCTTTTGAAAAATACAACCTGACCAAGATACCAGATGCTGAGAAAACACAAGACTTAACTCCCTATTAGGTAACATGGGAATAAAGCACAGAAGTTTTTGATTTAACATTTTACTGACATTTTATTTATTATGTAAATTGTATCCAGCATTTAGCATACGTAACTCTTCAGCATTCTCTATAAAAACTGATCATCATATTATACCTGCTAAATACAGAGGTCCTTAAAAATGTCACACCCAATGAATTATGTATATACTATGTCCATTACTCAAATGTCTTTGGTTTCTTGGTGAAAGGATGCACTAACTTGCATGTATTATGTACTTTTAGTTATTCCAAAGAAATGGAAATATTAATTTGTCAAATTCCATTATTCATTTTAGAATTCTGTAATGCTCAGATTCTTAATTCTTTACAATCTCAAGTGAATTTTATGAATGAAAAACAATGCTGCTTTACAGTCCATCCATCAATGTTATGATTATATCTACCAGTGTGTAGGAAGAAGTGCTAGAAGAGGGATATAGCATTTTTCAAACGTGAGATACTTTTACAAAAGAATATGCTAAATTATTTATTTAATTAAAGCCCAATAGGATATCTTAAAAATATAGATGAAATATATGCTGAGTGTTTCTAAATGCAAGGCATGGACTTAAAAATTATGGCCAAAAATGATACAGTCTGGTCTCCATACTTACAACCTAGTAAGGAGTAGGAAGAAGCAAGGTTGTAAGTTTGGATAATGAAGAAGTATAGGGGCTGTAGCAGAGGTCTGTAAGTGGGGACCACAAGAGAGGTGCCAGTATGCCAGAACCAAGAGTAGACAGTAACTGGAATTTACAGTTCAACAGACACAAAATCTTTCTACCCTTTCAAGTTATCAGATATTTTTCACATGTTTTAGCCAGAACTCTCTCTAAAATCCATTATTAAAACATAGCGAAAGGTGTTCTGATTTGATATGGAAGGAGTCATCCCCTATTAAGACACATTCATCAGAGCACTTGCCCTGCCTCAGACCCAGGCCATTTATACAAATGAAATAGACACATGCAGGACACGAGATCCATGGCAACCAGCTCTGGAAACAATAACTCTGCTTGTGAATAGTGGTGTCAACTGAAAGGGCATTGCAAGCAATTTCAACGGCAAGTATTCCCTGGGTGAGATTAAAATCCTCCTGAAGAATCTGAAGTCTCTGGTGAAACAAAAAAACTGGTTAGCACCATTTCTGAGGAATAAAATTGTTTCTGAATGCTACAAAAATGACTTATGCCTATTCCTCTGCAAGGCATATCTGTGAAAAAAAAAAAAAAAAAAAGTGGTGATGCCAAAAGGACATTTGTCACTTCTTCATGCATGATTTTAGCCAGGTACTAGAAAATATTTTATGGCTAGTATAAACCTTAATTAAAATGAGTTGGTAAGTCAGGGTTCTCTGAATATGGGACAGGGTGATGAAAAACATTTGGTTTAATAGCAATGGAATATGTCTTCCTCTTTAGAACTAGTTACTTTACCCAAGTAAAAGTAATACAAGAAAGCAATCTTCATTTGGTAGTATCAGACACAAGGAGCCCCAGAAAACTAGTGTGTGTGTGTGTGTGTGTGTTTGTGTGTGTGTGTGTGTTTGTGTGTGTGTGTGTAAATATGTAAAATATCTCTAAAATCCTCTTTTCAGCAGTTTAGTAATGTTGTAAAAGACTGCTCCATATGCTCTTATACTAAATATGCTTGCATGAAAACAGAAGATACCAGCCACAGCAAGTGATGAACTTCTTTATAATTTTAGAAAAGACATGTCTGCCTTAGCAGAAAGCAAGCTCTCAAGAAGCTGTGCGAAAATTAAATAAATAAATAAATACCTCTCAGGCAGCTCACAATTCTCTTTACTAATTACTGTACAAACTTACGTCAATTACTTACACAAGTTTTATAACATATCTTCCAGCAAAAGTAAGTTTTTTTGGAACTCCAAGAGAATATTGGAGTATATTAAAAGGGGTGACTCAGAAAGTTTTGGTCTGGTAATCATGTGGCAAGTTTTCTTATCATTAATAGTCAAGACATACTTTTTTCATGTCAGGCTTAACTTCTTTAAATTTGTAAACTTGCAAAACGACTTTCATAGCAACAGTTTGGTTTGCTCCATTAAATCCTCAGAATACACTTTATAAAATTTGATTATATGATTGCCTTTCTTGATGTTATTGCTGCACAGGGAGGTTTTTCTTGATCTCCATCTTCTCTTCCTTAGTCACATGTCTTGCTACTGTATAATTTATGCTCCAGAATATATTAGATATCTTTCTGTTGTTTGAACTAGCCATGCTTGCTTTTGTCCCCACCTACTATAATAACTCTTCGTGCATCAAACCATTTGTCAAGCTTTAGCTGTCATTACCATTCATCCTGAGTTGCTTTCTAACTACAGATACAATATGCCTCGTTGCTTCAAGCTCTTGCCACCACAACCTCCCTGCCAAAATTGGATGTGTGTCCTTATTTAACTTGTTTTTTGTCAGATTATTTTGATGCAGCAATAAATAATAAGTAAGTAGTACAGAAAATTGGTCTGCAAGAAGTAGGCCTTTGCTGTGGTAAACCTGACTATGTGGTTTTTGGGCCTTTGGAACTAGTTTGTAGGAGGAATGTGGAAGAGTTTGAAACTTTGGGATAGAAAATCCTTTGAGTATTGTCTGGAGAGCTTAATGAACTATTCTGGTAGGAGATTGAAAGACAAGAGTGCAGAGAGAAATACAGGCATTGGAGATCTAGCTAATGAGATTTTAGAAAACAAGGATTTTTGTCAATAATTGAGGTAGGAGCCATTCATGTGTCATTTTAATGAAGAATGTGGTTTCTTTCTGTGTGTCCTGAGAATCTGAATGAGGTTGAACTTAAAGATAATGGGATAATTTGATTGGTGTAGGAAATTTTAAGACAGGAGAACATTCAGCTGTATCATAGTTATTGCTCACTGTTCCCATCCAGATCTAGAGTGAGAGACAGCAAAGTGTATAGCAGCAGTAAGGTAAGAAAAATGCCCACCTTAGCATTTTCTAGATTGGCATTCTGGATTAGCATTCCAGATCTCAAGACATATTACTGAACAATAATAATAATAATAATAATAATAATAATAATAATAAAATAAAACTATTATACTGACAATAAGATGGTGTCTCCTAGAAATTAATGGGAAGCTACACCCATGATATCTAAAGGATATAACTGCTTAAACAAGACCTGAACAAGTATAACAATACACATGCTAAAATAGTAGGAAGAAATCTCATGAGTGCCAAACCCTAGAAAAAGAGCTAAAAGTAACTAAGGAATTCTGAGAGTGGGAGAAATAGTCTTCCCCAGGAATGAGATCCTTCCCCAAGAATGAGATCCTTAGCCTATACCAAATAATCATCCTTGATATACACAAAGTAACACTAAATACATTTAATTTATATATTTAGGCATAACAACTAAAGAAAAAGAAGCATGATTTCAAGAGGGAATAAGGGGATATTCCGTAGAGGGAGGAAAGAGAAGGGAGAAAGGATAGAATGATAGTATAATTAAAAGTAATTAGAAATAATAAAATAATTACTTAAATTTAAGCACATACACAAAGAAAGAAAAAATGAGCCAAGCCAAGCATTCATCCTCTCTGATTCCTCACAGCAAATGCAAAGTGACCAGATCCCTTCAGCTCCTACAGCCATGGTTTCTCTGCAGCAGACTGTACCCTGGAACTCTGAGCAAAACAAACCATGGTCTAGCTGGGGAGGGAGAGGCTCAGGGCAGATGCCCTGCTGGCTGGGTGAAACCTAATTCCCCAGGTCCTGTGAAAAATCCCTTCTAACACCAAATATTGTGTGGGAAATGAGATTCCCTGGGACGCAGTACAGTTGAATGATGTTTATTCGGGGAGAAATCATTTACACCTGAAACAGATGACCACTGCTGCTCCATGGATGCCACCCAGATGCTCTCCACAACCCGACCAGGAGGAAAGAGCGAGTTGGAGTTCAGGACCCCAGACCTAGCCTCCTATTGGGGCATGGGCACAGGTGCAGGTGGAATGGGTATCTCACTACAACTTGCTTCTGTCCGAGTATTTTGTCATAGTAACAAGATAAGTGACTAACACAATGGGGAAAATATCTGTAAAGAGAAAGTCATCTTTGCTAGCAATTTGACTTTATAGCTATATATTTGAGAAATGCTACCTGGTATGAAGAAAAGTACATACTGAGCCTTATCCCAGCAAAAGAACAGTGACTAAGACAAAAAAAAGTACATATTGAATTGTGTTCTTACAGCAATATTTTAAAAAATATATTGGAAGTCATACAAAGATTTAACAGTGGGCTATAAGTATAGTATATGCATAAATATATACTTAAATACTTCGTTTTGTGTGTGTGTGTGTGTGTGTGTGTGTGTGTGTGGTGTGGTGTGTCTTCATGCTAAAGCATAAAGCATCATTTTGTACAAAAATTGTAGAAATATAGAATTGTCCAGGATAAAAATACTTCAGAATATTATAAACAGTATATAGTTTAGATAGTAATAATACGTTCTGAACTTAGGCATAAAATTAACTTTAAAAATTCCAAAGATATCACTAACAGCTTTTATGGGAGAACTTAAATGAATCAAAAGAATCAACTTTAATGACCATAAGTAAGTTTATTCCTTTTATTTTCATGTTTTGTTGTGATAAAATACCTTGACAAAAAGCTACTTAAGAGGAGAAAGGGTTTATTTGGCTCACAGTTACAGATATAGTCCATTGTTATAGAAAGCCACAATGGCAGGATTAAGCCACTATTCATATTGCACCCATTGTAGAGAGCAGAGAGCAATGGATTAATGCAGGTATGACAGTGCTCACTGTGCTCTCACATCCCAGGAGACCCTGTCTTGGCAAAGGTCTCATTCACAGAAGGTGGGTGTGATGGCTAATCTTGGTTGTCAATTTGCGGTCATCAGAAATCAAGTACAACCCAAGCAGCTAGGCATTCCTGTGAGGGATTTTCTTATTCAGATTATTGGAACTTTCTGGTGGCCACCTACATTACAGAGTTTGGGAGAGGTAAATTTGCTTTTTACCTGCTTGCCCTTACTCTCTCCTGTTGCTGCTGTATTCTGTTGCCAGTATTAGAAACAACAACTTGTTGTAGACTGAATACCAGTAGCTCTCCAGGAATCCTTCAGGACTCCAGTGCTAGACTGAAACTGCTGAGACATCCTACCTATCAGTCAACACAGGCAAATCAATTATATTTCATCTCTAACACCCAAGTTAGAAACCAAACATGGAAATTATAATACTTCCAATAGAAGAAAGCAAACACCATAAATAAATTTAAAAGAAGACATACAATATTATCACACAAAAAAATTTAAAACATCATTAAGAGAAATTTTAAGATTTGGGCTGGTGAGATAGATCAGCATGTAAAGGCCTTACCTCTAAGGCTGATTGATATATGTATTCAATTCTCAGTACCTGTATGATGGAAAGGGAAAACCAACTCTTTAACTCTAACACACATAATGTGATACACATGTATGCACACACAGGCACACATACACAAATAAATAAGTAAATAAATGAATGTAATTTTTAAAAATGTAAGACTAAATTGAAAAATAGGCCACAGTTGCAATTGAAAGACTAAAATTATCTTTTCTGTGTCAATTATGTTCAAATTTATTTTTACCATCCAAACAAAAATTTAATAGCAATTAATTACCCAACTTTCATATTTACCTGCAGTTTTAATCGTGGAAATATATAACCCAATAAAACTACACAACTCATGTTGAGAGCAGCTGTGCCCTGCTCTAACTCACTCTGGATTGTATGAAACTGTTTTTTCAGGCTGTGATTTGCCCTGTGTGACTTCATTTTACAAACACTGTCTAGCTACATTTTGATTGCACATATAGAGGAAGGGCAACTTTATGCCCTCCTGAACACTTGGGCATGGTTACCAGCTTCAAAACCTTGAAACTACAGCAGTGTCATGCCTGCAAGATTTGCAAGTGACACAAAGCTTGTGGAAGTAACCAACCAATATCTGGTTTGGTTTGAGGTTCACTCTATGAAATGGAGCACTTACTTAACGCTACTTGGGTAACCAAGAACCTGAGACTAGATAGTCCTAGGACCTAGGGGCAAACCAAATATTACTGATCTACAAAAGGAATGCAGCAGTAAATGACTCCTAATGGAATTCCTCTGTACATATAGATCAGTGTCTTGATCAGCCATCATCAGAGAAGCTTCTTCCTGCAGCAGATGGGAACCAATAAAGAGGTCCATAAAAGAAAATATCCAGAGTGGGAGACTTTGGAACATTCAGCTATAAACAGGATACTTTCATAAATCTTTCCCCAGGGGGCTTAGGGAACTCTGGGACAGAGGCAGAAAGATTTCAAGAGTCAGAAGCAATGGAGGACACCAAACTTCTAAACACAGCAAGATCAACACACATACTCACAGAGACTGGCAGCATGCACAGGGCCAGGAAGGGTTTGCACCTGATGAGGTCCTAGGGCTGAAAGAAGTGGACACATGCCCCAATCTCTAGCCCAAAAGCTATCTCTGATTAGTAACCACTTGCAAAACAAAATTTAGATTTTTTCCAAGTAAATCTCACTGGTGAACCAAAGTAATCTGAAAAGGGCAGGCAGGCTGCATGCATAGGAGATGGCCAACAACAACAAAACTCAACAGCATACCATAATATTGTGCCAGGATATATATTTATCCCTCCAAGTTTTATGGTCTATGAGAATCCTGAATATGTGAAGGAGGGGTCTCTGTGTTTATATCTGTTTCCTGTGCAGTTTCTTCTGTTTTGTCCTATTCTGATTTGTTTTTATCTTACTATTATCCCTTCAATGCCTGTTTGCTTTCCAACATGTGACATAAAGGGATGGAAGCAGCTGGGAAGGGAGGTGGGCATGACCTGAGAGGAACAGAGGGAGGGAAACCTACATTCAGGATATACTGTATGAAAAAATAATGTCTTTTCAATAAAAGAAAATTAAGCATGGCTTTGCACAATACATTAATATGTGCTTTAGTAGAAGTAAGTGTTATGTTCAACACCACTCAACCTACACATAACCAAAATATCTAAACTCATCTTAAGAAACTGGGTTAATTTTCTAGTAACCATAGTTATAATAATCCTAAAATAACACAGGAGGGCCAAATTAAATGAACATATTACTCATTTCAAATATTTTTAATTAAAATGCATTGCAGCTGATGTATAAAAACATTGTACAGTAGCATTTTCTGATATAAAACTTTGTTATACTAAACAAGTTGGTGTTGAGACTAAAATATTACTGTTTGTAACATCTTAGCAGGGACTATAAAAGCTGACTATAGAGAGAACTTCATCTTCAGTAACCATGACAGTTAAATATGGTCAGATTTCATGCCTTAGGATAGAATTACTGCTAATATTTGTGGTGCTGGGAACGAAAATTAGGTCGGAAGCCATAAAATTCTGATGTTTGAGTCAAAATTATAATAATAATAAATATTTAAATACTACATTGTAAAGATCTATTCATATTTAGAAAACAGTACCATGTAAATCCCCATAATGGAAGACCTTTTTTATGAGTTATCTATGAATAAAACATTTGAAAATTAGAATGATTGAATTCCTTGGGTTAACACAGTCTGTGAGCATAGGCATAGCTTCTGCATGCTATGACTCACAGAGTACTAAATCCTGTTAATCTTGTAAAGATTTAGTACATAACACAAGGATTAAAAACTGGAGCATTATTCAAGCTGGTTAGCACCAAACAATAAAGAGACCCTGTCTGAAACAGGGTAGAAGGTGAGGACCTTTGAGGTTATCCTCTGACCTCATCATGTATACAGTTGCATGTCCATGTCTACACTAAGACACACATGCACACAAGTACCAAACAATACACACAACAAAGCTGTGGAGTATGGATGTACATTCTCATTTTTGTGAAGTATTTGCTCTGATTTCCTGAGTTACACAATAAGGTGACACATGTTCAAAGCCATCTTCACCCTATTTGAAAAATGCTGCAATTCCACATGCAACACATTTAAAACAATAATTTTCAATGTGATGTTCAATAGTGATTATTGTTAACAAATGAATGGAAATTATAGAGAGGGCTCATTTGCAAGCTGGACAGAAAATAATTCTTATATCCTACCATGCTGAATTTCCAGATATTACTATTCTAAGTACCACCATTTTTAAATTTATTTCTTTTTCATTATTTGTCTTAGTTACCTCTCCCACCCCCAATTTGATTTTTGACTTGACTCTTATAAATCTTCAAGACTGTATAAAATTTCATAACAAGCAAAATAAAAAAAGTAAATGAACATCTCTACTCAGGAATATCTCCAAAATTTATTTCAATAACTCAAGTTAGAAAGATAGAAAGATAAGAGAAATAATATTGTAGTTTTCACAGAAATAAAAAGAAATACACTCTGAAACAAATTAGAGAGTAAAATGTTGTGAGTGTTTGTGTGTGTGTGTGTGTGTGTGTGTGTGTGTGTGTGTGTGTGCTAAACAATAAGCAGTTAAATGAATGGAAATGTAACTTATGTTTAGGACGAAAACTTTTAGTTTCTTCTCAAAGAACTGTAGGAAGTAGATATACTTATGAGTTGAATTTATTGATGAAATAAAGGCATAGTGTACAGCTCAGAACTTTCAATGCATCATTAATCAAAAACCATTGTCCTTAACCTTATGAGACATTAAGAACCTCTTTATGGTGAGCCTAGTGCACCCTGGATATAAGTCATATTGGTCTTGTTTAACTCACTAACATTTGAATTCAGGCAACTTACTTATTTTTCTGACTTTACCCATAAATGCAGAAAATCACACATTTTATTTTAGAGATTATAATATAATTACATCATCTCTCCTTCCCTTTCTCTCTCATAACCATCCTAATATTCTTTTTTACTTTCTTCCAAATGCATGGCCTCTTTTTCATTGAATGCTGATGCATTCATATCTGAGTATGCATATGCATATAACCTGCTCATCTGGGTAATGTTATTAATCTGTACATTTTCAGGGCTGGCCATTTATTACATAATCAATTGGTGGCTCTTCCCTGGGGAAGACTGTTTCTCCCACTCTGAGCATTAGCTACCTACAGTTCTTTATATGTTGAGGCCTTTTGACCTGATAATGCCATATACATAAGGCAGTTTGCCAAGGAGAGTAATGTAAAATATCAGAGATGACAATGAAGATTTTTAATTAAGCAGAGAAAATGGTCATTATTTTTTCCAATATTTAATACCAGCCAGATGAATTAACATACTTACAATATCCCTGCATCTACAAATGTATCCTACCTTATGGAAAACAGAATTGTTTAAAAGAAGTTAACTTAGTGATTTAGCATCCTAGAATTATCATATCCTAGGCAAGAATTTTCTTTACAAGATCTTCATTAAAATCCTTTACCTATCTTGCATAAACCACTAAATCAGAATATGAAATTTGAAATATTATTAAAACTACCATGGCTTTTACTTTTTATTTGCTACTCTTTCTAGGCAAAGATGAATACTTCATTTGATGAGATCATAAAAACAGATCCAGGATTGCCCTTCTTTTATTCATGTCTTCAGAAACACTTAGACAATATAAAACATATGTGAGGGCCTTTTGGGTCACATGAAGATTTAGTAGTGGTCTGTGTTCTTCAGGGCACACACAGTAGTTTTTGAGAAAACAACTGATTACAATACAGTGCTAGGCCCTAGTTGTTAGAGACCGATTGAGAAATCCTGAATAGGATCTAAAAACACAAGGTGTGAACTCTAAGGAACAAATCTAGAAATGATAGAGCATAACTTAACTGTAGACATAAGAAGTTGTGCCAGCTAAAAGACAAACAAGAAGACAAGCAACTCATGTTGGAGCCGAGAACCCATCAGAAGAAGGAAGAAAAGAGAAAGTGTGAATGGTGGGAAATAGAGCTGGTGAGTAACCTGGGCATGGTCAGCAGCTAGAGACATAAGAGACCTGAAGATTGAGAAATAAATTTTAAAAACTTAATAAGGACTACTGACAAATGACCTTCAGGTGAAATAAAGAGGACCTTAGGAAAGAAAGAGGGAGACCTCATCAAAAGACCTGCAATCTAGGATGGATCTCACTATGAAATTTGCTTTGGAAAGTCAGCTGTGGATGTGATGAAGAAATGAACCTAATGCAAAGGAGACTACAAAAAAGAAGACCAGAGAGAGAGAGTCTCTGAACACTGCATATCTTTTGTTTTTTGAACAGATTAAACAAAGAGTCATAAAGAGTAAATAACTTACACTAGTTACAAAGCACTTACCTGATTGAGCTAACTGATTGGAGTTTGCTACCACACAGAGATGAGTTCTTGATATCTCTTAAGAGAACAGGTTAAGGACCAGGTAAACCAGTTCACCGAAGGAACCGAAGTGACCAATAAGCAGCACTTAGCAAGAAGTCACTAAATACAAAAAAAAAACATGACACACTCAGGTCTACAGCATCAAGCACAGGGCTGAGCAATTACCCGGTGAATTAAGGACCATCTGGATAATGCTAGCAGAAATAGATTTAGTGCTTGAGTCATTCAGATAATTGTGCAAACAATGTGCCCTGCTCTGGCTGAGTAACCTGGCCATTAATATCTTCTGATGTACATTTTGACCTGAGGTATTTTAAGAATGGACAATGAAGGCTCAGAAAGAATTAAGGAGCCATCTAGTTACTGGAAGAACCACATGAAGAACAAAGATTATTTTAATAGACTGATAATATGTGTCCCCAGGAGCCACTTCACATGAGGATAGACATAAGATACACACAGTTCAATTTTGTTTTTGAGGACAAAAGGACCTGGGTGGCAGAACTCAGGAGGCAGAGGCAGGTGGATCTCTTTGAGTTCAAGGCCAGCCTGGCCTACAAAGCAAGTTACAGGACATGTTCCAAAGTTACACAAAGAAACCCTGTCTTGAAAAACTAAAATAAAACAAAATAAAAAGCCTGTACTTTCATTAGAGGACAAATGGAGTTAGCAGTAGGGCACTCATATGTTAGCTTTCATATTCAGTTGTTGGGTGGCAGAGAGTTCTCTGAGCTCTTACACGACAGTAGCAGTGTGAAATAATTGATGAAAAACAGTAAATTATCAATGTTTGTATTTTAAAGCGTGTTTCCAGAAAGGCACAACCAGGCATAGCAACAATGCCAGCACTCAAGAGACTAACATAACAGGATCCCTACAAGTTCCAGGCCAGACTGAGCTATACTGTGAGTTCATAATCTGCCTATGTACAAAGTGAGACTCATTTCAAACCCCACTGCTTGTACTCTCTCCGTGTCCCAACCTAATAAAACGAAAGGCAGCCATCAGGGCAAGAAACACCTTTGCAAATGTCCTGTTATAGGAGGAACATGGGAGTGCCCAGGGCCAACCCACCTTAGTAAATTGAGAAGCACAGGTACTCCGTGTGTATGACATTTTGTGAACTCACCAAAAACACAGAACGACAAACAAACAAATAAACAAAACCTAAAAGAACTCAACATATAACTTTTACTATCAAAATAGTCGCCTTTAAAAGCCATAATACCAAGTATTAATGAATATAATGTGTATAGCCATTGGCAAAAATTGAGCCTGTGCATGAGCTTTTGAGAAACTATTTGTCAGTATCCATCATGGGGCTACAAACATTTGTCTGCACCAGTAACCTTTAATACATTATGATAAACAAATGGCCATAAATGCAGAACATATGTATTTACCTTCAGTAAGAAAATCCAGAAACACCGACAACACTGTATAAAAGATGACTTGGAAGCCATGTATCCATCCTTAATAACAATGTCAAGGGAATCAATAAATGTTTAATGTCTGATGTGAAGAAAAAGTGGAGCACAAAAGTCAAGTTACTGTCACTATATTCAATTGTCAAAGGTACAAACTGAAAATATCATGGTGACATATCCTAGCACTGGAGAGATGGAGAGACAGAAGTAGGCAGATCTCTATGATTTCAAGTCCAACCTGCTGAACACAGTATGCTCAGTGAGTTTCAACAATCAGACACCCTGTCTCAAAAAATAAATAAATAAATAAATAAATAAAAGGAAAGAGAAAGAAAAAGAAAAAGGGAAAATATTTCTCTATTTCTCTGATTTTCCTTAGTTATTATGTAAATCCTTTTAATCAAATTTATTTTCAATTTTATCTGAAATTAAGTTCAATAACATAACCATGTACTTTTCAATATAATTTTATACAATAGTCCATCCATTCAACCATAGTGAATCATCATCCTTCTGCTTCATTGACAATGACACACAACTCAGTCCTCCTTAGAATGTGGATCCAAATATGTCTTGCTACCAATACAAAGTTTCAAAATAAATAAGAATGAGTAGTAAAAATCTAACATACAATGTATTTGGATGATCTGTGGCTTCTTTGGTTAAAGCTTCTATGCTGGCAGACTTATTGGTCACTGTGTTAATCCAGGTTTAAAATAGCAGTGCACAATAGAGGATACACATTAGAATTTAGAATAATAACAGATAAACTACTGAATAGATAGACACTGGGTCCTTCCAGATGGAAAGAAAACTAAAAATGTATTAGCCACAAGCAAAATTATCTAGAAGGTTGTAGCCTCTGTTACTAAAGGCCAGTTTAGGGATGGACAAACAGTGTTTTTTGCTACTTACATTACCATTACAAATAATACTTGAACAGCTATTACTTATGAATAATTACTGTGGCCTAAGTCCTGTCTTGAATGTTTTACATGCATTGTCTCAGTACAGGTCAGAAATGCGTCTAACAAACAGTGCTATTGCAGACCCCATTGCTGGCATTCATATATTTGCATAATGAAGACACCCCCCTGCAGCCTGTGTTCTTAACCAGGACAATAGTCACGACTACCAGTGCCATCATAGAAATGCAACTGCAGAAGGAAAGATGTCATTTGAGAGCATGGAAAAGAAAGTAAAAATAGGAGGGAGGCCAAAAGAGAAGGCTTAGAGAAGTAAGAAAACTTGACAACAGATGATTGTGCTGTCTACAACTAAAGTGAGGAGGGGATGGGAAGGGGGAACCATGGAAAGTGGCAGTCAGAAAGGAAGAATAATAGTCAGCATGCTAATAAGAAGAAAGCAAAGGCTACTCCTGTAAAAAATAGGGAGTTTATCAGTGACTTAAAAGGGGTAGGTACTAGGATATAATGCAAAGAACAGGCAATTTGCATATAGAAACAGCATTTGACTGGAGACATCAAGGGATTGGATGGGTATACACAAGGCAAATGGGTTATTTATGGCAGAGATTGGAGCATGCTAATGGGTAGATAGGGAGATGGTAATACATGCACCAAGAAAAATGCATCCAATTCACTGTGATTATTACCATGGGGACTAGAGATGTAAGAGATTTGAAGAATCAGAAAATGAACACAGAGAATGTTTCAGGGACCAGTAATGACTTCATATTTGCTGATTTTTTGGCAAGGAGTGGCAGTGTGGTTACTTGTAGAATGTTCTTACTGGTAGGAATCTAGTCTATCTTTCACCTACCTTGCTAGTTGTCTGCATGGGGCACAAGAAAGACTATATGGCATAAACAATATCTGTGTTAGAAGACTGAATCATTCAGGGGTATAAACACAGAAACAACCTCACATCAGTCATTAGTCATCATGGGCTGGATAATGGAGCCAGCATTCCCAAAAGTAGCCCTCAATTCTGCCATCTATTGACAAATAGATGAGCCCCAAATTGTAGTAGCACCTATGTGAATACTTTGCCATGATGACAGTTTTTTTGGTGTCATGCCTTTGAGCCTGCTTAGAACATTCAGTGTGATAACTATAAAACAATATGGGTTGTAATGCTCCAGTTGTTGCTGCTGTGAGAATACACAGACTAAAGCAAAGACCAGAGAGGAATGCTGCTTACTCACTGTCTCTCTCTGGCTAGCTCAGTTACCTTTCTTTTATAGTGTAAGCCCTCCTGAGTAGGGATGGTGCTTCCCCCAGTGGACTGGATACTCCTGCATCAATCTCTGGCTACTCAGTTACCTTTCTTTTATAGTCTAAGCCCCACTGAGTAGGGAAGGTACTGCCCACAGTGGTTTGGTTTCCCCTGCATCAACTAGAAATAATGAAATCCCAACAGACATTTCAACAGGATAATCTGAGTGTAGCAATTTCTAGTTGGGGTTCCCTCTTTCCAGATAACTGTAGTTCGAAATAACTTGAAAAAACTTAATTAGCAGAAATGTTTTTTTCAGAAAAGCATTTTTTGTCTCGTTAGATAATAAAAGACATAAATACATAGGACTAAGTGTGGTGATATTTCCATGTATTATCTTCCAAAGAGACTCAAGCTATGCATTGACAATCAGTTGTATCTCTGCTTATTCACAACCTATTAAATACTCAGTCCTACAGTGGAAATATACATTTTTGTTTGTTTATTTGTTTTGCTTTGCTTTTTCAAGACAGGGTTTCTCTGTGTGGTCTTGGCTATCCTGGAACTCACTCTGAAGACCAGGCCTCAAACTCACAGAGATCCACCTGCCTTTGTCCCTCAAGTGCTGAAACTAAAGGTGTGTGCCACTACTACCTAGCCTTGCACAGATTTTAAAGAGAAGCTTCAGCAAAAACCTAGGAGTCAATTCTGTTATCCTTCCCTGGAATACTATCAGGCTCAAATCCTAAGAGAACAAAACACTGCAAATCAGATAAGCAGGCAGTCGGAGTGACAAAATTCAACACCACCAGCTATATCTAGGAAGCCAAATTTTAATTCTGAAAAAAACATAAAACATAAAACAAATGAATGAGTTACCACAGCATACATTGTTGCTGGTATCAACACTATTTAAATTTCTTACAGGGACCAATAATTATAGAGAACTACAGAGCATGTTGTTCGGAGAGAGGCTGCTGTGTGTGCACGTAGAGCAGGCTCTGCTAAGAGAAGAGCTGAAATTCGTGGAAGATTTTAAGCACACTATTTGCTCCTTCTGAATCTCATTTTTTCTGATTTATGACAATGGAAACTACATCATTCCAGACAGTGATAAAAACAAATATATAAACATCTAAAAAGTTCAAATACATGTTAAATATCACACCAGCACAGATTTATATAAGCCACAAGAAAAATCTGTCCTAGGAATTATATCAAAACTACCTCCAATGGCCATAGCAATACCACAGACCTGTATCCTAAAAAGTGGGTGGGTCCTTTTCTGGCCCCTCAGTGTAGCTAGCTATAAGTTACCACACAAATGCATTTAATTCCAAATAAGCAAGATGCAAGCATGTGCACAGAATTGTGCACCAAATGAGTCAATAAAATAATGCAGATAAGACATTATTAATGTGATGTATGCTACACTTCGATCTGCACTGTGACTTCAAAAAACATGGGATAAGGCCCCAGAATGCATTCAGAACAATTTTGGAATACATTGATTCTGTGCATTACAAAAGCATTATACCATGTGGGGGGTTGTTACTCTGAGTGTCTCTTTTCTGGCTTTCCTCACTAATGAAGAATTTGATTCTATTTCGCCCCTCCCACCCAGTACTTGCAGATTGCTTGAGAAGGCCAAGCCAGCCCTCTCAGCAGTAAGGAAATCGGGCTGGCTGCGCAGGAGCTATATATAGCTCCACCTTGGTGATGTGCACACGGGCACATATACAGATGCCCATGCTAGATTTGGCATGGAAAACGGGACAGCCAGAAATGGCTATACCTCTCACTTGCTTCTTTCCCACAATTCCCCTTTTTTTTTTTTTTTTTTTTTTTTTTTTCTTCTTTTTTTTTCAGGAATTTTTCCCAGCAGGGTGTCTGATTTCCCTGCAATTTTCCTTACTGCTACCAGCAACCTGATTCCAGCAGAAACAGGCACTGGGCCAACACCTAGTGCCCAGATGCAGTCACTGGAGCAGGATGCTTTGGAGGTCCATCCTGACACAGTCATTTGACTAGATGAAGTGGTAGTTCCCAGTAGGAAACAGTGGGGCAGGCGGGAAGCTGCCTCTCTGCCCTGCCCAGTCTGCAGCACCTCATGGGGGAGGGTCCTCGGCTTTTTCGCAGATGGATTAATCAGAATACGCCTGGATTCTCCCCAGCCCCCACGCCAGAAAGAGAGCTAGTTCTTAGCCTAGGGACCCACCAGCCTCTACCTCCCTTACTGCAAGAACCCACAGCCAATGCTGCACTGGAGAGTATCTTGCAGGTGCGGGGGAGGGGAGCAGGCGGCGCCTGACGTGCAGAGCAGTTGAGATACAGGGAGGACCTGCGGTTCAAGCAGCTGGCACGTCTGCGCCCCCAACCCCCAACCTTGTGGACAGGGTATACCCCAGGCCTGACCCCGCAGGCAGCTGCAGCGTCTACAAGGAAAGTTGCCCACACTCACTGCCCTTCAGGCCTCTCTCAGCAACCCTTCCAATGTGTCGCCCCGGCTCCAGCATCCCGACCCACCCCTTTACCCCATCTTCTGATAGGTGTCATGGGTGTTGCAGTGACAGCAACAGCGACCCCGGGAGCCGGGGTAACCAGGGCGGGGCAGGGGCTTGGTGGCCTCTGGGATGCACACCTTCTTAGCGCTCTGCAGAAGGGCGAGCCTGCCTCCTACCTGTTCCCCTCTCTTGTCGCCGCCGCGCTGCCTGGCCCTACAGCTTTCCCGCTCCCGCCGCAAACAGCTGGGAGCGCATCTCCCACCGCAGCCACTCCTCGCTTAGGCGGAGCCCACCACAGCTACTTGACAGCAGAAGCCGGGGCCTCAGAGTGCAGTTATTGGGGCCGCAGGGAGAGGGAGGCGGGGACCAGAGAGAAACCTGCAACTTTGATTGGACAGAGAAGATGTCATTCTCAACTCCAGGGTTTCTGTGGACTCTCCTAGCTCCTAAACCTTGTAAGTCCCTGGTTCCAAAGCTGCCTTTCTGCTTCTTGGTCAGAAGGCTTTAGAGGAGGGAAGCTGCCTTGAGGACCCTTCATTAAAGGCTCCAAGAGGGAGGACGGGAGGATCTGACAAAGCCAGACCCCTGGAACTCCTGAAGATTTAACCAGGGACACCACCAGAGGCAAAGACTCAATATGGAACATGGACTTCAGTGAGGAAACAGAAAACAAGATGCACAATTAAGTGGGGGAGAAATAGCAGAAATATGAGAACTGGAGATTTTCATTCCAGTTCCCAATCATTGCCTAAATATGTCACAGAAGTTTTCCTTATATCAAAAACCAGAAACTCTTTATTCCATTTGACCAAAAATCGCCCATATAGGATCTAGTAATTTAAATGGGAAGACACTATAAAATAAAATAAACTTTCAGAGTACACCAAACTGAGGCATTTGCCCTGGGCAGTTCCCTTAGTGACTAGTTTTTAAAATAATAGCTACCATACTGATAACCAACATCATGTTCTCAAGTATGAATATACAAAAGCAGACAGCCAGGTGATTTTGAGACTGCCTTTAAGACTGCGGAAAGTCTTTGTGCGCCTGCGTCATCTCTCCTGTCTATCCTGGCAGAATCAGAAAGCTATGAAACCCGAGGGACCCCTTAGTGGAAGACCAGGAGAGACTGTAAATAAAATTAAACTAGAGTGTGTGTCTTCTTGGTACCTAACGAGGAAACAAGATACTCTCTTCCTACATATAGCCCAATTTGTCTTCCACCTCGGTCACGTAGTCCCCATAATGCATGCTAAGCATAAGAGAGATTTCTTGTTCATGAGTTCGTAGAGCCTCCCCCCACCTCACCCCAACTCTTGTGAAAGCTGATGCTAAGTGCAGACACTCAATGTTCAGTTTTTAATGCCATCAGGTCTACCTTGTCATATTCTCTTCAGAGCACTGGAAGACACAATGTGTACTTGAAGAGAAAAGAGACTCGGGCTACACTCTGTACACCAGGAACTTTCTGGCATTGCTACAATGTCAAAGCTTCTAGTCTTGCTTCCCCATAATGTGTCTGTTCACCTTCATCCCCAGTATACTCCAGTTCTCCCACTGCACAAATTTCCTGGATTGTTGTGCACTTATCCTGTCCCATATTCTCTTCGAGGTATGCCAGAACTCAGCAAGAATGAGACATAAAACTTGCAATAGGAAGGAGTTCAGGAGGACAAAGTTAGCAAACAGTTTAGTAGGGGATGTGTTTTCAATATTAGCATCTCTTGACTGCTCAATTAGCTGGGCTTTGTACTGCCTTCCAATACACTCTTCCATAAAAGTGAAAACAGAGATTGAAATGAAAGAAAGAAAAAAAAAAAAAAAAAAAAAAAAAAAAAAAACACTGAGCATTCAAGGTCACAAGAGCCATGAACAGAATACTAAACACTCCACCATATCATCATCTTATTCCTTCACTCATCCCCTTAACAAGTACTAGTATTGTAAAAGTTGTGGAGGGTGAGATAAGATAAACAGGCTGTCATGGAGTTCATTTTTTTTCCCTCAGGCATACAATGCTGGTTGTGCATTTCTTGATCTAACGAACATAAGCACATACACACAAAGAATCATGAATAACATTCAGATTATTTCTATCTCATCGGGCTCATATACTTTCAAGTAAAACAGACCTTTTGTAATGTCTTTTCTCAGAGAGCAAAATCTGTACTTCTGTTCATAGCATATCTGTATTTCTATTTACATAAAAACATTAATAATGCCTGCTGCATGGCAGTTTGCGTTTTTCAAATCACTTTCACACACTCTGGGCTCTGTGCTGTTACAATTTTGAGCTTAAGCATAATAATAATAGACATACAACAGGACTAGATACTCATGCCCATGAACATCTGGATACAAGTAGAGCTCAGATCGTAATACTAAACAATCAATCGTTACTTTCTCCATAACTCATCTGTATATTGAATATTGAAGTGGTTTTTTTTGCAATTAAATTGGTATATTTCTTTTGCCACATTTTTAAAATATAAGTGTATGTTCTTGCTTTAGAGATTATTCAAGACAATCAGTATCTAAGTTTGTGGTCTGCTTCCTGAGGTTATGATCACAGCTGGTGGGTCTGGCATTGAGGCAAGAAGAAAGCAGAGGAGAAATTAATATAGCCAAATGCACAGGTTTGCTTTGACGACTACTTTCCTCACTAGCTGAAGGAGGGAATTGTTGAAACTTGGTCTGGATTGCCTCACCCTGGCAACCTGGTGGATAACATAGCTGGACCTCTTCCAAAGAAGCAAAAACAGTTCTGCTTTCTCCATAGATGGATCCAAGCTCCTAAGCTGTCACAGAGTTTTGACCTTCTACTTCCTGGGACATTACAGTGTTCAACTGCTCTGCTGGATATCCCCACTGCCCATGGCCCCTCCTTTTTTTTCACACTGCATTGGCCCTCATTCTTCAAACATTCCAATTTCCGCCAACCACTGATTGAACCTTAGAGAGAGTTAAGGAAACCACAACAGCAGCAAAGCTGACCCCAGGGAGTTCTCCCTTCCTCCTTTCCCTGCTCTATCCAATTCTTCACTCTGGAGCTTCCCAGGAGAGTAATTCCCAGCACAGCCTAGTGTGACAAAGAAGAGGGGAGTAGAGAAAAGTGTGCTCCCCCCCCCCTCCAATCAAAATTCAAAGCTGTGTTCAGTGCATCAGTCTGGCAATAGACATTCTGCCCACTGGTTTGAAGAGTCCTGCTAAATACAGTCTGCACCTTCTCCTCAGCCTGAACTGTCTCCCAGCCCTCAGCATCTCAGATCTAGTCTGCCCACTGATCTAGCTTTTCAGAGTCAATTGAGAACTCAGCCAGGAGATGCAAATAGCAGGAAGGATACAAACCATACCCAGGAACAAACTCATACATACACACTCTCTGAGTATGAGGTGCTGGGTAGACAAAGCGACCAAAATGGTTTCCAAATACTGAACAGTGGCATTCCAGTCAACATGCTTGACATCTGGAGCAACTGCAATTTTTCTAGAGATTAAGTGTAAGGTCAGAATTCCTTTTGTTTTAGAAGTGACTGCTGTGTCCCCAAAAGACAGACTTTCAGAAAAGCCACCTGCTTTTATAACTACATCATTCTTAGGCAGATGACATTGTTTGACAATAATCTACTGGTTTCTTTTTTACTGTCCTCATATCTATAATAGAAATCAGTGTATAATGCAATAGAAGACCTGTTACCTTTTAGTCAAACCCCTGTCCTCAAAAGTCTTTCAGCTCATAGATCTTATGGGAAAGGGCAACTGGGTAATTTAGTGTCAAGTTGTGGCTCTATTCCGTGTTGTTCCCCAAGAGTTGAAGGTAAGGCACTGTTTACCAACTCTGACCCTCAGCTACAATTAACACACTCTTTCCCTCCATTTCAGCTGCCATTTAGACACCATACATCCTATTTTCAGAATAGCTCTTCAAAATAATGAATACTTCTACCATCTGTAGTAGACATAGAACTGAACATTAGGCCATTTGTCATTGTTCATTTTTTGTGCTGATAGCAGAATTCCTAAACATATGTGATTCATAAAGAGCTGCTTATGGATGGTGTAAAGCCCAAACCTTGCTTCTGGGGAGAGCTTTCATGCAAAGGTGGTGTAAAACCAGCAGAAGGAGGGAGAGTTGCACTAACCAAGCTCTAATAGAACCCACTTCCACTGTAACTCATCCTGTAACTACAACAAAACACCTGACAAGAGCAACTTAAGGACAAGAGTTTATTTTGGCTTTGCAGTTTGGGGGTTTTGTAGTTTAGTAGCAGTGAGAACAAACCACATTGTACGACATAACCCATGTTGGAAGTTTATTGATAGGGTGTGTGCAAAGAGGTGGTTCATGGAAGCCTGGCTCATAAAGAGAAGTGGAGGGGGGGAGGGAGGGAAAGAGCAATAAACAGGAGGAGATTGATTTTAAAGGGGCTTTAAGGCATGCATGTATACAGAGGCTTCACAGCCACGTAGCACATGCGCATAGATTATGTAGTGACACAGTGGTAGGCCCAGGGCTGACTTAAGTATTTGCCTGAATACTGACAAAGCATGCCTGCCATGCCATAGAACTCTGGGGGTATAATCGGTTATGGTGGAGAAGTCATAAGGACCGGCACTCAAGGTGCCTGGTCACATGGCACTCCAGTACAGAAGCAGAGAACTCGGTTCATTTTCTGCTTATTCAGTCCAGGCACAGGCCATGGAATGTTATCACCTATATTTCAGATTGTCTTCTTACCCCCAATGAACCAACTTTTAGATAAGCTCCCAGCTCCCAGACCTTTGCCATGAGATTTGTTTCCATAGCAATTCTAAATCCATTAAATGGACATCAAGATTAAGCAGCACATCACTCCATCAATGACTGATCTAGTCCAGCAGGACAGTGTCAGTCCATCCCTGGGGGCTGCCCCTGCACAACACTGCCTTTAGTGGTCCTTAATGATTCTATATGTTCTAAAGTTTGGGCTTCCAACACTGTGAACCTGAGGAGCACATTCCAGCCACAGTTCTTTTTTCCTTCTAGACTAAGGGATGGGGAAATCATTGTGAACTTCTGTTTCCTGAGTCTTAAATGAGAGATTAGTTACATAGTAAACATATTTAAAGCTGAAAGCTTGGAGGGCAGCATCGGTGTCTTTATGAGGACCCTTTCACCAAATATCTATCCAGTGCTGCCCTCCACATGGCTCATATTTATGATCCACTTTCCATTGGAATAATGAGGATATTTTATTCATTTCCTCATTTTCCACGGTGTTTAGAAATTGTGTTTATCATTCCATATATCAATTTGGAATTGCTAACTTTGTGTAATACATATTTGGTTTTTATGCTATTGTTTGCTGAGTTTTTAATCAATTATATACTTTCACTTGCTTAGATTTGACTTAATAGCCTTTTTACTATCCTCTTGAAATAGAATACATCACTGAATTTCAGTCTTTTTAAATATTTACCTTAAATGAAAGATTACTTTGGTTTTTTAAATTATGTGTATATGAGTATGCATATATGTGTATTTGTATCTCTGTGTGAGTATGTGCATACATGGGTACAGTTGCCCAGAGACAAGACAAGGCATCTGTAAACCCTGGAGCTATATATAACTACAGGTAGTTGTGAGCTGCCTGACATAAGTGCTGGGAATTAAACCAGGGTCCTCTGGAAGAGCAACAAGTGCTCATAAGCACTTCACCATTACTCCAGCTCCTAATCACTGTTTAGTATGTCTAGCAAGATTTACTATGTCTTTTTAAACACACAAAAGAAAGACTTTGTTTGGAGGTTATGGTTCCCAAGGCTTTAGATTCCATGATGGTGGTGCAGAGGTAACAGGAGGCTGAGGTTGAGCATCAGATGAGAACTCACTTCTGAAGCTGTAAGCAGGGGACAGAGATGCATGTCTTAATGTTAATTATTATTTGGTTCAAACACTTTGTAATCTCTTGTTTAGGGTTGCTGTGGACTGTTTGGGGTTTCTGCTATTGTTTCTGTGTTATGGGGTACTGGAGACTGAAAGCATATGTTAGATAAGTGCTCTCCCACTGCCTACATCTGGAGCCCTGTGTTTCTCCTTGACTCTAAGATCATTTCCATTTATGTCACTTCATAAATGCTTGCTTACTTACCTTTTGCTTTAGAATCTTAATACCCTTTGTAAGAAAGATATTCTTTAGATGTTTTACATTGCCAAAATTTTCACCTTTTATATTTGCCCTCATAACTTTTAAAAATATAAAGAATCAGCTTCCAGTGACAGAGGGTGTCTGCTGTTGGAGCACCTGGTTTATAGACAAAAACTATATATACTATAGAAGAAAGAAAGGACTCCTGGGATTGCAAAACAGGCAAAAGCCAGCAGGGACTAAAGAGACACTCATTTAAAGACAATGGTGAGATTTTAGTCTTTAAGACAGAGCCTAGAGTGTTCCAAACAGAATGGCTAAATCACCACTAACATTAACAGTGACAACAGCAAAAAGGCACACTCAACAGAATTCCATATGATGACAGAAAAGCCCAGAACAGACATTCATAGAGAATCCTTGGGTTCAGAATTCAAATTCTGTCTCCATTTCAAACTGATGAACTACACAAATGCAGGGCATGCTCCAGGCAGCTCAGCTGTGACTGAAAGGATGGAAAGATACAGCCTAACTCTGCAATGACCCCAGGAAGCTAGAAGTTTAGAAATACTATCTAAAAAGCCCTAAAAACCTCAAATTCCAGACCCTGTCCTCTGCCAGTAAATAGGCAAGGTCATATTCCTTGCTTTTTAGGACAGACAGGCCCAGTAAGATAACAGAAACTGAGCTAACTAACCACTTATCTGACTTCATAAACTGCTTGTGAAACCCTGCCCCAGTGAACTATGTGTGGGCTTTGTTGTAAACCCTATAAAAACTGTCTCAATTCTGCCCTTGAGGTCCTCAGTCCTATGACTGTGAACCCCAGTGCACTTGAAGTAAAAATTCCTCATGCTATTTGTATCGAGACCACTTCCGGTAAGTGATTTGGGGTGTCGCTTTTCCTGAGTAGAGGCATGAAGGTCCATGCTTTGCGGGTCTTTCATGACCAAGAGTCTTCAGCAGGCTGAAAAACATAAGTGTAACGAGTATGGTTTTTCCGCCTGCCGCCTGGTCTTGTCCCGCCATCACGCCAGCCCCAATTAACACACTGAGACTCTGTATTTGATATTATGCTGTTGGCCAGGTGCTAGTTTCTTATCGGCTAGCTCTGTCTTAATTATTAACCCATTCTATGTATTTCCATGTGGTCTTACCAGCGAGAGGCGGCTGGTGGTTCTATTCTCTCCAGACTCTCCATCTTGACCCTACTTCCTATTTCCTCCTTGTCTCCTAGTCCCTCCTATCTTCCTTTCCTATTGGCCAACAGTGCTTTATTCATTAACCAGTATGAGAAACATATACAGAATGACATCTCCCATCACATAAGACCTTCTGAATCCCTGAAACCTGTGACTGCTGTTTTGTATGACAAAGTCTATGCAGGTGTGATTAATATATGGCTCTTGAGACAGAAGATTATCATGGATTATCCAGCTGGAGTACCCAAATGCAATCACATGGATTCCTGTAAGAAGGTGACAGAGAGGATTGTATTGCACAGGACAGATGGCAACGTGAAGACACAGCAGGAGATGTTTGTGGCACTGGCCATGAAGACTGCAGTGTACAGCCATCTGCCAGGGTCCCCAGCCACTGCCGGAAGAGGAGGAAGCTAGGCAGGGTTGATCTTTGGGTTTTCAGGACAGCCTTGCTCCCAACTTAACCATGGTCCAAAATTCCTGACTTAGGTTGTTCCAGAACCTTATGAGAATGAATTGTTGTTTTAAAATTTATATTGCTTCAAATGAGAAAATTATTATTTATTGTTTCATTGTAATAGCAATGTGTTAGAGGAGGCCCACGTAACTAATATCAGCATTCAGCAGATTCCAGCTGCCTTGAGAAAGGGAAAGCTAAGTGTGGGTGTATGAGGGTGAAAAAGTTAACCTTCTGCTAAAACACAGCAAAATATGTTAGTATTCATTAGTAGCAAACACAGAACAGAATACAGACTGTACCATCACCACATCTATAGTGTATAATTTTAAATTACTGGATTTAATTTCTATATACCTTCTCACCTCACCAACCTAAGGCACACAGATTTAAAATATTAAAACAAAACATGGAAATGTTATCCATATTTGAGAGAAAGGTCAGACACAATAGGCAAGGTTCTTTAATGGTTCTCATGAGTCTGCTTAAGGACCAAAAGCAATATGTGCCCATGAAAGATGTTTTCCTCAGTGAATGTTCTGCATAGATATCTTACCAGAGAGTCTGTCTCCTGGGTAATGAATACAATGTAATAAAGCATGTTCATTATGCAAAGTATGAAAAGTTAAGAGGTATGATATTGGAAAGAGGCCTGTGTAGATTTGGGAGCTGTCATTGGATACCAGATTGCTAGACTTTTGTAACTTTCACATGTTTTCCAGTGTAAGGATGACTAGTTCCAATTAGAAGCAAGTTTACTTCATTACCCTCTCCAGTCTCCCCCACAGCTGGTGTGACAGATTTGTGCTGTTTTCAATATCCATTTCCCTGAAGACATCCTTCACTATAAAGATATGCTGGGGTTTTTTGTTTTTGTTTGTTTTGTTTTTTCTCACAGAAGACCTCGGAGCTAGGCATTCCTTCTATCTACCTCCCTCTAGACTTTAAGCCCCACTAGAGATCAAACTGATTTCCTTATTTGCTTCTCCATCTTCACTCCCTACAGTGAACAGACCCTTGGACATAACACATATGCACAAAACATTTGTGAACCATCTAAGACATAAACTAAAGGATCAGGCTCCTAAGAAAAGCAGAGTGGCCATGAGGCCATGCTTTCCACCCCTCCTTGCCTGCTCATTTTCAACCTAGAAACTTCTTTCTTCCTCCACCCACCCTGTTTACAGACAAATGAACACCCACTTGCCCTCCACCTTTGTTCAGCTAGCATGTCTCACATCTTTCTGTTCTCTCATTATCTACTCATACATTTATTGTTACATATTATATATGTAACAAATCCAATTTATTACATATATGTTTGCTGTTTGTCTCCATGACAAATGGCTTTTAAAAGCAAGACTATATTTGATTGATCAACTTGGCTGCTCAGAACTGAGATAAAGTCATTTCCCACTGCCTTCTTTAGTAGTATGTGAGATGCCATCCTAGAAAACACTATGGAGTTAGATACTTAGACATGGATATGAGCTGTGGTTTGAATACAACTATATTAGAAAGGTTGAAGTCCTAGGAACCTTTCTAATGTAACAGCGTGGGAGGCCGTGGAGCATTGAACTAGGGCCTCTTGGCAGATAACTGCATTTGGAAATATTTTGGATGTATTTTTATAATCATTGTCTTCCTTAGGGCTTTTATTGCTGTGATGAACCATCTTGGCCAAAAGCAAGTTGGGGAACTTTATTGGGCTTACACTTCCACATGGCTGTTCATCATTGAAGGAAGTCAGAATGGGAACTCAAACAGAGCAGAGTCCTGGAGGCAGGAGCTGATGCAGAGGACATGAAGAAGTGTTGCTTACTGGCTTGTTCAGCTTGCTTTTTTATAGAAATCAGGATCATCATCCAGATGGTACCACCCACAGTGGGCTGGGCCCTCTGTAATTGGTCACGATGGAGGCCTTTGCTGACTGAGGTTCCTCCTCTTCAATGCCTTTAGTTTGTGTCAAGTTGACTTAACACTATCCAACACACATGCGCGCGCGCACACACACACACACACACACACACACACACACACACTACATTTTATTGATGTTCTCATATATTCATGAGAAACAGGCAGACTATAGATAAAAGTTCTAAACCTCATAAGTCCACTTAGTCAGAGAGTATATAGAATTCAAGTTTCAGGGCTCTGAATTCTTGCTGTGTGTTTCTTAAAGGAATGTGTCTAGAAATGCAGCTTTTGTGTTTTCATTCCTTTGAGGCTTCAGCAATGGAACGAGGAGCATGCAGAACAAATATCTCAGCAGCACACAAGGGAAGTACAAAGCTTGGCTTGAGAAGAAACGATAGGACCTCCTGCCAGATCTGAGCATTTGGCCCACACTCAGTTTTCAGGTGAGAAACTATTTGCACCGTCTTTAGGTGACAAAAATCATTCCACTTCCTGGAAAATTTGCTATTTGGCATCAAAATAAAATTGGTTCAATGCCTAGGCTCCCTGCTAGCTGTTTGTCTACCCCTTATTCATTGATTGATTAGAAAGGCAGGTTTTATACTGCATGAAACTACCTGGTAGACCTTCCTACTTTACCAGAAAGTTTCATTAAATTATTTGATGAATTATTACCTCTCTTTAAAATTTTATTATTTACCCTAGGTTAAGTAAGTAGTCCTTGTCCCATGAAGAAGCCCTTTGCTGAGTAGCATATTTTGATATACATGCAAAGAAATATGGCAAGGAGCCAGGTTAGTCATGAAAAGACAAGGCACCTTAGAGGTTCCTATGGACCAGTCTTGAAAGTGACAGGGGAGGCTGAGATACTTGTGTGTGTCACTGCTCTTGGGAAATGGTGTTCAAAAGAGGGTAACAGACTGATTGGGAAGTGCCAGATTGTAGAGCTGGGATGACTACTCTGGAGTGCTCTAACTCTGTGTCTCCTCCCAAGTCTTTCATTCCATGCAAAACTCTAACTAGAGTCAGATGACACAGGTCCAGAATCACAATATCCTGTGATCACATGTTTGGGGCTAGCCTTAGCTCCACAGTGAGACAGCATCAAAACTAAATGAATGAATAAAAACAATGAAATAAAGCCTCTAACAGTATCACATTACAGTGTGAATGTCTGGTTTCCATTCTAAGTGGTCAGACTCCCTCCTACTTCTCTCAGCTTCTCAATCCATTCATCATTTTGCTTGTTTTAAGCCAGATGGTCCTTCATTCTATTTCCTAAATGTGCTAAGCTTAGTTGTTATCTCTTTTTAAAAAGTTCTTTACCTGGTTCTTCCCTTTTGGCTCTTCATGATGTTTTAAAAATCTAACCTTTTTTTATACTATTTATTCTTCATTTTTGAAATTGCAATATAATCACATTATTTTTTCCATTTCCCCTTCCTCTCTCCAAACACCTCCCATATGCCCCTCCTACCTCTCTTTCAACTTCATGGCCTCTTTTCATTAATTGCTATTACATTCATGTAAAGCCTTCTCAGTGTACATACTATTACTTGTATATATGTTTTTAGAGCTGATGATTTGATATTGGATAACCAATTGGTGCTTTTCCCTGGAGAAGGCTATTTTCCCCACTCTCTGCATTCCTTAGGATTTCTTGGCTTGATCTAGGGAATCCAAGGCAGGAAACTGACGGCAGAGACCTAGAGGTACTGAGGCAGACACCACAAAAAAAAAAAAAAAAAAAAAAAAAAAAAAACAACTCACTTTAAGGCTTACATTCAGCTGTCTTTCTCAGATAACATAGACCCACCTGTGTGAGGAAGGGACCACTCACAATGGCCTGGGCCCTTCTCCACCAACTTAGCAATCAAGAAAATGCTCCCTCAGACACACTAATGGGCCAATAGAATGGAGGAACTCTCAATTGAGATTCCTTTTTCCCAGGTATCTCTAATGCATGCCAAGTTGACTAAAACTATCCAGCACATTTGGTAGTCAAGAAATGAATTAATATAAAAAAAACTGAGGAAAGGGTAACTAGGGCTAAAATGGGTGTTTCCAACCAGCACACAGCACCTCACCTTTGGGGAAAAGTAAATTATAACTGAAATTTGAACTATATTTTCATTTTTGTTTAAATTTTTAAAACCTCATATTCAATGTACCTTGAGAAATCAGCAAAGCATTTTAAAGCTTCTAAAAATATACTTAAAACATTTTTTTAAGTTGGATAAAATAATTGTCAAAAGCATCTAACAGTGAGCAACAAAATTATCTAGTCAGAAGCATCAAATGCCTTCCACAATAGAATTGGTATTAAATTGAAACTGAAACACAATTTCGAATGTCTGGGCTCCTTTCCCCCCACCCCCACCCCCCAAATTTACCAGCCACATAGTCTGGGAAAGCCTTGGGAAAAGGGAAGTAACCACAGTCATTTAATGCTCTTTTTTAACCTTTGCCTTGAAATAATGTTCAGGCATCATTGTTAAACAGCTATGTCTAAACTTTCAAAACTAGTAAAACAGAGTAGAACTTGGGGAACCCTAAAATAAAGAATTTGGTCTCTGATTCAACTGGTGTGCCTTGAGGCAGCTGTCAGGTGCCAGAAATCTTCAAAGCTGGTGACCTCCCAAGCTTGTAAACCCAGTGTCAAGGTTATGGTTCCAGCCTAATATTATCTGAGCAACTTCATGTTTCTGACAGCGAACCCAAGTTCAAAAATACTCATATTTGGTGCCAGGAATTGCTTTTCACTTTCCCCTTTGTTGTGCTGATTTTTCTATTCTCATCACCTGTAGGAAGAATCAAATCAACTGTGAGAAATTTTTTATGAAGCATAGGTAAAATGGGTGTTCCTGCTTGCAAGAAGAGCACAGATTTGTATTATGGGAAGCTTCAAGGATCAATGTCCACAAAGGAAAAAGGCAGCCTTTTTTGCTTCTCCATCTTCTCTTCTAACGGTGGTGTTTATAAGGAAAATGTTTAATTGAGGTGGCTTCCTTATAGTTTCATAAACTCAGTCCATTAGCATCATGGCAGGGAGCATAGCAGTGTGTGCAGGCAGAAGTGGTACTAGCCACATCTTTATTAGAAGGCAACAGGGTGTGGCCTGTAACAGTGAGGGGAGCTTAAGGGAAAGAGACCTCAAAGCCTGCCCCCACAGTGATGCACTTCCTGCAACAAGGCCACGCCTCCAAATAGTGCCATTCTCTGAGCTTAAGGGGGTCAATTACATAATTACAGTCAAACTACTGCAGGGGGTGAAAGCTGAAGGCTACAGTGTAAACTAGAAATTTAAAAAAAAAGAACCATTAGCATCTAATTTAGTAAGTAAAAATATATTACATAGTATTATCTATTTGAAGGGTACACGAAAACTTCTTATTTTGTTCTAAAAATCCCTCTTGAAGAGTTTGTATCATTTTCCAAATTGTGGAAATGAAAGGCAAATTCTTCCTTTCCGGAAGAGGTGAAAACCAGCTATAGACATATCAGCCCCTAGAATGACTCCAGGTTTTCTACTGATTTCCACAGACACCTGGCGTTGATGAGATAAAACTATGTTGCTGTGGCAGTCATCCTCCTGTCCATCCTAAATAGGTCAGGATGCTTTAACTAAACAAGCATTTGAAAAATTGAGGAGTGCAGCTTTTCTATCAGAAATGTTTAAGAATGTTGCTGCAAATTCTATATGAAGTACTGAATATATTAGAGCATTATCATCCCAAAACAAAAGTTCAACCTGAAACAGAAAGCACATTGACTTGGTGACTGGTATTTAGATGTAATACACAGTAGCAAATGGCAGTGAGGTAGAAGTAGGCTTCATCATCACTACCTCGTTTGACAAAGTGCAGGCATGTTCAGAAATGTGTCTCCAAATTAGCTGTTTATTTACCTGCTACTATATAATGTAAGTGGTGTTTCATGTGTAGACAGTAGAAATAATTAAAGATAAAAACAACATGTACCTTGTATCTTCTATGATGTACATACCTTTTAACTTTGTCCATTGGGGATTTTTTTTTCCACTGGATCCTCTTTTTATTAAGAAATTGAGGCAGAAGAAAAGTAAAATGATAGCCAACAGCTGTTCTCAGACCCACCCATGTAATAAAGCTTACTTGTGTGAAGCTGTGTCCTTTAAGCTTCTCCTTGTTAATAATGACTGACTGAAAGGTCACAACAATGCTTTTACAGAGGCCAAATGTCAGTATGTGGTAAAAGATTCTCTAATACCAAGTATATGTTCTGTGAGAAATACATTTCAAAATGCATCATCTCCCAAGTTTTGGAATTCTTGCCAACCCTGCTTTTACCTACCATCTCAGTGCCTGTTATCTTCAGTTCCAACTTCACAGCTGTTTCCTTCAGAGCCCATGCCAACATTTCATCAGACAGCAGTGTCAGGATGATAATTCTACAACAGAAATAGATCTTGTTGCTAGAGATCAAAATTTTCATAATAATATTGCAGACCTCCAAAGGGAAAAAAAATATAAACATTTTACCATGGTCCAGAAAGTGAATGCAAAGAAGAGCTATCCTGATGACAAACAAAAGACAGGGTACAAAATGCTCCTGCAAAGTATGTCTGTTTGAAAAACCTAGGGTTCCATTTCTATTGAAAATATGATTCTCTAAATATAGGGAATGGATATATATAGCTCAAAAAAAGTACAAAATGGTTTTTAAAGGGAACCTTTTTACTCTGAGCAGAAATCAAATTATTGAGCATACATGCAATTAAAGCATTTGCATATGTTGGTTAAAGAAAAAGGTTTTGATGTAAATTTTTTTTGATTGGTCAGGCCAAACTGAAAGACAAACTTCAGCTTTCACTGAAGTAGTTGGGTCTGTCTTCAGTTCTGCATGAACATTTTCCATAGTGTAATTTTAATAAAAATGAAGATTATCCTAGAGAACTATGGATCAAAACTCTGAAACAGAAATATCAATTGAATTATAAAAATAAATACTTGTGAAAAGTGCCTAAAAGCACAACAAAAATCCATGGCTCACATTTCCTCAGAAAAGTTACTACTGAAGCCTTTGAAAACATGGTCATCATTTCCCCTTGAAGTTTTTCAATAGATTTTTGGGGTGTCATGAAAATCCTCAAACAACATTGGTAAGACAGTGGGTTACTCACCACAAACAAGCAGCAAGACCCCATTGCTAAAGACAACACCCACACAACTCATTGAACATGAAGAGGTTCAGCTGGTACAGAGCCTTCATCTCTACATCCCAACATCTTTGGTGCTCCGAATGCTACCAAAGGAGAAATATAAAGACCAACCCAGCCACAAAACCTTTAATCTACAATCTGCCCTGCCTAAAAAATATACTAGGATAATGGTGACACAAAATTGCTAGAGACCAACTCCACTAGGGGTTCCGGTCCCAAAGCAGAGATGTGGTGTCAGCGAGGGGCAGCGAGGAGACTGACGTGTTCTGAGGATGAATTGGGACGGCTGCCACTTTATTGAAAAGACGATACCTTTTGTACTCAAGTTGCACAAAGGATTAATTGGGAGAAAGGAGGCATTTGAGCTGAGGCTTAGCTTGTGAACAGGGATTGAGGAAGCTACCATTTACCTTGACAAGTTAATCGGCACCACAGTCATAGGTTAGTGGAAGGGACACAAGTCCCTCTTGCCAGAGATAAGAATGACTCCCTTTTCAGCAAGCAGGAACTTCCTTTTGTCTAAATGCCTGACCTTAGCAAAAGGACTTTGTGGTGGTGGTGACCAGACACTCCATTATAGTTTTTTATAAGTCTCAGTTTACATATTTTCAAATAGCTAAAGCTAAAAGTGAGCAAAAGTGGAGCTTGACAAATATTACTGTGAACCCGAGTAGACCATAGGAATTAATAAATCCTGATTGTCAAATATACCTTATCAAGCATATGTTTCTTATCTAAATTTTCTAACAGCTTGATGTTAATTTGTGTGGGAGTAAGCAGAGTTATCACACTATATGGTTCCAGGGTGGTGGGGATTTTTTTTCCAAAGAATTATTATATTTAAAGAGGCTGCTGTTTTATACATTTTCATCCTTCAAAGCCCACTCAAAAGTTCCCAAAGGATAGGGCATAAGGGAATTCCCATGACACATACTGAGAATCATTGAAAATGAAAGTGAAAAGGGCACCAGAGAATTGTGATCCACAATGTCAAAATGGTGGAACTTTATCAAGCAGCATGGTTGCCACTGGATCCATGCCACAAAACTTATGGGAGTTTCGTGTATTTATAGACTTAAGACCTACTTCGTGAGATGGAGCCCATAGCCGACACTGTGTGGGTGACTAAGAACCAGAGATTAGATAACCCAGAGACCTAGGATAAAACCAATTAATTAATCAATAACAATACACTGACTTCCAATGAAGCTTTGTCCCTGCAGCGGATGGGAACAAATACATAGATCACAGCCAGACATGAGACAGAGAGAGGGAGGGAGACAGACAGACAGACAGATCTTGGAACACAGCTCTAAATGGGAGTCCTCCATCAAATCCCTCCCTTCAGGGGAACCATATGGAAGAGAAGGCAGAAAGAGTCAGAGACAGATGGGATAGAGGACAGCAGGAGAACAAGGTTCTCTCCATCAACCTGAGAAAAGCTTGTATGAGTTCATGAAGACTGAAGCAGCAAGCACAGGGTCAGCGTTGCTCTGCACCAGGTCCCTTGAAAACATTAGTTTTCAGTTTACTAGTTTTATGACACTCCTGAGTGTGAATGAGTGGGCCTTGGATTCGTGCCTTTTCTTGGGGATCTTTTTCTTCTACTGGTTTGCCTTGTCCTATGTCAATGTCATGGGTATTGTTTTATCTTACTATATTTTTGTTGTGTTTTGTTATCTCTTAGAAGCCTGCTCTTTTCTATTTAGAGACAGAATGGGAGTAGATCCAAATGGGAGGGGAGATGGTGAGAAAATGGGAGAAATAGAGGGGAGGGAGTGGAAATTAAAATTAGGATATATTGTATCTTATCTATTTTTAATAAAAGGGGGGAGAAAATTTCCAATAGATTTTCACCTTGAGATTTCCTCACCACAGTCTTACTGAATGGAAAGTTATTTTTTTTTTAAAAAAACAGCCCTTTTTAGTTTTTACTCATTGATTCCAAATTTGTTTCTAGAGCAATGAAGAACTAATTAATTCCCCATCTGCATTTTATTGCTGATCTGTTTGTATACAGCTAACCCTTCTCTCACATTCATGCTCTTCTACAGTCTAAGTATCTCTAATTCCTTAAGTGCTCGCCCACATTTGATGGTCTCTATTTCATCTACAATAACACCATGATTCCTCTAGAAGTCCTTGTTTGCAGGCATTTCCATAAAACATAATCACTGAGCACTAACCATGGTGACCTAAACTAGTGTAGGCACAATTTAAAAGCATGAGCCCAGTGAGCTCCTCTGCAGTCTTGACTCAACAGCGAATCACATGTTCCCTGCCAGTACTGCTAGGACAAATAAATCATGCAGTGGAAGGTGACCCCTTATGACATATCTTAGGATACTATATTTATAAGTGATTATTCAGCTTTTCAAACTCTTCTGTTTTACATACCACCACCACTGTACATTGTTCGGGGGACATTCCTTAACAATATCTTGAAACATTTTCTTAAAATGTCTGTGAAAGTGATACACAGTAATTATATAGAATTCTTCTGACTTGGCAGTCTAGTTGAATATCTTTAAAAGACCTAATTTAGAATAATTTACATTTAGTGGATCTATTTTCACAGTGCATAATATTTTTTATTCTAAATCCTCACGAACCAGTTGTCTTGACTTTCCTGCTTTTTTTCTTGTTTTTGTTCTTTCTTTTATTTATTTATTTTTTGTTTTTAAACTGGATGTTTTAATTTGGATTAATTTCATTATCAGTAAATTGTGTATGCTCACTTGTATACAGGCAAAAAAGATAGAATTAATTTTTTTTTCTTTTTATACTGTAGTAGTCAGAGTTCTTTAGAAGAACAGAACCTATAAAATGTGTATTAATGTGGTATTTATTAGATTTGTCTAGATGATAGAATCTGGGTAGTCCAATACTGGTTATTTTCATACAATAGCATCTGAGAACACACTTCATGATGAAGAAGCTAGCCTCTGCTATCAAGGAATAATGGTGGTTACAGCAGCACCAATAGCACATAAACTGCCATCATTTATGTTTATACTGTAGGAAGCTTCTATTAGTTTTTTTTTTTAACTAGCCCTCAAATAGCCCTTAATTTTCTCTATCTCTCTCCAAGTTCCCTCTCTTTTCCCTCTGTCTCTCGCTCTTCCCACTTGATCCTCCTCTTCCAGCAACCCCATCCAAAACTATCTTTTTGTTTTCCTATGGAGATCTATCTACCCCCACCTCCAGCCCCTTACTCTATACTTAGAATCACAGAAGACTGCAAACCGTCTAAAGATGTGCCCAGTGAATGAGGAGCTGGCTTCAGCCTTTAAACACTCACAGTCTCTGGCATACCCAGATGGTGGTGCACATCTTGTTTCTCTGAATGAAATGACCTCTTCACAAGCAAATTCATCTACAAATCCCCAGCTGTAGGATGGTTTCCTTCACTGGCCAGCTCTTTCTGCCACATTACCTTTGTGCCTAGCACCTGCTTTCCAGCTACCTCTTGACCCATTGTTCTTCTAAGCATCCTCTTGGACTGGAACTCTTACATCCTCTCACCTTTGGCATGGTAATGTGGTTGGTGTTCATTAATGCTTGATTACATAAGTGAGAGAGTAAGTAAAATCATTGCCAGGTAGCAATGGAATTCTATTAGAGTGAATGGAGACAACATATTATCCCAGCTACACTGTAATGAAAAATCTACTCCAGACCCAATATGCCCACCCCCAACAAAAAATTCTCTGCAATCAACTTTTAAATTCATTTTACTGAGACTCTTCTCAACAGCCCTAAGGTTAGATTGTTTAAAATATTCACCAGGAAAAAGATTTGGAAAGTACAGAAATAATAGCAAATGTCCCCAAGATCAATTTGTGAATTCTTCAATGTCTTTAACCATGGCTGGTTCTGTGCTCTGGAAATCCAATAGACACCCCACTCCCTACATTCATCAAATATATACAGGGTGACCAGGCATGGTGGCATACACATTTAACCCCAGTACTTGGAAGGCAGAGATAGACATGTCTCTGAAGCCAGCTTGAGTTCAAGACCAGCTTGTTCTACATAGTAAGTTCTAGGACAGCCAGTGCCAAATATAGACCCTGTTTAAAACTAAACTAAACTAAACTAATATACATATAATGAAACAAAAGAAGGCTTTTGTCCCCATATCTAAACATTTATTACATTAATACAATGTTTGCAAATGCAATAAAAGGCCAAAAAGAAACTGGTAAATAGTGAAACATCTGGGATAATTTTAACTTAATAACATGCAAAATCTGGATAAACACTGAATATGGAATCTTAAAGGTCGAATGACTTTGCCTCATGTAAAATGCAATCACAATAATTATGTGAGGATTTCAAAAGCCAGCTGTCAGAATGTCAACATTTTTTTTTTCAAATGTTTTATTTTCTCCTCTAACTTATCCTTAGCCTTATTAATATCCCCAGGGTCAACTCCTTTAAGCATAACTGTGATCATTTCAATCAAGTTCTTGGTTCAAAAGCATCCTGTAGAACCTCATTATTGTGAAATGATGTGGCAGCACCCCCTCATAGCACTCAATATCATCTCCAAGCTCGGATGTGCTGCTAAATCTCACTAGTTACTTACCAGTTCTCTATTTTCCAGGCTGTATCATTTGCTACCACTACCACTCCCATTGTCTCTCAGGAATGTCTGACCTCTATAATACAAAAAATAAAAGACCCAGAGACTGATATTGGGGCTCAAGCTTCAAGGCAAATATCAGAGAAGCAAAGCAGGCAAGCCACTAGTTTTTACCTCTACCTTAGATTTAAATGGTTGATCCTGTCTCCACGAGCTCTGCTCCAAGCATCGGACTGCAGCCTCTCTTCAACATGGCTGGGGAATAAATCTCAGAATGCAGCCTGAGACACTGGGCTTCTATCTTTTATATACCTCTTTAGTACTGGATCAATTTCATGTAGCTCAGAGTGGCCTTAAACTAACAGAGATCTATCTACCTCTTGATCCTGAGTCCTGGGATTAAAGGTGTGTACCACCAGAGCCTAGCTAACTAGTGTGACTGGTTTGCATCCTGAACCCTCAGAAAAACTTTGTTAAATCATAAATAATGTATCACCACAGGCCTCTGACCTTCCTGGTTATTTTCTCATTACTACTCTAATAGTTGCATTACTACTTCATAGGCCTGTGTACACACATGAGTATGTATACATGATGTTTATAAAATAGTTGCTTTCTGAGGCTGTAGTTTACCATCTATATCTTCTACAATTCTGGACATTTTGTAAGTGCTCAATAAATAGGTATAAAAACGAATAAATGATTGTGTACCCTAATAAAAGTCACATATAAGGAGTTTTTAATCTCACAAGACATGTTCTAAATACTGGCTCTTTCCACCTGTTGCTTGACAAGGTGATGGACACATCCCCTTTCTCAGCACCACATTCTGACATTGCATCTTGTTTATAAAGAATAAGGTTTTTCCTCCCACTGCTGGTCTTGTCCCGCCACTGTGCCAGCCCCAATTAACACACTGAGACTCTGTATTTGATATAATGCTGTTGGCCAGTTACTTGTTTCTTATCCTACCTATCCAAGAGCATGGGAGATCTTTCCATTTTATGGTATCTTCTTTAATTTCTGCCTTTAGAGCCACAAAGTTCTTATTATATATAAGTCTTTTACTTGTTTGGTAAACATTACACCAAGATACTTTATGTTGCTTGTGGCTATGGTAAAGGGTGATATTTGTCTGATTTCTTTCTCTGTCTCTTTGTCGTCTGAAAAAAGTAGGGCTACTGATTATTTTTTTTTTTTGAGTTTATCTTTTATCCTGCTAGTTTGACTTCTTCCTTTCCAATTTGGATCCCCTTGATCTCCTTTTGTTGTCTTATAGCTTTAGCTAGAACTTCCAGTACAATATTGAAGAGGTAGACAGCCTTGTCTTGTTCCTGATTTTAGAGGAATCGGCTTAAGTTTCTCTCCATTCAGTTTGATGTTGGCAGTTGGTTTGCTGTATATTGCTCTTATTATGTTTAGGTATGTTCCTGTTATCCCTGACCTCTCCAAGATCTTTATCATGAAAGGGTGTTGGATTTTGTCGAAGGCTTTTTCAGCATCTAGGGAGATAATCATATGGTTTTTCTTTTTCTGTTTGTTTATATGGTGAATCACGTTGATAGATTTTCGTATGTTAAACCATCCCTGCAATCCAGGGATGAATCCTACTTGGTCATGGTGGATGATTTCTCTGATGTATTCTTGAATTCGGTTTGCCAGTATTTTATTGAGTATTTTTGCATCGATGTTCATCAGGGATATTGGTCTGTAGTTTTCTTTCTTAGTTGTGTCTTTGTGAGGTTTGGGTACCAAGGTTATTGTGGCCTCATAAAAAGAGTTTGGCAATGAACCTGTTTCTATTTTGTGGAACAGTTTGAGGAGTAGTGGTATTAGTTCTTCCTTGAATGTCTGGTAGAATTCTGCACTGAATCCATCTGGCCCTGGACTTTTTTTGGTTGGAAAGCTTTCAATGACTGCTTCTATTTCATTGCGGGTTATAGGTCTATTTAAGTTGTTTGTCTGTTCTTGTTTTAATTTTGGTAGGTGATAGATATCCAGAAATTTGTCCATTTCCTTTGAATTTTCAATTTTTGTGGAATACAGGTTTTCAAAATATGACCTGAAAATTGTCTGGATTTCCTCTGTGTATGTTGTTATGTTCCCTTTTTCGTTTCTGATTTTGTTAATTTGCATGTTCTCTCTCTGCTTTTTCATTAGTTTGGATAAAGGTTTGTCTATCTTGTTGATTTTCTCAAAAAAACAACTCTTTGTTGCATTATTTTTTTTTTTTTGTAGTTTTCCTGGTTTCTATTTTGTTGATTTCAGCCCTCATGTTGATTATTTCCTGGTGTCTTCTCCTATGGGGTGATTTGGCTTCTCTCTGTTCTAAGGCTTTCAGTTGCACTGTTAATTCTCTTATGTGACTATCCTCTGTTTTCTTCATATGGGCACTTAGTGCAATGAACTTCTCTTGTAGCATCTCAAGGTGTCCCATAAGTTCGGGTATGTTGTGTCCTCATTCATTGAATATTAGAAAGTCCTTAATTTCTTTCTTTATTTCTTCTTCAGGTATGGTGTAATTGCACATTGTTCAGTTTCCATGAATTTGCACATTTTCTGCTATTTGTGTTGTTGTTGAATTTCAATTTTAAAGCATGGTGGTCTGATAAGGTACAGGGGCTATTCCTATTCTCTTGTATCTGTGGTCGATTTTAGGTTCCATGTCTTTGGATGGAATGTTCTATAGATGTCTGTTAACCCCAGTTGAGACATAACTTCTGTTAATTCTTTTGTTTCTTTGTTGAGTTTCTGATCTCCTGGTCCTGTCTAGTGTTGAGAGTGGTGTATTGAAGTCTCCCACTATAAGTGTATGAGGTTTTATATGAGCTTTGAGTTTTAGTAGCGTTTCTTTTACGAATGTGGGTGACTTTGTATTAGAGGCATAGATGTTCAGAACTGAGACTTTGTGTTGATGGATTTCTCCTGCGATGAATATGAAATGACTGTCTTCATCTCTTTTGACTAATTTTGGTTTGAAGTCTAACTTATTAGATATTAGGATAGCTATGCCTGCTTGCTTCTTATTTCCATTTGATTGGAAAAATCTTTTCCCAACCCTTTACCCTGAGGTAATATCTATCTTTGAAGCTTAGATGTGTTTCTTGTATGCAGCAGAAGGATGGATTCTGTCTTAGTATCCATTCTGTTAGCCTGTGTCTTTTTATAGGTGAGTTAAGACCATTAATGTTGAGGATGAGTAAGGACCATTGATTGTTGATGCTTGTTTGTTTTAGGTTTGTTGTTGGCAGAGGTATTGTGAATATATTTGTTCTGCTTTACCCTTGGTTTCTGGTGTAGTTAGATTATCTGTTGCCTACATTTTTGTGGGCATAGTTACCATCCTTGGGTTGGAGTTTTCCTTCCAAAACTTTCTGTAGGGCTGGAGTTATAGATACGTATTGGGAAAATCTGGTTTGGTCACTAAATATCTTGTTTTCTACATCTATATTGATTGAGAGTTTTGCTGGATATAGTAGCCTAGGCTCTATGTTCTCTTAATACTTTTAGAACATCTATCCAGGACCTTCTGGCCTTGAGGGTTTCCATGGAGAAGTCAGGTGTAATTTTGATAGGTCTGCCTTTATATGTTACCTGTCCTTTTTCCTTCGCTGCTCTTAATATTCTTTCTTTATTCTGTATGCTAGGTGTTTTGATTATTATATGTCGAGGGGTCTATTTTCTTTGGTCCAGCCTATTTGGGGTTCGGTATGCTTCTTGTACTTTCATGGGCATGTCCTTCTTCAGATTGGGAAAGTTTTCTTCAATGATTTTGTTGAATATGTTTTCTGCATCTTTGAGCTGGGCATCCTCACCTTCCTCTATGCCTATTATTCTTAGGTTTTGCCTTTTCACGGTGTCCCACATTTCCTGGATGTTTTGTGTTAAGGATTTGCTGGATTTATGATTTTCTTTGGTCGATGAATCTATTTCTTCTAGTTTATCTTTTGTGCCTGAGATTCTCTCTTCCATCTCTTGAATTCTGTTGGTAATGCTTGTGTCTGTAGTTCCCGATTTTTTGCCCAGTTTTTCTATTCCCAGCATTCCTTCAGTTTGTGTTGCCTTTATTTCTCTGTTTCAGTTTTCAAGTCTTGAACCGTTTCCTTCATCTGCTTAATTGTTTTTTCTTGGCTTCTGTACTTTATTTACTTTCCTTAAGGAATTTGTTCATTTCTTCCACTTTTTCTATTTGTTTTTTCTTCCATTTCGTTAAGGAATTTTCTCACATCCTCTTTGAGGGCCTCTATCATTTTTATGATGGTAATATTTTTAAGTCGTTCCCTTCTGCTTCCTCTGCTTTGTTGTGTTCCATTCTAGTTGGGGTAGATTCCCTAGATTCTGGTAGTGTCCTGCTTGTGTTTCTGTTGTTAGGTGTTTTCTTGTATTGCCATCTTCCCATAGCTTCTTCCAGTAGGTGCTGGTGGGTCTCCCCCTCTCTCTATGGTACTTACCCAGTGGGCTTATGTGGGTCAGAGGTTCATCTGTAGCTCTGGGTGGTCCAAGCTCTATAGGGGGTCTCTCGGCAGACAGGGACCCAGGCAGACAGGTCAGGGATGAAGATCCAGTAGAAGATGCCTGCAGAAACTCAGAGTGGTCCTGCAGAGATAGGCGGGTCTCTGTGACGGGCCTGGGACTCCAGCAGAGGACTGGAGTTGGGGGTCAGAGACCATGCAGGTGGGAATTACGGGTGGTCCCACGTGGATAGGCAGGTCTCCTGTGTTCAGATTTGCTCTGAGAAGTTCCCCGAAGTAGTGTGGACTCTAGCCAGTGGCTCTAGCCAATGGCTGGCATCAGAGGACAATGGCTGGGCTGATACTTGGGATGTTTCTGCACAGATAGTGGGATCTCACTGGGAACTGGCATTTTCCACCTGAGGCCTCTTTCTTTAGCAGAGGCCCTGCTTTGGGGGGTCAAGGATCTTGCTGGTGGGAACTCAGAGTGGACCCGCAGAGATAGACAGATCTCTGGGAGGGGCCCGGGACTCCAGCAGAGGACTGGAGGTGGGGTGAGAGACCAAGCAGGTGGAAATTACAGGTGGTCCCGCGTGGATAAGCAGGTCTCCTTTGTTCATAGTTGCTCTGAGAAGTCCCCGAAGTGGGGTGGACTGTTGGCTCCACCCTCTGTTCCAGTGCTCAACCAGAGCGGCAGGACAATGGGCAGGGTAGGGCACAGGGTGGGGGGGGCAGGCTCGCGGTGGGGATGGGTGGGGGTGTATCAGAGCTCCAAGGGTGCTCTCGATGGGGACAGGACACAGGAGCAGTGGGATCAGGGGCCAACCCAGGGAGTTCCACCACTGGTTCTTATATCCTTTTTTCATTCTCTTCCACAGGGTTCTCTGAGCCCTGAGGGGAGGGCTTTAATGGAGATCTCCCATGTAGGATGAGTGTTCCAAGGTCTCCCACCCTCTGCACACTGTTGAATTGTAGATTTCTATATTTGTTCCCATCTTTTACAGGAGGAAGCTTTTCTGATGATGGATGATCAAGGCACTGATTTATGAGATGACCATAGGTGCTTTTTTTTTTTTTTAAGGAATTTATTTTGTGTTTACCTCATAAATAAAAATATGCTGTTTGCAAACTAGCATTTCCCAATACCCTTCATAAGAAATTTTATTTATTGGTCTTGAATTCCAAACATCTCTATAATTGCTATAAGCATATGAAATGTTCCCATGCGAGAAGGGTGACCACTCAAAATAGGATGACATTTATTTCTCTAGCTCTTTCCTCCCTCTCTGCATTATCACTTAAGCAGGTGTAATGGGGTCTGTAAAATTGGCTCTTAACAATAGCATGAGAAAAAAAATTGGGTAATAAAGTGTCCGAAGACAAGAAAGAAAAAGAAATGAAGGAAGGAATGAAGGAAGAGAGGAAGGAAGGAAGGAAAGAAGAAGGAAGTGAAGAAAGAAAGCAGGCAATTAAAAAATCTGCTTTATCACTACTCTGAAAGGCTGCTAATAAAATTCAGTGAAAATGATACACACAATGTAAAATCATTTGAATCTGCATGGATAATTTTAAAACATGAATACAATCATAACTCATCACTCTCCCTCGTCAGACTAGGAGAGGGGTGTGGGCTAGCATCTGCTGTAGATTTGGATTCCCCAGGATGGGCCAGTACCACACTTGAAGTACTTGTACATGTTTTGATAGAGGGAGGTACAGGCTGCTGGAGTTTACATGAGCAAACTCCCTGTACGATTTTAGGGGAAACTCGAAACCACAAACTATTCTGAGGATGTAAAGAGAAAATGTATACAGAGAGTAGTCACACAATGAAAAGGGGGATGAAAAGCTGAACAGGATGTGTCAACTCCAACAAGATCAGTAACAGCAAAAATGTATTTGTTTCACAAAAGGACAAGTGTGATATCACCCCTCTCTAAATGATGAATATGATCAAACTATATGAACTTCCTGAAATAAATGTGAGGTCAAAAGGCAGTTCTCTTTATTTCAATCTCCCATAAAACATATTTTCTAGGTTACTTCCACCAATTTCTTTTTAAAAACTCATTTGTTCTCAGTCCTCATCAAAAGAGCTACTTCTTGCAGTCGATGGGAATTAAGTTAGAGAACCCCAACTGGTCAAGAGAATTTCAGACTGTGGCACGATAAGTTCCAATAAGGACATTCATAGTTCATGCATCCCTCTTCCCAAGACTCAAAGATCTTTGAAAAAAGGAGGGTGGAAAGATTTTAAGAGCCAAAGGTCGTCTATAACACCAACAGTGTTTTCCAAACACAACATGGCAGATAAATGAATATCTGAACTCAAAGAGATTTGTGACAGTATGTACAGGTCCTGTACAAACTCCAACCAATATCCCAACATTGAAAGGGGAAAGAGGGTATGAAATTCTGCCACTGGCTGAGTGTATATTGGCATTTGATAGCTGCTGGAAAGAGAAAGTCATTTTCTTATTTTTTTTTAATGATGTGACTACATCAGGTAGTCTTTGGGTTGGAGTTTGCCTTGACATGTGGTCCATGGGTGGGAAGGGATGGGAGGGGGGAGAGTGTGGGGATGGGAGGGTTTGGAAAAGCGAAATGGATATATTCAAAATTCACTATATGAAATTCTCAAAGGATGAATTAAAATACTACTTAAAATGAATTTGGCTACTTGAAAATGGAAATGCATCATATTATAAGCTCTATAGCACTGTATTCCTATTGCATAAATCTAACAAACTAGTAAGATAATGCTCTCATATAACTTTAAGCAGAGGCTGAACAATATTGGTACTTATAAATTTTGACAGTTTTATTATAAAAAATTAAAAATAGAATAGCTCCTATTATAAAAGTATATTAAAGTAAAATAGAAAATTAAGGTCTCTTTCCTTAATGAGTTATGTGCCCTTGTGATGGTCAATCTGTGACTGAATATTAGGATGGAATGTCTGTAAGGACATTTTTAATGCTAGCTCAGCCAAGGCAGAGAAGTGGTCAGATAACAGATGCATTCTGAAGTTGGTTCAATTAGGATTATAACAGGTTGGATGTTCATCATCCTAGATGATAAACAGAGGAATAACATTTTAGCTTCAGCCACAGAAGAAAGGAATTGCCACTTATGTAGAAAGAATGGTGTAAAATAGGAACAGATTGGGGGAAATTACAATAGATATAATTGTTTTGAAGATGGTAAGCTTGAGTGTCTGTTAGGCACTTTAGTGAAAATGGCACTTTGCAGTAAGGTGTGCCTTTGGACTTAGAGGTGTGTTGAAAGTCATGAGACTTGTTGATGTCACCTGTGGTGTGAGAGAAGATATCTGAGTATTGAGTATCCTATTTAAGAATTAGGAAAGATGGACAGAGACCAACAAAGGATATTGTGAAGGAGTAGCCAATGAAAACAAATACAGACATAATGATAAACAGAGAGTGATCTTAGGAATAATGGTAATAATGAGAAATGATCACACAAATTAATACCATATAATAACAGAATTGACTGTTGCATATAGCAGTATAGAAGTCCTTGGAAACCCTGGAAAGATGAGTGAATTAAAAGGGAAAGGTAATGAACAAAAGATTAGAAGAGTGTAAAAGATAGAAAACCTAAATTTTCATGTGTTGTGAAATAACTTTGCCCCAAGTATTGAGAGATGAGAGGATAACAAGAAAAGCATGAATTAGAGAAATGGGCAAAGTGGCCCAAGAGACTGGAGCTGGGAGAAAGGAAAAGAAGTGTAGGAGGGGTGACAAACCAGCTAGTTTTGGAAGAGACATTACTGCTGTTGTTACTGAAGCAGCAGCTGCTATGGAATGGAGTGGGGCTGCAGAGATGAGTTCAGCAGCAGAGGAAAAAGGGCACGACTACATGAGCAGACAAATAGATAGCAGATCCAGATGGGCAGACAGATGTTCAAGTAAGCTGCATCAACAGCAGAGACTGAGCTGAGCTGAAGTCTCTGGGTCACTCAGAATTTCTCTAGCTTTCTTTGCCTTGACACACACATTGGGTGATCAGATGACAGGTTGCTTACCATCCTTCTGGGAGCATCCAGAGACTGTGAAATATCCCTCACACCATGAAGATGAATGGCTTTTGCTGATGATTGCTAAGTTGTCCCCTTGCCTCTGCTGAAATCACTAAACAGTCTGTGCTCAGCTTGATTCAAATAATTTTATTCAAGATTCTAAGCCATCCTGGGTTTAATGAAATGTTTTCTAATATTGTTTTCCAGCATTTGTGTGCCTTAATTTAGTTGAAAGTATGAAAAATATTTTAAGTGACTATTGCTTCCTTCAGGGCATGAGTAAAATATATTGTTTTGCATTTTCTCAGGAACTCTGCCTAAAATGAGATATTGCTGTTTTATAAAACAAATATAAAAGTGTACAATTATATTAACAATACTTTATTAAGGTTATTATTTTTAAGTGATCATTGTACGGTGAGTTAATTTTATAGCCATATTTGTAAGACATGGTAATATAGAGAATATACGAAACTAGACATTAAAATAATCTGACTTGTTTTTTATAAGAATCCATTCAGTTATGAAGTAATAAAAGAAAATAGAATATAATAAAAAAATAGTGGTAAATGGGTTTCCATAATATAATTCTTAAAATGTATATTAGGGAGGAAAAGAAATTTATCTTTTTCAGGAAATTGTATTTTAATATCAAATAAGAAAATGATATCTAAATTTTACAATGAACTTCAGAATGAGGGTCTGGAAGGGGGAGGATGACATTCTCTCCGTATATCACACTCTATGGGTCTGCCGTTGAAGAGAAGAAAAAGATGGTTTGGATAATGAAGGGAACAAAATGCCAGAAGATTTCTTTCCTGCTTTTTTAGTGATTCATAGACAAAGACAGACACTTCTGTAAAAGAACAACAAGTAGACATTCCAAGACTATACAATTGTTCTTCTGTGGAAAACATAGATGACTGGCTTTAGATTTTGATCATATAGAAGAAACTTTCTTGTCTAAAGTGGAGTTTTTGATGTCAATCTATTATGGAATTTCAATTACATAAATTACACACACGCAATATATATGTTTGTATATATATGTGTGTATATCTATATGATATTTCAATAAATAAATATAATAAGAAGATATCAGAGCAAATATAAATCCTGTCCTGGAAAAATAAAGCCCTGTGATGTGGCTTCCAGGTTAAATTAATGACTTAGAAGCTGAATCACTTGCTAATACTTTTGTCTTCAAATTTTTTTGTTTAAAATCACTTTGAGTTAAGAATAGGTGTCGGGCTCCAACTAACAACAGTGGAAAGGCTACCTTAAATGCCCTTCCCTGATAATGAGATTGATAACTAACTTATATGCCATCATAGAGCCCATCTAGTAGCTGATGGAAACAGAAGCAGGCACGCAGAGCTAAACACTGAGCCAAACTCCTGGCATCCAGTTGCAGAGAGGGAGGAGTGAGAAGAAAAGGGGTCAAGACCGGGCTACGAAAACCCACATTGACAAGCTATCCTGAACAAGGGGGAGCTCATGGACCCCAAACTAACAGCTGGGAAACTAGCATTGTACCGACTCAGACCCCCTGAACATGGGTCTCAGTTAGTAGGCCTAGGCAGTCTAAGGGACCTCTGACAGTGGAACCAGGATGTAACCTTGGTGCACGAAAGGACTTTGGGTGCACATTGCTCATGGAGGGATACTCCCTTAGCCTAGAGGCATCACCTAGGGAGGGCCTAGACCCTACTCCAAATGATTTGGCAGATTTTGATGATCCCTCTTGGAAGGTATCACCTTCCCTGTGGAATGAGGGGAGTTTGGGGTTGTGCATGGAACGGAGGGGGGAAGAGAGGGATGGAGAGGGAACAGGGATCAATATGTAAAATAAGAAAAAAATAATAAATATTAAAAAAAAAAGAATAGCTGTCAGGATTTTCAAAAGTCTCTGAGACTTTCTTCTCAGAGAAAGCAAATCATGCCCCAAAGCTAAAGGTATTAAATTCATTGAAGAGATATAAAAAAAAATGGAGCTTGATGCCAACTTAGCATGGATTTGTTTACCCAGTCCATTAGGGAACAGAAATGTGTGAGAAGCCTGTGGGGAGATAACAACTGCTCCTGGGAAGCTTGTCAATGGAGAGAGCTTGGCAAGCACATACATGTCATGAACTCTCCTTAGACAGTCTCCTTAGTTCTGTGGTGATCTTTTCCCTGGGCACAGAGGAGAGCATCACAATCAGTGGGTCTTTTATTTTGGAGAAGTGGGTGATTTATTTTGCTGTAAGCATATAGCACTGAGATATTTTTATACAATAACAACAGTTGGCTGATTTACAAATTCTCCAAAGCCCGGGTTTCAAAATTTAACATTCCTTGGAAATTTTCCCAATATAATATCATTAAAAGTTCTGTTACTATTTGGGGGTGATTGCATATCTGAGATGAGCTGCATTTTTTCAGCAAAATATTTGCAAGAATAAGTAAATACATGGTCAGCAGGTATTAGACAGATTAATATTGTTGGGAAATAAGCATCTTTTATTTTTTAATTAAACCTATCATCATTAATTTAGTACAACATTAGTGTGAATTCTAAAGCTGTAGAGGTCATGGAATCCTTGTACTTACAGATAAACATAGGGAAACCAGGAATATTAAACATACAGGACTGTCCCTTCAACGGATGAATTGTATACCTATTTTCCACCCAGAAGGCTGGGAGAGGATGCAGTTAATAACCTGGTGGTCTGTGCTTTCTGTAGGGCCAGGTCCCCAGACAAATATGTTTATCGCAGACTCTTCCTCCGTAGACCTTTATCTTGACCATTGCTTCTCAGTCAATAGAACCCATCCTTATGGGAGCTGTAACATTTGGCTTGCTGATTTCTATGATAGCCTAGATCACATCAGAGTTTCCTCTGTGTCCGTAAGCTACCTGAGAGTCTTTAAAGTTCTTCAGCAGTTGAGGTGACAGACACATCAGTATCTCTAGGATACCTTGGTTTAAACATCATCATTGTGAAATGCACTCTTTTATTCAAGTACTTAAGATGAGGACTCCCTCTGTGAGGTATGCATAATATTCTCTGACAATGGAAACCATTGTCTTTTTTCCCTAATCCTTGGACCTGCTTTTCAGAATATTTGTAAATGTACTCAACAAACTAATAACCAAAGCTTTATCATTTAAGGGGAAATGACTACTCCTGATAGACATAAATACCTTTTATTGTCTGTCACTTGAAACTGCACATAATCAAACATAAAGTACAAGCCTAATAGAGTTATCTTAGCCAATTGCTTGTCTATATAGAAAACATGCCACATACTGTACACATGTACATAAGTAGAACAGTCCCTCCCCCGTATACACAGCAGATATCTGTGTCCATGAAAGCACTTATGTTCATGACAATTTTTATGGGAAGAAAGGTCTACCCTTGATAGAAGAAGATTGGGAAATCCAGGGCCAAAAATTAGCACAGAGAAATGCCAAGAGGAATCATGGGCTTTGTTTTCTGCCATGGGAATTTGAGTAAGGTTTTCAAACCATGAAAAATTAAGATCAAACATTTATAGTTATACTCCAAGGAAAAATTTGAGACTCAAAATGTAAAGACAACTGTTTTGGTGACTAAGATAAAAAGTTAGGCTTGGAACTGAGCCCTGCCACCTGCCACCATATCAAGCATGTCTCCATAGAGAGTGCTTCTGTACTGTTCTAAAGCCTGGGTTCAAAAATCAGTAGTAAAGTGCAAAGTAACATGATCTTTATAGACTAACCTTGCTGATGGCATGGCAGGCAGTCCTGGAACACTGAAGCTTCTGCCATCATAGATAGGATAACTTAATGTCTGAGAGGTAGAGTTGACAACCTTTAGCTGCAAGACACCAAGTAGTAAATTCTTTATGTTTTCATGCCCAGTGATGCTTCCATCCTCCTCCTCTTTCTCATCCATTTCTTCTTACTCTGACATAAACATCTCGAAGACATTTTTATATTGTAGGCAATACAAAGCAGACTAGGGCTGGACTTCATCAATAGGCTCTAGTTTTCTAACGCTTCTTCTAAAGGGTTAGTAGAGAGTGGTGAATGACTGCATGTGTTCAGATATTCTACTTGTTATTATGAATGCCTGCTCAATATCATGACTTAACAAAGCAAAGAAGTAAAACCTAGTAAGAATAGTGATTAGTACTGGGAGGGGAGAGAGAAAATATAAACAGAAGAGGGAGTACTTGGAGAGAAAACTTGGAGGGATGAGAGAGTTTTGACTTTCATCCTAATGCAGTGTGGCCTTTGGAGGCAGTAAGACTGGGACTGCTATATCTTTCATAGTTACTCAGGGACCCATATCTGCTGTTATCCGAAACATAAGAAATTTCCACAATTGCTTTGTACTGGTGAACAGAGGGAAAAAAAAATAAAATGAAAGAATGGTGATCTTGGAAAGGAAGATGAGAACCAAGGTTGCAGCCATTGTTGTATATCATCAATTTGCTGTTTGTCCCACATAAGAAAGAGTCAGAAAAATGGAGCAATTATTAATGAGAAGCAGAGGCAAACAGATACTGGCAGGAAAAAAAATAAAAAAGAGCATTCAAGCATTCTCCAGACAGCAGAAATATGCTGTCCTCTGGTAATCGTGTAAAGTAAAAGAGGACAGAGGGAGATAGCAAAACGGAGATGGAGAAAGATAGATAAATTTACATTTATTTAGCAACAGTCTTACGAGACGCCTTGGCTTATGTTCCAGATGCAAATATCATTGGGTGCATCAAGATTAGATAGACTCTTAAGTGTGAAGCACTGTGACAGCACTCCTGTCAATCAAAGGCAGACTCAGAGAGGGGACTGGGACTACATATTACAGAGGACCTCCCTCAGTCCAATGAGATTTAAAGGACCTCTGTGTCTCAGTCAGCTGAGAGACAGGAACATGCTACCTTAACCAATCATTGGTCTTTACCTCTCTGCCTCCAGTCTACTTGTTGTAGTAGTGCTTGAGAGAAAGATGACATATGACAGAGTTCAAGAGGAGGGATTATTTTTTATTAGGGGGAAAGATTCACAAAAAGGGGGAGGGAGAAGGGGAAATGGCCTTCATGGAGGGAAGCAGCAGGAGAGAGGAAAGAGAGGCAGAGAGATAGAGAGAAAAGAACAGAGAGGAAGAGAAAGAATGAGAGAGAGAGAAATGGGAGGTGAGTGGAGCTTTTTAAAAGAAAACATATTGAATAGGCACAGGTGGTGCTCCTGGTGGCAGCAGCTGAGGGTGTATCTTGTCAGAACCCCAAAGGCAGGCCAGTACAAAAGCCTAAACACTAACACTATCTTTAGTCAAAATTGTCTCATCTCCAAACTTTTCTCCCACAACATTCCCTTTTCTGTTTACAATCTTCTCTACTTTCCCCCATCCCTTTACTAACAACTATTCTTACTAGATTTCCTGTTACTTATCTTTTTTTCTTATTTTCCAACTTGTACCCACAATAATGTATTATTACACACAGCACTATCACTGTCTCTTTACTCTTTAAAATGATTACTGCTTAAAAGGTGATTGTATAAAAAAACCATCACCCTACTTCACAGTGGATCTACCTCTGGATAGTGACTGTCATGTCATGGGATGATTGGGAACAATACTGATGCCCTGACTACCAGTCTAGGGGGGAAAACAATATTTCAATCCTAATATAAACTAGTCTATCCCAAACATTACAAAAAGGGAAAAACAAAAGCAATTTAAATATGTTTTAAATTTTTTAACTATTTTAAACCACAATCTAAATCTGAATTTGCAAATTCCAACACAAATAAAATGACCACTTAAGATAGAATTTTTCTTCCACAAAATACCAATCCTCATGTAAAGAGCCCTAAAGAAAATGATGCAGATGAAATATCAGACAAGAAATTCAAAAAAAATGATGATAATGAAGGAGGGTGTGGTTCAGCACTTAAAGATCCTTGCTTCATAAACCTGAAATGTTGAGTTCATTCACCAGAACCCACATAACCAGTTCCATGAAGCAGTCATCAAATCTCCACCCTTGCATCATAGCATGTGCACAATACAACCACAACACATGCCACACACACACACCCACACACACTCACACACACACACACACACAGAGAGAGAGAGAGACATATATTCTCTGAGTTCATAAAGTTTTTTAAATAAGTGAATAATTTAATGGCACATCTTGAATTCATTTAAAATCATGAACAAACTAAACAAAACAACAGTTATTAAGAAAATAATTAGAAACTAGATCCATATCCCTCACCTACACAAAACTCAACTCAAAATGGATCAAGGACCTCAACATAAAACCTGATAACCTGAATATGATAGAGGAGAAAGTGAGAACTACATTGAATTTGTAGGCACAGGAAAGGACTTTCTGAATAGGACCCCAATAGTACAGGCATTATGCCCAAGAATTAACAAATGGAACCAAAGGAAACTAAAATACCTCTAAAACAAAGGACACAATCTTTCCAGTGAAGATGCTGCATACTCCATGGGGAAAATAATTACCATCTACATATCTTTCTTAGGTAGAGATTCTATTGCTGTGAAGAGATTCCTTGGCCATGGCAACTCTTACAAAGAAAACATTTAATTTGGTAGCTTATTTACAGTTTCAGAGGTTCAGTCCATTATTATCATGGCAGGGAGCATGGCCATGTGTAGGCAAACATGGTACTGTAGCTGTAGCTGAGAGTCTTACATCTTTCAGGCAACAGGAAGTTGACTGAGACACTGGACAGTATTCTGAGCATAGAAAACCTCAAATCCTGCCCCCACGATGACACACTTCCTCAAACAAGGCCATATCCACTCCAAAAAAGATACACTTCCTAATAGTACCAATCCCTATGAGATTATGGGGGCCAATTATATTCAAACTACTACAGTATCTCATGGAAGTTTAGTATCTACATTATGCAGAGAATTTTAAAAATTAAATATAAGGAAACAAACTCATTAAGAAAATTAAACAGATAGTTATCAAAGATGAATTGCAAGTGGCTTAAGAAATATTTTTTTCAATGTTCAACATCCTTAGCCATTAGGAAAATGCAAATTTAAAATACTTTGATAGTTCATCTTTTCCAGTCAGAGTACCCAAGATTTAAGAAAGAGATAAAAATAAAAACAAATGACAACAGATGTTGGCAAGAATGTGAGAGAAGGAAACATTTATTCATTGCTTGGGAAGTACAAATTAGTGTAGCCACTGTGCAAATTAGTGCAAAGATTCTTTTAAAAGGATAGAAACTGATCCACCATGTTGTCCAACTTTCCTACTCTTGTGTATATACCCAAAGGACCTTACCCTACTATGGGAATATCTGCTCATCCATGTTCACTGATGCTCTGCTTACAATGACCAGGAAATGGAAATACCCTAGAGGTCCATCAATCGGGTATTATTCACCTGTTAAGAAACAATAAAATTATAAAATTTATAGGTAAATAGATGGAGCTGGAAACATTCCTTCTGAGCCAGGTGACCTAGACCCAGAAAGAGGAACACCACAAATTCTATCAATTGTGGATATCAGCTTTGAATCTTTAGGTGTGTATTTTTTATTTGGAATATCCACGAAAGTCATGAAACTAGTAAAGGGCTGCAAAGTGTAAGTTTTTAAGAAAGGGAGATAGAATACAGTGATATAAAGGTAAAAAGGGGGATGATGGAATAGGAAGAGTTAAATGAAGTGCAGAATGGAAGACAGCACTCTAGAGGAGAAAATATGTAGGGGTAACTAATATAAAACACCTTACGGAAAGGCAACACGAACAATAAATACTAATATCTTCAAAAATACATCCATATCTATATTTTCAGTGAACTTACATGACAATGAGGCGCCAGTTTCCTTATGGACCACAGACAAACATCTAAAAGCAAAAGAATGGGTTCCACATATTAGAGTTATTGGCCAGTGAGCTTCGACTATGCTACAGACTAATGCCAGTTCTCTTTCATACCCCCATAATTTCATGGTAAGATTCTGTCTCTAAAGCCAACACATATGTGAATCATAGAACATAGAAATCTAGTTGGCACTGACCTGGAAATTCCATCCCTCCTGGCAAGCTTTAGTAGTTCTGAAAATTGTTATTCAGAAGGGAAAAGTAGTCATCAGTCTCACCCAGCTGTGTACCTTGTCACTCCTTGTCACTGTGTGCAATAATGGCCGTCCTGGTAAAAGGTATACACACTTGTCCAAGGTACAAGAGAGGCATAAATGTCACAAAAGCAACTGGTTGCTTTCTGATTGGATTTACATGATGTAATCCACATCTGGCACTATTATCAACTCAGAGAAACTGTGGTTAGACAGGTCGTGATTTGAAGCACAGAACATGTTCCTGTTACTCTGATAAAGGGAGGTACTATTAAACTGACTACTAATAAGTTATTGTTAAACCCACAGATAAGTGCTTCTCTTAAACATCATCAGGGAATCTTCTTATGCAGTAGATGGGTGATTAGCATAGAGGTTAGAAATTTGCCAACGTGCAGAGAATAGCATACTGCAGAGTGTCCAGATATGAATGGGATCTCTGTACCACACAGAGAAGGGGAGGAGGGAGAGAGAGAGAGAGGATAAAAGGAGAAAGGTTGAGAGATAGATAGATAGATAGATAGATAGATAGATAGATAGATAGATAGATAGATAGATGGGGGTTCAGGAATCATTATCATAGATGGGCAGAAAGATCATTGTGTATGATGATGAGTACAATGGATGACAACAATGAAAGGTTTTTTTTTTTTTTGGTTTGGTTTTGTTTTTGACACAGCAGGGAAACTGTGCAGCAGCTATGATAACATGCCTAAGCCTGGTACTAGCTCAAGGCAGACAAATCTCTAATCTCTAGCATGGATGAGAAGCTGGTCACAAGGTTCTATCCATAACAGAGGAGCTATTGGTAATTGATAGCTGCTGGGAAAGGGAGAACTGGTTTTCTTTCATTGTGAGGCTCCCTAGTAGTTAAGCTATGCTCCAGTAGATGACCACACCCCCAAGAATGAAAAGGCCAAACTAATTATATGCAATAGATTTTCTTAAATAAATTAATGGGTTTAGAAAGATGTCCCAGCAAACCTTCCAGAAGCCCTGGGTTTAACTTGTAATACTCACTGTGGGTAGCTTACTGTAACTCCAGTTCCAGGGAGGGTCTGACCTTTTTGTCTCCTCATTGTACAAATATAAAGTGACCAGAAGGCCTCATAGGTAAATAACTTCATGATATTCTGTTTGCAAAGACTTAGACTTCCAAACAGAAGAAAAGATACTAAAGAACAGGGGAAGGGTTGATAACTTTTATTTAGTTAGAACATTAATATATGTCCTTCAAAGATATCACTTTTAGCCAGACAATGGTGGTGCATGCCTTTAATCCCAGCACTTAGGAGGCATAGGCAAGTGGATCTCTGTGAGTTCTAGGCCAGCCTGATCTAAAAATATTAGTTTCAGGAGAACCAGAGCTGCAATCCAGAGAAACTGTCTCAAATTTCCACACCCATATCACTTACGTCATACTTATTTTCATTTTCTTTTTCTGTGTGTGTGTGTGTGTGTGTGTGTGTGTGTGTGTGTGTGTCTGTTTAAGTGAATGCCCCTTGTACCTGGTGCTCCTGGAAGCAAGAAGATAACATTCTATACCTTGAAACTAGAGTTACAGGCAGGTGTGCAATACCCTACCTGAATCCTAGGTACCAAACTAAAGTTTGGTTCACTGTAAGGGCAGCATGTATTCTGAGCTACTAAGCCACAACTCCAGGCCCAAAGACACTATTAAGAGAAGGAAATCTGACACTAAAGTCTGCTATAGACAATGGTAGAGAACTAGCTTTGCATGTGAAAGACCTTAGGTTTCACCCATCATGTGAAAAAAAAATTAAAAAGAAAATCACATTAGAAGAAGATATCCATACAGTCTTCTTACCTGGTCATAGATTTTAAATTTCCACAGACTCAATGTCATGTTGGAAATTTTGATTATTTACAAGTTTATGAATTTTTCTTTTGGATCATTAGCTTTTGTTTTATGATTACAATGTGTATTTCTACTTTGCTGTTTTCTTGTATTCCTTCACTATCTCTTTTTGCATCTTGTCTTCATTCTGTCTTTGTACATTCCATTAAATAGTCTGTTTTATTTGTTTCTAGTAGAAAGTAGTGTTCAGTGTTCAGAGCTGTAGTTACCTCTGAATGCTTGGTATTTTAAACAAATATTTGAAGCATTTTTTTTTACTACTTGAAAATGTAAAGCCACCATTTGACCTACCATTTGCCAAAAGACAGTGCCTTCTTCTAGTATTGAGTATCCACATTGAATACTTAGCATTTATTCCAGATAGAAGATAAACTTCAATTTGTGATTCCTCTTTCTTGGTCAGTGTTCTATTGCTATGAAGAGATGACATGACCATGGCAACTCTTATATTGTTGTTGTTTTTAATTATTATTGTTTATGTGCATTGATGTTTTGTTTGTAAGGGTGTTGGGTCACCTGAAACTGGAATTACAGACAGTTATGAGCTGTTATGTGAGTTCTGGGAATAGAACCCAGATCCCCTGGAAGAACAGTGCCCTTACTACTGAGCTCTTTTGCCAACCCAGCAACTCTTATAAAGTAAAAACATTTAATTGGGATTTGCTTACAGTTTTGGAGGCTTAGTACATTATCATCATGATGGGGAACATGGTGGTGTGCAGGTAGACATAGTGTTGGAAAAATAGCTGAGAGTTCTACATCAGGATTCACAGGCAGCAGAAGGAAGAAAGAGCCAGTTAACTTGACTTGAGCTTTGGAAACCTCAAAGTCCTCCAACAAAGCCACACCTATTTCAACAAAGCCACACCCCTAATCCTTCTTGAGTGATGGCACTCCCTCTGACTAAGTACCCAAATAGATGAGTATATTGGAGCCATTGTTATTCAAACCACCACTCTTTGTATGAGTTATAGTCAGGTCATATACACTTCTTAAAGGCTCAGACCAACATGAGTTGAGTTGCCACAACATTATTCCACTTCTCTGCTAAGGTTAAAAAAAAAAAAAAAAAACCCAAAAACCAAACAAGCAAAAAAATGTCCTTAGAAAGTCAGACATACAAGAATGCTCTTAGTGCATGCTCATCTTTCTTGGCATATTGCCAGTTATGGGCTGAACACTAAGTATATAAACAATAGGTAGGATCAAGGAGATTTCAGTTACAGGAAGCAGAAACCACTGACTATATTTTAAACATACACTAGTCTGTTAATGTAATCAGAAGTTTAAAGAAATTTTGGAAGACATAGAAAAAGAAACTGAGGCTGGTCATTATAAAAAAAAAAAAACAAAAAAACAAACAAACAAAAAAAAAAAAACACAAGCCCAAGATGAATATTACTGCGCTAAGCTATGAGGAAATGACAATTCTTACAACAACCAGAAATAGGCTAAAATTAAGAGTCCATCTCTAAAACTGTGGTCCAAAGACTAGCTGCTGTGGTCAGAAATTCAAAAGCTGGCTACTCCCACATCACCAGACACCTATGAAGATGGTAACTAGAGAATAAAAGTTGTGTTGTATTGGGCATCAGTACTACTGCTTAGGTGTGTCTCTGCATAGCTATGTTCTAGGAAAGAGGTTTACACACTATGTTCCAGAAGGCATAGCCAGGAAGGCACAGCCACATTTCACATATGTAACAAATATGGCTTCCTTCACTCAAGAGGCTAAGTTGAGTACCTAAGACAGCCTGTTTGCAGCCTCTTATTTCACAAGAGCTGGCAAGTACAATCTTTTTCCTTTACAGAATCAGCAAGCCAGTGTCTAATCTAGACATCAGTGATTAGCTGCTGTCCTAGGAATAAACCCCCTAATAAATCTATAATGATACTATGATGTCTGCCAGGAAAAAATATCCAAACAATAAAAAAAATTCTTGTGTCTTTCTAACCAAGGCAGTTCTAATATGCAGAACCTAATTTTCACACACAACTTCAACTGTAAGAGAATTGCAAACATGTAGTTGTAGCTTCACAGATTTTATAATTGCTAAGGATTTTATAAATACCCCAAAGATCCAAGGAAGTTCTACCTCATGATGCTAGAAAAAGGTTACAGAGCCTCAAGAAGGGGCCCACTGAAAGGTGTGAATGTACCTAGAATGAGATTAACTGTACAGGGAAGCTTCTACAAGCCTGATCACAGAATATCAGAGGTTATGAAGGGTTTGGAATACTGCAGGTCAAAAGCCTAGTCACAGTTCATCTTTGGATACTTTTGCCCCCTTTTGTGGCCTCCCTTGCACACATCTGTCTAATTTAACATCCTTATGACTATTAGATAAATAAATAAAAACCTTTGAAATGTGTTAATGGCTTACTAGCTCTCAAGTGTCACCAGGCAGTGTTTGAGGCCTATAGCAGAGATTTCCTCACTTTTCTATAACCATATCTCATATCCCCATCATGTATGTGTTGTGATTGACATTTTGTTTTATTCAGTTGCTACAAGAATTTGTAACACTGTTAGCACAGTGGAATGTGGTATTTAAGGAAGCATGAATCTGTATTCCCAGGGCATAGTCATTCATATTTGCTTCTAGAATAAACTGTCTCTTATCCCCCTTTGAGTTGAAAGCTGTGTTTTTAAATTGGAAAAGAATGTTAGGTCATTGGAGGGCCCTGAAGAAGGTTATGGAACCTTGGCCCTTCCTCTTTATCTTTCTCTTTGACTTTCTGGCCATGCTGTTGAGTAATTCTCTGCTGTGTGCCCTAGCCATGATGTGCTACTTATACTTGGCCAATGCACTATGTACTGTTTACAAATTCATTATTTCATTTATTTGTTACAATATAAAACTTGCCACTGGGTTCAGGATGTGCTGTGCTCTGTTCTTCCATATTGTGACAAACAATGCCTTGTTCTGAGAGATTCCAAATTTTACAAATAATCACAACTCCATTTTGAAGATGGTGGTTGACTGTGTGCCTGAGAGAACACATGAGTGATGTCATCTGTTTGGTAACACCATTCTAGCACACTCCATGCATCACAGACTGATAAAATGACTCATTCCTTGGAGTACATCAAAAGATACCCTATAAATTTATGATGCTGAATTGAGATGGTAGGAGCACTGCATATATTAAATTAGCATCAGAGAATCCAGGGCCAAGAAGTTATTAGATATACCATTCTAAGGAAGGATATAATTTTCTCACCTGGCCCATATGTAGAGAGCGGTGGGCTGCCTTGATGATGGCCTTCTCAGAGAAAATAGCTTAACTTTCTATCATCCCCACATATCACATCATATCACGTCACTGAAAGAAACCATGCATAGTTACTTTTATAGACCTCATTTTCACAACCAGTTATGAGTCTGATGCTATAATCTTTTGGCTTCACCTGCTATCCTAGCTTCTTAGTTTGATTTGTTTGTATCTCTTAGAGAATTGATTACATAGTCAATAGTTTGACCGAAGACATTATCTTGAGTTACTAATCTCCTTGGTGGTGCCCATAAAGAGACATTTGGCCAGTATACTATTCTATTAATTACCCCTCACACCCCATTATCCAGTTTTAGGAGACACTCAAGAGGTCAGTGAATAAGTTTTTTAAGGTCCTTTCCTTTTCCTCGGAAAACCTTGAAGGATATATATATGGTCAGGCAAGTTGAAACATGTCTTTGAATGCTAACTGGAAAGCTCCCAGAAGTACATTTTATGAAGGTGGCTTTAGAATATAGGTTGTAGCACCACTTCCTCATCTGTATATAATGACAGTGTCCCTTATAGTCAAGAGGGACTTGATACGATGAACTGTCATTGTATGGTGAATTTTCTAAACAACTTGCCTCAAAAATCACTATCTTCGGAAAGTCACTAAGTCTTCTAAGTCTTCAATATGCACTGTGGGGTTTGAAAAATCATAGTATAATCAGGGAATTACTAAGGGTTCAACATGCAGAAAGAAAGTACGTTGGTTGGAAAGGATATCCTGTGAACTCTTCATAATATGAGGGAAAAGCATCTAGGGAACTGAAGCTGTTGCTTTCCCGGTGTACAGACAGAACAGGCCAGACTAAATCCAGGATAAATGTCAGTTCCAGGGAGAAGCAAATCAATATGGTGGATGTGGTTCAAACAAACCACAATGACTCCCAAATGCTCCCCAGAGCTGCCGGGTTATGGTAGCACATGGTGCACAGACATGTTCTCTGTGTTTGTAACTTGCTTATTTCACAATTCTGCTGTGCTGGGAAGCAACTTCCCTCTTCATAGGTTCTTAGTCTCATTAAATAATTGAGCAGCAGAATCAGAAGAAGCTCTAGAAAGATTGTGTTGGAGTTTGAGGAAAAATTTAAATAAATGAAAGCAGAGCAGGATGGGGAGGAAGGGTGTGTGTAAGAAGAAAGCAGAAACTCAGGTCTTTTAAACTAAGATCCAAGAAAGCATCCAGGCTCAGCAAAAGGATCTGTGTGTAGCTGAATGGCATGGGTCTTTAGAGACAGTGCAGGGCAGGCATTTGATAAATGGAAACAGAAGTTATATGTTTGAGTTAGAAAATGGAGCTGGTTTAAAAGCAAAGTCCTTTAAGCAATTAATCCAAGGGATGACTTCTAGGGGTATGTAAGTGCATCATCTCATTTATAGGTCAGCTACACCCAAGTCTCTTTAGTGTGTGTTCAATTGAATCAGCTTTTCTAAGAGGTGGTCTCTAGGCCAGCTCATTGACAGGAGCAATTGTGTTAACACTGAACACAGGAGAGACAATACAATGTAATGGTATGACCTTTGGAGCAATTTACAATGCCATGTCTCCATCTAAGGCAGAAGTAGCTCAGATTTTTATGAGCACAGGAAAGCTGCTCTTTAACATGACTGAAAAGAGGCTTGGTGCCCCATCCTCTATCCTCTCATGTGGCATTTTAAATCTCAAAGAGGGACAATGATGCTTCCCTTGTACATTAGCAGAGAAACAAGATGTAGGCTTGAAGCTGATTATGAAAAAGTGGTTCTCCTCAATGGTCCCCAAGCCAGCTAATGGCTGTCTATCTGCCTCCTATGCTATTGAAATTAGCCTCACCACAGAGGAGCCTGCACAGGATTGACACCCTGGCCCCATAGCCATTTTGTTCCTGAGCCACTCAAAAAAGCCCTAGGTTGGAGAATGAGACCCAATGGTCATGCATGGTTCCTATCTACTTGATCTTATTAAAAAGTTGTCCTAATAAAACATTAAAGATGTCATATTTGCAAGTAACATTAGTTTACCAATCTGTAGTTAACTAGAGATTGCTAAAAAATGTTTTTTACTTAAAGAAAAAAAGTTTGTAGTGGAGGCACACACCTTTAATCCTAGCAGGTGGGAGGCAGAGGCAGGCTGATCTCTGTGAGTGTGAGGTCAGCCTGGTCTACAAAGCTACACAGAGAAACCCTGTCTCAAAAAACAAAAAATAAAAAACAAAATAAAGAGTTTGCTCTTATTTTATATGTATATCTTGACTTCACGTATATACATATGTATGTATGTGCACCACGTGTGTGCACGTGTGTCCTTGTCATCCATTCAGCAAAAGAGAAGAGAGAAGCTGGGGGCAGGGAGAGAGAGAGAAGAAGAGAGAGAGAGACAGGCAGAGAAAGAGAGATAGATGGGAGGTGGGGGAGGGGATTAGTTAATGTGCACAGGTGGTGCTCTAAAGGACAGGCCAGTACAGATGCCTCAATACTAACACCAGTGTCACTGATCATGTTTCTTAATGGAAAGAATAATGCCAATTGAAGACAGTGGAGACATTGCATATTTGGAGACAAAGGAGACATTTTCTCAGGCATTCAAATTGAGTACTGAAACTCAAACATAATTTCCCTGCTGCATCTGAAGAGCTACTGTAGATGGAACATTCCAAAAAAACATGAATCAGAGTTTACACTACCGGGAGATTTCACAGGTTGTCTTCTGAAGGAGAGCTTTGGGCTGTCATTTAGAAGGATCCAATCTGTGGCCTCTCATGCCTCAGTACCTTCACACCAGAATAAACGTTCACCTCACAGTCACGATGATGCTATAAAATCCTAACACGATGCTTCAGCCCATATTATGTCATACTGAACACACACCATATTCCCGATTACAAACTACCCTCTTCTGTTTATCAGTAAGTTATAAAGTCACCTAGGGAGCTATGGGGAGAGCTTTGTTTCTAAGTGATGTTGACAAACCACACCATACCACACACACACACACACACACACACACACACACACACACACACACACACACACACACACAAACCATATAAGGCTCCTTTTTACTTTAGCAACTCTTTGAACAGCAATTCTGACAGTGCTGTTAGAAATAATTTGACTTACTAAAACTTTTTATAGATTTTAATCACATGACAGGAAGACCCAGATGTGTAAGGTGTACATTTTTTTCCTCCCGCCACTGCTGGTCTTGTCCTGCTGCCTCATCAGCCCCAATTAACACACTGAGACTCTTTATTAGATATTATGCTGTTGGCCAGGTGCTAGTTTCTTATCGGCTACTCTGTCTTGACTATTAACCCATTTCTATGTATTTCCACGTGGTCTTACCGAGAGTGGAGGAATGGCAGTTCTGTTCTCTCCAGGCTCTCCATCTTGACTCTCCTTACTACTTCCTCTCTCCTTCTTGTCTCCTAGTCCCGTCTATCTTGCTTTCCTATTGGCCAACAGTGTTTTATTCATTAAACCAGTATGAGAAACATATACAGAATGACTTCTCCCATCACAGATGTCTTTATTATATCAACTATAATTTCAAGGGTTAAAAACTAAGTTTTTATATGGCTTCACAAAGACTTTTGTGGTAGTTTTCCCTTCAGTAGTCACTCATCTGTCCTGATCTCCCACCCACCTCCCCTAAGGCTCCTGTTGGCTTTTTGTTGCTGTTGTTGCTTTGCTTTTGGTTTTCTTTTGTTTTAAAAGATAGGGGGAAAAAATGTGAAGTTAGGTGGGTGGGGAGGTGTGAGAAAGTCTGGGAGGAGTTGGGGGAGGGGAAAGAATATGATCAAAATTTGTCATAAAAAATTCTCAACTAGAGCAAGGACATTAAAATAAATCAACATTTTTTTTTTCTCTAACCTTTTAGAATAACTGAGGGAAAACAGTCTTTTTAGTGACAAGGAATATGGTAGTGACTATTCCTTTGGGAATTTTCTTTGGCAATTTACCTCTAACCCTCTCATCCCCCATTTTAAATGATAAAGGATAGCCATATCTAAGTGCTTAGGTTAATTGCTTCTATAATCTTTCTTTAGAATTACAGACCCCAGACTACCTGATTGCCATCAGATATCATCACTTGTTCTAAAATTACAATGGCTCTAAGTTGCTGCAATCCTTAACTTAAAAATAATGTGCTTATAATTAGCCCTTCCCCCAGGGGTTGTAAAATTTTATTGCAATAGTCTGGCTAGAGGGAAAGAAAATATACATTCTTGATGGGGGAGACTTTGCTATGTGTGCAGACTTCCTTCCCTATGAAATCCCTTTCATGTACCTCTGCCCCCATAAGCTGGATCATTGAGGTCATAGCAGCACCTCTGGGGTCTCAGAGTTCCTCCTTGAATAAAGGTCATTCTTTCTCACTAACTCACATCACCAAGGGTTGCCTTTCAAGCATCAAACAGCTGGGTGTGGGTGCAGTAACAGAACCAAATATAAGAAGATAAGATGCTGGGAAAGCTAATTTATGCTCATTAGTTTATTAACACAGGAATCCTGTGGTGAATATTTGGAGGTGACTCATGGTCACTTCCTAAAATCATTTATTTCTTCCTTTTTACTTGGCTTTAGCATTTATCTTTCTGGTTTTTACCATTACCATTAGTAATGAAATCTTTGTCTTCTTCATGTTGTTGAACAATAAATTTGATGTCCTTGATGTAGAAAATATGGTTCTCACTCAAAGAGCATATAAAATTGTTTCTTCTGAAGCAGAGCATGAGTGACTATGGCCTAGGAAGAGAGTTAGGTTACCTTAATACTATGTGCAATATGATAGCAGTTTCATGCACTTTTTATAGTAATGAAACAACTAAAGTCACAAATCATAGTATTTTAAAGCTGCATTAGTGGACATATTAGGTTAGGTAGATCAGATGATGCCCTTAGTCTTTGGGTTGGTGCAAGTTAAGGATATTTGTACATTCTGTTTAGGCGGTACCTGTACCTCAGCCCTACCTTTCTCTCTCTAGACCTAGCCTTCAGAAAACCTGCCAAGTGGTGGCTCCTCCCACGAGATGCTTGGGGTATTTAAGAGCTGGTCCCTAGAGAGGAAAGCACTTGGGACTAGGAAGATTGAGTCAGGGGAGGAATAGAAGAAAGAAAAGAGAGAGAGAGAGAGAGACCATAAAAGAGGGAGCTATTATAGGTTTGAAGAGAAAACTGAACCTAAAGAAAGGTCCAGAGACCTACAAGACTGACCCCAACTAACAATTTGAGCAACAGTGGAAAGGCTACCATAAATGCCCTTCCCTGATAATGAGATCTAACTTATCCACCATCATGGAGCCCTCATCTAGTAGCTGATGGAAACAGAAGCAAACACCTACAACTAAACACTGAGCCAAACTGGAATCCAGATGCAGAGAGGGAGGACAAAAACAGTCTGCAGAAACACTTAGAGACAGCTTACCTGAACAAGGAGGAGCTAATGGGCTCACAGACTGGGCCAGCATTAGACTGACACAGACCCCCTGAATATGTGTCTCAGACAGAAGGCCTGAGCAGTCTAAGGGACCTCATACAGTGGGACCAGGATGTATTCCTGGTGCACAAAAGGACTTTGTTGGCACATCCTCCATGGAGGGATACTCCCTTAACCTAGAGACAGGAGAGAAGTCCCAGTCCCTACTCCAAATAACTTGACAGATTTAGATGACCCCTCCTGGAGGGCATCACCCTACTTGTGAAGTGGGGGAATGATGGGAGGGTAGTTGGGGTGCATGGGAGGGTGGGAGAGAGGGAAAGAGGGAGGGAAGGAGAGAGGGAGTGAGGAAGAGAGGTAACTGGGATTGATATGTAAAATAAAAATAAAAAATAAATATTTAAAAAAGAAAAATTAAAATCATTTTTAAACTTTAAATTTTATAATTTTCATTATTGATATGGATGAAGGTACCTCAGAATACAACTGTGAAGATACTATGAATTAACACAGATAAAACTCATAACAGGCACTGGCCAAGTTTTTTGCTCAGTGATTACATAGTCACTTTTCTTTTATCTCTATGTTCACTTGATTACTAATGCAATATTTCTTCATGTACTTTATTTTTTCTGCACACACATGCATGCATGTGAATGTCATGTCAAATAGAGGTCTTTGATCAGGTTATTTTGAGTACTATGTGTAAACTAAGTAACTATGGCAAAACATTATGTAAGAAAATCATTCCTGGACCAGTGGAGTGTAAGGATGGAAAAATCCAGCATAACTCTCCAATGACCCCAGGAAGCTAGAAGTTTAAACCTTAAATTCCAGACCCTGCCCTCAGCCAGCAACTAGGCAAAAGGTCACACTCTTTGCTGTGTATGACAGTATGTGAGCTTTGTCACCCCACTAGGGACCTTGCGCAAATGCAGACCTCCAGGGCTATAGAAAACTGATTGATCTATAAAGCACGGGCTTGGATGTTTTAAATTAATTGGCCCGCACCGCACGGGCTCTGAATGCTATGAGATGATTGGTTTACGATGCAAGAGCTTTGTTGTAACGCTGTAAAAACTGCCTCAATTCTGTACTCCAGTCCCTTGGTCCTCTACCCCTGCGTGGCCTAGGACTGTGGACCCCAGTGCACTTGGAATATAAAAGACTGCTTCTCGTGAGTGATTTTGGGGGACCATTTTTCCTGAGTCAGGGCGTGAGGATCCACGCTCTGCGGGTCTTTCAGGAGGACCAGTTAAATTCTTTATTGAGCAATTAAAGATTTAAAGATGTTGACATTCATTCTTCATGAAGAGGTGGAGTACAGCAAAACATTCATAAGATGCTAACAAATACTTAAATGCATGGAAAACTCTGGTACTTCTGAATAGAAGCTAGACTTCCTGTAACTAAAAACAAATTAATCCTTACAGATTATTATTTTTTTTTGAGTGTGTTGATGAGAATGGTTAATTCCCAGTACCAAAATCTAAACAACAACAAAAACTTCATAAATGGGGGCTGAGATATGACTTGGCTGTTAGACTCACATGAAAAAAAATATGAAACTTACATAAACAACCAAAAATAAAAAGCTTAATTAAAAAAAAAAAAATCTGGTCCCTAGACCTGCCACCTGATTTCTCTCCCACCTCCCTCTGAGAATCACCCTGGAGTTGTTTTGCTCTGCTTATTAAACGTGGTCTTATTAAGTAGGCTGGATTTAGCTTATTACATGGATGGAGATGTTCACAACAGGGGATTTCAAAATATTTATCACATTCCAAAGGGACTTACCTAATGATCACAATAATGGGTGTCAGGTTCAACACAGAAATGTGCAATGAATGGCTACTAAGTGGACAAAGGTTAGCCGAAATCAGTTTGGCTTTGAAACTCTGTTGCAAGATGACAATCACAACCTAATCAGTCATTCAATCTTATAGAGCTTCACAGGGTCTTTATTAGCTGGCTGTGAGGTCTCACAGAAACTCTGAACAAGTCTTGCTCTGTACCTGTGGCTCTTCCCAGGGCTTCTCACCCCAACCCCTACCCTCAACCTCTCTAGCAGAGGGACAGGATTTTCCTTCCCATCCCCCATCCAATATAACTCAGCCATTTTGACTACATATTCTCTTGGTTCCTGGCTAGTTTACTCTTGACCTCTCTCTTATTCTTTCTTTTGTCTCATCTTCTCTCATCCCCCCTCCTCTGCTGACCATGTTAATCTGGACCCTTCCAGATGCCTCTGGATATGATCTCCCTCTTATCTCCAATAAAACCCTTCTGGTCAACCATACCTTGGAGCGGTGGTCATGTGATCATGTCGTTTTCATTCATTAGTGTCATAGAGTCTTTACATCTGTGGCTTTGTGTTTTTCTGGGGATTTAAGATTACAGTATTTTACTTTTCACTTTTAAAAAAAATAAATCACAAGAAACTAGTTTTGCTTGTTTATTTGTTTTAAGTCAAGGTCACAATATGTAGATCTGGCTATTCTGAAACTCTTTATGTAGATCAGGCTGGCCCTAGATCACAGATATCTTACCCACTTTACCCTCCTGAATGCTGAGACTAAAAGTGCTCACCCCAAGTGATGAGCTTCTAATAGACTATTAGTTAAAACCACCCAGGCAAAATGACTATGTAATTTATGAAATTATTTTCTAATGAAACAGCTCATAGTACCTTGAACAAATGATTTTAAAAATGGTACAAAAAATCCTGTATTTTTTATCATTTAACAAATTACATCCTAAACTACACAATCACTCTTCATTTTTGATATTTATTTCACGGATTTTACTAATAATACAAAAGTTATTTTGTCTGTGTTATACATCTTTTCCTTAACAACTTCATTGAAACATAATTTGCAGTGAAACTTACTTTCCAAAAAAAATACAACTTATTTTATTCTGTACACTAGGATCTGAATCACAGTAGCCCCTTTATCCATAATAATGACCTTGAGCAGATACTTCTTTCAAATTAAGAGTAACCAGTTGCTTCCAGTTTGTAGCATGTGTTACTGTTTCTTATTTTTCAGTGACAATTAGTTCTCCCTGACTCAAGCCCAAATTGATCAAGAAATTAATCTCAGATTTCCATCCACGAGGGTCCAGTCATTACAGTTATGGTAAAAATAAACTTTGATTGAATGAACTTTAGGGTTAAAATAACAAATAAAAAGCCTTGACAATGAGTATCAAAGGGCTAAAGGAACCAGATAAGAGGGAGGACAGGGCTCTGAAAAACAAATTAACAAAACACAAAACAAATAAATAAAACCCAGGCTTTGCCTGATTCTCACAACAACAAAACAAAACAACAAAACAAAACCCACAAAAACTGTTGACTTTTTACATATTCTTATATTCAGTGTATTTAATTGCAACAGAATTAACTATAAGAAGCTGCAATGGTTTGTACTGCCTAGGAGATAATCCCACAGGCACACTTGTGAGAGATTGTTTTCCTCTTGATTTGCCTGTGGGAAATTATTCTGATTAGCGAACTGAAGTGGGAATGCCTACCCACATTGGGTAATGCCATCCTCTGGGCTTGGGTCCTGGCTTGAAGAAAAAGAAGAGGGCTACCTGAGCACTAGTATCTATCACTCTCTCCTGAATGTAGAAGGATCTGCTGCTTCAAGTCACTTGACTTTTCACACCATGATGAACTGAGTGAATCTTTCACCTGTGAGCATAAACCTTTTCTGCTTTAAACTGCTTTTGTCATAGTATTTATTTTCATAACAAGAAGAAAATAAACTAAGACAAAAGCCTTTAAAAAAAAAAGTACCTGTTTACCTATTGTGTTTTAAATGAAAATGGCCCCCAAAGGCTCATAGGGAGTAGTACTACTAGGAGTGTGGCATTGTTGGAGTAGGTGTGACCTCCTGGGAGGAAGTGTGTCACTGGGTACTGCCTCTGAGATTTTTTTTTTTTTTTGAAATCCTTTTCCCCCAGTAACTTGTCCTTCAACTTAAATTTTGGAGTCAAAGCATTTTTTTTAATTTAATTTATTATTTTACATGTCAATCCCAGTTCCCTCTCCCTCCCTCCCTCCCTCCCCCCAGTCCTCCCTCCCTCCTTCCCTCCCTTTTACCCTCTATGCCCTCTCACATGCACTCTAAACACCCACCCCTCCCATCCCCCCACCCCAATTCCATATGTAGGGGAATGCCATCCAGTTGGGGTCATGTAGATCTGACAGGTCCTGTGAAGTAGGGACTAGGGCTTCTCTCCTGTCTCTAGATTAAGGCAGTTATCCCTCCATGGGGGATATGTTCGCAAAGTCCTTCTGTGCACCAGGGATACATCCTGGCTCCACTGTCTGAGGTCCCTTAGACTGCTCAGTACTTCTGGCTGAGACCCATATTCAGGGGGGCCTGAGTCAGTCCCATGCTGGTTTCCCAGCTATCAGTCTGGTGGCCGTTAGCTCCTCCTTGTTCAGGTAAGCTGTCTCTATGTGTTTCTGCCACATGGTCTTGTCCTCTCCATCTGCATCTGGGTTCTAGTTCGACTCAGTGTTTATGTATGGGTGTTTGATCCTGTTTTCAACAGGCATTTGTTGAGGGATCCATGGAGAAGTTAGTTGTTGATCTCACTCTCCGGGAAGGGCATTTATGATAGCCTTTCCACGGAAGCTGAGATTGTTAGTTGGGAGCAGTCTTGTAGTTCTCTAGACCTTTCTTTGTGTTCAATTTTATCTTCAAACCAATATTGGCTCCCTCTTTTATGTTCTCTCTCTCTGTCTCTCTCTCTCTCTCTCTGTCTCTCTCTCTCTCTCTCTCCCTCTCTCTCTCTCTCTCTCTTTCCTATCTTCTATCCCTAACCAGGCTCAATCTTCCTGGTCACACATGTTTTCTTTTCTTCCCCCTCATTTTCTCCTACTTCTCTCTCCATTTGCTGTCCCCCCCACTTCACCTGAGCTCTGGGGGACTTGTCCCTGACCAGTTATGTGAGGGACTTTATATGACTCTCTTAGAATACACCTTGTATCCTAGTTCCTCTGGTGGTGTGAATTATAGGCTGTTGATCCTTTGATCTAGGTCTAAAATCCATATATGAGTGAGTACATACTGTGTTCCTCTTTTTGTGACTGGGTTACTTCATTCAGGATGGTTTCTTCAAGTGCCATCCACTTGTCTGCGAATTTCAAGATATCATTATTTTTTTCTACAGAGTAGTATTCCATTGTGTAGATGTGCCACATCTTCATTAACCATTCTTCAATTGAGGGGCATCTAGGTTGCTTCCAGGTTCTTGCTATTACAAATAGTGCTGCTATGAACATAGTTGAACAGATGTCTTTGTTGCATGGATGTGAATCCTTTGGGTATATGCCTAAGAGGGGGATTGCTGGGTCCTGTGGTAAACTAATTCCCATTTTCCTGAGGAACCTCCATATTGATCTCCAAAGTGGCTGTATGAGTTTGCACTCCCACCAGCAGTGTAGGAGTGTTCCCCTTTCTCCACATCCTCTCCAACATAAGTCATCACTGATGTTTCTAATTTTAGCCATTCTGGCAGGAGTAAGATGGTATCTCAAAGTTGTTTTGATTTGCATTTCCCTGATGGCTAAGGATGTGGAGCATTTTCTTAAGTGTCTTTCAGCCTTTTTGATTTCCTCTATTGAGAATTCTTTCTTCAGTTCTGTATCCCATTTTTAATAGGGTTATTTGGTGTTTTTTGTTGACTAGTTTCTTGAGTTCTTTGTGTATTTTGGAGATCAGCCCTTTGTCGGATATAGGATTGATGAAAATTTTTTCCCAGTCTGTGGGCTGCCGTTTGGTCTTGTCGACTGTGTCCTTTGCCTTACAGAAGTTTCTAAGTTTGAAGAGGTCCCATTTATTAATTGTTTCTTTCAGTGTCTGTGCCCCTGGAGTTATGTTCAAGAAGCGGTCTCCTATACCAATTTGTTCAAGGGTACCTCCTACTTTCTCTCCTAAGAGGTTCAATGTGGCTGGGTTGATGTTGAGATCTTTGATCCATTTGGACTTGAGTTTTGTGCATGGTGACAGACATGGGTCTATCTGCAGTCTTCTACACACCCTCATCCAATTGTGCCAGCACCATTTGTTGAAGATGCTGTCCTCGCCCCATTGTATAATTTTAGCTGTTTTGTTGAAAATCAGGTGTTCATAGGTGTGTGGGTTAATATCAGGATTTTCAATTCGATTCTGTTGGTCTACCTGTCTATTTTTATGCCAATACCAGGCTGTTTTCAGAACTATTGCTCTGTAGTAGAGTTTAAAGTCAGGAATGGTGATGCCTCCTGAAGTTCTTTTATTGTATAGGGTTGTTTTGGCTATCCTGGGTCTTTTGTTTTTCCATATAAAGTTGATTATTATCCTTTCAAGGTCGGTGAAGAATTGTGGTGGGATTTTAATGGGGATTGCATTGAATCTGTAGATTGCTTTTGGTAAGATTGCCAATTTTACTATGCTAATCCTACCTAACCAAGAGCATGGGAGATCTTTCCATTTTCTGGTATCTTCTTTAATTTCTTTCGAGTCACAATGTTCTTATTATATAGGTCTTTTACTTGTTTGGTAAGCGTTACACCAAGATTCTTTATGTTGCTTGTGGCTATTGTAAAGGGTGATGTTTCTCTGATTTCTTTCTCTGTCTCTTTGTCGTCTGAAAAAAGTAGGGCTACTGATTTTTTTGAGTTTATCTTGTATCCTGCTAGTTTGCTGAAGGTGTTTATCAGCTGTAGGAGTTCTCTGGTAGAGTTTATTGGGTCGCTTATGTAAACTATCATATCATCTGCTAATAGAGACAGTTTGACTTCTTCCTTTCCAATTTGGATCCCCTTGATCTCCTTTTGTTGTCTTATAGCATTAGCTAGAACTTCTAGTACGATATGGAAGAGATATGGAGAGAGAGGACAGCCTTGTCTTGTTCCTGATTTTAGAGGAATTGGCTTAAGTTTCTCTCCATTCAGTTTGATATTGGCAGTTGGTTTGCTGTATATTGCTCTTATTATGTTTAGGTATGTTCCTGTTATTCCTGACCTCTCCAAGACCTTTATCATGAAAGGGTGTTGAATTTTGTCGAAGGCTTTTTCCGCATCTAGGGAGATAATCATATGGTTTTTCTTTTTCTGTTTGTTTATATGGTGAATCACGTTGATAGATTTTCGTATGTTAAACCATCCCTGCATTCCAGGTATGAAGCCTACTTGGTCATGGTGGATGATTTCTCTGATGTATTCTTGAATTCGGTTTGCCAGTATTTTATTGAGTACTTTTGCATAGATGTTCATCAGGGATATTGGTCTGTAGTTTTCTTTCTTAGTTGTGTCTTTGTGAGGTTTGGGTACCAAAGTTATTGTGGCCTCATAAAAAGAGTTTGGTAATGAACCTTCTGTTTCTATCTTGTGGAACAGTTTGAGGAGTAGTGGTATTAGTTCTTCCTTGAATGTCTGGTAGAATTCTGCACTGAATCCATCTGGCCCTGGACTTTTTTTAGTTGGAAGGCTTTCAATGACTGCTTCTATTTCATTGCGGGTTATAGGTCTATTTAAGTTGTTTGTCTGTTCATGTTTTAATTATGGTAGGTGATAGATATCCAGAAATTTGTCCATTTCCTTTGAATTTTCAATTTTTGTGGAATACAGATTTTCAAAGTATGACCTGAAAATTGTCTGGATTTCCTCTGTGTCTGTTGTTATGTTCCCTTTTTCGTTTCTGATTTTGTTAATTTGCATGTTCTGTCTCTGCTTTTTCGTTAGTTTGGATAAAGGTTTGTCTATCTTGTTGATTTTCTCAAAAAACCAACTCTTTGTTACATTGATATTTTGTATTGTTTTCCTGGTTTCTATTTTGTTGATTTCAGCCCTCAAGTTGATTATTTCCTGGCGTCTACTCCTGCGGGGTGAATTTGCTTCTCTCTGTTCTAAGGTTTTCAGTGGGGCTGTTAATTCTCTTATGTGATTATCCTCTGTTTTCTTCATATGGGCACTTAGTACAATGAACTTCCCTAGTAGCTCTACTTTCAAGGTGTCCCATAACTTCGGGTATGTTGTATCCTCGTTCTCATTGAATATTAGAAAGTCTTTAATTTCTTTCTTAATTTCTTCTTTGACCCAGGAGTGGTGCAATTGCACATTGTTCAGTTTCCATGAGTTTGCAGGTTTTCTGCTATTTGTGTTGTTGTTGAATTCCAATTTTAAAGCATGGTGGTCCGATAAGATACAGGGGACTATTCCTATTCTCTTGTATCTGTTGAGGTTTGTTATGCCACCTAGTATGTGGTCGATTTTAGAGAAGGTTCCATGTGGAGCAGAGAAGAAGGTATATTCTTTTGTCTTTGGATGGAATGTTCTATAGATGTCTGTTAACCTCAGTTGAGACATAACTTCTGTTAATTCTTTTGTTTCTTTGTTGAGTTTCTGATCTCCTGGTCCTGTCTAGTGTTGAGAGTGGTGTATTGAAGTCTCCCACTATAAGTGTATGAGGTTTTATATGAGCTTTGAGTTTTAGTAGTGTTTCTTTTATGAATGTGGGTGACTTTGTATTAGGGGCATAGATGTTCAGAACTGAGACTTTGTGTTGATGGATTTCTCCTGCGATGAATATGAAATGACTGTCTTCATCTCTTTTGACTAATTTTGGTTTGAAGTCTAACTTATTAGATATTAGGATAGCTATGCCTGCTTGCTTCTTATTTCCATTTGATTGGAAAATCTTTTCCCAACCCTTTACCCTAAGGTAATGTCTATCTTTGAAGCTAAGATGTGTTTCTTGTATGCAGCAGAAGGATGGATTCTGTCTTAGTATCCATTCTGTTAGCCTGTGTCTTTTTATAGGTGAGTTAAGACCATTAATGTTGAGGGTGAGTAAGGACCATTGATTGTTGATGCTTGTTTGATTTACGTTTGTTGTTGGCAGTGGTATTGTGAATATATTTGCTCTGCTTCACCCTTGGTTTCTGGTGTAGTTGGGTTATCTGTTGCCTACATTTTTGTGGGCATAGTTACCTTCCTTGCGTTGGAGTTTTCCTTCGAATACTTTCTGTAGGGCTGGATTTGTAGATACATATTGGGAAAATCTGGTTTTGTCATTAAATATCTTGTTCTCTCCATCTATATTGATTGAGAGTTTTGCTGGATATAGTAGCCTAGGCTGGCACCCGTGTTCTCTTAATACTTTTAGAACATCTATCCAGGACCTTCTGGCCTTGAGGGTTTCCATGGAGAAGTCAGGTGTAATTTTGATAGCTCTGCTTTTATATATTACCTGTCCTTTTTCCTTTGCTGCTCTTAATATTCTTTCTTTATTCTGTATGCTAGGTGTTTTGATTATTATATGTCGAGGGGTCTTTTTTCTTTGGTCCAGCCTATTTGGGCTTTGGTATGCTTCTTGTACTTTCATGGGCATGTCCTTCTTCAGATTTGGAAATTTTTCCTCGATGATTTTGTTGAATATGTTTTCGGCACCTTTGAGCTGGGCTTCCTCACCTTCGTCTATGCCTATTATTCTTAGGTTTGGCCTTTTCATGGTGTCCCACATTTCCTGGATGTTTTGTGTTAAGGATTTGTTGGATTTATGATTTTCTTTGGTCGATGAATCTATTTCTTCTAGTTTATCTTCTGTGCCTGAGATTCTCTCTTCCATCTCTTGAATTCTATTGGTTATGCTTGTGTCCGTAGTTGCCGATTTTTTTGCCCATCTTTTCAATTTCCAGCATTCCTTCCATTTGTGTTGCCTTTATTTTCTCTTTTTCAGTTTTCAAGTCTTGAACCGTTTCCTTTACCTTGTTAATTGTTTTTTCTTGGCTTTCTGTACTTTCCTTAAGGAATTTGTTCATTTCTTCCACTTTTTTGTTTGTTTTTTTCTCCATTTCTTTAAGGGATTTTCTCACATCTTCTTTGAGGGCCTCTATCATTTTTATGATGGTAATTTTTATGTCGTACCCTTCTGATTCCTCTGCTTTGTTGTTGTGTTCCATTCTAGTTGGTGTAGATTCCCTAGATTCTGGTGGTGTCATGTTTGTCTTTCTGTTGTTAGGTGTTCTCTTGTATTGCCTTCTTCCCATAGCTTCTTCCAGTAGGTGTTGGTGGTGTATCCCCCCTCTCTCTATGGTACTTCCCCAGTGGGCTTATGTGGGTCTGAGATTCAATATCTGTAGCTCTGTGTGGTCCAAGCTCTCTAGGAGGTTTCTCTGCAGACAGGGATCCAGGGATGGGGTCAAGGATGAGGATCCAGAAGAAGATGTAAGCAGGTACTCACAGTGGAGGGGCCAGGATTTGGGGGTCAAGGATCTTGCCTGCAGGCACTCCGAGTGGACCTGCAGAGATAGGCAGATCTCTGGGAGGGGCCCGGGACTCCAGCAGAGGACTGGAGGCTGGGTCAGAGACCAAGCCGGTGGAAATTACGGGTGGTCCTGCATGGATAGTCAGGTCTCCTTTGTTCAGAGTTGCTCCGAGAAGTCTCCAAAGTAGGGTGGACTGTTGGCTCCACCCTCTGTCCCAGTGCTCAACCAGAGCAGCAGGACTGGGGGTGGGGTAGGGCACAGGGTAGGGGGCTAGGCTGGCGGTGGGGATGGGTGGGGGCGTATCAGAGCTCCAAGGTTGCTCTGGATGGGGACTGGAGATGGGAGCAGCAGGATCAGGGGCCAACCCAGGGAGTTCGGGTGGGGGAGGGGGGAAAAGAGCCTGCCTCTGAGATTTTAGATGCTCAAGTCAGACCCAGTGACTTATTTTCTGTCTGTTTTCTACAGATCAAGATGTAGAACTCTTGCTCCTTCTCTTGCACCATATTTGCCTGCATGCCACTATGCTGCCTGCCATGACGGTAGACTAAATCCATGAACTGTAAAATAGTCCCAATTAAATGCTTTTCTTTATGAGTTTCTGTGGTCATGGTGTCTCATCACAGCAACAAGCCTAAACTAAGACACCTATTAAAACCCTGCTCTTAAAGATTTTTGAGGGGATATGGGCATTCTAAACTAACAAATGACCAGAATACGTGGCTTAAAATATGTGCCATTAGATAGTCATTAAATGGGAGAATAGTACTAATTAATGTGTAGCTATAATTCAGGTTATCTCCATCCCAAATGGCAGAAGGCTGAATTTACTCCTTACCTCTCCTGATCCTGCTTGCAATAGCAAGGACCTGGTCTAGGCTTCTCTACAGTGTTCTCCCTTAGGACCTAACTTCCATCTCATAAATATATATAATACACACAACACACACATATGTAGGCATACACACACGTTAAGAAACAGATTTTTTAAATTATTTATTATTATGTTTATGAATATTTTGTCTGCTTGTATGTCTGTGCACCACATGTGTGCAGTGATTTGGAGGTCTGGAACTGGAGTTTTGTGAGCACTGAATACTAAATCTGGGTCTTATGCAAGAGGAGCAACTGCTCTTGACCACAGTGCCATCTCCTCTGTCCCAGTATAAAATTTCTCAAAAATGCACAATACAGAATGCACAGCCCTGCTCACCACCTCAGGGAATCTTCCTTTGGAGATTATGGGATGCTTATCTATACTGTGAGTTTTATGGGAAGCTAGAAGTAAAGGCTAATAGTCCTTTCACTCATGTTCATAACGTTGTGATTGGAAGGCTTTTTTGATTTCCCACACTCAGCAAGGGCACAGAGCATTTGTGTTGTCTATGGATGCAGAGAGGTATGAGTCTTTTTCTTTGAAATCATATGGGTCATGACACCTCATCACAAGCATGGTGATAACAAGGAGTGCATGATGGATTTATTTAAAGTTTTATGACCCTGGAACTTTCAAAAATGAAGATCCAAATGCCCTCAAAATTGTCCACTTTTGTGATAGAAATATGATTTGACAAAATGGCATGCACTAAAGAGTTTAGGTTGGAACTATTCATTAGTGTCTGTCCCGATTCTTTTTTACATCTACACAGCACACATACACAAGCAGGACTCCTCAGGAGAGACAGTTCCATAATCTACTAGCAGACAAGGAGAGGATTTCCTCCTGGAAGGCTCTTTTACACAGAGGTGGTATGGAGTCTGAAAGCTGACTATCCTTTAAGTTAAACCCTAATTTTGACCTAGGGATGGGGCAAAGGCAGAATGCCTTTTGTAAACACTCATCAGGGAGCAATTTTGTTCATATCTCTCTGATATTAATATTGTGCTATAGCCTCCAATGTCACAAAAGGTGAAGGTTTGAATAGTGAAAGTGATCAGAAACTCACTCTTAACCTCATTTTCTAGTCTCAAATTACACTTTTCTTTCTCCAAGTTGTTTCTGGACAGTCATTGTTTCTGATTTTATACTATTTTTGTTCACTTTGGAAACACAAAATAATTGTTCTGCATTGTAATTTGAGCCCATTTTTTGGTATTTTTTCTAAACATTCATTTAGAGTATTTTTCCCCCTTGGATTTGTACAGCCCTCATTTTCTGAGGCAATTGAAAGGGTCTTTGATTTCTTGTTTGTTTCAATAGAGAGCTGAATAAACAAATGAACAGGAAATTGCATTAATATTAAAAATAAGGGAAAATATCCCCAAATGTAGTGCCAGCACGCAGATATTCTTATTTCTTATGATGAGGGATAAATGTGCTCATGAATATTCTCCTAGCCTCTGAACATTAAGAATTAGCAAAGTGTACACACTGTACTTTACCTATGTTCTTTGGGGTTCTTTTACGCCTCACTCCCCATGTCCCATTTTATTTGAATGGTATATGGATAGGAATGTTGGAAATACAAGCTTCTGATTATTTCAAAATCTCCAGTGAGCATGACTCATTGGAAAGAAACAGCAACAAATGCTGGGGAAGAGGTAGGAAAATAACTCAGCTGGTGGGAATGTAAATTAGTGCAGGCGTGGAAATGGCATGGCAGTTTCTCTAACTATGTAAAAGAGAACTGGAGTGTGATCCAGCTATACAACCCCTGAGTATAAATAGGAGAACATCAAAGTCCTCATATGTGCTCATTAGTTTTGTGTCAACTTGACACAAGTCAGAATCATTTTGAAAGAGAGGATCAAATAAAAAAACAGTCCTATCTGATTACCTATGACAAGCCTGTGGTGCATTTTCTTGATTAATGATGGATGTGAGAAGGCTCAGATCATTGTGAGTCATGCCACTCCTTGGCTGGTAGTCCTGGATGTTATTTGAAAGCAGGGTGAGTAAGCCACGAGGAGCAAGCCAGAAAGCAGTATTACTTTATAACATGCTTTAGTTCCTTCCTCTAGGTTCCTGCTAGAGTTCTTGCCCTGAATTCCCTCAATGATGAACTGTGATATGGAAGTATAAGTAAAATCAGTCCCTTTCTCTTCAAGCTGCACAGTCATGTGTTTGATCAATGAAATAGAAATAATAACTAATAAACCATACAACTCTCAATGCTTACCCATCCATGTTTGGTGAGACACTATTCACAATATCAAATTGTGGAACTAATACATATAGAATGTGAGAGGCCATGCACACACACACACACACACACACACACACACAGAGAGAGAGAGAGAGAGAGAGAGAGAGAGAGAGAGAGAGAGAGAGAGAATTTATTTTTAGTCACAAATAAAAAACATTATGTTATGTGCAGGGAATTTGTGGAACTGGAGATGATTATGTTAAGTAAAATAAACCAGACTCAGAAAGACAGATTTCTTAGGTTTGCCTTTCATACAGAATCTAGATTTAAGATGAGACAATATATGAAGAAGGACATCTGGGAAAATGAAAAGGACCATTGTGAAGGGGAGGGATGATGCAGGAGAGAAAGGGGAGATTAATATCATGAAAGAACAGGACACATGCACTCACACACATATATAACCCATTCCTTTGCTCAATTAATGCATGCCAATATAAATGAGTGAAAATGAACATAAACAAGGGTGGTTTCCATTTTGATAAGAAGCCTGAATTAAAACGAAGACATGGACAGCACAGGGAACTGTGAACAACATTGAAAGCTGCTTCCACATTATTGGTTTAGTCACCTTCCTTTAAAGTGGGGATTCAAACTGCTGCTATTGTCTCATGAAACATAAAGGAGGGTTTGTCTAGTGTTCCTTGCTAGAGCTCATCAGCAAGCAGTGGACAGTAAACTGGTCTCTTCTGGATCCTTCTAGAAATCTGTGTAAAGTCAGGCACGAGTCTGCATCAGATATTGTTTACTACTTTTAAGATTAAGGATTTTGTAATAGCAAACTTTACTCGCTTTAATTTGGGGTAAATTTACAACACTACAGACAAAACAATTCAGCCAGCTGGAAATGACATTCGCAAAGTTTTGGTTTTTGTTTTGCTTTTAAGCTGGGAGGGGCTCTTCTCTAATGGCTTCCTTTGTGCTCTATAATCCAATGTCATCCACCCGCCTCTGCACCTGGAAGCAAAGAACTCCACATTCTGTGAGGAGAGTGTTCTCAGTGACCTACTTCTTTGCCTGGCTGCTGTGTCACTTTCTGGACTGAAAGAACCGATTGATCTCAAAGGGGGCATTGCAATGAGATACTCCGTGATGCCAAGAGAATTAAAACTGGACCCAAAGGTGCAGGGGCCACCTGGACTAAAAATAGCCCACTCTCCTGAAAGTTGATTAACACCAAAACATTATTTAGTTTTTCAATTAGAATATCAGCACTTGGAGATTCTGTTTTAAACTCTGAAGGTATCATGCGTTTTAAACACAAGAGCCTGGAACTTACTAGGAGCAGGGAAATGAACATGCAGAAACTTCATTTGGAAGTCAGCATGGTAATTATGGCCAGTGCCCTATTCAACTTTCCTCCTTATTTAGCATAGTAAAATTTGATTTTATTAATATTTATTTGGAATCCTATATACTTCTTAAAATTTGGAACTTAAAATCTACGTGTGCTTAGACAGAAATATCATTTTGCGTGTGTTATTTGCTTCTGAATCACACTGAACAACACCGTAGCCATATGATTCTAGACATTAAACTCAAATATGAAATCTAATCCTCTGCTAAGAAAAGACAGTTGGATAGAATTTAGCTGTTCCTGCTGGCCGGAAGTCCTTAATTTCTTCACCTTTTCACCCATCTGCAAGCCCCGACAACTGAACTTCTCAAAATAAATAAATAAATAAATGTTAATTAAATAAATAAAAATAAAATAAAAACAATAATTAAAAAAAAAAACAGTCAAATTACCCTACCTCTAGGCATCCCTATGGCTACAATCTATCAAAATCCCCTGCCTTGGGAACTTGAGGAATCTCTATTGTTTTCCTTGTTGCCTTTTGTTCTTCACTCTGTTAGAGAGGCAGATCAAAACCCCATGCTAGTTTTCATTACTCCCTGGAATCTCCCCTCTATGGTTGAGTAAAGTCCAGAGCTCTCAGGACAGCTTCACGGTGCTGGCACAGAGTTAGCCAATGAGGGGCTGAGGACCAACCCTGCAGCCTCTGAGAGTCCTTGCTCCAGCAGCTCCCTGGTCCACACCTGTTCCCTCCCACTAACACTTACTTCTGTTAGCAACTATGCTTTTTGGAAAGCTCTTCCATTTTGAATGAATTGAGATAATTCCCAGCAGCTACAGTTTCTAGAATGAAAGCAACTTGTTTTCCTATCCCTCCCCATCCAGATGATTCCTGGTCAAGGACAAACAGGAGACATGCTTATTATCCTCACTGTGACATTCTTTGACTCACCACCCCTTGCTTAACACTATCAATGGTCAATTGCTGGTGAAAACTGGAAACTTTCTAACCTCCATGGATCTCTCTGCCCTACACCTAACTAGCCTGTAAGTGAAGTGTGGCTCTGATTCTTACAAGGACCCTCTGCAGGGTGTTTCCCAAATAAAGGCAAATTGCTAGTTTCCTGTCTTTTCTTCTTGTTGCTCTCTCTGACTTTGTCTCTCTGTCTCTGTCTCTCTCTGAGTGTGTGTGTGTGTGTGTGTGTGTGTGTGTGTGTGTGTGTGTGTGTGTGTGAGCAGAGTAGGATGTCAGTGGGAGGCTCCTGCTCCATTGTTCTCTGTCTTATTTTTTGAGACAGGGTCACCCATCAGGCTGACTGGCTATGAGATCTGGATCCACCTGTTTCTACTCACTTCCCAAGCTGGGACTGACTGACCTACACAGCCAGGCTTTGCTTTTTACATGAATGCAGGGGCTCATAACTGAGGCCATCATGCTTACACTGCAATCACTTTCCTACCAGGCCCCCTCCTCATCACTAACACAGTCATTTCGCAGTCTTTGCTCTGTCTTGGATGTTTTTCACCCTATGAGTGCCTTGCTGACTTTTATTTGTTCTTCAGGTCTCATTTTGGTTATCTATGAAAGCAGGACGACGAACACAGACACACTTTCTCTAATTTGTCACAGCACTCATCATACCACAATGCTTCCATTTAATGTCTCATCCTATTACAGCTGATGAGGGCATCAGGTATAATTGTTTTATTTACTTCGTACACAGTAGAGTACAGGGCTATTAGTATTCCCTGGGCGAATGAGCAGGTAAGATGCTATAAATAAGTATTACAGGGCTGGCAAGATGGCTCAGAGAGTAAAGTACGTTTCTTGCATACCTCGTAACTTGAGTTCTGTTTCTGGATCCCATGCTGCTGGAAGGAGAGAACTGACACCTGAAGGTCATCTAACTGCCCATGTACATCCACAGTCTCACACATACCACATATATACACACACACACATTCTTACACATATCACTTAGACATACTTTTACACATATCACACACACCCTCACATACCACACACATCATATACACACACTCTCACATGTGTCATACACACATATACCATACACATAGGCCCACAGGCACACACATACACAGTAAATAATATTTTTAAAGTATTATGGACATCAAAACAATCTTTAACCTCAGGGAAAATAAAGGGCAGGAAAGCTTTCAGAAAATGTTATATTTGAAATGAGTTGTGAAAAACACATAGCATCCTGCTAGGTGAAAAGAAAGGTAGAATATTAAGGGCTTTATGAAGCCTTAGTGCTCAGTTCTGACAGGAGGTAAGGGTCTCATCTCAGACGCTAGGAAAATCATCACAGGTGTGACTGAATTGCTGTCAAGTGCACCTGACATAGGCACACACACTTTTAGTTTTTAAATTTTTGACATTAATTGGTATCAAGTGAATTCATTCATTTTCAAATACGTCTTTATCATGAATGATTTAAATTAAAATACTAAGGTGAAAACTGAGTGTTTGCTAGGAAAGAAACCTATTATTTTTTAATTATATAAATTTACACATTTGAATCATGTTTTTCCCCCCTCTAGACAACCCATTATCCAGAGTAAGTCCCTCATTGAGTTTATAATCTGGAGGTGGAGGCTGGTTGCTAGCCCAGTGAGGAACAGCATTTGCTGTGCAAGCATGGTGATCTGAGTTCAAGTCCCAGCATCTGTAAAAAGACAGGCACTGCTGCAAATACCTGTAACCCCAGGGTAAAAGAGGAGAGACAGAGCCCAGCTCATTGGCAGCCATCCTAGCTTTAAGTGCGAGCTTCAGACATAGTGAGAGACCCCGTCATAAAGGAAAAAGGTCGAATAAAGAAGACAGCAGGCACCCTCCTCTGGCCACTACTTATCTATAAATGGGTGTACAAACCTTACAAACCTATATACACAAATGTATGCAACACACAAACACAACCACCCCACAATAAATAAGTATCTAAATAATGAATCAGAGGTATTTTTAGGACAATCTTATTTATCCTTATTTTTATTTTAAAAACATATTTTCTCATTTTACATACAAATCCCAGTTGCCACCTCCCTCCCCTCCTCCTGCTCTTCCCTCACCATCTCCCCACCCCACCCCCCATCCACTCTTCAGAGAGGAGGGTGAGGCCTCCCATGGGGAGTCAACAAAGTCTGTGGGAAGGACAGAGGAGTCACCGAGAAACATAGTCTAATATTTTTAAATGAGGGAAAAAC